>NC_140559.1:65729233-66929233 GCF_057381845.1 Rhamphochromis longiceps | reverse complement strand
GTTTTCATCAGGTTGCTGGTAACAAAGTGCCTGAAAATACTATTTAAAATTTCTTGTGGAAAAAAAAAAGTTCATCTGAAAATGGTGAGGTTCAGGTTTATTGTGTATTTTTGTGTCTTTTCCTTACAATTTAAAGTGGCTTGAGGTGACTGTTGTTTTGATCTGGTGCTATATAAATCAAATAAATTTAATTGAATAAAATAAGGGGGAAAAAAAGAAAAGAAAGAGCATCACCTAAAAGAAAGTCTGGGTCCTTAGAAATAAAAAAGAGAGGGATGGCTCAAGACTTTTGCACATAACTAACTTATATTCTAATTGTGTAGCTCATACATACATAAACGTGTCATCATAATAAACTTAATCTCTGTAGATTAGCTTTATTACACCATGTATGAAATAACTGAATCAAAAGTTGTGAAATATTTAATGATAGGTCGTCTTTAATGTGTTGTAAAGAGTAAACATAACTTTTGTTCCAGAGTTTGATGTCCTAGAGGTCCCCCCCCTCACCCCAACCAGTAAGGAGGTCTTCACTCAGGCTGTGAAAGCCAGCTTTGCAGGCTTCACTCAGGAGAGAATCAGCTGTCACTTTCCACAGGGTACAGTGGGAGCTTTGATTAGTTGTCACGTGTTGCCGACTCTATTATTAATGCATGTGCATGTATATTTAGATCCTAGGTTGTGGTCGAAGTGGGAGGTGAACCACTGGCTGGACTGGTGCCAGGCTGAGTTTGGGCTCTGCTGCCTGGGCTCAGACCTCAGAGGTCTGGATGGCAGCGAGCTGTGTGGTCTTGACCAAGAGGCTTTCCTGGGCCTGCTGTCTGACTCCACTGCAGGAGAAATCCTGTGGGAGCACCTGGAGACCATGAGGAGAGGTGATAGCACTTTTATTGAAAAGCACAGAGTTAGCTTTCTAGCCACATTGTTTTCTATCATTGCACAAGAATGGTGAAGAATTCAAAACTCTGAAATTTTAAATGGTCAGTTCTCTTTGCTCAGTCCTTTCTCTCATCAGGTCATTATGTGGCATTTCAGACAGTGTTGAATAGATGTGCTGAGCCACATACTACCACCTGTATATGTTTGGACTATGAAAAAAAATAGAACTGCTTCAAACTTGATACTATTGCTATCATCAGTGAAAAAAATTATATATTGATATATGGAACAGAGTGAACTGTATGCATAGTTCATTCACAGATGCGTGCATACTGATTGTGAATAAAGCCCATTGTCACTGAGAGAACGTGACTGCTCTTCTTCATTAGCCGTCTGCACGCACCACCCAACTGCAAGCTTGAGACTTTTGTTGTTTTGTTGTCGTGTTTCCTTCAGAAAATTACTCAGAGATTGAGGGATGCTCAGACAGAGATAATTACCACCTTCAGTACCATCCCAGTGAGAGCTCAGACCTCCACGATCTGGAACCAATGAGTGTGCAGCATGGAGGCCACTATCCAGCCTATTCACAACGTGGCAGCAGCAACATTAGCTCTGCAGCCCCGCTGCAGGAAATACGAGGGAATGGAGGTGAGACAGATCACATGATACTGAGTCATCAGTTGAATAAAAAGCATTACAGTCAGAATTGCTCCACAAAGGGAAAAAGACCCAATATGGACAAAAGTAAGTGAGCCACATACAGTTTTAGAGCTGATGTTAATGCCAGAGGAGCTTACTGAGTGAGCAGAGCATTTATGTGGGCTGACAGGTGCTGTGGCTCGTAACACATCCACTTTGCAGTTAGAGGACTTACAGCTGACGTGGAATATAATAATCGTTTCATGGTCGATGGGTCTTGGAGCCAGGGTTGTGAGTTTTTGAGGATCACTTGTGTTTTAGTAATGCTCTTTAGGAAAATGGTTGCTATTTCCCTTTATCCTTTCATTATCCTCCAGCAGTGTGTTTGGATCTTTAGTTATGTTCTTGTTGAGCCCACGTGTCTCTGTTATGTAATATTTCCCTTCTTGTGTGCCCAGTTGTGTGTGGATATCTCTGTGTCTTGTCTCTGTGGTTTTCTGGTTTCCCCATTACTTGTGTCGCGTTTGTATGTCTTTGTCCTGGACTCAGTGATCGTTACTTCCTGTCTTATTTTATTTGTTACTTATCTCCTGTGCACTGTCTTTAGTTTTGCTTCCTTTGCCTTGTTTCCCAGTGAGTTTCAGCTGTGTTCCTCGGTGTTTCCATCTCCCTGTGTACATATGGTCTGAGTCTCCCTCTGTTCTTTGCCGTGTCCTCCCTGCAGCTGTGTGTTCTGTGTTTCATCCTTGTAGAAGGAGGCTCTGGACTGTGCTCCGACTAAAGCTCTCTTCTTCAGTTAGTTAATTTTAGTTACTTTATTACATCAGCTCATTTTTGGAAGACTGTAGACTAATCTACAGTTTGATATGACCACTCAGTTGAGCTGGCAGACATCACTTGATTCTGTTTCCAATGTGTGTCCAGGGACAGGCTCAGAAGTGGAGAGTGTTCTTGGGGATGAGTCTGCCGCTGTGGGCACTCAATCATGGGCTGCTCCGCACCATGACGTCCAGCCAGTAATGGAAGAGAGCATGTCTGAAAATGCCTTCATGTTACCTCAGCAACAGAGGAACTTCAGGGAATGTGCAGGCAGCAAAACTGATCTGGAGACAGCTGTAATACCTGTAGCAGTTCTTGCTGGCTACACTGGTGAGTAGAGTGGCTGAAGGAGGTAAACGATAAGGTGTAGCCATGAGGTAAGCATACTCATTTGTTCTGTCATGTCTCAATAGGCAGTGGGCCCATTCAGCTCTGGCAGTTTCTGCTGGAGCTTCTGACAGACCGCAGCTGTCATTCGTGCATAAGCTGGACAGGAAATGGCTGGGAGTTCAAACTGACGGATCCTGACGAGGTCATTAATGCTGAGTTCACAACATATCAGGATATATACCTGCATGAGTAGAGCATGAAGGGCCACATTTCAATTAGGGTATTTTTCACTTTGTAATGGCATATTTGTAACCTCCACATGTTCCACTCTGCAGTGAAAGCACCAAAGAACCTTCTTCTATGAGCTGACGTTGCTAACTACTGCTTCAATATTGGTCATTTAGAAATCATCATGTTGCTGTTATAAAAAGGAAACACGAGGCTTATTCTGCTGGTGTTTACATGTGGATTATTTCTTCAGGTGGCAGTGCTGTGGGGTCGCAGGAAGAACAAACCTAAGATGAATTATGAGAAGCTGAGCCGTGGTTTGCGCTACTACTATGACAAGAACATTATTCGCAAAACCGCTGGCAAGCGCTACGTCTATCGCTTCGTATGCAACCTGCAAGGCCTTCTTGGATATGAGCCTGGGGAGCTGCATGCCACACTGAATATCAGCAGTAAGAGTCTATAGTGAGGCAAGAAAAAGGAACAGTACTTGTTAAGCGTCTTATAGTTTTCACTTTACATGACACAGCTCAGCGCATATGCTTGTTTGACGACATGGAAGTGGTGTACCACTTTATCTCTGTCACTGTCAAATAATAGAAATCAATTCATGTCAGTTCATTTTAAAAGTTATTTATTCCTCTGTGAATAGTTAAGGCACATGGACTCGTTTAGCAATCCTTTGTATATTTAACTTATACTATAAACATCAGTTAAAAGAAATAAAATCAATGAAACCGTAAATGAATTACAGCTGATTTCTATCTGCTTCATCTCAGAGAAACATTCTCATTCATTCCTCTTCTTTTGCTTATCCAGTTCAGGGTCACCAACGGGCGGCAGTCAATTCCAGCTGCCATAGGTTGAGAGGAAGGACAGAGCCAGGACAGGTCATCAGGCAGGGCTAACACAGAGTGCTATATTGCAACAACAGTTGCCTCAAGGTGCTTTATATTGGTAAATGGATGGGTTCTTATATGACATCTTTCTATCATACTCCATACAACAAACCTTAACCATTCAGACAAGCACGTTTCTCGACACCTAAGTGCTTTCTAGCTAACATTCAAATCTAGTGGACGCCTCGGAAAGCAACTTGGGGTTAGTATACTTAGAAATCGAATGCAATTTGACCCTCAAAGTGACTTTTTTGTTAGGGAGGATTTATTTGTTGTTGAGTTCAGTGTTAAAATAAGTTCTTTAAAAAGCCAAAATATGCCAGATTGAATATGAAGGGGACATGAGCAGAGAGCACAAACATGCTGAGGGATCGGCTCTGTTAGTTCAGTGAGAGAGTCACAAACTCATGTGTAACCTTATGTCTGCATTTTTAATTTGTTAAATACAAACACAATGATAGCAGAAGTGCTGCCACATGTCTAACCAGAATGCGAGGACCAACGTGTTTATTTGGTAGTTCAATGAAAGGCTTCAGTTAAGAGGGAGGAAAAACATTTGCGTTCACGTTTGCAGTTTTCTCTTGTTACACAATATTTTACATTTTAAAAAACAAACAACCCTCACATGAGATGACAGTGCTAGCAGTGGCCCACAGCTCATTTAAGTTTGAGACGCCTTCCCTCTTGGTGACAGTGGGAAGGAAAAACTCCCTTTTAACAGGAAGAAACCTCCAGCAGAGTCAGGCTCAGGGAGGGGTGACCATCTCCCACGATCAGTTGGGGGTGAGGTGAGGAAGACAGAACAAAGACACACTGTGGAAGAGAGCCGGAAGTGAATAATAACTATCGAGAACACAGGGACAACCCACACAGAGAGACTGTGATTGGCTGTGAGTGGACAGTGCTCCCTAATGTGCAGCCTGGAGGAGCCCGTCTCTGCCTACCACCCACTTTTATTCCGTCACAATGAAACGAGTATCCTTTTAATCACGTTAAAAGGAGAAATAAATAAGAAGATGGCATTAAAACAAGGAGAGAGAAACAGTTATGTAAGAAAAAAAATGAATCTAGTGAATTTAAAAAGAAAGCAGTGCTGTTCTGATTCTGTTCAGTATGAGATAGACACAAAGCTTTAAATGACTGAAAACAAATTTCAGCTGACTGAAACTTAACAAAAAGGAAAAATCAGACTTTAAAATACTCACTGAATGGCACCATATCAATGAATTTCCTTCTCAGGAAATATTTTTAGACTGACTGTGAGTCAGTGACCTTACATGTATTTTCATTTTCCTGAATATATTATGACTTATCTGCCACCCCAGAAGCTAGACTAAAATGCAAACAAGTGGAACATAGTAAGTATAATGCCTCTGAATGTAGCAGATCATTCACCACACACCCCTGACAGCATCAAGCATCAGGTTTAGATCAGAAATGGCTGAATGCTGATTTAATTTCATCCCTCAGAGAACAGGAAACAGAAACAGAGCGAGAGTGTCAAGTGTGTGAGGATTAATTCCACCACTTACCCTCCTGAGGTGTGCTAATGGAAGAGCCATCAAGGGGAAAAGTGTGTGTCTTTGTCTGAGCCTGAGTGTATGAGGATGGATAATTTATTCAGGACAGAGCAAGTGTATGTTCATGTGACATAAAACCTGCCGTTTTCTACCAGATACATTTCTCTTTAAGAGCTAATTATGACTTTATGCTTTCCTTTCAACCCTGAGAGTTTCTGAATATGTTTGCCCTGGAAGGAGTGTTTGAATAGAGTTTAGTTACATGAAGCTGCTTGGCCAAAAGGTTATTACAAATTAAGTCAATAAATATGCAAAGGCAAAAACAGGTTGGCCAAGTTGGTCCTGCTCAGCAGAAAGACCAAAGGAATACACCACCTGAAATTAACACTAAGTAGAAATCTCTGAGTTGAAGATGAAAAGCTTTTTATGTTAACACACGTTACAAACTGGCCTTGCAAACAAAGCTCCTCACAATGACTCAAACCACTCTGAAATAAATCTGCTCAAGTAGGAGTGAAAAGGCAAGAAATCAATAACCTAGCCCTGAAATGTATAACAGAGGTTAAATTAGAAGGCCTGATTTCTCTGCAGGAGCTGACGAGTCTAGCTAACCACACACAAATGCACTGCACTTCACCTGTGCACTGACGTGAAAAGCAAAGAGAGTTGGCTGAGCAAGAGTGAATACATCAATTAGGCTCCATCCATTTAGTCCACCCACCACCAGCTGATCCTTGGTAAAAACAAACAAAAACACAAAAAAACACCTCCTGACAGCGATTCTGAGATCCCACCGTACCCGAGTCCATGAGAGGAATCATGTGGTGAGCTGCTGGAACCACTATGGAGCTTGTGCAGCTTGCACATATTCACAGTGAGAACTTCACATCACTGGGAATTTGGACTACAAGATGCCCTTTTATTATTTAGGGAGGGTTCAGATTGACTCTCTACCAATATTATGTATTATAGTTTGTAATACCACCAACTGCTGGTCAGATCTCAAAGTAGCTTGGCTGCTATGCTTGGTTTTAGCTACTGGATTGTATGTACGGAGGCTGCATGTTGGCCCTAACCTTTGATGCAACACATGTTGTGTACCAGCATACCTACTGTATGCCTCATACTATATAAAGACTGTGGATAAAAAATATTAAACCTCTGAAATATGTCGGCATCTGTCTGTTTTTGTATTTTGTCCTTTTTGTCTCCCCAGTCTGTCATGTCTCTCCGTATCCCTGATCCCAGTGTCACGTTCACGTTTCTTAGTCTGAGTCTCACTGTGTGTGTTACTTCCTGTTTTATTTTGTCCTTTGTGTGTGATGTTCAGCTTTGCTCCGCCTGTCTCATTAGCTGTGATTCAGTTCAGCTGTGTTCCTATGTGTATATATTGTCTGCATCTCCCTCTGTTCCTCATTGTGTTCTCCCTCATGATGCGTACCACCTCTTGCTTTGTATTTCTCATTGATTACTGTACTGTTGATTCTGACTGACCACTGTAACTCTCTCTATTTAGGCATGTGTCACTCAAGCCTGTCCCGCCCGCAACCAGAACGAGAGAGAGTATTACTCTGATACTTGCATCTCTACATTGGCTGACAGTTAAATATAGAATTGATTTTAAGGGTTTATTATTTGTTTTTAAACCTCTCCATGGTTTGGCTCCAGGTTACATTTCAGATCTCCTTAGCCTACACCTACCCACTCGAACTCTGCGCTCCTCCAGTCAGACGCTTTTATTATTTCCATACTCCCAGTTCAAATCTAGAGGTGACAGGCTTTCTCCATTGCCGCCTCGAGACTCTGGAACAGTCTTCCCTCTTCCTCCTCCTTCAAATCAAATCTGAAGACCTACCTATTTTCCAAGGCTTTCAGATCTCTCTGACACCTATTTTATTCTGTTTTATTATTCTGGTCTTTTATCTCATTGGACGATGTTTGCGTGTGTATACTTATACATGTATTTTATGTTCATGTATGTGTGCTTGTGTGTGAATGTGTACACTTTTGTATATGTATGTGCATATTTGCATGTACACATATATTTTTACAAACATATATGGATGTCTCACAATCTTTTCTATAATGTTTTGATCTTATCTATTTTAATTATTTTTATTTGATTATATTATCCCTCTGTTCAGCACTTTGGCCGACACTTGATGTCCTTTAAATGTGCTATATAAATAAAGATCACTTGACTTGATGTTCTCTGCTTTTTGATAGCAATAAAGCTGTGATTTTGACTGTTTGCAGAGTCCTGCATTCTGCCTGCCACATGACATGCTTGTGTCACGACAGTATCATTAGCTAAAAAATGGAGAGAGGTGGAGGAATCTTTTCAGAACTGTTCCTTTAATGCAATGGCACACTATAAAAACACCTCTACACATACAAAAATATACTAGCATATTTAAAATGTCATAAGCCTAAAAAGTCTTCATGTAAGACCCTTTTTACCTTTAAGAAGCTGTTTTATACAGCATCACTCGTTTAAAAAATGCTCAATATCGTATGCTAACTTTACCCACTGACTTCACCAAGTACTTTATACTTAAACACCAAAAAATGTATAAAACAAACAGAAACAGAAAAATTCAGATGCAAAGATTTTATTATTTTTTTGAATCTATTTTTATTTGGGAGCACATGATCATTAATAGCTTAGTCACAAGTTCAGGTCAAAAGCATATCAGCCAGTAAATATGCACAAAACACAACAAATAGTGTCATGCTCAGGTGAGCACCTAATGCTGTGTGAAAAGTGCGTGAAACCATGAAAATATGATTAGAAACTATTGACTTATTGTTTCTCTCTCACAGTCTTTAAGGCAGATTTGAGACCTATGTACGAGTTTCAAATCACTGTAACAATACTCCACTTAAACCACACATACTCCAAGTGATTTTAATCATTTATAACCTATTGTTAGAAAAAGTCTCTTATGAAGTGAGACACAGTGAGACACAGTAGCGAGCTCCAACGCATTTATTTACTTGAAAGGAAGTAAAAGCATACACAGTGAACATCTCTGCAAGTTCCATTTATACACTCCTTCCAACGTTATCATGGGAACATACGTGTGTGACGCTCTTACAGGGTTTAGAGTGCATCATTTTGTGATAGCTGTTGATGCACTTTTCACAAAAAAAGCGTGATATAGACAACACTTTATAATGAATCATAATCAAATACTTTATTGACTTAAAGAAATTATGTGGTTACAGATTCTCTAACGGTATAATCTTATTATTTTCACTGTGGAGGATGTGCAAAAGGGTGTGACTACTGCACTGTGTACTGTGCATTACACTGAGGAGTCGTACAGACAAATATCCACAGGCAGGAATGATTTCCTGTGTCATCCAGTGGTGCATTTGTGTAATCTCAGTCTCTCACTGAATGTGCTGGCATGTCACGGAGTGGGTGGAAGGTACTGTCCAACGTTGTCCTTATCTTGGACAACATCCACCTCTCCAACACCACCCCAGCTCCATCCCCCACAATATTACTGGCCTTGCAGAACCAGTTTCTTGATCCGCACTTGATCTTGGCATTTATCACCCCTTAACTTGCAACATCAGAGGATGGCACTGACCACAGCAGACTCGTAGAAAATCATGAGCACTTTCTCACAGATGTTAAAAGACCTCAGCTTCTCTGACCCTTCCTATGCCCTATGTGTACTCTAGGGTATTTACAGTCCTCCACAATGTCCAAGGGGAGAGGTCCCTTGTCCCTTGTGGCGCCCCTGTCTTGCTGATCACCTTGTCAGACCTTGTGGTCTTCCTGTCAGGTAATCAACAATTTTGTTGTATATGTACAGTCAAGGACGAGCCTTTCTAGGATCTTCATGACGTGCGAAGTCAGTGCCACTGATCTGTAATCCTGGGGGTCACTGGGACATGTAGTGTGCCAGCAGCATCCCCATATGACATATAACAGCACTGCTCCTTAAAATACTTGAATCACTATAAGTTTAGGATTTAATCACATCCTTAAAATGACACGCTCACCATTACATAAATCACATAGTTGGAGTTGGGGAATGGCTGCAATCGCAGTATTGTGAGATGGTGAACGATGTACCTTTATGATCAATGATCTTCTTTAATAAACTGTTCACCATCACCTCACCTTATCTAATGATATGGACTGATGAAATAAACTACATACTGACTTGAGGTGAGGGTTTACTTGATTTTGTGCCATATAAATAAAATAAACAGAATAAATTATATATAAATTATGAGCCTCGCCTCTGTCAGTGCGCCCCAGGGTGGCTGTGGCTACATGCAGCTTGCCATCACCAGTGTGTGAATGTGTGTGTGAATTGGTGGATGACTGAATGTGTAAAGCGCTTTGGGGTCCTTAGGGAGTAGTAAAGCGCTATACAAATACAGGCCATTTACCATTTACCATGTTCTGCAGTGGGCATTTGTAACTTCATTAAATGTATTTATCATGATTTATTAGCAATAAAAAACATGATGTTGTGCTGTCAAAACAGCAGAGTCCAATAAAAATGATTCAACAGAGACAGGAGGAAGCATCTAAGAGTTTTATTGCCAGTCGATTAAAGAGAATTTAAGAAGTGTATCCGTTCTACATATCCAGTGAGTGTTTATGGCAACAACGTGATACAGTGTTTGTGTGTCATTGTGGATTCTGTTTCTTCCACTGTTCTGGTGTGAGGGTCTTCTGTTCAAAAGCATGGATCTCTTTCAGCTCCTCGGCTAGACAAGTATTCACCATCCTGCCAACACACAGTACACACAGCACAGTGACATGACGAGCTTTAAGGCTGCAGAAACGGCTAGAAAGGAGTTTCACTGAAACCCGCACAGACGTATAATCTGAGCAAAAGTCCTGCGTTACACTTCATTTCTTTATATTTTGTTAGGAAAATAGAAAATATTTGCTGTGGTTTATGGAAATCTGCAGACATATGTTGCACAATTCTAACCAGCTTGAAAGGCAACGCTGAACACTCTGAGGCTGCTTCAGGTCATTTTCAGGAATAGTTGCCCTTCATGAAGGAAATTCAAAGTTCTTCTTCGGAGGTTTCTGCCTTTGTTCTGTTCTGTGTCTGGATAATCTCACACAGCTTCAATAATGTCGAGCTCTGGGGAGGCTAGTCCATGACTGACAGTGCTCCACTGTGTGTTCTTCTATCCAGGTATGATTTAACTGCACTGGTGGGATCATTGCCATGCTCCACACCACTGGCTAGAGCCTCCACTGTGTTTTAAAGATGACTCTACACACTCACAATGTTGAACCTCTCTCTCCCCACCTCCTCTGTACATACCGATGATGATTTGAAGCAAAAATATACAATTTTGTTTCTCTTTTTGTTTCATTTCCTGTTAAAATTGCTAATTTTTTAAAGGACTCAAGCCATACAAAGTCTTGCACTAATAGCCATTAAGGAATCACTTGGTATTTGCAAAAATACTTGTTTTTTTATTGTTTACATTTTTCATATATTCAATTAAAGTAATTGGAACAAAATATATGTTTTTGCAGTACGCTACTATTAAAGTGTCTAAAGACACAATATAAAATTCTTTGCCTAGTTTTCTGTTACATGTAGCCATAACACAGGTTCATCCCTTGAGCCTTTTTTACTTCTTAACCCAAGAAGGTTAAGGTTACAGAGAAACAAATAAACCATCCACAGCTTTGTTTTGTCATCAGCACCTCATGCGTACACACTGGCACATGTGTTATTACCTGTGTCTCTGCAGCAGTGGTTTGTTCTCAAACTGGGGCGAAACCACCAGCACTTTGAAGCTGGCAGCACATCTGTTGGCTGATGTATCCTCCACCTCCTGGTTAAGCACAAGATCAAGTATGCGAGTACCTTTACTTAAGACAAATAATCTAAATACTTCTATAAAAATACATTTCAAGGTCATTATTACTCATCCTTTATTATAAAAAGGTAGATTTGCAGTAGTTGTGTGAAGTGAAACTATTGAGTATCAAGCTGCAACTAACATTTTCATAACCAAATGATGTGCTCATATTATTTGCTGCATTAATCAATTCATTGTTTGCATTGTTTAAAAACAGTGAGATAGCATCACCATTAGCCAGAAGCCAAACTGACACCTTACTGTACTTCTGTACTTCCTCTGAAATATACTGGTTTATGTGCCATTAGAAAAAGAACTCATGTAAAGTATGAAAAGTACACTGATGTAAGCGTACCTTCTTTCATTCCAGCAATGCACATTATTACAACATAGTGTCAATAATTACAGTTCTGATTTTTTCATGGTAGTTTCATTTTAACAGAGGCAAAAATACATTACATAAAAGTTATAAATTGATTTGTGTGTCATGTGTAAAACATGAGTGAGTGGTGGTGAAACCCTTGTTGCCTAAAAAAAAAGCTTGTAGTTGGTCACCAGGCTTGCACACATCTCATGAGACATTCTGACCCAGTCTTCACAGAAACTCTCAGCTGTTTAGGTTTGTTGGCTGCTGTTTCAGCTCCATCCACAAATTTTCTATTGGAGTCCTGGAGACTGGCTATGCCACTCTATGACCTTAATGTTCTTCTTATTTAGCCACTCCTTTGTTGCCTTGGCGGTATGGTTTGGGTTAGTGTTGTGATGGAAGACCCATCTTCAATGTTTTATGATACATGGTCCTGCCCAGAGGTGGAAAGTAATGAAGTACAAATGCATAGGTTAAAAGTATATTTAAGTACAGTACCAATCTGTACTTCAGTATTTATTTTTCTGACAACTGTACTTTTACTCCCTACATTTTTAAACAAATATCTGTACTTTCTCTACACATTTTCAAAACAGACCAGTTATTTCAGGTTCGACAGGATCATCTCTTATACTCGGGATTTTAAGTGGGCTGGAAAGTGTGCAGGTGTTTGTATGTTGAAGCCTTAACACAAAACACCTTCAAAGTATAGTGTTTCACCCTCCATGCTTGGTGTTCTTTGGGTCATACTGAGCATTTCTCTTTCTCCAAACATGGTGAGTCGAGTCGAGGCCAAAAAGCTAAATTTTGGTTTCACCCTATTACTGCGCTTTCTCTCAAGCCTTCTCTGAATTATTTAGATGTTTCCTTCCTTCTTCAACCCAGATTTCAGTCTGTTACAGCGTAGTGTGTTTTCCAAGTGGTGTTCCAGGTGGCCTTGGTCCTACCTACCCTTGAAATCATCAACTCCTTCTGTCTAGTTTTGGGCTGATTCAACCGTTATCATCCTCACCCATCATCTTTCATGTTGGTAAGATCTTGCATATGGCATACAACCTGGGATAATAGGGGGTCGTTTAATATTTCTTCCATTTCTGAATTATAACAGTTGTCACCTTCTCACCAGCTTTCTTTCTTTTGGTCTTGTAGCCCATTTCAGTCTTGTGCAAGTCTACAATCTTGTCCCTGATGTGCTTTGACAGCTCTTTTGTCTTGTATGTGATGGTGGAGAGGTTGGAATTGAAGAAACTGATTATGTAGATAGGTGTGCTTCTACCTCACATCCATGTCCAACTTAGAATTACAAATTAAACTAACAGACATGTCTTTGAAATGCGGGAGGAATCACACAGACACATGGGCATTATGCAAATAGCACACATAAAGGACCCAGCTGGGGTTCAAACCTTTTTTCTGTGAGGCAACAGACCTAACCCACTGTGCTACAAATGGGCCCTGTAAAATGTTACTTCAAAGTTAAGGTTTTGTTGTTAATGACTGAAAGCACTTTGAATGCGCACACACACACACACACACACACACACACACACACACACACACACACACACACTCACTCACTCTCTCTCTCTCTTAGGAACAGTCTTGAACCTACCACGTGCACTGCCGCCAGCTCTTTGATAAGTCTGTCCCGGATGTGATCAGCTGTTACTGACATGTCTACATGATATAAAAACGGAAACAAACCGATTGCAGGGTTAGTGGTTAGCCGGACCGGCAGCTGCTTTGTCACACTGGATCTGATGACTGATGTAAACTGCCACTTAAAATAAGGGCGTTATATTCACTCGTGCATTCTCGGTATATTTAAAAGAAAAATACTCTTCGACTGTTAAATCGTTGAAGATGAGAGTATTACCAAAAGCTGTGATGCTGTCGCTCCTTAGTGACTCTGTGCGGACGTCCTACTGGCGTCAGTCTTCGGCGCTAAGATCACAACAGACCGAAAGAAACACCAATTGCATTGTGACAAATTACACAGTGCCCAATCATTTGAGAGCCGTACATACAGTAGGCGGGACCAATTATTTAAAATAGCAAATCATAACACTAGAGGTCTATGCAGAAAGCCAAACTAAAGTTTTGCAGTTTCGATTAATGAATCAGAAAAGACTGCACGTATCCGACATCTTTAGTCATAGATGTGTTAGTATAGCCTGACTGGTATAAGATGTTACGCTTTTTTGAATTTTGAATTTTATCAGGCAGATTTTTCGACTACTAATACAGAGGCTGTTTATGTGTATGTACTTTTTTTTTAAAGCGACCAAGCAGTCGGAGGTGGCTAACTGTGGATGAAAAACGTAAAGATTTTGTGCAAAAGTCACGTAAGTGTTGAACAATACTTGGAGTTATTTGGTGTGTATTATACCTGTATAATACTTTAGCATGTAGCCAATGTTAGCCACTGTGACCGATATCTGGTAAAGTCGTGATTCAGTCTTGGGCTTATGAGAGTAGTCTGCTTATGCTGTTACTATGGTAGTGGAGGTGGAAAGTTTCTTCGGGGTGTATATGCTGTACTGCATCAATCCAAAATTTAAAGGCCGTATCTACATCGGCTTCACTGTGAACCCAGAGCGAAGGATAGGACAGCACAATGCTGGGAGGCACAGAGGAGGGGCCAAGAGGACCAGCGGGAGAGGACCGTGGTAGGGCCTCGCAACTTTATACTGTACGGTATACCGCACCTTGGACATTAGTTACTATTTACTGTGTCCGTCTGTCTACAGGGAGATGGTCCTCATTATCCACGGCTTCCCATCTGATATTGCTGCTCTCAGGGTAAGTATCAAGACACTGTCCAATCTATAAGTGATGGAAATGAATCAAAAACTCTCAGAGCGCCATTGTGACTATAATAAAGTGTCACCCAAGCCCATAGCAATAAGAGCGCAGTTTCATGCGTCCACAGTTTTCAGAGTTTGGACGACCACATGTAAAGAAACAATCTTCTACAGTTTGTCAGTTGGAATTTCATGCAAATGTTAGTATATAATAAATGTGATGATTAATTTTCTTTGCTTTGCTTTAAATCATTGGATTTTAGCAGAAATCTGCCAATCTGGGCTTTAGGTGATGAAATTTCCATTTGTCATTTTTTTCACCTAATGATAGTGAGTGGGTGGGTGGGGGGAGGGTATGTTTACTGAGTGATAAAAATAAATAGAGGCCCATTTTTCAGCACAGAAATTGAGCATGATTTTCAACCATTCATCTCAGACAATGATCCTTAAAGCTAACAGAAAGAAAAACATGAAACATGACCATGACTGCATGTGCAGGTCAGATTCATGATCAAACATTAACAGCTGAAGTTTAGTTGAATGTTTCCAGAGTTCAGTTTAAATGAACTCTGGAATCTGAACTCTAGTCTTGTTTGATTTATTGTGGTCAGAAGACTGTCGCAGTGGAGACAAAATCATCCGTGGCTAGTCTTAGCACCAAATAACCACAGAGTAGAAGAGATAGTGACCATAGTGTTTGTGTTCTGAGACACTATGTTTTTTATGTCACAGCCTAATTGCATTTCCAATAAATCTGAAACACACACACAACAGACAACATCTCTCCTCTTCTCAGGTGTAATTCTGATGCCTTGAAAGGCCCTGAAATGTTTAAAGACTACTTTGAACATTATATTTTATTAATGGAATTGCAGATTCCCGTCCCTACCTGAGAATGGTTCTACCAGAGGTTTCTTCCTGTTAAAAGGGAGTTTTTCCTTCCCACTGTTGCAAAGTGCTTGCTCATAGGGGTCTTCTCATTGTTGGGTTTTAGTGTTTACTTGGTGGAGAGTCTTTACCGTACAGTATAAAGCACCTTGTGGCACTGTCGTCTGTATAAATAGAATTGAACCAGACTGAAAACAGACAAGGTTTTAGGCACCAAGTGAAATGAGGAAAATACTTCACACAAATCAGATTAATATTTTGCAAGCTCCATCCAAGCTGGACACTGTCCTGAGTGGCTGTGTGACTGTCATGTTTCTGTGTGCCAGTTTGAGTGGGCGTGGCAGCACCCTCATTCCTCCAGGAGGCTTGTGCATGTATCTCGGCGCTCCAGAAAAGAATCGAGCCTGGAATTCCACTGGCGAGTCGTCTCCAACATGCTGAGGGTGGCGCCATGGAACAGACTGCCGCTAACAGCGCGCTGGCTCAAACAGGAGTACAGGATGGACTTTGAGCCTGGCCTGCAGCCTCCCCTCCATATCCCCATCGCTTTTGGCACCGTAAGAGCCAAAAAGACACCCTCGCTACAATGTCAGGACGAGGAAGAGGAGGAGGCGTCCATGTGTTTTCTCTGTGAGAAGCACATCAAGGTAGAGTCATCTAACAGATCAGTATCAGTGCTTTTACACATTTCTGTTCAGTTTAAACAGCAGGATGTCTTTAATGGTCAGCAGGATTAACTCATCAAAATACTCAATGGCTCAGATATCGTTTGGTTGTTTAGATACTTGTTTTTCAAATCATATCCATCTGAGTACATTGTTGATATATATTTTTTAATCTAGGAACATTTTAAACTACTTCAATGACCTTTCTTCAAATAAACAGGCAGTGGAGAGAATGTGTGGAGCTTCCTGCTCTGCAGCAAAGCTCCTGACCTGTTCCTCTGTTTTATTTTACTTTAGTCTCAGCCAAGCCGATTTGCTCAGGAACAAATAAAATACTGAAATGAACATTAAGTTATCTAAGTGAATTTTATTCAACTCAACTTTAACTTTCACTGAGTATCCAAACGACGCAGGGTTGAAAATAATGTGCAAAGTCGGGCTCCCGACGCAGGGGAAACAACTTCTGTCGGGGATAACTACCTTGACACAAGACTGGCTCTAGTGAGCCTTGACATCCCAGTCGACTATCTACTGCTAGCTGGTGGGATGTCAGGCATTTCCGAAAATGTGGGAGCACTTTTACAAACAGGTGATGTCTTCATAAATCGAGGTCTCGCCTGAAAATATCTTGAAAGTTTATTTTGTGTCCCAGAACCAGTAATAGTTCAAACTTTACTTGAAATTTTAGCTGAATTTAATGTAATGTAATGTAAGCATTTCACTACATATCGTACTGTGTATGACTGTGTACGTGACAAATAAAATTTGAATTTGAAATTTGAATTTAATGTAAACAATGTAATGCTTTTGTGCTCTTTGAGGTGTCAGAGAAGCTGAGCTGTGTCCACCCTTCCTGTGGGATGAGAGGTCATGTAATCTGCCTTGCCAGATATTTCCTGAGGTCTGAGCCATCCCACCTTCTGCCAGTTGAGGGCGAGTGTCCTTCCTGCGACAGCTCGATGCTGTGGGGAAGTCTCATCCGACATAAACACGGCTGCTTCGGAGACCTGGAGGAGGTCACGCTGTCTGCAGCCCAAGTTAGTTACAGCATCTCATGCTCAGTATGTTTAGATAGAATACATTCAGCTCTCTGTTCATTACTCACTTTTATTATTTGCATGTCTCCTGTTGGTTCTTTTCTAAAGCCTCTCACAAAAAGCTTTGCTCACATTGATTATGCCGGAGGCAGTTACTGGAGTCTCACTGTATTTCTGTTTTTTATTTTATTTTTTTCATGTGCAAAATTAAGACAAAATGCCAAAGCAGTGTGTGAAAACCAAGTACACCCTATGATTCAGTAGCTTGTAGAACAACGTCTACCAGCCACAACTCGGAGTAATCATTTTCTTATGACGTTATCAGTCTCTCCCATGGCAGTGGAAGAATTTTGGCCTCTGGTGTGTTTGATTCTTGGGGTCACTGTGCTGACTAGGGTTGTTCTGATTTCACAACTTGGACACTCTCATTCCTTACACTTTAATGACACATACATATAGGGCCTTTTGAGGTGGGCACACTGAACAGGGTCCTCACCTCTGGTGCCAGTGCTGGTGCTGGTTGGCGCCCCCACCCACTGGCTGGTGCATTGGTGTTTCTCGGTGTCTGCGGCTGGGTGCTCGGTTGGGTTGTGGCTCACTCTCAAAGGCTGCTTTGCATGACCTGGCCCTCCTGGCTCTGATGGGCCCCTGCTTGGGTGGTGGGCGTGGTGCTCTTGGGTCTCAGGTCCTGGGCCTGGAGCTCAGTCTGCTCTGGCACAGCTGGCTGCCGGCAGCACCTGCGGGCTCATTTCTGTGGCCCTGGGCCTTCTGAACTGTGGCTGCTGGCTGCTTACCTCTGCTCTTCTCCAGGTAGGGGCTGCCATTGTCCTTGAAGTGGTCTGGGGGGGCCTCTGGATGTCTGTTGCCCCGGTCACCTCCTTGCCTGCTTCATATCCTGTATTAGTAGTACTGTGTGCTGTTCAGTCAAATTTATAATTTATTCCATTTTTATTATTTATCTTTAATTGCCAGGATTAGCTCTCCACTCTCTGGCCCCTCCGTTCTGTTCAGTTCAGCTACAGTCTCCCCTCTGCTCTGCACAGCCAGCAAACTGCCTGCTTATCCATGTGTCCGTAATCTGCTCTGCAATAATTATTCGTCTTTTATCTAATTGCAGTTCGCTGGCTGCAATGTTAATGATAACAGATGGCTAATGTGGCTATCGGGTAATTGCTAATGCTAAACACCTAATGTTATTGTGTGTGCCAGCCAGGCTAACGTTTATGATAACTGTTTAATATTTCAGTGTTGCTGAAATGAGAGTTTTACTGAGCTCTGAAATTCCTCTGAAAGTGTTGCTCAGTGTAATGCATGTTAACTACTTCAGCTGTCAGTGGGGGGAGGAGCTGTGAGCCTAAAGTTGCCTGTCAGCTGGAGGCAAAGATGATTGACACTGTTGCACACGAGTATCTTAATTCAATGTTAATTTTAGATTCGATTAATATCGGAATAAAGTTGTTGTTGTTTTTTTGTTGTTTTGTTGGCACGAGGCTGATGCTGTATGGTATTCTGAGTGGTAATCTATATAACAATTTTCTACTCTGACCTGCAAACTGCCAAAACCTCTGTTTTCATAGAAGTGCTCAGACTTGATGATCAGTTAATTATGTGCATTTGAGCTTAGCAGTACTGGCTTCTACTTGCCTATTTACATATGTACTTAGTTTTTCACACTTTGTTTCTGCATTTTATCATTTGAATCAGATGATCTTTCTGATTCAATCTCTAATTGATAAAGACTGTATGCATTCTAATTTACGTAACTGGACATATAGGTACAGTTGGGCCTTAAAATGTCACATCCCTTTCAGAAATCTTGTGTGTGTACACCACACCAGTAGATCTGGAATAAAATGAAGAGTAAATATAGAAGATTTAAGGTGCTTAATTACTTTGCTAATTTGTACTGATCTTCCGCAGAGTCACTGGGCAGACAAACTGCAGATATGAAGAAGGGGAAGCTGTAAAAAAATGTGTTTACTTCTCACTGGACATCACATCACTGTCAGAAGAACTGGAGCATTGCGTGGAAAGGACCGTGCTTCCAACATGATCTGCAGTTTGTGGCGACTGTGTCAGTGGACTGGCATTAATATGGTGCTTTTCTAGCCTTACTGACTACTCTGAGCACTAGAAGCCACGTTTCACCATAAGTTATACAGCAAATTCTCATTCACAATCTATTTGAACCTCTAACTCATGCAATCATAGGGCAAGAGGCAGGATACACTCTTTTTTTGTTGTCATTATTAGTGTTGAATTAGGTGCGAGTGATGTAGTGTTAGTGCTGTCTTCTCTTCGTTCCAGTCTGCTGGAGTCTGTTTGGGAGGAAAACCACACAGGGAGAATATGCAGAGTACACACATGTATTAATTAATAGTTACGTGGTAATTCTAAGTGTGGATATGGGCGTGTGAATGGTTGAATCTCTGTGTTAGCCCTGTGATGACAACATATCCATGATGTTCCTGCCTTTCCCTTACCCAGTGATAGCAGGAACTCCAGCCTAACTTTTGTCTTGTTTCTGTCACTTTCTCTTAATTATTTAAAAAGCAGAATAAAATCTTCAGTTTTTATACATGACTGATAACTAATTCTTCCATTCTGTATGTATTATTGTAATATTATGCCTTATAATATAAAGCGCCTTGAGGCGACTGTTGTTGTGATTTGGCGCTGTATAAATAAAACTGAATTGAATAACTGTTTTGGGGGTATAATCTTGGTTATGGTTCCCTGAGCTATAAGTCTGGCCCATATTTTTTCTGTACACTACCACAGAGGATTTTAAATCAGCCGTGATGTGACTGAAGTGCGAACTATTTGTATACGTATGAATATGTATATGTACACTACAGGTGAAAACGTTTAGACCACTCCAATTTTTCCAGTTATTTATTGCAAGGTCTGTCCTACAGAGAAATTGCAAAGAAAGTCAAGGTGTCAGTGAGTACAGTTTCCTTCACCATGAAAAGGCTCAGTAACAAACTCTGACAGGAAGAGGTCTGACAAACCCAAAGACACAACTGAATCAGAGGACAAGTTTCTGAGAGTTAACAGCTTGCGTAATAGGCGGCTCACAGGACATCAAGCACAAATTAATAGTCGTATTAACCAAGTCTCAGTTTCTTGCTTCTTCTTTTCCTGGTCAACCTCCATGAACTGATTTGGCTAATGTGCCTTGTTCCTTGGCCTGGAAGTCCCCCTGTTTTCTGTTTGATGTGTGTGTATGTTTGTGTGTATATATATATGTGTGTATATATATGTGTATATATAATGGAGGGTAAAGTGCCACTTTGATATTACGCATGATTGTTATTCTCAAAATACTAATTTGGTTTTAACTCAAGACTGTACTGGAGCATTTTTGTGGCTGTACGTGAGTCTTTTGCGCCTGTCCCATCTTCACTCCTGGGCGGGAGGGGCTTGTACGGTGATCACTGGCTGAAAGGCACAGAAAATAAGGTTGAATATCATTACCTCTATGAGCCCTGTCTAAAGTTAGTAACAATGATTGTGTGGCCTATTCTTAATGGGATAACAAAAAAATATTAATTTACTGTGGAGGGCCTCAAGTGCCATGGTTAAATAATTATAATTGAAAATAAATCATTAATTAGATATATAAATAATTAATCAATCATATCATGTCAATTAATTTCATGTAAAAGATTTAATAATTTTTTATTTAGTTGTTTTCAATTGTAATTAATTAATTACACAATTCAATGGCTTATTTAATTAAGTCATATTGGCACTCCTGACCCTTCTGCTGTGTTCATGAATTAATTTTATCGTTCAACCTCACCCATCAAAGTCATGGCAAGATAATCGATTGCCATGAAGTGGATTTGGGGCAGGTATGCCAGAATGCATTGAAAACCACAAATGGCACAAGTGTAAGTAAAGTTTTGAAATACCTTGTTTGTGTATTTTGAAAGATTGTTAGCACAAATCTAACAGTTAACGGTTAACAAAGTTAACTGGCAGCAGGAACAACTGTCTTTGAAAACGTCAGAGCACTTTTGCAAAGAGGCTCTATCTCGACAAACTGACCAAATATTTGAAGATTGTGCCACTACATTCTCAGCAAAAAACTGTAGTTGGAGACACACAAACAGGGTATTTCAAAACTGTAAGTATAGTTTGGCTCCACACATGTCCAAATGCCTGTGTGTAGGCATTAATGAATATGACAATGTGACAGTGCACTGCGATTGCGATCATGAGCATCTACTCACTAGTTTAGCCGGTGGTCCACAACAGTTGACCACCTTACAGCAATAGGCAGCCAAAGTAACAGAGATAGCAAACAGAGTCGCCTGGATGAGTATACCTCCAGCACAAAAGTGGGCATTGATTTTCTGTAAATAGAACACAATACACACACATGACATATGGACATCTTTCATGTCATTCTTCAGCTCAACTTCCTTCATTAAATTGTGCATTTAGCATACTGTGAAGTGCCGTCACATTACTATTCCACCTATTTCAATTCATTTTCATTTATATTGTTTACATTTATTATAATTGTAGTTTTTCCATATTTATATAAATAAATAAAACTATATTGAATTATATAGCACCATATCACAAGCCCGCTGCCCCAAGGTGCTTTATATTGTGAGATAGCCTCTGTCAGTGCGCCCCAGGGTGGCTGTGGCTACAATGTAGCTTGGCATCACCAGTGTGTGAATGTGTGTGTATGAATGTGCGTGTGTGTGTGTGAATGGGTGGATGACTGGATATGTAAAGCACTTTGGGGTCCTTAGGGACTAGTAAAGCGCTATATAAATACAGGCCATTTACCATTTTTACCATAGAGACCTTACAATAATACAGAGAAAATACTGGTGGCTGCCAGTTATCTCAGTAGATGCACCAAGCCATCTTTTTGAAAAATCCTACACTATCGCATTCACGGGATTTTCAGAAAACTTCTGAAAATCTGTGATCATGATCACTTTGGGATCAAAGTTGTCCGAGATTCGTAGTAGACGCACCCATAGTGTTAATTTTAAACTTCTGCTCTGTCTCATTCTCGAGTTATTGCATGCCCACACTTGGTTGTCCATGCCATTTATGTCATCTGGCTTGATTGACAGATAAATCTGGGCATTATCTGCAGTGAAAATGTAAGCGATACCCAGAACAATATTGCCTAAAGGGAAGCATGTATAATGTAAACAGAACTGATCCTAGTACAGAACCCTGTGGAACTCCATAATTAACCTTAGTGTGTGAAGAGGACTCTCCATTTACACTAACAAATTAGAGTATATTTGATAGATATGATTTAAATCACTGCAATGCAGTACCTCTAATTCCTATGTACTGCTCTAATCTCTGTAATTAAATATTATGGTCGACAGTATTGAACGCTGCACTGAGGTCTAGCAGGACAAGCACAGACACGAGTCCACTGTCAGAGGCCATAAGAAGATCATTTGTAACCTTCACCAGCGTCTTTACTGATGAGTTCTCAAACCTGACTGGAACTCTTCAAATAAATCATTATGCTGCAGATGATCTGTTAGCTGTTTGAAAACTACTCTTTCAAGAATTTTCCCACATTAGAATAATGGAAGACAATAGATAGTTCTTAGTTTGACACTTCCCTTTCTTCCACTAATTTGAAAATAAAATGAATGTAGTTCAACTAAATATAATAACAATATTCTTATAAAGAAGGCATTTGTTACTCACCTCAATTTTATGGCAGATTTCACCGTAGTCCATCGTGTAAGAGTGCCAGCAGTAATAGGGTGTGCTATCCTTAATCAGAGTGCAGGCTAGATTGACGATGGAAGCGACACACGCCACAATCTGCATCACCAAGCAGGCCCTTAGCTGAGAAAAACAGCTGATACAATTATTTGCTTGGAGACATGGATACATTGTGTAAGAAGATATAAAAAAAACCACTTTAAATTTCAATCCTGATATAAAAAGTCAGTTTCACTCCTCCCACTTGTTTCCAGCTAGTTGCTAACAAGGTGACTGCTGGTGTCTGTCTGCTGTATTATGAGAAGTACTGCTTCTACATCCTGGCCATATGTGCTGTTGCATGTACTGGTCACTGCCAGTCCTGGCAGTAAAATGTCAGGGACAAGGTCACTTGACATGTGTAACAACCAGCTGCATTCAGCCTTACTCAGTGATTCTTAAAGGAAGTGAGACTGAGAGCTGTTCTGTTTCTGTGGCAGGGGACTTCAACAGTGGCATTAACTGATACGGTAAATATCTTCCCGTACTCTGTGGTTGCTGTTTTTAAGCTGTTATGTTGTATGTGCATGCTTGTGTGCACACTCACTGTCGGCAGATGAAGATTCTTTGCTGCTACAGCTATGCTCCCAGCTATTATCACCTGTACAGAGAACAAAACCACACACAAGAAGGCTGACATTAGGCCCAAGTCTGGAATTAACCAACTAACAGAATTAACAGGTAGTGCAACTTTTCTATGAACTGGTAGTTCGATCCCTGGCTACTCCAGTCTGTGTTCCAAAGCATCCTTGGGCATGATACTATGTACAGGTTGCCCTCAGTGGATTCAGTGCAGTGTGATTGTTAGCTAGAAAGCGCTCAGGCATGAAAGGAAGTGCTTGTATGAATGGGAAATGTTGTATAAAATGCTTTAAGTGCTCCAGTAGAGTAGAATTTGCACTCAATATTTTCATTCAGCATACTTTCTTGTATTTAGCTATCTAGCTTGCTAGTAGTAGTTGGATGACTGCAATTAAACAGACTGGCGAAGGTAATTAAATAACTAATCTAATTTATAACACAGACAACTTGCCAACATGTTGCAGTCACTCTGAGTCTACACTGATGGGTACTACACTTATTTACTACATCCCTTTGAAACAGAGAACTCTATATTTTGAGTTATCTTCTTATATAAAAAGCAAGGTTGTTAAGTGCCGGTGTCATTTTGCAGATCAGTGATTGTCCTGCAGCAAAGATGTCACTATTTGAAAACATTTCATCTTTTATTCTAGCTGGACTTGGGATGCAAGTAGTTATGAAGAATGCAAGTTTTCTTGTCTTATATAGTTTCTCTGCTCATCTAATGCTGTGTGTGAAGTGTCTGCAAACTTACCAGGAGAGATGAGATGAAGAAAGGTATAACAGCGTACGTATTACCCCAGTTACTCAGAAACACAATGGTGCTGAGCATCGTGAAAACACTGAGGCTGATCTGAGTGATCTGAAGTAAAGTCAGGAAAAGGTGTCAGAAAATAAACCTAGAACAGTTGAATTTAATGATCTGGACAGATGAGTGAGTACTTTTGGCAATATAGTGTGTATATATAAACTAGTTGAAGTTGAAGACGCACGCACGCACGCACGCACGCACGCACACACACACACACACACACACACACACACACACACACACACACACACACACACAATACCCCCAGAGCTTTGGGTTCAGCTTCCAGGTATTTCTCTTTCCTGTGGATGTGTTTCTGGAAGGTGAGTGTGACCAGAGGACTTTGAGCTGGGCTGATGGCTTCTTCCACAGCTGGTACTTCTTCTGAAAGCAGCAGTGAAAAGATCTCTGTTACTGCTACACAGTTTTGACTCAGCTCAGTATCCAAACTGTGCTGCTAAACTTCACTGCAAATCATAGCGGTATTCATGTAAGTTTGGGTTTATATTAACATTATAACTGTGTTTACTCAGAGTCCAGAATCTCTGAGGGTGACAATAAAAGGCAGATTCCATCGTGGGGTTGTGCTGTACCGTAATAACAGTGCTGAGGGTATTTGTTGTTTCTCTGCTCACTAACAGCAGGCGTGTGTCGGCGCGCAGTCTATGTGCAGATTTAGCAGAAACAGCTGGATTGCAAACATGCCTCAGTATCAACACCGACATCTGGATTTTATCAGACGCACTGCTGCTCTCTCATTTCCCCTTAAACCAAAGCGGGGACATCGTAAATTTAGCACCGAGAAATAAGGTTGTTAAGTATTAAATAAAATCGCTCCTCTTGAGAATAAAGTCGAAATTCGCGATTAAAGCCAAAAATCTGCTTTGAGAAAAAAGTCGAAATGTGGAGATTACAGTTGTTTGGTTGTTTAGCTCATTGACATGATCAGCAGAAGGGTGCTGAAAAGATAGCGCGGAAAACTGCATCTGGTTAGAAGCAAAAATCCACAAAAACCTAGAAAAGCGGATTTGTACAAATGATGGTTACACCCGTGTTTGCACACGATGGGTGTTGTATCACAAGACGGCTGATCAGTTAGTTTCACGATGTTTTTTGTGTAGAGGCTACAGTTACAACAACTAAGCTACAAATGTCGATAATAATGTCAATAATATTTTTTCTAGTGTACCGCTTGTACACCATCGTTTAGATTTGAATTATTATATCGATATTTTACCTGCCATGATCACAAGATCCGCTGTAACTTCGTCCAGACAGCTCGCCAGTTTCCCTCGTTTATATGCTGACCTCGGGATTTTGTAGGGAAGTTCGACCCACCCAATCCTCTATCGGGGTGTAGTGGCAAAAAGGGATTTCCTGTTTTTAAACTGTTGTAATTTTTTTTTATGTGAAATATATGTCAAATGTATCCATCGTGAATGATATCAAGTCACCTTGAGCCACAAACAACATTCCTGTTACAAGTTAGAAGCCGCAGTCAGTTTTTTGGGGTTTTTTTTGGCAGAGTTTAAATATCCTCTATGAATACGGTAAAAAAAAAAAAAAAAATCTTGTTGACATTAAAAAATGTCATTTTTTAAGGACAGCAGACATTACAACAAATATGACAATAATTCTGTAAACATATTTTAAATTGCTAAAAAGTACTCGATTGCTTATAATGTAGGTATAATAACACAGAGTCATGAAGATACTTGAAAAAGAGGTAATTTTCACATTTTACACAGTATAGAATAGAATAAACCTTTATTTTCCCACGGATGAGAAATTTGGGTGTTACACAGCTCTTATAGCAAGGAGAATATAGAATATAAAAGGGAGACACAAAGTGTTCCTATATACATAAGCAACTGAAGTTCGTATATACATGTAACAATGTACAGAAATATGTATGGAAAAATTGCACAGAGCTATGTATAAAATGTACAGTGAGCAAACAAGCTGATAAGATGACCATATAACCTCTTTGTAAACCCTGTTCACTTTAGTCTATTTACCAATATAAGTAAAGACATTACATATAATAAAAACACATGTAAACACTGGAAATCACTTTTTGGCAGACAATCGGTTTTTGGCACGAGCTGCTGTATCCTCTTGGGGGCGGACCATGACGATGTCCTCCGAGTACAAGTGCAGTTTTCCCACAGTGTTTTGATCATGACACGTATTTAGCGCTGCTATGTTTGCTTTTTTTTTTTTAGTTATACCTGACTACCTGACCGAAAATAATACAAAGACAACATAAGAAAGCTAAAGTTTGTCATTCTCGCTTATTATGATCTCAGCTACTCTGTTTTTGGTTTTCCGATGCTCTTTCTCTCTGCTGTTTCCAACACTAATCTCTAAGTTGTTGTTTTTTTTTTTTTTGTCTTTTTGTTGTTGTTTTTTTGGGGGGGGGGGGGGGGGGGCTTTTGTAGATATGATTTTTCTACAAAGAGTATTAGGAAAATATTTTTTTGAGGGGAAAAAGAAGTATGTGGAGAATGCAGTTCTTCCACGACTGCCACGGCTCCTATGCCCTCTACAGTTTTGTGATACCATCAGCACAGACACATATTTAGAAATAATATAATCATTTTTATTGGAAAGGGGCGTAAAAACAAGGTACAAAGTGCTCACATGCTGTGCACAACAGTAAAGTCTAACTTTTCTGCTGATGTCTTCATTTCACAGCCTCTGCCTGCCCTGACAGTAAGAGTGGAGCTGCCAGTCACTGACACAGTTATAACATCACAACATCCCTTTTTTATTACATCAACAAAAGCACACGAATAATCATTTAAAGTATTACTGAAGAGTTGGTTCACACGAATACATTTGACACCAGGAGAGAAACTCCTTTGTTGGTACAGTATGGTGTTACGGTGGCACGCAGAAGGTTTTGGTTGCATTTGTTCAATTCTTGAGACATCTCTCTGAGCTTTTTACTTCCCCGCTTCAAACCTACAGAGAAATTTAGCTTGTGCATTTCAAAAGTTAAATGTAATAGCACTGACATTCCTATTGCTTTCTTCCTTTTTAAAAAACTTCAAACATACATAGATTGAGTGGGTTCAGATGTCCTCTCACTTCTCTGTGTTACAGGAATTTTAAACAAAACAATCTGCTGTTCAACATTTATACGCTCTAAAATTTAAATGGAGTGTCATTTACATATTTCTCTACTCTTACTGGCCACTTCAGAATAAGCTGCAATAAACCATACATTTGTTCTTTATCTGACATCCAAATTAGAAACACAAATGAACCCAAAATGCAAATGAACAGCTTACTTTAAGTTACTGTTGTTTAAACTGCATAGTTCCCTACTGCCAATTAGTGGTTCCCTTGTGTCATTGTTGTTTATTCGGCATAAACACCAAATAAAACGTGCATGAGCCATTAAAAATCTTATCAGGATTAGACTAAAGTCATTAATGACCAACATGGAGGCTCCATTCCACTACAGTTTGACAAAGGCAAAGAAAGTAGGCTGAGACAATGATCAGTGCAATAACTGATGATCCCTTAGGCTGATGATAGCTAATGATCCAAACACAGTATACCATCACCTCCCTTTTTATGAAAAAAAATTAAGAGCATACAAGATGCGATTAAAAAAAACAAACATTTAATACAACATCCTGTAACAGTTAAAAAAAAAAAATCAGTAATGCTTTTAAAAATAGGCTGCTTCTAATTTTAAAAGAAAAGATGATTAAAAATGACTTTTACCTCACAACTCTTGAGTTAAGTGATAGCAACAGTTGGATTATGACTCATAACGGGGGGCCGCTGTTGTCAATAATGAACAATACAACTCTGTGATCCAAACACTGCTTATGTACCATAGTGACACAAATAAACATCCTAGCAACTGGCATTAAATGACAAAGTAAGCGCTCGACTTGTCATACTGGCGTTTCAAAACCTGACTGTATGGAGTGTAGAGTGTGTGGCTGTGACAATAAAATGAAAACCAGTATGCTTTTGTTATTCAAACTGATCTACATTTAACTCGTTTAAAACTAAATTTAAAAAACTTTATATTCTCAAATTGTACAATCAAGCTGTTTAAAGTAGCACATACCTCTGAATGAAAACTGTAACTAACCATCAACCAGTTAAATTAGGAGACAAAGACAGAAATGACAGGTTTCAGTAATCATCCACCTAAGAAGGTCTTAGTGACTGCTTATCCCTTTCTGGCCAATCCCCCTCACAGGGATTGGTAGCCATCGGTCCTCCTCTTGCGGCTCACCAGATAGGCCACTACCACCACCACGATGAGCACCAGCAGTGCCACTCCCACTCCAATGGCAATCTTGTAACTACGCTGGTCCGCAGGACAGTAGTCACCTGGAAAACACACACACACACACTCCCATTTAAACAACATATCACTTTTTTAAGTGACCAGTTTTCTAAGAACTGATAAAATGTCAAATGTCACTTTTGGAAGATTGTGGATGTGTGTAACAGAGTTCAGTCAAACTGTCTGTTCAGGCTAAATTTTAATCCAACAACTGACAAAGATAATGGAGCATGAATGCGTTCCATGAAACGTAACTATTCTATGAAATCTGCTTAGGACTGTAGTTAAACCTGTTCTTCCTGAGCTGCATTCCAGAGCAGTCGACTGTCAAGCTGTCACGCAGCTGCTTTAGTTTCCACTGTTGGAAACTCTAATGATGAAAAGCCACTCACGAGGAAGTATCCGATTTTTTAAATTTCAACCGCGTGTGTTGTGCATTACATGTTTTTAAGGACTATTACTGATGCAGCAATGAATAATCACTGCTTCCTTGCTTTGGCTTCAGGACCTTGGTTTTTAACTTTATACACATTTTTGTATGCTGATCATATTACATCATTTGCTAAAATATTGTTTGGAGAATATTATTCAAATAGGATGTGTAAAGTTTAAATCCCCATGAAAGATAAAGTGTTTTAAGTCTGAAAGTTACGCATTGCTGTAAGAAATAAAGTCATTCCAAACCTGAGAATAAGAGACTACAACTTTTTGACTTGGTATGGAAAACATTTAGACTAGAGTACTTCCAAACCTAGCTCGATGGACATTTCCTGCTTCCATTATTGTAAATGTACTGGTTCTTATATAGCGCTTTTCTACTCTATCAGAGAACTTTATACAACTTGCTTCATTCACACTAGCACTTTCTATGCTTTTTATACATAAGTGCTTACTATCTAACATACACACATTCCAATGTATAGAAAGCAACTTGGGGTTAGCATCTTGCCCAAGGATGCAGACTGGAGCAGCCAGGGATCAAACCACCAACCTCCTGTTTAGTAGCTAAGCAGCTGTACCTCCTGAGCTACAGCCATCCCAATACTGGCTCTAACAATGTTTTTAAGACTGAGGATGGTTTAATGATTAGTTGTTCTTCACAGGGACACTTACGATCGCCAAAGTTGTTCTTGGTCAGATTGAAGGCTTGCGTTCTGTCAGAATTTACATCCAGGGACAGGTCGTTGCCCATGTAAATAGAATCAGCGCTGCAGGAGTAGGAGTGTCCAATCTGTGCAGGGAACAGATGGACTGACTTGTTGTTGGCATTGTAAGTTGTACCTGCAAGTGTGAAATAGAAAGACAATTTTTACAGACCGATGATCAAGTATCGCGACAATCGAGTTAAACAATATTACACTGAAAGTAGTAGCATGACATGCTTAACAGTAACTCCACAGGTCTTGTCTGTATATTGTTGAGCAGGCACACAAACAAGGAAACAGCAGCTTGTGTTCGTTCTGTGTTTACCATCCATGTGCAACACTTACCTGTAGCTAAAGTATCAGGGGACATCCAGTGAGTCCAAACTCTCATCAGTGAAAATGTTACGAAATAAACATTGACTTACCGTCTGTGGTTAAAGGGTAGTTCAAGCTGAAAGACACGGCATCAACGTAGACGGTGTTATTAGGAACACTCTGAGGAATTATAACAAACAGGGAACCTTTTACAATGTAACACTGAAACACTGTGTCCGAATGTGACATTTTGGTTTTCGTTTTACTGAATCCACTGAACATTTTTCTGGGTCAGAGGGTTTCTGTGCTCATTTACAACAGATAAACCGGTTTCAGCAAGTACACATGCTGCTAGCATTTGAATTTGAAGTGTGAAACAGGAAACAGCTCATCCGACCAGTTTGACAACGTATTACTGTTTTCCTCTTAACCCCGGACACATGCTTGAGACCAGCCTACATAACAAAGCAATCTACTATTCCTGGCTGTCGTGTCTGAGCTTTTCTATTTAAAATCTGGTTAGCCAGGCTAACCACTACAATCTAATATTTAATATGATAGCACTATATTAAAGTATATTATATTACTACCGCAGTAGATACTCCATTACAGAACAGACTACAGAATTTAAAAAAAAACCCCTCACTTTAAAAAAAAGAAAGAAAATGAAAGTAACCCAGAGTCCCAGAAGCTTTGGTCAGCTTTGACTCTGAAAACTGAAAGCTGATTTTCAGCAGTGTGTCTTTCTTTATTGTGATATTATTGAGACCAGTTCACAAGTGGGGCTTTTATTAAAAGCTGTTGGATCTTTTTATACTTACAGTAAAGTTGCCACTAGGAGCAGCATGCACTTCTACTAAGCTAACATTTATATTGGAGGCAAACTAATTACAAATGTTTCCTTCTATCTTTATTTTTTTCTGGCTATGAATCCATATTGCATCTTTGAAAATGATAACTGATGCACGCTCAATCCTCCAACAAAGGAAATCCCAGACAGTTCATTCTTTCGTGTGCCCACACTGTATGGGAGTTGTGGAAGCACAATCAAAGAGACAGGGGAAGTCACTTGGATGAGTGCAAAATATCTTGAAACATTTCTCTCGCTGGAAACACAATGTTCAAGTGAACAGAACCAACTCTCTGGGATAATAAATTCAAATCGATTAATTTTTGTGCATAATAAATATGACATAAGGACAACCAGGCTGCAGTTGGTGGTATAATTACACCTCAGCTGTATATTTTATTTGACATAAACACTTTAAGTGTTCAGATAGACTATCACTTACAAAACCACAGAATGAATCACATGGATGCAGTAGGGCGAAGCCGCCTGATGTAGTTTCCCTATGGGCTACTTCTCTTTTAACACTTCTGCAATTTATTTCGCTTGACTAGTATTTCCAGCTTACATAGATTTACTCGTCAAGGAAACTGTTAACACTCTGAAGTGCTAACCCTAATCCTACATCTTGGAAAAATGTGGAACAGACTTTTTTTGGAAATGTGATTGTTTGACGTTAGAATGATTATTTACTTTGTTTCCTGAAACTTAGAGCTCAGTTTAATAAAAACAGAAATTACACATTCTGATTGCCCATGGTTGAGACCAATAAGGTGTCTATCTGTTTATCTTATCCTAAGATTGCAAAGTTAGGGTTGTCATGACTTGGACGTCAGAGGTTGAATTGACGTTCTTGTCATAAATGTGCAGGATAGGGTAACTGTGGTAATTTCAGGTTAAGATGAATGATTGGCTGACCTCAGCACCTCTTTAACCACCTCATTTTGATCTTATAATGCTGTATATGTCACAGGCTTTGGGAAAAGAGTTCACCAAGTACCTTGGTGAAGCTGAAGTTAATGAAGCCCTCTTTAAAGGAAATCTTAAGGTTGGCGCTGTTTTCATTGCAACTTCCACTAGTACTGGTTAGATGTGGCTGAACAATGAAGATTGCCTGGGAATAAACAGAGAAGAACAAATGGTAAATGGCCTGTATTTATATAGCGCTTTTCTAGTCCCTAAGGACCCCAAAGCGCTTTACACAACTAGTCATCCACCCATTCACACACACATTCACACACAAGACAATTTGTTTAAGATAACAAGGCAGCAGCAGACTTTCTTTAAAGAAACTCTAGTTCATGGGTCATGTAAGTTACCCGATTGTCTTGTTACACAAACACTGGCAATATTTAACCATTTACAGTAACAAAATGAGGAAATTAAACTTGCATGATAGCAAATTCTCTCTTCCTGAAGACAGAATGCTGACAACTAAATCACTGAAAGCTGAGTCACATCCTCGTGCTGGACTCATTAGGATGTATTGCTAATAGAATATCTATATGCTATGTTAAGACTAATTTACATGCCACAAAACAAAAAAACAAACAAAAAGAAAACAAAAAAGCTAGACAGTTGATATTAAGAAACCTACATTTGTTGATACTTTTCGGATCTGCAGCGCCATCTGAGCCCTCAGGCAGGTCTCATTTTTATTTTTTGTGATATTGTAGTATCCTACGGTCAAGCCAGCGGAGGGTCTAGGTGTGGGCGTTGGTGAAGCCGTGGTAGTCGCGTTTGGAGGCTTGGTGGTGGTGGTTGGAGCCTTGGTGGTGGTGGTGTTTGGATGCTTGGTGGTGGTTGGAGCCTTGGTGGTAGTGTTTGGATGCTTGGTGGTGGTTTTTGGAGCCTTGGTGGTGGTGGTGTTTGGATGCTTGGTGGTGGTTGGAGCCTTGGTGGTGGTGGTGGTTGGATGCTTGGTGGTGGTTGGAGCCTTGGTGGTAGTGTTTGGGTGCTTGGTGGTGGTTTTTGGAGCCTTGGTGGTGGTTTTTGGAGGATTGCTGGTAGTGGTGGTGGTTTTTGAACTGACAAATTGACTTGCAGGGGCTACAGTTGCTGAAGGTTTGGATTTGTTTGTGTCTCCAGCCAATGACAGCGCTTGTGGGACAAAGAAACAAAGAATCCTTTTCAGCATTCATACTAATTCCAGACTAAATGAACTCTTACTTTACTGTTGCTGTATTAGCTGACTTTTAGTTACTTTGGGCTTCGATAAGAAAACACAAACTTTCTTATTGCTTACATTTTTGCTTAAATAAGTTCTGGCTATGTATTTATTCACACGGTAGTTTTATCATTACATTTAATGATATTAAATGAAATGAAGGTCCAATGTGCTTTCATTACCAGCTGCTCAAACTACTGTTTGATGGGATCAAACAGTAGTTTGAGTAGAGTAGAGCGGGATTACTCAAAGCTTCTATGATGGAAATGTGTGTGTATGTCTTTTCCCTTTCTGCTCTCTATTATTAGTCTGTATATCACTTTGGTCAACCTGAGTTGTTTTTAAATGTGCTTATAAATAAATTGACAAGATATCAGTATAAACGGTCTCTGCACATTAAACAAAATAATTTTATTACAAATCAAGCAATCGATTTTCTTGACTGATCAATTAATCAACAAAATACGAATAGTGAAGTTATAAACATTAAGGTAGGTTTAAGGTTTGTATTCGGTTGCGGAAATCATGTTCTAAAAACAACAGCTGTCATCTGTCAGCAGACATGTGACTCGGTCTTGCAACAATATCGAAAGACAAATTTCTGTCTCCCCCACAATCTAGGAAGTCCCTGTGAAGTAGTTTCACATACATTGTATTTCGTGACAACGTCCGTGGGTAAGCACACACAGACAAAGCCCCATTTCGAGCCTTTTTGTTTATATATTATATAACACAGTATCTTTGTAGACTCTAAACACTTACTGTGGCACTTAAGCACAAAACTAACAGCGAGATCTGACGTGAGTTACGCCTTTCTTTTTCATATATGGATCTCGTTTATTTTAATATTAGTATTGTTTAGGGGTCTTACCTGAAAGCGCACAGCACGCGATAAAGACGAAAACAGCAGTCCTCAGCATGATGGCAAGTGCAGAGCAGTGGGGAACCAGGAGCTTTGGAGCGATGCCGTCGCGCCTCCACCTATAAATACCTCACTTTTCAAGCAGCAGGAAGTCCATGCTTAAAAAAATAAAAGCATCCGTATCCGCAGTCAGCGCTGAAAATGTACTATTCTGAGTAACAGCTTCTCATTCAGTAATTTTTTTTTTCGAAATAGGGCAAGCTGCCCTTGCAGTACTATAGTGCAAACCCCAACAATTAGACAGTCCTTGAGCGACGGTGGTGAGGAAGGACTTTCTTCTTATTTTTTTTTTTTAGGACGAGACCACCAACAGAACCTGCCTCGTAAACAACGTGAAATTAAGGAATTACAAAATCCATTCTAGTAGTATACAAATAATAATAGTTTTTTCTACAGGCACTTTACTTTAAAGTTACGTTTAAAATGTGCAAAGTATCACTATGCTTCCCACTTCAAATTGATGTTTTGATAAATTATTAAATAGTATTCCGTTCTATATAATGAAATGTGTTTTGTTTAAAATGTAAGTTTTAGAGTGTGATCATGCGTGGAATTAATATTGTAGATGAATTTAAGTTTAAGAAGAGGTAGACAGAGAAATTAGTTAATTTTTTTGGCCTCTCCTGAAGGCCAAGAACAAATTTAATTTCCCAAGTGGACCGTTACGGCTTTTAGCTATACTGGTCCACTTGATAGTTATAGTCTACTGGATTTTTATTAGGATTTTTTTTTTTTTATTGTCGGTTATTACAGTCAGAACTGACAGAAATTTTGTGAAGAGAGAGAGAGAGAGAGAGAGAGAGAGAGAGAGAGAGAGAAAGCGAGAAGACACTGAAAATCTGCTTCATCGCCTGCTAACACCCCCCCCCCCCCCCCCAAAACAAAAAAAACAAAAAAAAAACACATTAGGGAAACCACAGCAACAACCACCATATGCAAAAGTAACAGTAACTCATGAATATAAAATTTTTATGAGCAACACACAGTATTAATAATGATATGTTTAGAGGCAGCAGCCAACCAATATAGCTGCATTTTACCACAGCCAGGAACGGGGATTTGACTTGTTCTGCAAGGAAACGTGAAGTATGAATTTTATTTTGAAAGCATCAACAGACAGAATAATTACGAAGATTTAAAACTTCAGAAATGAGCAACAGCAAGGAAACGAAACCAACAAGACTGCTAGCAGGAGGGAACCCACAGTCTCAGCGCTAACAGAAAGGTCGATGAGTAAAACAAAACTCCAGATTTCTGTCTGACACTCACAAACACTCTCTTAAACGGCTGCTAGCAGTTCGCTTTGATCTGATCGGAGCGTCATTATCAGTAGTTACAATTGGCACGTTAGTAGGAGGGTAATGCTGCAAGTCAACATGCAGGTTGTAGGCTAGTACAATTATTATTACTGCTAGTAGAAACTAATACTATAAACAGCATAACTGCAAGTATTTTAGCCTTAGTAATAGCAGTAGCTATAGCGATAGGACTTTATATTAGTGGTAAAAAAAAAAAGTGTTGTTATGATACTGACGGATTATTAATACAAAGCAGTAAGAATTAAGGTTGCCATAATTAAGCTAACATAACTTAAATCTAATGACAGTGCAGTAGTTATGAGCAGTGATGGTACAGAAGGTTCTAGTATTAACTATATAATCAAAGTTCAATACACACTCCAGGTCAAAAACAGAGAGAACAAACACAAATAATGACATGCTACGGCACATATACTTAACACAAACATGGCTTTAAAAGAATATAAGTATAAATACTGTGTCCTACAGAGTGAAAGGTGCACTTAGTGTAAATATAAATGGTTAACTTTCTGACTGTTAGCATAAATAGACAGAACATGCCATGTGACACGAAAACAGGAAATAAGGTGGTTCCCAGAAACACACAAGCAGGTGACACTGCCAGTCATCCTCGTGACGCTTCAGGATTGCATTGAATGCACCCAAACATGTTAGTTTTTCTTTTTACATTTACAATCAGTGAAGTTACAGGTAACTGCACATAAAACCTCACTGAGGTTAAGATAGTGAAATAACTCAAGTATAAGCTGGCATGGCTTAACTATAAGTTCTGCATGTTCTGTGCATCATCAAACATACATTTTCTAGACAATAAAAATCCAACAAAAAATCAAACAAACCAGCTGCATTGTAGGAAGTAGAGGCGTGTTAATCCCCAAGGCAGGACACACACGCATGAATGTCAGACTGCAATACTCTTGCTAGTGCAGAAGATTAGGGAAAAGTCATTGAAATGATAAAAGTAGGAACATTTGCATACTGATAGATTTTTCTTTTCTCTTTAATTTAAAAACTGGACAAACATAATCTGCCCAAAACTGTGCCTGCCGTGTTGTTATTAAAAATGACTGCCATACAAAATAAAAGATTATATTTGCAATATTTTGAAAGACACAGACATTCAAGTAACCGTTGACAAAACGTATATGTGTTCACCAGTGCCACCTTATGATGAGTTGGTGCTCCTCCCTCAGCAGAGAAGGCTGCAATTAACAAGGGGTACCCTGTTGTGTTTTCTGATTTTTAAAGAAATCCTGATTTTCTCCAGATTTAATTCATGTATGTTAGTAATCACAGCTACTACATCATTGGTACCTTTTTAACGGATCAAGACTTTCTTGTGGCCATTTTTTAAACAATAGATGTGAGATAGGCCTCATGTTAGTTTCTTTATGACCCGCAGTTGTTTGCACTTTTAGACCTGTGGTGAGCGTACAATGTTCACTACAAAGATAGCCTCGATGGGTGATGGCCAGACGGTTTTAAAGACAACTGTTTTCAACGCTCAGTGTTTCATATACAACCCTTATTATTGCAGGGTCTTTACCCAAAAGCCTCTGTTGTGGTGTTTTGATGCTATATTAATAAAACTGAATAAACAAAAATTGAAATTGAACCCAATTGCAAAAAACTTGGGATGCTGTGAAAATTGTGAATTCAATTTAATTTTATTTATATAAAACAAAAGTTGCTTAAATGCACTTTATATTTTAAGATAAAGGCCCTAAAATAATGCAGTGAAAACCCAACAATTAGATGACCCTTGGTGACAATGGGAAGAAAAATCTCCCTTTTAACAGGAAGTAACTGCAGCAGAACCAGGCTGAGAGACAATTCAAAATATTAACTCCTTTTGAATTTGAGCAACACGTCTAAAAAAACAGGAGGAACATTTTAACTAGATTCACTGGCAACAGGTAGTAATATGATGAGATGCCAAAGAACATGTTAGAGAAGAAAACCCTTTAAACAAAAAACATACTTCACATTTTTAGTACATCTGGGTATTTAACTTTAAAACAGTACCACAGTACCTAACGATGGAATATAAACTCCTTCCTCTTTGAGGCTAACAAAATCTTTTATCAGTTATTCTAATGCAGCACTCTTCCCCCTTTTTGTTATATCATCAGCCTTGAAGAGAATGGCATGATAGATTTCCACAATATATTTTAGTAATATTTTTTTTTAAGACTTTTAATGGTTTTAGTCTTGGCAATTTATCAGAACAGATTTTCTATTTTATGAGCTGGTTAGAACGCTTCCTGAAGATCCAAGGACACAATTTAAAGATTTGTCTTGATGCATGCTCAATCATCCACGTAAGGAAATCCCAAAAAGGTGATTCTGTTTATCTGGAAAAAGTGTTTTCAGTGGGAGAAACATTTTATAACTCATTCAGTCTCAGCTGACTGCAGGTTTCCCCAACTTTATAAAGAGTATATTTGCATAATGACTGAAACTACAAGCACTAGCAAAGCAAAAGGCTGTGAGGGCAGTTTCTTGATCATTAATATGTAAATTGTCATGATCAGTGGTGAAACACTAATCACCAATGATCATTGATTGACCATTGATCGGTGGCCATGAGTCCCATTCACAGAGAGTTGGGGAATGGCTGCAATCACAGCATTATAAGATGGTAAGATGATAACCCTTAGGCCCCCTCCTTGATTCAGAGATGGTCTTTCCCTTTTCACGTAAATGTAAAAGTTTTTGTCAGGGTGAGATGAAGTAGGACCCAAAATTGCACATGCAGAGGGAAAAGGAGGTTTAACTAAAGGCGAGCGCTTTAATGAGCTGAGAAGTAAACTTGACATAAGCAGAAATACAAAACAGGAAACTAAATAAAAGCTGATTATAGCAACTCAGGTATGGATGCAGAGACAGACAGAGCTTGACATAGACAGACATGATTGGGGATGCTGGGAAGGAGGAGCGGGATTTTGAATTCAATTCTGAATTTCACAGAGAGCCAATGAAGCCAATACAGGAGAAATCTGCTCTCTTTTCTCGTCCCTGTCAGTACATTTTGGATTAACTGAAGGCTTTTCAGGGAGTTTTTAGGACTTTCTGATAATAATGAATTACAGTAGTCCAGCCTGGAAGGAATAAATGCATGAACTTGTTTTTCAGCGTCACTCTGAGACAGGATATTTGTATGCTGCGCTACATATTTGTTTAATATGTGCATTGAAGGACATGCCCTGGTCAAAAATGACTCGAAGGTTCCTCACAGCACTACTGGAGGCCAAGGTAATGCCATCCGGAGGAAGTATCTGGTTAGATACCATATTTCTAAGAATTTTAGCAACAAGTAGTTTTATTTGAATTTAGAAGCAGAAAGTTAGCGGCCATCCAGGTCTTTATGTCTCTAAGACATTCCTGCAGTTTAACTAATTGCTGTGTTATCTGGCTTCACGGATAGATAGTGTGTCATCTGCATAGCAGTAAAAATGTATGCTATGCCTTCTGATGATACTGCTTAAGGGAAGCATGTAAAATGTAAACAGAACTGATTCATCTGAACCCTGTGAAACACCATAATTGACCTTAGTGTGTGAAGAGGACTCTCCATTTACATGAACAAATTGGAGTCTATTAGATAGATATGATACATGATGGTTTAACTACTGCTAGACTGAAAGCCTGTGGTGCATAGCCGATTAATTGAGATAGGTTGGTCATATTTAAGATTGACACATTAATTAATGGTACGACTTTTTTGAGGTGTTCTTGTAGAAATGGGGTCGAAAAAATGGTTTGGATGAAGTAGAAAGATCACTTGGAGAAAAAGACTATGGGAAGTCCTCTCAAACATACATTATTTTGTGGCTTTATGGCAAACATTCCAACTCAAAATGTAATCTAATATTTTGAGATTTTTCACATTTGAATGAACTAAAAGCCATGGTAATGAAAATAAAACAAAATAGCCTTGAAACCTATATTTAAAATAAGAAAATTAACCTTTTTAAATTATGAAAAAAAAGCTTTCATGATATTGTTTTTTTTTTTTAACACTAGTGTATTTGAAATTCCGTCAAAACACACTTGTCTGTATTAGCGTCACATTCGGACACAGATGGTGAACTAAACCTTTAACTGAAACATTAGGTCAAATTTGGGCTCTGCCTGAACTACTGCTACATTTCCCGGGAAAATATTATGATAATGAGGTCACTCTAAACCAATCCCAATACTGCAACCCCAAACGGACACGCCTTCAGCGGCGATAAACGAGAGAAGCGTTACAAAACCATAAAGGGAAAATACTCCCGCATGCGCAGTGGCTTTAGTGTTGTTTGAAGTGAACTGCCTTAGAAGCTGTAAAGTCGCCAAGCATTTGGTTTTAGCAATATATTTCCCTGTTTTTTTCACAGCACTTTTTGCCTCTATGCATCTTAGAGACGATGTTAGGCCACCATTTCCCAAATGCCGACAAGTCGCAACAACTGGTCAACTATGTGGAGGATTATCTGGAATGTGTGGAGTCGCTGCCCCTGGACATACAAAGAAATGTTTCTCTGCTTCGAGAAATTGATGCAAAGTATCAAGGTACTGTGCTTTCCTATTTCCTTGTCCCACGCGCGAATCGCTTTGTAAGGCTTTAAGGGCAGTGTCGCGTGCTGTGCTGAAATGGTGGAGAACGCACGAGCCCCGGGTTCCCATTTTGCAGAAAGCTTCATGTCCGTGATCGTTCTTACTTCCCGGAACTGAGATGTGGATACTCGTACTGACGCGCAAAGTGTTTTAAAAAATGAGGTGGACATCCGTCAGCTAGCATAGCTCTGACATACTCCCTCTGCACCAAACTGCAGGGCAGAATGATTACACTTGATATCGGAAAACATGTACAGTATGACGTGATACACGAGCATTGTTTTAATAAAAGGTGTCCCGCGGCAAAATCGGCCTAACATATTCCAAAAACTAGGACCTTATCTGTATAAAATCAACTTTTGAACAAGAGCAGTGTGTGTCCCCGCACGGTGTTTTCGCTGAGTACTCTGCGTGTGGAAACTACGTCTAAACTTGAGGATTTCTCCGCTTTTAACGAAGTCTGTTTGTGTCACTAGATGCTGAAGTGAAATCTTAGAATAAAGACGTGCAGGAGATCAATAAGTGCGGTCATCTATTTGTGAAGCCTGTTTGACGGCCGAGGTTAACGTCGCAAGCAGCTTGCATCGCTTTAATAGATATGAGCTGATCAGGTTCTCCCCAACAAAGAGTCGCTTTAGCTCATTTTCGCCTTGTCAGTGAGGTGTGTTTGGTTATGAAGTCCTTGATGGAGGCCTGGAGCAGGCGTTAACAAAAGCCTTCGGTACCGGAAAGCCTTTGCTTTGTTGCCTCATGTTGACACAGAATAAGCAGCAAGTCCCTGACACTTCGGGCTGAGCGCGAATGATTATTTCATTTTTATATTCAGCAATATTCAGTGTTTATGGGCTGCTAATGCACATTCTCCGCGCGCCGCTCCGCTCTATTAAGTGTGAACTGCAGAGCTGCAGGACAGCTGCTACTCGAGCTATCCCTCTCGCAGCAACTGACTGTCGTCATTTCCTGTAGGCGGGACCACACTGGGATTCAGCCCTCGCCCATGCTCCTGCTGTTTAGGTCCAACTCCAGTTTCACTTTAAGTAAAGAAGAGCCTGGTGCTGGAAGGTGATTTTGCAGTAATTTTACGCTGGGTGTCCCTAAAGTGCGGTCTGCGTATAAAGCCAGCTAGCTGGCAGTTAGTCACCTGTGTGCATTTCCAAAATCCCGATGTCCTGGTAACCTATTTGTAGGTTTCCCATCCCTGTGTGTCAGTTACCAACATCACGTGCTTCTGCTGTATTGCCAAACAGGTAATATTAGTTTACCTGGACGCCGTTCACTTGGTTGCCTGTCATTACTGAAGCTGGTCTAATGTCCCTGAGACAAGTCAAATGTTGTTGCTCGCTTTGCATACGTTCCTTAAAGTTGGAGCCGATATAGTTTAAACCACAAACCCACTTCAGCTACTTGGATTACTTTTGTCATGTAATGTTTAAGTGCCAGATGGAATTTTGTAAAACTATTTTGTTTTTAGGGTTACTCAAACAGTGACCACTGACATTATTTCAGTGTCATTGTCTAATATACGTCCACTTCTTTGGATGCTGTGATATCGAGCCATGTTAGCTTTGATGTTGAGGGAGCCTTGTTGTTTTTGTCTTTGGGCAAGTGATTTTATTTACTGAATTCCCAATAATGACGTACTAAAAACTCATAAATACATTGTCCATTGTTCAAAGAGCATTTGATCCACTTGACCTTTAAAAACATATTTAACCATTACCACAAACCTTCCCCTTAGGGGTGGGCGATATAAACGATATAAATTTGGCCAACGATAGAGATTTTGACGCTCTACCGCGATAGCGCATGATGATGATGTCATCAAGCTGTGCCTGTTTGAAAGCATCGACCAAATGCTTTCAACTGGTGATTAGGGTGGTTTGTCCCTAACCACCAGAATCCCTCACGTTAACTTTTATTGAGTGGAAAAAAAGTTGCCGTTCATCCTCCAGCTTCACTGTGCTAATGTTATGCTAACATAGCTGTGTCGCTAGCAATCACGTAGCACAGCATAATATACCAGGTAGTCCAACTTCAGTAACCCTGCAAACGCCACTGCTGTTTAGTTTTCTGTCTTCATTTATATTGGAAGTGGTAGCAGAGCTGTACGTTTGAATTAGTTTCAAAAATCTCAGTCAGAACATGGTATGTCATGTTTAGGTGGAAACCAGCGAGCTATCTTCCTGTTAATTTCTAACTCCGTTAAATTTAATAAATAGTGTTTTTCATGGATGTTAAACTTAATTGTTACACCTGGTAAAGCAGCAACACTGATGATTTTATTAAAGATGAAGTGTTCGTTTGACTTTGGGACCTGAAGCAGAAAGAGTTTTGGACCCAGATTACTCCGCGAAGCTCCTCACTACGGCAGCCGTAATGCTCTGACAATCAATCAAGCAGTGCAGCTTACCAAAGTTGTGCTAAAACATTTTAACAGATTTCTGCACGCCAAAATAGATTCGAGGTCAGTAAGCATAACCAGAATTCATACATAAGGCACACTCTCGACTTTTGAGAAAATTAAAGGATTTTAAGTGTGCCTTATAGTGTGGAAAATATGTTATACAGAAGAAAAGAATATATCACGATATACAGGGAGTGCAGAATTATTAGGCAAGTTGTATTTTTGAGGAATAATGTTATTATTGAACAACAACCATGTTCTCAATGAACCCAAAAAACTCATTAATATCAAAGCTGAATGTTTTTGGAAGTAGTTTTTAGTTTGTTTTTAGTTTTAGCTATTTTAGGGGGATATCTGTGTGTGCAGGTGACAATTACTGTGCATAATTATTAGGCAACTTAACAAAAAACAAATATATACCCATTTCAATTATTTATTTTTACCAGTGAAAGCAATATAAATCTGTTCAGAGAGGTGTATTGTTTTCCCGCCTTGTAAATCTCACATTTGATGATGGACCACAGGTTCTCAATGGGGTTCAGATCAGGTGAACAAGGAGGCCATGTCATTAGTTTTTCTTCTTTTATACCCTTTCTTGCCAGCCACGCTGTGGAGTACTTGGATGCGTGTGATGGAGCATTGTCCTGCATGAAAATCATGTTTTTCTTGAAGGATGCAGACTTCTTCCTGTACCACTGCTTGAAGAAGGTGTCTTCCAGAAACTGGCAGTAGGACTGGGAGTTGAGCTTGACTCCATCCTCAACCCGAAAAGGCCCCACAAGCTCATCTTTGATGATACCAGCCCAAACCAGTACTCCACCTCCACCTTGCTGGCGTCTGAGTCGGACTGGAGCTCTCTGCCCTTTACCAATCCAGCCACGGGCCCATCCATCTGGCCCATCAAGACTCACTCTCATTTCATCAGTCCATAAAACCTTAGAAAAACCAGTCTTGAGATATTTCTTGGCCCAGTCTTGACGTTTCAGCTTGTGTGTCTTGTTCAGTGGTGGTCGTCTTTCAGCCTTTCTTACCTTGGCCACGTCTCTGAGTATTGCACACCTTGTGCTTTTGGGCACTCCAGTGATGTTGCAGCTCTGAAATATGGCCAAACTGGTGGCAAGTGGCATCTTGGCAGCTGCACGCTTGACTTTTCTCAGTTCATGGGCAGTTATTTTGCGCCTTGGTTTTTCCACACGCTTCTTGCGACTCTGTTGACTATTTTGAATGAAACGCTTGATTGTTCGCTGATCACACTTCAGAAGCTTTGCAATTTTGAGACTGCTGCATCCCTCTGCAAGATATCTCACTATTTTTGACTTTTCTGAGCCTGTCAAGTCCTTCTTTTGACCCATTTTGCCAAAGGAAAGGACGTTGCCTAATAATTATGCACACCTGATATAGGGTGTTGATGTCATTAGACCACACCCCTTCTCATTACAGAGATGCACATCACCTAATATGCTTAATTGGTAGTAGGCTTTCGAGCCTATACAGCTTGGAGTAAGACAACATGCATGAAGAGGATGATGCGGACAAAATACGCATTTGCCTAATAATTCTGCACTCCCTGTATATCGTTACCACACATGCTTCAAATTATACCGTGATATGGATTTTAGGCCATATCACCCGGCCCTATTTCCTGTCTATATTCAAAATACAGCTGCAATTAAGGAATTGAAACACGGAAAAAAAAAAAACCTATCCTTCCTGAGTCTTATTCTGCTGAAGATTGTGTTGTTTTTAAAGGGAGCTTGTCCTTCCCACTGTCGCCAAGTGCTTGCTCATAGGGGGATTCCTCTCTTATTGTTTGAGGTGATTGTTGTTGTGTAAATAAAACTGAATTAAAAGTTGTTTTATTAATATTTTTTACATTTAAAACACCCATTAATTATTATGTCCTGTACTTTACAGATGTGCTAAATGAAGTGGATGAAGTGTTTGAGAAATACAAAGGTGAGCAAGATGGAGCTCAGAGAAAACGTCTGCAGATCCAGCTACAGAGAGCGCTCATCATTAGCCAGGAGCTTGGTGATGAGAAGATCCATGTAGTGACCCAGATGACAGAACTGGTAGAGAACCGTTCCCGCCAAATGGACTCTCACTCCCTGTGCCTCCAGGAGCCCAGTGAGGCAGAGCGGCTCACTACAGAGAGGCGTTCCAGCATCCAAGAGTCCCCAGCCCCCGAACGCACCTCAACCCGCCGCCCACGACGTCAACGCAACAGCGAGAGCCGTGACTCCAGCCACCAGTCTGCCAATGGCTCTCTGGATGACCCTGTGGAAGAGCTGTCCCTCCCTCCACCCCGAGAGAAGAAGTCCAAGTCTGCAAAGAAAAAGAAACGTAAGGCTAAACAAGAGCGAGATGCCTCACCGGTCGACTTTGCCATTGATCCTAATGAGCCCACCTACTGTCTCTGTGAACAAGTGTCCTACGGTGAAATGATCGGCTGTGACAATGATCAGTGCCCCATTGAGTGGTTCCACTTCTCTTGTGTGGGGCTTACCTACAAGCCCAAAGGAAAGTGGTACTGCCCTAAATGCAGAGGGGACAACGAAAAGACCATGGATAAAAGCCTAGATAAGAACAGAAAAGACCGCAGGTCCAGGTAGTGACCTGTATCTGGAAAGCAGCCTGGCATCAATCCTGTCAGTCATATTTACAAGCACTTGTGATGCTATAAGAGGACAATCGAACACCATTGGCAACCAAATTTAATATTAATCAAGGACAAATTGGGATTTAACTTGGGCTGACACTTGTGCTCCAAGTCTGTAGGGTCACCAGCTACTTCAACAATCATCAGCTTGAACCAGTTTTCTTTTCTTTTCATGTACAACAATAAGCAACTGCATTTTTAACTCCTTTTTAACTCTGGACAAGGTCCACGTGTACATGGCAATTTTCTTTATTGTACTCAGTGACTGAAATCAGTGTCTACAGGAATGGCTTCTAGAGTATAACCTACATGTGTTTATAAGAGACTGATATTTAATGTAGGAGATGGCTGTTGACAGGACACTGGATGTCATTTGTTTTCACCAATTCACTAATGTGTACATTCCTTTTATAATCATTAAAACAACGTATAGTAATTCATTTAACATACTCTTGTCGTTTGTGAACAAATCAACAAAAATCGGACCAGAGTTAGTTTTGATTTAATTTGTTTTGTGCTGCTCTCAGGGACCACTGAGACCACTGGCTTAAAATTTGGGACTCTTCCACATTTGGTCTTAGAACTGAAAAAACTTCAAGTCCTGTCTCTCTTCTTTCCAAGCTCCTTTGATATCTTTAATAGATATGCATCATAGCACCTTCCTTCAAAAAGGCTGAATTACCTGCTTTTGTTTGAGAAAGATGAGAAACCACATCACATTCTTCAAGGCACATATTCTACTCAGCATTGTCTTATATATATTTGTCAGTTTTTATTCAATGGGAGAGCCCTGATATAATTGACCTCAGACGAAGGTATTGGCGGACTTGCACCCATGAGTAATTCTTGATTCAAGATGACCATTTGCAGCTCCAAGAAATGGACACTGACTGCAGCACAAAACAGTGTTATCACAAGACAAGCCAATGAATAATGATGTTCTGAGACCAGCAGTAGATAAAATCGATTTTATTTCTATATAAAAACTTCTGGCTTTACAATTCAAAGGGCAGAGGAACATTTATCAAAATAGGAAAATATTGAGAAATGTAACACGCAGCTCTGCTTTTAACACATCACATGGTACCTCACAGTAACAGCAGCATAACGCTTCAGCTGAGAACCCCAACAGCTCAGTGCTGGGCAGCAGATCAGTTAAACTCCAGCACACTTCACCCTGACGGACCACAGAGCAGGAGACTCACTCTTCAACAAAAGCCTAATGTGTTCTCCGTCTCATGTACAGTTATGGCCAAAGGTTAATTTCATACACTTTGCTGTCTTTAAACATGTTTCTATGATATTTCATGAATTTCAAAAATGTTTTCAAATAAAAACAAATAAAAAAAAAAATTGATTTTGCAGTGACGTGACTGCTAAAAGCTTTGGCCGTAGCTGTACTAGCAGTGAGGAAGGAAAAAAAAAAAGAAAACCACCACAAGCACAGCAAAGCCTTCAGGTCATTTTCAGCTTACAGTCAAGAGTCTAACTGGGATTGTGAGCAGATCCAGTTTTACACACTGTCCTCATTGTGGAAGCAGTCATGTTGAGTGGAGCATGTAGCTGGAGTATTACAGACACCATCGGCCTCACGTAGCTTGTCTGTGCAACCTAGTCTTCATCTTTCCCTCCAGTTTTACTGAGCTGCAGCAGGGATGCAAAATGAAACAGTAAGTCACTCTGTATGTTGACAATGTGCAAACAATGTTCATTTAACCATTGCCACTTACATGCTGGAGGGTGGTCAAGCAGCAGGGACCAAGGAAAGAGGACAAAGATTAAAAAAAAAAAGTTGTAACAACAGTGCTTAAAGGAACAAAGTGCACCATCTGGTGGTAAAACGCTAAAAGACACCTACCTTAATTACATCAACCCAGTTCCAGCCTCTGGGCAGCTCACCTTTGTGATCTGAAAGCAGGAATTCGAATATTATGAAACTTACCTATAAACCTCTTACTGCTGTCTAATGACAGTTATATTAATGAATATCAAGTATACATGGAAGTGATTCCCAAAGTTTCCCAAGGCTTTCCACTTTACATATTTTCTAATGTTATTGCTGTGAATATTCGATTTACATGTGGATTTTCTCTGTGATGACACATTTTGGTTGAACTTCTACAGCCCGTATATGGTCTGCATATCATTGCATTCAGCCGCAGCCTAGACCTATTGCAGCATAACTAGAGGACAATTCAGGGCCATCTAATCCAATTGTAATTATTTTGTCAAAAATGGAAGGTTTTATGCTTAGTCTTAAAAGTCGAGAGGGTGTCTGTGTCCCGAAACCAACGTGCAAGCTGGTTGGACAGAACAGGGTCCTGAAGCTAAAAGCGCTACCTCCCATACTACTTTTAAATACTCTAGGAACCACTAGTCCTAGCAGTCTGAGAGTTAAGTGCTCTGTAGGCTCATTATTCAAGAGCTTGTATGTGATGAGAAGGATGTTTTTAATTCGATTCTGGATTTAACAGGAAGCCAGTGAAGAGAAGCCAATATTGTAATTCTATCCAGAGTAAGCATCTGGTTTGATAGTATACTTCTAAAATTGTTAGGGCTGAGAACAATAACATCAGTTTATCTGAATTAAGAAGCAGAAAGTTAGCGACCATCCAGGTCTTTAAGTCATTCCTGCAGTTTAACTAATTGGTGTGTGTTATCTGGCTTCATGGACAGATAGAGCTGGGTGTCATCTGCATAGCAGTGAAAATGTATGCTATGTCTTCTAATGATGCTGCCTAAGGGAAGCATGTATAATGTAAACAGAATTGGTCCTAGCACTGAACCCTGTGGAACTCCATAATTGACCTCAGTATGTGAAGAGGACTCTCCATTAACATGTACAAATTGGAGTCTATTAGATATGATTCAAACCACTGCAGTTGAATACTTCTAAAATATTATGGTCAACAGTATTGAATGCTGCAGTGAGGCTTTCAGGGCTTTACTGTCAGAGGCCATAAGTTCATTTGTAACCTTCACTAAAGCCGTTTCTGTGCTGTGATGAGCTCTGAAACCTGACTGAAACTCTTCAAATAAGCCATCCCTCTGCACTGCAGATGATCTGTTAGCTGTATGACAACTACTCTTTCAGGAACTTTTGAGATAAAGGAAGGTTGGACCACGTTTTTGTGGTCAGCACCCTCTCAGTCCATGGTGAATGGACTGTGCACAGTGATGCTGGCGTTTCAGCAGCTTCCAGGCAGGCTTGAGCCTTAGTACTTCCTGAGTTGTTCCAACTCATTTCCTCTCAGCTAAAGGGGACGGTTTGGGTTGTCTTCCATTTTTTGGCAAAAGCGTATAACATGTATTAATGAACAATGGTTTAAACAGATGATCCTGAAATCTGCACTTGTTTAGAAATGGCTCCAATAGACCTTCTACAACTACAGTTTTCCTTCTTAGCTTTTGAATGAGTTCCTTGGACTTTCCCCATTGTTCTGACTACTGGTGAGTCCAGTGAGTGCTGCCAAACATAGTCATTAATGATCGTTGACAAGAAGTTGAAGGCATTCACCTATTAAAACGTTTAAGTGAGTGCAAGTATATATTTGAGCCTGTATTCATACTTTAGAGGAAATCCAAAATAAATTAAAACTTCTGCGTTTTATTTTTTAGTCATTAACGATATATATTGAAAGAAATAATTATTTGATACCCTGCTGAATATGTATGTTTGATAACTGATGAAATGAACAGCCTCCAGTTTTTAAATGGCAGTTTAAATAGAACACAGAACATCAGATGTGGCAAACCTGGTGACCAACTACAAGAAACACCTTACCGCTGTGTTTCTCACCAAGTACTCACTCGGGGGATCATGTTTTGCTTGGGGATCAAATACTCATTTCACTCAATGGCACACAAATCAATGTATAACATTAATGAGGCGTGTTTATCTGGATTTTTGGGTGATATGCTGTCACTTGAAATTCAAACTATAATAAAAATGAGAGGCTTTTCATTTATTTGTAACTGAGCAAACTCACAAATTCAGCAGGGGATTTAACCATTACTTCCACTACTTAATACAGTATAGTCATTCCACCCAGAAAAAAGAACTGTTTAAAGAAATCACACCCAAAATTACCACAGCATAAATACCCAAGTTAAGTGTGTGTAAACATCTGATCACAACTGTATATAAATACAATTATTACACTTGTAGATGCATTATGAAACGCTAACCAACGAGGGACATCATGACAGCTACGTTCATCTTTATATGCAGTCTAACGATTTTCCATCAAAATGTTTCCAACAGCCTTGCTGGTGGTGCTTTTACTTTATTGTGTTAATCTCAGAGCCATAATTGACTTGACTCTTTTAGCCTTGGAAAAAGAACAAAATCCATCATCAATAGGAATAGTTTTTGTGTCATAATAATCAGCCTCAATTTCAATCAGTTACTAGAGGAATATGGCAATGCAGATGGAATCTCAATAATTTAGATAATCTTCACCTGAAAAAAAAAGTTGCTCTATAAAAAAAATAAATAAATAAAAAACACCTGCTGTAAAGCCAGGACATCTTACTATTCATGATTGACTGAAGAAAATAAGAACAACCCTACGTTTCTCTTCCGCACTGTAGCCAGGCTGACAAAGAGTCAGAGATCCACTCAGCAATGAATTCCTTTAACCACAATTAGTAATGATCTCATAAATGTTTTCAAACAAATTTTTAACCATTATAGAAAAAATAATACATAAACTTCTCAGAGATGTAAAGGTATGTATGTACATTAAATACCATTGATATTTATTTAGACCTTTTCTCCAGTTGATCTTTCTGAGTTAACCAGTAATTGCATCCTCCAAATGATCAATCTTTTAGAGTCCACCCCAGATCACTCAAAGAAATTCCAGAAGGTTAATTACGGAGTTCCACAGGCGTCTGTGCTAGGACCAACTCTGACCAATTCAGAGTCAGAGCACAAAAGTTTACCATTATCCCCAAATTAAAACCAGCACTGTTTTAAAGAGCTTTTAGAAGAATATGGCAGAATTTTTATAACGTATCCAACAATACGAGCTACTGGACACAGTTTCATGTACCTGTTTTGTTTATCATCCTTCTTTTCTGGGCTTTAGTCAGCTGCTCTTTCTTTTCCTTCTTCTTTGCTGCTGTGGCAGGTTCACTCACCTCACTGTTTGATGTCAGCGTCTGCACAACAACAACAACATTATCATTTTGGGTTTATTCCCCTCAAACTTTGATGACTCAAGCCAATCAGTCAAACACTAAATTCTGAGCAAAAGCGTGCATCTTCCTGATGCACGTGCAATCATCCAGGTAAGTAAATCTCCAAAAGTTGATTCTGTTCATCTGTTCGTAGTGTTTTGTGGGAGAAACGTTTCATCACTCATCCAAGTGACTTCTTCAGTCTCAGCTGACTGCAGCTTTCAATCTTATAAACAGGACATTTGCATAATGACTGAAACCAGCCCACTGAAGGAAGAATGGGCTGGGAGGTCAGTTCCTTAATCTTAATTATGCAGATACTCATGACCACTGATCAACAACCACTGACCAAAACCCACTGATCAATAACCGTGAGTACCATTCACAGAGAGTTGGGGAATGGCTGCAATCACAGCATTGTAAGATGGTGACAGATGTACTCTTAGGCCCCCTTATAGACTGTGATAGACTGTCTGAAGCAGTTAGAAGAAGAGATGGCTATTGAGTGGACCTCATACCACAGGCTGTACCCAGGGGAGTCTACACAAAGTCTGTATGGTTTACCAAAGATACATAAACAGGATGCACCTTTAAGACCGATTGTCTGCATGATCAACTCTGTTACCTATAACATCTCCAAGTTTCTGGCTTCGATCCTCAAGCTGGTGGGCAGCTCTGAACACCATATCCAGAACACCCTGCATTTTGTTGAGAAGGTGAGAGATGTCATTATGGAGGCAGATGAAACCATGATCTCGTACGATGTTACATTTCTGTTCACTTGCATCCCAGTCATGGAAGTGTTGGAGGAGATTACAGGATGACCCCAACCTCAGCAACAGGACCAGCATCGAGAGCAGCATCGACCAAGTGTGTTTGAACTGTGTCTTCATTCCACCTATTTCACATACAAGGGTCAGTACTACAGGCAGAAACATGGGCTCCCCAGTTTCACCCATCGTGGCCAATTTGTACATGGAAGAAGTGGAAAAGAGGGCTTTGCCATCCTACCCTGGAACACCACCAAGCCATTGGTTCAGATATGTGGATGACACCTGGATGAAAATCAAATCTCAGGATGTACCACAATTCACATTAACTCAGTGGACCGACACATCAAATTCAGCAGGGAGGATATGAAAAGTGGCAGGTTAGCCTTCTTAGACTGTGAGATTTCCATCAGTAATGGAGGACATCTAAAAGCTGACGTGTACCGTAAACCTACATATACGGATCAGTATCTAAGGTTTGACTCTCATCATCCACTGAAGCATAAACTGGGTGTCGTCAGGACGCTACAACACAGAGCGAACACCATCCCCACTGACACAGCAGCCAGGGAGGCAGAAGAACAGCAAGAAGGCCCTGAGTAAATGTGGTTATCCCAGCTGGACTTTTGTCAAAGCTGGAAAGGCACCTAAAGAAAGCTCCAGCTGATCCAGGAGAGAAGGACAACCGCTGACTAAGTGACCTGTAGTGATTCGTACGTGTCAGGAGTATCGAAGCAGTTGAGATGCATTTTTTCTAAACACCGGGTCTCTGTGGCTTTTAAACCCCAAAACACACTGCGCCAAAAACTGGTCCACCCCAAGGATCGGGTCCCCCGACACAAACAGAGTAACATAGTGTACGCTGTTAAGTGCAGGAGGATTGCCAGGATTTATACATCGGGGAAACCAAACAACCTCTGGCTACAACACAGAAGAGCCACCTCGTCAGGCCAGGACTCTGCAGTCTATTTACACCTACAGGCCAGTGGACACTCTTTCAATCATGAGGATGTAACATCCTGGGCCCTATTTCAGGAAGCCGGTTTAGTGCAAACTCTGAGTAAGTATACCCCGAGTTAACGAAAACTCTGGGTTTTCAGTTTCACAAAGCGAGTTTAGATTAATTCTGAGTGAGTTACTATGACGACACACTCCGTGAAGCTAACCTGCCCCCTAGCAGGTTTACTTCAACTAACCCTGACCTTCTCCGCCTCTTTGTCGGAAACCTGACAAAGTGTCAGACATGGCGTGCCCCTTCCTTGAAGAGCCAGTAGATGTTGAAGCCCAAATTCTCCGCAGAGCTCTCCGCCGGGAGAGAGTGATTAGAGCGCGTTTGGACATTTTATCATTTCCTGATGATTTCCTGTGTGAACGTTACCGTCTTTCAGCACAATCTATAATTTATTTGAATAACATCCTCAGGCCTAATATTGCTCATGTGACACACCGCGAACATTCTCTCAGTTCTGTACATATTATTTGTATTGCACTTCGGTTTTTTGCAAACGGGAGCTTTCTGTATAATATTGGTGACCCTTCTTTCCCCCAGTCAAGTCTGTCCCGTATTCAGCAAGTGAAAATAAAATAAACAATAAAAGGTGAATCAAATGAACCATTACGGCAAGGCTGGGATGGTCAATTTGGTAAAGTAAATCCGTTGGGCATCTTTCTTTGCCTTTAGACAACAATTCTGATGGCAAAAGAGCCAAACGGGACAGGCAAAAAAAAGAAAAGAAAAAAAAAATAACGTGTTAAATGGGTGGAAATCCCTAGATCAATGTTTAAATTAACACTCACGCATTGACTCTGTCGGCTATGTTTTGCCATGCATGCTCCCTTTCTTTTGCAGCTGAGGCCGTGTTACTTTTTTCCCGCAAAATTTGCATGTTATCGGCATATGCTGCCATCAGAATTTCGGCTTCAAGCGCTGTAAAATACATTGACCGCGCCTTCTTTCCCTCCGTCTCCATGGTGACTCGCTTAATCTGTGCTCCACTAATCAGGGCTTTATGTATCCTCGCGCGCGCGCGCTTAACTTGGGGTTAAAGCAACTCTGCGTTGACTGAACTAATTGTTATCAGCCTTTGTGAAACCGAATATTCCGAGTTGGACAGTTCGGGGTTACTCAACCCTGAGTATCGTTTTTCACTCAGTTTTCTAAACCAGCTTCCTGAAATAGGGCCCTGGAGGCCATTTACGTGAAAAGGGAAAGACCATCTCTGAATCGAGGAGGGGGCCCAAGGGTACATCTGTCACCATCTTACAATGCTGTGATTGCAGCCATTCCCCAACTCTCTGTAAATGGTACTCATGGTTATTGATCAGTGGGCTTTGATCAGTGGTCATGAGTATTTGCATAATTAAGATTAAGGAACTGACCTCCCAGCCCATTCTTCCTTCAGTGGGCTGGTTTCAGTCATTATGCAAATGTCCTGTTTATAAGATTGAAAGCTGCAGTCAGCTGAGACTGAAGAAGTCACTTGGATGAGTGATGAAACTTTTCTCCCACAAAACGCTACGAACAGATGAACAGAATCAACTTTTGGAGATCTAAGCAAAAAACTACATGCAGTGCTAACAAAACCATAACAGGAGCTGGGATATTTTCCACCTTTTACCAGCTAATAATAATAATAATAATAATAATAATAATAATAATAATAATAATAATATTATTATTAACACTCAAGGTCACTGTACACATTAGAATAAAAAGCAAGATAAAAGCAAGCAGTTCACACAATCGTAAAAGCATAAGACATAAACTAATAAAAGAGCAGAGTGGGAGGTTATGTGGGATAAGCTATTTTGAACAAGTGAGTTTTGAGTTGGGACTTAAAGAGAGAGAAGGAAGAGATGTTTCTTAAATCAGGAGGTCGGGAATTCCAGAGTCGTGGAGCAGAGCAGCTGAAAGCCCTGCTCCCCATGGTGGCAAGACGGGGGGAGGGGACGGAGAGTGAAAGGGAAGAAGTAGATCTGAGACAACGAGATGGGGCGGTGATCTTAACCAGATCAGAGAGATATGGAGGGGAGAGATGATGAATAGCCTTAAATGTGTGCAAGAGTATTTTGAAATTGATGCCATATTTGACCGGGAGCCAGTGAAGCTGCTGCAAGACAGGAGTGATGTGGTGGATAGAAGGGGTCCTGGTGATGATACAGGCAGCAGAGTTCTGGACGCGTTGGAGCTTGTGGATGGATTTTTGAGTAAGACCAAAAAGAAGTGAATTACAATAATCAATCCAGGAAGTAACAAGGCTATGGACAAGAATGGCAGTGACATGTGGGGGTGAGAAAAGGACGGAGACGATTAATGTTGCGCAATTGAAAATAATCAGACAGAGTAACATTATTAGTGTGTGAATTGAAAGAGTACTGTCGAGGATGACACCAAAACTTTTCACAGAGGAAGAAACGCTGTTCTTTATTATGGTAATATTGGGAAATAATAATGTACTGACCACAGCCGTTACTATAGACTTGTGGTTCTCCATGAGCGTCTCCTGGTTCTCCTTTGCCCACTCAAACAGAGTGTACATCATTGCAGCACCCAGGTTAGCCTCCACCTGCTCCTCCAACTTTGCCAGGATCAGCTGCTTCGTCTCTGCTGAGCTGTTTTCAAAGCAAGATGATGGAAAGAAAAGAAAATCCTCAAGTACTGTCCATCAGCCACAGTCTCACCCTGCACTCTTCAATACTGTAAATACAGTACTGTGCAAAAGTCTTGGTTTGTTGTTATAAACAGCCATTTTTGATATTCTTTTAAGCAAAAGTTCTGTGTTTTGTGAGTCTTTCAAAGTTTCTCTTTGGCCATCGGCTTCTTTTTAAATTACTTTCAGGTCAGGTCCTCATACCGGACCTTTTTCCAGAGGAAAGAGCTTTTTTAAGCCTTTTAACCCTGACCTATGAACCATTCAAGCAGTTAAAGTCAAGCAATGAAACTAGTGTTGTGACCACACATGACAAATAGCAAAGAAACCAACTTTAAATAGTATCTTCCGACACGTTGTTACCAGCAGCCTGTTGCAAAAAACATTAGATCTGTATGTTCAGTTTCAAATGACATATCATTATTGTAAATAGTTTCATAGATTCAGCTAATTTCTTTAGCCGAATCTCTGAAAAATGCCAAAGATAGCAGTTTGACAGCAAACAAAAGTAGTTTTTCCATCAACAGCTAATTCTAAAAGAGCTGTTAGTCCAAAATCTTGGTTTAACAAATTCAAACTGAGGACAAAGAAATAAAACTGAAAACACAGAGAAATGACAAAAATCCCCCTCAGAATTCAGGGTGCGTTGAAGAACAAAGTGCTCACACCAAGCTGGTTAGAAAGAACTACATGAAAATAGTTTTCTCTTTCAAAAGAGTGAAAAAGGCCAATTTTGGAGGCTTGATGCAGGAGTGAATCATTTGAATCAAATATCCTTGGTCAAGATACTAACTCCAAGTTAGATGAGTATGTGTGTGTAAATATTAGAAAGCACTCAACCATAGAAAAAAAAGTGCATGAATGAGGACTATAGGTTCTACATAAGAAACAGTCCATTTACCATTTCTTCAAAGACTTGAATTTAACACAAACTAAGGGATCAGTATACTTGGAACTTACATCCTGTTGTTGAAAAAAGCTTCAAGTGAGATCTGTGGAGCAGTTTCAGGGTACGTCTCAGGCCATGTGATGTCCAGAATGAATGCTTTGCTGTCCTCGAGTTCTCCTACCTTTTGTGTAATATTCAAAAAGACGAGAAGGTTACTGACACTGAATTCAGCCTTTAAGTTTGTTAACGTTTTAAAGTAGCTACGAGCATGATGGCTCAAATTTCTTGTTTTAATTCTATGACCATAGTTCTGAAACTGGATGCTAGAGGACTGCAGAAGACAATCTTTTTTGCACAGCCTTGGACAGTACGGTGGACATACTCACCCTAAATTGGAAAGAAACTGGACTGATTTCCTTGAAACATTCATCCCCCTCATAGATGGAGCGAAGAGCTTCGAGCTCCATCTGGGATCACATAAACAAGTGAAGTAACAGGAATATCATCAGGACTGAAGTACATCAAGAACACATCAGACAGCACGCTACCAGACAACCCTGAGAAATACAGTCATTAGCTTAGCAAAGGACAGAGGTCTGTCACAAGGCCTTATACACTCGTATGTGCTAAATTCATTGCTTTTACGATCTTTGTATCTAAGCCGAAACAAGTCACCATCACAAGGAGCCGGAGAAGCAACAACACAGTAGCGGTGGAAAACTGCTGTGTGCCGGCTAACACACGGGCTGAATCCCTGTTTGTCGCTGCAGGTACAAGATTAACCTTGTAGACTTCTGAATGGAAGGTGTCGTGAGCGACATCTGAACCGGGATGAGCTGGGAAAGTGTCGCTGAGCTTTTGTACCCGAAATAATAACAGTCTGTTAACTTGGCTGCTGTCTGGAAGCGAAGACCACCCTGATCAATGCTAACAGTCACGCTACCGTCAACTAGCTAGCAGTTAGACGCTAACAGCATTCTTGCGTTCTTTCATACCTCTTGATCCTCGTTGGCTGTCATACTTTTCTTTTCCTGCACTGCACACTCTGTACTGAGCTTCAGACGTGGACACGGCACACTCCTAAAAGCCCATTCCTGCCATTCAAACTTTATCACTTCTCTAGCTCACACTAAAACACCAAGATCTGAACACGCGCATGCGTAGTAGACGTACCCCTGACCTTTAAATTAATTGTCAAACATCGTTTTTGTCATTTAAAGACAAAATGCCGCAAAAAATGTTGCTGGAAAGGCCCACGTGACTTTTTAGATCGATCGATTGTTTTTAGATCGTCAATAAATAAATAAAAAACTTTAAGCAGAAACAAGAGCAGGAGCTCTAAACACACGGGGGCAGTAGTCATTAACCAGAGTAAAATGTATTTTGATCCGAAAAAGAAATAATAAAGTTTAAAAAAAGAGTTAAATGTTTTTTTTTTATGTTGTGATAAATTACATATACAAATATCTGATTACAGTAAACACGTCAACAAAAGTTATCATGACAGACTTTTAGCCACTACGTTGCTTACTAATATGCTCACTTTATAGTTTTATTACTAAATGGTATAGTTTTTCAAAACAAGCTATAGCCAGCGCTTTTGCATAGTATTTTATTATAAGTAGCTGACATTAGACAAAAAAAAGTATGAAATGATTTACAAAGACAAATGGTTTACATATTCAGATTACAGAGGAATCTGAATGGGCTTTGTTAATATTTTGATTGGTTTTAAGACCACATTTATTCAATTCAGTTTTATTTATGTAGTACCAAATCACAACAACAGTCGCCTTAAGGTACTTAACACTGTAAGTTAAAGACCCTACAATTATAACAGAAACCCCAAGATTCAGACGACCACCTGTGAGCAAGCACTTTGGTGACAATGAGAAGGAAAAACAGCTATCTACTGTGACTGGTTTGAGGTGAGGGGGGCGAGCGAAAACAAAGACATAGTGTGGAAGTGCTTTGTCAAAAAGGAAAGTTTTAAACCTAATCTTAAAATTAGTGTCTATCTCCCGAATCCGATCTAAGAGCTGGTTCCACAGAAGAGAGGCCTGAAAGCTAAAGGCTCTGCCTCCCATACTACTTTTAAATATCCTAGGAACCACAGGTAAGCCAGAAGTCTAAGAGCAAAGTGCTTTATTGGAGTCATACGGCACTATAAGGTCTTTAAAATACGTTTGCAGTCCCCTCAGAAGCATTTCAGAACATTAGGTCAAATGAGAGAAAGAAGCCATTATTGGTTGAATATAGTTAACACAAGAGCCAGCACCTCCAGGTCTGCTGAGCAGAGAGAACGTTCTTGGAAGAATTCACAGAGGAAGACTGTTTTCTCTTATTGTAACCATCTACACTGACCAAGGATTCCCATTTTTCTATAAGTATTTAAACATACAAAAGCAGTGTTTTTTTTGTTTGTCAGTGTTTTTAATTTATGGTTTTATTATTCTTCGTGCAGTTGCAATTAGCCTTGTGTGATCCGTTTACTTTTCTTTTTTTGTTTTGTTTTAACAAATGTATAAAAATAAAGTTCATAAATATAAGAAAAACAAAGTGTCCAAATTATCCATAGTGGATCAAGGCATTAAATTATTAAAAAGTATCATGTACATGGATGTTTTTTGTTCAGAAAACTGCAGGCTCTAAAACAGTTAGCTGCAGTCAGTCTTCCCAAAACAGTATCCTAGCCTAGTGGTATACAAAGTTTTATATGAGAATGTGCATCTATCTTATTGGTTAAAACTGATAGGGAGAAATTATAGTTTACACTTAATTTTCCCTTCGCTGGTGCCCCAAGCTGGTCCCAAGCTCCCCACTGGGGAGCTGTACCTACAGTGGCTTGCAAAAGTATTCGGCCTCCTTGAACTTTCCCACATTTTGTCACATTACAGCCACAAACATGAATCAATTTTATTGGAATTCCACGTGAAAGACCAACACAAAGTGGTGTACACGTGAGAAGTGGAACGAAAATCATACATGATTCCAAACATTTTTTACAAATAAATAACTGAAAAGTTGGGTGTGCGTAATTATTCAGCCCCCTGAATCAATACTTTGTAGAACCACCTTTTGCTGCAATTACAGCTGCCAGTCTTTTAGGGTATGTCTCTACCAGCTCTGCACATCTAGAGACTGAAATCCTTGCCCATTCTTCTTTGCAAAACAGCTCCAGCTCAGTCAGATAAGATGGACAGTGTTCGTGAACAGCAGTTTTCAGATCTTGCCACAGATTCTCGAATGGATTTAGATCTGGACTTTGACTGGGCCATTCTAACACATGGACTTTAATAGTGCCAACCTCAAACGCGCAGCGCCGAACTTTTATCAACACATCACCTGCCCCACCAGAGGTGAAAGGACACTGGACCACTGCTACACTACGGTCAAGGATGGCTACAAGGCACAATCTCGCCCTCCGTTTGGCAAATCTGATCACGCCGCCATCTTCCTCATGCCAAAATACAAACAAAGGCTGAAACAGGAAGTTCCGGTTCAGAGGAAGGTGGCGCGCTGGACGGATCAATCGGTGGCTGCGTTACAGGACGCACTCGACGACGCAGACTGGGGCATGTTCAGAAACAGCTCCGATGATGATGTCAACGTGTTTACGGAAGCGGTTGTGGGATTCATCGGGAAACTAGCGGATGATACTGTGGAGACAAAGACTATCACAACGTTTCCCAACCAGAAGCCGTGGGTGGATAAAACCATCCGCGATGCTCTGAGATCCCGCACCGTTGCCTACAACACGGGACTCACGACGGGGGACATGGACCCGTACAAAGCCGCGTCATATAACGTGCGGAGGGCGGTGAAAGAGGCGAAGCAGCTCTACGGGAGGAAACTAGAGTCACAACTCCAACAGAGTGACTCTAGGAGCCTGTGGCGGGGACTAAGGACAATAACGGACTATAAAGCACCAAACAACCGGTATGACGAACGCGGCCGTGACTCTGGCAGACGAGCTGAACACTTTCTATGCTCGCTTCGAGGCTGCAGCTAAGGACTCCGACAATGCTAGTGCTAGCGGCGCTAACGGCTGCAGACAGGAAGATACTGCCAGCACCAGAAACGTGCTCGTCATCTCCGAGCATGAAGTAAGGAGAGAGAGAGTGAACACCAGGAAAGGAGCAGGACCAGACGGCATCCCAGGTCGTATCCTCAGAGACTGCGCATACCAGCTAGCTCCTGTGTTCACTGAGATATTCAACATCTCTTTATCTCAGTCGGTGATCCCCACATGCTTCAAAGAGTCCATCATTGTTCCTGTCCCGAAGAAACCCCACCCTGCTTCTCTCAATGACTACCGCCCTGTAGCCCTCACCTCAGTAGTGATGAAGTGTTTTGAACGCCTGGTCAGAGACTTCATCATTTCTTCACTACCAGACACACTGGACCCACTACAGTTCGCTTACCGTCCAAATCGTTCCACAGACGATGCCATCTCTCATCTCCTCCACACATCACTCACTCACTTGGACACTAGAAGGGGGAATTATGTTAAAATGCTCTTCATAGACTACAGCTCTGCATTTAACATCACTCACTCACTTGGACACTAGAGTCCAGTGGTTGGACTCATCTCAAGGGGGGATGAGTCGGACTACAGAGAGGAGGTCAACAGACTGACTGAGAGGTGTTCAGTTAACAACCTCCAACTGAACACCACGAAAACTAAAGAACTTATCTTGGACTTCAGGAAGGGCAGAGCACTTTACATTCACGGGAACTGTGTGGAGAGGGTACACTCCATGAGGTTTCTGGGCGTGCAGATCTCTGATGACCTCTCCTGGACTGCAAATACCACGGCGGTGGTTAAAAAGGCCCAGCAGCGTCTCCACTTTCTGACAGTGCTCAGGAGGAACAACCTGGAGGAGAGGCTGCTGGTGACATTTTACAGAGCCACCATAGAGAGCATCCTAACGTACGGCATAACATCATGGTATGCAGGGTGCTCAGCTGCGGACAGGAAAGTACTGCAGAGGGTCATCAACACAGCCCAGAAGATCACTGGCTGCTCTCTGCCCAGCCTGGAGGTCACTGCAAACTCTCGGTACCTCAGCAGAGCTGGCAATATCATTGTAGTGGCAACCTTCGGTCCTTCTTTGCCGCTTCTGCAGAACGTAAAGTTTCTGACTCGTGCTCTTGTTAAGTCTCTTGGATGCCTTCCGGTAGCAAAAAATGAGGCGAAGGAAAAAAGGGGCAAAACATTTATTTTCCTTACAAATCGAAAGGTACAAAACAAATGCCTCTGGTGGGAGCTCCGTTTATATTCCCTTTGTGTGGCTACAAAAAATAACATTAAAACGGCGACGGTCAGAAAACTGTTGCTCCACGTCCTGCTTGCTTACCTAACCTTTTTCCCCTACCCCTCCGCATGCGGGCCAAATACACACCCCCTTTACGACATCTACCAACACTTTACAACAACAACAGACTAACAAAGCAGGATTAATTTATGGAGCACAGCATATTACATTATAACCTAAAATGATCAAGATTATAATAAAAACTTAAAGATCATGACAAATACTTAAATATGGCATGATGTAACTGAGTAAAATATTGGCCTGGACTTGGCTCCAACATCCTGGCCCCTAATTGTTCTTGTGAGCCACAAAACAATTACTCTTATACATACACTTATATATTGTTCAGAACAACAAATCAAACCTTCCAGATAACGAACAGGCAAATATACAAAGTACTTGAACTGCTCATATGGCACATTAATGTCCTTATTCCAACAGAAACTTTGTTTTTTCTTGTTACAGCAGGAACTCTTCTTAAGCTGGAACATGTCTTCGCGGATGTGTGTATGTGTGTATGTTGAGGAGATTAGGGAATGGAGTCAGAGGTTCAAGCACATGACTCGCCGTAGGAGACCAGCCTTTACCGCTGTCTCTTGAGTAATATGTAGAAGGGGCGCTACATATCACACTCTAGCAGTACACAAAGCTTCGCCACAGGTCGTAGGAGAATGTTTTTGCTGGTTTTCACCTTGGCTTGACGAACCCGACCCTTGGCATCCTCAAACGTCTGAATCACTCGACCCATTAGCCATGAATTTCTTGGAGCGGAATCATCCACGATGAGAACAATATCACCTTGACTGATATTTCTTTGTGGCTGGGCCCACTTTTGTCGCCTTTGCAAGTCTGGCAGATACTCCTTGATCCACCGTGTCCAAAACAAATCCGCCAAGTACTGGACTTGACGCCATCTACGCCTCGAGTACAAGTCGCTCCTGCTGAATACTCCAGGAGGTAGCGGAGTTTTGGCTTTTATCAAAAGCAAATGGTTTGGCGTCAAGGCCTCCAGGTCATTCGGATCGGTAGAGACTCTTGAGATAGGGCGGCTATTGATAATCGCCTCTACCTCACACAGCAGTGTGTGCAGACCCTCCTCATCAAGGATCTGCTGCTCCACAACGGAGCTGAGCACTTTGCGTATGGACCGTATCTGCCGCTCCCAAACTCCTCCAAAATGCGAGGCAGCTGGGGGGTTGAATATCCATGTGATGCCTTTAACCAACAAGGCTTCTTGAATCTTTGCATTATCCAAAGCACGCACTGCTTCCCGCAGCTCCCTCTCTGCACTTACAAAGTTTGTTCCATTGTCAGAACGCATCAACTGAACCTGTCCCCTCCTAGCAATGAACCTCCGCAAGGCATGAATACAAGAGTCCGTGTCCAACAAATTTGCCAACTCAATATGCACAGCCCTCACTGTCAAGCAGGTAAAAACCACGCCATACCTTTTGATCATGGTCCTACCCCTTTTGATTTCGAAGGGACCAAAGTAGTCCACACCGACACTTGTGAACGGTGGCTCATCGGGCGTGAGCCTTTCAGTAGGAAGATCTGCCATGATCTGACTTACCGCTTTCCCATGATGCCGTCTGCAGGCGACGCACCGGGACAAAATCTTCCGGACAGCAGCATGAGATCTTAGTATCCAGTACTTCTGCCGTACCTTTGATAGGACATGATTCCTGCCACAATGCCCAAGATCCTCGTGAGTAGATCTGAGAATGAGAGTGGCTATATGCTGATGGCAAGATGGGAAGGTTAGCCTTGAAGTGTGTCATTTGCTTCTCCTGCTCCAACCTTCCATCATAGAGATTCTCTTTTAAATCCTTCCTCTTTTGAGCAAGAAGCTTCAGCACACCTTTTAATCTCAAGACCCATGCAACGGCTCTTTTAACCCGACGCCAGCTTGAGTAATGATGAATGAGCTGAGAGGTGGCGTCTGCAGCTTCTTCAACCACAAGAGCATATACTGATGCTTCTTTGACTTCTGAGTCATTACAGATTGGCTGGCATACACTGTCTGGCATTACTGGCCACTCCATTTCTGGTTTCAAAATGAAATCTGGACCCGTGATCCATGTCTTCGCCTTGAGAAAGGCACCAACACTGAGCCCTCTGGAAGCAAAGTCTGCAGGATTGGCCGAAGTGTTCACATATCTCCACTGAGAGACAGCTGATCTATCCTTGATGGCAGCAACTCGATTGGCAACAAACGTACGAAACCTCGCTGTTTCATTCTTGAGGTACTTAATCACCGACGTGCTGTCCGTCCAAAAGACAGACTCCTCCAACTCCAACTCCAGTTCGGCTGTTACCATCCTGTCCATCTTTGCTGCCACCACTGCAGCAGTAAGCTCGAGTCGTGGTATGGTCACTGCCTTCAATGGTGTAACCCTGGCTTTACCAATAATGAAAGCACTATGTGGCTGGTTCAGATTGTTTTTTGAAACCAGATATGTGGCTATGCCATACCCCCTTTCACTAGCATCGGCAAAGTGATGAAGTCGAGCTGAAGAGATCTTGCCAAGGTTGACTGGTCTCACACATCTGTCTACCTCAAACCTAGCTAAGTGGTGCAAACTGCCGACCCACTGTTGCCACTGCAGAGACAGAGCTTCTGGCATGAAATCATCCCATGCATGCTTTGTTCTGCTTAGCTCTTGCAGGATGTGCTTCACTGGCAAGATCAGAGGGGATAAAATCCCAAGTGGGTCATATATGGTGCTTACCATCGAAAGCAGTCCTCTCCTTGTGAGTGGTTTGCTCTCAACCAGAACTCTAAATTTCAGCGTGTCAGACTCCACGCACCACTGAACCCCTAAAGCTCTTTCAATAGGGAGGCAGTCCCTTTCAAGATCGAGCTCCTTGACTTCTTTGGCCCTGTCATCCTCAGGTATAGACGCAAGCACCGCTCTGCTGTTGGAAATCCACTTAGTGAGCTTGAAACCTCCTGCAGCGCACAAAGCCCTGAGGTCCCGAATCAGTGAGATTGCCTGCTCTTCAGTGCTGACAGACTTCAGGCAATCATCCACATAAAAGTTCCTTAGAACAGTGTTCGTTGCAATATGGTTGAACCTCGCCTGATTGTCCTCAGCACACCTTTGCAGCGCGTAGCATGCACAGCTTGGTGAAGAAGTTGCACCGAACAAGTGAACTACCATCCTGTATTCCTTGAGGCCTTTACCAAGATCTCCCTGTGGCCACCACAAGAATCTCAACAGATCAGCATCTTCATCGGGAACCCTGACTTGATGAAACATGCCTTCAATATCAGACATGAAGGCAACTGGTTCCTGCCTGAACCTCATCAAAACACCTATGAGGGAATTGGTTAAGTCTGGCCCCTGCAACAGCTGTGAGTTCAGTGACATGCCTTGATACGTGGATGCACAGTCAAATACCACTCTCAACTTGTGCTTGGTTGGGTGGTAGACCCCATGATGCGGGAGATACCATATTCTGCTACCACTTTTACAAGTTTCTGCCACAGGAACTTCTTCGGCATAGCCCCTTTCCAGTGTCTCTGTCATAAACTTTGTGTACTCCTGATGAAACTCACTGTCTCTTAACAGCCTCCGTTTCAGGCCTTCTGCTCTTTGTACCGCCACAACATGGTTGTTTGGAAATGCAGCCCCCTTGTTCTTTAAAGGAAGGCCAATGGTGTAGTGACCATGAATCTGCTTCACTGACAGTGACACAGACTCCATAAATTGTCTTTCTCTGGCTGACATTTCCATTTTCTCAGATAACTCATGCTCAGGGAAGTCATACTTCATTTGCTGCTGCGAGAGCTCCTCTAGCTTTGTCACCGATATCCTGTTCACCATCACCGGTGGCCACTCAACAGCTCCTTGAGCAATACCCTCTTCTCTTAGCAGAGGTCCATTAATCGTCCAGCCTAGTGCAGTTTTTACAGCATATGGGCCGTTGCCCTCACTGTTGATAACCTTCCAGGGCTCAAGCGCCTTTGGTACATTCGTGCCTATTAACATACCAATTTTTCCATCAATCTGCTTGAGCTGAACCTCCTTCAAATAAGGCCATCTGTCCACATCGCTTTGTTGTGGAATGTTCTCCTTTGTTACTGGAATCTCTGCCTGTGTGAAAACCTGGGGAATCTTCAAAAAGTTGTCCTCATCCAAACCACTGACCTCGAGACCCTTAACGACATGAGTACTGATTGTCGCTTCCTTTCCCATAGTGCGGAGCAGAATGTTGGACTTTTTTCCTGTGACCTGTAAATCCTTCATCAGCTCATCTGTACAAAAGGTTCCAGTGCTTCCTGGGTCTAAGAACGCGTATGATTCATGCGTACAACCGCATGTTTCACTGCCTGCTGCTGGAGAAAAACTTGCTGCTGGTTCTCTGATACTTTTACTGTCACTATCAGGAGAAGAGTACTGCTCCTTATGCAGAATGGTGGGATGTTTCTGAGAACAAGTCTCACACATGTGTCTTTGCTGGCAGCCTTTGCTCAGATGCCCCTGTGACAGGCAACCAAAACACAAGCTCTTTGATTTGAGGAAATCAAGCCTTTCTCTGTGAGGCTTTTGCTTGAGGAGTCTGCAGGTACTGAGGTTATGCCCTCCCTTATGACAGAAAAGACACTGTCTTCCACCTGTAGAGCCTATATTTTCCCTTTCCCTCTTTGTCTGCTCTGCACTGTTTAATACAGGTGCTGTATTAGTAGCAAAGATGCTTTCCCTTTCCTTGAATTTCAGAGCATTCTCTCTGCACACCTTTGCTTTGCCCTTGTCTCTAGACAAAGTGGTGTCCTGAATGTTACCAAACAATGGGTGAGAAGCGATCTTTGCCTGCTTCTCTACAAAACTGACCAGATCAGCAAATCTAGCTCTCATTGCTGTATGTTCTTGAATGTCACAGGCGAAACCCCTCCACCTTTCCCTTAATTTAAAAGGAAGCTTGGAGATGACTGTTCTCATATTAGTAGGGCTATCCATCTCCTCAATGTACTCCATGCTGTCTACTGTGTTACAGCAAGTAGTGAGGAACATAGCAAACTCCATCAGTGCATCACCATCCTCTGGCTTGATTACAGGCCATTTTAGAGCTCTTTCAATGTAGGCTGAGGCAATAGTATATTCATCCCCAAAATGCTTGCGCAGAAGCCTCTTAGCTTCAGCGTAGCCCCTGTCAGGATACATGTGCGAACAGCTACGAACAAGAACCTTGGGTCTCCCTTGGGTGAACTGCTCCAGGAAGCGCAACCTATCTCTATTGCTGTCTGTCCTTTCCTCAATCCCATGCTCGAACGCTTTCATAAAAAACCCAAACTCCAGTGGATCCCCACTGAATACTGGAACATCCAAAGGGGGGAGAGTGGATGCTTTCTGTTGTTTTACTAGGAGCTCTGTAATCTCGTTTTGTCGCTTCATGACATCCAACAAGTCTTTAACATCAGCCATCCTGCCTTGACTAGTAATAGACTGGCTATTATCCTTCTTATTCAATGGATGAGGAAGCCTGCTACTCCTTTCTGAGCCCTGCATTACCTCCGACTCACATTCTCGACCGACATCTCCATGTTCTGGCTGAACCAAAACTGGCCCCAATACTTTGGCCCGGAGCTCTTTGGCAGGTAGCCATTTTGTTGACCAAGTCAGCAGAAGTGTTATGGGCTGGCTCCTTCACAGTCAGCACCTCAAGCTTTGCGTTAGCTGCAGCAATAGCTGTTTGCAACTCCCATTCCTCCCTTTTTGCCTTAAGAACAGCTTCTTGTCTGTCAATCTCCATCTTTTGCTTTAATGCCTCAGCACGTGTTATCAGAGCAGCCCTCTCTGCCTCAATCTTTAGCCTGGCAGAATATGTGGTCGAAGACACAACAGAAGAGGTTCGACTGCTTCGATGTGCTTTACTGCGTCTGGACGAAATTGCTGAAGCACTGTCTGCAGGCTCAACTTCAGCATCAACCATTCTTGCTTCATCTGCTTGCATTTCCACTCCTTTTAACCATCTCTCAACTTTCTCCACAAAACTTCTCAAATAGCTAGCCTTTGGCTCATACCACTGTGTCTGATCATGAAGAAGTTCCGACTCAGTCAAGTGATTTTTAACTGCATCGTTGTTTTCACAAAACTCAATATATATTTTTGAGAAGTCAGTGGCTAATTTAACAGACACTTCCTCAAAATTGCCGTCATCTTCCATAAGCTCCTCAATCTCTTTTATCTTTCTAGTAAGATAACCCAACTTGGTTTTCCTTGTCACTTTAAAATGCTGAAGCTTTTCCTCTTGTGCTTTAAAGGTTGGCTTGGAAACTCTTTTTTCCTGCTGCTCCATAGTAATTGCGCTGCCATAAACCTTTCAATGCAATTAATCCTTTACACAGGCCATGTACCACTTAACCATACAGGAATTTTCACAAACCGTAAAGCAGGCACAGCCTCTTACTTTTCAGATGCGGGGTTTTCTTACTGCCGAAAGGATCCGGAAAACACGGGAAGGCTTAAGCGCATCCTCTTTCACGTCCCGTTTTCCGTTTTCCCTTGCCGCGCCGCGGGCCGATTAACTCTGTGCGCCGGTGACGCGTGCGTAATCCTCTCACTTTCGGAGCAGTTTTCTGACTATTGTAGTGGCAACCTTCGGTCCTTCTTTGCCGCTTCTGCAGAACGTAAAGTTTCTGACTCGTGCTCTTGTTAAGTCTCTTGGATGCCTTCCGGTAGCAAAAAACGAGGCGAAGGAAAAAAGGGGCAAAACATTTATTTTCCTTACAAATCGAAAGGTACAAAACAAATGCCTCTGGTGGGAGCTCCGTTTATATTCCCTTTGTGTGGCTACAAAAAATAACATTAAAACGGCGACGGTCAGAAAACTGTTGCTCCACGTCCTGCTTGCTTACCTAACCTTTTTCCCCTACCCCTCCGCATGCGGGCCAAATACACACCCCCTTTACGACATCTACCAACACTTTACAACAACAACAGACTAACAAAGCAGGATTAATTTATGGAGCACAGCATATTACATTATAACCTAAAATGATCAAGATTATAATAAAAACTTAAAGATCATGACAAATACTTAAATATGGCATGATGTAACTGAGTAAAATATTGGCCTGGACTTGGCTCCAACAATCATCAAGGACAACTCTCACCCCAGCAATCAACTGTTTGAACTATTACCGTCAGGCCGACGGTACAGGTCACATAAAACCAGGACAAACAGATTCAGGGATAGCTTCTTTCCCAGAGCTATCACCGTAGTAAATAAGCACAAAAATAATTGAACCTATTCCATACCGTCACTGTCACTATATTATGCTGCTATTCATACTGTGATTATATTAATGCTGCTATCCTGTATATATTGTACATACTATTGTTTGAGTACTTACGATTGTTTTTTTGTACTTTTTATATTTTACATTTATATTTATTATTGAAACTTGCACCAAGGGAGTGGCACTCCAATTTCGTTGTACTCTGTACAATGACAATAAAGGCTATTCTTCAGAAGGGGGAATTATGTTAAAATGCTCTTCATAGACTACAGCTCTGCATTTAATACCATAATTCCCTCCACACTCACCACCAAGCTGGAGCATCTGGGACTCAGCTCATCTATGTGTCAGTGGATCTCCAACTTCCTAACTGGCAGACCACAGGCAGTAAGGATGGGCGGACATGTCTCAGCCTCCACCACTCTTAGCACTGGAGCCCCCCAGGGGTGTGTTCTGAGCCCCCTGCTGTACTCTCTGTACACATATGACTGCGTGGCCACTACCAGCTCCACCACCATCATCAAGTTTGCTGACGACACCGTCGTGGTGGGCCTGATCTCTGATAACAACAAGACGGCCTACCTGAAGGAGATTAGGAATCTGGAGAACTGGTGCCAGAGGAACAACCTCCTTCTAAACGTCAGTAAGACAAAGGAGCTGATAGTGGACTTCAGCACTAAGCAGGAGAGGAACTACCAGACCCCTGTCATCAACGAGTGCCCAGTGGAGAGAGTGGACAGCTTCAAATACCTCGGAGTTCACGTCACGCAGGACCTGTCATGGTCCTGTCACATCAACACCGTGGTGAAAAAGGCCCGTCAGCGTCTCTACCACCTCAGACGCTTGAGAGACTTCCAACTGCCCTCCAAGGTGCTCAGGAACTTTTACTCGTGCACCATAGAGAGCATCCTGACGGCAAACATCTTAACCTGGTTCGGGAACAGCACCATGCAGGACAGACGAGCTCTACAGAGGGTTGTGCGGTCAGCTGAGTGCACCATCTGCTCCGAGCTCCCTGACCTGCACTCAATCTACAGCAGGCGGTGCTGGACCAAGGCCAGGAAGATTGTGAAGGACCTCAGCCATCCCAACAACAGACTGTTCTCTCTGTTGAGGTCAGGAAAGCGATTCCGCTCCCTGAAGACCAACACAGAGAGACTGAGGAGGAGCTTCTTCCCGCAGGCGATACGGTCTCTCAATCACACCACCACACAGTACTGACCCACACATATAGTTCTTACACACACACTGGACATTCTGGACATGCTGATGAAGACGCTGAAGCGGAGGCTGGACCAGGCGCAGTGGGTGAAGATGAGGATGCTGTGGCCGAGGATGCGGGCACGAAGGCTGGACCAGACGAGGATGAAGCCGGACCAGGCAGGGACGAAGCCGGACCAGGACCGGGCGAGGCTGAAGCTGGACCAGACGAGGGTGCAGACACGAAGGCTGGACCAGACGAGGATGAAGCCGGACCAGGCGAGGATGAAGCCGGGCCAGGCGAAGATGAAGCCGGGCCAGGCGAGGCTGAAGCCGGGCCAGGCGAGGCTGAAGCTGGGCCAGGACCAGGCGAGGCTGAAGCTGGACCAGACGAGGATGAAGCCGGGCCAGGCGAGGATGAAGCTGAAGCTGGGCCAGGTGAGGATGAAGCTGGACCAGAATCAGGCGAGGCTGAAGCTGGACCAGAATCAGGCGAGGTACAGAAAACTCTGTAAAAAACCCAGGAGAAATAAAGACACAATGAGACAAAGTTACTTTCTTTATCAAACGTGTACACGGGTGAGCTGCTAAGAACAACTCACCCCATGCACAGTGGCTTGGTAATTTTTATAGGAAAGACAGTGAGAACAGGATAAGAAAATACAAAACAAATAAAATAAACAACTCCATATGTGGCGCTAGTCTCGTCAGCAGAGAGCTGGGAGAAGGCTGTGAGAGATAAAACAATCTAAAACAATATGTCCCAAAACAGTATGTCTTTGCTGAGAAAGTCTAAAAAGATAATTCTAAACTAATCTAACCATAGACAAAAGGGCATGCTTGCACATTTAAAAGAAGGTAAAGAAACATAGAAAGATTTTTCCTGTAACATTCCCTCCTGTTTTAACTTATTTTAAATGTATACAACAATTGTCTGTGAAGGTTATTTATTAAGTATCTTAAGCAATTTTTAAATTCTCAAAATGTCAGCATAGCAGAAATGGAAGTCATTTGGTCTAAAGAATAAAACAAAAGAAAATAATACAAAGAAAAACATAGTAAATGAAAATCATAGTAAATGAAAAAATAATAAAACTAAAACTACAAAAAATAAAGGATGAAAAGTAAAATGAAAAGTTTATATTTAAAAATGATGAAAACCTAATATGTAAAATGAAAACTTCAAAAAATACAAGCATGAAACCTTATACTTAAAACGATGCAAACCTTAAATTGAAAACTTTATATGTAAAATAATGAAAACTTCATATTTAAAATGGAAACTTTATGTTTAAAACTGAAGACTTCAAAAAAAAATAAAAGCATGAAAACTTTATATTTAAAATGAAAACTTTATGTTTAAAACTGAAGACTTCAAAAAAAAATAAAAGCATGAAAACTTGCATAACCTACTAATGTTTTAATCAGTGCATGATCACTTGACAAGTCATTTTTAATCACCACGTCATTTATTAGCAGCTAGTACAAGTTCTCCTCTAACAGAATTGCAACGGGATGTTGTTCTTCTTCAGGCACGGCAACATAAGCAGTCATTGTAGTTGTTATCATCTGTGAAATCATTACTCTTAGGCATGGCAACACACACAACACTAATATGAGCAGTGCTATCATGATGAGACCTAGAAGGAAAAATGGCTTTGCTACAGCAGCCAGCCATGAACCGCTGAACAGCCAGTCCAGCCAGCTTTGTGCTGTAGCTGCTCCAGGTGTGTGTTCAGTGACATATTTTTGCAGAGCGGTCAAATTCTGCAAAGCTTCATAAATGTCTCCTCCAGTTTCGTATCCATCAGGGATAAAAGTGCAACATGTTTCCCCGATCAGCTTGCAAACTCCTCCTTGTGATGCTGTTAGCAGGTCTAGTGTCAGTCAGCCAGGCGATGACGAAGCTGTAGCTGAAGCCGGGCCGGGCGAGGACGAAGCTGTAGCTGAAGCCGGGCCGGGCGAGGACGAAGCTGTAGCTGCAGCTGGGCCGGGCGAAGCTGACGCTGAAGCTGAAGCTGGGCCAGGTGAGGATGAAGCTGGACCAGAATCAAGCGAGGCTGAAGCCGGGCCAGGCGATGACGAAGCTGTAGCTGAAGCCGGGCAGGGCGAGGACGAAGCTGTAGCTGCAGCCGGGCTGGGCGAGGACGAAGCTGTAGCTGAAGCCGGGCAGGGCGAGGACGAAGCTGTAGCTGCAGCCGGGCTGGGCGAGGACGAAGCTGTAGCTGCAGCTGGGCCGGGCGAAGCTGATGCTGAAGCTGAAGCTGAAGCTGAAGCTGAAGCTGGGCCAGGTGAGGATGAAGCTGGACCAGAACCAGGCGAGGCTGAAGCCGGGCCAGGCGAGGATGAAGCCGGGCCAGGCGAGGATGAAGCGTCAGGCTGAGGCGTGGCAGTAGCAGGTGGTAGAGCTGCTGGTGATGGTACTGCAGGAGGCGGCGCTGCAGCCACAAGTGGAGAAGCAGCCACAGGTGGCTGGACGGGATCCTCGGGCCCCCCAGCTGACGTGGCAGCCGGTGTGGCATGAGGCTGGACGGGCTCCTCGGGCCCCCCAGCCGAAGAAGCATGAGGCTGGACGGGCTCCTCGGGCCCCCCAGCAGGCGAAACAGGAGGCTGGACGGGCTCCTCGGGCCCCCCAGCGAAAACAGCCGCAGAACCAGTGGGCACCGGGGCCCCCGGCACACATGAAACAAAACCAGTAGGCACGTGGGCCTCTGGCACACATGAAACAAAACCAGTAGGCACGTGGGCCTCTGGCACACATGAAACAAAACCAGTAGGCACGTGGGCCTCCGGCACACATAAGGAGGGCTGCAGCTGCGCAGAGCACTGACCCTGCTCAGGCAGTGACAGCCTGGTGCAGTTCACAGCTGGCATCTTGGCCTCCAAGGGGTCCAGAGTAAGCTGAGGGCAGTAACCCAGCCTCTGGGGAAGCCCCGGAGTGAGCAATAGTCTCTAATGTAGCCAGCTTTTGAGGAACAGGTCCGTAGTGAAACAGTTTGTCTCCCTGCTCAGAAACAGCGGTGGAAAAACAGTGTGAAAATTGTGGCTTAAGGGAGGCTAACGGTTGAGCTACAGACTGGGAAGCTTGTGGCTGGACACAGAACTGAGCCGGAGAATGGTGATAAAGTCCTGGCTCAGAAGGGGCGGCAGAGAAACAGTCTCTCGGTTTTACAGAGGGTTTGTACACGCCCACTTGGGAAGGATCCGTTACCACGAAGGTAGGCAAGCGACCTGTACAGTCTCCCATCCCGCTCTGAATAGCCCCAGAAAACAAAGTCCCGGAAACTGGGGAAAGCAATGCATCCCGCTCACCAGTGTATGAATGTGAGAGTGAATGAATAGTGGCATTGTAAAGCGCTTTGGGTGCCTTGAAAAGCGCTATATAAATCCAATCCATTATTATTATTATTATTATTACTCACCGCATCGGGCTGCTCGAAAGTGAATGCAGACGGGGGGTGTAGTCCAAGGTCCAAAAGGAGAAACTCCCGCTCCCACGAACAGAGCGAGTCCAGAAGCCATGGAAGACCGGTCACCAGACGCTGTAGCCGCCTCTCTATAGCGCGCTGGGACGTGCCACCCGGGCTTTCCAGCCACAGGTCGATCAGCTCCTGTGTGGCATCGATGAGTGTCTCCCGTAGCTCCCTGGACGGATTAAGCGCTGCTGGGTCCATCTTGTGTTCGCGTCGTACTGTCACGGTCCGGGGCAGCGGCTGTGTGAAGAGTGGAAGGAGGACTCAAACGCAGCGCTTCCTTAGATGTGAAGGTGATTTATTGACAATACTGAACATAAAGTGGAGATAAACATAAACATAAAGTCACTGAGTCATGGTCGCAGGACCATGACAGCTTCAGGTCCCAAAGTCAAACGAACACAGAGTTAAAAACGGTCTAATTCTTTCATCTTTAATAAAATCATCAGCGTTGCTGCTTTACCAGGTGTAACAATTAAGTTTAGCATCCAGGCATCCATGAAAACAGAATTTATTAAAATTAACGGAGTTAAAGTTAACAGGAAGTTAGCTCACTAGTTTCCACCTAAACATGACATACCATGTTCTGATTGAGAGATTTTTGAAACTAATTAAAACGTACAGCTCTGCTACCACTTCCAACATAAATGAAGACAGAAAACTAAACAGCAGTAGCGTTTGCAGGGTTACCGAAGTTGGACTACCTTTTTTAAAAAATTTTTTTATTTTTTATTAGTAATATAAACATACAAACAAAATGCACCATATATTACAGATTCAGAGAATAGACATTTCTTACATATTAGCAACTTTCATACATAGTGAAAATAAAATATAAAGATGGGGTCACATAATTTAACAAATTATTAACTCACTAAATCAAAATCTTCCATAAAGGAAACAAAAAAAGCAGCCTTTTTCTTTTTAACTAAAGTCAAAGATTTAACCAACAGGTAGAAGTCGTTTTTCCAGTAAGCTAGTGTTGGTTTAGTCTTAAAATTAATTACACTCCTTTAATGCCAATAATTCACATTTATTTAAATTTAACTTTAAGCCTGAAGCTTTTGAGAATGTAGTGATTATTTGTTTTACCAGGGGAATCTGATGTTCATTTTTTAAGAAAAGAGTAGTGTCATCCGCAAGTTGACTAATTATTAAAAAATTATCCATAATCTCAATTCTGGCAACGCTGCTGTTTTTAATTAGAATTGCGAGCATCTCCACAACCATTATGAACAACAACGGAGAGCTTCCACACCCTTGCCTAATTCCTTATTTGACGCTAAATCTTTTACCAGTGCCATAGCCTAATGACACAGAGCTATTTATATCATTATACAGTATATCTATTATCTTCCTAAATTTATCCCCAAATCCAAATCGAGTTAGTGTTTCTAAAATAAAAGGATGTTCTACTGAATCGAAAGCTTTATAAAAGTCCAAGAAAAGAATAAAACTGTCATCACTAATTAGATCATTGTAGTCCAGTAAGTCTAAAACCAATCTGATATTATTATGAATGTTCCTGTCTTTCAAAAACCCTGATTGTGTCTCACTTGTAGCTCTCTTCACGACAACACAGACACAGGTCGGTTCTTTGAAACGGGCGTTTATTACTTGGGCCTTCTCTCCTCAGCTTCACCATCACCAGTACGCCAATACGCCGTGAGAACTGGTCACGAGCGAATAGTACAAACCAATTAGCAACTTTACAGTACACATATTAAGTCCAAACACAAATAAAAAACATTTCTCAAATGACAAATACCTCGTTGGCTGCTTGTCCTGAAAAGAGGTCCTTAAGTCCTTGTATTGCCCTTTCTTTTAGTAAACTTTTAGCTTAAAATCGCTTCATGAGAGACATCTGCTCCCTCACAGTCCATGAAAAGTCTCGTGTACTCTCGTTAAGGGTATTCTCACGAGACACTAGCTCTTACACCTTACACATGTACATTTCAAATAAAGACATTTCAACACAAACTATATACATTCATGAAATTATGTAACTTATTATAAATCAGTCATCTACATCATGAAATCCACACAGAACATTTTAACAGCATTTACATCACTAATTATACTTGAAACCCCTTGTTTGAGCCTTGTTGCAACTGAGCTAGAGAAAATTTTATAATCTGTATTTAATAAAGTTATGGGCCTTAAGTTATCCAATTGTCGTTTATCTTTGTTTGGTTTAGGAATCAATGTAATTAATCCTTGTTTCATGCTAGATATCAATTCTCCCTTTTCAATACTGGCCAGTATAGCTTTGAATAAAATTTCCCGTAAGTCTTCCCAAAAAAATTGGAAGAAATTAACTGTAAGCCCATCTGGACCAGGGGATTTATTAAGTGCCATTTTCTTAACAGATGCATCTAACTCTTCAATTCTGAAGTCAGATTCACATAATTCCTTAAATGATTCATCAATTTTAGGGATCAGATTATCTATTTGATCAAAAAAGACATCACAATCTGCTTGGGAGAACTGTGAGGAGTATAAATTGGAATAGAATGTATAAGTTTCATTCTCCAAAATTTTAGGGTCGTCACATTCAATGCCATCAATTAACAGAGAAGATATAAAATTTCTTTTCTGTCTGCTCTTTTCTAAATTAAAAAAATATGAAGAATTTCTTTCCCCCTCCTCAATCCACTTGGCCCGTGAACGCACAAAAGCTCCTTCTGCTTTATTTAGGTAGAGCTGATCTAATTTAGTTTGCAACTCCATAAGTTTACTCCTTTCTTGGGTATTTAGATCATCTTTACTACAGCAATAAGTAATTTCTTGGAATAATTTACATTCATATTCTCTTTGCTTTTGACTTATGTTTTTACTGAATTGAATACTAAATTCTCTAATTTTGAATTTAATGAATTCCCATTTACTGATATATCCTACAATTAGATGATCAGCCATAATATCTTTTATAATTTTTTTGACTATGTTGCAGTAGTCTTCATTTTGTAAAAGTTTGGCATTGAACTTCCAATAAGTTCTTTTATTTGATTGTCTAATTTCCGATTCTAAGCACAGTTCAATAAAGCAATGATCAGATAGAGGTGCATTTGACATTACAACTTTTACAGTGTGGCTAATAATGATGTCACTTCCTAGCCAATAGTCTATTCTAGATTTACAAGCTCCATTTGGTTTAAACCAGGAAAAGCTCTTAATTCCTGGATTTCTTACTCTCCAAATATCTGTCAAGTTGTTACTTATCAAAAAATCTATAACTAGGTTATTTTTTTGTGGTCTACCTGTCCTTGAGGGCCATCTATCAGTCCATTCATCAGGAGTCATATTCCAATCACCACCCATTAAAATGTATTGTTGAAATCTCCCAATTCTTTGAATCTTTGGGCTGAAGGAAGGACAATACTCGGTGTATTTATGCTCAATCAACAATCATTTATTTCCATACAATTCAACACTTAAGAGCATAAGGACCATCATGATGGGGAGACATGCCTGAAGAGGGTCACAGCAGTCTCGAAATGGTGACGTGTTACTCAGCTTCTTATAGCCGCTAGTGGCCCCCACCTAGCTGTAAAAGCCCAAACATTCACATTCTTTCTCTGTTACGGCGTCCAAGTTACGACCTCGGCTCCCTGTCTTTCTCTGCTCTCTGTAAAGGTGGGGGTATGAAATGTGGTCTATCTCCCCTGTCTTAGACACAGAGTCTCCTGCTTACAACCTTCTTTTTATGATTCAACAATAAAGCATGTCAAGAAAACAGTGTAATACATTCATAGCAGATCAAGGATACAGAGTGATGCACACTTATCTAATAAACTAATAAGTGAATATGTTCTTTAAACTCAAAAGTATAATGAGAACTAAACTACATACAGATCACACACTCTATATTAAAGGGTATAATATGATCTACAGCAGTATTCTAATTCAACTACTTTGATTACATATATAAGGTAACCTATAATAACAGAATAATCTAATAGTATTCTGTAGGGTATTGATCTTTAAGTTCAAAAATATTTGAAGTTATATCTTCTAACATAATTTTATTCTGACTTTCATTGTTATATCCATAAATGTTGACTAAAATGAAAAACAAACTTTCAACTCTCATTACAGCAATCAACCAATGACCATTCAAATCAGTCCGTTGTAGTACAAGATCCCCAGGAAAGTTATTGAATAAAATTGCTACACCCCCCGACCTAGTTGAGCCATGGCTAAACAGGATTTTGCTACCCCATTGGTTTGACCAAAAAGATACATCACTATCAGATGAATGAGTCTCTTGTAGAAAAATACAGTTTGATTTTTTACCTTTGCAGTACAAAAATAAGGCTTTTCTTTGAAAAGATTCTCTTAAACCCCTAACATTTAAAGAACCAAAACAAATGTTAACATTCAACATGAACTATAGACAGAATATCACTCACCACGTGAGAAAAAAAGTTGGACTACCTAGTATATAATGTTGTGCTATGTGATTGCTAGCAACACAGCTATGTTAGCACAACATTAGCACAGTGAAGCTGGAGGATGAACGCCAACTTTTTTTCCACTCGATAAAAGTTAACGTGACGGATTCTGGTGGTCAGGGACAAATGCAATCACATAGCAGGTTGCTATACACAGGCCAAACTTCAGACAGGAGAACAACTGAGATCATTCATCGACAATACCAGGTTAGTTATTAATATACTGCAACAACATGGGAATAGAGCAGCTGCGAGAGAATTCAACATTAATGAATCAATGGTACGGAATCATCTCTTTGCTATGACTGTTGCCCAGTGTTCTGACAAAACGTCCCAGGCCCTGTTGTGGTGTAAGTGGCCCCATCCGGCAACTCAGTTCCGGGTGTGGTGTAGATTGCCTTAGCCAGAGTCACAGGCCCTGGTGTGGTGTAGGTGGCATCAGCTAGCAGCACAAGACATTGGAAAAGAGCCAAAAGCAACGTCGTTAATGTGCCCTCATTAATGGGCAGCTGCTTTGGGTCTTTTAATACAGCCCTTCTCTGGATCAAAAGCAGTTCAATGACAGGAAAAAGAAAGGCTTACAGCACCAGGTATTCCCAGGCAGTCTCCCATCCAAGTACTAACCATGCCCAGCCCTGCTTAGCTTCCGAGATCAGACGAGGTCGGGCGTGCTCAGGGCAGTATAGCCATAAGCTGCTGGCCCCAGCACAATGTCTCAATTTATGGATTCAAGTGATAATTGGCAAGTACCTGAAGTTACGAAGACAATCCTATAACCCTACCTGCATGTTTGCATAATACCCTAACCCAAAGGCTCAGTTTAGCATTTATCCAACAGCACAGGCCCTGGATTGTTGAAGATGGCCTCAGGAACCAGCACAGGGCCTGGTGTGTTGTACATGGCCACAGCTAGCAGCACAGGGCCTGGTTTGGTGAAGATGGCCTCGGCCAGAAGCGCAGGGCCTGGTGTGATGTGAGTGGCCTGAGCAAGAGCCACAGGCCCTGGTGTGGTGTAAGTGGCCTGAGCCAGAGCCACAGGCCCTGGTGTGGTGTAAGTGGCCTCAATAGCAACTAAGGCCCTGGTGTGGTGTAAGTGGCCTCAGCCAGCAGCAACAGGCCCTGGTGTGGTGTAAGTCGCCTCATCCAGCAGCCACAGGCCCTTGTGTTGTGCAGGTGGCCTCAGCCAGCAGCCACAGGCCCTGGTGTGGTGTAAGTGGCCTCAGCCAGCAGCCACAGGCCCTGGTGTGGTGTAAGTGGCCTCAGCCAGCAGCCACAGGCCCTGGTGTGGTGTAAGTGGCCTCAGCCAGTGCCACAGGCCCTGGTGTGGTGTAAGTGGCCTGAGCAAGATCCACAGACCCTGGTGTGGTGTAATTGGCCTCAATAGCAACTAAGGCCCTGGTGTGGTGTAAGTGGCCTCAGCCAGCAGCCACAGGCGCTGGTGTGGTGTAAGTGGCCTCAGCCAGCAGCCACAGGCCCTGGTGTGGTGGAAGTGGCCTCAGCCAGTGCCACAGACCCTGGTGTGGTCTAAGTGGCCTCAGCCGGCAACTCAGGCCCTGTTGTGGTGTAAGTGGCCCCATCCGGCAACTCAGTTCCGGGTGTGGTGTAGATTTCCTTAGCCAGAGTCACAGGCCCTGGTGTGGTGTAGGTGGCATCAGCTAGCAGCACAAGACATTGGAAAAGTTCCAAAAGCAATGTCATTAATGTGCCCTCATTAATGGGCAGCTGCTTTGGGTCTTTTAATACAGCCCTTCTCTGGATCAAAAGCAGTTTAATGACATGAAAGGCTTACAGCACAAGGTATTCCCAGGCAGAGTCCCATCCAAGTACTAACCAAGCCCAGCCCTGCTTAGCTTCCGAGATCAGACGAGGTCAGGCGTGCTCAGGGTGGTATGGCCGTATGCTGCTGGCCCCAGCACAATGTCTCAATTTATGGATTCAAGTGCTTAGGTGGCAAGTACCTGAAGTTACGAAGACAATCCTATAACCATACCTGCATGTTTGCATAATACCCTAACCCAAAGGCTCAGTTTAGCATCTATCCAACAGCACAGGCCCTGGATTGCTGAAGATGGCCTCAGGAACCAGCACACGGCCTGGTGTGTTGTACATGGATACAGCTAGCAGCACAGGGCCTGGTGTGGTGTAGGTGGCCTCGGCCAGAAGCGCAGGGCCTGGTGTGGTGTAAGTGGCCTCAGCCAGCAGCCACAGGCCCTGGTGTGGTGTAAGTGGCCTCAATAGCAAATAAGGCCCTGGTGTGGTGTAAGTGGCCTCAGCCAGCAGCCACAGGCCCTGGTGTGGTGTAAGTGGCCTGAGCAAGAGCCAAAGACCCTGGTGTGGTGTAATTGGCCTCAATAGCAACTAAGGCCCTGGTGTGGTCTATGTGGCCTCAGGCAGCAGCCACAGGCCCTGTTGTGGTGTAACTGGCCTCATCCAGCAGCCACAGGCCCTGGTGTGGTGTAAGTGGCCTGAGCAAGAGCTAAAGACCCTGGTGTGGTGTAATTGGCCTCAATAGCAACTAAGGCCCTGGTGTGGTGTAAGTGGCCTGAGCAAGAGCCACAGACCCTGGTGTGGTGTAATTGGCCTCAATAGCAACTAAGGCCCTGGTGTGGTGTATGTGGCCTCAGCCAGCAGCCACAGGCCCTGTTGTGGTGTAAGTGGCCTGAGCCAGAGCCACAGGCCCTGATGTGGTGTAAGTGGCCCCAGCCGGTCACTCAGGCCCTGGTGTGGTGTAGGTGGCATCAGCTAGCAGCACAAGAGATTGGAAAAGAGCCAAAAGCAATGTCGTTAATGTGCCCTTATTAATGGGCAGCTGCTTTTGGTCTTTTAATACACCCCTTCTCTGGATCAAAAGCGGTTCAATGACATGAAAATGAAAGGCTTACAGCACCAGGTATTCCCAGGCAGTCTCCCATCCAAGTACTAACCAAGCCCTGCCCTGCTTAGCTTCCGAGATCAGACGAGGTCGGGCGTGCTCAGGGTGGTATGGCCGTAAGCTTCTGGCCCCACCACAATGTCTCAATTTATGGATTCAAGTGATTAGGTGACAAGTACCTGAAGTTACGAAGACAATCCTATAACCATACCTGCATGTTTGCATAATACCCTAACCCAAAGGCTCAGTTTAGCATTTATCCAACAGCACAGGCCCTGGATTGTTGAAGATGCCCTCAGGAACCAGCACAGGGCCTGGTGTGTTGTACATGGCCAGAGCAAGTAGCACAGGGCCTGGTTTGGTGAAGATGGCCTCGGCCAGAAGCACAGGGCCTGGTGTAATGTGAGTGGCCTGAGGAAGAGCCACAGGCCCTGGTGTGGTGTAAGTGGCCTGAGCAAGAGCCACAGGCCCTGGTGTGGTGTAAGTGGCCTCAGCCAGAGCCACAGGCCCTGGTGTGGTGTAAGTGGCCTCAATAGCAAATAAGGCCCTGGTGTGGTGTAAGTGGCCTCAGCCAGAGCCACAGGCCCTGGTGTGGTGTAAGTGGCCTCAATAGCAACTAAGGCCCTGGTGTGGTGTAAGTGGCCTCAGCCAGCAGCCACAGGCCCTGGTGTGGTGTAAGTCGCCTCAGCCAGCAGCCACAGGCCCTGGTATGGTGTAAGTGGCCTCAGCCAGCAGCCACAGGCCCTGGTGTGGTGTAAGTGGCCTCAGCCAGTGCCACAGGCCCTGGTGTGGTGTAAGTGGCCTGAGCAAGAGCCACAGACCCTGGTGTGGTGAAATTTGCCTCAATAGCAACTAAGGCCCTGGTGTGGTGTAAGTGGCCTCAGCCAGAGCCACAGGCCCTGGTGTGGTGTAAGTGGCCTCAATAGCAACTAAGGCCCTGGTGTGGTGTAAGTGGTCTCAGCCAGCAGCCACAGGCCCTGGTGTGGTGTAGGTGGCCTCAGCCAGCAGCCACAGGCCCTTGTGTGGTGTAAGTGGCCTCAGCCAGCAGCCACAGGCCCTGGTGTGGTGTAAGTGGCCTCAGCCAGTGCCACAGGCCCTGGTGTGGTGTAAGTGGCCTGAGCAAGAGCCACAGACCCTGGTGTGGTGTAATTGGCCTCAATAGCAACTAAGGCCCTGGTGTGGTGTAGGTGGCCTCAGCCAGCAGCCACAGGCCCTGGTGTGGTGTAAGTGTAAGTAAGTAAGTAAGTAAGTAAAATTTTATTTATATAGCACATTTCTAGATAGAGATCACAAAGTGCTTTACAAGATATAACAGATTAAAAAGACAAAATACAAACAAAGTTAGCAAAAGGCAGTTTTAAAAAGATGTGTTTTTAGCTGTTTTTTAAAAGTAATCAATGAATCAGCGGATCGTAAGTCTTGAGGAAGGGAATTCCACAGTCTGGCGGCCACAGTAGCAAAAGCTCTATCACCCCTAGTTTTCAGTCTCGTATACTGAATGACAAGTAGGCCCTGACTACTCGACCTCAGAGACCTACTAGGGGCATAGGGCTGTAAAAGTTCAATGATATATGGTGGTGCTTGTTGTTGAAGAGCCTTGAAAGTTAAAACCAAAATCTTAAACTGGACTCTAAATTCAACAGGAAGCCAATGTAACTGCATGAGCAACGGTGTTATATGTGAAAATTTAGAAGCTTTCGTCAAAAGTCTTGCTGCAGCATTCTGAACGATCTGCAGACGCTCCAAAGAACCTTTATTTAAACAAGTAAACAGGGAATTGCAATAGTCCAGTCGTGAAGAGATAAAAGCATGAATAACAATCTCCAGTTCGGTATAGGATATAATAGAGCTCAATTTAGAAATATTTCTTAAATGATAAAAGCAAGACCGAACAAGAGATTTAACATGACTATCTAACGTAAGAGCAGGATCAAGGATAATCCCTAAGTTCCTGACAGATGGTTTTACAAACGTTGAAAGAGGACCAAGAGCATTTATTATACTGGGTATATGTCTATCTGGGGCACATAAGAGGACTTCGGTTTTACTTTCATTTAGTTGGAGGAAGTTTTCAGCCATCCAGCCTTTAATGGTTTCCAAGCACACATTTAAAAGCCGCAGCTTAGAAGCCTCTTCCGGTTTAAAAGATATATAGAGTTGGATATCGTCTGCATAACAATGGTAACAAATATCCTCAAAAGGGCTCAAAATGTGCTGAAGAGGGAGTAAATAAACTAAAAACAGTAATGGCCCTAGCACAGAGCCTTGTGGCACACCAAAAGACAGGGACGCAGAAGATGATCTATACTTAGAAACTGCCACAGAAGAATATCGTTCAGAGAGATACGAGGAGAACCATTTCAATGCAGTCCCAGAGACACCAACCCAGTGTTTCAGCCTGTTAAGTAAAATATAGTGGTCAACAGTATCAAAGGCCGACGTAAGATCCAACATTAAGAGAACAGAACATTTACCTGCATCGCTTTGTAACAAAATGTCATTAGAAACTCTAAGAAGGGCTGTTTCAGTGGAATGAACTTTACGAAAGCCAGATTGAAATTTGTCGAAAATACTATATTTATCTAAAACTGCTGTAAGCTGCTTAGCCACGATCTTCTCTAGAATCTTAGCAATTAACGGAATTTTTGAGATCGGTCTATAATTGCTAGTGAGAGATGGGTCCAGCATAGGCTTTTTTAACAAGGGATGTATAACAGCAGTTTTAAAATAGGCAGGGACTATGCCCGAGGCCAAGGAGGTATTAATTATAGTAAGAATACAGGGACCAGTAGAGTAAAAGACATTTTTAAATAATGATGCAGGTAAAAAATCAAGAGAGCAAGAGGATAATTTTGTTGCACTAACTATTTTTCCCAGCTCTGGTAGTAAAACAGGTGAAAAACCTTCTAAAACAACAGGCCGAGCTGGCGTGGGAACAGATAGCGCAGACGCTGAAAAAGACAGGTTTTTCCTTATGTTGCTAATTTTTTCTAAAAAGAAAGCAAGAAAAGTTTCACAATCTTCAACAGAAGAAATAATAGCAGCAGGTGGAGCAGGAGTAATAATATTAGTAATAGTATCAAATAAAACTTTAGGATTACCTCTGCTCCTTGCAACCAACTGAGAAAAGTAAGCAGCCCTCGCAACTCTAATAGCATTGTTAAAGGAGGCTAAAAGATCCTTTAAATAGAGGAGATGAACATTTAAGTGAGTTTTCCTCCATAACCGCTCAGTTTTACGACAATTACGTTTTATAAGACGAATGTTGTCATTTAACCAGGGTACAGACTTGGAAACAGGCACAGGTCTCATTTTAATCGGACAGATTTCATCTAAGATCGAAAGACAATGATAATTGAATAGATCTATAGAAAAATCAACATCGTTTTGTGGGGATAATGTTAAATTAAAAACATCAGAGAACTTCTGTGCTGTGGAGGAGTCTAAAGTGCGGGAAATAACTGTCCGATGAACAGGAGACATAGGCTCATAAAAAGACATATTAAAAAAGACACAATAATGGTCAGAAATAAAAATGTCCTTAGAACAGATATAATCAATATTCAGACCCAAAGAAAAAACAAGGTCCAGTGTATGGCCTTTGTTATGTGTGGGGCCAGATACATGTTGGATAAAATGAAAAGAGTCCATGATACTGGTAAAACTCCTAGCAAAGAGGTCGGACTCATCATCAATATGTATATTAAAATCTCCCACAAGAAGCAATTTAGACAACCTCATAGTAGAGGACAGAAAATCACTAAACTCGGCTAAAAACGAGTTGTTTGGGCCAGGAGGGCGATAGACCAACGCACAGTAAAAAGGATCCTTCTTTCCAATTTTGATGAGCTGCAGTTCAAAAGACAGAAAGTGTCCAACTTTCACTGAACGGCAGTTAAAACGGCTCCGATATGCCACCGCGAGGCCTCCTCCACGACCAGATCCTCGAGGCTGGCTAATGACAGAGAAGCCATTTGGGCACATTTCAATAGTAGACGAATAATCCGACCCCCGTTGCCAGGTCTCAGTCAAGAACAGGAAGTCCAGATTTTTAGAAACAATAAAATCGTTAAGCACAAACGATTTATTCGTCAAAGATCGGGCATTAAAGAGCGCCATAGACAGCGGGGTGAAAACATTGTTGTTGGAAGAAGCTAGAGTTTCTCGAATTAAAGGGCGTAAATTCTCGGGATCAGACCCTTCACGTTCATATATTCCACTCACCGAGGGGATGAAAAGCCAGTCGGCAGGAGAGTCTGGATGAACCCTTCTGAGATAACACGGCCTTGGAGAGCCGGGCCCCCTATATCCAAGTAGGGCCTTGGGAGACAGATTCCTCTCCATATAGCTGTCATGTGCGTAGGCAACGGAAAACGCCCCACATTGCTTTCCAATTCGTCCCCGCCGCCAGAGGAGCCTAAGCTTCACCTGGATGCCCGATCTCTTTCCTCTTCTTCTCCGTAGTCTACGGGGAACGCTGAAAGCGCTGGCCGAAGATCCAGTCACAGGCAGAGGGTGGAAGGTACCAAAGGAGTGCGGAGAAAAGTGTGGAGAATGGAAAGTCCCACAAAAGGAAGGAGAAAAAACATCTTTGGCCGTCATTGACGAACGGATGGATAACAGCGTCAGACGATCGTAGACCAAGGCAGCCAGTACATCATTAAAACAGTTAAAAAACAGCAGAGTAGAAAGAAAAAACACGACAATAGAGCGAGACCAACTACACCCGGCAGCGGCGAAGCCAAACACAGGCGCCATCATGCCGGAAGTACAACTGAGCAGCCAGAGCCACAGGCCCTGATGTGGTGTAAGTGGCCCCAGCCGGTCACTCAGGCCCTGGTGTGGTGTAGGTGGCATCAGCTAGCAGCACAAGACATTGGAAAAGAGCCAAAAGCAATGTCGTTAATGTGCCCTCATTAATGGGCAGCTGCTTTTGGTCTTTTAATACACCCCTTCTCTGGATCAAAAGCGGTTCAATGACATGAAAATGAAAGGCTTACAGCACCAGGTATTCCAAGGCAGTCTCCCATCCAAGTACTAACCAAGCCCAGCCCTGCTTAGCTTCCGAGATCAGACGAGGTCGGGCGTGCTCAGGGTGGTATGGCCGTAAGCTGCTGGCCCCAGCACAATGTCTCAATTTATGGATTCAAGTGATTAGGTGGCAAGTACCTGAAGTTACGAAGACAATCCTATAACCATACCTGCATGTTTGCATAATACCCTAACCCAAAGGCTCAGTTTGGCATTTATCCAACAGCACAGGCCCTGGATTGTTGAAGATGGCCTCAGGAACCAGCACAGGGCCTGGTGTGTTGTACATGGCCACAGCTAGCAGCACAGGGCCTGGTTTGGTGAAGATGGCCTCGGCCAGAAGCGCAGGGCCTGGTGTGATGTGAGTGGCCTGAGCAAGAGCCACAGGCCCTGGTGTGGTGTAAGTGGCCTGAGCAAGAGCCACAGGCCCTGGTGTGGTGTAAGTGGCCTGAGCAATAGCCACAGGCCCTGGTGTGGTGTAGGTGGCCTCAGCCAGCAGCCACAGGCTCTGGTGTGGTGTAGGTGGCCTCAGCCAGCAGCCACAAGCCCTTGTGTGGTGTAAGTGGCCTCAGCCAGCAGCCACAGGCCCTGGTGTGGTGTAAGTGGCCTCAGCCAGTGCCACAGGCCCTGGTGTGGTGTAAGTGGCCTGAGCAAGAGCCACAGACCATGGTGTGGTGTAATTGGCCTCAATAGCAACTAAGGCCCTGGTGTGGTGTAGGTGGCCTCAGCCAGCAGCCACAGGCCCTGGTGTGGTGTAAGTGGCCTCAGCCAGCAGCCACAGGCCCTGGTGTGGTGTAAGTGGCCTCAGCCAGAGCCACAGGCCCTGATGTGGTGTAAGTGGCCCCAGCCGGTCACTCAGGCCCTGGTGTGGTGTAGGTGGCCTCAGCCAGCAGCCACAGGCCCTGGTGTGGTGTAAGTGGCCTGAGCAAGTGCCACAGGCCCTGGTGTGGTGTAAGTGGCCTAAGCCAGAGCCACAGGCCCTGGTGTGGTGTAAGTGGCCTCAATAGCAAATAAGGCCCTGGTGTGGTGTAAGTGGCCTGAGCAAGAACCACAGGGCCTGGTTTGGTGAAGATGGCCTCGGCCAGAAGCGCAGGGCCTGGTGTGATGTGAGTGGCCTGAGCAAGAGCCACAGGCCCTGGTGTGGTGTAAGTGGCCTCAGCCAGCAGCCACAGGCCCTGGTGTGGTGTAAGTCGCCTCAGCCAGAAGCCACAGGCACTGGTGTGGTGTAAGTGGCCTCAGCCAGCAGCAAAAGGGCCCTGGTGTGGTGTAAGTCGCCTCAGCCAGCAGCCACAGGCCCTGGTGTGGTGTAGGTGGCCTCAGCCAGCAGCCACAGGCCCTGGTGTGGTGTAAGTGGCCTCAATAGCAACTAAGGCCCTGGTGTGGTGTAAGTGGCTTCAGCCAGCAGCCACAGGCCCTGGTGTGTTGTAAGTGGCCTCAGCCAGCAGCCACAGGCCCTGGTGTGGTGTAAGTGGCCTCAGCCAGAGCCACAGGCCCTGGTGTGGTGTAACTGGCCTCAATAGCAAATAAGGCCCTGGTGTGGTGTAAGTGGCCTCAGCCAGAGCCACAGGCCCTGGTGTGGTGTAAGTGGCCTCAATAGCAACTAAGGCCCTGGTGTGGTGTAAGTGGCCTCAGCCAGCAGTCACAGGCCCTGGTGTGGTGTAAGTGGCCTCAATAGCAACTAAGGCCCTGGTGTGGTGTAGGTGGCCTCAGCCAGCAGCCACAGGCTCTGGTGTGGTGTAAGTCGCCTCAGCCAACAGCCACAGGCCCTGGTATGGTGTAAGTGGCCTCAGCCAGCAGCCACAGGCCCTGGTGTGGTGTAAGTGGCCAGAAGCGCAGGGCCTGGTGTGATGTGAGTGGCCTGAGCAAGAGCCACAGACCCTGGTGTGGTGTAATTGGCCTCAATAGCAACTAAGGCCCTGGTGTGGTGTATGTGGCCTCAGCCAGCAGCCACAGTCCCTGGTGTGGTGTAACTGGCCTCAGCCAGCAGCCACAGGCCCTGGTGTGGTGTAAGTGGCCTCAGCCAGAGCCACAGGCCCTGATGTGGTGTAAGTCGCCTCGGCCAGAAGCACAGGACCTGGTTTGATATGAGTGGCCTGAGCCAGCAGCCACAGGCCCTGGTGTGGTGTAAGTGGCCTCAGCCAGCAGCCACAGGCCCTGGTGTGTTGTAAGTGGCCTCAGCCAGCAGCAACAGGCCCTGGTGTGGTGTAAGTCGCCTCAGCCAGAAGCCACAGGCACTGGTGTGGTGTAAGTGGCCTCAGCCAGCAGCAACAGGCCCTGGTGTGGTGTAAGTCACCTCAGCAAGCAGCCACAGGCCCTGGTGTGGTGTAATTGGCCTCAATAGCAACTAAGGCCCTGGTGTGGTGTAGGTGGTCTCAGCCAGCAGCCACAGGCCCTGGTGTGGTGTAAGTGGCCTCAGCCAGCAGCCACAGGCCCTGGTGTGGTGTAATTGACCTCAATAGCAACTAAGGCCCTGGTGTGGTGTATGTGGCCTCAGCCAGAGCCACAGGCCCTGATGTGGTGTAAGTGGCCGGAGCAAGAGCCACAGGCCCTGGTGTGGTGTAAGTGGCCTCAGCCAGCAGCCACAGGCCCTGGTGTGGTGTAAGTGGCCTGAGCAAGTGCCACAGGCCCTGGTGTGGTGTAAGTGGCCTCAATAGCAAATAAGGCCCTGGTGTGGTGTAAGTGGCCTGAGCAAGAACCACAGGGCCTGGTTTGGTGAAGATTGCCTCGGCCAGAAGCGCAGGGCCTGGTGTGATGTGAGTGGCCTGAGCAAGAGCCACAGGCCCTGGTGTGGTGTAAGTGGCCTCAGCCAGCAGCCACAGGCCCTGGTGTGGTGTAAGTGGCCTCAGCCAGCAGCAAAAGGGCCCTGGTGTGGTGTAAGTCGCCTCAGCCAGCAGCCACAGGCCCTGGTGAGGTGTAGGTGGCCTCAGCCAGCAGCCACAGGCCCTGGTGTGGTGTAAGTGGCCTCAGCCAGCAGCCACAGGCCCTGGTGTGGTGTAAGTGGCCTCAGCCAGAGCCACAGGCCCTGGTGTGGTGTAAGTGGCCTCAGCCAGTGCCACAGGCCCTGGTGTGGTGTAAGTGGCCTGAGTAAGAGCCACAGACCCTGGTGTGGTGTAATTGGCCTCAGCCAGCAGCCACAGGCCCTGGTGTGGTGTAAGTGGCCTCAGCCAGCAGCCACAGGCCCTGGTGTGGTGTAAGTGGCCTGAGCAAGAGCCACAGGCCCTGGTGTGGTGTAAGTGGCCTGAGCAAGAGCCACAGGCCCTGGTGTGGTGTAAGTGGCCTCAGCCAGCAGCCACAGGCCCTGGTGTGGTGTAAGTAGCCTCAGCCAGAAGCCACAGGCACTGGTGTGGTGTAAGTGGCCTCAGCCAGCAGCAACAGGCCCTGGTGTGGTGTAAGTCGCCTCAGCCAGCAGCCACAGGCCCTGGTGTGGTGTAGGTGGCCTCAGCCAGCAGCCACAGGCCCTGGTGTGGTGTAAGTCGCCTCAGCCAGAAGCCACAGGCACTGGTGTGGTGTAAGTCGCCTCAGCCAGCAGCAAAAGGGCCCTGGTGTGGTGTAAGTCGCCTCAGCCAGCAGCCACAGGCCCTGGTGTGGTGTAGGTGGCCTCAGCCAGCAGCCACAGGCCCTGGTGTGGTGTAAGTGGCCTCAGCCAGAGCCACAGGCCCTGGTGTGGTGTAAGTGGCCTCAGCCAGTGCCACAGGCCCTGGTGTGGTGTAAGTGGCCTGAGCAAGAGCCACAGACCCTGGTGTGGTGTAATTGGCCTCAGCCAGCAGCCACAGGCCCTGGTGTGGTGTAAGTAGCCTCAGCCAGAAGCCACAGGCACTGGTGTGGTGTAAGTGGCCTCAGCCAGCAGCAAAAGGGCCCTGGTGTGGTGTAAGTGGCCTCAGCCAGCAGCCACAGGCCCTGGTGTGGTGTAGGTGGCCTCAACCAGCAGCCACAGGCCCTGGTGTGGTGTAAGTGGCCTCAGCCAGCAGCCACAGGCCCTGGTGTGGTGTAAGTGGCCTCAGCCAGTGCCACAGGCCCTGGTGTGGTGTAAGTGGCCTGAGCAAGAGCCACAGACCCTGGTGTGGTGTAATTGGCCTCAATAGCAACTAAGGCCCTGGTGTGGTGTATGTGGCCTCAGGCAGCAGCCACAGGCCCTGTTGTGATGTAACTTGCCTGAGCCAGCAGCCACAGGCCCTGGTGTGGTGTAAGTGGCCTCAGCCAGAGCCACAGGCCCTGATGTGGTGTAAGTGGCCCCAGCCGGTCACTCAGGCCCTGGTGTGGTGTAGGTGGCATCAGCTAGCAGGACAAGACATTGGAAAAGAGCCAAATGCAATGTCGTTAATGTGCCCTCATTAATGGGCAGCTGCTTTTGGTCTTTTAATACACCCCTTCTCTGGATCAAAAGCGGTTCAATGACATGAAAATGAAAGGCTTACAGCACCAGGTATTCCCAGGCAGTCTCCCATTCAAGTACTAACCAAGCCCAGCCCTGCTTAGCTTCCGAGATCAGACGAGGTCGGGCGTGCTCAGGGTGGTATGGCCGTAAGCTGCTGGCCCCAGCACAATGTCTCAATTTATGGATTCAAGTGATTAGGTGGCAAGTACCTGAAGTTACGAAGACAATCCTATAACCATACCTGCATGTTTGCATAATACCCTAACCCAAAGGCTCAGTTTAGCATTTATCCAACAGCACAGGCCCTGGGTTGTTGAAGATGGCCTCAGGAACCAGCACAGGGCCTGGTGTGTTGTACATGGCCACAGCAAGCAGCACAGGGCCTGGTTTGGTGAAGATGGCCTCGGCCAGAAGCACAGGGCCTGGTGTGATATGAGTGGCCTGAGAAAGAGCCACAGGCCCTGGTGTGTTGTAAGTGGCCTCAGCCAGCAGCCACAGGCCCTGGTGTGGTGTAGGTGGCCTCAGCCAGCAGCCACAGTCCCTTGTGTGGTGTAAGTGGCCTCAGCCAGCAGCCACAGGCCCTGGTGTGGTGTAAGTGGCCTCAGCCAGCAGCAAAAGGGCCCTGGTGTGGTGTAAGTGGCCTCAGCCAGCAGCCACAGGCCCTGGTGTGGTGTAGGTGGCCTCAGCCAGCAGCCACAGGCCCTGGTGTGGTGTAAGTGGCCTCAGCCAGCAGCCACAGGCCCTGGTGTGGTGTAAGTGGCCTCAGCCAGTGCCACAGGCCCTGGTGTGGTGTAAGTGGCCTGAGCAAGAGCCACAGGCCCTGGTGTGGTGTAAGTGGCCTGAGCAAGAGCCACAGACCCTGGTGTGGTGTAATTGGCCTCAATAGCAACTAATGCCCTGGTGTGGTGTAGGTGGCCTCAGCCAGCAGCCACAGGCCCTGGTGTGGTGTAAGTGGCCTCAGCCAGCAGCCACAGGCCCTGGTGTGGTGTAAGTGGCCTCAGCCAGAGCCACAGGCCCTGGTGTGGTGTAAGTGGCCTCAGCCAGTGCCACAGGCCCTGGTGTGGTGTAAGTGGCCTGAGCAAGAGCCACAGACCCTGGTGTGGTGTAATTGGCTTCAGCCAGCAGCCACAGGCCCTGGTGTGGTGTAAGTGGCCTCAGCCAGCAGCCACAGGCCCTGGTGTGGTGTAAGTAGCCTCAGCCAGAAGCCACAGGCACTGGTGTGGTGTAAGTGGCCTCAGCCAGCAGCAAAAGGGCCCTGGTGTGGTGTAAGTGGCCTCAGCCAGCAGCCACAGGCCCTGATGTGGTGTAAGTGGCCCCAGCCGGTCACTCAGGCCCTGGTGTGGTGTAGGTTGCATCAGCTAGCAGCACAAGACATTGGAAAAGAGCCAAAAGCAATGTCGTTAATGTGCGCTCATTAATGGGGAGCTGCTTTTGGTCTTTTAATACACCCCTTCTCTGGATCAAAAGCGGTTCAATGACATGAAAATCAAAGGCTTACAGCACCAGGTATTCCCAGGCAGTCTCCCATCCAAGTACTAACCAAGCCCAGCCCTGCTTAGCTTCCGAGATCAGACGAGGTCGGGCGTGCTCAGGGTGGTATGGCCGTAAGCTGCTGGCCCCAGCACAATGTCTCAATTTATGGATTCAAGTGATTAGGTGGCAAGTACCTGAAGTTACGAAGACAATCCTATAACCATACCTGCATGTTTGCATAATACCCTAACCCAAAGGCTCAGTTTGGCATTTATCCAACAGCACAGGCCCTGGATTGTTGAAGATGGCCTCAAGAACCAGCACAGGACCTGGTGTGTTTTACATGGCCACAGCAAGCAGCACAGGGCCTGGTTTGGTGAAGATGGCCTCAGCAAGCAGCCACAGGCCCTGGTTTGGTGTAAGTGGCCTCAGCCAGCAGCCACAGGCCCTGGTGTGGTGTAAGTGGCCTCAGCCAGCAGCCACAGGCCCTGGTGTGGTCTAAGTGGCCTCAGCCAGTGCCACAGGCCCTGGTGTGGTGTAAGTGGCCTGAGCAAGAGCCACAGGCCCTGGTGTGGTGTAAGTGGCCTCAGCCAGCAGCCACAGGCCCTGGTGTGGTGTAAGTGGCCTAAGCCAGAGCCACAGGCCCTGGTGTGGTGTAAGTGGCCTCAATAGCAAATAAGGCCCTGGTGTGGTGTAAGTGGCCTGAGCAAGAACCACAGGGCCTGGTTTGGTGAAGATGGCCTCGGCCAGAAGCGCAGGGCCTGGTGTGATGTGAGTGGCCTCAGCCAGCAGCAAAAGGGCCCTGGTGTGGTCTAAGTGGCCTCAGCCAGCAGCCACAGGCCCTGGTGTGGTGTAGGTGGCCTCAGCCAGCAGCCACAGGCCCTGGTGTGGTGTAAGTGGCCTCAGCCAGCAGCCACAGGCCCTGGTGTGGTGTAAGTGGCCTCAGCCAGCAGCCACAGGCCCTGGTGTGGTGTAAGTGGCCTCAGCCAGTGCCACAGGCCCTGGTGTGGTGTAAGTGGCCTGAGCAAGAGCCACAGACCCTGGTGTGGTGTAATTGGCCTCAGCCAGCAGCCACAGGCCCTGGTGTGGTGTAAGTCGCCTCAGCCAGAAGCCACAGGCCCTGGTGTGGTGTAGGTGGCCTCAGCCAGCAGCCACAGGCCCTGGTGTGGTGTAAGTGGCCTCAGCCAGCAGCCACAGGCCCTGGTGTGGTGTAAGTGGCCTCAGCCAGCAGCCACAGGCCCTGGTGTGGTGTAAGTGGCCTCAGCCAGCAGTCACAGGCCCTGGTGTGGTGTAAGTGGCCTCAGCCAGTGCCACAGGCCCTGGTGTGGTGTAAGTGGCCTGAGCAAGAGCCACAGGCCCTGGTGTGGTGTAAGTGGCCTGAGCAAGAGCCACAGACCCTGGTGTGGTGTAATTGGCCTCAATAGCAACTAATGCCCTGGTGTGGTGTAGGTGGCCTCAGCCAGCAGCCACAGGCCCTGGTGTGGTGTAAGTGGCCTCAGCCAGCAGCGACAGGCCCTGGTGTGGTGTAAGTGGCCTCAGCCAGAGCCACAGGCCCTGGTGTGGTGTAAGTGGCCTCAGCCAGTGCCACAGGCCCTGGTGTGGTGTAAGTGGCCTGAGCAAGAGCCACAGACCCTGGTGTGGTGTAATTGGCCTCAGCCAGCAGCCACAGGCCCTGGTGTGGTGTAAGTGGCCTCAGCCAGCAGCCACAGGCCCTGGTGTGGTGTAAGTGGCCTGAGCAAGAGCCACAGGCCCTGGTGTGGTGTAAGTGGCCTGAGCAAGAGCCACAGGCCCTGGTGTGGTGTAAGTGGCCTGAGCAAGAGCCACAGGCCCTGGTGTGGTGTAAGTGGCCTCAGCCAGCAGCCACAGGCCCTGGTGTGGTGTAAGTAGCCTCAGCCAGAAGCCACAGGCACTGGTGTGGTGTAAGTGGCCTCAGCCAGCAGCCACAGGCCCTGGTGTGGTGTAAGTCGCCTCAGCCAGCAGCCACAGGCCCTGATGTGGTGTAGGTGGCCTCAGCCAGCAGCCACAGGCCCTGGTGTGGTGTAAGTGGCCTCAGCCAGCAGCCACAGGCCCTGGTGTGGTGTAAGTGGCCTCAGCCAGTGCCACAGGCCCTGGTGTGGTGTAAGTGGCCTGAGCAAGAGCCACAGACCCTGGTGTGGTGTAAGTGGCCTGAGCAAGAACCACAGGGCCTGGTTTGGTGAAGATGGCCTCGGCCAGAAGCGCAGGGCCTGGTGTGATGTGAGTGGCCTCAGCCAGCAGCAAAAGGGCCCTGGTGTGGTGTAAGTGGCCTCAGCCAGCAGCCACAGGCCCTGGTGTGGTGTAAGTGGCCTGAGCAAGAACCACAGGGCCTGGTTTGGTGAAGATGGCCTCGGCCAGAAGCGCAGGGCCTGGTGTGATGTGAGTGGCCTCAGCCAGCAGCAAAAGGGCCCTGGTGTGGTGTAAGTGGCCTCAGCCAGCAGCCACAGGCCCTGGTGTGGTGTAGGTGGCCTCAGCCAGCAGCCACAGGCCCTGGTGTGGTGTAAGTGGCCTCAGCCAGCAGCCACAGGCCCTGGTGTGGTGTAAGTGGCCTCAGCCAGTGCCACAGGCCCTGGTGTGGTGTAATTGGCCTGAGCAAGAGCCACAGACCCTGGTGTGGTGTAATTGGCCTCAGCCAGCAGCCACAGGCCCTGGTGTGGTGTAAGTCACCTCAGCCAGAAGCCACAGGCACTGGTGTGGTGTAAGTGGCCTCAGCCAGCAGCAAAAGGGCCCTGGTGTGGTGTAAGTCTCCTCAGCCAGCAGCCACAGGCCCTGGTGTGGTGTAGGTGGCCTCAGCCAGCAGCCACAGGCCCTGGTGTGGTGTAAGTGGCCTCAGCCAGCAGCCACAGGCCCTGGTGTGGTGTAAGTGGCCTCAGCCAGCAGCCACAGGCCCTGGTGTGGTGTAAGTGGTCTCAGCCAGTGCCACAGGCCCTGGTGTGGTGTAAGTGGCCTGAGCAAGAGCCACAGGCCCTGGTGTGGTGTAAGTGGCTTCAGCCAGCAGCCACAGGCCCTGGTGTGGTGTAAGTGGCCTCAGCCAGCAGCCACAGGCCCTGGTGTGGTGTAAGTAGCCTCAGCCAGAAGCCACAGGCACTGGTGTGGTGTAAGTGGCCTCAGCCAGCAGCAAAAGGGCCCTGGTGTGGTGTAAGTCGCCTCAGCCAGCAGCCACAGGCCCTGGTGTGGTGTAGGTGGCCTCAGCCAGCAGCCACAGGCCCTGGTGTGGTGTAAGTGGCCTCAGCCAGCAGCCACAGGCCCTGGTGTGGTGTAAGTGGCCTCAGCCAGTGCCACAGGCCCTGGTGTGGTGTAAGTGGCCTGAGCAAGAGCCACAGACCCTGGTGTGGTGTAATTGGCCTCAATAGCAACTAAGGCCCTGGTGTGGTGTATGTGGCCTCAGGCAGCAGCCACAGGCCCTGGTGTGGTGTAAGTGGCCTCGGCCAGAAGCGCAGGGCCTGGTGTGATGTGAGTGGCCTGAGCAAGAGCCACAGGCCCTGGTGTGGTGTAAGTGGCTTGAGCAAGAGCCACAGACCCTGGTGTGGTGTAATTGGCCTCAATAGCAACTAATGCCCTGGTGTGGTGTAGGTGGCCTCAGCCAGCAGCCACAGGCCCTGGTGTGGTGTAAGTGGCCTCAGCCAGCAGCCACAGGCCCTGGTGTGGTGTAAGTGGCCTCAATAGCAACTAAGGCCCTGGTGTGGTGTAAGTGGCTTCAGCCAGCAGCCACAGGCTCTGTTGTGGTGTAACTGGCCTCAGCCAGCAGCAAAAGGGCCCTGGTGTGGTGTAAGTGGCCTCAGCCAGAGCCACAGGCCCTGATGTGGTGTAAGTGGCCCCAGCCGGTCACTCAGGCCCTGGTGTGGTGTAGGTGGCATCAGCTAGCAGCACAAGACATTGGAAAAGAGCCAAAAGCAGTGTCGTTAATGTGCCCTCATTAATGGGCAGCTGCTTTTGGTCTTTTAATACACCCCTTCTCTGGATCAAAAGCGGTTCAATGACATGAAAATGAAAGGCTTACAGCACCAGGTATTCCCAGGTAGTCTCCCATCCAAGTACTAACCAAGCCCAGCCCTGCTTAGCTTCTGAGACCAGACGAGGTCGGGCGTGCTCAGGGTGGTATGGCCGTAAGCTGCTGGCTCCAGCACAATGTCTCAATTTATGGATTCAAGTGATTAGGTGGCAAGTACCTGAAGTTACGAAGACAATCCTATAACCATACCTGCATGTTTGCATAATACCCTAACCCAAAGGCTCAGTTTGGCATTTATCCAACAGCACAGGCCCTGGATTGTTGAAGATGGCCTCAGGAACCAGCACAGGGCCTGGTGTGTTGTACATGGCCACAGCAAGCAGCCACAGGCCCTGGTGTGGTGTAAGTCGCCTCAGCCAGAAGCCACAGGCACTGGTGTGGTGTAAGTGGCCTCAGCCAGCAGCAAAAGGGCCCTGGTGTGGTTTAAGTCGCCTCAGCCAGCAGCCACAGGCCCTGGTGTGGTGTAGGTGGCCTGAGCCAGCAGCCACAGGCCCTGGTGTGGTGTAAGTGGCCACAGCAAGCAGCACAGGGCCTGGTTTGGTGAAGATGGCCTCGGCCAGAAGCGCAGGGCCTGGTGTGATGTGAGTGGCCTGAGCAAGAGCCACAGGCCTTGGTGTGGTGTAAGTGGCCTCAGCCAGCAGCCACAGGCCCTGGTGTGGTGTAAGTCGCCTCAGCCAGAAGCCACAGGCACTGGTGTGGTGTAAGTGGCCTCAGCCAGCAGCAAAAGGGCCCTGGTGTGGTGTAATTGGCCTCAATAGCAACTAATGCCCTGGTGTGGTGTAGGTGGCCTCAGCCAGCAGCCACAGGCCCTGGTGTGGTGTAAGTGGCCTCAGCCAGCAGCCACAGGCCCTGGTGTGGTGTAAGTGGCCTCAGCCAGAGCCACAGGCCCTGATGTGGTGTAAGTGGCCCCAGCCGGTCACTCAGGCCCTTGTGTGGTGTAGGTTGCATCAGCTAGCAGCACAAGACATTGGAAAAGAGCCAAAAGCAGTGTCGTTAATGTGCCCTCATTAATGGGCAGCTGCTTTTGGTCTTTTAATACACCCCTTCTCTGGATCAAAAGCGGTTCAATGACATGAAAATGAAAGGCTTACAGCACCAGGTATTCCCAGGCAGTCTCCCATCCAAGTACTAACCAAGCCCAGCCCTGCTTAGCTTCCGAGATCAGACGAGGTCGGGCGTGCTCAGGGTGGTATGGCCGTAAGCTGCTGGCTCCAGCACAATGTCTCAATTTATGGATTCAAGTGATTAGGTGGCAAGTACCTGAAGTTACGAAGACAATCCTATAACCATACCTGCATGTTTGCATAATACCCTAACCCAAAGGCTCAGTTTGGCATTTATCCAACAGCACAGGCCCTGGATTGTTGAAGATGGCCTCAGGGACCAGCACAGGGCCTGGTGTGTTGTACATGGCCACAGCAAGCAGCACAGGGCCTGGTTTGGTGAAGATGGCCTCGGCCAGAAGCGCAGGGCCTGGTGTGATGTGAGTGGCCTGAGCAAGAGCAACAGGCCTTGGTGTGGTGTAAGTGGCCTCAGCCAGCAGCCACAGGCCCTGGTGTGGTGTAAGTCGCCTCAGCCAGAAGCCACAGGCACTGGTGTGGTGTAAGTGGCCTCAGCCAGCAGCAAAAGGGCCCTGGTGTGGTGTAAGTGGCCTCAGCCAGCAGCCACAGGCCCTGGTGTGGTGTAGGTGGCCTCAGCCAGCAGCCACAGGCCCTGGTGTGGTGTAAGTGGCCTCAGCCAGCAGCCACAGGCCCTGGTGTGGTGTAAGTGGCCTCAGCCAGCAGCCACAGGCCCTGGTGTGGTGTAAGTGGCCTCAGCCAGTGCCACAGGCCCTGGTGTGGTGTAAGTGGCCTGAGCAAGAGCCACAGACCCTGGTGTGGTGTAATTGGCCTCAGCCAGCAGCCACAGGCCCTGGTGTGGTGTAAGTCGCCTCAGCTAGAAGACACAGGCACTGGTGTGGTGTAAGTGGCCTCAGCCAGCAGCAAAAGGGCCCTGGTGTGGTGTAAGTGGCCTCAGCCAGCAGCCACAGGCCCTGGTGTGGTGTAGGTGGCCTCAGCCAGCAGCCACAGGCCCTGGTGTGGTGTAAGTGGCCTCAATAGCAACTAAGGCCCTGGTGTGGTGTAAGTGGCTTCAGCCAGCAGCCACAGGCTCTGTTGTGGTGTAACTGGCCTCAGCCAGCAGCCACAGGCCCTGGTGTGGTGTAAGTGGCCCCAGCCGGTCACTCAGGCCCTGGTGTGGTGTAGGTGGCATCAGCTAGCAGCACAAGACATTGGAAAAGAGCCAAAAGCAGTGTCGTTAATGTGCCCTCATTAATGGGCAGCTGCTTTTGGTCTTTTAATACACCCCTTCTCTGGATCAAAAGCGGTTCAATGACATGAAAATGAAAGGCTTACAGCACCAGGTATTCCCAGGCAGTCTCCCATCCAAGTACTAACCAAGCCCAGCCCTGCTTAGCTTCCGAGATCAGACGAGGTCGGGCGTGCTCAGGGTGGTATGGCCGTAAGCTGCTGGCTCCAGCACAATGTCTCAATTTATGGATTCAAGTGATTAGGTGGCAAGTACCTGAAGTTACGAAGACAATCCTATAACCATACCTGCATGTTTGCATAATACCCTAACCCAAAGGCTCAGTTTGGCATTTATCCAACAGCACAGGCCCTGGATTGTTGAAGATGGCCTCAGGAACCAGCACAGGGCCTGGTGTGTTGTACATGGCCACAGCAAGCAGCACAGGGCCTGGTTTGGTGAAGATGGCCTCGGCCAGAAGCGCAGGGCCTGGTGTGAAGTGAGTGGCCTGAGCAAGAGCCACAGGCCCTGGTGTGGTGTAAGTGGCCTCAGCCAGCAGCCACAGGCCCTGGTGTGGTGTAAGTCGCCTCAGCCAGAAGCCACAGGCACTGGTGTGGTGTAAGTGGCCTCAGCCAGCAGCAAAAGGGCCCTGGTGTGGTGTAAGTGGCCTCAGCCAGCAGCCACAGGCCCTGGTGTGGTGTAGGTGGCCTCAGCCAGCAGCCACAGGCCCTGGTGTGGTGTAAGTGGCCTCAGCCAGCAGCCACAGGCCCTGGTGTGGTGTAAGTGGCCTCAGCCAGTGCCACAGGCCCTGGTGTGGTGTAAGTGGCCTGAGCAAGAGCCACAGACCCTGGTGTGGTGTAATTGGCCTCAGCCAGCAGCCACAGGCCCTGGTGTGGTGTAAGTCGCCTCAGCTAGAAGACACAGGCACTGGTGTGGTGTAAGTGGCCTCAGCCAGCAGCAAAAGGGCCCTGGTGTGGTGTAAGTCGCCTCAGCCAGCAGCCACAGGCCCTGGTGTGGTGTAGGTGGTCTCAGCCAGCAGCCACACGCCCTGGTGTGGTGTAAGTGGCCTGAGCAAGAGCCACAGGCCCTGGTGTGGTGTAAGTGGCCTGAGCAAGAGCCACAGACCCTGGTGTGGTGTAATTGGCCTCAATAGCAACTAATTCCCTGGTGTGGTGTAGGTGGCCTCAGCCAGCAGCCACAGGCCCTGGTGTGGTGTAAGTGGCCTCAGCCAGAGCCACAGGCCCTGATGTGGTGTAAGTGGCCCCAGCCGGTCACTCAGGCCCTTGTGTGGTGTAGGTTGCATCAGCTAGCAGCACAAGACATTGGAAAAGAGCCAAAAGCAGTGTCGTTAATGTGCCCTCATTAATGGGCAGCTGCTTTTGGTCTTTTAATACACCCCTTCTCTGGATCAAAAGCGGTTCAATGACATGAAAATGAAAGGCTTACAGCACCAGGTATTCCCAGGCAGTCTCCCATCCAAGTACTAACCAAGCCCAGCCCTGCTTAGCTTCCGAGATCAGACGAGGTCGGGCGTGCTCAGGGTGGTATGGCCGTAAGCTGCTGGCTCCAGCACAATGTCTCAATTTATGGATTCAAGTGATTAGGTGGCAAGTACCTGAAGTTACGAAGACAATCCTATAACCATACCTGCATGTTTGCATAATACCCTAACCCAAAGGCTCAGTTTGGCATTTATCCAACAGCACAGGCCCTGGATTGTTGAAGATGGCCTCAGGGACCAGCACAGGGCCTGGTGTGTTGTACATGGCCACAGCAAGCAGCACAGGGCCTGGTTTGGTGAAGATGGCCTCGGCCAGAAGCGCAGGGCCTGGTGTGATGTGAGTGGCCTGAGCAAGAGCAACAGGCCTTGGTGTGGTGTAAGTGGCCTCAGCCAGCAGCCACAGGCCCTGGTGTGGTGTAAGTCGCCTCAGCCAGAAGCCACAGGCACTGGTGTGGTGTAAGTGGCCTCAGCCAGCAGCAAAAGGGCCCTGGTGTGGTGTAAGTGGCCTCAGCCAGCAGCCACAGGCCCTGGTGTGGTGTAGGTGGCCTCAGCCAGCAGCCACAGGCCCTGGTGTGGTGTAAGTGGCCTCAGCCAGCAGCCACAGGCCCTGGTGTGGTGTAAGTGGCCTCAGCCAGTGCCACAGGCCCTGGTGTGGTGTAAGTGGCCTGAGCAAGAGCCACAGACCCTGGTGTGGTGTAATTGGCCTCAGCCAGCAGCCACAGGCCCTGGTGTGGTGTAAGTCGCCTCAGCTAGAAGACACAGGCACTGGTGTGGTGTAAGTGGCCTCAGCCAGCAGCAAAAGGGCCCTGGTGTGGTGTAAGTCGCCTCAGCCAGCAGCCACAGGCCCTGGTGTGGTGTAGGTGGTCTCAGCCAGCAGCCACACGCCCTGGTGTGGTGTAAGTGGCCTGAGCAAGAGCCACAGGCCCTGGTGTGGTGTAAGTGGCCTGAGCAAGAGCCACAGACCCTGGTGTGGTGTAATTGGCCTCAATAGCAACTAATTCCCTGGTGTGGTGTAGGTGGCCTCAGCCAGCAGCCACAGGCCCTGGTGTGGTGTAAGTGGCCTCAGCCAGAGCCACAGGCCCTGATGTGGTGTAAGTGGCCCCAGCCGGTCACTCAGGCCCTTGTGTGGTGTAGGTTGCATCAGCTAGCAGCACAAGACATTGGAAAAGAGCCAAAAGCAGTGTCGTTAATGTGCCCTCATTAATGGGCAGCTGCTTTTGGTCTTTTAATACACCCCTTCTCTGGATCAAAAGCGGTTCAATGACATGAAAATGAAAGGCTTACAGCACCAGGTATTCCCAGGCAGTCTCCCATCCAAGTACTAACCAAGCCCAGCCCTGCTTAGCTTCCGAGATCAGACGAGGTCGGGCGTGCTCAGGGTGGTATGGCCGTAAGCTGCTGGCTCCAGCACAATGTCTCAATTTATGGATTCAAGTGATTAGGTGGCAAGTACCTGAAGTTACGAAGACAATCCTATAACCATACCTGCATGTTTGCATAATACCCTAACCCAAAGGCTCAGTTTGGCATTTATCCAACAGCACAGGCCCTGGATTGTTGAAGATGGCCTCAGGGACCAGCACAGGGCCTGGTGTGTTGTACATGGCCACAGCAAGCAGCACAGGGCCTGGTTTGGTGAAGATGGCCTCGGCCAGAAGCGCAGGGCCTGGTGTGATGTGAGTGGCCTGAGCAAGAGCAACAGGCCTTGGTGTGGTGTAAGTGGCCTCAGCCAGCAGCCACAGGCCCTGGTGTGGTGTAAGTCGCCTCAGCCAGAAGCCACAGGCACTGGTGTGGTGTAAGTGGCCTCAGCCAGCAGCAAAAGGGCCCTGGTGTGGTGTAAGTGGCCTCAGCCAGCAGCCACAGGCCCTGGTGTGGTGTAGGTGGCCTCAGCCAGCAGCCACAGGCCCTGGTGTGGTGTAAGTGGCCTCAGCCAGCAGCCACAGGCCCTGGTGTGGTGTAAGTGGCCTCAGCCAGCAGCCACAGGCCCTGGTGTGGTGTAAGTGGCCTCAGCCAGTGCCACAGGCCCTGGTGTGGTGTAAGTGGCCTGAGCAAGAGCCACAGACCCTGGTGTGGTGTAATTGGCCTCAGCCAGCAGCCACAGGCCCTGGTGTGGTGTAAGTCGCCTCAGCTAGAAGACACAGGCACTGGTGTGGTGTAAGTGGCCTCAGCCAGCAGCAAAAGGGCCCTGGTGTGGTGTAAGTCGCCTCAGCCAGCAGCCACAGGCCCTGGTGTGGTGTAGGTGGCCTCAGCCAGCAGCCACACGCCCTGGTGTGGTGTAAGTGGCCTCAGCCAGCAGCCACAGGCCCTGGTGTGGTGTAAGTGGCCTCAGCCAGCAGCCACAGGCCCTGGTGTGGTGTAAGTCGCCTCAGCCAGAAGCCACAGGCACTGGTGTGGTGTAAGTGGCCTCAGCCAGCAGCAAAAGGGCCCTGGTGTGGTGTAAGTCGCCTCAGCCAGCAGCCACAGGCCCTGGTGTGGTGTAGGTGGCCTCAGCCAGTGCCACAGGCCCTGGTGTGGTGTAAGTGGCCTGAGCAAGAGCCACAGGCCCTGGTGTGGTGTAAGTGGCCTCAGCCAGTGCCACAGGCCCTGGTGTGGTGTAATTGGCCTCAGCCAGCAGCCACAGGCCCTGGTGTGGTGTAGGTGGCCTCAGCCAGCAGCCACAGGCCCTGGTGTGGTGTAAGTGGCCTCAGCCAGCAGCCACAGGCCCTGGTGTGGTGTAAGTGGCCTCAGCCAGAGCCACAGGCCCTGATGTGGTGTAAGTGGCCCCAGCCGGTCACTCAGGCCCTTGTGTGGTGTAGGTTGCATCAGCTAGCAGCACAAGACATTGGAAAAGAGCCAAAAGCAGTGTCGTTAATGTGCCCTCATTAATGGGCAGCTGCTTTTGGTCTTTTAATACACCCCTTCTCTGGATCAAAAGCGGTTCAATGACATGAAAATGAAAGGCTTACAGCACCAGGTATTCCCAGGCAGTCTCCCATCCAAGTACTAACCAAGCCCAGCCCTGCTTAGCTTCCGAGATCAGACGAGGTCGGGCGTGCTCAGGGTGGTATGGCCGTAAGCTGCTGGCGACAGCACAATGTCTCAATTTATGGATTCAAGTGATTAGGTGGCAAGTACCTGAAGTTACGAAGACAATCCTATAACCATACCTGCATGTTTGCATAATACCCTAACCCAAAGGCTCAGTTTGGCATTTATCCAACAGCACAGGCCCTGGATTGTTGAAGATGGCCTCAGGGACCAGCACAGGGCCTGGTGTGTTGTACATGGCCACAGCAAGCAGCACAGGGCCTGGTTTGGTGAAGATGGCCTCGGCCAGAAGCGCAGGGCCTGGTGTGATGTGAGTGGCCTGAGCAAGAGCAACAGGCCTTGGTGTGGTGTAAGTGGCCTCAGCCAGCAGCCACAGGCCCTGGTGTGGTGTAAGTGGCCTCAGCCAGAAGCCACAGGCACTGGTGTGGTGTAAGTGGCCTCAGCCAGCAGCAAAAGGGCCCTGGTGTGGTGTAAGTGGCCTCAGCCAGCAGCCACAGGCCCTGGTGTGGTGTAGGTGGCCTCAGCCAGCAGCCACAGGCCCTGGTGTGGTGTAAGTGGCCTCAGCCAGCAGCCACAGGCCCTGGTGTGGTGTAAGTGGCCTCAGCCAGCAGCCACAGGCCCTGGTGTGGTGTAAGTGGCCTCAGCCAGTGCCACAGGCCCTGGTGTGGTGTAAGTGGCCTGAGCAAGAGCCACAGACCCTGGTGTGGTGTAATTGGCCTCAGCCAGCAGCCACAGGCCCTGGTGTGGTGTAAGTCGCCTCAGCTAGAAGACACAGGCACTGGTGTGGTGTAAGTGGCCTCAGCCAGCAGCAAAAGGGCCCTGGTGTGGTGTAAGTGGCCTCAGCCAGCAGCCACAGGCCCTGGTGTGGTGTAGGTGGCCTCAGCCAGCAGCCACACGCCCTGGTGTGGTGTAAGTGGCCTCAGCCAGCAGCCACAGGCCCTGGTGTGGTGTAAGTGGCCTCAGCCAGCAGCCACAGGCCCTGGTGTGGTGTAAGTGGCCTCAGCCAGTGCCACAGGCCCTGGTGTGGTGTAAGTGGCCTGAGCAAGAGCCACAGGCCCTGGTGTGGTGTAAGTGGCCTGAGCAAGAGCCACAGACCCTGGTGTGGTGTAATTGGCCTCAATAGCAACTAATTCCCTGGTGTGGTGTAGGTGGCCTCAGCCAGCAGCCACAGGCCCTGGTGTGGTGTAAGTGGCCTCAGCCAGAGCCACAGGCCCTGATGTGGTGTAAGTGGCCCCAGCCGGTCACTCAGGCCCTTGTGTGGTGTAGGTTGCATCAGCTAGCAGCACAAGACATTGGAAAAGAGCCAAAAGCAGTGTCGTTAATGTGCCCTCATTAATGGGCAGCTGCTTTTGGTCTTTTAATACACCCCTTCTCTGGATCAAAAGCGGTTCAATGACATGAAAATGAAAGGCTTACAGCACCAGGTATTCCCAGGCAGTCTCCCATCCAAGTACTAACCAAGCCCAGCCCTGCTTAGCTTCCGAGATCAGACGAGGTCGGGCGTGCTCAGGGTGGTATGGCCGTAAGCTGCTGGCTCCAGCACAATGTCTCAATTTATGGATTCAAGTGATTAGGTGGCAAGTACCTGAAGTTACGAAGACAATCCTATAACCATACCTGCATGTTTGCATAATACCCTAACCCAAAGGCTCAGTTTGGCATTTATCCAACAGCACAGGCCCTGGATTGTTGAAGATGGCCTCAGGGACCAGCACAGGGCCTGGTGTGTTGTACATGGCCACAGCAAGCAGCACAGGGCCTGGTTTGGTGAAGATGGCCTCGGCCAGAAGCGCAGGGCCTGGTGTGATGTGAGTGGCCTGAGCAAGAGCAACAGGCCTTGGTGTGGTGTAAGTGGCCTCAGCCAGCAGCCACAGGCCCTGGTGTGGTGTAAGTGGCCTGAGCAAGAGCCACAGACCCTGGTGTGGTGTAATTGGCCTCAATAGCAACTAATTCCCTGGTGTGGTGTAGGTGGCCTCAGCCAGCAGCCACAGGCCCTGGTGTGGAGTAAGTGGCCTCAGCCAGAGCCACAGGCCCTGATGTGGTGTAAGTGGCCCCAGCCGGTCACTCAGGCCCTTTTGTGGTGTAGGTTGCATCAGCTAGAAGACACAGGCACTGGTGTGGTGTAAGTGGCCTCAGCCAGCAGCAAAAGGGCCCTGGTGTGGTGTAAGTCGCCTCAGCCAGCAGCCACAGGCCCTGGTGTGGTGTAGGTGGCCTCAGCCAGCAGCCACACGCCCTGGTGTGGTGTAAGTGGCCTCAGCCAGCAGCCACAGGCCCTGGTGTGGTGTAAGTGGCCTCAGCCAGCAGCCACAGGCCCTGGTGTGGTGTAAGTCGCCTCAGCCAGAAGCCACAGGCACTGGTGTGGTGTAAGTGGCCTCAGCCAGCAGCAAAAGGGCCCTGGTGTGGTGTAAGTCGCCTCAGCCAGCAGCCACAGGCCCTGGTGTGGTGTAGGTGGCCTCAGCCAGTGCCACAGGCCCTGGTGTGGTGTAAGTGGCCTGAGCAAGAGCCACAGGCCCTGGTGTGGTGTAAGTGGCCTCAGCCAGTGCCACAGGCCCTGGTGTGGTGTAATTGGCCTCAGCCAGCAGCCACAGGCCCTGGTGTGGTGTAGGTGGCCTCAGCCAGCAGCCACAGGCCCTGGTGTGGTGTAAGTGGCCTCAGCCAGCAGCCACAGGCCCTGGTGTGGTGTAAGTGGCCTCAGCCAGAGCCACAGGCCCTGATGTGGTGTAAGTGGCCCCAGCCGGTCACTCAGGCCCTTGTGTGGTGTAGGTTGCATCAGCTAGCAGCACAAGACATTGGAAAAGAGCCAAAAGCAGTGTCGTTAATGTGCCCTCATTAATGGGCAGCTGCTTTTGGTCTTTTAATACACCCCTTCTCTGGATCAAAAGCGGTTCAATGACATGAAAATGAAAGGCTTACAGCACCAGGTATTCCCAGGCAGTCTCCCATCCAAGTACTAACCAAGCCCAGCCCTGCTTAGCTTCCGAGATCAGACGAGGTCGGGCGTGCTCAGGGTGGTATGGCCGTAAGCTGCTGGCGACAGCACAATGTCTCAATTTATGGATTCAAGTGATTAGGTGGCAAGTACCTGAAGTTACGAAGACAATCCTATAACCATACCTGCATGTTTGCATAATACCCTAACCCAAAGGCTCAGTTTGGCATTTATCCAACAGCACAGGCCCTGGATTGTTGAAGATGGCCTCAGGGACCAGCACAGGGCCTGGTGTGTTGTACATGGCCACAGCAAGCAGCACAGGGCCTGGTTTGGTGAAGATGGCCTCGGCCAGAAGCGCAGGGCCTGGTGTGATGTGAGTGGCCTGAGCAAGAGCAACAGGCCTTGGTGTGGTGTAAGTGGCCTCAGCCAGCAGCCACAGGCCCTGGTGTGGTGTAAGTGGCCTCAGCCAGAAGCCACAGGCACTGGTGTGGTGTAAGTGGCCTCAGCCAGCAGCAAAAGGGCCCTGGTGTGGTGTAAGTGGCCTCAGCCAGCAGCCACAGGCCCTGGTGTGGTGTAGGTGGCCTCAGCCAGCAGCCACAGGCCCTGGTGTGGTGTAAGTGGCCTCAGCCAGCAGCCACAGGCCCTGGTGTGGTGTAAGTGGCCTCAGCCAGCAGCCACAGGCCCTGGTGTGGTGTAAGTGGCCTCAGCCAGTGCCACAGGCCCTGGTGTGGTGTAAGTGGCCTGAGCAAGAGCCACAGACCCTGGTGTGGTGTAATTGGCCTCAGCCAGCAGCCACAGGCCCTGGTGTGGTGTAAGTCGCCTCAGCTAGAAGACACAGGCACTGGTGTGGTGTAAGTGGCCTCAGCCAGCAGCAAAAGGGCCCTGGTGTGGTGTAAGTCGCCTCAGCCAGCAGCCACAGGCCCTGGTGTGGTGTAGGTGGTCTCAGCCAACAGCCACACGCCCTGGTGTGGTGTAAGTGGCCTGAGCAAGAGCCACAGGCCCTGGTGTGGTGTAAGTGGCCTGAGCAAGAGCCACAGACCCTTGTGTGGTGTAATTGGCCTCAATAGCAACTAATTCCCTGGTGTGGTGTAGGTGGCCTCAGCCAGCAGCCACAGGCCCTGGTGTGGTGTAAGTGGCCTCAGCCAGAGCCACAGGCCCTGATGTGGTGTAAGTGGCCCCAGCCGGTCACTCAGGCCCTTTTGTGGTGTAGGTTGCATCAGCTAGAAGACACAGGCACTGGTGTGGTGTAAGTGGCCTCAGCCAGCAGCAAAAGGGCCCTGGTGTGGTGTAAGTCGCCTCAGCCAGCAGCCACAGGCCCTGGTGTGGTGTAGGTGGCCTCAGCCAGCAGCCACAGGCCCTGGTGTGGTGTAAGTGGCCTCAGCCAGCAGCCACAGGCCCTGGTGTGGTGTAAGTGGCCTCAGCCAGCAGCCACAGGCCCTGGTGTGGTGTAAGTCGCCTCAGCCAGAAGCCACAGGCACTGGTGTGGTGTAAGTGGCCTCAGCCAGCAGCAAAAGGGCCCTGGTGTGGTGTAAGTCGCCTCAGCCAGCAGCCACAGGCCCTGGTGTGGTGTAGGTGGCCTCAGCCAGTGCCACAGGCCCTGGTGTGGTGTAAGTGGCCTGAGCAAGAGCCACAGGCCCTGGTGTGGTGTAAGTGGCCTCAGCCAGTGCCACAGGCCCTGGTGTGGTGTAATTGGCCTCAGCCAGCAGCCACAGGCCCTGGTGTGGTGTAGGTGGCCTCAGCCAGCAGCCACAGGCCCTGGTGTGGTGTAAGTGGCCTCAGCCAGCAGCCACAGGCCCTGGTGTGGTGTAAGTGGCCTCAGCCAGAGCCACAGGCCCTGATGTGGTGTAAGTGGCCCCAGCCGGTCACTCAGGCCCTTGTGTGGTGTAGGTTGCATCAGCTAGCAGCACAAGACATTGGAAAAGAGCCAAAAGCAGTGTCGTTAATGTGCCCTCATTAATGGGCAGCTGCTTTTGGTCTTTTAATACACCCCTTCTCTGGATCAAAAGCGGTTCAATGACATGAAAATGAAAGGCTTACAGCACCAGGTATTCCCAGGCAGTCTCCCATCCAAGTACTAACCAAGCCCAGCCCTGCTTAGCTTCCGAGATCAGACGAGGTCGGGCGTGCTCAGGGTGGTATGGCCGTAAGCTGCTGGCGACAGCACAATGTCTCAATTTATGGATTCAAGTGATTAGGTGGCAAGTACCTGAAGTTACGAAGACAATCCTATAACCATACCTGCATGTTTGCATAATACCCTAACCCAAAGGCTCAGTTTGGCATTTATCCAACAGCACAGGCCCTGGATTGTTGAAGATGGCCTCAGGGACCAGCACAGGGCCTGGTGTGTTGTACATGGCCACAGCAAGCAGCACAGGGCCTGGTTTGGTGAAGATGGCCTCGGCCAGAAGCGCAGGGCCTGGTGTGATGTGAGTGGCCTGAGCAAGAGCAACAGGCCTTGGTGTGGTGTAAGTGGCCTCAGCCAGCAGCCACAGGCCCTGGTGTGGTGTAAGTCGCCTCAGCCAGAAGCCACAGGCACTGGTGTGGTGTAAGTGGCCTCAGCCAGCAGCAAAAGGGCCCTGGTGTGGTGTAAGTGGCCTCAGCCAGCAGCCACAGGCCCTGGTGTGGTGTAGGTGGCCTCAGCCAGCAGCCACAGGCCCTGGTGTGGTGTAAGTGGCCTCAGCCAGCAGCCACAGGCCCTGGTGTGGTGTAAGTGGCCTCAGCCAGTGCCACAGGCCCTGGTGTGGTGTAAGTGGCCTGAGCAAGAGCCACAGACCCTGGTGTGGTGTAATTGGCCTCAGCCAGCAGCCACAGGCCCTGGTGTGGTGTAAGTCGCCTCAGCCAGAAGCCACAGGCACTGGTGTGGTGTAAGTGGCCTCAGCCAGCAGCAAAAGGGCCCTGGTGTGGTTTAAGTCGCCTCAGCCAGCAGCCACAGGCCCTGGTGTGGTGTAGGTGGCCTCAGCCAGCAGCCACAGGCCCTGGTGTGGTGTAAGTGGCCACAGCAAGCAGCACAGGGCCTGGTTTGGTGAAGATGGCCTCGGCCAGAAGCGCAGGGCCTGGTGTGATGTGAGTGGCCTGAGCAAGAGCCACAGGCCTTGGTGTGGTGTAAGTGGCCTCAGCCAGCAGCCACAGGCCCTGGTGTGGTGTAAGTCGCCTCAGCCAGAAGCCACAGGCACTGGTGTGGTGTAAGTGGCCTCAGCCAGCAGCAAAAGGGCCCTGGTGTGGTGTAAGTGGCCTCAGCCAGCAGCCACAGGCCCTGGTGTGGTGTAGGTGGCCTCAGCCAGCAGCCACAGGCCCTGGTGTGGTGTAAGTGGCCTCAGCCAGCAGCCACAGGCCCTGGTGTGGTGTAAGTGGCCTCAGCCAGTGCCACAGGCCCTGGTGTGGTGTAAGTGGCCTGAGCAAGTGCCACAGGCCCTGGTGTGGTGTAAGTGGCCTGAGCAAGAGCCACAGACCCTGGTGTGGTGTAATTGGCCTCAATAGCAACTAATGCCCTGGTGTGGTGTAGGTGGCCTCAGCCAGCAGCCACAGGCCCTGGTGTGGTGTAAGTGGCCTCAGCCAGCAGCCACAGGCCCTGGTGTGGTGTAAGTGGCCTCAGCCAGAGCCACAGGCCCTGATGTGGTGTAAGTGGCCCCAGCCGGTCACTCAGGCCCTTGTGTGGTGTAGGTTGCATCAGCTAGCAGCACAAGACATTGGAAAAGAGCCAAAAGCAGTGTCGTTAATGTGCCCTCATTAATGGGCAGCTGCTTTTGGTCTTTTAATACACCCCTTCTCTGGATCAAAAGCGGTTCAATGACATGAAAATGAAAGGCTTACAGCACCAGGTATTCCCAGGCAGTCTCCCATCCAAGTACTAACCAAGCCCAGCCCTGCTTAGCTTCCGAGATCAGACGAGGTCGGGCGTGCTCAGGGTGGTATGGCCGTAAGCTGCTGGCTCCAGCACAATGTCTCAATTTATGGATTCAAGTGATTAGGTGGCAAGTACCTGAAGTTACGAAGACAATCCTATAACCATACCTGCATGTTTGCATAATACCCTAACCCAAAGGCTCAGTTTGGCATTTATCCAACAGCACAGGCCCTGGATTGTTGAAGATGGCCTCAGGAACCAGCACAGGGCCTGGTGTGTTGTACATGGCCACAGCAAGCAGCACAGGGCCTGGTTTGGTGAAGATGGCCTCGGCCAGAAGCGCAGGGCCTGGTGTGATGTGAGTGGCCTGAGCAAGAGCAACAGGCCTTGGTGTGGTGTAAGTGGCCTCAGCCAGCAGCCACAGGCCCTGGTGTGGTGTAAGTCGCCTCAGCCAGAAGCCACAGGCACTGGTGTGGTGTAAGTGGCCTCAGCCAGCAGCAAAAGGGCCCTGGTGTGGTGTAAGTGGCCTCAGCCAGCAGCCACAGGCCCTGGTGTGGTGTAGGTGGCCTCAGCCAGCAGCCACAGGCCCTGGTGTGGTGTAAGTGGCCTCAGCCAGTGCCACAGGCCCTGGTGTGGTGTAAGTGGCCTGAGCAAGAGCCACAGGCCCTGGTGTGGTGTAAGTGGCCTGAGCAAGAGCCACAGACCCTGGTGTGGTGTAATTGGCCTCAATAGCAACTAATGCCCTGGTGTGGTGTAAGTGGCCTCAGCCAGCAGCCACAGGCCCTGGTGTGGTGTAAGTGGCCTCAGCCAGCAGCCACAAGCCCTGGTGTGGTGTAAGTGGCCTCAGCCAGTGCCACAGGCCCTGGTGTGGTGTAAGTGGCCTGAGCAAGAGCCACAGGCCCTGGTGTGGTGTAAGTGGCCTGAGCAAGAGCCACAGACCCTGGTGTGGTGTAATTGGCCTCAATAGCAACTAATTCCCTGGTGTGGTGTAGGTGGCCTCAGCCAGCAGCCACAGGCCCTGGTGTGGTGTAAGTGGCCTCAGCCAGAGCCACAGGCCCTGATGTGGTGTAAGTGGCCCCAGCCGGTCACTCAGGCCCTTGTGTGGTGTAGGTTGCATCAGCTAGCAGCACAAGACATTGGAAAAGAGCCAAAAGCAGTGTCGTTAATGTGCCCTCATTAATGGGCAGCTGCTTTTGGTCTTTTAATACACCCCTTCTCTGGATCAAAAGCGGTTCAATGACATGAAAATGAAAGGCTTACAGCACCAGGTATTCCCAGGCAGTCTCCCATCCAAGTACTAACCAAGCCCAGCCCTGCTTAGCTTCCGAGATCAGACGAGGTCGGGCGTGCTCAGGGTGGTATGGCCGTAAGCTGCTGGCGACAGCACAATGTCTCAATTTATGGATTCAAGTGATTAGGTGGCAAGTACCTGAAGTTACGAAGACAATCCTATAACCATACCTGCATGTTTGCATAATACCCTAACCCAAAGGCTCAGTTTGGCATTTATCCAACAGCACAGGCCCTGGATTGTTGAAGATGGCCTCAGGGACCAGCACAGGGCCTGGTGTGTTGTACATGGCCACAGCAAGCAGCACAGGGCCTGGTTTGGTGAAGATGGCCTCGGCCAGAAGCGCAGGGCCTGGTGTGATGTGAGTGGCCTGAGCAAGAGCAACAGGCCTTGGTGTGGTGTAAGTGGCCTCAGCCAGCAGCCACAGGCCCTGGTGTGGTGTAAGTGGCCTCAGCCAGAAGCCACAGGCCCTGGTGTGGTGTAAGTGGCCTCAGCCAGCAGCAAAAGGGCCCTGGTGTGGTGTAAGTGGCCTCAGCCAGCAGCCACAGGCCCTGGTGTGGTGTAGGTGGCCTCAGCCAGCAGCCACAGGCCCTGGTGTGGTGTAGGTGGCCTCAGCCAGCAGCCACAGGCCCTGGTGTGGTGTAAGTGGCCTCAGCCAGCAGCCACAGGCCCTGGTGTGGTGTAAGTGGCCTGAGCAAGAGCCACAGACCCTGGTGTGGTGTAATTGGCCTCAGCCAGCAGCCACAGGCCCTGGTGTGGTGTAAGTCGCCTCAGCTAGAAGACACAGGCACTGGTGTGGTGTAAGTGGCCTCAGCCAGCAGCAAAAGGGCCCTGGTGTGGTGTAAGTCGCCTCAGCCAGCAGCCACAGGCCCTGGTGTGGTGTAGGTGGCCTCAGCCAGCAGCCACACGCCCTGGTGTGGTGTAAGTGGCCTCAGCCAGCAGCCACAGGCCCTGGTGTGGTGTAAGTGGCCTCAGCCAGCAGCCACAGGCCCTGGTGTGGTGTAAGTCGCCTCAGCCAGAAGCCACAGGCACTGGTGTGGTGTAAGTGGCCTCAGCCAGCAGCAAAAGGGCCCTGGTGTGGTGTAAGTCGCCTCAGCCAGCAGCCACAGGCCCTGGTGTGGTGTAGGTGGCCTCAGCCAGCAGCCACAGGCCCTGGTGTGGTGTAAGTGGCCTCAGCCAGTGCCACAGGCCCTGGTGTGGTGTAAGTGGCCTCAGCCAGCAGCAAAAGGGCCCTGGTGTGGTGTAAGTGGCCTCAGCCAGCAGCCACAGGCCCTGGTGTGGTGTAGGTGGCCTCAGCCAGCAGCCACAGGCCCTGGTGTGGTGTAAGTGGCCTCAGCCAGCAGCCACAGGCCCTGGTGTGGTGTAAGTGGCCTCAGCCAGTGCCACAGGCCCTGGTGTGGTGTAAGTGGCCTGAGCAAGTGCCACAGGCCCTGGTGTGGTGTAAGTGGCCTGAGCAAGAGCCACAGACCCTGGTGTGGTGTAATTGGCCTCAATAGCAACTAATGCCCTGGTGTGGTGTAGGTGGCCTCAGCCAGCAGCCACAGGCCCTGGTGTGGTGTAAGTGGCCTCAGCCAGCAGCCACAGGCCCTGGTGTGGTGTAAGTGGCCTCAGCCAGAGCCACAGGCCCTGATGTGGTGTAAGTGGCCCCAGCCGGTCACTCAGGCCCTTGTGTGGTGTAGGTTGCATCAGCTAGCAGCACAAGACATTGGAAAAGAGCCAAAAGCAGTGTCGTTAATGTGCCCTCATTAATGGGCAGCTGCTTTTGGTCTTTTAATACACCCCTTCTCTGGATCAAAAGCGGTTCAATGACATGAAAATGAAAGGCTTACAGCACCAGGTATTCCCAGGCAGTCTCCCATCCAAGTACTAACCAAGCCCAGCCCTGCTTAGCTTCCGAGATCAGACGAGGTCGGGCGTGCTCAGGGTGGTATGGCCGTAAGCTGCTGGCTCCAGCACAATGTCTCAATTTATGGATTCAAGTGATTAGGTGGCAAGTACCTGAAGTTACGAAGACAATCCTATAACCATACCTGCATGTTTGCATAATACCCTAACCCAAAGGCTCAGTTTGGCATTTATCCAACAGCACAGGCCCTGGATTGTTGAAGATGGCCTCAGGAACCAGCACAGGGCCTGGTGTGTTGTACATGGCCACAGCAAGCAGCACAGGGCCTGGTTTGGTGAAGATGGCCTCGGCCAGAAGCGCAGGGCCTGGTGTGATGTGAGTGGCCTGAGCAAGAGCAACAGGCCTTGGTGTGGTGTAAGTGGCCTCAGCCAGCAGCCACAGGCCCTGGTGTGGTGTAAGTCGCCTCAGCCAGAAGCCACAGGCACTGGTGTGGTGTAAGTGGCCTCAGCCAGCAGCAAAAGGGCCCTGGTGTGGTGTAAGTGGCCTCAGCCAGCAGCCACAGGCCCTGGTGTGGTGTAGGTGGCCTCAGCCAGCAGCCACAGGCCCTGGTGTGGTGTAAGTGGCCTCAGCCAGTGCCACAGGCCCTGGTGTGGTGTAAGTGGCCTGAGCAAGAGCCACAGGCCCTGGTGTGGTGTAAGTGGCCTGAGCAAGAGCCACAGACCCTGGTGTGGTGTAATTGGCCTCAATAGCAACTAATGCCCTGGTGTGGTGTAAGTGGCCTCAGCCAGCAGCCACAGGCCCTGGTGTGGTGTAAGTGGCCTCAGCCAGCAGCCACAAGCCCTGGTGTGGTGTAAGTGGCCTCAGCCAGTGCCACAGGCCCTGGTGTGGTGTAAGTGGCCTGAGCAAGAGCCACAGGCCCTGGTGTGGTGTAAGTGGCCTGAGCAAGAGCCACAGACCCTGGTGTGGTGTAATTGGCCTCAATAGCAACTAATTCCCTGGTGTGGTGTAGGTGGCCTCAGCCAGCAGCCACAGGCCCTGGTGTGGTGTAAGTGGCCTCAGCCAGAGCCACAGGCCCTGATGTGGTGTAAGTGGCCCCAGCCGGTCACTCAGGCCCTTGTGTGGTGTAGGTTGCATCAGCTAGCAGCACAAGACATTGGAAAAGAGCCAAAAGCAGTGTCGTTAATGTGCCCTCATTAATGGGCAGCTGCTTTTGGTCTTTTAATACACCCCTTCTCTGGATCAAAAGCGGTTCAATGACATGAAAATGAAAGGCTTACAGCACCAGGTATTCCCAGGCAGTCTCCCATCCAAGTACTAACCAAGCCCAGCCCTGCTTAGCTTCCGAGATCAGACGAGGTCGGGCGTGCTCAGGGTGGTATGGCCGTAAGCTGCTGGCGACAGCACAATGTCTCAATTTATGGATTCAAGTGATTAGGTGGCAAGTACCTGAAGTTACGAAGACAATCCTATAACCATACCTGCATGTTTGCATAATACCCTAACCCAAAGGCTCAGTTTGGCATTTATCCAACAGCACAGGCCCTGGATTGTTGAAGATGGCCTCAGGGACCAGCACAGGGCCTGGTGTGTTGTACATGGCCACAGCAAGCAGCACAGGGCCTGGTTTGGTGAAGATGGCCTCGGCCAGAAGCGCAGGGCCTGGTGTGATGTGAGTGGCCTGAGCAAGAGCAACAGGCCTTGGTGTGGTGTAAGTGGCCTCAGCCAGCAGCCACAGGCCCTGGTGTGGTGTAAGTGGCCTCAGCCAGAAGCCACAGGCCCTGGTGTGGTGTAAGTGGCCTCAGCCAGCAGCAAAAGGGCCCTGGTGTGGTGTAAGTGGCCTCAGCCAGCAGCCACAGACCCTGGTGTGGTGTAGGTGGCCTCAGCCAGCAGCCACAGGCCCTGGTGTGGTGTAGGTGGCCTCAGCCAGCAGCCACAGGCCCTGGTGTGGTGTAATTGGCCTCAGCCAGCAGCCACAGGCCCTGGTGTGGTGTAAGTGGCCTGAGCAAGAGCCACAGACCCTGGTGTGGTGTAATTGGCCTCAGCCAGCAGCCACAGGCCCTGGTGTGGTGTAAGTCGCCTCAGCTAGAAGACACAGGCACTGGTGTGGTGTAAGTGGCCTCAGCCAGCAGCAAAAGGGCCCTGGTGTGGTGTAAGTCGCCTCAGCCAGCAGCCACAGGCCCTGGTGTGGTGTAGGTGGCCTCAGCCAGCAGCCACACGCCCTGGTGTGGTGTAAGTGGCCTCAGCCAGCAGCCACAGGCCCTGGTGTGGTGTAAGTGGCCTCAGCCAGCAGCCACAGGCCCTGGTGTGGTGTAAGTCGCCTCAGCCAGAAGCCACAGGCACTGGTGTGGTGTAAGTCGCCTCAGCCAGCAGCAAAAGGGCCCTGGTGTGGTGTAAGTCGCCTCAGCCAGCAGCCACAGGCCCTGGTGTGGTGTAGGTGGCCTCAGCCAGCAGCCACAGGCCCTGGTGTGGTGTAAGTGGCCTCAGCCAGTGCCACAGGCCCTGGTGTGGTGTAAGTGGCCTGAGCAAGAGCCACAGGCCCTGGTGTGGTGTAAGTGGCCTCAGCCAGTGCCACAGGCCCTGGTGTGGTGTAATTGGCCTCAGCCAGCAGCCACAGGCCCTGGTGTGGTGTAGGTGGCCTCAGCCAGCAGCCACAGGCCCTGGTGTGGTGTAAGTGGCCTCAGCCAGCAGCCACAGGCCCTGGTGTGGTGTAAGTGGCCTCAGCCAGCAGCCACAGGCCCTGATGTGGTGTAGGTGGCCTCAGCCAGCAGCCACAGGCCCTGGTGTGGTGTAAGTGGCCTCAATAGCAACTAAGGCCCTGGTGTGGTGTAAGTGGCTTCAGCCAGCAGCCACAGGCTCTGTTGTGGTGTAACTGGCCTCAGCCAGCAGCCACAGGCCCTGGTGTGGTGTAGGTGGCCTCAGCCAGCAGCCACAGGCCCTGGTGTGGTGTAAGTCGCCTCAGCCAGAAGCCACAGGCACTGGTGTGGTGTAAGTGGCCTCAGCCAGCAGCAAAAGGGCCCTGGTGTGGTGTAAGTGGCCTCAGCCAGCAGCCACAGGCCCTGGTGTGGTGTAAGTGGCCTCAGCCAGCAGCCACAGGCCCTGGTGTGGTGTAAGTGGCCTCAGCCAGTGCCACAGGCCCTGGTGTGGTGTAAGTGGCCTGAGCAAGAGCCACAGACCCTGGTGTGGTGTAATTGGCCTCAGCCAGCAGCCACAGGCCCTGGTGTGGTGTAAGTCGCCTCAGCTAGAAGACACAGGCACTGGTGTGGTGTAAGTGGCCTCAGCCAGCAGCAAAAGGGCCCTGGTGTGGTGTAAGTCGCCTCAGCCAGCAGCCACAGGCCCTGGTGTGGTGTAGGTGGCCTCAGCCAGCAGCCACACGCCCTGGTGTGGTGTAAGTGGCCTCAGCCAGCAGCAAAAGGGCCCTGGTGTGGTGTAAGTCGCCTCAGCCAGCAGCCACAGGCCCTGGTGTGGTGTAGGTGGCCTCAGCCAGCAGCCACACGCCCTGGTGTGGTGTAAGTGGCCTCAGCCAGCAGCCACAGGCCCTGGTGTGGTGTAAGTGGCCTCAGCCAGCAGCCACAGGCCCTGGTGTGGTGTAAGTCGCCTCAGCCAGAAGCCACAGGCACTGGTGTGGTGTAAGTGGCCTCAGCCAGCAGCAAAAGGGCCCTGGTGTGGTGTAAGTCGCCTCAGCCAGCAGCCACAGGCCCTGGTGTGGTGTAGGTGGCCTCAGCCAGCAGCCACAGGCCCTGGTGTGGTGTAAGTGGCCTCAGCCAGTGCCACAGGCCCTGGTGTGGTGTAAGTGGCCTGAGCAAGAGCCACAGGCCCTGGTGTGGTGTAAGTGGCCTCAGCCAGTGCCACAGGCCCTGGTGTGGTGTAATTGGCCTCAGCCAGCAGCCACAGGCCCTGGTGTGGTGTAGGTGGCCTCAGCCAGCAGCCACAGGCCCTGGTGTGGTGTAAGTGGCCTCAGCCAGCAGCCACAGGCCCTGGTGTGGTGTAAGTGGCCTCAGCCAGAGCCACAGGCCCTGATGTGGTGTAAGTGGCCCCAGCCGGTCACTCAGGCCCTTGTGTGGTGTAGGTTGCATCAGCTAGCAGCACAAGACATTGGAAAAGAGCCAAAAGCAGTGTCGTTAATGTGCCCTCATTAATGGGCAGCTGCTTTTGGTCTTTTAATACACCCCTTCTCTGGATCAAAAGCGGTTCAATGACATGAAAATGAAAGGCTTACAGCACCAGGTATTCCCAGGCAGTCTCCCATCCAAGTACTAACCAAGCCCAGCCCTGCTTAGCTTCCGAGATCAGACGAGGTCGGGCGTGCTCAGGGTGGTATGGCCGTAAGCTGCTGGCGACAGCACAATGTCTCAATTTATGGATTCAAGTGATTAGGTGGCAAGTACCTGAAGTTACGAAGACAATCCTATAACCATACCTGCATGTTTGCATAATACCCTAACCCAAAGGCTCAGTTTGGCATTTATCCAACAGCACAGGCCCTGGATTGTTGAAGATGGCCTCAGGGACCAGCACAGGGCCTGGTGTGTTGTACATGGCCACAGCAAGCAGCACAGGGCCTGGTTTGGTGAAGATGGCCTCGGCCAGAAGCGCAGGGCCTGGTGTGATGTGAGTGGCCTGAGCAAGAGCAACAGGCCTTGGTGTGGTGTAAGTGGCCTCAGCCAGCAGCCACAGGCCCTGGTGTGGTGTAAGTCGCCTCAGCCAGAAGCCACAGGCACTGGTGTGGTGTAAGTGGCCTCAGCCAGCAGCAAAAGGGCCCTGGTGTGGTGTAAGTGGCCTGAGCAAGAGCCACAGACCCTGGTGTGGTGTAATTGGCCTCAGCCAGCAGCCACAGGCCCTGGTGTGGTGTAAGTCGCCTCAGCTAGAAGACACAGGCACTGGTGTGGTGTAAGTGGCCTCAGCCAGCAGCAAAAGGGCCCTGGTGTGGTGTAAGTCGCCTCAGCCAGCAGCCACAGGCCCTGGTGTGGTGTAGGTGGCCTCAGCCAGCAGCCACACGCCCTGGTGTGGTGTAAGTGGCCTCAGCCAGCAGCCACAGGCCCTGGTGTGGTGTAAGTGGCCTCAGCCAGCAGCCACAGGCCCTGGTGTGGTGTAAGTCGCCTCAGCCAGAAGCCACAGGCACTGGTGTGGTGTAAGTGGCCTCAGCCAGCAGCAAAAGGGCCCTGGTGTGGTGTAAGTCGCCTCAGCCAGCAGCCACAGGCCCTGGTGTGGTGTAGGTGGCCTCAGCCAGCAGCCACAGGCCCTGGTGTGGTGTAAGTGGCCTCAGCCAGTGCCACAGGCCCTGGTGTGGTGTAAGTGGCCTGAGCAAGAGCCACAGGCCCTGGTGTGGTGTAAGTGGCCTCAGCCAGTGCCACAGGCCCTGGTGTGGTGTAATTGGCCTCAGCCAGCAGCCACAGGCCCTGGTGTGGTGTAGGTGGCCTCAGCCAGCAGCCACAGGCCCTGGTGTGGTGTAAGTGGCCTCAGCCAGCAGCCACAGGCCCTGGTGTGGTGTAAGTGGCCTCAGCCAGCAGCCACAGGCCCTGATGTGGTGTAGGTGGCCTCAGCCAGCAGCCACAGGCCCTGGTGTGGTGTAAGTGGCCTCAATAGCAACTAAGGCCCTGGTGTGGTGTAAGTGGCTTCAGCCAGCAGCCACAGGCTCTGTTGTGGTGTAACTGGCCTCAGCCAGCAGCCACAGGCCCTGGTGTGGTGTAAGTGGCCTCAGCCAGAGCCACAGGCCCTGATGTGGTGTAAGTGGCCCCAGCCGGTCACTCAGGCCCTGGTGTGGTGTAGGTGGCATCAGCTAGCAGCACAAGACATTGGAAAAGAGCCAAAAGCAGTGTCGTTAATGTGCCCTCATTAATGGGCAGCTGCTTTTGGTCTTTTAATACACCCCTTCTCTGGATCAAAAGCGGTTCAATGACATGAAAATGAAAGGCTTACAGCACCAGGTATTCCCAGGAAGTCTCCCATCCAAGTACTAACCAAGCCCAGCCCTGCTTAGCTTCCGAGATCAGACGAGGTCGGGCGTGCTCAGGGTGGTATGGCCGTAAGCTGCTGGCTCCAGCACAATGTCTCAATTTATGGATTCAAGTGATTAGGTGGCAAGTACCTGAAGTTACGAAGACAATCCTATAACCATACCTGCATGTTTGCATAATACCCTAACCCAAAGGCTCAGTTTGGCATTTATCCAACAGCACAGGCCCTGGATTGTTGAAGATGGCCTCAGGAACCAGCACAGGGCCTGGTGTGTTGTACATGGCCACAGCAAGCAGCACAGGGCCTGGTTTGGTGAAGATGGCCTCGGCCAGAAGCGCAGGGCCTGGTGTGAAGTGAGTGGCCTGAGCAAGAGCAACAGGCCTTGGTGTGGTGTAAGTGGCCTCAGCCAGCAGCCACAGGCCCTGGTGTGGTGTAAGTCGCCTCAGCCAGCAGCCACAGGCACTGGTGTGGTGTAAGTGGCCTCAGCCAGCAGCAAAAGGGCCCTGGTGTGGTGTAAGTGGCCTCAGCCAGCAGCCACAGGCCCTGGTGTGGTGTAGGTGGCCTCAGCCAGCAGCCACAGGCCCTGGTGTGGTGTAAGTGGCCTCAGCCAGCAGCCACAGGCCCTGGTGTGGTGTAAGTGGCCTCAGCCAGCAGCCACAGGCCCTGGTGTGGTGTAAGTGGCCTCAGCCAGTGCCACAGGCCCTGGTGTGGTGTAAGTGGCCTGAGCAAGAGCCACAGACCCTGGTGTGGTGTAATTGGCCTCAGCCAGCAGCCACAGGCCCTGGTGTGGTGTAAGTGGCCTCAGCCAGAAGCCACAGGCACTGGTGTGGTGTAAGTGGCCTCAGCCAGCAGCAAAAGGGCCCTGGTGTGGTGTAAGTCGCCTCAGCCAGCAGCCACAGGCCCTGGTGTGGTGTAGGTGGCCTCAGCCAGCAGCCACAGGCCCTGGTGTGGTGTAAGTGGCCTCAGCCAGTGCCACAGGCCCTGGTGTGGTGTAAGTGGCCTGAGCAAGAGCCACAGGCCCTGGTGTGGTGTAAGTGGCCTCAGCCAGTGCCACAGGCCCTGGTGTGGTGTAATTGGCCTCAGCCAGCAGCCACAGGCCCTGGTGTGGTGTAGGTGGCCTCAGCCAGCAGCCACAGGCCCTGGTGTGGTGTAAGTGGCCTCAGCCAGCAGCCACAGGCCCTGGTGTGGTGTAAGTGGCCTCAGCCAGAGCCACAGGCCCTGATGTGGTGTAAGTGGCCCCAGCCGGTCACTCAGGCCCTTGTGTGGTGTAGGTTGCATCAGCTAGCAGCACAAGACATTGGAAAAGAGCCAAAAGCAGTGTCGTTAATGTGCCCTCATTAATGGGGAGCTGCTTTTGGTCTTTTAATACACCCCTTCTCTGGATCAAAAGCGGTTCAATGACATGAAAATGAAAGGCTTACAGCACCAGGTATTCCCAGGCAGTCTCCCATCCAAGTACTAACCAAGCCCAGCCCTGCTTAGCTTCCGAGATCAGACGAGGTCGGGCGTGCTCAGGGTGGTATGGCCGTAAGCTGCTGGCTCCAGCACAATGTCTCAATTTATGGATTCAAGTGATTAGGTGGCAAGTACCTGAAGTTACGAAGACAATCCTATAACCATACCTGCATGTTTGCATAATACCCTAACCCAAAGGCTCAGTTTGGCATTTATCCAACAGCACAGGCCCTGGATTGTTGAAGATGGCCTCAGGGACCAGCACAGGGCCTGGTGTGTTGTACATGGCCACAGCAAGCAGCACAGGGCCTGGTTTGGTGAAGATGGCCTCGGCCAGAAGCGCAGGGCCTGGTGTGATGTGAGTGGCCTGAGCAAGAGCAACAGGCCTTGGTGTGGTGTAAGTGGCCTCAGCCAGCAGCCACAGGCCCTGGTGTGGTGTAAGTGGCCTGAGCAAGAGCCACAGGCCCTCGTGTGGTGTAATTGGCCTCAGCCAGCAGCCACAGGCCCTGGTGTGGTGTAAGTGGCCTCAGCCAGAAGCCACAGGCACTGGTGTGGTGTAAGTGGCCTCAGCCAGCAGCAAAAGGGCCCTGGTGTGGTTTAAGTCGCCTCAGCCAGCAGCCACAGGCCCTGGTGTGGTGTAGGTGGCCTCAGCCAGCAGCCACAGGCCCTGGTGTGGTGTAAGTGGCCACAGCAAGCAGCACAGGGCCTGGTTTGGTGAAGATGGCCTCGGCCAGAAGCGCAGGGCCTGGTGTGATGTGAGTGGCCTGAGCAAGAGCCACAGGCCTTGGTGTGGTGTAAGTGGCCTCAGCCAGCAGCCACAGGCCCTGGTGTGGTGTAAGTCGCCTCAGCCAGAAGCCACAGGCACTGGTGTGGTGTAAGTGGCCTCAGCCAGCAGCAAAAGGGCCCTGGTGTGGTGTAAGTGGCCTCAGCCAGCAGCCACAGGCCCTGGTGTGGTGTAGGTGGCCTCAGCCAGCAGCCACAGGCCCTGGTGTGGTGTAAGTGGCCTCAGCCAGCAGCCACAGGCCCTGGTGTGGTGTAAGTGGCCTCAGCCAGTGCCACAGGCCCTGGTGTGGTGTAAGTGGCCTGAGCAAGAGCCACAGGCCCTGGTGTGGTGTAAGTGGCCTGAGCAAGAGCCACAGACCCTGGTGTGGTGTAATTGGCCTCAATAGCAACTAATGCCCTGGTGTGGTGTAGGTGGCCTCAGCCAGCAGCCACAGGCCCTGGTGTGGTGTAAGTGGCCTCAGCCAGCAGCCACAGGCCCTGGTGTGGTGTAAGTCGCCTCAGCTAGAAGACACAGGCACTGGTGTGGTGTAAGTGGCCTCAGCCAGCAGCAAAAGGGCCCTGGTGTGGTGTAAGTGGCCTCAGCCAGCAGCCACAGGCCCTGGTGTGGTGTAGGTGGCCTCAGCCAGCAGCCACAGGCCCTGGTGTGGTGTAAGTGGCCTCAGCCAGCAGCCACAGGCCCTGGTGTGGTGTAAGTCGCCTCAGCTAGAAGACACAGGCACTGGTGTGGTGTAAGTGGCCTCAGCCAGCAGCAAAAGGGCCCTGGTGTGGTGTAAGTCGCCTCAGCCAGCAGCCACAGGCCCTGGTGTGGTGTAGGTGGCCTCAGCCAGCAGCCACAGGCCCTGGTGTGGTGTAAGTGGCCTCAATAGCAACTAAGGCCCTGGTGTGGTGTAAGTGGCTTCAGCCAGCAGCCACAGGCTCTGTTGTGGTGTAACTGGCCTCAGCCAGCAGCCACAGGCCCTGGTGTGGTGTAAGTGGCCTCAGCCAGAGCCACAGGCCCTGATGTGGTGTAAGTGGCCCCAGCCGGTCACTCAGGCCCTGGTGTGGTGTAGGTGGCATCAGCTAGCAGCACAAGACATTGGAAAAGAGCCAAAAGCAGTGTCGTTAATGTGCCCTCATTAATGGGCAGCTGCTTTTGGTCTTTTAATACACCCCTTCTCTGGATCAAAAGCGGTTCAATGACATGAAAATGAAAGGCTTACAGCACCAGGTATTCCCAGGAAGTCTCCCATCCAAGTACTAACCAAGCCCAGCCCTGCTTAGCTTCCGAGATCAGACGAGGTCGGGCGTGCTCAGGGTGGTATGGCCGTAAGCTGCTGGCTCCAGCACAATGTCTCAATTTATGGATTCAAGTGATTAGGTGGCAAGTACCTGAAGTTACGAAGACAATCCTATAACCATACCTGCATGTTTGCATAATACCCTAACCCAAAGGCTCAGTTTGGCATTTATCCAACAGCACAGGCCCTGGATTGTTGAAGATGGCCTCAGGAACCAGCACAGGGCCTGGTGTGTTGTACATGGCCACAGCAAGCAGCACAGGGCCTGGTTTGGTGAAGATGGCCTCGGCCAGAAGCGCAGGGCCTGGTGTGAAGTGAGTGGCCTGAGCAAGAGCAACAGGCCTTGGTGTGGTGTAAGTGGCCTCAGCCAGCAGCCACAGGCCCTGGTGTGGTGTAAGTCGCCTCAGCCAGCAGCCACAGGCACTGGTGTGGTGTAAGTGGCCTCAGCCAGCAGCAAAAGGGCCCTGGTGTGGTGTAAGTGGCCTCAGCCAGCAGCCACAGGCCCTGGTGTGGTGTAGGTGGCCTCAGCCAGCAGCCACAGGCCCTGGTGTGGTGTAAGTGGCCTCAGCCAGCAGCCACAGGCCCTGGTGTGGTGTAAGTGGCCTCAGCCAGCAGCCACAGGCCCTGGTGTGGTGTAAGTGGCCTCAGCCAGTGCCACAGGCCCTGGTGTGGTGTAAGTGGCCTGAGCAAGAGCCACAGACCCTGGTGTGGTGTAATTGGCCTCAGCCAGCAGCCACAGGCCCTGGTGTGGTGTAAGTGGCCTCAGCCAGAAGCCACAGGCACTGGTGTGGTGTAAGTGGCCTCAGCCAGCAGCAAAAGGGCCCTGGTGTGGTGTAAGTCGCCTCAGCCAGCAGCCACAGGCCCTGGTGTGGTGTAGGTGGCCTCAGCCAGCAGCCACAGGCCCTGGTGTGGTGTAAGTGGCCTCAGCCAGTGCCACAGGCCCTGGTGTGGTGTAAGTGGCCTGAGCAAGAGCCACAGGCCCTGGTGTGGTGTAAGTGGCCTCAGCCAGTGCCACAGGCCCTGGTGTGGTGTAATTGGCCTCAGCCAGCAGCCACAGGCCCTGGTGTGGTGTAGGTGGCCTCAGCCAGCAGCCACAGGCCCTGGTGTGGTGTAAGTGGCCTCAGCCAGCAGCCACAGGCCCTGGTGTGGTGTAAGTGGCCTCAGCCAGAGCCACAGGCCCTGATGTGGTGTAAGTGGCCCCAGCCGGTCACTCAGGCCCTTGTGTGGTGTAGGTTGCATCAGCTAGCAGCACAAGACATTGGAAAAGAGCCAAAAGCAGTGTCGTTAATGTGCCCTCATTAATGGGCAGCTGCTTTTGGTCTTTTAATACACCCCTTCTCTGGATCAAAAGCGGTTCAATGACATGAAAATGAAAGGCTTACAGCACCAGGTATTCCCAGGCAGTCTCCCATCCAAGTACTAACCAAGCCCAGCCCTGCTTAGCTTCCGAGATCAGACGAGGTCGGGCGTGCTCAGGGTGGTATGGCCGTAAGCTGCTGGCTCCAGCACAATGTCTCAATTTATGGATTCAAGTGATTAGGTGGCAAGTACCTGAAGTTACGAAGACAATCCTATAACCATACCTGCATGTTTGCATAATACCCTAACCCAAAGGCTCAGTTTGGCATTTATCCAACAGCACAGGCCCTGGATTGTTGAAGATGGCCTCAGGGACCAGCACAGGGCCTGGTGTGTTGTACATGGCCACAGCAAGCAGCACAGGGCCTGGTTTGGTGAAGATGGCCTCGGCCAGAAGCGCAGGGCCTGGTGTGATGTGAGTGGCCTGAGCAAGAGCAACAGGCCTTGGTGTGGTGTAAGTGGCCTCAGCCAGCAGCCACAGGCCCTGGTGTGGTGTAAGTCGCCTCAGCCAGAAGCCACAGGCACTGGTGTGGTGTAAGTGGCCTCAGCCAGCAGCAAAAGGGCCCTGGTGTGGTGTAAGTGGCCTCAGCCAGCAGCCACAGGCCCTGGTGTGGTGTAGGTGGCCTCAGCCAGCAGCCACAGGCCCTGGTGTGGTGTAAGTGGCCTCAGCCAGCAGCCACAGGCCCTGGTGTGGTGTAAGTGGCCTCAGCCAGTGCCACAGGCCCTGGTGTGGTGTAAGTGGCCTGAGCAAGAGCCACAGACCCTGGTGTGGTGTAATTGGCCTCAGCCAGCAGCCACAGGCCCTGGTGTGGTGTAAGTCGCCTCAGCCAGAAGCCACAGGCACTGGTGTGGTGTAAGTGGCCTCAGCCAGCAGCAAAAGGGCCCTGGTGTGGTTTAAGTCGCCTCAGCCAGCAGCCACAGGCCCTGGTGTGGTGTAGGTGGCCTCAGCCAGCAGCCACAGGCCCTGGTGTGGTGTAAGTGGCCACAGCAAGCAGCACAGGGCCTGGTTTGGTGAAGATGGCCTCGGCCAGAAGCGCAGGGCCTGGTGTGATGTGAGTGGCCTGAGCAAGAGCCACAGGCCTTGGTGTGGTGTAAGTGGCCTCAGCCAGCAGCCACAGGCCCTGGTGTGGTGTAAGTCGCCTCAGCCAGAAGCCACAGGCACTGGTGTGGTGTAAGTGGCCTCAGCCAGCAGCAAAAGGGCCCTGGTGTGGTGTAAGTGGCCTCAGCCAGCAGCCACAGGCCCTGGTGTGGTGTAGGTGGGCTCAGCCAGCAGCCACAGGCCCTGGTGTGGTGTAAGTGGCCTCAGCCAGCAGCCACAGGCCCTGGTGTGGTGTAAGTGGCCTCAGCCAGTGCCACAGGCCCTGGTGTGGTGTAAGTGGCCTGAGCAAGTGCCACAGACCCTGGTGTGGTGTAAGTGGCCTGAGCAAGAGCCACAGACCCTGGTGTGGTGTAATTGGCCTCAATAGCAACTAATGCCCTGGTGTGGTGTAGGTGGCCTCAGCCAGCAGCCACAGGCCCTGGTGTGGTGTAAGTGGCCTCAGCCAGCAGCCACAGGCCCTGGTGTGGTGTAAGTGGCCTCAGCCAGAGCCACAGGCCCTGATGTGGTGTAAGTGGCCCCAGCCGGTCACTCAGGCCCTTGTGTGGTGTAGGTTGCATCAGCTAGCAGCACAAGACATTGGAAAAGAGCCAAAAGCAGTGTCGTTAATGTGCCCTCATTAATGGGCAGCTGCTTTTGGTCTTTTAATACACCCCTTCTCTGGATCAAAAGCGGTTCAATGACATGAAAAGGAAAGGCTTACAGCACCAGGTATTCCCAGGCAGTCTCCCATCCAAGTACTAACCAAGCCCAGCCCTGCTTAGCTTCCGAGATCAGACGAGGTCGGGCGTGCTCAGGGTGGTATGGCCGTAAGCTGCTGGCTCCAGCACAATGTCTCAATTTATGGATTCAAGTGATTAGGTGGCAAGTACCTGAAGTTACGAAGACAATCCTATAACCATACCTGCATGTTTGCATAATACCCTAACCCAAAGGCTCAGTTTGGCATTTATCCAACAGCACAGGCCCTGGATTGTTGAAGATGGCCTCAGGGACCAGCACAGGGCCTGGTGTGTTGTAAGTGCCCTGAGCAAGAGCCACAGACCCTGGTGTGGTGTAATTGGCCTCAGCCAGCAGCCACAGGCCCTGGTGTGGTGTAAGTGGCCTCAGCCAGAAGCCACAGGCACTGGTGTGGTGTAAGTGGCCTCAGCCAGCAGCAAAAGGGCCCTGGTGTGGTGTAAGTCGCCTCAGCCAGCAGCCACAGGCCCTGGTGTGGTGTAGGTGGCCTCAGCCAGCAGCCACAGGCCCTGGTGTGGTGTAAGTGGCCTCAGCCAGTGCCACAGGCCCTGGTGTGGTGTAAGTGGCCTGAGCAAGAGCCACAGGCCCTGGTGTGGTGTAAGTGGCCTCAGCCAGTGCCACAGGCCCTGGTGTGGTGTAATTGGCCTCAGCCAGGAGCCACAGGCCCTGGTGTGGTGTAGGTGGCCTCAGCCAGCAGCCACAGGCCCTGGTGTGGTGTAAGTCGCCTCAGCCAGAAGCCACAGGCACTGGTGTGGTGTAAGTGGCCTCAGCCAGCAGCAAAAGGGCCCTGGTGTGGTTTAAGTCGCCTCAGCCAGCAGCCACAGGCCCTGGTGTGGTGTAGGTGGCCTCAGCCAGCAGCCACAGGCCCTGGTGTGGTGTAGGTGGCCTCAGCCAGCAGCCACAGGCCCTGGTGTGGTGTAAGTCGCCTCAGCCAGAAGCCACAGGCACTGGTGTGGTGTAAGTGGCCTCAGCCAGCAGCAAAAGGGCCCTGGTGTGGTTTAAGTCGCCTCAGCCAGCAGCCACAGGCCCTGGTGTGGTGTAGGTGGCCTCAGCCAGCAGCCACAGGCCCTGGTGTGGTGTAAGTGGCCACAGCAAGCAGCACAGGGCCTGGTTTGGTGAAGATGGCCTCGGCCAGAAGCGCAGGGCCTGGTGTGATGTGAGTGGCCTGAGCAAGAGCCACAGGCCTTGGTGTGGTGTAAGTGGCCTCAGCCAGCAGCCACAGGCTCTGGTGTGGTGTAAGTCGCCTCAGCCAGAAGCCACAGGCACTGGTGTGGTGTAAGTGGCCTCAGCCAGCAGCAAAAGGGCCCTGGTGTGGTGTAAGTGGCCTCAGCCAGCAGCCACAGGCCCTGGTGTGGTGTAAGTGGCCTCAGCCAGTGCCACAGGCCCTGGTGTGGTGTAAGTGGCCTGAGCAAGAGCCACAGACCCTGGTGTGGTGTAATTGGCCTCAGCCAGCAGCCACAGGTCCTGGTGTGGTGTAAGTGGCCTCAGCCAGCAGCCACAGGCCCTGGTGTGGTGTAAGTGGCCTCAGCCAGCAGCCACAGGCCCTGGTGTGGTGTAAGTGGCCTCAGCCAGTGCCACAGGCCCTGGTGTGGTGTAAGTGGCCTGAGCAAGAGCCACAGACCCTGGTGTGGTGTAATTGGCCTCAGCCAGCAGCCACAGGCCCTGGTGTGGTGTAAGTGGCCTCAGCCAGAAGCCACAGGCACTGGTGTGGTGTAGGTGGCCTCAGCCAGCAGCCACAGGCCCTGGTGTGGTGTAAGTGGCCTCAGCCAGTGCCACAGGCCCTGGTGTGGTGTAAGTGGCCTGAGCAAGAGCCACAGGCCCTGGTGTGGTGTAAGTGGCCTGAGCAAGAGCCACAGACCCTGGTGTGGTGTAATTGGCCTCAGCCAGCAGCCACAGGCCCTGGTGTGGTGTAAGTCGCCTCAGCCAGCAGCCACAGGCCCTGGTGTGGTGTAGGTGGCCTCAGCCAGCAGCCACAGGCCCTGGTGTGGTGTAAGTGGCCTCAGCCAGTGCCACAGGCCCTGGTGTGGTGTAAGTGGCCTGAGCAAGAGCCACAGGCCCTGGTGTGGTGTAAGTGGCCTCAGCCAGTGCCACAGGCCCTGGTGTGGTGTAATTGGCCTCAGCCAGCAGCCACAGGCCCTGGTGTGGTGTAGGTGGCCTCAGCCAGCAGCCACAGGCCCTGGTGTGGTGTAAGTGGCCTCAGCCAGCAGCCACAGGCCCTGGTGTGGTGTAAGTGGCCTCAGCCAGAGCCACAGGCCCTGATGTGGTGTAAGTGGCCCCAGCCGGTCACTCAGGCCCTTGTGTGGTGTAGGTTGCATCAGCTAGCAGCACAAGACATTGGAAAAGAGCCAAAAGCAGTGTCGTTAATGTGCCCTCATTAATGGGCAGCTGCTTTTGGTCTTTTAATACACCCCTTCTCTGGATCAAAAGCGGTTCAATGACATGAAAATGAAAGGCTTACAGCACCAGGTATTCCCAGGCAGTCTCCCATCCAAGTACTAACCAAGCCCAGCCCTGCTTAGCTTCCGAGATCAGACGAGGTCGGGCGTGCTCAGGGTGGTATGGCCGTAAGCTGCTGGCTCCAGCACAATGTCTCAATTTATGGATTCAAGTGATTAGGTGGCAAGTACCTGAAGTTACGAAGACAATCCTATAACCATACCTGCATGTTTGCATAATCCCCTAAACAAAGGCTCAGTTTGGCATTTATCCAACAGCACAGGCCCTGGATTGTTGAAGATGGCCTCAGGGACCAGCACAGGGCCTGGTGTGTTGTACATGGCCACAGCAAGCAGCACAGGGCCTGGTTTGGTGAAGATGGCCTCGGCCAGAAGCGCAGGGCCTGGTGTGATGTGAGTGGCCTGAGCAAGAGCAACAGGCCTTGGTGTGGTGTAAGTGGCCTCAGCCAGCAGCCACAGGCCCTGGTGTGGTGTAAGTCGCCTCAGCCAGAAGCCACAGGCACTGGTGTGGTGTAAGTGGCCTCAGCCAGCAGCAAAAGGGCCCTGGTGTGGTGTAAGTCGCCTCAGCCAGAAGCCACAGGCACTGGTGTGGTGTAAGTGGCCTCAGCCAGCAGCAAAAGGGCCCTGGTGTGGTGTAAGTGGCCTCAGCCAGAAGCCACAGGCACTGGTGTGGTGTAAGTGGCCTCAGCCAGCAGCAAAAGGGCCCTGGTGTGGTGTAAGTCGCCTCAGCCAGCAGCCACAGGCCCTGGTGTGGTGTAGGTGGCCTCAGCCAGCAGCCACAGGCCCTGGTGTGGTGTAAGTGGCCTCAGCCAGCAGCCACAGGCCCTGGTGTGGTGTAAGTCGCCTCAGCCAGAAGCCACAGGCACTGGTGTGGTGTAAGTGGCCTCAGCCAGCAGCAAAAGGGCCCTGGTGTGGTGTAAGTGGCCTCAGCCAGCAGCCACAGGCCCTGGTGTGGTGTAGGTGGCCTCAGCCAGCAGCCACAGGCACTGGTGTGGTGTAAGTGGCCTCAGCCAGCAGCCACAGGCCCTGGTGTGGTGTAAGTGGCCTCAGCCAGCAGCCACAGGCCCTGGTGTGGTGTAAGTGGCCTCAGCCAGTGCCACAGGCCCTGGTGTGGTGTAAGTGGCCTGAGCAAGAGCCACAGGCCCTGGTGTGGTGTAAGTGGCCTCAGCCAGTGCCACAGGCCCTGGTGTGGTGTAATTGGCCTCAGCCAGCAGCCACAGGCCCTGGTGTGGTGTAGGTGGCCTCAGCCAGCAGCCACAGGCCCTGGTGTGGTGTAAGTGGCCTCAGCCAGTGCCACAGGCCCTGGTGTGGTGTAAGTGGCCTGAGCAAGAGCCACAGACCCTGGTGTGGTGTAATTGGCCTCAGCCAGCAGCCACAGGCCCTGGTGTGGTGTAAGTCGCCTCAGCCAGAAGCCACAGGCACTGGTGTGGTGTAAGTGGCCTCAGCCAGCAGCAAAAGGGCCCTGGTGTGGTTTAAGTCGCCTCAGCCAGCAGCAACAGGCCCTGGTGTGGTGTAGGTGGCCTCAGCCAGCAGCCACAGGCCCTGGTGTGGTGTAAGTGGCCACAGCAAGCAGCACAGGGCCTGGTTCGGTGAAGATGGCCTCGGCCAGAAGCGCAGGGCCTGGTGTGATGTGAGTGGCCTGAGCAAGAGCCACAGGCCTTGGTGTGGTGTAAGTGGCCTCAGCCAGCAGCCACAGGCCCTGGTGTGGTGTAAGTCGCCTCAGCCAGAAGCCACAGGCACTGGTGTGGTGTAAGTGGCCTCAGCCAGCAGCAAAAGGGCCCTGGTGTGGTGTAAGTCGCCTCAGCCAGCAGCCACAGGCCCTGGTGTGGTGTAGGTGGCCTCAGCCAGCAGCCACAGGCCCTGGTGTGGTGTAAGTGGCCTCAGCCAGCAGCCACAGGCCCTGGTGTGGTGTAAGTGGCCTCAGCCAGTGCCACAGGCCCTGGTGTGGTGTAAGTGGCCTGAGCAAGAGCCACAGGCCCTGGTGTGGTGTAAGTGGCCTGAGCAAGAGCCACAGACCCTGGTGTGGTGTAATTGGCCTCAATAGCAACTAATGCCCTGGTGTGGTGTAGGTGGCCTCAGCCAGCAGCCACAGGCCCTGGTGTGGTGTAAGTGGCCTCAGCCAGCAGCCACAGGCCCTGGTGTGGTGTAAGTGGCCTCAGCCAGAGCCACAGGCCCTGATGTGGTGTAAGTGGCCCCAGCCGGTCACTCAGGCCCTTGTGTGGTGTAGGTTGCATCAGCTAGCAGCACAAGACATTGGAAAAGAGCCAAAAGCAGTGTCGTTAATGTGCCCTCATTAATGGGCAGCTGCTTTTGGTCTTTTAATACACCCCTTCTCTGGATCAAAAGCGGTTCAATGACATGAAAATGAAAGGCTTACAGCACCAGGTATTCCCAGGCAGTCTCCCATCCAAGTACTAACCAAGCCCAGCCCTGCTTAGCTTCCGAGATCAGACGAGGTCGGGCGTGCTCAGGGTGGTATGGCCGTAAGCTGCTGGCTCCAGCACAATGTCTCAATTTATGGATTCAAGTGATTAGGTGGCAAGTACCTGAAGTTACGAAGACAATCCTATAACCATACCTGCATGTTTGCATAATACCCTAACCCAAAGGCTCAGTTTGGCATTTATCCAACAGCACAGGCCCTGGATTGTTGAAGATGGCCTCAGGGACCAGCACAGGGCCTGGTGTGTTGTACATGGCCACAGCAAGCAGCACAGGGCCTGGTTTGGTGAAGATGGCCTCGGCCAGAAGCGCAGGGCCTGGTGTGATGTGAGTGGCCTGAGCAAGAGCAACAGGCCTTGGTGTGGTGTAAGTGGCCTCAGCCAGCAGCCACAGGCCCTGGTGTGGTGTAAGTGGCCTGAGCAAGAGCCACAGACCCTGGTGTGGTGTAATTGGCCTCAGCCAGCAGCCACAGGCCCTGGTGTGGTGTAAGTGGCCTCAGCCAGCAGCCACAGGCACTGGTGTGGTGTAAGTGGCCTCAGCCAGCAGCAAAAGGGCCCTGGTGTGGTTTAAGTCGCCTCAGCCAGCAGCCACAGGCCCTGGTGTGTTGTAGGTGGCCTCAGCCAGCAGCCACAGGCCCTGGTGTGGTGTAAGTGGCCACAGCAAGCAGCACAGGGCCTGGTTTGGTGAAGATGGCCTCGGCCAGAAGCGCAGGGCCTGGTGTGATGTGAGTGGCCTGAGCAAGAGCCACAGGCCTTGGTGTGGTGTAAGTGGCCTCAGCCAGCAGCCACAGGCCCTGGTGTGGTGTAAGTCGCCTCAGCCAGAAGCCACAGGCACTGGTGTGGTGTAAGTGGCCTCAGCCAGCAGCAAAAGGGCCCTGGTGTGGTGTAAGTGGCCTCAGCCAGCAGCCACAGGCCCTGGTGTGGTGTAGGTGGCCTCAGCCAGCAGCCACAGGCCCTGGTGTGGTGTAAGTGGCCTCAGCCAGCAGCCACAGGCCCTGGTGTGGTGTAAGTGGCCTCAGCCAGTGCCACAGGCCCTGGTGTGGTGTAAGTGGCCTGAGCAAGAGCCACAGGCCCTGGTGTGGTGTAAGTGGCCTGAGCAAGAGCCACAGACCCTGGTGTGGTGTAATTGGCCTCAATAGCAACTAATGCCCTGGTGTGGTGTAGGTGGCCTCAGCCAGCAGCCACAGGCCCTGGTGTGGTGTAAGTGGCCTCAGCCAGCAGCCACAGGCCCTGGTGTGGTGTAAGTGGCCTCAGCCAGAGCCACAGGCCCTGATGTGGTGTAAGTGGCCCCAGCCGGTCACTCAGGCCCTTGTGTGGTGTAGGTTGCATCAGCTAGCAGCACAAGACATTGGAAAAGAGCCAAAAGCAGTGTCGTTAATGTGCCCTCATTAATGGGCAGCTGCTTTTGGTCTTTTAATACACCCCTTCTCTGGATCAAAAGCGGTTCAATGACATGAAAATGAAAGGCTTACAGCACCAGGTATTCCCAGGCAGTCTCCCATCCAAGTACTAACCAAGCCCAGCCCTGCTTAGCTTCGAAGATCAGACGAGGTCGGGCGTGCTCAGGGTGGTATGGCCGTAAGCTGCTGGCTCCAGCACAATGTCTCAATTTATGGATTCAAGTGATTAGGTGGCAAGTACCTGAAGTTACGAAGACAATCCTATAACCATACCTGCATGTTTGCATAATACCCTAACCCAAAGGCTCAGTTTGGCATTTATCCAACAGCACAGGCCCTGGATTGTTGAAGATGGCCTCAGGAACCAGCACAGGGCCTGGTGTGTTGTACATGGCCACAGCAAGCAGCACAGGGCCTGGTTTGGTGAAGATGGCCTCGGCCAGAAGCGCAGGGCCTGGTGTGATGTGAGTGGCCTGAGTAAGAGCAACAGGCCTTGGTGTGGTGTAAGTGGCCTCAGCCAGCAGCCACAGGCCCTGGTGTGGTGTAAGTCGCCTCAGCCAGAAGCCACAGGCACTGGTGTGGTGTAAGTGGCCTCAGCCAGCAGCAAAAGGGCCCTGGTGTGGTGTAAGTGGCCTCAGCCAGCAGCCACAGGCCCTGGTGTGGTGTAGGTGGCCTCAGCCAGCAGCCACAGGCCCTGGTGTGGTGTAAGTGGCCTCAGCCAGCAGCCACAGGCCCTGGTGTGGTGTAAGTGGCCTCAGCCAGCAGCCACAGGCCCTGGTGTGGTGTAAGTGGCCTCAGCCAGTGCCACAGGCCCTGGTGTGGTGTAAGTGGCTTGAGCAAGAGCCACAGGCCCTGGTGTGGTGTAAGTGGCCTCAGCCAGTGCCACAGGCCCTGGTGTGGTGTAATTGGCCTCAGCCAGCAGCCACAGGCCCTGGTGTGGTGTAGGTGGCCTCAGCCAGCAGCCACAGGCCCTGGTGTGGTGTAAGTGGCCTCAGCCAGCAGCAACAGGCCCTGGTGTGGTGTAAGTGGCCTCAGCCAGAGCCACAGGCCCTGATGTGGTGTAAGTGGCCCCAGCCGGTCACTCAGGCCCTTGTGTGGTGTAGGTTGCATCAGCTAGCAGCACAAGACATTGGAAAAGAGCCAAAAGCAGTGTCGTTAATGTGCCCTCATTAATGGGCAGCTGCTTTTGGTCTTTTAATACACCCCTTCTCTGGATCAAAAGCGGTTCAATGACATGAAAATGAAAGGCTTACAGCACCAGGTATTCCCAGGCAGTCTCCCATCCAAGTACTAACCAAGCCCAGCCCTGCTTTGCTTCCGAGATCAGACGAGGTCGGGCGTGCTCAGGGTGGTATGGCCGTAAGCTGCTGGCTCCAGCACAATGTCTCAATTTATGGATTCAAGTGATTAGGTGGCAAGTACCTGAAGTTACGAAGACAATCCTATAACCATACCTGCATGTTTGCATAATACCCTAAACAAAGGCTCAGTTTGGCATTTATCCAACAGCACAGGCCCTGGATTGTTGAAGATGGCCTCAGGGACCAGCACAGGGCCTGGTGTGTTGTACATGGCCACAGCAAGCAGCACAGGGCCTGGTTTGGTGAAGATGGCCTCGGCCAGAAGCGCAGGGCCTGGTGTGATGTGAGTGGCCTGAGCAAGAGCAACAGGCCTTGGTGTGGTGTAAGTGGCCTCAGCCAGCAGCCACAGGCCCTGGTGTGGTGTAAGTCGCCTCAGCCAGAAGCCACAGGCACTGGTGTGGTGTAAGTGGCCTCAGCCAGCAGCAAAAGGGCCCTGGTGTGGTGTAAGTGGCCTCAGCCAGCAGCCACAGGCCCTGGTGTGGTGTAGGTGGCCTCAGCCAGCAGCCACAGGCCCTGGTGTGGTGTAAGTGGCCTCAGCCAGCAGCCACAGGCCCTGGTGTGGTGTAAGTGGCCTCAGCCAGTGCCACAGGCCCTGGTGTGGTGTAACTGGCCTGAGCAAGAGCCACAGACCCTGGTGTGGTGTAATTGGCCTCAGCCAGCAGCCACAGGCCCTGGTGTGGTGTAAGTCGCCTCAGCCAGAAGCCACAGGCACTGGTGTGGTGTAAGTGGCCTCAGCCAGCAGCAAAAGGGCCCTGGTGTGGTTTAAGTCGCCTCAGCCAGCAGCCACAGGCCCTGGTGTGGTGTAGGTGGCCTCAGCCAGCAGCCACAGGCCCTGGTGTGGTGTAAGTGGCCACAGCAAGCAGCACAGGGCCTGGTTTGGTGAAGATGGCCTCGGCCAGAAGCGCAGGGCCTGGTGTGATGTGAGTGGCCTGAGCAAGAGCCACAGGCCTTGGTGTGGTGTAAGTGGCCTCAGCCAGCAGCCACAGGCCCTGGTGTGGTGTAAGTCGCCTCAGCCAGAAGCCACAGGCACTGGTGTGGTGTAAGTGGCCTCAGCCAGCAGCAAAAGGGCCCTGGTGTGGTGTAAGTGGCCTCAGCCAGCAGCCACAGGCCCTGGTGTGGTGTAGGTGGCCTCAGCCAGCAGCCACAGGCCCTGGTGTGGTGTAAGTGGCCTCAGCCAGCAGCCACAGGCCCTGGTGTGGTGTAAGTGGCCTCAGCCAGTGCCACAGGCCCTGGTGTGGTGTAAGTGGCCTGAGCAAGTGCCACAGGCCCTGGTGTGGTGTAAGTGGCCTGAGCAAGAGCCACAGACCCTGGTGTGGTGTAATTGGCCTCAATAGCAACTAATGCCCTGGTGTGGTGTAGGTGGCCTCAGCCAGCAGCCACAGGCCCTGGTGTGGTGTAAGTGGCCTCAGCCAGCAGCCACAGGCCCTGGTGTGGTGTAAGTGGCCTCAGCCAGAGCCACAGGCCCTGATGTGGTGTAAGTGGCCCCAGCCGGTCACTCAGGCCCTTGTGTGGTGTAGGTTGCATCAGCTAGCAGCACAAGACATTGGAAAAGAGCCAAAAGCAGTGTCGTTAATGTGCCCTCATTAATGGGCAGCTGCTTTTGGTCTTTTAATACACCCCTTCTCTGGATCAAAAGCGGTTCAATGACATGAAAAGGAAAGGCTTACAGCACCAGGTATTCCCAGGCAGTCTCCCATCCAAGTACTAACCAAGCCCAGCCCTGCTTAGCTTCCGAGATCAGACGAGGTCGGGCGTGCTCAGGGTGGTATGGCCGTAAGCTGCTGGCTCCAGCACAATGTCTCAATTTATGGATTCAAGTGATTAGGTGGCAAGTACCTGAAGTTACGAAGACAATCCTATAACCATACCTGCATGTTTGCATAATACCCTAACCCAAAGGCTCAGTTTGGCATTTATCCAACAGCACAGGCCCTGGATTGTTGAAGATGGCCTCAGGAACCAGCACAGGGCCTGGTGTGTTGTACATGGCCACAGCAAGCAGCACAGGGCCTGGTTTGGTGAAGATGGCCTCGGCCAGAAGCGCAGGGCCTGGTGTGATGTGAGTGGCCTGAGCAAGAGCAACAGGCCTTGGTGTGGTGTAAGTGGCCTCAGCCAGCAGCCACAGGCCCTGGTGTGGTGTAAGTCGCCTCAGCCAGAAGCCAGAGGCACTGCTGTGGTGTAAGTGGCCTCAGCCAGCAGCAAAAGGGCCCTGGTGTGGTGTAAGTGGCCTCAGCCAGCAGCCACAGGCCCTGGTGTGGTGTAAGTCGCCTCAGCCAGAAGCCACAGGCACTGGTGTGGTGTAAGTGGCCTCAGCCAGCAGCAAAAGGGCCCTGGTGTGGTGTAAGTGGCCTCAGCCAGCAGCCACAGGCCCTGGTGTGGTGTAGGTGGCCTCAGCCAGCAGCCACAGGCCCTGGTGTGGTGTAAGTGGCCTCAGCCAGTGCCACAGGCCCTGGTGTGGTGTAAGTGGCCTGAGCAAGAGCCACAGGCCCTGGTGTGGTGTAAGTGGCCTGAGCAAGAGCCACAGACCCTGGTGTGGTGTAATTGGCCTCAATAGCAACTAATGCCCTGGTGTGGTGTAGGTGGCCTCAGCCAGCAGCCACAGACCCTGGTGTGGTGTAATTGGCCTCAGCCAGCAGCCACAGGCCCTGGTGTGGTGTAAGTCGCCTCAGCTAGAAGACACAGGCACTGGTGTGGTGTAAGTGGCCTCAGCCAGCAGCAAAAGGGCCCTGGTGTGGTGTAAGTCGCCTCAGCCAGCAGCCACAGGCCCTGGTGTGGTGTAGGTGGCCTCAGCCAGCAGCCACACGCCCTGGTGTGGTGTAAGTGGCCTCAGCCAGCAGCCACAGGCCCTGGTGTGGTGTAAGTGGCCTCAGCCAGCAGCCACAGGCCCTGGTGTGGTGTAAGTGGCCTCAGCCAGTGCCACAGGCCCTGGTGTGGTGTAAGTGGCCTGAGCAAGAGCCACAGGCCCTGGTGTGGTGTAAGTGGCCTGAGCAAGAGCCACAGACCCTGGTGTGGTGTAATTGGCCTCAATAGCAACTAATGCCCTGGTGTGGTGTAGGTGGCCTCAGCCAGCAGCCACAGGCCCTGGTGTGGTGTAAGTGGCCTCAGCCAGCAGCCACAGGCCCTGGTGTGGTGTAAGTGGCCTCAGCCAGAGCCACAGGCCCTGATGTGGTGTAAGTGGCCCCAGCCGGTCACTCAGGCCCTTGTGTGGTGTAGGTTGCATCAGCTAGCAGCACAAGACATTGGAAAAGAGCCAAAAGCAATGTTGTTAATGTGCCCTCATTAATGGGCAGATGCTTTTGGTCTTTTAATACACCCCTTCTCTGGATCAAAAGCGGTTCAATGACATGAAAATGAAAGGCTTACAGCACCAGGTATTCCCAGGCAGTCTCCCATCCAAGTACTAACCAAGCCCAGCCCTGCTTAGCTTCCGAGATCAGACGAGGTCGGGCGTGCTCAGGGTGGTATGGCCGTAAGCTGCTGGCTCCAGCACAATGTCTCAATTTATGGATTCAAGTGATTAGGTGGCAAGTACCTGAAGTTACGAAGACAATCCTATAACCATACCTGCATGTTTGCATAATACCCTAACCCAAAGGCTCAGTTTGGCATTTATCCAACAGCACAGGCCCTGGATTGTTGAAGATGGCCTCAAGAACCAGCACAGGACCTGGTGTGTTTTACATGGCCACAGCAAGCAGCACAGGGCCTGGTTTGGTGAAGATGGCCTCAGCAAGCAGCCACAGGCCCTGGTTTGGTGTAAGTGGCCTCAGCCAGCAGCCACAGGCCCTGGTGTGGTGTAAGTGGCCTCAGCCAGAAGCCACAGGCACTGGTGTGGTGTAAGTGGCCTCAGCCAGCAGCAAAAGGGCCCTGGTGTGGTGTAAGTGGCCTCAGCCAGCAGCCACAGGCCCTGGTGTGGTGTAGGTGGCCTCAGCCAGCAGCCACAGGCCCTGGTGTGGTGTAAGTGGCCTCAGCAAGCAGCCACAGGCCCTGGTGTGGTGTAAGTGGCCTCAGCCAGTGCCACAGGCCCTGGTGTGGTGTAAGTGGCCTGAGCAAGAGCCACAGACCCTGGTGTGGTGTAATTGGCCTCAATAGCAACTAAGGCCCTGGTGTGGTGTATGTGGCCTCAGGCAGCATCCACAGGCCCTGTTGTGATGTAACTTGCCTGAGCCAGCAGCCACAGGCCCTGGTGTGGTGTAAGTGGCCTCAGCCAGAGCCACAGGCCCTGATGTGGTGTAAGTGGCCCCAGCCGGTCACTCAGGCCCTGGTGTGGTGTAAGTGGCCTCAGCCAGTGCCACAGGCCCTGGTGTGGTGTAAGTGGCCTGAGCAAGAGCCACAGACCCTGGTGTGGTGTAAGTGGCCTGAGCAAGAGCCACAGGCCCTGGTGTGTTGTAATTGGCCTCAGCCAGCAGCCACAGGCCCTGGTGTGGTGTAAGTAGCCTCAGCCAGAAGCCACAGGCACTGGTGTGGTGTAAGTGGCCTCAGCCAGCAGCAAAAGGGCCCTGGTGTGGTGTAAGTCGCCTCAGCCAGCAGCCACAGGCCCTGGTGTGGTGTAGGTGGCCTCAGCCAGCAGCCACAGGCCCTGGTGTGGTGTAAGTGGCCTCAGCCAGCAGCCACAGGCCCTGGTGTGGTGTAAGTGGCCTCAGCCAGTGCCACAGGCCCTGGTGTGGTGTAAGTGGCCTGAGCAAGAGCCACAGACCCTGGTGTGGTGTAATTGGCCTCAATAGCAACTAAGGCCCTGGTGTGGTGTATGTGGCCTCAGGCAGCAGCCACAGGCCCTGTTGTGATGTAACTTGCCTGAGCAAGAGCCACAGACCCTGGTGTGGTGGAATTGGCCTCAATAGCAACTAATGCCCTGGTGTGGTGTAGGTGGCCTCAGCCAGCAGCCACAGGCCCTGGTGTGGTGTAAGTGGCCTCAGCCAGCAGCCACAGGCCCTGGTGTGGTGTAAGTGGCCTCAGCCAGTGCCACAGGCCCTGGTGTGGTGTAATTGGCCTCAGCCAGCAGCCACAGGCCCTGGTGTGGTGTAGGTGGCCTCAGCCAGCAGCCACAGGCCCTGGTGTGGTGTAAGTGGCCTCAGCCAGCAGCCACAGGCCCTGGTGTGGTGTAAGTGGCCTCAGCCAGAGCCACAGGCCCTGATGTGGTGTAAGTGGCCCCAGCCGGTCACTCAGGCCCTGGTGTGGTGTAAGTGGCCTGAGCAAGAGCCACAGACCCTGGTGTGGTGTAATTGGCCTCAGCCAGCAGCCACAGGCCCTGGTGTGGTGTAAGTGGCCTCAGCCAGCAGCCACAGGCCCTGGTGTGGTGTAAGTGGCCTGAGCAAGAGCCACAGGCCCTGGTGTGGTGTAAGTGGCCTGAGCAAGAGCCACAGGCCCTGGTGTGGTGTAAGTGGCCTCAGCCAGCAGCCACAGGCCCTGGTGTGGTGTAAGTAGCCTCAGCCAGAAGCCACAGGCACTGGTGTGGTGTAAGTGGCCTCAGCCAGCAGCCACAGGCCCTGGTGTGGTGTAAGTGGCCTCAGCCAGCAGCCACAGGCCCTGGTGTGGTGTAAGTGGCCTGAGCAAGAGCCACAGGCCCTGGTGTGGTGTATGTGGCCTGAGCAAAAGCCACAGGCCCTGGTGTGGTGTAAGTGGCCTCAGCCAGCAGCCACAGGCCCTGGTGTGGTGTAAGTAGCCTCAGCCAGAAGCCACAGGCACTGGTGTGGTGTAAGTGGCCTCAGCCAGCAGCAAAAGGGCCCTGGTGTGGTGTAAGTCGCCTCAGCCAGCAGCCACAGGCCCTGGTGTGGTGTAAGTGGCCTGAGCAAGAGCCACAGACCCTGGTGTGGTGTAATTGGCCTCAGCCAGCAGCCACAGGCCCTGGTGTGGTGTAAGTGGCCTCAGCCAGCAGCCACAGGCCCTGGTGTGGTGTAAGTGGCCTGAGCAAGAGCCACAGGCCCTGGTGTGGTGTAAGTGGCCTCAGCCAGCAGCCACAGGCCCTGGTGTGGTGTAAGTAGCCTCAGCCAGAAGCCACAGGCACTGGTGTGGTGTAAGTGGCCTCAGCCAGCAGCAAAAGGGCCCTGGTGTGGTGTAAGTCGCCTCAGCCAGCAGCCACAGGCCCTGGTGTGGTGTAGGTGGCCTCAGCCAGCAGCCACAGGCCCTGGTGTGGTGTAAGTGGCCTCAGCCAGCAGCCACAGGCCCTGGTGTGGTGTAAGTGGCCTCAGCCAGTGCCACAGGCCCTGGTGTGGTGTAAGTGGCCTGAGCAAGAGCCACAGACCCTGGTGTGGTGTAATTGGCCTCAATAGCAACTAAGGCCCTGGTGTGGTGTATGTGGCCTCAGGCAGCAGCCACAGGCCCTGTTGTGATGTAACTTGCCTGAGCAAGAGCCACAGACCCTGGTGTGGTGTAATTGGCCTCAATAGCAACTAATGCCCTGGTGTGGTGTAGGTGGCCTCAGCCAGCAGCCACAGGCCCTGGTGTGGTGTAAGTGGCCTCAGCCAGCAGCCACAGGCCCTGGTGTGGTGTAAGTGGCCTCAGCCAGAGCCACAGGCCCTGATGTGGTGTAAGTGGCCCCAGCCGGTCACTCAGGCCCTTGTGTGGTGTAGGTTGCATCAGCTAGCAGCACAAGACATTGGAAAAGAGCCAAAAGCAGTGTCGTTAATGTGCCCTCATTAATGGGCAGCTGCTTTTGGTCTTTTAATACACCCCTTCTCTGGATCAAAAGCGGTTCAATGACATGAAAATGAAAGGCTTACAGCACCAGGTATTCCCAGGCAGTCTCCCATCCAAGTACTAACCAAGCCCAGCCCTGCTTAGCTTCCGAGATCAGACGAGGTCGGGCGTGCTCAGGGTGGTATGGCCGTAAGCTGCTGGCTCCAGCACAATGTCTCAATTTATGGATTCAAGTGATTAGGTGGCAAGTACCTGAAGTTACGAAGACAATCCTATAACCATACCTGCATGTTTGCATAATACCCTAACCCAAAGGCTCAGTTTGGCATTTATCCAACAGCACAGGCCCTGGATTGTTGAAGATGGCCTCAGGAACCAGCACAGGGCCTGGTGTGTTGTACATGGCCACAGCAAGCAGCACAGGGCCTGGTTTGGTGAAGATGGCCTCGGCCAGAAGCGCAGGGCCTGGTGTGATGTGAGTGGCCTGAGCAAGAGCAACAGGCCTTGGTGTGGTGTAAGTGGCCTCACCCAGCAGCCACAGGCCCTGGTGTGGTGTAAGTCGCCTCAGCCAGAAGCCACAGGCACTGGTGTGGTGTAAGTGGCCTCAGCCAGCAGCAAAAGGGCCCTGGTGTGGTGTAAGTGGCCTCAGCCAGCAGCCACAGGCCCTGGTGTGGTGTAGGTGGCCTCAGCCAGCAGCCACAGGCCCTGGTGTGGTGTAAGTGGCCTCAGCCAGCAGCCACAGGCCCTGGTGTGGTGTAAGTGGTCTCAGCCAGCAGCCACAGGCCCTGGTGTGGTGTAAGTGGCCTCAGCCAGCAGCCACAGGCCCTGGTGTGGTGTAAGTGGCCTGAGCAAGAGCCACAGGCCCTGGTGTGGTGTAAGTGGCCTCAGCCAGCAGCCACAGGCCCTGGTGTGGTGTAAGTAGCCTCAGCCAGAAGCCACAGGCACTGGTGTGGTGTAAGTGGCCTCAGCCAGCAGCAAAAGGGCCCTGGTGTGGTGTAAGTCGCCTCAGCCAGCAGCCACAGGCCCTGGTGTGGTGTAGGTGGCCTCAGCCAGCAGCCACAGGCCCTGGTGTGGTGTAAGTGGCCTCAGCCAGCAGCCACAGGCCCTGGTGTGGTGTAAGTGGCCTCAGCCAGTGCCGCAGGCCCTGGTGTGGTGTAAGTGGCCTGAGCAAGAGCCACAGACCCTGGTGTGGTGTAATTGGCCTCAATAGCAACTAAGGCCCTGGTGTGGTGTATGTGGCCTCAGGCAGCAGCCACAGGCCCTGTTGTGATGTAACTTGCCTGAGCAAGAGCCACAGACCCTGGTGTGGTGGAATTGGCCTCAATAGCAACTAATGCCCTGGTGTGGTGTAAGTGGCTTGAGCAAGAGCCACAGGCCCTGGTGTGGTGTAAGTGGCCTCAGCCAGTGCCACAGGCCCTGGTGTGGTGTAATTGGCCTCAGCCAGCAGCCACAGGCCCTGGTGTGGTGTAGGTGGCCTCAGCCAGCAGCCACAGGCCCTGGTGTGGTGTAAGTGGCCTCAGCCAGCAGCAACAGGCCCTGGTGTGGTGTAAGTGGCCTCAGCCAGAGCCACAGGCCCTGATGTGGTGTAAGTGGCCCCAGCCGGTCACTCAGGCCCTTGTGTGGTGTAGGTTGCATCAGCTAGCAGCACAAGACATTGGAAAAGAGCCAAAAGCAGTGTCGTTAATGTGCCCTCATTAATGGGCAGCTGCTTTTGGTCTTTTAATACACCCCTTCTCTGGATCAAAAGCGGTTCAATGACATGAAAATGAAAGGCTTACAGCACCAGGTATTCCCAGGCAGTCTCCCATCCAAGTACTAACCAAGCCCAGCCCTGCTTAGCTTCCGAGATCAGACGAGGTCGGGCGTGCTCAGGGTGGTATGGCCGTAAGCTGCTGGCTCCAGCACAATGTCTCAATTTATGGATTCAAGTGATTAGGTGGCAAGTACCTGAAGTTACGAAGACAATCCTATAACCATACCTGCATGTTTGCATAATACCCTAACCCAAAGGCTCAGTTTGGCATTTATCCAACAGCACAGGCCCTGGATTGTTGAAGATGGCCTCAGGGACCAGCACAGGGCCTGGTGTGTTGTACATGGCCACAACAAGCAGCACAGGCCTTGGTGTGGTGTAAGTGGCCTCAGCCAGCAGCCACAGGCCCTGGTGTGGTGTAAGTGGCCTCAGCCAGAAGCCACAGGCACTGGTGTGGTGTAAGTGGCCTCAGCCAGAGCCACAGGCCCTGATGTGGTGTAAGTGGCCTCAGCCAGCAGCAAAAGGGCCCTGGTGTGGTGTAAGTGGCCTCAGCCAGCAGCCACAGGCCCTGGTGTGGTGTAGGTGGCCTCAGCCAGCAGCCACAGGCCCTGGTGTGGTGTAAGTGGCCTCAGCCAGCAGCCAGCAGCCACAGGCCCTGGTGTGGTGTAAGTGGCCTCAGCCAACAGCCACAGGCCCTGGTGTGGTGTAAGTGGCCTCAGTCAGTGCCACAGGCCCTGGTGTGGTGTAAGTGGCCTGAGCAAGAGCCACAGGCCCTGGTGTGGTGTAAGTGGCCTCAGCCAGTGCCACAGGCCCTGGTGTGGTGTAATTGGCCTCAGCCAGCAGCCACAGGCCCTGGTGTGGTGTAGGTGGCCTCAGCCAGCAGCCACAGGCCCTGGTGTGGTGTAAGTGGCCTCAGCCAGCAGCAAAAGGGCCCTGGTGTGGTGTAAGTGGCCTCAGCCAGCAGCCACAGGCCCTGGTGTGGTGTAGGTGGCCTCAGCCAGCAGCCACAGGCCCTGGTGTGGTGTAAGTGGCCTCAGCCAGCAGCCACAGGCCCTGGTGTGGTGTAAGCGGCCTCAGCCAGTGCCACAGGCCCTGGTGTGGTGTAAGTGGCCTGAGCAAGTGCCACAGGCCCTGGTGTGGTGTAAGTGGCCTGAGCAAGAGCCACAGACCCTGGTGTGGTGTAATTGGCCTCAATAGCAACTAATGCCCTGGTGTGGTGTAGGTGGCCTCAGCCAGCAGCCACAGGCCCTGGTGTGGTGTAAGCGGCCTCAGCCAGTGCCACAGGCCCTGGTGTGGTGTAAGTGGCCTGAGCAAGTGCCACAGGCCCTGGTGTGGTGTAAGTGGCCTGAGCAAGAGCCACAGACCCTGGTGTGGTGTAATTGGCCTCAATAGAAACTAATGCCCTGGTGTGGTGTAGGTGGCCTCAGCCAGCAGCCACAGGCCCTGGTGTGGTGTAAGTGGCCTCAGCCAGCAGCCACAGGCCCTGGTGTGGTGTAAGTGGCCTCAGCCAGAGCCACAGGCCCTGATGTGGTGTAAGTGGCCCCAGCCGGTCACTCAGGCCCTTGTGTGGTGTAGGTTGCATCAGCTAGCAGCACAAGACATTGGAAAAGAGCCAAAAGCAGTGTCGTTAATGTGCCCTCATTAATGGGCAGCTGCTTTTGGTCTTTTAATACACCCCTTCTCTGGATCAAAAGCGGTTCAATGACATGAAAGGCTTACAGCACCAGGTATTCCCAGGCAGTCTCCCATCCAAGTACTAACCAAGCCCAGCCCTGCTTAGCTTCCGAGATCAGACGAGGTCGGGCGTGCTCAGGGTGGTATGGCCGTAAGCTGCTGGCTCCAGCACAATGTCTCAATTTATGGATTCAAGTGATTAGGTGGCAAGTACCTGAAGTTACGAAGACAATCCTATAACCATACCTGCATGTTTTCATAATACCCTAACCCAAAGGCTCAGTATGGCATTTATCCAACAGCACAGGCCCTGGATTGTTGAAGATGGCCTCAGGGAACAGCACAGGGCCTGGTGTGTTGTACATGGCCACAGCAAGCAGCACAGGGCCTGGTTTGGTGAAGATGGCCTCGGCCAGAAGCGCAGGGCCTGGTGTGATGTGAGTGGCCTGAGCAAGAGCAACAGGCCTTGGTGTGGTGTAAGTGGCCTCAGCCAGCAGCCACAGGCCCTGGTGTGGTGTTAGTGGCCTGAGCAAGAGCCACAGACCCTGGTGTGGTGTAATTGGCCTCAGCCAGCAGCCACAGGCCCTGGTGTGGTGTAAGTGGCCTCAGCCAGCAGCCACAGGCACTGGTGTGGTGTAAGTGGCCTCAGCCAGCAGCAAAAGGGCCCTGGTGTGGTTTAAGTCGCCTCAGCCAGCAGCCACAGGCCCTGGTGTGGTGTAGGTGGCCTCAGCCAGCAGCCACAGGCCCTGGTGTGGTGTAAGTGGCCACAGCAAGCAGCACAGGGCCTGGTTTGGTGAAGATGGCCTCGGCCAGAAGCGCAGGGCCTGGTGTGATGTGAGTGGCCTGAGCAAGAGCCACAGGCCTTGGTGTGGTGTAAGTGGCCTCAGCCAGCAGCCACAGGCCCTGGTGTGGTGTAAGTCGCCTCAGCCAGAAGCCACAGGCACTGGTGTGGTGTAAGTGGCCTCAGCCAGCAGCAAAAGGGCCCTGGTGTGGTGTAAGTGGCCTCAGCCAGCAGCCACAGGCCCTGGTGTGGTGTAGGTGGCCTCAGCCAGCAGCCACAGGCCCTGGTGTGGTGTAAGTGGCCTCAGCCAGCAGCCACAGGCCCTGGTGTGGTGTAAGTGGCCTCAGCCAGTGCCACAGGCCCTGGTGTGGTGTAAGTGGCCTGAGCAAGAGCCACAGGCCCTGGTGTGGTGTAAGTGGCCTGAGCAAGAGCCACAGACCCTGGTGTGGTGTAATTGGCCTCAATAGCAACTAATGCCCTGGTGTGGTGTAGGTGGCCTCAGCCAGCAGCCACAGGCCCTGGTGTGGTGTAAGTGGCCTCAGCCAGCAGCCACAGGCCCTGGTGTGGTGTAAGTGGCCTCAGCCAGAGCCACAGGCCCTGATGTGGTGTAAGTGGCCCCAGCCGGTCACTCAGGCCCTTGTGTGGTGTAGGTTGCATCAGCTAGCAGCACAAGACATTGGAAAAGAGCCAAAAGCAGTGTCGTTAATGTGCCCTCATTAATGGGCAGCTGCTTTTGGTCTTTTAATACACCCCTTCTCTGGATCAAAAGCGGTTCAATGACATGAAAATGAAAGGCTTACAGCACCAGGTATTCCCAGGCAGTCTCCCATCCAAGTACTAACCAAGCCCAGCCCTGCTTAGCTTCCGAGATCAGACGAGGTCGGGCGTGCTCAGGGTGGTATGGCCGTAAGCTGCTGGCTCCAGCACAATGTCTCAATTTATGGATTCAAGTGATTAGGTGGCAAGTACCTGAAGTTACGAAGACAATCCTATAACCATACCTGCATGTTTGCATAATACTCTAACCCAAAGGCTCAGTTTGGCATTTATCCAACAGCACAGGCCCTGGATTGTTGAAGATGGCCTCAGGAACCAGCACAGGGCCTGGTGTGTTGTACATGGCCACAGCAAGCAGCACAGGGCCTGGTTTGGTGAAGATGGCCTCGGCCAGAAGCGCAGGGCCTGGTGTGATGTGAGTGGCCTGAGTAAGAGCAACAGGCCTTGGTGTGGTGTAAGTGGCCTCAGCCAGCAGCCACAGGCCCTGGTGTGGTGTAAGTGGCCTCAGCCAGAAGCCACAGGCACTGGTGTGGTGTAAGTGGCCTCAGCCAGCAGCAAAAGGGCCCTGGTGTGGTGTAAGTGGCCTCAGCCAGCAGCCACAGGCCCTGGTGTGGTGTAGGTGGCCTCAGCCAGCAGCCACAGGCCCTGGTGTGGTGTAAGTGGCCTCAGCCAGCAGCCACAGGCCCTGGTGTGGTGTAAGTGGCCTCAGCCAGCAGCCACAGGCCCTGGTGTGGTGTAAGTGGCCTCAGCCAGTGCCACAGGCCCTGGTGTGGTGTAAGTGGCCTGAGCAAGAGCCACAGGCCCTGGTGTGGTGTAAGTGGCCTCAGCCAGTGCCACAGGCCCTGGTGTGGTGTAATTGGCCTCAGCCAGCAGCCACAGGCCCTGGTGTGGTGTAGGTGGCCTCAGCCAGCAGCCACAGGCCCTGGTGTGGTGTAAGTGGCCTCAGCCAGCAGCCACAGGCCCTGGTGTGGTGTAAGTGGCCTCAGCCAGAGCCACAGGCCCTGATGTGGTGTAAGTGGCCCCAGCCGGTCACTCAGGCCCTTGTGTGGTGTAGGTTGCATCAGCTAGCAGCACAAGACATTGGAAAAGAGCCAAAAGCAGTGTCGTTAATGTGCCCTCATTAATGGGCAGCTGCTTTTGGTCTTTTAATACACCCCTTCTCTGGATCAAAAGCGGTTCAATGACATGAAAATCAAAGGCTTACAGCACCAGGTATTCCCAGGCAGTCTCCCATCCAAGTACTAACCAAGCCCAGCCCTGCTTTGCTTCCGAGATCAGACGAGGTCGGGCGTGCTCAGGGTGGTATGGCCGTAAGCTGCTGGCTCCAGCACAATGTCTCAATTTATGGATTCAAGTGATTAGGTGGCAAGTACCTGAAGTTACGAAGACAATCCTATAACCATACCTGCATGTTTGCATAATACCCTAAACAAAGGCTCAGTTTGGCATTTATCCAACAGCACAGGCCCTGGATTGTTGAAGATGGCCTCAGGGACCAGCACAGGGCCTGGTGTGTTGTACATGGCCACAGCAAGCAGCACAGGGCCTGGTTTGGTGAAGATGGCCTCGGCCAGAAGCGCAGGGCCTGGTGTGATGTGAGTGGCCTGAGCAAGAGCAACAGGCCTTGGTGTGGTGTAAGTGGCCTCAGCCAGCAGCCACAGGCCCTGGTGTGGTGTAAGTCGCCTCAGCCAGAAGCCACAGGCACTGGTGTGGTGTAAGTGGCCTCAGCCAGCAGCAAAAGGGCCCTGGTGTGGTGTAAGTGGCCTCAGCCAGCAGCCACAGGCCCTGGTGTGGTGTAGGTGGCCTCAGCCAGCAGCCACAGGCCCTGGTGTGGTGTAAGTGGCCTCAGCCAGCAGCCACAGGCCCTGGTGTGGTGTAAGTGGCCTCAGCCAGTGCCACAGGCCCTGGTGTGGTGTAAGTGGCCTGAGCAAGAGCCACAGACCCTGGTGTGGTGTAATTGGCCTCAGCCAGCAGCCACAGGCCCTGGTGTGGTGTAAGTCGCCTCAGCCAGAAGCCACAGGCACTGGTGTGGTGTAAGTGGCCTCAGCCAGCAGCAAAAGGGCCCTGGTGTGGTTTAAGTCGCCTCAGCCAGCAGCCACAGGCCCTGGTGTGGTGTAGGTGGCCTCAGCCAGCAGCCACAGGCCCTGGTGTGGTGTAAGTGGCCACAGCAAGCAGCACAGGGCCTGGTTTGGTGAAGATGGCCTCGGCCAGAAGCGCAGGGCCTGGTGTGATGTGAGTGGCCTGAGCAAGAGCCACAGGCCTTGGTGTGGTGTAAGTGGCCTCAGCCAGCAGCCACAGGCCCTGGTGTGGTGTAAGTCGCCTCAGCCAGAAGCCACAGGCACTGGTGTGGTGTAAGTGGCCTCAGCCAGCAGCAAAAGGGCCCTGGTGTGGTGTAAGTGGCCTCAGCCAGCAGCCACAGGCCCTGGTGTGGTGTAGGTGGCCTCAGCCAGCAGCCACAGGCCCTGGTGTGGTGTAAGTGGCCTCAGCCAGTGCCACAGGCCCTGGTGTGGTGTAAGTGGCCTGAGCAAGTGCCACAGGCCCTGGTGTGGTGTAAGTGGCCTGAGCAAGAGCCACAGACCCTGGTGTGGTGTAATTGGCCTCAATAGCAACTAATGCCCTGGTGTGGTGTAGGTGGCCTCAGCCAGCAGCCACAGGCCCTGGTGTGGTGTAAGTGGCCTCAGCCAGCAGCCACAGGCCCTGGTGTGGTGTAAGTGGCCTCAGCCAGAGCCACAGGCCCTGATGTGGTGTAAGTGGCCCCAGCCGGTCACTCAGGCCCTTGTGTGGTGTAGGTTGCATCAGCTAGCAGCACAAGACATTGGAAAAGAGCCAAAAGCAGTGTCGTTAATGTGCCCTCATTAATGGGCAGCTGCTTTTGGTCTTTTAATACACCCCTTCTCTGGATCAAAAGCGGTTCAATGACATGAAAAGGAAAGGCTTACAGCACCAGGTATTCCCAGGCAGTCTCCCATCCAAGTACTAACCAAGCCCAGCCCTGCTTAGCTTCCGAGATCAGACGAGGTCGGGCGTGCTCAGGGTGGTATGGCCGTAAGCTGCTGGCTCCAGCACAATGTCTCAATTTATGGATTCAAGTGATTAGGTGGCAAGTACCTGAAGTTACGAAGACAATCCTATAACCATACCTGCATGTTTGCATAATACCCTAACCCAAAGGCTCAGTTTGGCATTTATCCAACAGCACAGGCCCTGGATTGTTGAAGATGGCCTCAGGAACCAGCACAGGGCCTGGTGTGTTGTACATGGCCACAGCAAGCAGCACAGGGCCTGGTTTGGTGAAGATGGCCTCGGCCAGAAGCGCAGGGCCTGGTGTGATGTGAGTGGCCTGAGCAAGAGCAACAGGCCTTGGTGTGGTGTAAGTGGCCTCAGCCAGCAGCCACAGGCCCTGGTGTGGTGTAAGTGGCCTCAGCCAGAAGCCAGAGGCACTGCTGTGGTGTAAGTGGCCTCAGCCAGCAGCAAAAGGGCCCTGGTGTGGTGTAAGTGGCCTCAGCCAGCAGCCACAGGCCCTGGTGTGGTGTAAGTCGCCTCAGCCAGAAGCCACAGGCACTGGTGTGGTGTAAGTGGCCTCAGCCAGCAGCAAAAGGGCCCTGGTGTGGTGTAAGTGGCCTCAGCCAGCAGCCACAGGCCCTGGTGTGGTGTAGGTGGCCTCAGCCAGCAGCCACAGGCCCTGGTGTGGTGTAAGTGGCCTCAGCCAGTGCCACAGGCCCTGGTGTGGTGTAAGTGGCCTGAGCAAGAGCCACAGGCCCTGGTGTGGTGTAAGTGGCCTGAGCAAGAGCCACAGACCCTGGTGTGGTGTAATTGGCCTCAATAGCAACTAATGCCCTGGTGTGGTGTAGGTGGCCTCAGCCAGCAGCCACAGACCCTGGTGTGGTGTAATTGGCCTCAGCCAGCAGCCACAGGCCCTGGTGTGGTGTAAGTCGCCTCAGCTAGAAGACACAGGCACTGGTGTGGTGTAAGTGGCCTCAGCCAGCAGCAAAAGGGCCCTGGTGTGGTGTAAGTCGCCTCAGCCAGCAGCCACAGGCCCTGGTGTGGTGTAGGTGGCCTCAGCCAGCAGCCACACGCCCTGGTGTGGTGTAAGTGGCCTCAGCCAGCAGCCACAGGCCCTGGTGTGGTGTAAGTGGCCTCAGCCAGCAGCCACAGGCCCTGGTGTGGTGTAAGTGGCCTCAGCCAGTGCCACAGGCCCTGGTGTGGTGTAAGTGGCCTGAGCAAGAGCCACAGGCCCTGGTGTGGTGTAAGTGGCCTGAGCAAGAGCCACAGACCCTGGTGTGGTGTAATTGGCCTCAATAGCAACTAATGCCCTGGTGTGGTGTAGGTGGCCTCAGCCAGCAGCCACAGGCCCTGGTGTGGTGTAAGTGGCCTCAGCCAGCAGCCACAGGCCCTGGTGTGGTGTAAGTGGCCTCAGCCAGAGCCACAGGCCCTGATGTGGTGTAAGTGGCCCCAGCCGGTCACTCAGGCCCTTGTGTGGTGTAGGTTGCATCAGCTAGCAGCACAAGACATTGGAAAAGAGCCAAAAGCAATGTTGTTAATGTGCCCTCATTAATGGGCAGATGCTTTTGGTCTTTTAATACACCCCTTCTCTGGATCAAAAGCGGTTCAATGACATGAAAATGAAAGGCTTACAGCACCAGGTATTCCCAGGCAGTCTCCCATCCAAGTACTAACCAAGCCCAGCCCTGCTTAGCTTCCGAGATCAGACGAGGTCGGGCGTGCTCAGGGTGGTATGGCCGTAAGCTGCTGGCTCCAGCACAATGTCTCAATTTATGGATTCAAGTGATTAGGTGGCAAGTACCTGAAGTTACGAAGACAATCCTATAACCATACCTGCATGTTTGCATAATACCCTAACCCAAAGGCTCAGTTTGGCATTTATCCAACAGCACAGGCCCTGGATTGTTGAAGATGGCCTCAAGAACCAGCACAGGACCTGGTGTGTTTTACATGGCCACAGCAAGCAGCACAGGGCCTGGTTTGGTGAAGATGGCCTCAGCAAGCAGCCACAGGCCCTGGTTTGGTGTAAGTGGCCTCAGCCAGCAGCCACAGGCCCTGGTGTGGTGTAAGTGGCCTCAGCCAGAAGCCACAGGCACTGGTGTGGTGTAAGTGGCCTCAGCCAGCAGCAAAAGGGCCCTGGTGTGGTGTAAGTGGCCTCAGCCAGCAGCCACAGGCCCTGGTGTGGTGTAGGTGGCCTCAGCCAGCAGCCACAGGCCCTGGTGTGGTGTAAGTGGCCTCAGCAAGCAGCCACAGGCCCTGGTGTGGTGTAAGTGGCCTCAGCCAGTGCCACAGGCCCTGGTGTGGTGTAAGTGGCCTGAGCAAGAGCCACAGACCCTGGTGTGGTGTAATTGGCCTCAATAGCAACTAAGGCCCTGGTGTGGTGTATGTGGCCTCAGGCAGCATCCACAGGCCCTGTTGTGATGTAACTTGCCTGAGCCAGCAGCCACAGGCCCTGGTGTGGTGTAAGTGGCCTCAGCCAGAGCCACAGGCCCTGATGTGGTGTAAGTGGCCCCAGCCGGTCACTCAGGCCCTGGTGTGGTGTAAGTGGCCTCAGCCAGTGCCACAGGCCCTGGTGTGGTGTAAGTGGCCTGAGCAAGAGCCACAGACCCTGGTGTGGTGTAAGTGGCCTGAGCAAGAGCCACAGGCCCTGGTGTGGTGTAATTGGCCTCAGCCAGCAGCCACAGGCCCTGGTGTGGTGTAAGTAGCCTCAGCCAGAAGCCACAGGCACTGGTGTGGTGTAAGTGGCCTCAGCCAGCAGCAAAAGGGCCCTGGTGTGGTGTAAGTCGCCTCAGCCAGCAGCCACAGGCCCTGGTGTGGTGTAGGTGGCCTCAGCCAGCAGCCACAGGCCCTGGTGTGGTGTAAGTGGCCTCAGCCAGCAGCCACAGGCCCTGGTGTGGTGTAAGTGGCCTCAGCCAGTGCCACAGGCCCTGGTGTGGTGTAAGTGGCCTGAGCAAGAGCCACAGACCCTGGTGTGGTGTAATTGGCCTCAATAGCAACTAAGGCCCTGGTGTGGTGTATGTGGCCTCAGGCAGCAGCCACAGGCCCTGTTGTGATGTAACTTGCCTGAGCAAGAGCCACAGACCCTGGTGTGGTGGAATTGGCCTCAATAGCAACTAATGCCCTGGTGTGGTGTAGGTGGCCTCAGCCAGCAGCCACAGGCCCTGGTGTGGTGTAAGTGGCCTCAGCCAGCAGCCACAGGCCCTGGTGTGGTGTAAGTGGCCTCAGCCAGTGCCACAGGCCCTGGTGTGGTGTAATTGGCCTCAGCCAGCAGCCACAGGCCCTGGTGTGGTGTAGGTGGCCTCAGCCAGCAGCCACAGGCCCTGGTGTGGTGTAAGTGGCCTCAGCCAGCAGCCACAGGCCCTGGTGTGGTGTAAGTGGCCTCAGCCAGAGCCACAGGCCCTGATGTGGTGTAAGTGGCCCCAGCCGGTCACTCAGGCCCTGGTGTGGTGTAAGTGGCCTGAGCAAGAGCCACAGACCCTGGTGTGGTGTAATTGGCCTCAGCCAGCAGCCACAGGCCCTGGTGTGGTGTAAGTGGCCTCAGCCAGCAGCCACAGGCCCTGGTGTGGTGTAAGTGGCCTGAGCAAGAGCCACAGGCCCTGGTGTGGTGTAAGTGGCCTGAGCAAGAGCCACAGGCCCTGGTGTGGTGTAAGTGGCCTCAGCCAGCAGCCACAGGCCCTGGTGTGGTGTAAGTAGCCTCAGCCAGAAGCCACAGGCACTGGTGTGGTGTAAGTGGCCTCAGCCAGCAGCCACAGGCCCTGGTGTGGTGTAAGTAGCCTCAGCCAGCAGCCACAGGCCCTGGTGTGGTGTAAGTGGCCTCAGCCAGCAGCCACAGGCCCTGGTGTGGTGTAAGTGGCCTCAGCCAGTGCCACAGGCCCTGGTGTGGTGTAAGTGGCCTGAGCAAGAGCCACAGACCCTGGTGTGGTGTAATTGGCCTCAATAGCAACTAAGGCCCTGGTGTGGTGTATGTGGCCTCAGGCAGCAGCCACAGGCCCTGTTGTGATGTAACTTGCCTGAGCAAGAGCCACAGACCCTGGTGTGGTGTAATTGGCCTCAATAGCAACTAATGCCCTGGTGTGGTGTAGGTGGCCTCAGCCAGCAGCCACAGGCCCTGGTGTGGTGTAAGTGGCCTCAGCCAGCAGCCACAGGCCCTGGTGTGGTGTAAGTGGCCTCAGCCAGAGCCACAGGCCCTGATGTGGTGTAAGTGGCCCCAGCCGGTCACTCAGGCCCTTGTGTGGTGTAAGTGGCCTGAGCAAGAGCCACAGACCCTGGTGTGGTGTAATTGGCCTCAGCCAGCAGCCACAGGCCCTGGTGTGGTGTAAGTGGCCTCAGCCAGCAGCCACAGGCCCTGGTGTGGTGTAAGTGGCCTGAGCAAGAGCCACAGGCCCTGGTGTGGTGTATGTGGCCTGAGCAAAAGCCACAGGCCCTGGTGTGGTGTAAGTGGCCTCAGCCAGCAGCCACAGGCCCTGGTGTGGTGTAAGTAGCCTCAGCCAGAAGCCACAGGCACTGGTGTGGTGTAAGTGGCCTCAGCCAGCAGCAAAAGGGCCCTGGTGTGGTGTAAGTCGCCTCAGCCAGCAGCCACAGGCCCTGGTGTGGTGTAAGTGGCCTGAGCAAGAGCCACAGACCCTGGTGTGGTGTAATTGGCCTCAGCCAGCAGCCACAGGCCCTGGTGTGGTGTAAGTGGCCTCAGCCAGCAGCCACAGGCCCTGGTGTGGTGTAAGTGGCCTGAGCAAGAGCCACAGGCCCTGGTGTGGTGTAAGTGGCCTCAGCCAGCAGCCACAGGCCCTGGTGTGGTGTAAGTAGCCTCAGCCAGAAGCCACAGGCACTGGTGTGGTGTAAGTGGCCTCAGCCAGCAGCAAAAGGGCCCTGGTGTGGTGTAAGTCGCCTCAGCCAGCAGCCACAGGCCCTGGTGTGGTGTAGGTGGCCTCAGCCAGCAGCCACAGGCCCTGGTGTGGTGTAAGTGGCCTCAGCCAGCAGCCACAGGCCCTGGTGTGGTGTAAGTGGCCTCAGCCAGTGCCACAGGCCCTGGTGTGGTGTAAGTGGCCTGAGCAAGAGCCACAGACCCTGGTGTGGTGTAATTGGCCTCAATAGCAACTAAGGCCCTGGTGTGGTGTATGTGGCCTCAGGCAGCAGCCACAGGCCCTGTTGTGATGTAACTTGCCTGAGCAAGAGCCACAGACCCTGGTGTGGTGTAATTGGCCTCAATAGCAACTAATGCCCTGGTGTGGTGTAGGTGGCCTCAGCCAGCAGCCACAGGCCCTGGTGTGGTGTAAGTGGCCTCAGCCAGCAGCCACAGGCCCTGGTGTGGTGTAAGTGGCCTCAGCCAGAGCCACAGGCCCTGATGTGGTGTAAGTGGCCCCAGCCGGTCACTCAGGCCCTTGTGTGGTGTAGGTTGCATCAGCTAGCAGCACAAGACATTGGAAAAGAGCCAAAAGCAGTGTCGTTAATGTGCCCTCATTAATGGGCAGCTGCTTTTGGTCTTTTAATACACCCCTTCTCTGGATCAAAAGCGGTTCAATGACATGAAAATGAAAGGCTTACAGCACCAGGTATTCCCAGGCAGTCTCCCATCCAAGTACTAACCAAGCCCAGCCCTGCTTAGCTTCCGAGATCAGACGAGGTCGGGCGTGCTCAGGGTGGTATGGCCGTAAGCTGCTGGCTCCAGCACAATGTCTCAATTTATGGATTCAAGTGATTAGGTGGCAAGTACCTGAAGTTACGAAGACAATCCTATAACCATACCTGCATGTTTGCATAATACCCTAACCCAAAGGCTCAGTTTGGCATTTATCCAACAGCACAGGCCCTGGATTGTTGAAGATGGCCTCAGGAACCAGCACAGGGCCTGGTGTGTTGTACATGGCCACAGCAAGCAGCACAGGGCCTGGTTTGGTGAAGATGGCCTCGGCCAGAAGCGCAGGGCCTGGTGTGATGTGAGTGGCCTGAGCAAGAGCAACAGGCCTTGGTGTGGTGTAAGTGGCCTCACCCAGCAGCCACAGGCCCTGGTGTGGTGTAAGTCGCCTCAGCCAGAAGCCACAGGCACTGGTGTGGTGTAAGTGGCCTCAGCCAGCAGCAAAAGGGCCCTGGTGTGGTGTAAGTGGCCTCAGCCAGCAGCCACAGGCCCTGGTGTGGTGTAGGTGGCCTCAGCCAGCAGCCACAGGCCCTGGTGTGGTGTAAGTGGCCTCAGCCAGCAGCCACAGGCCCTGGTGTGGTGTAAGTGGCCTCAGCCAGCAGCCACAGGCCCTGGTGTGGTGTAAGTGGCCTCAGCCAGCAGCCACAGGCCCTGGTGTGGTGTAAGTGGCCTGAGCAAGAGCCACAGGCCCTGGTGTGGTGTAAGTGGCCTCAGCCAGCAGCCACAGGCCCTGGTGTGGTGTAAGTAGCCTCAGCCAGAAGCCACAGGCACTGGTGTGGTGTAAGTGGCCTCAGCCAGCAGCAAAAGGGCCCTGGTGTGGTGTAAGTCGCCTCAGCCAGCAGCCACAGGCCCTGGTGTGGTGTAGGTGGCCTCAGCCAGCAGCCACAGGCCCTGGTGTGGTGTAAGTGGCCTCAGCCAGCAGCCACAGGCCCTGGTGTGGTGTAAGTGGCCTCAGCCAGTGCCGCAGGCCCTGGTGTGGTGTAAGTGGCCTGAGCAAGAGCCACAGACCCTGGTGTGGTGTAATTGGCCTCAATAGCAACTAAGGCCCTGGTGTGGTGTATGTGGCCTCAGGCAGCAGCCACAGGCCCTGTTGTGATGTAACTTGCCTGAGCAAGAGCCACAGACCCTGGTGTGGTGGAATTGGCCTCAATAGCAACTAATGCCCTGGTGTGGTGTAGGTGGCCTCAGCCAGCAGCCACAGGCCCTGGTGTGGTGTAAGTGGCCTCAGCCAGCAGCCACAGGCCCTGGTGTGGTGTAAGTGGCCTCAGCCAGTGCCACAGGCCCTGGTGTGGTGTAATTGGCCTCAGCCAGCAGCCACAGGCCCTGGTGTGGTGTAGGTGGCCTCAGCCAGCAGCCACAGGCCCTGGTGTGGTGTAAGTGGCCTCAGCCAGCAGCCACAGGCCCTGGTGTGGTGTAAGTGGCCTCAGCCAGAGCCACAGGCCCTGATGTGGTGTAAGTGGCCCCAGCCGGTCACTCAGGCCCTTGTGTGGTGTAGGTTGCATCAGCTAGCAGCACAAGACATTGGAAAAGAGCCAAAAGCAGTGTCGTTAATGTGCCCTCATTAATGGGCAGCTGCTTTTGGTCTTTTAATACACCCCTTCTCTGGATCAAAAGCGGTTCAATGACATGAAAATGAAAGGCTTACAGCACCAGGTATTCCCAGGCAGTCTCCCATCCAAGTACTAACCAAGCCCAGCCCTGCTTAGCTTCCGAGATCAGACGAGGTCGGGCGTGCTCAGGGTGGTATGGCCGTAAGCTGCTGGCTCCAGCACAATGTCTCAATTTATGGATTCAAGTGATTAGGTGGCAAGTACCTGAAGTTACGAAGACAATCCTATAACCATACCTGCATGTTTGCATAATACCCTAACCCAAAGGCTCAGTTTGGCATTTATCCAACAGCACAGGCCCTGGATTGTTGAAGATGGCCTCAGGAACCAGCACAGGACCTGGTGTGTTTTACATGGCCACAGCAAGCAGCACAGGGCCTGGTTTGGTGAAGATGGCCTCAGCCAGAAGCGCAGGGCCTGGTGTGATGTGAGTGGCCTGAGTAAGAGCAACAGGCCTTGGTGTGGTGTAAGTGGCCTCAGCCAGCAGCCACAGGCCCTGGTGTGGTCTAAGTGGCCTCAGCCAGTGCCACAGGCCCTGGTGTGGTGTAAGTGGCCTGAGCAAGAGCCACAGGCCCTGGTGTGGTGTAAGTGGCCTCAGCCAGCAGCCACAGGCCCTGGTGTGGTGTAAGTGGCCTGAGCAAGTGCCACAGGCCCTGGTGTGGTGTAAGTGGCCTAAGCCAGAGCCACAGGCCCTGGTGTGGTGTAAGTGGCCTCAATAGCAAATAAGGCCCTGGTGTGGTGTAAGTGGCCTGAGCAAGAACCACAGGGCCTGGTTTGGTGAAGATGGCCTCGGCCAGAAGCGCAGGGCCTGGTGTAATGTGAGTGGCCTGAGCAAGAGCCACAGGCCCTGGTGTGGTGTAAGTGGCCTCAGCCAGCAGCCACAGGCCCTGGTGTGGTGTAGGTGGCCTCAGCCAGCAGCCACAGGCCCTGGTGTGGTGTAAGTGGCCTCAGCCAGCAGCCACAGGCCCTGGTGTGGTGTAAGTGGCCTCAGCCAGCAGCCACAGGCCCTGGTGTGGTGTAAGTCGCCTCAGCCAGAAGCCACAGGCACTGGTGTGGTGTAAGTGGCCTCAGCCAGCAGCAAAAGGGCCCTGGTGTGGTGTAAGTGGCCTCAGCCAGCAGCCACAGGCCCTGGTGTGGTGTAGGTGGCCTCAGCCAGCAGCCACATGCCCTGGCGTGGTGTAAGTGGCCTCAGCCAGCAGCCACAGGCCCTGGTGTGGTGTAAGTGGCCTCAGCCAGCAGCCACAGGCCCTGGTGTGGTGTAAGTGGCCTCAGCCAGTGCCACAGGCCCTGGTGTGGTGTAAGTGGCCTGAGCAAGAGCCACAGACCCTGGTGTGGTGTAAGTGGCCTCAGCCAGCAGCCACAGGCCCTGGTGTGGTGTAAGTCGCCTCAGCTAGAAGACACAGGCACTGGTGTGGTGTAAGTGGCCTCAGCCAGCAGCAAAAGGGCCCTGGTGTGGTGTAAGTGGCCTCAGCCAGCAGCCACAGGCCCTGGTGTGGTGTAAGTGGCCTCAGCCAGTGCCACAGGCCCTGGTGTGGTGTAAGTGGCCTGAGCAAGAGCCACAGGCCCTGGTGTGGTGTAAGTGGCCTCAGCCAGTGCCACAGGCCCTGGTGTGGTGTAAGTGGCCTGAGCAAGAGCCACAGACCCTGGTGTGGTGTAAGTGGCCTCAGCCAGCAGCCACAGGCCCTGGTGTGGTGTAAGTCGCCTCAGCTAGAAGACACAGGCACTGGTGTGGTGTAAGTGGCCTCAGCCAGCAGCAAAAGGGCCCTGGTGTGGTGTAAGTGGCCTCAGCCAGCAGCCACAGGCCCTGGTGTGGTGTAAGTGGCCTCAGCCAGTGCCACAGGCCCTGGTGTGGTGTAAGTGGCCTGAGCAAGAGCCACAGGCCCTGGTGTGGTGTAAGTGGCCTGAGCAAGAGCCACAGGCCCTGGTGTGGTGTAATTGGCCTCAATAGCAACTAATGCCCTGGTGTGGTGTAGGTGGCCTCAGCCAGCAGCCACAGGCCCTGGTGTGGTGTAAGTGGCCTCAGCCAGCAGCCACAGGCCCTGGTGTGGTGTAAGTGGCCTCAGCCAGAGCCACAGGCCCTGATGTGGTGTAAGTGGCCCCAGCCGGTCACTCAGGCCCTTGTGTGGTGTAGGTTGCATCAGCTAGCAGCACAAGACATTGGAAAAGAGCCAAAAGCAGTGTCGTTAATGTGCCCTCATTAATGGGCAGCTGCTTTTGGTCTTTTAATACACCCCTTCTCTGGATCAAAAGCGGTTCAATGACATGAAAATGAAAGGCTTACAGCACCAGGTATTCCCAGGCAGTCTCCCATCCAAGTACTAACCAAGCCCAGCCCTGCTTAGCTTCCGAGATCAGACGAGGTCGGGCGTGCTCAGGGTGGTATGGCCGTAAGCTGCTGGCTCCAGCACAATGTCTCAATTTATGGATTCAAGTGATTAGGTGGCAAGTACCTGAAGTTACGAAGACAATCCTATAACCATACCTGCATGTTTGCATAATACCCTAACCCAAAGGCTCAGTTTGGCATTTATCCAACAGCACAGGCCCTGGATTGTTGAAGATGGCCTCAGGAACCAGCACAGGACCTGGTGTGTTTTACATGGCCACAGCAAGCAGCACAGGGCCTGGTTTGGTGAAGATGGCCTCGGCCAGAAGCGCAGGGCCTGGTGTGATGTGAGTGGCCTGAGTAAGAGCAACAGGCCTTGGTGTGGTGTAAGTGGCCTCAGCCAGCAGCCACAGGCCCTGGTGTGGTCTAAGTGGCCTCAGCCAGTGCCACAGGCCCTGGTGTGGTGTAAGTGGCCTGAGCAAGAGCCACAGGCCCTGGTGTGGTGTAAGTGGCCTCAGCCAGCAGCCACAGGCCCTGGTGTGGTGTAAGTGGCCTGAGCAAGTGCCACAGGCCCTGGTGTGGTGTAAGTGGCCTAAGCCAGAGCCACAGGCCCTGGTGTGGTGTAAGTGGCCTCAATAGCAAATAAGGCCCTGGTGTGGTGTAAGTGGCCTGAGCAAGAACCACAGGGCCTGGTTTGGTGAAGATGGCCTCGGCCAGAAGCGCAGGGCCTGGTGTAATGTGAGTGGCCTGAGCAAGAGCCACAGGCCCTGGTGTGGTGTAAGTGGCCTCAGCCAGCAGCCACAGGCCCTGGTGTGGTGTAGGTGGCCTCAGCCAGCAGCCACAGGCCCTGGTGTGGTGTAAGTGGCCTCAGCCAGCAGCCACAGGCCCTGGTGTGGTGTAAGTGGCCTCAGCCAGCAGCCACAGGCCCTGGTGTGGTGTAAGTCGCCTCAGCCAGAAGCCACAGGCACTGGTGTGGTGTAAGTGGCCTCAGCCAGCAGCAAAAGGGCCCTGGTGTGGTGTAAGTGGCCTCAGCCAGCAGCCACAGGCCCTGGTGTGGTGTAGGTGGCCTCAGCCAGCAGCCACAGGCCCTGGTGTGGTGTAAGTGGCCTCAGCCAGCAGCCACAGGCCCTGGTGTGGTGTAAGTGGCCTCAGCCAGTGCCACAGGCCCTGGTGTGGTGTAAGTGGCCTGAGCAAGAGCCACAGACCCTGGTGTGGTGTAATTGGCCTCAGCCAGCAGCCACAGGCCCTGGTGTGGTGTAAGTCGCCTCAGCTAGAAGACACAGGCACTGGTGTGGTGTAAGTGGCCTCAGCCAGCAGCAAAAGGGCCCTGGTGTGGTGTAAGTCGCCTCAGCCAGCAGCCACAGGCCCTGGTGTGGTGTAGGTGGCCTCAGCCAGCAGCCACAGGCCCTGGTGTGGTGTAAGTGGCCTCAGCCAGCAGCCACAGGCCCTGGTGTGGTGTAAGTGGCCTCAGCCAGCAGCCACAGGCCCTGGTGTGGTGTAAGTGGCCTCAGCCAGTGCCACAGGCCCTGGTGTGGTGTAAGTGGCCGGAGCAAGAGCCACAGGCCCTGGTGTGGTGAAATTGGCCTCAGCCAGCAGCCACAGGCCCTGGTGTGGTGTAAGTGGCCTCAGCCAGCAGCCACAGGCCCTGGTGTGGTGTAAGTGGCCTGAGCAAGAGCCACAGGCCCTGGTGTGGTGTAAGTGGCCTCAGCCAGTGCCACAGGCCCTGGTGTGGTGTAAGTGGCCTGAGCAAGAGCCACAGGCCCTGGTGTGGTGTAAGTGGCCTCAGCCAGCAGCCACAGACCCTGGTGTGGTGTAATTGGCCTCAGCCAGCAGCCACAGGCCCTGGTGTGGTGTAAGTCGCCTCAGCTAGAAGACACAGGCCCTGGTGTGGTCTAAGTGGCCTCAGTCAGTGCCACAGGCCCTGGTGTGGTGTAAGTGGCCTGAGCAAGAGCCACAGGCCCTGGTGTGGTGTAAGTGGCCTCAGCCAGCAGCCACAGGCCCTGGTGTGGTGTAAGTGGCCTCAATAGCAAATAAGGCCCTGGTGTGGTGTAAGTGGCCTGAGCAAGAACCACAGGGCCTGGTTTGGTGAAGATGGCCTCGGCCAGAAGCGCAGGGCCTGGTGTGATGTGAGTGGCCTCAGCCAGCAGCAAAAGGGCCCTGGTGTGGTCTAAGTGGCCTCAGGCAGCAGCCACAGGCCCTGTTGTGATGTAACTTGCCTGAGCCAGCAGCCACAGGCCCTGGTGTGGTGTAAGTGGCCTCAGCCAGAGCCACAGGCCCTGATGTGGTGTAAGTGGCCCCAGCCGGTCACTCAGGCCCTGGTGTGGTGTAAGTGGCCTCAGCCAGTGCCACAGGCCCTGGTGTGGTGTAAGTGGCCTGAGCAAGACCCACAGACCCTGGTGTGGTGAAATTGGCCTCAGCCAGCAGCCACAGGCCCTGGTGTGGTGTAAGTGGCCTCAGCCAGCAGCCACAGGCCCTGGTGTGGTGTAAGTGGCCTGAGCAAGAGCCACAGGCCCTGGTGTGGTGTAAGTGGCCTCAGCCAGCAGCCACAGGCCCTGGTGTGGTGTAAGTAGCCTCAGCCAGAAGCCACAGGCACTGGTGTGGTGTAAGTGGCCTCAGCCAGCAGCAAAAGGGCCCTGGTGTGGTGTAAGTCGCCTCAGCCAGCAGCCACAGGCCCTGGTGTGGTGTAGGTGGCCTCAGCCAGCAGCCACAGGCCCTGGTGTGGTGTAAGTGGCCTCAGCCAGCAGCCACAGGCCCTGGTGTGGTGTAAGTGGCCTCAGCCAGTGCCACAGGCCCTGGTGTGGTGTAAGTGGCCTGAGCAAGAGCCACAGACCCTGGTGTGGTGTAATTGGCCTCAATAGCAACTAAGGCCCTGGTGTGGTGTATGTGGCCTCAGGCAGCAGCCACAGGCCCTGTTGTGATGTAACTTGCCTGAGCAAGAGCCACAGACCCTGGTGTGGTGTAATTGGCCTCAATAGCAACTAATGCCCTGGTGTGGTGTAGGTGGCCTCAGCCAGCAGCCACAGGCCCTGGTGTGGTGTAAGTGGCCTCAGCCAGCAGCCACAGGCCCTGGTGTGGTGTAAGTGGCCTCAGCCAGAGCCACAGGCCCTGATGTGGTGTAAGTGGCCCCAGCCGGTCACTCAGGCCCTTGTGTGGTGTAGGTTGCATCAGCTAGCAGCACAAGACATTGGAAAAGAGCCAAAAGCAGTGTCGTTAATGTGCCCTCATTAATGGGCAGCTGCTTTTGGTCTTTTAATACACCCCTTCTCTGGATCAAAAGCGGTTCAATGACATGAAAATGAAAGGCTTACAGCACCAGGTATTCCCAGGCAGTCTCCCATCCAAGTACTAACCAAGCCCAGCCCTGCTTAGCTTCCGAGATCAGACGAGGTCGGGCGTGCTCAGGGTGGTATGGCCGTAAGCTGCTGGCTCCAGCACAATGTCTCAATTTATGGATTCAAGTGATTAGGTGGCAAGTACCTGAAGTTACGAAGACAATCCTATAACCATACCTGCATGTTTGCATAATACCCTAACCCAAAGGCTCAGTTTGGCATTTATCCAACAGCACAGGCCCTGGATTGTTGAAGATGGCCTCAGGAACCAGCACAGGGCCTGGTGTGTTGTACATGGCCACAGCAAGCAGCACAGGGCCTGGTTTGGTGAAGATGGCCTCGGCCAGAAGCGCAGGGCCTGGTGTGATGTGAGTGGCCTGAGCAAGAGCAACAGGCCTTGGTGTGGTGTAAGTGGCCTCAGCCAGAAGCCACAGGCACTGGTGTGGTGTAAGTGGCCTCAGCCAGCAGCAAAAGGGCCCTGGTGTGGTGTAAGTGGCCTCAGCCAGCAGCCACAGGCCCTGGGGTGGTGTAGGTGGCCTCAGCCAGCAGCCACAGGCCCTGGTGTGGTGTAAGTGGCCTCAGCCAGTGCCACAGGCCCTGGTGTGGTGTAAGTGGCCTGAGCAAGAGCCACAGACCCTGGTGTGGTGTAATTGGCCTCAGCCAGCAGCCACAGGCCCTGGTGTGGTGTAAGTCGCCTCAGCTAGAAGACACAGGCACTGGTGTGGTGTAAGTGGCCTCAGCCAGCAGCAAAAGGGCCCTGGTGTGGTGTAAGTCGCCTCAGCCAGCAGCCACAGGCCCTGGTGTGGTGTAGGTGGCCTCAGCCAGCAGCCACAGGCCCTGGTGTGGTGTAAGTGGCCTCAGCCAGCAGCCACAGGCCCTGGTGTGGTGTAAGTGGCCTCAGCCAGCAGCCACAGGCCCTGGTGTGGTGTAAGTGGCCTCAGCCAGCAGCCACAGGCCCTGGTGTGGTGTAAGTGGCCTCAGCCAGAGCCACAGGCCCTGATGTGGTGTAAGTGGCCCCAGCCGGTCACTCAGGCCCTGGTGTGGTGTAAGTGGCCTGAGCAAGAGCCACAGACCCTGGTGTGGTGTAATTGGCCTCAGCCAGCAGCCACAGGCCCTGGTGTGGTGTAAGTGGCCTCAGCCAGCAGCCACAGGCCCTGGTGTGGTGTAAGTGGCCTGAGCAAGAGCCACAGGCCCTGGTGTGGTGTAAGTGGCCTGAGCAAGAGCCACAGGCCCTGGTGTGGTGTAAGTGGCCTCAGCCAGCAGCCACAGGCCCTGGTGTGGTGTAAGTAGCCTCAGCCAGAAGCCACAGGCACTGGTGTGGTGTAAGTGGCCTCAGCCAGCAGCCACAGGCCCTGGTGTGGTGTAAGTGGCCTCAGCCAGCAGCCACAGGCCCTGGTGTGGTGTAAGTGGCCTGAGCAAGAGCCACAGGCCCTGGTGTGGTGTATGTGGCCTGAGCAAGAGCCACAGGCCCTGGTGTGGTGTAAGTGGCCTCAGCCAGCAGCCACAGGCCCTGGTGTGGTGTAAGTAGCCTCAGCCAGAAGCCACAGGCACTGGTGTGGTGTAAGTGGCCTCAGCCAGCAGCAAAAGGGCCCTGGTGTGGTGTAAGTCGCCTCAGCCAGCAGCCACAGGCCCTGGTGTGGTGTAAGTGGCCTGAGCAAGAGCCACAGACCCTGGTGTGGTGTAATTGGCCTCAGCCAGCAGCCACAGGCCCTGGTGTGGTGTAAGTGGCCTCAGCCAGCAGCCACAGGCCCTGGTGTGGTGTAACTGGCCTGAGCAAGAGCCACAGGCCCTGGTGTGGTGTAAGTGGCCTCAGCCAGCAGCCACAGGCCCTGGTGTGGTGTAAGTAGCCTCAGCCAGAAGCCACAGGCACTGGTGTGGTGTAAGTGGCCTCAGCCAGCAGCAAAAGGGCCCTGGTGTGGTGTAAGTCGCCTCAGCCAGCAGCCACAGGCCCTGGTGTGGTGTAGGTGGCCTCAGCCAGCAGCCACAGGCCCTGGTGTGGTGTAAGTGGCCTCAGCCAGCAGCCACAGGCCCTGGTGTGGTGTAAGTGGCCTCAGCCAGTGCCACAGGCCCTGGTGTGGTGTAAGTGGCCTGAGCAAGAGCCACAGACCCTGGTGTGGTGTAATTGGCCTCAATAGCAACTAAGGCCCTGGTGTGGTGTATGTGGCCTCAGGCAGCAGCCACAGGCCCTGTTGTGATGTAACTTGCCTGAGCCAGCAGCCACAGGCCCTGGTGTGGTGTAAGTGGCCTCAGCCAGAGCCACAGGCCCTGATGTGGTGTAAGTGGCCCCAGCCGGTCACTCAGGCCCTGGTGTGGTGTAATTGGCCTCAGCCAGCAGCCACAGGCCCTGGTGTGGTGTAGGTGGCCTCAGCCAGCAGCCACAGGCCCTGGTGTGGTGTAAGTGGCCTCAGCCAGCAGCCACAGGCCCTGGTGTGGTGTAAGTGGCCTCAGCCAGAGCCACAGGCCCTGATGTGGTGTAAGTGGCCCCAGCCGGTCACTCAGGCCCTTGTGTGGTGTAGGTTGCATCAGCTAGCAGCACAAGACATTGGAAAAGAGCCAAAAGCAGTGTCGTTAATATGCCCTCATTAATGGGCAGCTGCTTTTGGTCTTTTAATACACCCCTTCTCTGGATCAAAAGCGGTTCAATGACATGAAAATGAAAGGCTTACAGCACCAGGTATTCCCAGGCAGTCTCCCATCCAAGTACTAACCAAGCCCAGCCCTGCTTAGCTTCCGAGATCAGACGAGGTCGGGCGTGCTCAGGGTGGTATGGCCGTAAGCTGCTGGCTCCAGCACAATGTCTCAATTTATGGATTCAAGTGATTAGGTGGCAAGTACCTGAAGTTACGAAGACAATCCTATAACCATACCTGCATGTTTGCATAATACCCTAACCCAAAGGCTCAGTTTGGCATTTATCCAACAGCACAGGCCCTGGATTGTTGAAGATGGCCTCAGGAACCAGCACAGGGCCTGGTGTGTTGTACATGGCCACAGCAAGCAGCACAGGGCCTGGTTTGGTGAAGATGGCCTCGGCCAGAAGCGCAGGGCCTGGTGTGATGTGAGTGGCCTGAGCAAGAGCAACAGGCCTTGGTGTGGTGTAAGTGGCCTCAGCCAGCAGCCACAGGCCCTGGTGTGGTGTAAGTCGCCTCAGCCAGAAGCCACAGGCACTGGTGTGGTGTAAGTGGCCTCAGCCAGCAGCAAAAGGGCCCTGGTGTGGTGTAAGTGGCCTCAGCCAGCAGCCACAGGCCCTGGTGTGGTGTAGGTGGCCTCAGCCAGCAGCCACAGGCCCTGGTGTGGTGTAAGTGGCCTCAGCCAGCAGCCACAGGCCCTGGTGTGGTGTAAGTGGCCTCAGCCAGCAGCCACAGGCCCTGGTGTGGTGTAAGTGGCCTCAGCCAGTGCCACAGGCCCTGGTGTGGTGTAAGTGGCCTGAGCAAGAGCCACAGACCCTGGTGTGGTGTAATTGGCCTCAGCCAGCAGCCACAGGCCCTGGTGTGGTGTAAGTCGCCTCAGCTAGAAGACACAGGCACTGGTGTGGTGTAAGTGGCCTCAGCCAGCAGCAAAAGGGCCCTGGTGTGGTGTAAGTGGCCTCAGCCAGCAGCCACAGGCCCTGGTGTGGTGTAGGTGGCCTCAGCCAGCAGCCACAGGCCCTGGTGTGGTGTAAGTGGCCTCAGCCAGCAGCCACAGGCCCTGGTGTGGTGTAAGTGGCCTCAGCCAGCAGCAAAAGGGCCCTGGTGTGGTGTAAGTCGCCTCAGCCAGCAGCCACAGGCCCTGGTGTGGTGTAAGTGGCCTCAGCCAGCAGCCACAGGCCCTGGTGTGGTGTAAGTGGCCTCAGCCAGCAGCCACAGGCCCTGGTGTGGTGTAAGTGGCCTGAGCAAGAGCCACAGGCCCTGGTGTGGTGTAAGTGGCCTGAGCAAGAGCCACAGACCCTGGTGTGGTGTAATTGGCCTCAATAGCAACTAATGCCCTGGTGTGGTGTAGGTGGCCTCAGCCAGCAGCCACAGGCCCTGGTGTGGTGTAAGTGGCCTCAGCCAGCAGCCACAGGCCCTGGTGTGGTGTAAGTGGCCTCAGCCAGAGCCACAGGCCCTGATGTGGTGTAAGTGGCCCCAGCCGGTCACTCAGGCCCTTGTGTGGTGTAGGTTGCATCAGCTAGCAGCACAAGACATTGGAAAAGAGCCAAAAGCAATGTCGTTAATGTGCCCTCATTAATGGGCAGATGCTTTTTGTCTTTTAATACACCCCTTCTCTGGATCAAAAGCGATTCAATGACATGAAAATGAAAGGCTTACAGCACCAGGTATTCCCAGGCAGTCTCCCATCCAAGTACTAGCCAAGCCCAGCCCTGCTTAGCTTCCGAGATCAGACGAGGTCGGGCGTGCTCAGGGTGGTATGGCCGTAAGCTGCTGGCCCCAGCACAATGTCTCAATTTATGGATTCAAGTGATTAGGTGGCAAGTACCTGAAGTTACGAAGACAATCCTATAACCATACCTGCATGTTTGCATAATACCCTAACCCAAAGGCTCAGTTTGGCATTTATCCAACAGCACAGGCCCTGGATTGTTGAAGATGGCCTCAAGAACCAGCACAGGACCTGGTGTGTTTTACATGGCCACAGCAAGCAGCACAGGGCCTGGTTTGGTGAAGATGGCCTCAGCAAGCAGCCACAGGCCCTGGTTTGGTGTAAGTGGCCTCAGCCAGCAGCCACAGGCCCTGGTGTGGTCTAAGTGGCCTCAGCCAGTGCCACAGGCCCTGGTGTGGTGTAAGTGGCCTGAGCAAGAGCCACAGGCCCTGGTGTGGTGTAAGTGGCCTCAGCCAGCAGCCACAGGCCCTGGTGTGGTGTAAGTGGCCTGAGCAAGTGCCACAGGCCCTGGTGTGGTGTAAGTGGCCTAAGCCAGAGCCACAGGCCCTGGTGTGGTGTAAGTGGCCTCAATAGCAAATAAGGCCCTGGTGTGGTGTAAGTGGCCTGAGCAAGAACCACAGGGCCTGGTTTGGTGAAGATGGCCTCGGCCAGAAGCGCAGGGCCTGGTGTAATGTGAGTGGCCTGAGCAAGAGCCACAGGCCCTGGTGTGGTGTAAGTCGCCTCAGCCAGAATCCACAGCCACTGGTGTGGTGTAAGTGGCCTCAGCCAGCAGCAAAAGGGCCCTGGTGTGGTGTAAGTCGCCTCAGCCAGCAGCCACAGGCCCTGGTGTGGTGTAGGTGGCCTCAGCCAGCAGCCACAGGCCCTGGTGTGGTGTAAGTGGCCTCAATAGCAACTAAGGCCCTGGTGTGGTGTAAGTGGCTTCAGCCAGCAGCCACAGGCTCTGGTGTGGTGTAACTGGCCTCAGCCAGCAGCCACAGGCCCTGGTGTGGTGTAAGTGGCCTCAGCCAGCAGCCACAGGCCCTGGTGTGGTGTAAGTGGCCTCAGCCAGTGCCACAGGCCCTGGTGTGGTGTAAGTGGCCTGAGCAAGAGCCACAGACCCTGGTGTGGTGTAATTGGCCTCAGCCAGCAGCCACAGGCCCTGGTGTGGTGTAAGTGGCCTCAGCCAGCAGCAAAAGGGCCCTGGTGTGGTGTAAGTGGCCTCAGCCAGCAGCCACAGCCCCTGGTGTGGTGTAGGTGGCCTCAGCCAGAAGCCACAGGCACTGGTGTGGTGTAAGTGGCCTCAGCCAGCAGCAAAAGGGCCCTGGTGTGGTGTAAGTGGCCTCAGCCAGCAGCCACAGGCCCTGGTGTGGTGTAAGTGGCCTCAGCCAGCAGCCACAGGCCCTGGTGTGGTGTAAGTGGCCTCAGCCAGTGCCACAGGCCCTGGTGTGGTGTAAGTGGCCTGAGCAAGAGCCACAGACCCTGGTGTGGTGTAATTGGCCTCAGCCAGCAGCCACAGGCCCTGGTGTGGTGTAAGTCGCCTCAGCTAGAAGACACAGGCCCTGGTGTGGTGTAAGTCGCCTCAGCCAGCAGCCACAGGCCCTGGTGTGGTGTAGGTGGCCTCAGCCAGCAGCCACAGGCCCTGGTGTGGTGTAAGTGGCCTCAGCCAGAAGCCACAGGCACTGGTGTGGTGTAAGTGGCCTCAGCCAGCAGCCACAGGCCCTGATGTGGTGTAAGTGGCCTCAGCCAGTGCCACAGGCCCTGGTGTGGTGTAAGTGGCCTGAGCAAGAGCCACAGGCCCTGGTGTGGTGTACGTGGCCTAATCCAGAGCCACAGGCCCTGGTGTGGTGTAAGTGGCCTCAATAGCAACTAATGCCCTGGTGTGGTGTAAGTGGCCTGAGCAAGAACCACAGGGCCTGGTTTGGTGAAGATGGCCTCGGCCAGAAGCGCAGGGCCTGGTGTGATGTGAGTGGCCTCAGCCAGCAGCAAAAGGGCCCTGGTGTGGTCTAAGTGGCCTCAGGTAGCAGCCACAGGCCCTGTTGTGATGTAACTTGCCTGAGCCAGCAGCCACAGGCCCTGGTGTGGTGTAAGTGGCCTCAGCCAGAGCCACAGGCCCTGATGTGGTGTAAGTGGCCCCAGCCGGTCACTCAGGCCCTGGTGTGGTGTAAGTGGCCTCAGCCAGTGCCACAGGCCCTGGTGTGGTGTAAGTGGCCTGAGCAAGACCCACAGACCCTGGTGTGGTGAAATTGGCCTCAGCCAGCAGCCACAGGCCCTGGTGTGGTGTAAGTGGCCTCAGCCAGCAGCCACAGGCCCTGGTGTGGTGTAAGTGGCCTGAGCAAGAGCCACAGGCCCTGGTGTGGTGTAAGTGGCCTCAGCCAGCAGCCACAGGCCCTGGTGTGGTGTAAGTAGCCTCAGCCAGAAGCCACAGGCACTGGTGTGGTGTAAGTGGCCTCAGCCAGCAGCAAAAGGGCCCTGGTGTGGTGTAAGTCGCCTCAGCCAGCAGCCACAGGCCCTGGTGTGGTGTAGGTGGCCTCAGCCAGCAGCCACAGGCCCTGGTGTGGTGTAAGTGGCCTCAGCCAGCAGCCACAGGCCCTGGTGTGGTGTAAGTGGCCTCAGCCAGTGCCACAGGCCCTGGTGTGGTGTAAGTGGCCTGAGCAAGAGCCACAGACCCTGGTGTGGTGTAATTGGCCTCAATAGCAACTAAGGCCCTGGTGTGGTGTATGTGGCCTCAGGCAGCAGCCACAGGCCCTGTTGTGATGTAACTTGCCTGAGCAAGAGCCACAGACCCTGGTGTGGTGTAATTGGCCTCAATAGCAACTAATGCCCTGGTGTGGTGTAGGTGGCCTCAGCCAGCAGCCACAGGCCCTGGTGTGGTGTAAGTGGCCTCAGCCAGAGCCACAGGCCCTGATGTGGTGTAAGTGGCCCCAGCCGGTCACTCAGGCCCTTGTGTGGTGTAGGTTGCATCAGCTAGCAGCACAAGACATTGGAAAAGAGCCAAAAGCAGTGTCGTTAATGTGCCCTCATTAATGGGCAGCTGCTTTTGGTCTTTTAATACACCCCTTCTCTGGATCAAAAGCGGTTCAATGACATGAAAATGAAAGGCTTACAGCACCAGGTATTCCCAGGCAGTCTCCCATCCAAGTACTAACCAAGCCCAGCCCTGCTTAGCTTCCGAGATCAGACGAGGTCGGGCGTGCTCAGGGTGGTATGGCCGTAAGCTGCTGGCTCCAGCACAATGTCTCAATTTATGGATTCAAGTGATTAGGTGGCAAGTACCTGAAGTTACGAAGACAATCCTATAACCATACCTGCATGTTTGCATAATACCCTAACCCAAAGGCTCAGTTTGGCATTTATCCAACAGCACAGGCCCTGGATTGTTGAAGATGGCCTCAGGAACCAGCACAGGGCCTGGTGTGTTGTACATGGCCACAGCAAGCAGCACAGGGCCTGGTTTGGTGAAGATGGCCTCGGCCAGAAGCGCAGGGCCTGGTGTGATGTGAGTGGCCTGAGCAAGAGCAACAGGCCTTGGTGTGGTGTAAGTGGCCTCAGCCAGAAGCCACAGGCACTGGTGTGGTGTAAGTGGCCTCAGCCAGCAGCAAAAGGGCCCTGGTGTGGTGTAAGTGGCCTCAGCCAGCAGCCACAGGCCCTGGGGTGGTGTAGGTGGCCTCAGCCAGCAGCCACAGGCCCTGGTGTGGTGTAAGTGGCCTCAGCCAGTGCCACAGGCCCTGGTGTGGTGTAAGTGGCCTGAGCAAGAGCCACAGACCCTGGTGTGGTGTAATTGGCCTCAGCCAGCAGCCACAGGCCCTGGTGTGGTGTAAGTCGCCTCAGCTAGAAGACACAGGCACTGGTGTGGTGTAAGTGGCCTCAGCCAGCAGCAAAAGGGCCCTGGTGTGGTGTAAGTCGCCTCAGCCAGCAGCCACAGGCCCTGGTGTGGTGTAGGTGGCCTCAGCCAGCAGCCACAGGCCCTGGTGTGGTGTAAGTGGCCTCAGCCAGCAGCCACAGGCCCTGGTGTGGTGTAAGTGGCCTCAGCCAGCAGCCACAGGCCCTGGTGTGGTGTAAGTGGCCTCAGCCAGCAGCCACAGGCCCTGGTGTGGTGTAAGTGGCCTCAGCCAGAGCCACAGGCCCTGATGTGGTGTAAGTGGCCCCAGCCGGTCACTCAGGCCCTGGTGTGGTGTAAGTGGCCTGAGCAAGAGCCACAGACCCTGGTGTGGTGTAATTGGCCTCAGCCAGCAGCCACAGGCCCTGGTGTGGTGTAAGTGGCCTCAGCCAGCAGCCACAGGCCCTGGTGTGGTGTAAGTGGCCTGAGCAAGAGCCACAGGCCCTGGTGTGGTGTAAGTGGCCTGAGCAAGAGCCACAGGCCCTGGTGTGGTGTAAGTGGCCTCAGCCAGCAGCCACAGGCCCTGGTGTGGTGTAAGTAGCCTCAGCCAGAAGCCACAGGCACTGGTGTGGTGTAAGTGGCCTCAGCCAGCAGCCACAGGCCCTGGTGTGGTGTAAGTGGCCTCAGCCAGCAGCCACAGGCCCTGGTGTGGTGTAAGTGGCCTGAGCAAGAGCCACAGGCCCTGGTGTGGTGTAAGTGGCCTCAGCCAGCAGCCACAGGCCCTGGTGTGGTGTAAGTAGCCTCAGCCAGAAGCCACAGGCACTGGTGTGGTGTAAGTGGCCTCAGCCAGCAGCAAAAGGGCCCTGGTGTGGTGTAAGTCGCCTCAGCCAGCAGCCACAGGCCCTGGTGTGGTGTAAGTGGCCTGAGCAAGAGCCACAGACCCTGGTGTGGTGTAATTGGCCTCAGCCAGCAGCCACAGGCCCTGGTGTGGTGTAAGTGGCCTCAGCCAGCAGCCACAGGCCCTGGTGTGGTGTAAGTGGCCTGAGCAAGAGCCACAGGCCCTGGTGTGGTGTAAGTGGCCTCAGCCAGCAGCCACAGGCCCTGGTGTGGTGTAAGTAGCCTCAGCCAGAAGCCACAGGCACTGGTGTGGTGTAAGTGGCCTCAGCCAGCAGCAAAAGGGCCCTGGTGTGGTGTAAGTCGCCTCAGCCAGCAGCCACAGGCCCTGGTGTGGTGTAGGTGGCCTCAGCCAGCAGCCACAGGCCCTGGTGTGGTGTAAGTGGCCTCAGCCAGCAGCCACAGGCCCTGGTGTGGTGTAAGTGGCCTCAGCCAGTGCCACAGGCCCTGGTGTGGTGTAAGTGGCCTGAGCAAGAGCCACAGACCCTGGTGTGGTGTAATTGGCCTCAATAGCAACTAAGGCCCTGGTGTGGTGTATGTGGCCTCAGGCAGCAGCCACAGGCCCTGTTGTGATGTAACTTGCCTGAGCCAGCAGCCACAGGCCCTGGTGTGGTGTAAGTGGCCTCAGCCAGCAGCCACAGGCCCTGGTGTGGTGTAAGTGGCCTCAGCCAGAGCCACAGGCCCTGATGTGGTGTAAGTGGCCCCAGCCGGTCACTCAGGCCCTTGTGTGGTGTAGGTTGCATCAGCTAGCAGCACAAGACATTGGAAAAGAGCCAAAAGCAGTGTCGTTAATGTGCCCTCATTAATGGGCAGCTGCTTTTGGTCTTTTAATACACCCCTTCTCTGGATCAAAAGCGGTTCAATGACATGAAAATGAAAGGCTTACAGCACCAGGTATTCCCAGGCAGTCTCCCATCCAAGTACTAACCAAGCCCAGCCCTGCTTAGCTTCCGAGATCAGACGAGGTCGGGCGTGCTCAGGGTGGTATGGCCGTAAGCTGCTGGCTCCAGCACAATGTCTCAATTTATGGATTCAAGTGATTAGGTGGCAAGTACCTGAAGTTACGAAGACAATCCTATAACCATACCTGCATGTTTGCATAATACCCTAACCCAAAGGCTCAGTTTGGCATTTATCCAACAGCACAGGCCCTGGATTGTTGAAGATGGCCTCAGGAACCAGCACAGGGCCTGGTGTGTTGTACATGGCCACAGCAAGCAGCACAGGGCCTGGTTTGGTGAAGATGGCCTCGGCCAGAAGCGCAGGGCCTGGTGTGATGTGAGTGGCCTGAGCAAGAGCAACAGGCCTTGGTGTGGTGTAAGTGGCCTCAGCCAGCAGCCACAGGCCCTGGTGTGGTGTAAGTCGCCTCAGCCAGAAGCCACAGGCACTGGTGTGGTGTAAGTGGCCTCAGCCAGCAGCAAAAGGGCCCTGGTGTGGTGTAAGTGGCCTCAGCCAGCAGCCACAGGCCCTGGTGTGGTGTAGGTGGCCTCAGCCAGCAGCCACAGGCCCTGGTGTGGTGTAAGTGGCCTCAGCCAGCAGCCACAGGCCCTGGTGTGGTGTAAGTGGCCTCAGCCAGCAGCCACAGGCCCTGGTGTGGTGTAAGTGGCCTCAGCCAGTGCCACAGGCCCTGGTGTGGTGTAAGTGGCCTGAGCAAGAGCCACAGACCCTGGTGTGGTGTAATTGGCCTCAGCCAGCAGCCACAGGCCCTGGTGTGGTGTAAGTCGCCTCAGCTAGAAGACACAGGCACTGGTGTGGTGTAAGTGGCCTCAGCCAGCAGCAAAAGGGCCCTGGTGTGGTGTAAGTGGCCTCAGCCAGCAGCCACAGGCCCTGGTGTGGTGTAGGTGGCCTCAGCCAGCAGCCACAGGCCCTGGTGTGGTGTAAGTGGCCTCAGCCAGCAGCCACAGGCCCTGGTGTGGTGTAAGTGGCCTCAGCCAGCAGCAAAAGGGCCCTGGTGTGGTGTAAGTCGCCTCAGCCAGCAGCCACAGGCCCTGGTGTGGTGTAAGTGGCCTCAGCCAGCAGCCACAGGCCCTGGTGTGGTGTAAGTGGCCTCAGCCAGCAGCCACAGGCCCTGGTGTGGTGTAAGTGGCCTGAGCAAGAGCCACAGGCCCTGGTGTGGTGTAAGTGGCCTGAGCAAGAGCCACAGACCCTGGTGTGGTGTAATTGGCCTCAATAGCAACTAATGCCCTGGTGTGGTGTAGGTGGCCTCAGCCAGCAGCCACAGGCCCTGGTGTGGTGTAAGTGGCCTGAGCAAGAGCCACAGGCCCTGGTGTGGTGTAAGTGGCCTCAGCCAGCAGCCACAGGCCCTGGTGTGGTGTAAGTGGCCTGAGCAAGTGCCACAGGCCCTGGTGTGGTGTAAGTGGCCTAAGCCAGAGCCACAGGCCCTGGTGTGGTGTAAGTGGCCTCAATAGCAAATAAGGCCCTGGTGTGGTGTAAGTGGCCTGAGCAAGAACCACAGGGCCTGGTTTGGTGAAGATGGCCTCGGCCAGAAGCGCAGGGCCTGGTGTAATGTGAGTGGCCTGAGCAAGAGCCACAGGCCCTGGTGTGGTGTAAGTGGCCTCAGCCAGCAGCCACAGGCCCTGGTGTGGTGTAAGTCGCCTCAGCCAGAATCCACAGCCACTGGTGTGGTGTAAGTGGCCTCAGCCAGCAGCAAAAGGGCCCTGGTGTGGTGTAAATCGCCTCAGCCAGCAGCCACAGGCCCTGGTGTGGTGTAGGTGGCCTCAGCCAGCAGCCACAGGCCCTGGTGTGGTGTAAGTGGCCTCAATAGCAACTAAGGCCCTGGTGTGGTGTAAGTGGCTTCAGCCAGCAGCCACAGGCTCTCGTGTGGTGTAACTGGCCTCAGCCAGCAGCCACAGGCCCTGGTGTGGTGTAAGTGGCCTCAGCCAGCAGCCACAGGCCCTGGTGTGGTGTAAGTGGCCTCAGCCAGTGCCACAGGCCCTGGTGTGGTGTAAGTGGCCTGAGCAAGAGCCACAGACCCTGGTGTGGTGTAATTGGCCTCAGCCAGCAGCCACAGGCCCTGGTGTGGTGTAAGTGGCCTCAGCCAGCAGCAAAAGGGCCCTGGTGTGGTGTAAGTGGCCTCAGCCAGCAGCCACAGCCCCTGGTGTGGTGTAGGTGGCCTCAGCCAGAAGCCACAGGCACTGGTGTGGTGTAAGTGGCCTCAGCCAGCAGCAAAAGGGCCCTGGTGTGGTGTAAGTGGCCTCAGCCAGCAGCCACAGGCCCTGGTGTGGTGTAAGTGGCCTCAGCCAGCAGCCACAGGCCCTGGTGTGGTGTAAGTGGCCTCAGCCAGTGCCACAGGCCCTGGTGTGGTGTAAGTGGCCTGAGCAAGAGCCACAGACCCTGGTGTGGTGTAATTGGCCTCAGCCAGCAGCCACAGGCCCTGGTGTGGTGTAAGTCGCCTCAGCTAGAAGACACAGGCACTGGTGTGGTGTAAGTGGCCTCAGCCAGCAGCAAAAGGGCCCTGGTGTGGTGTAAGTCGCCTCAGCCAGCAGCCACAGGCCCTGGTGTGGTGTAGGTGGCCTCAGCCAGCAGCCACAGGCCCTGGTGTGGTGTAAGTGGCCTCAGCCAGAAGCCACAGGCACTGGTGTGGTGTAAGTGGCCTCAGCCAGCAGCCACAGGCCCTGGTGTGGTGTAAGTGGCCTCAGCCAGTGCCACAGGCCCTGGTGTGGTGTAAGTGGCCTGAGCAAGAGCCACAGGCCCTGGTGTGGTGTAAGTGGCCTGAGCAAGAGCCACAGACCCTGGTGTGGTGTAATTGGCCTCAATAGCAACTAATGCCCTGGTGTGGTGTAGGTGGCCTCAGCCAGCAGCCACAGGCCCTGGTGTGGTGTAAGTGGCCTCAGCCAGCAGCCACAGGCCCTGGTGTGGTGTAAGTGGCCTCAGCCAGAGCCACAGGCCCTGATGTGGTGTAAGTGGCCCCAGCCGGTCACTCAGGCCCTGGTGTGGTGTAGGTGGCATCAGCTAGCAGCACAAGACATTGGAAAAGAGCCAAAAGCAATGTCGTTAATGTGCCCTCATTAATGGGGAGCTGCTTTTGGTCTTTTAATACACCCCTTCTCTGGATCAAAAGCGGTTCAATGACATGAAAATGAAAGGCTTACAGCACCAGGTATTCCCAGGCAGTCTCCCATCCAAGTACTAACCAAGCCCAGCCCTGCTTAGCTTCCGAGATCAGACGAGGTCGGGCGTGCTCAGGGTGGTATGGCCGTAAGCTGCTGGCCCCAGCACAATGTCTCAATTTATGGATTCAAGTGATTAGGTGGCAAGTACCTGAAGTTACGAAGACAATCCTATAACCATACCTGCATGTTTGCATAATACCCTAACCCAAAGGCTCAGTTTGGCATTTATCCAACAGCACAGGCCCTGGATTGTTGAAGATGGCCTCAAGAACCAGCACAGGACCTGGTGTGTTTTACATGGCCACAGCAAGCAGCACAGGGCCTGGTTTGGTGAAGATGGCCTCAGCAAGCAGCCACAGGCCCTGGTTTGGTGTAAGTGGCCTCAGCCAGCAGCCACAGGCCCTGGTGTGGTCTAAGTGGCCTCAGTCAGTGCCACAGGCCCTGGTGTGGTGTAAGTGGCCTGAGCAAGAGCCACAGGCCCTGGTGTGGTGAAGATGGCCTTGGCCAGCAGCAAAAGGGCCCTGGTGTGGTCTAAGTGGCCTCAGCCAGCAGCCACAGGCCCTGGTGTGGTGTAGGTGGCCTCAGCCAGCAGCCACAGGCCCTGGTGTGGTGTAAGTGGCCTCAGCCAGCAGCCACAGGCCCTGGTGTGGTGTAAGTGGCCTCAGCCAGCAGCCACAGGCCCTGGTGTGGTGTAAGTGGCCTCAGCCAGTGCCACAGGCCCTGGTGTGGTGTAAGTGGCCTGAGCAAGAGCCACAGACCCTGGTGTGGTGTAATTGGCCTCAGCCAGCAGCCACAGGCCCTGGTGTGGTGTAAGTCGCCTCAGCCAGAAGCCACAGGCACTGGTGTGGTGTAAGTGGCCTCAGCCAGCAGCAAAAGGGCCCTGGTGTGGTGTAGGTGGCCTCAGCCAGCAGCCACAGGCCCTGGTGTGGTGTAAGTGGCCTCAGCCAGCAGCCACAGGCCCTGGTGTGGTGTAAGTGGCCTCAGCCAGCAGCAAAAGGGCCCTGGTGTGGTGTAAGTGGCCTCAGCCAGCAGCCACAGCCCCTGGTGTGGTGTAGGTGGCCTCAGCCAGAAGCCACAGGCACTGGTGTGGTGTAAGTGGCCTCAGCCAGCAGCAAAAGGGCCCTGGTGTGGTGTAAGTGGCCTCAGCCAGCAGCCACAGGCCCTGGTGTGGTGTAAGTGGCCTCAGCCAGCAGCCACAGGCCCTGGTGTGGTGTAAGTGGCCTCAGCCAGTGCCACAGGCCCTGGTGTGGTGTAAGTGGCCTGAGCAAGAGCCACAGACCCTGGTGTGGTGTAATTGGCCTCAGCCAGCAGCCACAGGCCCTGGTGTGGTGTAAGTCGCCTCAGCTAGAAGACACAGGCACTGGTGTGGTGTAAGTGGCCTCAGCCAGCAGCAAAAGGGCCCTGGTGTGGTGTAAGTCGCCTCAGCCAGCAGCCACAGGCCCTGGTGTGGTGTAGGTGGCCTCAGCCAGCAGCCACAGGCCCTGGTGTGGTGTAAGTGGCCTCAGCCAGAAGCCACAGGCACTGGTGTGGTGTAAGTGGCCTCAGCCAGCAGCCACAGGCCCTGGTGTGGTGTAAGTGGCCTCAGCCAGTGCCACAGGCCCTGGTGTGGTGTAAGTGGCCTGAGCAAGAGCCACAGGCCCTGGTGTGGTGTAAGTGGCCTGAGCAAGAGCCACAGGCCCTGGTGTGGTGTAAGTGGCCTCAGCCAGCAGCCACAGGCCCTGGTGTGGTGTAAGTCGCCTCAGCCAGCAGCCACAGGCCCTGGTGTGGTGTAAGTGGCCTCAGCCAGTGCCACAGGCCCTGGTGTGGTGTAAGTGGCCTGAGCAAGAGCCACAGACCCTGGTGTGGTGTAATTGGCCTCAATAGCAACTAAGGCCCTGGTGTGGTGTATGTGGCCTCAGGCAGCAGCCACAGGCCCTGTTGTGATGTAACTTGCCTGAGCAAGAGCCACAGACCCTGGTGTGGTGTAATTGGCCTCAATAGCAACTAATGCCCTGGTGTGGTGTAGGTGGCCTCAGCCAGCAGCCACAGGCCCTGGTGTGGTGTAAGTGGCCTCAGCCAGCAGCCACAGGCCCTGGTGTGGTGTAAGTGGCCTCAGCCAGAGCCACAGGCCCTGATGTGGTGTAAGTGGCCCCAGCCGGTCACTCAGGCCCTGGTGTGGTGTAGGTGGCATCAGCTAGCAGCACAAGACATTGGAAAAGAGCCAAAAGCAATGTCGTTAATGTGCCCTCATTAATGGGGAGCTGCTTTTGGTCTTTTAATACACCCCTTCTCTGGATCAAAAGCGGTTCAATGACATGAAAATGAAAGGCTTACAGCACCAGGTATTCCCAGGCAGTCTCCCATCCAAGTACTAACCAAGCCCAGCCCTGCTTAGCTTCCGAGATCAGACGAGGTCGGGCGTGCTCAGGGTGGTATGGCCGTAAGCTGCTGGCTCCAGCACAATGTCTCAATTTATGGATTCAAGTGATTAGGTGGCAAGTACCTGAAGTTACGAAGACAATCCTATAACCATACCTGCATGTTTGCATAATACCCTAAACAAAGGCTCAGTTTGGCATTTATCCAACAGCACAGGCCCTGGATTGTTGAAGATGGCCTCAGGGACCAGCACAGGGCCTGGTGTGTTGTACATGGCCACAACAAGCAGCACAGGCCTTGGTGTGGTGTAAGTGGCCTCAGCCAGCAGCCACAGGCCCTGGTGTGGTGTAAGTGGCCTCAGCCAGAAGCCACAGGCACTGGTGTGGTGTAAGTGGCCTCAGCCAGAGCCACAGGCCCTGATGTGGTGTAAGTGGCCTCAGCCAGCAGCAAAAGGGCCCTGGTGTGGTGTAAGTGGCCTCAGCCAGCAGCCACAGGCCCTGGTGTGGTGTAGGTGGCCTCAGCCAGCAGCCACAGGCCCTGGTGTGGTGTAAGTGGCCTCAGCCAGCAGCCAGCAGCCACAGGCCCTGGTGTGGTGTAAGTGGCCTCAGCCAGCAGCCACAGGCCCTGGTGTGGTGTAAGTGGCCTCAGCCAGTGCCACAGGCCCTGGTGTGGTGTAAGTGGCCTGAGCAAGAGCCACAGGCCCTGGTGTGGTGTAAGTGGCCTCAGCCAGTGCCACAGGCCCTGGTGTGGTGTAATTGGCCTCAGCCAGCAGCCACAGGCCCTGGTGTGGTGTAGGTGGCCTCAGCCAGCAGCCACAGGCCCTGGTGTGGTGTAAGTGGCCTCAGCCAGCAGCAAAAGGGCCCTGGTGTGGTGTAAGTGGCCTCAGCCAGCAGCCACAGGCCCTGGTGTGGTGTAGGTGGCCTCAGCCAGCAGCCACAGGCCCTGGTGTGGTGTAAGTGGCCTCAGCCAGCAGCCACAGGCCCTGGTGTGGTGTAAGCGGCCTCAGCCAGTGCCACAGGCCCTGGTGTGGTGTAAGTGGCCTGAGCAAGTGCCACAGGCCCTGGTGTGGTGTAAGTGGCCTGAGCAAGAGCCACAGACCCTGGTGTGGTGTAATTGGCCTCAATAGCAACTAATGCCCTGGTGTGGTGTAGGTGGCCTCAGCCAGCAGCCACAGGCCCTGGTGTGGTGTAAGTGGCCTCAGCCAGCAGCCACAGGCCCTGGTGTGGTGTAAGTGGCCTCAGCCAGAGCCACAGGCCCTGATTTGGTGTAAGTGGCCCCAGCCGGTCACTCAGGCCCTTGTGTGGTGTAGGTTGCATCAGCTAGCAGCACAAGACATTGGAAAAGAGCCAAAAGCAGTGTCGTTAATGTGCCCTCATTAATGGGCAGCTGCTTTTGGTCTTTTAATACACCCCTTCTCTGGATCAAAAGCGGTTCAATGACATGAAAAGGAAAGGCTTACAGTACCAGGTATTCCCAGGCAGTCTCCCATCCAAGTACTAACCAAGCCCAGCCCTGCTTAGCTTCCGAGATCAGACGAGGTCGGGCGTGCTCAGGGTGGTATGGCCGTAAGCTGCTGGCTCCAGCACAATGTCTCAATTTATGGATTCAAGTGATTAGGTGGCAAGTACCTGAAGTTACGAAGACAATCCTATAACCATACCTGCATGTTTGCATAATACCCTAACCCAAAGGCTCAGTTTGGCATTTATCCAACAGCACAGGCCCTGGATTGTTGAAGATGGCCTCAGGGAACAGCACAGGGCCTGGTGTGTTGTACATGGCCACAGCAAGCAGCACAGGGCCTGGTTTGGTGAAGATGGCCTCGGCCAGAAGCGCAGGGCCTGGTGTGATGTGAGTGGCCTGAGCAAGAGCAACAGGCCTTGGTGTGGTGTAAGTGGCCTCAGCCAGCAGCCACAGGCCCTGGTGTGGTGTAAGTCGCCTCAGCCAGAAGCCACAGGCACTGGTGTGGTGTAAGTGGCCTCAGCCAGCAGCCACAGGCCCTGGTGTGGTGTAAGTGGCCTCAGCCAGCAGCCACAGGCACTGGTGTGGTGTAAGTGGCCTCAGCCAGCAGCAAAAGGGCCCTGGTGTGGTTTAAGTCGCCTCAGCCAGCAGCCACAGGCCCTGGTGTGGTGTAGGTGGCCTCAGCCAGCAGCCACAGGCCCTGGTGTGGTGTAAGTGGCCACAGCAAGCAGCACAGGGCCTGGTTTGGTGAAGATGGCCTCGGCCAGAAGCGCAGGGCCTGGTGTGATGTGAGTGGCCTGAGCAAGAGCCACAGGCCTTGGTGTGGTGTAGGTGGCCTCAGCCAGCAGCCACAGGCCCTGGTGTGGTGTAAGTGGCCTCAGCCAGCAGCCACAGGCCCTGGTGTGGTGTAAGTGGCCTCAGCCAGTGCCACAGGCCCTGGTGTGGTGTAAGTGGCCTGAGCAAGAGCCACAGGCCCTGGTGTGGTGTAAGTGGCCTGAGCAAGAGCCACAGACCCTGGTGTGGTGTAATTGGCCTCAATAGCAACTAATGCCCTGGTGTGGTGTAGGTGGCCTCAGCCAGCAGCCACAGGCCCTGGTGTGGTGTAAGTGGCCTCAGCCAGCAGCCACAGGCCCTGGTGTGGTGTAAGTGGCCTCAGCCAGAGCCACAGGCCCTGATGTGGTGTAAGTGGCCCCAGCCGGTCACTCAGGCCCTTGTGTGGTGTAGGTTGCATCAGCTAGCAGCACAAGACATTGGAAAAGAGCCAAAAGCAGTGTCGTTAATGTGCCCTCATTAATGGGCAGCTGCTTTTGGTCTTTTAATACACCCCTTCTCTGGATCAAAAGCGGTTCAATGACATGAAAATGAAAGGCTTACAGCACCAGGTATTCCCAGGCAGTCTCCCATCCAAGTACTAACCAAGCCCAGCCCTGCTTAGCTTCCGAGATCAGACGAGGTCGGGCGTGCTCAGGGTGGTATGGCCGTAAGCTGCTGGCGCCAGCACAATGTCTCAATTTATGGATTCAAGTGATTAGGTGGCAAGTACCTGAAGTTACGAAGACAATCCTATAACCATACCTGCATGTTTGCATAATACCCTAAACAAAGGCTCAGTTTGGCATTTATCCAACAGCACAGGCCCTGGATTGTTGAAGATGGCCTCAGGGACCAGCACAGGGCCTGGTGTGTTGTACATGGCCACAACAAGCAGCACAGGCCTTGGTGTGGTGTAAGTGGCCTCAGCCAGCAGCCACAGGCCCTGGTGTGGTGTAAGTGGCCTCAGCCAGAAGCCACAGGCACTGGTGTGGTGTAAGTGGCCTCAGCCAGAGCCACAGGCCCTGATGTGGTGTAAGTGGCCTCAGCCAGCAGCAAAAGGGCCCTGGTGTGGTGTAAGTGGCCTCAGCCAGCAGCCACAGGCCCTGGTGTGGTGTAGGTGGCCTCAGCCAGCAGCCACAGGCCCTGGTGTGGTGTAAGTGGCCTCAGCCAGCAGCCAGCAGCCACAGGCCCTGGTGTGGTGTAAGTGGCCTCAGCCAGCAGCCACAGGCCCTGGTGTGGTGTAAGTGGCCTCAGCCAGTGCCACAGGCCCTGGTGTGGTGTAAGTGGCCTGAGCAAGAGCCACAGGCCCTGGTGTGGTGTAAGTGGCCTCAGCCAGTGCCACAGGCCCTGGTGTGGTGTAATTGGCCTCAGCCAGCAGCCACAGGCCCTGGTGTGGTGTAGGTGGCCTCAGCCAGCAGCCACAGGCCCTGGTGTGGTGTAAGTGGCCTCAGCCAGCAGCAACAGGCCCTGGTGTGGTGTAGGTGGCCTCAGCCAGCAGCCACAGGCCCTGGTGTGGTGTAAGTGGCCACAGCAAGCAGCACAGGGCCTGGTTTGGTGAAGATGGCCTCGGCCAGAAGCAAAAGGGCCCTGGTGTGATGTGAGTGGCCTGAGCAAGAGCCACAGGCCTTGGTGTGGTGTAGGTGGCCTCAGCCAGCAGCCACAGGCCCTGGTGTGGTGTAAGTGGCCTCAGCCAGCAGCCACAGGCCCTGGTGTGGTGTAAGTGGCCTCAGCCAGTGCCACAGGCCCTGGTGTGGTGTAAGTGGCCTGAGCAAGAGCCACAGGCCCTGGTGTGGTGTAAGTGGCCTGAGCAAGAGCCACAGACCCTGGTGTGGTGTAATTGGCCTCAATAGCAACTAATGCCCTGGTGTGGTGTAGGTGGCCTCAGCCAGCAGCCACAGGCCCTGGTGTGGTGTAAGTGGCCTCAGCCAGCAGCCACAGGCCCTGGTGTGGTGTAAGTGGCCTCAGCCAGAGCCACAGGCCCTGATGTGGTGTAAGTGGCCCCAGCCGGTCACTCAGGCCCTTGTGTGGTGTAGGTTGCATCAGCTAGCAGCACAAGACATTGGAAAAGAGCCAAAAGCAGTGTCGTTAATGTGCCCTCATTAATGGGCAGCTGCTTTTGGTCTTTTAATACACCCCTTCTCTGGATCAAAAGCGGTTCAATGACATGAAAATGAAAGGCTTACAGTACCAGGTATTCCCAGGCAGTCTCCCATCCAAGTACTAACCAAGCCCAGCCCTGCTTAGCTTCCGAGATCAGACGAGGTCGGGCGTGCTCAGGGTGGTATGGCCGTAAGCTGCTGGCTCCAGCACAATGTCTCAATTTATGGATTCAAGTGATTAGGTGGCAAGTACCTGAAGTTACGAAGACAATCCTATAACCATACCTGCATGTTTGCATAATACCCTAACCCAAAGGCTCAGTTTGGCATTTATCCAACAGCACAGGCCCTGGATTGTTGAAGAGGGCCTCAGGAACCAGCACAGGGCCTGGTGTGTTGTACATGGCCACAGCAAGCAGCACAGGGCCTGGTTTGGTGAAGATGGCCTCGGCCAGAAGCGCAGGGCCTGGTGTGATGTGAGTGGCCTGAGTAAGAGCAACAGGCCTTGGTGTGGTGTAAGTGGCCTCAGCCAGCAGCCACAGGCCCTGGTGTGGTGTAAGTCGCCTCAGCCAGAAGCCACAGGCACTGGTGTGGTGTAAGTGGCCTCAGCCAGCAGCAAAAGGGCCCTGGTGTGGTGTAAGTGGCCTCAGCCAGCAGCCACAGGCCCTGGTGTGGTGTAGGTGGCCTCAGCCAGCAGCCACAGGCCCTGGTGTGGTGTAAGTGGCCTCAGCCAGCAGCCACAGGCCCTGGTGTGGTGTAAGTGGCCTCAGCCAGCAGCCACAGGCCCTGGTGTGGTGTAAGTGGCCTCAGCCAGTGCCACAGGCCCTGGTGTGGTGTAAGTGGCCTGAGCAAGAGCCACAGGCCCTGGTGTGGTGTAAGTGGCCTCAGCCAGTGCCACAGGCCCTGGTGTGGTGTAATTGGCCTCAGCCAGCAGCCACAGGCCCTGGTGTGGTGTAGGTGGCCTCAGCCAGCAGCCACAGGCCCTGGTGTGGTGTAAGTGGCCTCAGCCAGCAGCCACAGGCCCTGGTGTGGTGTAAGTGGCCTCAGCCAGAGCCACAGGCCCTGATGTGGTGTAAGTGGCCCCAGCCGGTCACTCAGGCCCTTGTGTGGTGTAGGTTGCATCAGCTAGCAGCACAAGACATTGGAAAAGAGCCAAAAGCAGTGTCGTTAATGTGCCCTCATTAATGGGCAGCTGCTTTTGGTCTTTTAATACACCCCTTCTCTGGATCAAAAGCGGTTCAATGACATGAAAATGAAAGGCTTACAGTACCAGGTATTCCCAGGCAGTCTCCCATCCAAGTACTAACCAAGCCCAGCCCTGCTTAGCTTCCGAGATCAGACGAGGTCGGGCGTGCTCAGGGTGGTATGGCCGTAAGCTGCTGGCTCCAGCACAATGTCTCAATTTATGGATTCAAGTGATTAGGTGGCAAGTACCTGAAGTTACGAAGACAATCCTATAACCATACCTGCATGTTTGCATAATACCCTAAACAAAGGCTCAGTTTGGCATTTATCCAACAGCACAGGCCCTGGATTGTTGAAGATGGCCTCAGGGACCAGCACAGGGCCTGGTGTGTTGTACATGGCCACAACAAGCAGCACAGGGCCTGGTTTGGTGAAGATGGCCTCGGCCAGAAGCGCAGGGCCTGGTGTGATGTGAGTGGCCTGAGCAAGAGCAACAGGCCTTGGTGTGGTGTAAGTGGCCTCAGCCAGCAGCCACAGGCCCTGGTGTGGTGTAAGTCGCCTCAGCCAGAAGCCACAGGCACTGGTGTGGTGTAAGTGGCCTCAGCCAGCAGCAAAAGGGCCCTGGTGTGGTGTAAGTGGCCTCAGCCAGCAGCCACAGGCCCTGGTGTGGTGTAGGTGGCCTCAGCCAGCAGCCACAGGCCCTGGTGTGGTGTAAGTGGCCTCAGCCAGCAGCCACAGGCCCTGGTGTGGTGTAAGTGGCCTCAGCCAGTGCCACAGGCCCTGGTGTGGTGTAAGTGGCCTGAGCAAGAGCCACAGACCCTGGTGTGGTGTAATTGGCCTCAGCCAGCAGCCACAGGCCCTGGTGTGGTGTAAGTCGCCTCAGCCAGAAGCCACAGGCACTGGTGTGGTGTAAGTGGCCTGAGCCAGCAGCAAAAGGGCCCTGGTGTGGTTTAAGTCGCCTCAGCCAGCAGCCACAGGCCCTGGTGTGGTGTAGGTGGCCTCAGCCAGAAGCCACAGGCCCTGGTGTGGTGTAAGTGGCCTCAGCCAGTGCCACAGGCCCTGGTGTGGTGTAAGTGGCCTGAGCCAGCAGCAAAAGGGCCCTGGTGTGGTTTAAGTCGCCTCAGCCAGCAGCCACAGGCCCTGGTGTGGTGTAGGTGGCCTCAGCCAGCAGCCACAGGCCCTGGTGTGGTGTAAGTGGCCACAGCAAGCAGCACAGGGCCTGGTTTGGTGAAGATGGCCTCGGCCAGAAGCGCAGGGCCTGGTGTGATGTGAGTGGCCTGAGCAAGAGCCACAGGCCTTGGTGTGGTGTAAGTGGCCTCAGCCAGCAGCCACAGGCCCTGGTGTGGTGTAAGTGGCCTCAGCCAGCAGCCACAGGCCCTGGTGTGGTGTAAGTGGCCTCAGCCAGCAGCCACAGGCCCTGGTGTGGTGTAAGTGGCCTCAGCCAGTGCCACAGGCCCTGGTGTGGTGTAAGTGGCCTGAGCAAGAGCCACAGGCCCTGGTGTGGTGTAAGTGGCCTGAGCAAGAGCCACAGACCCTGGTGTGGTGTAATTGGCCTCAATAGCAACTAATGCCCTGGTGTGGTGTAGGTGGCCTCAGCCAGCAGCCACAGGCCCTGGTGTGGTGTAAGTGGCCTCAGCCAGCAGCCACAGGCCCTGGTGTGGTGTAAGTGGCCTCAGCCAGAGCCACAGGCCCTGATGTGGTGTAAGTGGCCCCAGCCGGTCACTCAGGCCCTTGTGTGGTGTAGGTTGCATCAGCTAGCAGCACAAGACATTGGAAAAGAGCCAAAAGCAATGTCGTTAATGTGCCCTCATTAATGGGCAGATGCTTTTGGTCTTTTAATACACCCCTTCTCTGGATCAAAAGCGGTTCAATGACATGAAAATGAAAGGCTTACAGCACCAGGTATTCCCAGGCAGTCTCCCATCCAAGTACTAACCAAGCCCAGCCCTGCTTAGCTTCCGAGATCAGACGAGGTCGGGCGTGCTCAGGGTGGTATGGCCGTAAGCTGCTGGCTCCAGCACAATGTCTCAATTTATGGATTCAAGTGATTAGGTGGCAAGTACCTGAAGTTACGAAGACAATCCTATAACCATACCTGCATGTTTGCATAATACCCTAACCCAAAGGCTCAGTTTGGCATTTATCCAACAGCACAGGCCCTGGATTGTTGAAGATGGCCTCAAGAACCAGCACAGGACCTGGTGTGTTTTACATGGCCACAGCAAGCAGCACAGGGCCTGGTTTGGTGAAGATGGCCTCAGCAAGCAGCCACAGGCCCTGGTTTGGTGTAAGTGGCCTCAGCCAGCAAACACAGGCCCTGGTGTGGTGTAAGTGGCCTCAGCCAGAAGCCACAGGCACTGGTGTGGTGTAAGTGGCCTCAGCCAGCAGCAAAAGGGCCCTGGTGTGGTGTAAGTCGCCTCAGCCAGCAGCCACAGGCCCTGGTGTGGTGTAGGTGGCCTCAGCCAGCAGCCACAGGCCCTGGTGTGGTGTAAGTGGCCTCAGCCAGCAGCCACAGGCCCTGGTGTGGTGTAAGTGGCCTCAGCCAGTGCCACAGGCCCTGGTGTGGTGTAAGTGGCCTGAGCAAGAGCCACAGACCCTGGTGTGGTGTAATTGGCCTCAATAGCAACTAAGGCCCTGGTGTGGTGTATGTGGCCTCAGGCAGCATCCACAGGCCCTGTTGTGATGTAACTTGCCTGAGCCAGCAGCCACAGGCCCTGGTGTGGTGTAAGTGGCCTCAGCCAGAGCCACAGGCCCTGATGTGGTGTAAGTGGCCCCAGCCGGTCACTCAGGCCCTGGTGTGGTGTAAGTGGCCTCAGCCAGTGCCACAGGCCCTGGTGTGGTGTAAGTGGCCTGAGCAAGAGCCACAGACCCTGGTGTGGTGTAATTGGCCTCAGCCAGCAGCCACAGGCCCTGGTGTGGTGTAAGTGGCCTCAGCCAGCAGCCACAGGCCCTGGTGTGGTGTAAGTGGCCTCAGCCAGTGCCACAGGCCCTGGTGTGGTGTAAGTGGCCTGAGCAAGAGCCACAGGCCCTGGTGTGGTGTAAGTGGCCTGAGCAAGAGCCACAGGCCCTGGTGTGGTGTAAGTGGCCTCAGCCAGCAGCCACAGGCCCTGGTGTGGTGTAAGTCGCCTCAGCCAGCAGCCACAGGCCCTGGTGTGGTGTAAGTGGCCTCAGCCAGTGCCACAGGCCCTGGTGTGGTGTAAGTGGCCTGAGCAAGAGCCACAGACCCTGGTGTGGTGTAATTGGCCTCAATAGCAACTAAGGCCCTGGTGTGGTGTATGTGGCCTCAGGCAGCAGCCACAGGCCCTGTTGTGATGTAACTTGCCTGAGCAAGAGCCACAGACCCTGGTGTGGTGTAATTGGCCTCAATAGCAACTAATGCCCTGGTGTGGTGTAGGTGGCCTCAGCCAGCAGCCACAGGCCCTGGTGTGGTGTAAGTGGCCTCAGCCAGCAGCCACAGGCCCTGGTGTGGTGTAAGTGGCCTCAGCCAGAGCCACAGGCCCTGATGTGGTGTAAGTGGCCCCAGCCGGTCACTCAGGCCCTGGTGTGGTGTAGGTGGCATCAGCTAGCAGCACAAGACATTGGAAAAGAGCCAAAAGCAATGTCGTTAATGTGCCCTCATTAATGGGGAGCTGCTTTTGGTCTTTTAATACACCCCTTCTCTGGATCAAAAGCGGTTCAATGACATGAAAATGAAAGGCTTACAGCACCAGGTATTCCCAGGCAGTCTCCCATCCAAGTACTAACCAAGCCCAGCCCTGCTTAGCTTCCGAGATCAGACGAGGTCGGGCGTGCTCAGGGTGGTATGGCCGTAAGCTGCTGGCTCCAGCACAATGTCTCAATTTATGGATTCAAGTGATTAGGTGGCAAGTACCTGAAGTTACGAAGACAATCCTATAACCATACCTGCATGTTTGCATAATACCCTAAACAAAGGCTCAGTTTGGCATTTATCCAACAGCACAGGCCCTGGATTGTTGAAGATGGCCTCAGGGACCAGCACAGGGCCTGGTGTGTTGTACATGGCCACAACAAGCAGCACAGGCCTTGGTGTGGTGTAAGTGGCCTCAGCCAGCAGCCACAGGCCCTGGTGTGGTGTAAGTGGCCTCAGCCAGAAGCCACAGGCACTGGTGTGGTGTAAGTGGCCTCAGCCAGAGCCACAGGCCCTGATGTGGTGTAAGTGGCCTCAGCCAGCAGCAAAAGGGCCCTGGTGTGGTGTAAGTGGCCTCAGCCAGCAGCCACAGGCCCTGGTGTGGTGTAGGTGGCCTCAGCCAGCAGCCACAGGCCCTGGTGTGGTGTAAGTGGCCTCAGCCAGCAGCCAGCAGCCACAGGCCCTGGTGTGGTGTAAGTGGCCTCAGCCAGCAGCCACAGGCCCTGGTGTGGTGTAAGTGGCCTCAGCCAGTGCCACAGGCCCTGGTGTGGTGTAAGTGGCCTGAGCAAGAGCCACAGGCCCTGGTGTGGTGTAAGTGGCCTCAGCCAGTGCCACAGGCCCTGGTGTGGTGTAATTGGCCTCAGCCAGCAGCCACAGGCCCTGGTGTGGTGTAGGTGGCCTCAGCCAGCAGCCACAGGCCCTGGTGTGGTGTAAGTGGCCTCAGCCAGCAGCAAAAGGGCCCTGGTGTGGTGTAAGTGGCCTCAGCCAGCAGCCACAGGCCCTGGTGTGGTGTAGGTGGCCTCAGCCAGCAGCCACAGGCCCTGGTGTGGTGTAAGTGGCCTCAGCCAGCAGCCACAGGCCCTGGTGTGGTGTAAGCGGCCTCAGCCAGTGCCACAGGCCCTGGTGTGGTGTAAGTGGCCTGAGCAAGTGCCACAGGCCCTGGTGTGGTGTAAGTGGCCTGAGCAAGAGCCACAGACCCTGGTGTGGTGTAATTGGCCTCAATAGCAACTAATGCCCTGGTGTGGTGTAGGTGGCCTCAGCCAGCAGCCACAGGCCCTGGTGTGGTGTAAGTGGCCTCAGCCAGCAGCCACAGGCCCTGGTGTGGTGTAAGTGGCCTCAGCCAGAGCCACAGGCCCTGATTTGGTGTAAGTGGCCCCAGCCGGTCACTCAGGCCCTTGTGTGGTGTAGGTTGCATCAGCTAGCAGCACAAGACATTGGAAAAGAGCCAAAAGCAGTGTCGTTAATGTGCCCTCATTAATGGGCAGCTGCTTTTGGTCTTTTAATACACCCCTTCTCTGGATCAAAAGCGGTTCAATGACATGAAAAGGAAAGGCTTACAGTACCAGGTATTCCCAGGCAGTCTCCCATCCAAGTACTAACCAAGCCCAGCCCTGCTTAGCTTCCGAGATCAGACGAGGTCGGGCGTGCTCAGGGTGGTATGGCCGTAAGCTGCTGGCTCCAGCACAATGTCTCAATTTATGGATTCAAGTGATTAGGTGGCAAGTACCTGAAGTTACGAAGACAATCCTATAACCATACCTGCATGTTTGCATAATACCCTAACCCAAAGGCTCAGTTTGGCATTTATCCAACAGCACAGGCCCTGGATTGTTGAAGATGGCCTCAGGGAACAGCACAGGGCCTGGTGTGTTGTACATGGCCACAGCAAGCAGCACAGGGCCTGGTTTGGTGAAGATGGCCTCGGCCAGAAGCGCAGGGCCTGGTGTGATGTGAGTGGCCTGAGCAAGAGCAACAGGCCTTGGTGTGGTGTAAGTGGCCTCAGCCAGCAGCCACAGGCCCTGGTGTGGTGTAAGTCGCCTCAGCCAGAAGCCACAGGCACTGGTGTGGTGTAAGTGGCCTCAGCCAGCAGCCACAGGCCCTGGTGTGGTGTAAGTGGCCTCAGCCAGCAGCCACAGGCACTGGTGTGGTGTAAGTGGCCTCAGCCAGCAGCAAAAGGGCCCTGGTGTGGTTTAAGTCGCCTCAGCCAGCAGCCACAGGCCCTGGTGTGGTGTAGGTGGCCTCAGCCAGCAGCCACAGGCCCTGGTGTGGTGTAAGTGGCCACAGCAAGCAGCACAGGGCCTGGTTTGGTGAAGATGGCCTCGGCCAGAAGCGCAGGGCCTGGTGTGATGTGAGTGGCCTGAGCAAGAGCCACAGGCCTTGGTGTGGTGTAGGTGGCCTCAGCCAGCAGCCACAGGCCCTGGTGTGGTGTAAGTGGCCTCAGCCAGCAGCCACAGGCCCTGGTGTGGTGTAAGTGGCCTCAGCCAGTGCCACAGGCCCTGGTGTGGTGTAAGTGGCCTGAGCAAGAGCCACAGGCCCTGGTGTGGTGTAAGTGGCCTGAGCAAGAGCCACAGACCCTGGTGTGGTGTAATTGGCCTCAATAGCAACTAATGCCCTGGTGTGGTGTAGGTGGCCTCAGCCAGCAGCCACAGGCCCTGGTGTGGTGTAAGTGGCCTCAGCCAGCAGCCACAGGCCCTGGTGTGGTGTAAGTGGCCTCAGCCAGAGCCACAGGCCCTGATGTGGTGTAAGTGGCCCCAGCCGGTCACTCAGGCCCTTGTGTGGTGTAGGTTGCATCAGCTAGCAGCACAAGACATTGGAAAAGAGCCAAAAGCAGTGTCGTTAATGTGCCCTCATTAATGGGCAGCTGCTTTTGGTCTTTTAATACACCCCTTCTCTGGATCAAAAGCGGTTCAATGACATGAAAATGAAAGGCTTACAGCACCAGGTATTCCCAGGCAGTCTCCCATCCAAGTACTAACCAAGCCCAGCCCTGCTTAGCTTCCGAGATCAGACGAGGTCGGGCGTGCTCAGGGTGGTATGGCCGTAAGCTGCTGGCGCCAGCACAATGTCTCAATTTATGGATTCAAGTGATTAGGTGGCAAGTACCTGAAGTTACGAAGACAATCCTATAACCATACCTGCATGTTTGCATAATACCCTAAACAAAGGCTCAGTTTGGCATTTATCCAACAGCACAGGCCCTGGATTGTTGAAGATGGCCTCAGGGACCAGCACAGGGCCTGGTGTGTTGTACATGGCCACAACAAGCAGCACAGGCCTTGGTGTGGTGTAAGTGGCCTCAGCCAGCAGCCACAGGCCCTGGTGTGGTGTAAGTGGCCTCAGCCAGAAGCCACAGGCACTGGTGTGGTGTAAGTGGCCTCAGCCAGAGCCACAGGCCCTGATGTGGTGTAAGTGGCCTCAGCCAGCAGCAAAAGGGCCCTGGTGTGGTGTAAGTGGCCTCAGCCAGCAGCCACAGGCCCTGGTGTGGTGTAGGTGGCCTCAGCCAGCAGCCACAGGCCCTGGTGTGGTGTAAGTGGCCTCAGCCAGCAGCCAGCAGCCACAGGCCCTGGTGTGGTGTAAGTGGCCTCAGCCAGCAGCCACAGGCCCTGGTGTGGTGTAAGTGGCCTCAGCCAGTGCCACAGGCCCTGGTGTGGTGTAAGTGGCCTGAGCAAGAGCCACAGGCCCTGGTGTGGTGTAAGTGGCCTCAGCCAGTGCCACAGGCCCTGGTGTGGTGTAATTGGCCTCAGCCAGCAGCCACAGGCCCTGGTGTGGTGTAGGTGGCCTCAGCCAGCAGCCACAGGCCCTGGTGTGGTGTAAGTGGCCTCAGCCAGCAGCAACAGGCCCTGGTGTGGTGTAGGTGGCCTCAGCCAGCAGCCACAGGCCCTGGTGTGGTGTAAGTGGCCACAGCAAGCAGCACAGGGCCTGGTTTGGTGAAGATGGCCTCGGCCAGAAGCAAAAGGGCCCTGGTGTGATGTGAGTGGCCTGAGCAAGAGCCACAGGCCTTGGTGTGGTGTAGGTGGCCTCAGCCAGCAGCCACAGGCCCTGGTGTGGTGTAAGTGGCCTCAGCCAGCAGCCACAGGCCCTGGTGTGGTGTAAGTGGCCTCAGCCAGTGCCACAGGCCCTGGTGTGGTGTAAGTGGCCTGAGCAAGAGCCACAGGCCCTGGTGTGGTGTAAGTGGCCTGAGCAAGAGCCACAGACCCTGGTGTGGTGTAATTGGCCTCAATAGCAACTAATGCCCTGGTGTGGTGTAGGTGGCCTCAGCCAGCAGCCACAGGCCCTGGTGTGGTGTAAGTGGCCTCAGCCAGCAGCCACAGGCCCTGGTGTGGTGTAAGTGGCCTCAGCCAGAGCCACAGGCCCTGATGTGGTGTAAGTGGCCCCAGCCGGTCACTCAGGCCCTTGTGTGGTGTAGGTTGCATCAGCTAGCAGCACAAGACATTGGAAAAGAGCCAAAAGCAGTGTCGTTAATGTGCCCTCATTAATGGGCAGCTGCTTTTGGTCTTTTAATACACCCCTTCTCTGGATCAAAAGCGGTTCAATGACATGAAAATGAAAGGCTTACAGTACCAGGTATTCCCAGGCAGTCTCCCATCCAAGTACTAACCAAGCCCAGCCCTGCTTAGCTTCCGAGATCAGACGAGGTCGGGCGTGCTCAGGGTGGTATGGCCGTAAGCTGCTGGCTCCAGCACAATGTCTCAATTTATGGATTCAAGTGATTAGGTGGCAAGTACCTGAAGTTACGAAGACAATCCTATAACCATACCTGCATGTTTGCATAATACCCTAACCCAAAGGCTCAGTTTGGCATTTATCCAACAGCACAGGCCCTGGATTGTTGAAGAGGGCCTCAGGAACCAGCACAGGGCCTGGTGTGTTGTACATGGCCACAGCAAGCAGCACAGGGCCTGGTTTGGTGAAGATGGCCTCGGCCAGAAGCGCAGGGCCTGGTGTGATGTGAGTGGCCTGAGTAAGAGCAACAGGCCTTGGTGTGGTGTAAGTGGCCTCAGCCAGCAGCCACAGGCCCTGGTGTGGTGTAAGTCGCCTCAGCCAGAAGCCACAGGCACTGGTGTGGTGTAAGTGGCCTCAGCCAGCAGCAAAAGGGCCCTGGTGTGGTGTAAGTGGCCTCAGCCAGCAGCCACAGGCCCTGGTGTGGTGTAGGTGGCCTCAGCCAGCAGCCACAGGCCCTGGTGTGGTGTAAGTGGCCTCAGCCAGCAGCCACAGGCCCTGGTGTGGTGTAAGTGGCCTCAGCCAGCAGCCACAGGCCCTGGTGTGGTGTAAGTGGCCTCAGCCAGTGCCACAGGCCCTGGTGTGGTGTAAGTGGCCTGAGCAAGAGCCACAGGCCCTGGTGTGGTGTAAGTGGCCTCAGCCAGTGCCACAGGCCCTGGTGTGGTGTAATTGGCCTCAGCCAGCAGCCACAGGCCCTGGTGTGGTGTAGGTGGCCTCAGCCAGCAGCCACAGGCCCTGGTGTGGTGTAAGTGGCCTCAGCCAGCAGCCACAGGCCCTGGTGTGGTGTAAGTGGCCTCAGCCAGAGCCACAGGCCCTGATGTGGTGTAAGTGGCCCCAGCCGGTCACTCAGGCCCTTGTGTGGTGTAGGTTGCATCAGCTAGCAGCACAAGACATTGGAAAAGAGCCAAAAGCAGTGTCGTTAATGTGCCCTCATTAATGGGCAGCTGCTTTTGGTCTTTTAATACACCCCTTCTCTGGATCAAAAGCGGTTCAATGACATGAAAATGAAAGGCTTACAGTACCAGGTATTCCCAGGCAGTCTCCCATCCAAGTACTAACCAAGCCCAGCCCTGCTTAGCTTCCGAGATCAGACGAGGTCGGGCGTGCTCAGGGTGGTATGGCCGTAAGCTGCTGGCTCCAGCACAATGTCTCAATTTATGGATTCAAGTGATTAGGTGGCAAGTACCTGAAGTTACGAAGACAATCCTATAACCATACCTGCATGTTTGCATAATACCCTAAACAAAGGCTCAGTTTGGCATTTATCCAACAGCACAGGCCCTGGATTGTTGAAGATGGCCTCAGGGACCAGCACAGGGCCTGGTGTGTTGTACATGGCCACAACAAGCAGCACAGGGCCTGGTTTGGTGAAGATGGCCTCGGCCAGAAGCGCAGGGCCTGGTGTGATGTGAGTGGCCTGAGCAAGAGCAACAGGCCTTGGTGTGGTGTAAGTGGCCTCAGCCAGCAGCCACAGGCCCTGGTGTGGTGTAAGTCGCCTCAGCCAGAAGCCACAGGCACTGGTGTGGTGTAAGTGGCCTCAGCCAGCAGCAAAAGGGCCCTGGTGTGGTGTAAGTGGCCTCAGCCAGCAGCCACAGGCCCTGGTGTGGTGTAGGTGGCCTCAGCCAGCAGCCACAGGCCCTGGTGTGGTGTAAGTGGCCTCAGCCAGCAGCCACAGGCCCTGGTGTGGTGTAAGTGGCCTCAGCCAGTGCCACAGGCCCTGGTGTGGTGTAAGTGGCCTGAGCAAGAGCCACAGACCCTGGTGTGGTGTAATTGGCCTCAGCCAGCAGCCACAGGCCCTGGTGTGGTGTAAGTCGCCTCAGCCAGAAGCCACAGGCACTGGTGTGGTGTAAGTGGCCTGAGCCAGCAGCAAAAGGGCCCTGGTGTGGTTTAAGTCGCCTCAGCCAGCAGCCACAGGCCCTGGTGTGGTGTAGGTGGCCTCAGCCAGAAGCCACAGGCCCTGGTGTGGTGTAAGTGGCCTCAGCCAGTGCCACAGGCCCTGGTGTGGTGTAAGTGGCCTGAGCCAGCAGCAAAAGGGCCCTGGTGTGGTTTAAGTCGCCTCAGCCAGCAGCCACAGGCCCTGGTGTGGTGTAGGTGGCCTCAGCCAGCAGCCACAGGCCCTGGTGTGGTGTAAGTGGCCACAGCAAGCAGCACAGGGCCTGGTTTGGTGAAGATGGCCTCGGCCAGAAGCGCAGGGCCTGGTGTGATGTGAGTGGCCTGAGCAAGAGCCACAGGCCTTGGTGTGGTGTAAGTGGCCTCAGCCAGCAGCCACAGGCCCTGGTGTGGTGTAAGTGGCCTCAGCCAGCAGCCACAGGCCCTGGTGTGGTGTAAGTGGCCTCAGCCAGCAGCCACAGGCCCTGGTGTGGTGTAAGTGGCCTCAGCCAGTGCCACAGGCCCTGGTGTGGTGTAAGTGGCCTGAGCAAGAGCCACAGGCCCTGGTGTGGTGTAAGTGGCCTGAGCAAGAGCCACAGACCCTGGTGTGGTGTAATTGGCCTCAATAGCAACTAATGCCCTGGTGTGGTGTAGGTGGCCTCAGCCAGCAGCCACAGGCCCTGGTGTGGTGTAAGTGGCCTCAGCCAGCAGCCACAGGCCCTGGTGTGGTGTAAGTGGCCTCAGCCAGAGCCACAGGCCCTGATGTGGTGTAAGTGGCCCCAGCCGGTCACTCAGGCCCTTGTGTGGTGTAGGTTGCATCAGCTAGCAGCACAAGACATTGGAAAAGAGCCAAAAGCAATGTCGTTAATGTGCCCTCATTAATGGGCAGATGCTTTTGGTCTTTTAATACACCCCTTCTCTGGATCAAAAGCGGTTCAATGACATGAAAATGAAAGGCTTACAGCACCAGGTATTCCCAGGCAGTCTCCCATCCAAGTACTAACCAAGCCCAGCCCTGCTTAGCTTCCGAGATCAGACGAGGTCGGGCGTGCTCAGGGTGGTATGGCCGTAAGCTGCTGGCTCCAGCACAATGTCTCAATTTATGGATTCAAGTGATTAGGTGGCAAGTACCTGAAGTTACGAAGACAATCCTATAACCATACCTGCATGTTTGCATAATACCCTAACCCAAAGGCTCAGTTTGGCATTTATCCAACAGCACAGGCCCTGGATTGTTGAAGATGGCCTCAAGAACCAGCACAGGACCTGGTGTGTTTTACATGGCCACAGCAAGCAGCACAGGGCCTGGTTTGGTGAAGATGGCCTCAGCAAGCAGCCACAGGCCCTGGTTTGGTGTAAGTGGCCTCAGCCAGCAAACACAGGCCCTGGTGTGGTGTAAGTGGCCTCAGCCAGAAGCCACAGGCACTGGTGTGGTGTAAGTGGCCTCAGCCAGCAGCAAAAGGGCCCTGGTGTGGTGTAAGTCGCCTCAGCCAGCAGCCACAGGCCCTGGTGTGGTGTAGGTGGCCTCAGCCAGCAGCCACAGGCCCTGGTGTGGTGTAAGTGGCCTCAGCCAGCAGCCACAGGCCCTGGTGTGGTGTAAGTGGCCTCAGCCAGTGCCACAGGCCCTGGTGTGGTGTAAGTGGCCTGAGCAAGAGCCACAGACCCTGGTGTGGTGTAATTGGCCTCAATAGCAACTAAGGCCCTGGTGTGGTGTATGTGGCCTCAGGCAGCATCCACAGGCCCTGTTGTGATGTAACTTGCCTGAGCCAGCAGCCACAGGCCCTGGTGTGGTGTAAGTGGCCTCAGCCAGAGCCACAGGCCCTGATGTGGTGTAAGTGGCCCCAGCCGGTCACTCAGGCCCTGGTGTGGTGTAAGTGGCCTCAGCCAGTGCCACAGGCCCTGGTGTGGTGTAAGTGGCCTGAGCAAGAGCCACAGACCCTGGTGTGGTGTAATTGGCCTCAGCCAGCAGCCACAGGCCCTGGTGTGGTGTAAGTGGCCTCAGCCAGCAGCCACAGGCCCTGGTGTGGTGTAAGTGGCCTGAGCAAGAGCCACAGGCCCTGGTGTGGTGTAAGTGGCCTCAGCCAGCAGCCACAGGCCCTGGTGTGGTGTAAGTAGCCTCAGCCAGAAGCCACAGGCACTGGTGTGGTGTAAGTGGCCTCAGCCAGCAGCAAAAGGGCCCTGGTGTGGTGTAAGTCGCCTCAGCCAGCAGCCACAGGCCCTGGTGTGGTGTAGGTGGCCTCAGCCAGCAGCCACAGGCCCTGGTGTGGTGTAAGTGGCCTCAGCCAGCAGCCACAGGCCCTGGTGTGGTGTAAGTGGCCTCAGCCAGTGCCACAGGCCCTGGTGTGGTGTAAGTGGCCTGAGCAAGAGCCACAGACCCTGGTGTGGTGTAATTGGCCTCAATAGCAACTAAGGCCCTGGTGTGGTGTATGTGGCCTCAGGCAGCAGCCACAGGCCCTGTTGTGATGTAACTTGCCTGAGCAAGAGCCACAGACCCTGGTGTGGTGGAATTGGCCTCAATAGCAACTAATGCCCTGGTGTGGTGTAGGTGGCCTCAGCCAGCAGCCACAGGCCCTGGTGTGGTGTAAGTGGCCTCAGCCAGCAGCCACAGGCCCTGGTGTGGTGTAAGTGGCCTCAGCCAGTGCCACAGGCCCTGGTGTGGTGTAATTGGCCTCAGCCAGCAGCCACAGGCCCTGGTGTGGTGTAGGTGGCCTCAGCCAGCAGCCACAGGCCCTGGTGTGGTGTAAGTGGCCTCAGCCAGCAGCCACAGGCCCTGGTGTGGTGTAAGTGGCCTCAGCCAGAGCCACAGGCCCTGGTGTGGTGTAAGTGGCCTCAGCCAGTGCCACAGGCCCTGGTGTGGTGTAAGTGGCCTGAGCAAGAGCCACAGACCCTGGTGTGGTGTAATTGGCCTCAATAGCAACTAAGGCCCTGGTGTGGTGTATGTGGCCTCAGGCAGCATCCACAGGCCCTGTTGTGATGTAACTTGCCTGAGCCAGCAGCCACAGGCCCTGGTGTGGTGTAAGTGGCCTCAGCCAGAGCCACAGGCCCTGATGTGGTGTAAGTGGCCCCAGCCGGTCACTCAGGCCCTGGTGTGGTGTAAGTGGCCTCAGCCAGTGCCACAGGCCCTGGTGTGGTGTAAGTGGCCTGAGCAAGAGCCACAGACCCTGGTGTGGTGTAATTGGCCTCCGCCAGCAGCCACAGGCCCTGGTGTGGTGTAAGTGGCCTCAGCCAGCAGCCACAGGCCCTGGTGTGGTGTAAGTGGCCTGAGCAAGAGCCACAGGCCCTGGTGTGGTGTAAGTGGCCTCAGCCAGCAGCCACAGGCCCTGGTGTGGTGTAAGTAGCCTCAGCCAGAAGCCACAGGCACTGGTGTGGTGTAAGTGGCCTCAGCCAGCAGCAAAAGGGCCCTGGTGTGGTGTAAGTCGCCTCAGCCAGCAGCCACAGGCCCTGGTGTGGTGTAGGTGGCCTCAGCCAGCAGCCACAGGCCCTGGTGTGGTGTAAGTGGCCTCAGCCAGCAGCCACAGGCCCTGGTGTGGTGTAAGTGGCCTCAGCCAGTGCCACAGGCCCTGGTGTGGTGTAAGTGGCCTGAGCAAGAGCCACAGACCCTGGTGTGGTGTAATTGGCCTCAATAGCAACTAAGGCCCTGGTGTGGTGTATGTGGCCTCAGGCAGCAGCCACAGGCCCTGTTGTGATGTAACTTGCCTGAGCAAGAGCCACAGACCCTGGTGTGGTGGAATTGGCCTCAATAGCAACTAATGCCCTGGTGTGGTGTAGGTGGCCTCAGCCAGCAGCCACAGGCCCTGGTGTGGTGTAAGTGGCCTCAGCCAGCAGCCACAGGCCCTGGTGTGGTGTAAGTGGCCTCAGCCAGTGCCACAGGCCCTGGTGTGGTGTAATTGGCCTCAGCCAGCAGCCACAGGCCCTGGTGTGGTGTAGGTGGCCTCAGCCAGCAGCCACAGGCCCTGGTGTGGTGTAAGTGGCCTCAGCCAGCAGCCACAGGCCCTGGTGTGGTGTAAGTGGCCTCAGCCAGAGCCACAGGCCCTGATGTGGTGTAAGTGGCCCCAGCCGGTCACTCAGGCCCTGGTGTGGTGTAAGTGGCCTGAGCAAGAGCCACAGACCCTGGTGTGGTGTAATTGGCCTCAGCCAGCAGCCACAGGCCCTGGTGTGGTGTAAGTGGCCTCAGCCAGCAGCCACAGGCCCTGGTGTGGTGTAAGTGGCCTGAGCAAGAGCCACAGGCCCTGGTGTGGTGTAAGTGGCCTGAGCAAGAGCCACAGGCCCTGGTGTGGTGTAAGTGGCCTCAGCCAGCAGCCACAGGCCCTGGTGTGGTGTAAGTAGCCTCAGCCAGAAGCCACAGGCACTGGTGTGGTGTAAGTGGCCTCAGCCAGCAGCCACAGGCCCTGGTGTGGTGTAAGTGGCCTCAGCCAGCAGCCACAGGCCCTGGTGTGGTGTAAGTGGCCTGAGCAAGAGCCACAGGCCCTGGTGTGGTGTATGTGGCCTGAGCAAGAGCCACAGGCCCTGGTGTGGTGTAAGTGGCCTCAGCCAGCAGCCACAGGCCCTGGTGTGGTGTAAGTAGCCTCAGCCAGAAGCCACAGGCACTGGTGTGGTGTAAGTGGCCTCAGCCAGCAGCAAAAGGGCCCTGGTGTGGTGTAAGTCGCCTCAGCCAGCAGCCACAGGCCCTGGTGTGGTGTAAGTGGCCTGAGCAAGAGCCACAGACCCTGGTGTGGTGTAATTGGCCTCAGCCAGCAGCCACAGGCCCTGGTGTGGTGTAAGTGGCCTCAGCCAGCAGCCACAGGCCCTGGTGTGGTGTAAGTGGCCTGAGCAAGAGCCACAGGCCCTGGTGTGGTGTAAGTGGCCTCAGCCAGCAGCCACAGGCCCTGGTGTGGTGTAAGTAGCCTCAGCCAGAAGCCACAGGCACTGGTGTGGTGTAAGTGGCCTCAGCCAGCAGCAAAAGGGCCCTGGTGTGGTGTAAGTCGCCTCAGCCAGCAGCCACAGGCCCTGGTGTGGTGTCGGTGGCCTCAGCCAGCAGCCACAGGCCCTGGTGTGGTGTAAGTGGCCTCAGCCAGCAGCCACAGGCCCTGGTGTGGTGTAAGTGGCCTCAGCCAGTGCCACAGGCCCTGGTGTGGTGTAAGTGGCCTGAGCAAGAGCCACAGACCCTGGTGTGGTGTAATTGGCCTCAATAGCAACTAAGGCCCTGGTGTGGTGTATGTGGCCTCAGGCAGCAGCCTTATGCATGTTTGCATAATACCCTAACCCAAAGGCTCAGTTTGGCATTTATCCAACAGCACAGGCCCTGGATTGTTGAAGATGGCCTCAGGAACCAGCACAGGGCCTGGTGTGTTGTACATGGCCACAGCAAGCAGCACAGGGCCTGGTTTGGTGAAGATGGCCTCAGCAAGCAGCCACAGGCCCTGGTTTGGTGTAGGTGGCCTCAGCCAGCAGCCACAGGCCCTGGTGTGGTGTAAGTGGCCTCAGCCAGCAGCCACAGGCCCTGGTGTGGTGTAAGTGGCCTCAGCCAGCAGCCACAGGCCCTGGTGTGGTGTAAGTGGCCTCAGCCAGAGCCACAGGCCCTGATGTGGTGTAAGTGGCCCCAGCCGGTCACTCAGGCCCTGGTGTGGTGTAAGTGGCCTCAGCCAGCAGCCACAGGCCCTGGTGTGGTGTAAGTGGCCTCAGCCAGAGCCACAGGCCCTGATGTGGTGTAAGTGGCCCCAGCCGGTCACTCAGGCCCTTGTGTGGTGTAGGTTGCATCAGCTAGCAGCACAAGACATTGGAAAAGAGCCAAAAGCAATGTCGTTAATGTGCCCTCATTAATGGGCAGATGCTTTTTGTCTTTTAATACACCCCTTCTCTGGATCAAAAGCGATTCAATGACATGAAAATGAAAGGCTTACAGCACCAGGTATTCCCAGGCAGTCTCCCATCCAAGTACTAGCCAAGCCCAGCCCTGCTTAGCTTCCGAGATCAGACGAGGTCGGGCGTGCTCAGGGTGGTATGGCCGTAAGCTGCTGGCCCCAGCACAATGTCTCAATTTATGGATTCAAGTGATTAGGTGGCAAGTACCTGAAGTTACGAAGACAATCCTATAACCATACCTGCATGTTTGCATAATACCCTAACCCAAAGGCTCAGTTTGGCATTTATCCAACAGCACAGGCCCTGGATTGTTGAAGATGGCCTCAGGAACCAGCACAGGGCCTGGTGTGTTGTACATGGCCACAGCAAGCAGCACAGGGCCTGGTTTGGTGAAGATGGCCTCAGCAAGCAGCCACAGGCCCTGGTTTGGTGTAGGTGGCCTCAGCCAGGAGCCACAGGCCCTGGTGTGGTGTAAGTGGCCTCAGCCAGCAGCCACAGGCCCTGGTGTGGTGTAAGTGGCCTCAGCCAGAGCCACAGGCCCTGATGTGGTGTAAGTGGCCCCAGCCGGTCACTCAGGCCCTTGTGTGGTGTAGGTTGCATCAGCTAGCAGCACAAGACATTGGAAAAGAGCCAAAAGCAGTGTCGTTAATGTGCCCTCATTAATGGGCAGCTGCTTTTGGTCTTTTAATACACCCCTTCTCTGGATCAAAAGCGGTTCAATGACATGAAAATGAAAGGCTTACAGCACCAGGTATTCCCAGGCAGTCTCCCATCCAAGTACTAACCAAGCCCAGCCCTGCTTAGCTTCCGAGATCAGACGAGGTCGGGCGTGCTCAGGGTGGTATGGCCGTAAGCTGCTGGCTCCAGCACAATGTCTCAATTTATGGATTCAAGTGATTAGGTGGCAAGTACCTGAAGTTACGAAGACAATCCTATAACCATACCTGCATGTTTGCATAATACCCTAACCCAAAGGCTCAGTTTGGCATTTATCCAACAGCACAGGCCCTGGATTGTTGAAGATGGCCTCAGGAACCAGCACAGGGCCTGGTGTGTTGTACATGGCCACAGCAAGCAGCACAGGGCCTGGTTTGGTGAAGATGGCCTCGGCCAGAAGCGCAGGGCCTGGTGTGATGTGAGTGGCCTGAGCAAGAGCAACAGGCCTTGGTGTGGTGTAAGTGGCCTCACCCAGCAGCCACAGGCCCTGGTGTGGTGTAAGTCGCCTCAGCCAGAAGCCACAGGCACTGGTGTGGTGTAAGTGGCCTCAGCCAGCAGGAAAAGGGCCCTGGTGTGGTGTAAGTGGCCTCAGCCAGCAGCCACAGGCCTTGGTGTGGTGTAAGTGGCCTCAGCCAGCAGCCACAGGCCCTGGTGTGGTGTAAGTCGCCTCAGCCAGAAGCCACAGGCACTGGTGTGGTGTAAGTGGCCTCAGCCAGCAGCAAAAGGGCCCTGGTGTGGTGTAAGTGGCCTCAGCCAGCAGCCACAGGCCCTGGTGTGGTGTAGGTGGCCTCAGCCAGCAGCCACAGGCCCTGGTGTGGTGTAAGTGGCCTCAGCCAGCAGCCACAGGCCCTGGTGTGGTGTAAGTGGCCTCAGCCAGCAGCCACAGGCCCTGGTGTGGTGTAAGTGGCCTCAGCCAGTGCCACAGGCCCTGGTGTGGTGTAAGTGGCCTGAGCAAGAGCCACAGACCCTGGTGTGGCGTAATTGGCCTCAGCCAGCAGCCACAGGCCCTGGTGTGGTGTAAGTCGCCTCAGCTAGAAGACACAGGCACTGGTGTGGTGTAAGTGGCCTCAGCCAGCAGCAAAAGGGCCCTGGTGTGGTGTAAGTGGCCTCAGCCAGCAGCCACAGGCCCTGGTGTGGTGTAGGTGGCCTCAGCCAGCAGCCACAGGCCCTGGTGTGGTGTAAGTGGCCTCAGCCAGCAGCCACAGGCCCTGGTGTGGTGTAAGTGGCCTCAGCCAGCAGCAAAAGGGCCCTGGTGTGGTGTAAGTGGCCTCAGCCAGCAGCCTCAGGCCCTGGTGTGGTGTAAGTGGCCTCAGCCAGCAGCCACAGGCCCTGGTGTGGTGTAAGTGGCCTCAGCCAGCAGCCACAGGCCCTGGTGTGGTGTAAGTGGCCTGAGCAAGAGCCACAGGCCCTGGTGTGGTGTAAGTGGCCTGAGCAAGAGCCACAGACCCTGGTGTGGTGTAATTGGCCTCAATAGCAACTAATGCCCTGGTGTGGTGTAGGTGGCCTCAGCCAGCAGCCACAGGCCCTGGTGTGGTGTAAGTGGCCTCAGCCAGCAGCCACAGGCCCTGGTGTGGTGTAAGTGGCCTCAGCCAGAGCCACAGGCCCTGATGTGGTGTAAGTGGCCCCAGCCGGTCACTCAGGCCCTTGTGTGGTGTAGGTTGCATCAGCTAGCAGCACAAGACATTGGAAAAGAGCCAAAAGCAATGTCGTTAATGTGCCCTCATTAATGGGCAGATGCTTTTTGTCTTTTAATACACCCCTTCTCTGGATCAAAAGCGATTCAATGACATGAAAATGAAAGGCTTACAGCACCAGGTATTCCCAGGCAGTCTCCCATCCAAGTACTAGCCAAGCCCAGCCCTGCTTAGCTTCCGAGATCAGACGAGGTCGGGCGTGCTCAGGGTGGTATGGCCGTAAGCTGCTGGCCCCAGCACAATGTCTCAATTTATGGATTCAAGTGATTAGGTGGCAAGTACCTGAAGTTACGAAGACAATCCTATAACCATACCTGCATGTTTGCATAATACCCTAACCCAAAGGCTCAGTTTGGCATTTATCCAACAGCACAGGCCCTGGATTGTTGAAGATGGCCTCAGGAACCAGCACAGGGCCTGGTGTGTTGTACATGGCCACAGCAAGCAGCACAGGGCCTGGTTTGGTGAAGATGGCCTCAGCAAGCAGCCACAGGCCCTGGTTTGGTGTAAGTGGCCTCAGCCAGCAGCCACAGGCCCTGGTGTGGTGTAAGTGGCCTCAGCCAGCAGCCACAGGCCCTGGTGTGGTCTAAGTGGCCTCAGCCAGTGCCACAGGCCCTGGTGTGGTGTAAGTGGCCTGAGCAAGAGCCACAGGCCCTGGTGTGGTGTAAGTGGCCTCAGCCAGCAGCCACAGGCCCTGGTGTGGTGTAAGTGGCCTGAGCAAGTGCCACAGGCCCTGGTGTGGTGTAAGTGGCCTAAGCCAGAGCCACAGGCCCTGGTGTGGTGTAAGTGGCCTCAATAGCAAATAAGGCCCTGGTGTGGTGTAAGTGGCTTGAGCAAGAACCACAGGGCCTGGTTTGGTGAAGATGGCCTCGGCCAGAAGCGCAGGGCCTGGTGTAATGTGAGTGGCCTGAGCAAGAGCCACAGGCCCTGGTGTGGTGTAAGTGGCCTCAGCCAGCAGCCACAGGCCCTGGTGTGGTGTAAGTCGCCTCAGGCAGAATCCACAGCCACTGGTGTGGTGTAAGTGGCCTCAGCCAGCAGCAAAAGGGCCCTGGTGTGGTGTAAGTCGCCTCAGCCAGCAGCCACAGGCCCTGGTGTGGTGTAGGTGGCCTCAGCCAGCAGCCACAGGCCCTGGTGTGGTGTAAGTGGCCTCAATAGCAACTAAGGCCCTGGTGTGGTGTAAGTGGCTTCAGCCAGCAGCCACAGGCTCTGGTGTGGTGTAACTGGCCTCAGCCAGCAGCCACAGGCCCTGGTGTGGTGTAAGTGGCCTCAGCCAGCAGCCACAGGCCCTGGTGTGGTGTAAGTGGCCTCAGCCAGTGCCACAGGCCCTGGTGTGGTGTAAGTGGCCTGAGCAAGAGCCACAGACCCTGGTGTGGTGTAATTGGCCTCAGCCAGCAGCCACAGGCCCTGGTGTGGTGTAAGTGGCCTCAGCCAGCAGCAAAAGGGCCCTGGTGTGGTGTAAGTGGCCTCAGCCAGCAGCCACAGCCCCTGGTGTGGTGTAGGTGGCCTCAGCCAGAAGCCACAGGCACTGGTGTGGTGTAAGTGGCCTCAGCCAGCAGCAAAAGGGCCCTGGTGTGGTGTAAGTGGCCTCAGCCAGCAGCCACAGGCCCTGGTGTGGTGTAAGTGGCCTCAGCCAGCAGCCACAGGCCCTGGTGTGGTGTAAGTGGCCTCAGCCAGTGCCACAGGCCCTGGTGTGGTGTAAGTGGCCTGAGCAAGAGCCACAGACCCTGGTGTGGTGTAATTGGCCTCAGCCAGCAGCCACAGGCCCTGGTGTGGTGTAAGTCGCCTCAGCTAGAAGACACAGGCACTGGTGTGGTGTAAGTGGCCTCAGCCAGCAGCAAAAGGGCCCTGGTGTGGTGTAAGTCGCCTCAGCCAGCAGCCACAGGCCCTGGTGTGGTGTAGGTGGCCTCAGCCAGCAGCCACAGGCCCTGGTGTGGTGTAAGTGGCCTCAGCCAGAAGCCACAGGCACTGGTGTGGTGTAAGTGGCCTCAGCCAGCAGCCACAGGCCCTGGTGTGGTGTAAGTGGCCTCAGCCAGTGCCACAGGCCCTGGTGTGGTGTAAGTGGCCTGAGCAAGAGCCACAGGCCCTGGTGTGGTGTAAGTGGCCTGAGCAAGAGCCACAGACCCTGGTGTGGTGTAATTGGCCTCAATAGCAACTAATGCCCTGGTGTGGTGTAGGTGGCCTCAGCCAGCAGCCACAGGCCCTGGTGTGGTGTAAGTGGCCTCAGCCAGCAGCCACAGGCCCTGGTGTGGTGTAAGTGGCCTCAGCCAGAGCCACAGGCCCTGATGTGGTGTAAGTGGCCCCAGCCGGTCACTCAGGCCCTTGTGTGGTGTAGGTTGCATCAGCTAGCAGCACAAGACATTGGAAAAGAGCCAAAAGCAATGTCGTTAATGTGCCCTCATTAATGGGCAGATGCTTTTTGTCTTTTAATACACCCCTTCTCTGGATCAAAAGCGGTTCAATGACATGAAAGGCTTACAGCACCAGGTATTCCCAGGCAGTCTCCCATCCAAGTACTAACCAAGCCCAGCCCTGCTTAGCTTCCGAGATCAGACGAGGTCGGGCGTGCTCAGGGTGGTATGGCCGTAAGCTGCTGGCTCCAGCACAATGTCTCAATTTATGGATTCAAGTGATTAGGTGGCAAGTACCTGAAGTTACGAAGACAATCCTATAACCATACCTGCATGTTTGCATAATACCCTAACCCAAAGGCTCAGTTTGGCATTTATCCAACAGCACAGGCCCTGGATTGTTGAAGATGGCCTCAGGAACCAGCACAGGGCCTGGTGTGTTGTACATGGCCACAGCAAGCAGCACAGGGCCTGGTTTGGTGAAGATGGCCTCGGCCAGAAGCGCAGGGCCTGGTGTGATGTGAGTGGCCTGAGCAGGAGCAACAGGCCTTGGTGTGGTGTAAGTGGCCTCAGCCAGCAGCCACAGGCCCTGGTGTGGTGTAAGTCGCCTCAGCCAGAAGCCACAGGCCCTGGTGTGGTGTAAGTGGCCTCAGCCAGCAGCCACAGGCCCTGGTGTGGTGTAAGTGGCCTCAGCCAGTGCCACAGGCCCTGGTGTGGTGTAAGTGGCCTGAGCAAGAGCCACAGACCCTGGTGTGGTGTAATTGGCCTCAGCCAGCAGCCACAGGCCCTGGTGTGGTGTAAGTCGCCTCAGCTAGAAGACACAGGCACTGGTGTGGTGTAAGTGGCCTCAGCCAGCAGCAAAAGGGCCCTGGTGTGGTGTAAGTGGCCTCAGCCAGCAGCCACAGGCCCTGGTGTGGTGTAGGTGGCCTCAGCCAGCAGCCACAGGCCCTGGTGTGGTGTAAGTGGCCTCAGCCAGCAGCCACAGGCCCTGGTGTGGTGTAAGTGGCATCAGCCAGCAGCAAAAGGGCCCTGGTGTGGTGTAAGTCGCCTCAGCCAGCAGCCACAGGCCCTGGTGTGGTGTAAGTGGCCTCAGCCAGCAGCCACAGGCCCTGGTGTGGTGTAAGTGGCCTCAGCCAGCAGCCACAGGCCCTGGTGTGGTGTAAGTGGCCTGAGCAAGAGCCACAGGCCCTGATGTGGTGTAAGTGGCCTGAGCAAGAGCCACAGACCCTGGTGTGGTGTAATTGGCCTCAATAGCAACTAATGCCCTGGTGTGGTGTAGGTGGCCTCAGCCAGCAGCCACAGGCCCTGGTGTGGTGTAAGTGGCCTCAGCCAGCAGCCACAGGCCCTGGTGTGGTGTAAGTGGCCTCAGCCAGAGCCACAGGCCCTGATGTGGTGTAAGTGGCCCCAGCCGGTCACTCAGGCCCTTGTGTGGTGTAGGTTGCATCAGCTAGCAGCACAAGACATTGGAAAAGAGCCAAAAGCAATGTCGTTAATGTGCCCTCATTAATGGGCAGATGCTTTTTGTCTTTTAATACACCCCTTCTCTGGATCAAAAGCGATTCAATGACATGAAAATGAAAGGCTTACAGCACCAGGTATTCCCAGGCAGTCTCCCATCCAAGTACTAGCCAAGCCCAGCCCTGCTTAGCTTCCGAGATCAGACGAGGTCGGGCGTGCTCAGGGTGGTATGGCCGTAAGCTGCTGGCCCCAGCACAATGTCTCAATTTATGGATTCAAGTGATTAGGTGGCAAGTACCTGAAGTTACGAAGACAATCCTATAACCATACCTGCATGTTTGCATAATACCCTAACCCAAAGGCTCAGTTTGGCATTTATCCAACAGCACAGGCCCTGGATTGTTGAAGATGGCCTCAAGAACCAGCACAGGACCTGGTGTGTTTTACATGGCCACAGCAAGCAGCACAGGGCCTGGTTTGGTGAAGATGGCCTCAGCAAGCAGCCACAGGCCCTGGTTTGGTGTAAGTGGCCTCAGCCAGCAGCCACAGGCCCTGGTGTGGTCTAAGTGGCCTCAGCCAGTGCCACAGGCCCTGGTGTGGTGTAAGTGGCCTGAGCAAGAGCCACAGGCCCTGGTGTGGTGTAAGTGGCCTCAGCCAGCAGCCACAGGCCCTGGTGTGGTGTAAGTGGCCTGAGCAAGTGCCACAGGCCCTGGTGTGGTGTAAGTGGCCTAAGCCAGAGCCACAGGCCCTGGTGTGGTGTAAGTGGCCTCAATAGCAAATAAGGCCCTGGTGTGGTGTAAGTGGCCTGAGCAAGAACCACAGGGCCTGGTTTGGTGAAGATGGCCTCGGCCAGAAGCGCAGGGCCTGGTGTAATGTGAGTGGCCTGAGCAAGAGCCACAGGCCCTGGTGTGGTGTAAGTGGCCTCAGCCAGCAGCCACAGGCCCTGGTGTGGTGTAAGTCGCCTCAGCCAGAATCCACAGCCACTGGTGTGGTGTAAGTGGCCTCAGCCAGCAGCAAAAGGGCCCTGGTGTGGTGTAAGTCGCCTCAGCCAGCAGCCACAGGCCCTGGTGTGGTGTAGGTGGCCTCAGCCAGCAGCCACAGGCCCTGGTGTGGTGTAAGTGGCCTCAATAGCAACTAAGGCCCTGGTGTGGTGTAAGTGGCCTCAGCCAGCAGCCACAGGCCCTGGTGTGGTGTAAGTGGCCTCAGCCAGTGCCACAGGCCCTGGTGTGGTGTAAGTGGCCTGAGCAAGAGCCACAGACACTGGTGTGGTGTAATTGGCCTCAGCCAGCAGCCACAGGCCCTGGTGTGGTGTAAGTGGCCTCAGCCAGCAGCAAAAGGGCCCTGGTGTGGTGTAAGTGGCCTCAGCCAGCAGCCACAGCCCCTGGTGTGGTGTAGGTGGCCTCAGCCAGAAGCCACAGGCACTGGTGTGGTGTAAGTGGCCTCAGCCAGCAGCAAAAGGGCCCTGGTGTGGTGTAAGTGGCCTCAGCCAGCAGCCACAGGCCCTGGTGTGGTGTAAGTGGCCTCAGCCAGCAGCCACAGGCCCTGGTGTGGTGTAAGTGGCCTCAGCCAGTGCCACAGGCCCTGGTGTGGTGTAAGTGGCCTGAGCAAGAGCCACAGACCCTGGTGTGGTGTAATTGGCCTCAGCCAGCAGCCACAGGCCCTGGTGTGGTGTAAGTCGCCTCAGCTAGAAGACACAGGCACTGGTGTGGTGTAAGTGGCCTCAGCCAGCAGCAAAAGGGCCCTGGTGTGGTGTAAGTCGCCTCAGCCAGCAGCCACAGGCCCTGGTGTGGTGTAGGTGGCCTCAGCCAGCAGCCACAGGCCCTGGTGTGGTGTAAGTGGCCTCAGCCAGAAGCCACAGGCACTGGTGTGGTGTAAGTGGCCTCAGCCAGCAGCCACAGGCCCTGGTGTGGTGTAAGTGGCCTCAGCCAGCAGCCACAGGCCCTGGTGTGGTGTAAGTGGCCTGAGCAAGAGCCACAGGCCCTGGTGTGGTGTAAGTGGCCTGAGCAAGAGCCACAGACCCTGGTGTGGTGTAATTGGCCTCAATAGCAACTAATGCCCTGGTGTGGTGTAGGTGGCCTCAGCCAGCAGCCACAGGCCCTGGTGTGGTGTAAGTGGCCTCAGCCAGCAGCCACAGGCCCTGGTGTGGTGTAAGTGGCCTCAGCCAGAGCCACAGGCCCTGATGTGGTGTAAGTGGCCCCAGCCGGTCACTCAGGCCCTTGTGTGGTGTAGGTTGCATCAGCTAGCAGCACAAGACATTGGAAAAGAGCCAAAAGCAATGTCGTTAATGTGCCCTCATTAATGGGCAGATGCTTTTTGTCTTTTAATACACCCCTTCTCTGGATCAAAAGCGATTCAATGACATGAAAATGAAAGGCTTACAGCACCAGGTATTCCCAGGCAGTCTCCCATCCAAGTACTAGCCAAGCCCAGCCCTGCTTAGCTTCCGAGATCAGACGAGGTCGGGCGTGCTCAGGGTGGTATGGCCGTAAGCTGCTGGCCCCAGCACAATGTCTCAATTTATGGATTCAAGTGATTAGGTGGCAAGTACCTGAAGTTACGAAGACAATCCTATAACCATACCTGCATGTTTGCATAATACCCTAACCCAAAGGCTCAGTTTGGCATTTATCCAACAGCACAGGCCCTGGATTGTTGAAGATGGCCTCAGGAACCAGCACAGGGCCTGGTGTGTTGTACATGGCCACAGCAAGCAGCACAGGGCCTGGTTTGGTGAAGATGGCCTCAGCAAGCAGCCACAGGCCCTGGTTTGGTGTAAGTGGCCTCAGCCAGCAGCCACAGGCCCTGGTGTGGTGTAAGTGGCCTCAGCCAGCAGCCACAGGCCCTGGTGTGGTCTAAGTGGCCTCAGCCAGTGCCACAGGCCCTGGTGTGGTGTAAGTGGCCTGAGCAAGAGCCACAGGCCCTGGTGTGGTGTAAGTGGCCTCAGCCAGCAGCCACAGGCCCTGGTGTGGTGTAAGTGGCCTGAGCAAGTGCCACAGGCCCTGGTGTGGTGTAAGTGGCCTAAGCCAGAGCCACAGGCCCTGGTGTGGTGTAAGTGGCCTCAATAGCAAATAAGGCCCTGGTGTGGTGTAAGTGGCTTGAGCAAGAACCACAGGGCCTGGTTTGGTGAAGATGGCCTCGGCCAGAAGCGCAGGGCCTGGTGTAATGTGAGTGGCCTGAGCAAGAGCCACAGGCCCTGGTGTGGTGTAAGTGGCCTCAGCCAGCAGCCACAGGCCCTGGTGTGGTGTAAGTCGCCTCAGGCAGAATCCACAGCCACTGGTGTGGTGTAAGTGGCCTCAGCCAGCAGCAAAAGGGCCCTGGTGTGGTGTAAGTCGCCTCAGCCAGCAGCCACAGGCCCTGGTGTGGTGTAGGTGGCCTCAGCCAGCAGCCACAGGCCCTGGTGTGGTGTAAGTGGCCTCAATAGCAACTAAGGCCCTGGTGTGGTGTAAGTGGCTTCAGCCAGCAGCCACAGGCTCTGGTGTGGTGTAACTGGCCTCAGCCAGCAGCCACAGGCCCTGGTGTGGTGTAAGTGGCCTCAGCCAGCAGCCACAGGCCCTGGTGTGGTGTAAGTGGCCTCAGCCAGTGCCACAGGCCCTGGTGTGGTGTAAGTGGCCTGAGCAAGAGCCACAGACCCTGGTGTGGTGTAATTGGCCTCAGCCAGCAGCCACAGGCCCTGGTGTGGTGTAAGTGGCCTCAGCCAGCAGCAAAAGGGCCCTGGTGTGGTGTAAGTGGCCTCAGCCAGCAGCCACAGCCCCTGGTGTGGTGTAGGTGGCCTCAGCCAGAAGCCACAGGCACTGGTGTGGTGTAAGTGGCCTCAGCCAGCAGCAAAAGGGCCCTGGTGTGGTGTAAGTGGCCTCAGCCAGCAGCCACAGGCCCTGGTGTGGTGTAAGTGGCCTCAGCCAGCAGCCACAGGCCCTGGTGTGGTGTAAGTGGCCTCAGCCAGTGCCACAGGCCCTGGTGTGGTGTAAGTGGCCTGAGCAAGAGCCACAGACCCTGGTGTGGTGTAATTGGCCTCAGCCAGCAGCCACAGGCCCTGGTGTGGTGTAAGTGGCCTCAGCTAGAAGACACAGGCACTGGTGTGGTGTAAGTGGCCTCAGCCAGCAGCAAAAGGGCCCTGGTGTGGTGTAAGTCGCCTCAGCCAGCAGCCACAGGCCCTGGTGTGGTGTAGGTGGCCTCAGCCAGCAGCCACAGGCCCTGGTGTGGTGTAAGTGGCCTCAGCCAGAAGCCACAGGCACTGGTGTGGTGTAAGTGGCCTCAGCCAGCAGCCACAGGCCCTGGTGTGGTGTAAGTGGCCTCAGCCAGTGCCACAGGCCCTGGTGTGGTGTAAGTGGCCTGAGCAAGAGCCACAGGCCCTGGTGTGGTGTAAGTGGCCTGAGCAAGAGCCACAGACCCTGGTGTGGTGTAATTGGCCTCAATAGCAACTAATGCCCTGGTGTGGTGTAGGTGGCCTCAGCCAGCAGCCACAGGCCCTGGTGTGGTGTAAGTGGCCTCAGCCAGCAGCCACAGGCCCTGGTGTGGTGTAAGTGGCCTCAGCCAGAGCCACAGGCCCTGATGTGGTGTAAGTGGCCCCAGCCGGTCACTCAGGCCCTTGTGTGGTGTAGGTTGCATCAGCTAGCAGCACAAGACATTGGAAAAGAGCCAAAAGCAATGTCGTTAATGTGCCCTCATTAATGGGCAGATGCTTTTTGTCTTTTAATACACCCCTTCTCTGGATCAAAAGCGGTTCAATGACATGAAAGGCTTACAGCACCAGGTATTCCCAGGCAGTCTCCCATCCAAGTACTAACCAAGCCCAGCCCTGCTTAGCTTCCGAGATCAGACGAGGTCGGGCGTGCTCAGGGTGGTATGGCCGTAAGCTGCTGGCTCCAGCACAATGTCTCAATTTATGGATTCAAGTGATTAGGTGGCAAGTACCTGAAGTTACGAAGACAATCCTATAACCATACCTGCATGTTTGCATAATACCCTAACCCAAAGGCTCAGTTTGGCATTTATCCAACAGCACAGGCCCTGGATTGTTGAAGATGGCCTCAGGAACCAGCACAGGGCCTGGTGTGTTGTACATGGCCACAGCAAGCAGCACAGGGCCTGGTTTGGTGAAGATGGCCTCGGCCAGAAGCGCAGGGCCTGGTGTGATGTGAGTGGCCTGAGCAGGAGCAACAGGCCTTGGTGTGGTGTAAGTGGCCTCAGCCAGCAGCCACAGGCCCTGGTGTGGTGTAAGTCGCCTCAGCCAGAAGCCACAGGCCCTGGTGTGGTGTAAGTGGCCTCAGCCAGCAGCCACAGGCCCTGGTGTGGTGTAAGTGGCCTCAGCCAGTGCCACAGGCCCTGGTGTGGTGTAAGTGGCCTGAGCAAGAGCCACAGACCCTGGTGTGGTGTAATTGGCCTCAGCCAGCAGCCACAGGCCCTGGTGTGGTGTAAGTCGCCTCAGCTAGAAGACACAGGCACTGGTGTGGTGTAAGTGGCCTCAGCCAGCAGCAAAAGGGCCCTGGTGTGGTGTAAGTGGCCTCAGCCAGCAGCCACAGGCCCTGGTGTGGTGTAGGTGGCCTCAGCCAGCAGCCACAGGCCCTGGTGTGGTGTAAGTGGCCTCAGCCAGCAGCCACAGGCCCTGGTGTGGTGTAAGTGGCCTCAGCCAGCAGCAAAAGGGCCCTGGTGTGGTGTAAGTCGCCTCAGCCAGCAGCCACAGGCCCTGGTGTGGTGTAAGTGGCCTCAGCCAGCAGCCACAGGCCCTGGTGTGGTGTAAGTGGCCTCAGCCAGCAGCCACAGGCCCTGGTGTGGTGTAAGTGGCCTGAGCAAGAGCCACAGGCCCTGGTGTGGTGTAAGTGGCCTGAGCAAGAGCCACAGACCCTGGTGTGGTGTAATTGGCCTCAATAGCAACTAATGCCCTGGTGTGGTGTAGGTGGCCTCAGCCAGCAGCCACAGGCCCTGGTGTGGTGTAAGTGGCCTCAGCCAGCAGCCACAGGCCCTGGTGTGGTGTAAGTGGCCTCAGCCAGAGCCACAGGCCCTGATGTGGTGTAAGTGGCCCCAGCCGGTCACTCAGGCCCTTGTGTGGTGTAGGTTGCATCAGCTAGCAGCACAAGACATTGGAAAAGAGCCAAAAGCAATGTCGTTAATGTGCCCTCATTAATGGGCAGATGCTTTTTGTCTTTTAATACACCCCTTCTCTGGATCAAAAGCGATTCAATGACATGAAAATGAAAGGCTTACAGCACCAGGTATTCCCAGGCAGTCTCCCATCCAAGTACTAGCCAAGCCCAGCCCTGCTTAGCTTCCGAGATCAGACGAGGTCGGGCGTGCTCAGGGTGGTATGGCCGTAAGCTGCTGGCCCCAGCACAATGTCTCAATTTATGGATTCAAGTGATTAGGTGGCAAGTACCTGAAGTTACGAAGACAATCCTATAACCATACCTGCATGTTTGCATAATACCCTAACCCAAAGGCTCAGTTTGGCATTTATCCAACAGCACAGGCCCTGGATTGTTGAAGATGGCCTCAAGAACCAGCACAGGACCTGGTGTGTTTTACATGGCCACAGCAAGCAGCACAGGGCCTGGTTTGGTGAAGATGGCCTCAGCAAGCAGCCACAGGCCCTGGTTTGGTGTAAGTGGCCTCAGCCAGCAGCCACAGGCCCTGGTGTGGTCTAAGTGGCCTCAGCCAGTGCCACAGGCCCTGGTGTGGTGTAAGTGGCCTGAGCAAGAGCCACAGGCCCTGGTGTGGTGTAAGTGGCCTCAGCCAGCAGCCACAGGCCCTGGTGTGGTGTAAGTGGCCTGAGCAAGTGCCACAGGCCCTGGTGTGGTGTAAGTGGCCTAAGCCAGAGCCACAGGCCCTGGTGTGGTGTAAGTGGCCTCAATAGCAAATAAGGCCCTGGTGTGGTGTAAGTGGCCTGAGCAAGAACCACAGGGCCTGGTTTGGTGAAGATGGCCTCGGCCAGAAGCGCAGGGCCTGGTGTAATGTGAGTGGCCTGAGCAAGAGCCACAGGCCCTGGTGTGGTGTAAGTGGCCTCAGCCAGCAGCCACAGGCCCTGGTGTGGTGTAAGTCGCCTCAGCCAGAATCCACAGCCACTGGTGTGGTGTAAGTGGCCTCAGCCAGCAGCAAAAGGGCCCTGGTGTGGTGTAAGTCGCCTCAGCCAGCAGCCACAGGCCCTGGTGTGGTGTAGGTGGCCTCAGCCAGCAGCCACAGGCCCTGGTGTGGTGTAAGTGGCCTCAATAGCAACTAAGGCCCTGGTGTGGTGTAAGTGGCCTCAGCCAGCAGCCACAGGCCCTGGTGTGGTGTAAGTGGCCTCAGCCAGTGCCACAGGCCCTGGTGTGGTGTAAGTGGCCTGAGCAAGAGCCACAGACCCTGGTGTGGTGTAATTGGCCTCAGCCAGCAGCCACAGGCCCTGGTGTGGTGTAAGTGGCCTCAGCCAGCAGCAAAAGGGCCCTGGTGTGGTGTAAGTGGCCTCAGCCAGCAGCCACAGCCCCTGGTGTGGTGTAGGTGGCCTCAGCCAGAAGCCACAGGCACTGGTGTGGTGTAAGTGGCCTCAGCCAGCAGCAAAAGGGCCCTGGTGTGGTGTAAGTGGCCTCAGCCAGCAGCCACAGGCCCTGGTGTGGTGTAAGTGGCCTCAGCCAGCAGCCACAGGCCCTGGTGTGGTGTAAGTGGCCTCAGCCAGTGCCACAGGCCCTGGTGTGGTGTAAGTGGCCTGAGCAAGAGCCACAGACCCTGGTGTGGTGTAATTGGCCTCAGCCAGCAGCCACAGGCCCTGGTGTGGTGTAAGTCGCCTCAGCTAGAAGACACAGGCACTGGTGTGGTGTAAGTGGCCTCAGCCAGCAGCAAAAGGGCCCTGGTGTGGTGTAAGTCGCCTCAGCCAGCAGCCACAGGCCCTGGTGTGGTGTAGGTGGCCTCAGCCAGCAGCCACAGGCCCTGGTGTGGTGTAAGTGGCCTCAGCCAGAAGCCACAGGCACTGGTGTGGTGTAAGTGGCCTCAGCCAGCAGCCACAGGCCCTGGTGTGGTGTAAGTGGCCTCAGCCAGTGCCACAGGCCCTGGTGTGGTGTAAGTGGCCTGAGCAAGAGCCACAGGCCCTGGTGTGGTGTAAGTGGCCTGAGCAAGAGCCACAGACCCTGGTGTGGTGTAATTGGCCTCAATAGCAACTAATGCCCTGGTGTGGTGTAGGTGGCCTCAGCCAGCAGCCACAGGCCCTGGTGTGGTGTAAGTGGCCTCAGCCAGCAGCCACAGGCCCTGGTGTGGTGTAAGTGGCCTCAGCCAGAGCCACAGGCCCTGATGTGGTGTAAGTGGCCCCAGCCGGTCACTCAGGCCCTTGTGTGGTGTAGGTTGCATCAGCTAGCAGCACAAGACATTGGAAAAGAGCCAAAAGCAATGTCGTTAATGTGCCCTCATTAATGGGCAGATGCTTTTTGTCTTTTAATACACCCCTTCTCTGGATCAAAAGCGGTTCAATGACATGAAAGGCTTACAGCACCAGGTATTCCCAGGCAGTCTCCCATCCAAGTACTAGCCAAGCCCAGCCCTGCTTAGCTTCCGAGATCAGACGAGGTCGGGCGTGCTCAGGGTGGTATGGCCGTAAGCTGCTGGCTCCAGCACAATGTCTCAATTTATGGATTCAAGTGATTAGGTGGCAAGTACCTGAAGTTACGAAGACAATCCTATAACAATACCTGCATGTGTGCATAATACCCTAACCCAAAGGCTCAGTTTGGCATTTATCCAACAGCACAGGCCCTGGATTGTTGAAGATGGCCTCAAGAACCAGCACAGGACCTGGTGTGTTTTACATGGCCACAGCAAGCAGCACAGGGCCTGGTTTGGTGAAGATGGCCTCAGCAAGCAGCCACAGGCCCTGGTTTGGTGTAAGTGGCCTCAGCCAGCAGCCACAGGCCCTGGTGTGGTGTAAGTGGCCTCAGCCAGCAGCCACAGGCCCTGGTGTGGTCTAAGTGGCCTCAGCCAGTGCCACAGGCCCTGGTGTGGTGTAAGTGGCCTGAGCAAGAGCCACAGGCCCTGGTGTGGTGTAAGTGGCCTCAGCCAGCAGCCACAGACCCTGGTGTGGTGTAATTGGCCTCAGCCAGCAGCCACAGGCCCTGGTGTGGTGTAAGTCGCCTCAGCTAGAAGACACAGGCCCTGGTGTGGTCTAAGTGGCCTCAGTCAGTGCCACAGGCCCTGGTGTGGTGTAAGTGGCCTGAGCAAGAGCCACAGGCCCTGGTGTGGTGTAAGTGGCCTCAGCCAGCAGCCACAGGCCCTGGTGTGGTGTAAGTGGCCTGAGCAAGTGCCACAGGCCCTGGTGTGGTGTAAGTGGCCTAAGCCAGAGCCACAGGCCCTGGTGTGGTGTAAGTGGCCTCAATAGCAAATAAGGCCCTGGTGTGGTGTAAGTGGCCTGAGCAAGAACCACAGGGCCTGGTTTGGTGAAGATGGCCTCGGCCAGAAGCGCAGGGCCTGGTGTGATGTGAGTGGCCTCAGCCAGCAGCAAAAGGGCCCTGGTGTGGTCTAAGTGGCCTCAGGTAGCAGCCACAGGCCCTGTTGTGATGTAACTTGCCTGAGCCAGCAGCCGCAGGCCCTGGTGTGGTGTAAGTGGCCTCAGCCAGAGCCACAGGCCCTGATGTGGTGTAAGTGGCCCCAGCCGGTCACTCAGGCCCTGGTGTGGTGTAAGTGGCCTCAGCCAGTGCCACAGGCCCTGGTGTGGTGTAAGTGGCCTGAGCAAGACCCACAGACCCTGGTGTGGTGAAATTGGCCTCAGCCAGCAGCCACAGGCCTGGTGTGGTGTAAGTGGCCTCAGCCAGCAGCCACAGGCCCTGGTGTGGTGTAAGTGGCCTGAGCAAGAGCCACAGGCCCTGGTGTGGTGTAAGTGGCCTCAGCCAGCAGCCACAGGCCCTGGTGTGGTGTAAGTGGCCTCAGCCAGCAGCCACAGGCCCTGGTGTGGTGTAAGTGGCCTCAGCCAGCAGCAAAAGGGCCCTGGTGTGGTGTAAGTGGCCTCAGCCAGCAGCCACAGGCCCTGGTGTGGTGTAAGTGGCCTCAGCCAGCAGCCACAGGCCCTGGTGTGGTGTAAGTGGCCTCAGCCAGCAGCCACAGGCCCTGGTGTGGTGTAAGTGGCCTGAGCAAGAGCCACAGGCCCTGGTGTGGTGTAAGTGGCCTGAGCAAGAGCCACAGACCCTGGTGTGGTGTAATTGGCCTCAATAGCAACTAATGCCCTGGTGTGGTGTAGGTGGCCTCAGCCAGCAGCCACAGGCCCTGGTGTGGTGTAAGTGGCCTCAGCCAGCAGCCACAGGCCCTGGTGTGGTGTAAGTGGCCTCAGCCAGAGCCACAGGCCCTGATGTGGTGTAAGTGGCCCCAGCCGGTCACTCAGGCCCTTGTGTGGTGTAGGTTGCATCAGCTAGCAGCACAAGACATTGGAAAAGAGCCAAAAGCAATGTCGTTAATGTGCCCTCATTAATGGGCAGATGCTTTTTGTCTTTTAATACACCCCTTCTCTGGATCAAAAGCGATTCAATGACATGAAAATGAAAGGCTTACAGCACCAGGTATTCCCAGGCAGTCTCCCATCCAAGTACTAGCCAAGCCCAGCCCTGCTTAGCTTCCGAGATCAGACGAGGTCGGGCGTGCTCAGGGTGGTATGGCCGTAAGCTGCTGGCCCCAGCACAATGTCTCAATTTATGGATTCAAGTGATTAGGTGGCAAGTACCTGAAGTTACGAAGACAATCCTATAACCATACCTGCATGTTTGCATAATACCCTAACCCAAAGGCTCAGTTTGGCATTTATCCAACAGCACAGGCCCTGGATTGTTGAAGATGGCCTCAGGAACCAGCACAGGGCCTGGTGTGTTGTACATGGCCACAGCAAGCAGCACAGGGCCTGGTTTGGTGAAGATGGCCTCAGCAAGCAGCCACAGGCCCTGGTTTGGTGTAAGTGGCCTCAGCCAGCAGCCACAGGCCCTGGTGTGGTGTAAGTGGCCTCAGCCAGCAGCCACAGGCCCTGGTGTGGTCTAAGTGGCCTCAGCCAGTGCCACAGGCCCTGGTGTGGTGTAAGTGGCCTGAGCAAGAGCCACAGGCCCTGGTGTGGTGTAAGTGGCCTCAGCCAGCAGCCACAGGCCCTGGTGTGGTGTAAGTGGCCTGAGCAAGTGCCACAGGCCCTGGTGTGGTGTAAGTGGCCTAAGCCAGAGCCACAGGCCCTGGTGTGGTGTAAGTGGCCTCAATAGCAAATAAGGCCCTGGTGTGGTGTAAGTGGCCTGAGCAAGAACCACAGGGCCTGGTTTGGTGAAGATGGCCTCGGCCAGAAGCGCAGGGCCTGGTGTAATGTGAGTGGCCTGAGCAAGAGCCACAGGCCCTGGTGTGGTGTAAGTGGCCTCAGCCAGCAGCCACAGGCCCTGGTGTGGTGTAAGTCGCCTCAGCCAGAATCCACAGCCACTGGTGTGGTGTAAGTGGCCTCAGCCAGCAGCAAAAGGGCCCTGGTGTGGTGTAAGTCGCCTCAGCCAGCAGCCACAGGCCCTGGTGTGGTGTAGGTGGCCTCAGCCAGCAGCCACAGGCCCTGGTGTGGTGTAAGTGGCCTCAATAGCAACTAAGGCCCTGGTGTGGTGTAAGTGGCTTCAGCCAGCAGCCACAGGCTCTGGTGTGGTGTAACTGGCCTCAGCCAGCAGCCACAGGCCCTGGTGTGGTGTAAGTGGCCTCAGCCAGCAGCCACAGGCCCTGGTGTGGTGTAAGTGGCCTCAGCCAGTGCCACAGGCCCTGGTGTGGTGTAAGTGGCCTGAGCAAGAGCCACAGACCCTGGTGTGGTGTAATTGGCCTCAGCCAGCAGCCACAGGCCCTGGTGTGGTGTAAGTGGCCTCAGCCAGCAGCAAAAGGGCCCTGGTGTGGTGTAAGTGGCCTCAGCCAGCAGCCACAGCCCCTGGTGTGGTGTAGGTGGCCTCAGCCAGAAGCCACAGGCACTGGTGTGGTGTAAGTGGCCTCAGCCAGCAGCAAAAGGGCCCTGGTGTGGTGTAAGTGGCCTCAGCCAGCAGCCACAGGCCCTGGTGTGGTGTAAGTGGCCTCAGCCAGCAGCCACAGGCCCTGGTGTGGTGTAAGTGGCCTCAGCCAGTGCCACAGGCCCTGGTGTGGTGTAAGTGGCCTGAGCAAGAGCCACAGACCCTGGTGTGGTGTAATTGGCCTCAGCCAGCAGCCACAGGCCCTGGTGTGGTGTAAGTCGCCTCAGCTAGAAGACACAGGCACTGGTGTGGTGTAAGTGGCCTCAGCCAGCAGCAAAAGGGCCCTGGTGTGGTGTAAGTCGCCTCAGCCAGCAGCCACAGGCCCTGGTGTGGTGTAGGTGGCCTCAGCCAGCAGCCACAGGCCCTGGTGTGGTGTAAGTGGCCTCAGCCAGAAGCCACAGGCACTGGTGTGGTGTAAGTGGCCTCAGCCAGCAGCCACAGGCCCTGGTGTGGTGTAAGTGGCCTCAGCCAGTGCCACAGGCCCTGGTGTGGTGTAAGTGGCCTGAGCAAGAGCCACAGGCCCTGGTGTGGTGTAAGTGGCCTGAGCAAGAGCCACAGACCCTGGTGTGGTGTAATTGGCCTCAATAGCAACTAATGCCCTGGTGTGGTGTAGGTGGCCTCAGCCAGCAGCCACAGGCCCTGGTGTGGTGTAAGTGGCCTCAGCCAGCAGCCACAGGCCCTGGTGTGGTGTAAGTGGCCTCAGCCAGAGCCACAGGCCCTGATGTGGTGTAAGTGGCCCCAGCCGGTCACTCAGGCCCTTGTGTGGTGTAGGTTGCATCAGCTAGCAGCACAAGACATTGGAAAAGAGCCAAAAGCAATGTCGTTAATGTGCCCTCATTAATGGGCAGATGCTTTTTGTCTTTTAATACACCCCTTCTCTGGATCAAAAGCGGTTCAATGACATGAAAGGCTTACAGCACCAGGTATTCCCAGGCAGTCTCCCATCCAAGTACTAACCAAGCCCAGCCCTGCTTAGCTTCCGAGATCAGACGAGGTCGGGCGTGCTCAGGGTGGTATGGCCGTAAGCTGCTGGCTCCAGCACAATGTCTCAATTTATGGATTCAAGTGATTAGGTGGCAAGTACCTGAAGTTACGAAGACAATCCTATAACCATACCTGCATGTTTGCATAATACCCTAACCCAAAGGCTCAGTTTGGCATTTATCCAACAGCACAGGCCCTGGATTGTTGAAGATGGCCTCAGGAACCAGCACAGGGCCTGGTGTGTTGTACATGGCCACAGCAAGCAGCACAGGGCCTGGTTTGGTGAAGATGGCCTCGGCCAGAAGCGCAGGGCCTGGTGTGATGTGAGTGGCCTGAGCAGGAGCAACAGGCCTTGGTGTGGTGTAAGTGGCCTCAGCCAGCAGCCACAGGCCCTGGTGTGGTGTAAGTCGCCTCAGCCAGAAGCCACAGGCCCTGGTGTGGTGTAAGTGGCCTCAGCCAGCAGCCACAGGCCCTGGTGTGGTGTAAGTGGCCTCAGCCAGTGCCACAGGCCCTGGTGTGGTGTAAGTGGCCTGAGCAAGAGCCACAGACCCTGGTGTGGTGTAATTGGCCTCAGCCAGCAGCCACAGGCCCTGGTGTGGTGTAAGTCGCCTCAGCTAGAAGACACAGGCACTGGTGTGGTGTAAGTGGCCTCAGCCAGCAGCAAAAGGGCCCTGGTGTGGTGTAAGTGGCCTCAGCCAGCAGCCACAGGCCCTGGTGTGGTGTAGGTGGCCTCAGCCAGCAGCCACAGGCCCTGGTGTGGTGTAAGTGGCCTCAGCCAGCAGCCACAGGCCCTGGTGTGGTGTAAGTGGCCTCAGCCAGCAGCAAAAGGGCCCTGGTGTGGTGTAAGTGGCCTCAGCCAGCAGCCACAGGCCCTGGTGTGGTGTAAGTGGCCTGAGCAAGAGCCACAGGCCCTGGTGTGGTGTAAGTGGCCTGAGCAAGAGCCACAGACCCTGGTGTGGTGTAATTGGCCTCAATAGCAACTAATGCCCTGGTGTGGTGTAGGTGGCCTCAGCCAGCAGCCACAGGCCCTGGTGTGGTGTAAGTGGCCTCAGCCAGCAGCCACAGGCCCTGGTGTGGTGTAAGTGGCCTCAGCCAGAGCCACAGGCCCTGATGTGGTGTAAGTGGCCCCAGCCGGTCACTCAGGCCCTTGTGTGGTGTAGGTTGCATCAGCTAGCAGCACAAGACATTGGAAAAGAGCCAAAAGCAATGTCGTTAATGTGCCCTCATTAATGGGCAGATGCTTTTTGTCTTTTAATACACCCCTTCTCTGGATCAAAAGCGATTCAATGACATGAAAATGAAAGGCTTACAGCACCAGGTATTCCCAGGCAGTCTCCCATCCAAGTACTAGCCAAGCCCAGCCCTGCTTAGCTTCCGAGATCAGACGAGGTCGGGCGTGCTCAGGGTGGTATGGCCGTAAGCTGCTGGCCCCAGCACAATGTCTCAATTTATGGATTCAAGTGATTAGGTGGCAAGTACCTGAAGTTACGAAGACAATCCTATAACCATACCTGCATGTTTGCATAATACCCTAACCCAAAGGCTCAGTTTGGCATTTATCCAACAGCACAGGCCCTGGATTGTTGAAGATGGCCTCAAGAACCAGCACAGGACCTGGTGTGTTTTACATGGCCACAGCAAGCAGCACAGGGCCTGGTTTGGTGAAGATGGCCTCAGCAAGCAGCCACAGGCCCTGGTTTGGTGTAAGTGGCCTCAGCCAGCAGCCACAGGCCCTGGTGTGGTCTAAGTGGCCTCAGCCAGTGCCACAGGCCCTGGTGTGGTGTAAGTGGCCTGAGCAAGAGCCACAGGCCCTGGTGTGGTGTAAGTGGCCTCAGCCAGCAGCCACAGGCCCTGGTGTGGTGTAAGTGGCCTGAGCAAGTGCCACAGGCCCTGGTGTGGTGTAAGTGGCCTAAGCCAGAGCCACAGGCCCTGGTGTGGTGTAAGTGGCCTCAATAGCAAATAAGGCCCTGGTGTGGTGTAAGTGGCCTGAGCAAGAACCACAGGGCCTGGTTTGGTGAAGATGGCCTCGGCCAGAAGCGCAGGGCCTGGTGTAATGTGAGTGGCCTGAGCAAGAGCCACAGGCCCTGGTGTGGTGTAAGTGGCCTCAGCCAGCAGCCACAGGCCCTGGTGTGGTGTAAGTCGCCTCAGCCAGAATCCACAGCCACTGGTGTGGTGTAAGTGGCCTCAGCCAGCAGCAAAAGGGCCCTGGTGTGGTGTAAGTCGCCTCAGCCAGCAGCCACAGGCCCTGGTGTGGTGTAGGTGGCCTCAGCCAGCAGCCACAGGCCCTGGTGTGGTGTAAGTGGCCTCAATAGCAACTAAGGCCCTGGTGTGGTGTAAGTGGCTTCAGCCAGCAGCCACAGGCTCTGGTGTGGTGTAACTGGCCTCAGCCAGCAGCCACAGGCCCTGGTGTGGTGTAAGTGGCCTCAGCCAGCAGCCACAGGCCCTGGTGTGGTGTAAGTGGCCTCAGCCAGTGCCACAGGCCCTGGTGTGGTGTAAGTGGCCTGAGCAAGAGCCACAGACCCTGGTGTGGTGTAATTGGCCTCAGCCAGCAGCCACAGGCCCTGGTGTGGTGTAAGTGGCCTCAGCCAGCAGCAAAAGGGCCCTGGTGTGGTGTAAGTGGCCTCAGCCAGCAGCCACAGCCCCTGGTGTGGTGTAGGTGGCCTCAGCCAGAAGCCACAGGCACTGGTGTGGTGTAAGTGGCCTCAGCCAGCAGCAAAAGGGCCCTGGTGTGGTGTAAGTGGCCTCAGCCAGCAGCCACAGGCCCTGGTGTGGTGTAAGTGGCCTCAGCCAGCAGCCACAGGCCCTGGTGTGGTGTAAGTGGCCTCAGCCAGTGCCACAGGCCCTGGTGTGGTGTAAGTGGCCTGAGCAAGAGCCACAGACCCTGGTGTGGTGTAATTGGCCTCAGCCAGCAGCCACAGGCCCTGGTGTGGTGTAAGTCGCCTCAGCTAGAAGACACAGGCACTGGTGTGGTGTAAGTGGCCTCAGCCAGCAGCAAAAGGGCCCTGGTGTGGTGTAAGTCGCCTCAGCCAGCAGCCACAGGCCCTGGTGTGGTGTAGGTGGCCTCAGCCAGCAGCCACAGGCCCTGGTGTGGTGTAAGTGGCCTCAGCCAGAAGCCACAGGCACTGGTGTGGTGTAAGTGGCCTCAGCCAGCAGCCACAGGCCCTGGTGTGGTGTAAGTGGCCTCAGCCAGTGCCACAGGCCCTGGTGTGGTGTAAGTGGCCTGAGCAAGAGCCACAGGCCCTGGTGTGGTGTAAGTGGCCTGAGCAAGAGCCACAGACCCTGGTGTGGTGTAATTGGCCTCAATAGCAACTAATGCCCTGGTGTGGTGTAGGTGGCCTCAGCCAGCAGCCACAGGCCCTGGTGTGGTGTAAGTGGCCTCAGCCAGCAGCCACAGGCCCTGGTGTGGTGTAAGTGGCCTCAGCCAGAGCCACAGGCCCTGATGTGGTGTAAGTGGCCCCAGCCGGTCACTCAGGCCCTTGTGTGGTGTAGGTTGCATCAGCTAGCAGCACAAGACATTGGAAAAGAGCCAAAAGCAATGTCGTTAATGTGCCCTCATTAATGGGCAGATGCTTTTTGTCTTTTAATACACCCCTTCTCTGGATCAAAAGCGGTTCAATGACATGAAAGGCTTACAGCACCAGGTATTCCCAGGCAGTCTCCCATCCAAGTACTAGCCAAGCCCAGCCCTGCTTAGCTTCCGAGATCAGACGAGGTCGGGCGTGCTCAGGGTGGTATGGCCGTAAGCTGCTGGCTCCAGCACAATGTCTCAATTTATGGATTCAAGTGATTAGGTGGCAAGTACCTGAAGTTACGAAGACAATCCTATAACAATACCTGCATGTGTGCATAATACCCTAACCCAAAGGCTCAGTTTGGCATTTATCCAACAGCACAGGCCCTGGATTGTTGAAGATGGCCTCAAGAACCAGCACAGGACCTGGTGTGTTTTACATGGCCACAGCAAGCAGCACAGGGCCTGGTTTGGTGAAGATGGCCTCAGCAAGCAGCCACAGGCCCTGGTTTGGTGTAAGTGGCCTCAGCCAGCAGCCACAGGCCCTGGTGTGGTGTAAGTGGCCTCAGCCAGCAGCCACAGGCCCTGGTGTGGTCTAAGTGGCCTCAGCCAGTGCCACAGGCCCTGGTGTGGTGTAAGTGGCCTGAGCAAGAGCCACAGGCCCTGGTGTGGTGTAAGTGGCCTCAGCCAGCAGCCACAGACCCTGGTGTGGTGTAATTGGCCTCAGCCAGCAGCCACAGGCCCTGGTGTGGTGTAAGTCGCCTCAGCTAGAAGACACAGGCCCTGGTGTGGTCTAAGTGGCCTCAGTCAGTGCCACAGGCCCTGGTGTGGTGTAAGTGGCCTGAGCAAGAGCCACAGGCCCTGGTGTGGTGTAAGTGGCCTCAGCCAGCAGCCACAGGCCCTGGTGTGGTGTAAGTGGCCTGAGCAAGTGCCACAGGCCCTGGTGTGGTGTAAGTGGCCTAAGCCAGAGCCACAGGCCCTGGTGTGGTGTAAGTGGCCTCAATAGCAAATAAGGCCCTGGTGTGGTGTAAGTGGCCTGAGCAAGAACCACAGGGCCTGGTTTGGTGAAGATGGCCTCGGCCAGAAGCGCAGGGCCTGGTGTGATGTGAGTGGCCTCAGCCAGCAGCAAAAGGGCCCTGGTGTGGTCTAAGTGGCCTCAGGTAGCAGCCACAGGCCCTGTTGTGATGTAACTTGCCTGAGCCAGCAGCCACAGGCCCTGGTGTGGTGTAAGTGGCCCCAGCCGGTCACTCAGGCCCTGGTGTGGTGTAAGTGGCCTCAGCCAGTGCCACAGGCCCTGGTGTGGTGTAAGTGGCCTGAGCAAGACCCACAGACCCTGGTGTGGTGAAATTGGCCTCAGCCAGCAGCCACAGGCCCTGGTGTGGTGTAAGTGGCCTCAGCCAGCAGCCACAGGCCCTGGTGTGGTGTAAGTGGCCTGAGCAAGAGCCACAGGCCCTGGTGTGGTGTAAGTGGCCTCAGCCAGCAGCCACAGGCCCTGGTGTGGTGTAAGTGGCCTCAGCCAGCAGCCACAGGCCCTGGTGTGGTGTAAGTGGCCTCAGCCAGCAGCAAAAGGGCCCTGGTGTGGTGTAAGTGGCCTCAGCCAGCAGCCACAGGCCCTGGTGTGGTGTAAGTGGCCTCAGCCAGCAGCCACAGGCCCTGGTGTGGTGTAAGTGGCCTCAGCCAGTGCCACAGGCCCTGGTGTGGTGTAAGTGGCCTGAGCAAGAGCCACAGGCCCTGGTGTGGTGTAAGTGGCCTGAGCAAGAGCCACAGACCCTGGTGTGGTGTAATTGGCCTCAATAGCAACTAATGCCCAGGTGTGGTGTAGGTGGCCTCAGCCAGCAGCCACAGGCCCTGGTGTGGTGTAAGTGGCCTCAGCCAGCAGCCACAGGCCCTGGTGTGGTGTAAGTGGCCTCAGCCAGAGCCACAGGCCCTGATGTGGTGTAAGTGGCCCCAGCCGGTCACTCAGGCCCTTGTGTGGTGTAGGTTGCATCAGCTAGCAGCACAAGACATTGGAAAAGAGCCAAAAGCAATGTCGTTAATGTGCCCTCATTAATGGGCAGATGCTTTTTGTCTTTTAATACACCCCTTCTCTGGATCAAAAGCGATTCAATGACATGAAAATGAAAGGCTTACAGAACCAGGTATTCCCAGGCAGTCTCCCATCCAAGTACTAGCCAAGCCCAGCCCTGCTTAGCTTCCGAGATCAGACGAGGTCGGGCGTGCTCAGGGTGGTATGGCCGTAAGCTGCTGGCCCCAGCACAATGTCTCAATTTATGGATTCAAGTGATTAGGTGGCAAGTACCTGAAGTTACGAAGACAATCCTATAACCATACCTGCATGTTTGCATAATACCCTAACCCAAAGGCTCAGTTTGGCATTTATCCAACAGCACAGGCCCTGGATTGTTGAAGATGGCCTCAGGAACCAGCACAGGGCCTGGTGTGTTGTACATGGCCACAGCAAGCAGCACAGGGCCTGGTTTGGTGAAGATGGCCTCAGCAAGCAGCCACAGGCCCTGGTTTGGTGTAAGTGGCCTCAGCCAGCAGCCACAGGCCCTGGTGTGGTGTAAGTGGCCTCAGCCAGCAGCCACAGGCCCTGGTGTGGTCTAAGTGGCCTCAGCCAGTGCCACAGGCCCTGGTGTGGTGTAAGTGGCCTGAGCAAGAGCCACAGGCCCTGGTGTGGTGTAAGTGGCCTCAGCCAGCAGCCACAGGCCCTGGTGTGGTGTAAGTGGCCTGAGCAAGTGCCACAGGCCCTGGTGTGGTGTAAGTGGCCTAATCCAGAGCCACAGGCCCTGGTGTGGTGTAAGTGGCCTCAATAGCAAATAAGGCCCTGGTGTGGTGTAAGTGGCCTGAGCAAGAACCACAGGGCCTGGTTTGGTGAAGATGGCCTCGGCCAGAAGCGCAGGGCCTGGTGTAATGTGAGTGGCCTGAGCAAGAGCCACAGGCCCTGGTGTGGTGTAAGTGGCCTCAGCCAGCAGCCACAGGCCCTGGTGTGGTGTAAGTCGCCTCAGCCAGAATCCACAGCCACTGGTGTGGTGTAAGTGGCCTCAGCCAGCAGCAAAAGGGCCCTGGTGTGGTGTAAGTCGCCTCAGCCAGCAGCCACAGGCCCTGGTGTGGTGTAGGTGGCCTCAGCCAGCAGCCACAGGCCCTGGTGTGGTGTAAGTGGCCTCAATAGCAACTAAGGCCCTGGTGTGGTGTAAGTGGCTTCAGCCAGCAGCCACAGGCTCTGGTGTGGTGTAACTGGCCTCAGCCAGCAGCCACAGGCCCTGGTGTGGTGTAAGTGGCCTCAGCCAGCAGCCACAGGCCCTGGTGTGGTGTAAGTGGCCTCAGCCAGTGCCACAGGCCCTGGTGTGGTGTAAGTGGCCTGAGCAAGAGCCACAGACCCTGGTGTGGTGTAATTGGCCTCAGCCAGCAGCCACAGGCCCTGGTGTGGTGTAAGTGGCCTCAGCCAGCAGCAAAAGGGCCCTGGTGTGGTGTAAGTGGCCTCAGCCAGCAGCCACAGCCCCTGGTGTGGTGTAGGTGGCCTCAGCCAGAAGCCACAGGCACTGGTGTGGTGTAAGTGGCCTCAGCCAGCAGCAAAAGGGCCCTGGTGTGGTGTAAGTGGCCTCAGCCAGCAGCCACAGGCCCTGGTGTGGTGTAAGTGGCCTCAGCCAGCAGCCACAGGCCCTGGTGTGGTGTAAGTGGCCTCAGCCAGTGCCACAGGCCCTGGTGTGGTGTAAGTGGCCTGAGCAAGAGCCACAGACCCTGGTGTGGTGTAATTGGCCTCAGCCAGCAGCCACAGGCCCTGGTGTGGTGTAAGTCGCCTCAGCTAGAAGACACAGGCACTGGTGTGGTGTAAGTGGCCTCAGCCAGCAGCAAAAGGGCCCTGGTGTGGTGTAAGTCGCCTCAGCCAGCAGCCACAGGCCCTGGTGTGGTGTAGGTGGCCTCAGCCAGCAGCCACAGGCCCTGGTGTGGTGTAAGTGGCCTCAGCCAGAAGCCACAGGCACTGGTGTGGTGTAAGTGGCCTCAGCCAGCAGCCACAGGCCCTGGTGTGGTGTAAGTGGCCTCAGCCAGTGCCACAGGCCCTGGTGTGGTGTAAGTGGCCTGAGCAAGAGCCACAGGCCCTGGTGTGGTGTAAGTGGCCTGAGCAAGAGCCACAGACCCTGGTGTGGTGTAATTGGCCTCAATAGCAACTAATGCCCTGGTGTGGTGTAGGTGGCCTCAGCCAGCAGCCACAGGCCCTGGTGTGGTGTAAGTGGCCTCAGCCAGCAGCCACAGGCCCTGGTGTGGTGTAAGTGGCCTCAGCCAGAGCCACAGGCCCTGATGTGGTGTAAGTGGCCCCAGCCGGTCACTCAGGCCCTTGTGTGGTGTAGGTTGCATCAGCTAGCAGCACAAGACATTGGAAAAGAGCCAAAAGCAATGTCGTTAATGTGCCCTCATTAATGGGCAGATGCTTTTTGTCTTTTAATACACCCCTTCTCTGGATCAAAAGCGGTTCAATGACATGAAAGGCTTACAGCACCAGGTATTCCCAGGCAGTCTCCCATCCAAGTACTAACCAAGCCCAGCCCTGCTTAGATTCCGAGATCAGACGAGGTCGGGCGTGCTCAGGGTGGTATGGCCGTAAGCTGCTGGCTCCAGCACAATGTCTCAATTTATGGATTCAAGTGATTAGGTGGCAAGTACCTGAAGTTACGAAGACAATCCTATAACCATACCTGCATGTTTGCATAATACCCTAACCCAAAGGCTCAGTTTGGCATTTATCCAACAGCACAGGCCCTGGATTGTTGAAGATGGCCTCAAGAACCAGCACAGGACCTGGTGTGTTTTACATGGCCACAGCAAGCAGCACAGGGCCTGGTTTGGTGAAGATGGCCTCAGCAAGCAGCCACAGGCCCTGGTTTGGTGTAAGTGGCCTCAGCCAGCAGCCACAGGCCCTGGTGTGGTGTAAGTGGCCTCAGCCAGCAGCCACAGGCCCTGGTGTGGTCTAAGTGGCCTCAGCCAGTGCCACAGGCCCTGGTGTGGTGTAAGTGGCCTCAGCCAGCAGCCACAGACCCTGGTGTGGTGTAATTGGCCTCAGCCAGCAGCCACAGGCCCTGGTGTGGTGTAAGTGGCCTCAGCTAGAAGACACAGGCCCTGGTGTGGTCTAAGTGGCCTCAGTCAGTGCCACAGGCCCTGGTGTGGTGTAAGTGGCCTGAGCAAGAGCCACAGGCCCTGGTGTGGTGTAAGTGGCCTCAGCCAGCAGCCACAGGCCCTGGTGTGGTGTAAGTGGCCTGAGCAAGTGCCACAGGCCCTGGTGTGGTGTAAGTGGCCTAAGCCAGAGCCACAGGCCCTGGTGTGGTGTAAGTGGCCTCAATAGCAAATAAGGCCCTGGTGTGGTGTAAGTGGCCTGAGCAAGAACCACAGGGCCTGGTTTGGTGAAGATGGCCTCGGCCAGAAGCGCAGGGCCTGGTGTGATGTGAGTGGCCTCAGCCAGCAGCAAAAGGGCCCTGGTGTGGTCTAAGTGGCCTCAGGTAGCAGCCACAGGCCCTGTTGTGATGTAACTTGCCTGAGCCAGCAGCCACAGGCCCTGGTGTGGTGTAAGTGGCCTCAGCCAGAGCCACAGGCCCTGATGTGGTGTAAGTGGCCCCAGCCGGTCACTCAGGCCCTGGTGTGGTGTAAGTGGCCTCAGCCAGTGCCACAGGCCCTGGTGTGGTGTAAGTGGCCTGAGCAAGACCCACAGACCCTGGTGTGGTGAAATTGGCCTCAGCCAGCAGCCACAGGCCCTGGTGTGGTGTAAGTGGCCTCAGCCAGCAGCCACAGGCCCTGGTGTGGTGTAAGTGGCCTGAGCAAGAGCCACAGGCCCTGGTGTGGTGTAAGTGGCCTCAGCCAGCAGCCACAGGCCCTGGTGTGGTGTAAGTAGCCTCAGCCAGAAGCCACAGGCACTGGTGTGGTGTAAGTGGCCTCAGCCAGCAGCAAAAGGGCCCTGGTGTGGTGTAAGTCGCCTCAGCCAGCAGCCACAGGCCCTGGTGTGGTGTAGGTGGCCTCAGCCAGCAGCCACAGGCCCTGGTGTGGTGTAAGTCGCCTCAGCCAGCAGCCACAGGCCCTGGTGTGGTGTAAGTGGCCTCAGCCAGTGCCACAGGCCCTGGTGTGGTGTAAGTGGCCTGAGCAAGAGCCACAGACCCTGGTGTGGTGTAATTGGCCTCAATAGCAACTAAGGCCCTGGTGTGGTGTATGTGGCCTCAGGCAGCAGCCACAGGCCCTGTTGTGATGTAACTTGCCTGAGCAAGAGCCACAGACCCTGGTGTGGTGTAATTGGCCTCAATAGCAACTAATGCCCTGGTGTGGTGTAGGTGGCCTCAGCCAGCAGCCACAGGCCCTGGTGTGGTGTAAGTGGCCTCAGCCAGCAGCCACAGGCCCTGGTGTGGTGTAAGTGGCCTCAGCCAGAGCCACAGGCCCTGATGTGGTGTAAGTGGCCCCAGCCGGTCACTCAGGCCCTTGTGTGGTGTAGGTTGCATCAGCTAGCAGCACAAGACATTGGAAAAGAGCCAAAAGCAGTGTCGTTAATGTGCCCTCATTAATGGGCAGCTGCTTTTGGTCTTTCAATACACCCCTTCTCTGGATCAAAAGCGGTTCAATGACATGAAAATGAAAGGCTTACAGCACCAGGTATTCCCAGGCAGTCTCCCATCCAAGTACTAACCAAGCCCAGCCCTGCTTAGCTTCCGAGATCAGACGAGGTCGGGCGTGCTCAGGGTGGTATGGCCGTAAGCTGCTGGCTCCAGCACAATGTCTCAATTTATGGATTCAAGTGATTAGGTGGCAAGTACCTGAAGTTACGAAGACAATCCTATAACCATACCTGCATGTTTGCATAATACCCTAACCCAAAGGCTCAGTTTGGCATTTATCCAACAGCACAGGCCCTGGATTGTTGAAGATGGCCTCAGGAACCAGCACAGGGCCTGGTGTGTTGTACATGGCCACAGCAAGCAGCACAGGGCCTGGTTTGGTGAAGATGGCCTCGGCCAGAAGCGCAGGGCCTGGTGTGATGTGAGTGGCCTGAGCAAGAGCAACAGGCCTTGGTGTGGTGTAAGTGGCCTCAGCCAGCAGCCACAGGCCCTGGTGTGGTGTAAGTCGCCTCAGCCAGAAGCCACAGGCACTGGTGTGGTGTAAGTGGCCTCAGCCAGCAGCAAAAGGGCCCTGGTGTGGTGTAAGTGGCCTCAGCCAGCAGCCACAGGCCCTGGTGTGGTGTAGGTGGCCTCAGCCAGCAGCCACAGGCCCTGGTGTGGTGTAAGTGGCCTCAGCCAGCAGCCACAGGCCCTGGTGTGGTGTAAGTGGCCTCAGCCAGCAGCCACAGGCCCTGGTGTGGTGTAAGTGGCCTCAGCCAGCAGCAAAAGGGCCCTGGTGTGGTGTAAGTGGCCTCAGCCAGCAGCCACAGGCCCTGGTGTGGTGTAGGTGGCCTCAGCCAGCAGCCACAGGCCCTGGTGTGGTGTAAGTGGCCTCAGCCAGTGCCACAGGCCCTGGTGTGGTGTAAGTGGCCTGAGCAAGAGCCACAGGCCCTGGTGTGGTGTAAGTGGCCTGAGCAAGAGCCACAGACCCTGGTGTGGTGTAATTGGCCTCAATAGCAACTAATGCCCAGGTGTGGTGTAGGTGGCCTCAGCCAGCAGCCACAGGCCCTGGTGTGGTGTAAGTGGCCTCAGCCAGCAGCCACAGGCCCTGGTGTGGTGTAAGTGGCCTCAGCCAGAGCCACAGGCCCTGATGTGGTGTAAGTGGCCCCAGCCGGTCACTCAGGCCCTTGTGTGGTGTAGGTTGCATCAGCTAGCAGCACAAGACATTGGAAAAGAGCCAAAAGCAGTGTCGTTAATGTGCCCTCATTAATGGGCAGCTGCTTTTGGTCTTTTAATACACCCCTTCTCTGGATCAAAAGCGGTTCAATGACATGAAAATGAAAGGCTTACAGCACCAGGTATTCCCAGGCAGTCTCCCATCCAAGTACTAACCAAGCCCAGACCTGCTTAGCTTCTGAGATCAGACGAGGTCGGGCGTGCTCAGGGTGGTATGGCCGTAAGCTGCTGGCTCCAGCACAATGTCTCAATTTATGGATTCAAGTGATTAGGTGGCAAGTACCTGAAGTTACGAAGACAATCCTATAACCATACCTGCATGTTTGCATAATACCCTAACCCAAAGGCTCACTTTGGCATTTATCCAACAGCACAGGCCCTGGATTGTGGAAGATGGCCTCAGGAACCAGCACAGGGCCTGGTGTGTTGTACATGGCCACAGCAAGCAGCACAGGGCCTGGTTTGGTGAAGATGGCCTCGGCCAGAAGCGCAGGGCCTGGTGTGATGTGAGTGGCCTGAGCAAGAGCAACAGGCCTTGGTGTGGTGTAAGTGGCCTCAGCCAGCAGCCACAGGCCCTGGTGTGGTGTAAGTCGCCTCAGCCAGAAGCCACAGGCACTGGTGTGGTGTAAGTGGCCTCAGCCAGCAGCAAAAGGGCCCTGGTGTGGTGTAAGTGGCCTCAGCCAGCAGCCACAGGCCCTGGTGTGGTGTAGGTGGCCTCAGCCAGCAGCCACAGGCCCTGGTGTGGTGTAAGTGGCCTCAGCCAGCAGCCACAGGCACTGGTGTGGTGTAAGTGGCCTCAGCCAGCAGCAAAAGGGCCCTGGTGTGGTGTAAGTGGCCTCAGCCAGCAGCCACAGGCCCTGGTGTGGTGTAGGTGGCCTCAGCCAGCAGCCACAGGCCCTGGTGTGGTGTAAGTGGCCTGAGCAAGAGCCACAGGCCCTGGTGTGGTGTAAGTGGCCTCAGCCAGCAGCCACAGGCCCTGGTGTGGTGTAAGTGGCCTGAGCAAGTGCCACAGGCCCTGGTGTGGTGTAAGTGGCCTAAGCCAGAGCCACAGGCCCTGGTGTGGTGTAAGTGGCCTCAATAGCAAATAAGGCCCTGGTGTGGTGTAAGTGGCCTGAGCAAGAACCACAGGGCCTGGTTTGGTGAAGATGGCCTCGGCCAGAAGCGCAGGGCCTGGTGTGATGTGAGTGGCCTGAGCAAGAGCCACAGGCCCTGGTGTGGTGTAAGTGGCCTCAGCCAGCAGCCACAGGCCCTGGTGTGGTGTAAGTCGCCTCAGCCAGAATCCACAGCCACTGGTGTGGTGTAAGTGGCCTCAGCCAGCAGCCACAGGCCCTGGTGTGGTGTAAGTGGCCTCAGCCAGTGCCACAGGCCCTGGTGTGGTGTAAGTGGCCTGAGCAAGAGCCACAGACCCTGGTGTGGTGTAATTGGCCTCAGCCAGCAGCCACAGGCCCTGGTGTGGTGTAAGTGGCCTCAGCCAGCAGCCACAGGCCCTGGTGTGGTGTAAGTGGCCTCAGCCAGCAGCCACAGGCCCTGGTGTGGTGTAAGTGGCCTCAGCCAGCAGCAAAAGGGCCCTGGTGTGGTGTAAGTGGCCTCAGCCAGCAGCCACAGGCCCCGGTGTGGTGTAGGTGGCCTCAGCCAGCAGCCACAGGCCCTGGTGTGGTGTAAGTGGCCTCAGCCAGTGCCACAGGCCCTGGTGTGGTGTAAGTGGCCTGAGCAAGAGCCACAGGCCCTGGTGTGGTGTAAGTGGCCTGAGCAAGAGCCACAGACCCTGGTGTGGTGTAATTGGCCTCAATAGCAACTAATGCCCAGGTGTGGTGTAGGTGGCCTCAGCCAGAGCCACAGGCCCTGATGTGGTGTAAGTGGCCCCAGCCGGTCACTCAGGCCCTTGTGTGGTGTAGGTTGCATCAGCTAGCAGCACAAGACATTGGAAAAGAGCCAAAAGCAATGTCGTTAATGTGCCCTCATTAATGGGCAGCTGCTTTTGGTCTTTTAATACACCCCTTCTCTGGATCAAAAGCGGTTCAATGACATGAAAATGAAAGGCTTACAGCACCAGGTAGTCCCAGGCAGTCTCCCATCCAAGTACTAACCAAGCCCAGCCCTGCTTAGCTTCCGAGATCAGACGAGGTCGGGCGTGCTCAGGGTGGTATGGCCGTAAGCTGCTGGCCCCAGCACAATGTCTCAATTTATGGATTCAAGTGATTAGGTGGCAAGTACCTGAAGTTACGAAGACAATCCTATAACCATACCTGCATGTTTGCATAATACCCTAACCCAAAGGCTCAGTTTAGCATTTATCCAACAGCACAGGCCCTGGGTTGTTGAAGATGGCCTCAGGAACCAGCACAGGGCCTGGTGTGTTGTACATGGCCACAGCAAGCAGCACAGGGCCTGGTTTGGTGAAGATGGCCTCGGCCAGAAGCACAGGCCCTGGTGTGGTGTAAGTGGCCTGAGCAAGAGCCACAGACCCTGATGTGGTGTAATTGGCCTCAATAGCAACTAAGGCCCTGGTGTGGTGTAGGTGGCCTCAGCCAGCAGCCACAGGCCCTGGTTTGGTGTAAGTGGCCTCAGCCAGCAGCCACAGGCCCTGGTGTGGTCTAAGTGGCCTCAGTCAGTGCCACAGGCCCTGGTGTGGTGTAAGTGGCCTGAGCAAGAGCCACAGGCCCTGGTGTGGTGTAAGTGGCCTCAGCCAGCAGCCACAGGCCCTGGTGTGGTGTAAGTGGCCTGAGCAAGTGCCACAGGCCCTGGTGTGGTGTAAGTGGCCTAAGCCAGAGCCACAGGCCCTGGTGTGGTGTAAGTGGCCTCAATACCAAATAAGGCCCTGGTGTGGTGTAAGTGGCCTGAGCAAGAACCACAGGGCCTGGTTTGGTGAAGATGGCCTTGGCCAGCAGCAAAAGGGCCCTGGTGTGGTCTAAGTGGCCTCAGCCAGCAGCCACAGGCCCTGGTGTGGTGTAGGTGGCCTCAGCCAGCAGCCACAGGCCCTGGTGTGGTGTAAGTGGCCTCAGCCAGCAGCCACAGGCCCTGGTGTGGTGTAAGTGGCCTCAGCCAGCAGCCACAGGCCCTGGTGTGGTGTAAGTGGCCTCAGCCAGTGCCACAGGCCCTGGTGTGGTGTAAGTGGCCTGAGCAAGAGCCACAGACCCTGGTGTGGTGTAATTGGCCTCAGCCAGCAGCCACAGGCACTGGTGTGGTGTAAGTCGCCTCAGCCAGAAGCCACAGGCACTGGTGTGGTGTAAGTGGCCTCAGCCAGCAGCAAAAGGGCCCTGGTGTGGTGTAAGTCGCCTCAGCCAGCAGCCACAGGCCCTGGTGTGGTGTAGGTGGCCTCAGCCAGCAGCCACAGGCCCTGGTGTGGTGTAAGTGGCCTCAGCCAGCAGCCACAGGCCCTGGTGTGGTGTAAGTGGCCTCAGCCAGGAGCCACAGGCCCTGGTGTGGTGTAAGTGGCCTCAGCCAGCAGCCACAGGCCCTGGTGTGGTGTAAGTGGCCTCAGCCAGTGCCACAGGCCCTGGTGTGGTGTAAGTGGCCTGAGCAAGAGCCACAGGCCCTGGTGTGGTGTAAGTGGCCTGAGCAAGAGCCACAGACCCTGGTGTGGTGTAATTGGCCTCAATAGCAACTAATGCCCTGGTGTTGTGTAGGTGGCCTCAGCCAGCAGCCACAGGCCCTGGTGTGGTGTAAGTGGCCTCAGCCAGCAGCCACAGGCCCTGGTGTGGTGTAAGTGGCCTCAGCCAGAGCCACAGGCCCTGGTGTGGTGTAAGTGGCCTCAGCCAGTGCCACAGGCCCTGGTGTGGTGTAAGTGGCCTGAGCAAGAGCCACAGACCCTGGTGTGGTGTAATTGGCCTCAGCCAGCAGCCACAGGCCCTGGTGTGGTGTAAGTGGCCTCAGCCAGCAGCCACAGGCCCTGGTGTGGTGTAAGTGGCCTGAGCAAGAGCCACAGGCCCTGGTGTGGTGTAAGTGGCCTGAGCAAGAGCCACAGGCCCTGGTGTGGTGTAAGTGGCCTGAGCAAGAGCCACAGGCCCTGGTGTGGTGTAAGTGGCCTCAGCCAGCAGCCACAGGCCCTGGTGTGGTGTAAGTAGCCTCAGCCAGAAGCCACAGGCACTGGTGTGGTGTAAGTGGCCTCAGCCAGCAGCAAAAGGGCCCTGGTGTGGTGTAAGTCGCCTCAGCCAGCAGCCACAGGCCCTGGTGTGGTGTAGGTGGCCTCAGCCAGCAGCCACAGGCCCTGGTGTGGTGTAAGTGGCCTCAGCCAGTGCCACAGGCCCTGGTGTGGTGTAAGTGCCCTGAGCAAGAGCCACAGACCCTGGTGTGGTGTAATTGGCCTCAATAGCAACTAAGGCCCTGGTGTGGTGTATGTGGCCTCAGGCAGCAGCCACAGGCCCTGTTGTGATGTAACTTGCCTGAGCAAGAGCCATAGACCCTGGTGTGGTGTAATTGGCCTCAATAGCAACTAATGCCCTGGTGTGGTGTAGGTGGCCTCAGCCAGCAGCCACAGGCCCTGGTGTGGTGTAAGTGGCCTCAGCCAGCAGCCACAGGCCCTGGTGTGGTGTAAGTGGCCTCAGCCAGAGCCACAGGCCCTGATGTGGTGTAAGTGGCCCCAGCCGGTCACTCAGGCCCTGGTGAGTGTAGGTGGCATCAGCTAGCAGCACAAGACATTGGAAAAGAGCCAAAAGCAATGTCGTTAATGTGCCCTCATTAATGGGGAGCTGCTTTTGGTCTTTTAATACACCCCTTCTCTGGATCAAAAGCGGTTCAATGACATGAAAGGCTTACAGCACCAGGTATTCCCAGGCAGTCTCCCATCCAAGTACTAACCAAGCCCAGCCCTGCTTAGCTTCCGAGATCAGACGAGGTCGGGCGTGCTCAGGGTGGTATGGCCGTAAGCTGCTGGCCCCAGCACAATGTCTCAATTTATGGATTCAAGTGATTAGGTGGCAAGTACCTGAAGTTACGAAGACAATCCTATAACCATACCTGCATGTTTGCATAATACCCTAACCCAAAGGCTCAGTTTGGCATTTATCCAACAGCACAGGCCCTGGATTGTTGAAGATGGCCTCAAGAACCAGCACAGGACCTGGTGTGTTTTACATGGCCACAGCAAGCAGCACAGGGCCTGGTTTGGTGAAGATGGCCTCAGCAAGCAGCCACAGGCCCTGGTTTGGTGTAAGTGGCCTCAGCCAGCAGCCACTGGCCCTGGTGTGGTGTAAGTGGCCTCAGCCAGCAGCCACAGGCCCTGGTGTGGTCTAAGTGGCCTCAGCCAGTGCCACAGGCCCTGGTGTGGTGTAAGTGGCCTGAGCAAGAGCCACAGGCCCTGGTGTGGTGTAAGTGGCCTCAGCCAGCAGCCACAGGCCCTGGTGTGGTGTAAGTGGCCTGAGCAAGTGCCACAGGCCCTGGTGTGGTGTAAGTGGCCTAAGCCAGAGCCACAGGCCCTGGTGTGGTGTAAGTGGCCTCAATAGCAAATAAGGCCCTGGTGTGGTGTAAGTGGCCTGAGCAAGAACCACAGGGCCTGGTTTGGTGAAGATGGCCTCGGCCAGAAGCGCAGGGCCTGGTGTGATGTGAGTGGCCTGAGCAAGAGCCACAGCCACTGGTGTGGTGTAAGTGGCCTCAGCCAGTGCCACAGGCCCTGGTGTGGTGTAAGTGGCCTGAGCAAGAGCCACAGACCCTGGTGTGGTGTAATTGGCCTCAGCCAGCAGCCACAGACCCTGGTGTGGTGTAATTGGCCTCAATAGCAACTAATGCCCTGGTGTGGTGTAGGTGGCCTCAGCCAGAGCCACAGGCCCTGATGTGGTGTAAGTGGCCCCAGCCGGTCACTCAGGCCCTTGTGTGGTGTAGGTTGCATCAGCTAGCAGCACAAGACATTGGAAAAGAGCCAAAAGCAATGTCGTTAATGTGCCCTCATTAATGGGCAGCTGCTTTTGGTCTTTTAATACACCCCTTCTCTGGATCAAAAGCGGTTCAATGACATGAAAATGAAAGGCTTACAGCACCAGGTAGTCCCAGGCAGTCTTCCATCCAAGTACTAACCAAGCCCAGCCCTGCTTAGCTTCCGAGATCAGACGAGGTCGGGCGTGCTCAGGGTGGTATGGCCGTAAGCTGCTGGCCCCAGCACAATGTCTCAATTTATGGATTCAAGTGATTAGGTGGCAAGTACCTGAAGTTACGAAGACAATCCTATAACCATACCTGCATGTTTGCATAATACCCTAACCCAAAGGCTCAGTTTAGCATTTATCCAACAGCACAGGCCCTGGGTTGTTGAAGATGGCCTCAGGAACCAGCACAGGGCCTGGTGTGTTGTACATGGCCACAGCAAGCAGCACAGGGCCTGGTTTGGTGAAGATGGCCTCGGCCAGAAGCACAGGCCCTGGTGTGGTGTAAGTGGCCTGAGCAAGAGCCACAGACCCTGATGTGGTGTAATTGGCCTCAATAGCAACTAAGGCCCTGGTGTGGTGTAGGTGGCCTCAGCCAGCAGCCACAGGCCCTGGTTTGGTGTAAGTGGCCTCAGCCAGCAGCCACAGGCCCTGGTGTGGTCTAAGTGGCCTCAGTCAGTGCCACAGGCCCTGGTGTGGTGTAAGTGGCCTGAGCAAGAGCCACAGGCCCTGGTGTGGTGTAAGTGGCCTCAGCCAGCAGCCACAGGCCCTGGTGTGGTGTAAGTGGCCTGAGCAAGTGCCACAGGCCCTGGTGTGGTGTAAGTGGCCTAAGCCAGAGCCACAGGCCCTGGTGTGGTGTAAGTGGCCTCAATACCAAATAAGGCCCTGGTGTGGTGTAAGTGGCCTGAGCAAGAACCACAGGGCCTGGTTTGGTGAAGATGGCCTTGGCCAGCAGCAAAAGGGCCCTGGTGTGGTCTAAGTGGCCTCAGCCAGCAGCCACAGGCCCTGGTGTGGTGTAGGTGGCCTCAGCCAGCAGCCACAGGCCCTGGTGTGGTGTAAGTGGCCTCAGCCAGCAGCCACAGGCCCTGGTGTGGTGTAAGTGGCCTCAGCCAGCAGCCACAGGCCCTGGTGTGGTGTAAGTGGCCTCAGCCAGTGCCACAGGCCCTGGTGTGGTGTAAGTGGCCTGAGCAAGAGCCACAGACCCTGGTGTGGTGTAATTGGCCTCAGCCAGCAGCCACAGGCACTGGTGTGGTGTAAGTCGCCTCAGCCAGAAGCCACAGGCACTGGTGTGGTGTAAGTGGCCTCAGCCAGCAGCAAAAGGGCCCTGGTGTGGTGTAAGTCGCCTCAGCCAGCAGCCACAGGCCCTGGTGTGGTGTAGGTGGCCTCAGCCAGCAGCCACAGGCCCTGGTGTGGTGTAAGTGGCCTCAGCCAGCAGCCACAGGCCCTGGTGTGGTGTAAGTGGCCTCAGCCAGGAGCCACAGGCCCTGGTGTGGTGTAAGTGGCCTCAGCCAGCAGCCACAGGCCCTGGTGTGGTGTAAGTGGCCTCAGCCAGTGCCACAGGCCCTGGTGTGGTGTAAGTGGCCTGAGCAAGAGCCACAGGCCCTGGTGTGGTGTAAGTGGCCTGAGCAAGAGCCACAGACCCTGGTGTGGTGTAATTGGCCTCAATAGCAACTAATGCCCTGGTGTTGTGTAGGTGGCCTCAGCCAGCAGCCACAGGCCCTGGTGTGGTGTAAGTGGCCTCAGCCAGCAGCCACAGGCCCTGGTGTGGTGTAAGTGGCCTCAGCCAGAGCCACAGGCCCTGGTGTGGTGTAAGTGGCCTCAGCCAGTGCCACAGGCCCTGGTGTGGTGTAAGTGGCCTGAGCAAGAGCCACAGACCCTGGTGTGGTGTAATTGGCCTCAGCCAGCAGCCACAGGCCCTGGTGTGGTGTAAGTGGCCTCAGCCAGCAGCCACAGGCCCTGGTGTGGTGTAAGTGGCCTGAGCAAGAGCCACAGGCCCTGGTGTGGTGTAAGTGGCCTGAGCAAGAGCCACAGGCCCTGGTGTGGTGTAAGTGGCCTGAGCAAGAGCCACAGGCCCTGGTGTGGTGTAAGTGGCCTCAGCCAGCAGCCACAGGCCCTGGTGTGGTGTAAGTAGCCTCAGCCAGAAGCCACAGGCACTGGTGTGGTGTAAGTGGCCTCAGCCAGCAGCAAAAGGGCCCTGGTGTGGTGTAAGTCGCCTCAGCCAGCAGCCACAGGCCCTGGTGTGGTGTAGGTGGCCTCAGCCAGCAGCCACAGGCCCTGGTGTGGTGTAAGTGGCCTCAGCCAGTGCCACAGGCCCTGGTGTGGTGTAAGTGGCCTGAGCAAGAGCCACAGACCCTGGTGTGGTGTAATTGGCCTCAATAGCAACTAAGGCCCTGGTGTGGTGTATGTGGCCTCAGGCAGCAGCCACAGGCCCTGTTGTGATGTAACTTGCCTGAGCAAGAGCCATAGACCCTGGTGTGGTGTAATTGGCCTCAATAGCAACTAATGCCCTGGTGTGGTGTAGGTGGCCTCAGCCAGCAGCCACAGGCCCTGGTGTGGTGTAAGTGGCCTCAGCCAGCAGCCACAGGCCCTGGTGTGGTGTAAGTGGCCTCAGCCAGAGCCACAGGCCCTGATGTGGTGTAAGTGGCCCCAGCCGGTCACTCAGGCCCTGGTGAGTGTAGGTGGCATCAGCTAGCAGCACAAGACATTGGAAAAGAGCCAAAAGCAATGTCGTTAATGTGCCCTCATTAATGGGGAGCTGCTTTTGGTCTTTTAATACACCCCTTCTCTGGATCAAAAGCGGTTCAATGACATGAAAATGAAAGGCTTACAGCACCAGGTATTCCCAGGCAGTCTCCCATCCAAGTACTAACCAAGCCCAGCCCTGCTTAGCTTCCGAGATCAGACGAGGTCGGGCGTGCTCAGGGTGGTATGGCCGTAAGCTGCTGGCCCCAGCACAATGTCTCAATTTATGGATTCAAGTGATTAGGTGGCAAGTACCTGAAGTTACGAAGACAATCCTATAACCATACCTGCATGTTTGCATAATACCCTAACCCAAAGGCTCAGTTTGGCATTTATCCAACAGCACAGGCCCTGGATTGTTGAAGATGGCCTCAAGAACCAGCACAGGACCTGGTGTGTTTTACATGGCCACAGCAAGCAGCACAGGGCCTGGTTTGGTGAAGATGGCCTCAGCAAGCAGCCACAGGCCCTGGTTTGGTGTAAGTGGCCTCAGCCAGCAGCCACTGGCCCTGGTGTGGTGTAAGTGGCCTCAGCCAGCAGCCACAGGCCCTGGTGTGGTCTAAGTGGCCTCAGCCAGTGCCACAGGCCCTGGTGTGGTGTAAGTGGCCTGAGCAAGAGCCACAGGCCCTGGTGTGGTGTAAGTGGCCTCAGCCAGCAGCCACAGGCCCTGGTGTGGTGTAAGTGGCCTGAGCAAGTGCCACAGGCCCTGGTGTGGTGTAAGTGGCCTAAGCCAGAGCCACAGGCCCTGGTGTGGTGTAAGTGGCCTCAATAGCAAATAAGGCCCTGGTGTGGTGTAAGTGGCCTGAGCAAGAACCACAGGGCCTGGTTTGGTGAAGATGGCCTCGGCCAGAAGCGCAGGGCCTGGTGTGATGTGAGTGGCCTGAGCAAGAGCCACAGCCACTGGTGTGGTGTAAGTGGCCTCAGCCAGTGCCACAGGCCCTGGTGTGGTGTAAGTGGCCTGAGCAAGAGCCACAGACCCTGGTGTGGTGTAATTGGCCTCAGCCAGCAGCCACAGACCCTGGTGTGGTGTAATTGGCCTCAATAGCAACTAATGCCCTGGTGTGGTGTAGGTGGCCTCAGCCAGCAGCCACAGGCCCTGGTGTGGTGTAAGTGGCCTCAGCCAGCAGCCACAGGCCCTGGTGTGGTGTAAGTGGCCTCAGCCAGAGCCACAGGCCCTGATGTGGTGTAAGTGGCCCCAGCCGGTCACTCAGGCCCTTGTGTGGTGTAGGTTGCATCAGCTAGCAGCACAAGACATTGGAAAAGAGCCAAAAGCAGTGTCGTTAATGTGCCCTCATTAATGGGCAGCTGCTTTTGGTCTTTTAATACACCCCTTCTCTGGATCAAAAGCGGTTCAATGACATGAAAATGAAAGGCTTACAGCACCAGGTATTCCCAGGCAGTCTCCCATCCAAGTACTAACCAAGCCCAGCCCTGCTTAGCTTCCGAGATCAGACGAGGTCGGGCGTGCTCAGGGTGGTATGGCCGTAAGCTGCTGGCTCCAGCACAATGTCTCAATTTATGGATTCAAGTGATTAGGTGGCAAGTACCTGAAGTTACGAAGACAATCCTATAACCATACCTGCATGTTTGCATAATACCCTAACCCAAAGGCTCAGTTTGGCATTTATCCAACAGCACAGGCCCTGGATTGTTGAAGATGGCCTCAGGAACCAGCACAGGGCCTGGTGTGTTGTACATGGCCACAGCAAGCAGCACAGGGCCTGGTTTGGTGAAGATGGCCTCGGCCAGAAGCGCAGGGCCTGGTGTGATGTGAGTGGCCTGAGCAAGAGCAACAGGCCTTGGTGTGGTGTAAGTGGCCTCAGCCAGCAGCCACAGGCCCTGGTGTGGTGTAAGTCGCCTCAGCCAGAAGCCACAGGCACTGGTGTGGTGTAAGTGGCCTCAGCCAGCAGCAAAAGGGCCCTGGTGTGGTGTAAGTGGCCTCAGCCAGCAGCCACAGGCCCTGGTGTGGTGTAGGTGGCCTCAGCCAGCAGCCACAGGCCCTGGTGTGGTGTAAGTGGCCTCAGCCAGCAGCCACAGGCCCTGGTGTGGTGTAAGTGGCCTCAGCCAGCAGCCACAGGCCCTGGTGTGGTGTAAGTGGCCTCAGCCAGTGCCACAGGCCCTGGTGTGGTGTAAGTGGCCTGAGCAAGAGCCACAGACCCTGGTGTGGTGTAATTGGCCTCAGCCAGCAGCCACAGGCCCTGGTGTGGTGTAAGTCGCCTCAGCTAGAAGACACAGGCACTGGTGTGGTGTAAGTGGCCTCAGCCAGCAGCAAAAGGGCCCTGGTGTGGTGTAAGTGGCCTCAGCCAGCAGCCACAGGCCCTGGTGTGGTGTAGGTGGCCTCAGCCAGCAGCCACAGGCCCTGGTGTGGTGTAAGTGGCCTCAGCCAGCAGCCACAGGCCCTGGTGTGGTGTAAGTGGCCTCAGCCAGCAGCCACAGGCCCTGGTGTGGTGTAAGTGGCCTCAGCCAGTGCCACAGGCCCTGGTGTGGTGTAAGTGGCCTGAGCAAGAGCCACAGACCCTGGTGTGGTGTAATTGGCCTCAGCCAGCAGCCACAGGCCCTGGTGTGGTGTAAGTCGCCTCAGCTAGAAGACACAGGCACTGGTGTGGTGTAAGTGGCCTCAGCCAGCAGCAAAAGGGCCCTGGTGTGGTGTAAGTCGCCTCAGCCAGCAGCCACAGGCCCTGGTGTGGTGTAGGTGGCCTCAGCCAGCAGCCACACGCCCTGGTGTGGTGTAAGTGGCCTCAGCCAGCAGCCACAGGCCCTGGTGTGGTGTAAGTGGCCTCAGCCAGCAGCCACAGGCCCTGGTGTGGTGTAAGTGGCCTGAGCAAGAGCCACAGGCCCTGGTGTGGTGTAAGTGGCCTGAGCAAGAGCCACAGACCCTGGTGTGGTGTAATTGGCCTCAATAGCAACTAATGCCCTGGTGTGGTGTATGTGGCCTCAGGCAGCAGCCACAGGCCCTGTTGTGATGTAACTTGCCTGAGCAAGAGCCACAGACCCTGGTGTGGTGTAATTGGCCTCAATAGCAACTAATGCCCTGGTGTGGTGTAGGTGGCCTCAGCCAGCAGCCACAGGCCCTGGTGTGGTGTAAGTGGCCTCAGCCAGCAGCCACAGGCCCTGGTGTGGTGTAAGTGGCCTCAGCCAGAGCCACAGGCCCTGATGTGGTGTAAGTGGCCCCAGCCGGTCACTCAGGCCCTTGTGTGGTGTAGGTTGCATCAGCTAGCAGCACAAGACATTGGAAAAGAGCCAAAAGCAGTGTCGTTAATGTGCCCTCATTAATGGGCAGCTGCTTTTGGTCTTTTAATACACCCCTTCTCTGGATCAAAAGCGGTTCAATGACATGAAAATGAAGGGCTTACAGCACCAGGTATTCCCACGCAGTCTCCCATCCAAGTACTAACCAAGCCCAGCCCTGCTTAGCTTCCGAGATCAGACGAGGTCGGGCGTGCTCAGGGTGGTATGGCCGTAAGCTGCTGGCCCCAGCACAATGTCTCAATTTATGGATTCAAGTGATTAGGTGGCAAGTACCTGAAGTTACGAAGACAATCCTATAACCATACCTGCATGTTTGCATAATACCCTAACCCAAAGGCTCAGTTTGGCATTTATCCAACAGCACAGGCCCTGGATTGTTGAAGATGGCCTCAAGAACCAGCACAGGACCTGGTGTGTTTTACATGGCCACAGCAAGCAGCACAGGGCCTGGTTTGGTGAAGATGGCCTCAGCAAGCAGCCACAGGCCCTGGTTTGGTGTAAGTGGCCTCAGCCAGCAGCCACAGGCCCTGGTGTGGTCTAAGTGGCCTCAGTCAGTGCCACAGGCCCTGGTGTGGTGTAAGTGGCCTGAGCAAGAGCCACAGGCCCTGGTGTGGTGAAGATGGCCTTGGCCAGCAGCAAAAGGGCCCTGGTGTGGTCTAAGTGGCCTCAGCCAGCAGCCACAGGCCCTGGTGTGGTGTAGGTGGCCTCAGCCAGCAGCCACAGGCCCTGGTGTGGTGTAAGTGGCCTCAGCCAGCAGCCACAGGCCCTGGTGTGGTGTAAGTGGCCTCAGCCAGCAGCCACAGGCCCTGGTGTGGTGTAAGTGGCCTCAGCCAGTGCCACAGGCCCTGGTGTGGTGTAAGTGGCCTGAGCAAGAGCCACAGACCCTGGTGTGGTGTAATTGGCCTCAGCCAGCAGCCACAGGCCCTGGTGTGGTGTAAGTCGCCTCAGCCAGAAGCCACAGGCACTGGTGTGGTGTAAGTGGCCTCAGCCAGCAGCAAAAGGGCCCTGGTGTGGTGTAGGTGGCCTCAGCCAGCAGCCACAGGCCCTGGTGTGGTGTAAGTGGCCTCAGCCAGCAGCCACAGGCCCTGGTGTGGTGTAAGTGGCCTCAGCCAGTGCCACAGGCCCTGGTGTGGTGTAAGTGGCCTGAGCAAGAGCCACAGGCCCTGGTGTGGTGTAAGTGGCCTGAGCAAGAGCCACAGACCCTGGTGTGGTGTAATTGGCCTCAATAGCAACTAATGCCCTGGTGTTGTGTAGGTGGCCTCAGCCAGCAGCCACAGGCCCTGGTGTGGTGTAAGTGGCCTCAGCCAGCAGCCACAGGCCCTGGTGTGGTGTAAGTGGCCTCAGCCAGAGCCACAGGCCCTGGTGTGGTGTAAGTGGCCTCAGCCAGTGCCACAGGCCCTGGTGTGGTGTAAGTGGCCTGAGCAAGAGCCACAGACCCTGGTGTGGTGTAATTGGCCTCAGCCAGCAGCCACAGGCCCTGGTGTGGTGTAAGTGGCCTCAGCCAGCAGCCACAGGCCCTGGTGTGGTGTAAGTGGCCTGAGCAAGAGCCACAGGCCCTGGTGTGGTGTAAGTGGCCTGAGCAAGAGCCACAGGCCCTGGTGTGGTGTAAGTGGCCTGAGCAAGAGCCACAGGCCCTGGTGTGGTGTAAGTGGCCTCAGCCAGCAGCCACAGGCCCTGGTGTGGTGTAAGTAGCCTCAGCCAGAAGCCACAGGCACTGGTGTGGTGTAAGTGGCCTCAGCCAGCAGCAAAAGGGCCCTGGTGTGGTGTAAGTCGCCTCAGCCAGCAGCCACAGGCCCTGGTGTGGTGTAGGTGGCCTCAGCCAGCAGCCACAGGCCCTGGTGTGGTGTAAGTGGCCTCAGCCAGTGCCACAGGCCCTGGTGTGGTGTAAGTGGCCTGAGCAAGAGCCACAGACCCTGGTGTGGTGTAATTGGCCTCAATAGCAACTAAGGCCCTGGTGTGGTGTATGTGGCCTCAGGCAGCAGCCACAGGCCCTGTTGTGATGTAACTTGCCTGAGCAAGAGCCACAGACCCTGGTGTGGTGTAATTGGCCTCAATAGCAACTAATGCCCTGGTGTGGTGTAGGTGGCCTCAGCCAGCAGCCACAGGCCCTGGTGTGGTGTAAGTGGCCTCAGCCAGCAGCCACAGGCCCTGGTGTGGTGTAAGTGGCCTCAGCCAGAGCCACAGGCCCTGATGTGGTGTAAGTGGCCCCAGCCGGTCACTCAGGCCCTGGTGTGGTGTAGGTGGCATCAGCTAGCAGCACAAGACATTGGAAAAGAGCCAAAAGCAATGTCGTTAATGTGCCCTCATTAATGGGGAGCTGCTTTTGGTCTTTTAATACACCCCTTCTCTGGATCAAAAGCGGTTCAATGACATGAAAATGAAAGGCTTACAGCACCAGGTATTCCCAGGCAGTCTCCCATCCAAGTACTAACCAAGCCCAGCCCTGCTTAGCTTCCGAGATCAGACGAGGTCGGGCGTGCTCAGGGTGGTATGGCCGTAAGCTGCTGGCCCCAGCACAATGTCTCAATTTATGGATTCAAGTGATTAGGTGGCAAGTACCTGAAGTTACGAAGACAATCCTATAACCATACCTGCATGTTTGCATAATACCCTAACCCAAAGGCTCAGTTTGGCATTTATCCAACAGCACAGGCCCTGGATTGTTGAAGATGGCCTCAAGAACCAGCACAGGACCTGGTGTGTTTTACATGGCCACAGCAAGCAGCACAGGGCCTGGTTTGGTGAAGATGGCCTCAGCAAGCAGCCACAGGCCCTGGTTTGGTGTAAGTGGCCTCAGCCAGCAGCCACAGGCCCTGGTGTGGTCTAAGTGGCCTCAGCCAGTGCCACAGGCCCTGGTGTGGTGTAAGTGGCCTGAGCAAGAGCCACAGGCCCTGGTGTGGTGTAAGTGGCCTCAGCCAGCAGCCACAGGCCCTGGTGTGGTGTAAGTGGCCTGAGCAAGTGCCACAGGCCCTGGTGTGGTGTAAGTGGCCTAAGCCAGAGCCACAGGCCCTGGTGTGGTGTAAGTGGCCTCAATAGCAAATAAGGCCCTGGTGTGGTGTAAGTGGCCTGAGCAAGAACCACAGGGCCTGGTTTGGTGAAGATGGCCTCGGCCAGAAGCGCAGGGCCTGGTGTGATGTGAGTGGCCTGAGCAAGAGCCACAGGCCCTGGTGTGGTGTAAGTGGCCTCAGCCAGCAGCCACAGGCCCTGGTGTGGTGTAAGTCGCCTCAGCCAGAATCCACAGCCACTGGTGTGGTGTAAGTGGCCTCAGCCAGCAGCCACAGGCCCTGGTGTGGTGTAAGTGGCCTCAGCCAGTGCCACAGGCCCTGGTGTGGTGTAAGTGGCCTGAGCAAGAGCCACAGACCCTGGTGTGGTGTAATTGGCCTCAGCCAGCAGCCACAGGCCCTGGTGTGGTGTAAGTGGCCTCAGCCAGAAGCCACAGGCACTGGTGTGGTGTAAGTGGCCTCAGCCAGCAGCCACAGGCCCTGGTGTGGTGTAAGTCGCCTCAGCCAGAAGCCACAGGCCCTGGTGTGGTGTAAGTGGCCTCAGCCAGCAGCCACAGGCCCTGGTGTGGTCTAAGTGGCCTCAGTCAGTGCCACAGGCCCTGGTGTGGTGTAAGTGGCCTGAGCAAGAGCCACAGGCCCTGGTGTGGTGAAGATGGCCTTGGCCAGCAGCAAAAGGGCCCTGGTGTGGTCTAAGTGGCCTCAGCCAGCAGCCACAGGCCCTGGTGTGGTGTAGGTGGCCTCAGCCAGCAGCCACAGGCCCTGGTGTGGTGTAAGTGGCCTCAGCCAGCAGCCACAGGCCCTGGTGTGGTGTAAGTGGCCTCAGCCAGCAGCCACAGGCCCTGGTGTGGTGTAAGTGGCCTCAGCCAGCAGCCACAGGCCCTGGTGTGGTGTAAGTGGCCTCAGCCAGTGCCACAGGCCCTGGTGTGGTGTAAGTGGCCTGAGCAAGAGCCACAGGCCCTGGTGTGGTGTAAGTGGCCTGAGCAAGAGCCACAGACCCTGGTGTGGTGTAATTGGCCTCAATAGCAACTAATGCCCTGGTGTTGTGTAGGTGGCCTCAGCCAGCAGCCACAGGCCCTGGTGTGGTGTAAGTGGCCTCAGCCAGCAGCCACAGGCCCTGGTGTGGTGTAAGTGGCCTCAGCCAGAGCCACAGGCCCTGGTGTGGTGTAAGTGGCCTCAGCCAGTGCCACAGGCCCTGGTGTGGTGTAAGTGGCCTGAGCAAGAGCCACAGACCCTGGTGTGGTGTAATTGGCCTCAGCCAGCAGCCACAGGCCCTGGTGTGGTGTAAGTGGCCTCAGCCAGCAGCCACAGGCCCTGGTGTGGTGTAAGTGGCCTGAGCAAGAGCCACAGGCCCTGGTGTGGTGTAAGTGGCCTGAGCAAGAGCCACAGGCCCTGGTGTGGTGTAAGTGGCCTGAGCAAGAGCCACAGGCCCTGGTGTGGTGTAAGTGGCCTCAGCCAGCAGCCACAGGCCCTGGTGTGGTGTAAGTAGCCTCAGCCAGAAGCCACAGGCACTGGTGTGGTGTAAGTGGCCTCAGCCAGCAGCAAAAGGGCCCTGGTGTGGTGTAAGTCGCCTCAGCCAGCAGCCACAGGCCCTGGTGTGGTGTAGGTGGCCTCAGCCAGCAGCCACAGGCCCTGGTGTGGTGTAAGTGGCCTCAGCCAGTGCCACAGGCCCTGGTGTGGTGTAAGTGGCCTGAGCAAGAGCCACAGACCCTGGTGTGGTGTAATTGGCCTCAATAGCAACTAAGGCCCTGGTGTGGTGTATGTGGCCTCAGGCAGCAGCCACAGGCCCTGTTGTGATGTAACTTGCCTGAGCAAGAGCCATAGACCCTGGTGTGGTGTAATTGGCCTCAATAGCAACTAATGCCCTGGTGTGGTGTAGGTGGCCTCAGCCAGCAGCCACAGGCCCTGGTGTGGTGTAAGTGGCCTCAGCCAGCAGCCACAGGCCCTGGTGTGGTGTAAGTGGCCTCAGCCAGAGCCACAGGCCCTGATGTGGTGTAAGTGGCCCCAGCCGGTCACTCAGGCCCTGGTGAGTGTAGGTGGCATCAGCTAGCAGCACAAGACATTGGAAAAGAGCCAAAAGCAATGTCGTTAATGTGCCCTCATTAATGGGGAGCTGCTTTTGGTCTTTTAATACACCCCTTCTCTGGATCAAAAGCGGTTCAATGACATGAAAATGAAAGGCTTACAGCACCAGGTATTCCCAGGCAGTCTCCCATCCAAGTACTAACCAAGCCCAGCCCTGCTTAGCTTCCGAGATCAGACGAGGTCGGGCGTGCTCAGGGTGGTATGGCCGTAAGCTGCTGGCCCCAGCACAATGTCTCAATTTATGGATTCAAGTGATTAGGTGGCAAGTACCTGAAGTTACGAAGACAATCCTATAACCATACCTGCATGTTTGCATAATACCCTAACCCAAAGGCTCAGTTTGGCATTTATCCAACAGCACAGGCCCTGGATTGTTGAAGATGGCCTCAAGAACCAGCACAGGACCTGGTGTGTTTTACATGGCCACAGCAAGCAGCACAGGGCCTGGTTTGGTGAAGATGGCCTCAGCAAGCAGCCACAGGCCCTGGTTTGGTGTAAGTGGCCTCAGCCAGCAGCCACTGGCCCTGGTGTGGTGTAAGTGGCCTCAGCCAGCAGCCACAGGCCCTGGTGTGGTCTAAGTGGCCTCAGCCAGTGCCACAGGCCCTGGTGTGGTGTAAGTGGCCTGAGCAAGAGCCACAGGCCCTGGTGTGGTGTAAGTGGCCTCAGCCAGCAGCCACAGGCCCTGGTGTGGTGTAAGTGGCCTGAGCAAGTGCCACAGGCCCTGGTGTGGTGTAAGTGGCCTAAGCCAGAGCCACAGGCCCTGGTGTGGTGTAAGTGGCCTCAATAGCAAATAAGGCCCTGGTGTGGTGTAAGTGGCCTGAGCAAGAACCACAGGGCCTGGTTTGGTGAAGATGGCCTCGGCCAGAAGCGCAGGGCCTGGTGTGATGTGAGTGGCCTGAGCAAGAGCCACAGGCCCTGGTGTGGTGTAAGTGGCCTCAGCCAGCAGCCACAGGCCCTGGTGTGGTGTAAGTCGCCTCAGCCAGAATCCACAGCCACTGGTGTGGTGTAAGTGGCCTCAGCCAGCAGCCACAGGCCCTGGTGTGGTGTAAGTGGCCTCAGCCAGTGCCACAGGCCCTGGTGTGGTGTAAGTGGCCTGAGCAAGAGCCACAGACCCTGGTGTGGTGTAATTGGCCTCAGCCAGCAGCCACAGACCCTGGTGTGGTGTAATTGGCCTCAATAGCAACTAATGCCCTGGTGTGGTGTAGGTGGCCTCAGCCAGCAGCCACAGGCCCTGGTGTGGTGTAAGTGGCCTCAGCCAGCAGCCACAGGCCCTGGTGTGGTGTAAGTGGCCTCAGCCAGAGCCACAGGCCCTGATGTGGTGTAAGTGGCCCCAGCCGGTCACTCAGGCCCTTGTGTGGTGTAGGTTGCATCAGCTAGCAGCACAAGACATTGGAAAACAGCCAAAAGCAGTGTCGTTAATGTGCCCTCATTAATGGGCAGCTGCTTTTGGTCTTTTAATACACCCCTTCTCTGGATCAAAAGCGGTTCAATGACATGAAAATGAAAGGCTTACAGCACCAGGTATTCCCAGGCAGTCTCCCATCCAAGTACTAACCAAGCCCAGCCCTGCTTAGCTTCCGAGATCAGACGAGGTCAGGCGTGCTCAGGGTGGTATGGCCGTAAGCTGCTGGCTCCAGCACAATGTCTCAATTTATGGATTCAAGTGATTAGGTGGCAAGTACCTGAAGTTACGAAGACAATCCTATAACCATACCTGCATGTTTGCATAATACCCTAACCCAAAGGCTCAGTTTGGCATTTATCCAACAGCACAGGCCCTGGATTGTTGAAGATGGCCTCAGGAACCAGCACAGGGCCTGGTGTGTTGTAAATGGCCACAGCAAGCAGCACAGGGCCTGGTTTGGTGAAGATGGCCTCGGCCAGAAGCGCAGGGCCTGGTGTGATGTGAGTGGCCTGAGCAAGAGCAACAGGCCTTGGTGTGGTGTAAGTGGCCTCAGCCAGCAGCCACAGGCCCTGGTGTGGTGTAAGTCGCCTCAGCCAGAAGCCACAGGCACTGGTGTGGTGTAAGTGGCCTCAGCCAGCAGCAAAAGGGCCCTGGTGTGGTGTAAGTGGCCTCAGCCAGCAGCCACAGGCCCTGGTGTGGTGTAGGTGGCCTCAGCCAGCAGCCACAGGCCCTGGTGTGGTGTAAGTGGCCTCAGCCAGCAGCCACAGGCCCTGGTGTGGTGTAAGTGGCCTCAGCCAGCAGCCACAGGCCCTGGTGTGGTCTAAGTGGCCTCAGCCAGTGCCACAGGCCCTGGTGTGGTGTAAGTGGCCTGAGCAAGAGCCACAGGCCCTGGTGTGGTGTAAGTGGCCTCAGCCAGCAGCCACAGGCCCTGGTGTGGTCTAAGTGGCCTCAGTCAGTGCCACAGGCCCTGGTGTGGTGTAAGTGGCCTGAGCAAGAGCCACAGGCCCTGGTGTGGTGAAGATGGCCTTGGCCAGCAGCAAAAGGGCCCTGGTGTGGTCTAAGTGGCCTCAGCCAGCAGCCACAGGCCCTGGTGTGGTGTAGGTGGCCTCAGCCAGCAGCCACAGGCCCTGGTGTGGTGTAAGTGGCCTCAGCCAGCAGCCACAGGCCCTGGTGTGGTGTAAGTGGCCTCAGCCAGCAGCCACAGGCCCTGGTGTGGTGTAAGTGGCCTCAGCCAGTGCCACAGGCCCTGGTGTGGTGTAAGTGGCCTGAGCAAGAGCCACAGACCCTGGTGTGGTGTAATTGGCCTCAGCCAGCAGCCACAGGCCCTGGTGTGGTGTAAGTCGCCTCAGCCAGAAGCCACAGGCACTGGTGTGGTGTAAGTGGCCTCAGCCAGCAGCAAAAGGGCCCTGGTGTGGTGTAGGTGGCCTCAGCCAGCAGCCACAGGCCCTGGTGTGGTGTAAGTGGCCTCAGCCAGCAGCCACAGGCCCTGGTGTGGTGTAAGTGGCCTCAGCCAGCAGCCACAGGCCCTGGTGTGGTGTAAGTGGCCTCAGCCAGTGCCACAGGCCCTGGTGTGGTGTAAGTGGCCTGAGCAAGAGCCACAGGCCCTGGTGTGGTGTAAGTGGCCTGAGCAAGAGCCACAGACCCTGGTGTGGTGTAATTGGCCTCAATAGCAACTAATGCCCTGGTGTTGTGTAGGTGGCCTCAGCCAGCAGCCACAGGCCCTGGTGTGGTGTAAGTGGCCTCAGCCAGCAGCCACAGGCCCTGGTGTGGTGTAAGTGGCCTCAGCCAGAGCCACAGGCTCTGGTGTGGTGTAAGTGGCCTCAGCCAGTGCCACAGGCCCTGGTGTGGTGTAAGTGGCCTGAGCAAGAGCCACAGACCCTGGTGTGGTGTAATTGGCCTCAGCCAGCAGCCACAGGCCCTGGTGTGGTGTAAGTGGCCTCAGCCAGCAGCCACAGGCCCTGGTGTGGTGTAAGTGGCCTGAGCAAGAGCCACAGGCCCTGGTGTGGTGTAAGTGGCCTGAGCAAGAGCCACAGGCCCTGGTGTGGTGTAAGTGGCCTGAGCAAGAGCCACAGGCCCTGGTGTGGTGTAAGTGGCCTCAGCCAGCAGCCACAGGCCCTGGTGTGGTGTAAGTAGCCTCAGCCAGAAGCCACAGGCACTGGTGTGGTGTAAGTGGCCTCAGCCAGCAGCAAAAGGGCCCTGGTGTGGTGTAAGTGGCCTCAGCCAGCAGCCACAGGCCCTGGTGTGGTGTAGGTGGCCTCAGCCAGCAGCCACAGGCCCTGGTGTGGTGTAAGTGGCCTCAGCCAGTGCCACAGGCCCTGGTGTGGTGTAAGTGGCCTGAGCAAGAGCCACAGGCCCTGGTGTGGTGTAAGTGGCCTGAGCAAGAGCCACAGACCCTGGTGTGGTGTAATTGGCCTCAATAGCAACTAATGCCCAGGTGTGGTGTAGGTGGCCTCAGCCAGCAGCCACAGGCCCTGGTGTGGTGTAAGTGGCCTCAGCCAGCAGCCACAGGCCCTGGTGTGGTGTAAGTGGCCTCAGCCAGAGCCACAGGCCCTGATGTGGTGTAAGTGGCCCCAGCCGGTCACTCAGGCCCTTGTGTGGTGTAGGTTGCATCAGCTAGCAGCACAAGACATTGGAAAAGAGCCAAAAGCAGTGTCGTTAATGTGCCCTCATTAATGGGCAGCTGCTTTTGGTCTTTTAATACACCCCTTCTCTGGATCAAAAGCGGTTCAATGACATGAAAATGAAAGGCTTACAGCACCAGGTATTCCCAGGCAGTCTCCCATCCAAGTACTAACCAAGCCCAGCCCTGCTTAGCTTCCGAGATCAGACGAGGTCGGGCGTGCTCAGGGTGGTATGGCCGTAAGCTGCTGGCTCCAGCACAATGTCTCAATTTATGGATTCAAGTGATTAGGTGGCAAGTACCTGAAGTTACGAAGACAATCCTATAACCATACCTGCATGTTTGCATAATACCCTAACCCAAAGGCTCAGTTTGGCATTTATCCAACAGCACAGGCCCTGGATTGTTGAAGATGGCCTCAGGAACCAGCACAGGGCCTGGTGTGTTGTACATGGCCACAGCAAGCAGCACAGGGCCTGGTTTGGTGAAGATGGCCTCGGCCAGAAGCGCAGGGCCTGGTGTGATGTGAGTGGCCTGAGCAAGAGCAACAGGCCTTGGTGTGGTGTAAGTGGCCTCAGCCAGCAGCCACAGGCCCTGGTGTGGTGTAAGTCGCCTCAGCCAGAAGCCACAGGCACTGGTGTGGTGTAAGTGGCCTCAGCCAGCAGCAAAAGGGCCCTGGTGTGGTGTAAGTGGCCTCAGCCAGCAGCCACAGGCCCTGGTGTGGTGTAGGTGGCCTCAGCCAGCAGCCACAGGCCCTGGTGTGGTGTAAGTGGCCTCAGCCAGCAGCCACAGGCCCTGGTGTGGTGTAAGTGGCCTCAGCCAGCAGCCACAGGCCCTGGTGTGGTGTAAGTGGCCTCAGCCAGTGCCACAGGCCCTGGTGTGGTGTAAGTGGCCTGAGCAAGAGCCACAGACCCTGGTGTGGTGTAATTGGCCTCAGCCAGCAGCCACAGGCCCTGGTGTGGTGTAAGTCGCCTCAGCCAGCAGCCACAGGCCCTGGTGTGGTGTAGGTGGCCTCAGCCAGCAGCCACAGGCCCTGGTGTGGTGTAAGTGGCCTCAGCCAGTGACACAGGCCCTGGTGTGGTGTAAGTGGCCTGAGCAAGAGCCACAGACCCTGGTGTGGTGTAATTGGCCTCAATAGCAACTAAGGCCCTGGTGTGGTGTATGTGGCCTCAGGCAGCAGCCACAGGCCCTGTTGTGATGTAACTTGCCTGAGCAAGAGCCACAGACCCTGGTGTGGTGTAATTGGCCTCAATAGCAACTAATGCCCTGGTGTGGTGTAGGTGGCCTCAGCCAGCAGCCACAGGCCCTGGTGTGGTGTAAGTGGCCTCAGCCAGCAGCCACAGGCCCTGGTGTGGTGTAAGTGGCCTCAGCCAGAGCCACAGGCCCTGATGTGGTGTAAGTGGCCCCAGCCGGTCACTCAGGCCCTTGTGTGGTGTAGGTTGCATCAGCTAGCAGCACAAGACATTGGAAAAGAGCCAAAAGCAATGTCGTTAATGTGCCCTCATTAATGGGCAGATGCTTTTGGTCTTTTAATACACCCCTTCTCTGGATCAAAAGCGGTTCAATGACATGAAAATGAAAGGCTTACAGCACCAGGTATTCCTAGGCAGTCTCCCATCCAAGTACTAACCAAGCCCAGCCCTGCTTAGCTTCCGAGATCAGACGAGGTCGGGCGTGCTCAGGGTGGTATGGCCGTAAGCTGCTGGCCCCAGCACAATGTCTCAATTTATGGATTCAAGTGATTAGGTGGCAAGTACCTGAAGTTACGAAGACAATCCTATAACCATACCTGCATGTTTGCATAATACCCTAACCCAAAGGCTCAGTTTGGCATTTATCCAACAGCACAGGCCCTGGATTGTTGAAGATGGCCTCAAGAACCAGCACAGGACCTGGTGTGTTTTACATGGCCACAGCAAGCAGCACAGGGCCTGGTTTGGTGAAGATGGCCTCAGCAAGCAGCCACAGGCCCTGGTTTGGTGTAAGTGGCCTCAGCCAGCAGCCACAGGCCCTGGTGTGGTGTAAGTGGCCTCAGCCAGCAGCCACAGGCCCTGGTGTGGTCTAAGTGGCCTCAGCCAGTGCCACAGGCCCTGGTGTGGTGTAAGTGGCCTGAGCAAGAGCCACAGGCCCTGGTGTGGTGTAAGTGGCCTCAGCCAGCAGCCACAGGCCCTGGTGTGGTGTAAGTGGCCTGAGCAAGTGCCACAGGCCCTGGTGTGGTGTAAGTGGCCTAAGCCAGAGCCACAGGCCCTGGTGTGGTGTAAGTGGCCTCAATAGCAAATAAGGCCCTGGTGTGGTGTAAGTGGCCTGAGCAAGAACCACAGGGCCTGGTTTGGTGAAGATGGCCTCGGCCAGAAGCGCAGGGCCTGGTGTGATGTGAGTGGCCTGAGCAAGAGCCACAGGCCCTGGTGTGGTGTAAGTGGCCTCAGCCAGCAGCCACAGGCCCTGGTGTGGTGTAAGTCGCCTCAGCCAGAATCCACAGCCACTGGTGTGGTGTAAGTGGCCTCAGCCAGCAGCCACAGGCCCTGGTGTGGTGTAAGTGGCCTCAGCCAGTGCCACAGGCCCTGGTGTGGTGTAAGTGGCCTGAGCAAGAGCCACAGACCCTGGTGTGGTGTAATTGGCCTCAGCCAGCAGCCACAGGCCCTGGTGTGGTGTAAGTGGCCTCAGCCAGAAGCCACAGGCACTGGTGTGGTGTAAGTGGCCTCAGCCAGCAGCCACAGGCCCTGGTGTGGTGTAAGTCGCCTCAGCCAGAAGCCACAGGCACTGGTGTGGTGTAAGTGGCCTCAGCCAGCAGCAAAAGGGCCCTGGTGTGGTGTAAGTGGCCTCAGCCAGCAGCCACAGGCCCTGGTGTGGTGTAGGTGGCCTCAGCCAGCAGCCACAGGCCCTGGTGTGGTGTAAGTGGCCTCAGCCAGCAGCCACAGGCCCTGGTGTGGTGTAAGTGGCCTCAGCCAGTGCCACAGGCCCTGGTGTGGTGTAAGTGGCCTGAGCAAGAGCCACAGACCCTGGTGTGGTGTAATTGGCCTCAGCCAGCAGCCACAGGCCCTGGTGTGGTGTAAGTCGCCTCAGCCAGAAGCCACAGGCACTGGTGTGGTGTAAGTGGCCTCAGCCAGCAGCAAAAGGGCCCTGGTGTGGTTTAAGTCGCCTCAGCCAGCAGCCACAGGCCCTGGTGTGGTGTAGGTGGCCTCAGCCAGCAGCCACAGGCCCTGGTGTGGTGTAAGTGGCCTCAGCCAGCAGCCACAGGCCCTGGTGTGGTGTAAGTGGCCTCAGCCAGCAGCCACAGGCCCTGGTGTGGTGTAAGTGCCCTCAGCCAGTGCCACAGGCCCTGGTGTGGTGTAAGTGGCCTGAGCAAGAGCCAGAGGCCCTGGTGTGGTGTAACTTGCCTGAGCAAGAGCCACAGACCCTGGTGTGGTGTAATTGGCCTCAATAGCAACTAATGCCCTGGTGTGGTGTAGGTGGCCTCAGCCAGCAGCCACAGGCCCTGGTGTGGTGTAAGTGGCCTCAGCCAGCAGCCACAGGCCCTGGTGTGGTGTAAGTGGCCTCAGCCAGAGCCACAGGCCCTGATGTGGTGTAAGTGGCCCCAGCCGGTCACTCAGGCCCTTGTGTGGTGTAGGTTGCATCAGCTAGCAGCACAAGACATTGGAAAAGAGCCAAAAGCAGTGTCGTTAATGTGCCCTCATTAATGGGCAGCTGCTTTTGGTCTTTTAATACACCCCTTCTCTGGATCAAAAGCGGTTCAATGACATGAAAATGAAAGGCTTACAGCACCAGGTATTCCCAGGCAGTCTCCCATCCAAGTACTAACCAAGCCCAGCCCTGCTTAGCTTCCGAGATCAGACGAGGTCGGGCGTGCTCAGGGTGGTATGGCCGTAAGCTGCTGGCTCCAGCACAATGTCTCAATTTATGGATTCAAGTGATTAGGTGGCAAGTACCTGAAGTTACGAAGACAATCCTATAACCATACCTGCATGTTTGCATAATACCCTAACCCAAAGGCTCAGTTTGGCATTTATCCAACAGCACAGGCCCTGGATTGTTGAAGATGGCCTCAGGAACCAGCACAGGGCCTGGTGTGTTGTACATGGCCACAGCAAGCAGCACAGGGCCTGGTTTGGTGAAGATGGCCTCGGCCAGAAGCGCAGGGCCTGGTGTGATGTGAGTGGCCTGAGCAAGAGCAACAGGCCTTGGTGTGGTGTAAGTGGCCTCAGCCAGCAGCCACAGGCCCTGGTGTGGTCTAAGTGGCCTCAGCCAGTGCCACAGGCCCTGGTGTGGTGTAAGTGGCCTGAGCAAGAGCCACAGGCCCTGGTGTGGTGTAAGTGGCCTCAGCCAGCAGCCACAGGCCCTGGTGTGGTGTAAGTGGCCTGAGCAAGTGCCACAGGCCCTGGTGTGGTGTAAGTGGCCTAAGCCAGAGCCACAGGCCCTGGTGTGGTGTAAGTGGCCTCAATAGCAAATAAGGCCCTGGTGTGGTGTAAGTGGCCTGAGCAAGAACCACAGGGCCTGGTTTGGTGAAGATGGCCTCGGCCAGAAGCGCAGGGCCTGGTGTGATGTGAGTGGCCTGAGCAAGAGCCACAGGCCCTGGTGTGGTGTAAGTGGCCTCAGCCAGCAGCCACAGGCCCTGGTGTGGTGTAAGTCGCCTCAGCCAGAATCCACAGCCACTGGTGTGGTGTAAGTGGCCTCAGCCAGCAGCCACAGGCCCTGGTGTGGTGTAAGTGGCCTCAGCCAGTGCCACAGGCCCTGGTGTGGTGTAAGTGGCCTGAGCAAGAGCCACAGACCCTGGTGTGGTGTAATTGGCCTCAGCCAGCAGCCACAGGCCCTGGTGTGGTGTAAGTGGCCTCAGCCAGAAGCCACAGGCACTGGTGTGGTGTAAGTGGCCTCAGCCAGCAGCCACAGGCCCTGGTGTGGTGTAAGTCGCCTCAGCCAGAAGCCACAGGCACTGGTGTGGTGTAAGTGGCCTCAGCCAGCAGCAAAAGGGCCCTGGTGTGGTGTAAGTGGCCTCAGCCAGCAGCCACAGGCCCTGGTGTGGTGTAGGTGGCCTCAGCCAGCAGCCACAGGCCCTGGTGTGGTGTAAGTGGCCTCAGCCAGCAGCCACAGGCCCTGGTGTGGTGTAAGTGGCCTCAGCCAGTGCCACAGGCCCTGGTGTGGTGTAAGTGGCCTGAGCAAGAGCCACAGACCCTGGTGTGGTGTAATTGGCCTCAGCCAGCAGCCACAGGCCCTGGTGTGGTGTAAGTCGCCTCAGCCAGAAGCCACAGGCACTGGTGTGGTGTAAGTGGCCTCAGCCAGCAGCAAAAGGGCCCTGGTGTGGTTTAAGTCGCCTCAGCCAGCAGCCACAGGCCCTGGTGTGGTGTAGGTGGCCTCAGCCAGCAGCCACAGGCCCTGGTGTGGTGTAAGTGGCCTCAGCCAGCAGCCACAGGCCCTGGTGTGGTGTAAGTGGCCTCAGCCAGCAGCCACAGGCCCTGGTGTGGTGTAAGTGCCCTCAGCCAGTGCCACAGGCCCTGGTGTGGTGTAAGTGGCCTGAGCAAGAGCCAGAGGCCCTGGTGTGGTGTAACTTGCCTGAGCAAGAGCCACAGACCCTGGTGTGGTGTAATTGGCCTCAATAGCAACTAATGCCCTGGTGTGGTGTAGGTGGCCTCAGCCAGCAGCCACAGGCCCTGGTGTGGTGTAAGTGGCCTCAGCCAGCAGCCACAGGCCCTGGTGTGGTGTAAGTGGCCTCAGCCAGAGCCACAGGCCCTGATGTGGTGTAAGTGGCCCCAGCCGGTCACTCAGGCCCTTGTGTGGTGTAGGTTGCATCAGCTAGCAGCACAAGACATTGGAAAAGAGCCAAAAGCAGTGTCGTTAATGTGCCCTCATTAATGGGCAGCTGCTTTTGGTCTTTTAATACACCCCTTCTCTGGATCAAAAGCGGTTCAATGACATGAAAATGAAAGGCTTACAGCACCAGGTATTCCCAGGCAGTCTCCCATCCAAGTACTAACCAAGCCCAGCCCTGCTTAGCTTCCGAGATCAGACGAGGTCGGGCGTGCTCAGGGTGGTATGGCCGTAAGCTGCTGGCTCCAGCACAATGTCTCAATTTATGGATTCAAGTGATTAGGTGGCAAGTACCTGAAGTTACGAAGACAATCCTATAACCATACCTGCATGTTTGCATAATACCCTAACCCAAAGGCTCAGTTTGGCATTTATCCAACAGCACAGGCCCTGGATTGTTGAAGATGGCCTCAGGAACCAGCACAGGGCCTGGTGTGTTGTACATGGCCACAGCAAGCAGCACAGGGCCTGGTTTGGTGAAGATGGCCTCGGCCAGAAGCGCAGGGCCTGGTGTGATGTGAGTGGCCTGAGCAAGAGCAACAGGCCTTGGTGTGGTGTAAGTGGCCTCAGCCAGCAGCCACAGGCCCTGGTGTGGTGTAAGTCGCCTCAGCCAGAAGCCACAGGCACTGGTGTGGTGTAAGTGGCCTCAGCCAGCAGCAAAAGGGCCCTGGTGTGGTGTAAGTGGCCTCAGCCAGCAGCCACAGGCCCTGGTGTGGTGTAGGTGGCCTCAGCCAGCAGCCACAGGCCCTGGTGTGGTGTAAGTGGCCTCAGCCAGCAGCCACAGGCCCTGGTGTGGTGTAAGTGGCCTCAGCCAGCAGCCACAGGCCCTGGTGTGGTGTAAGTGGCCTCAGCCAGTGCCACAGGCCCTGGTGTGGTGTAAGTGGCCTGAGCAAGAGCCACAGACCCTGGTGTGGTGTAATTGGCCTCAGCCAGCAGCCACAGGCCCTGGTGTGGTGTAAGTCGCCTCAGCTAGAAGACACAGGCACTGGTGTGGTGTAAGTGGCCTCAGCCAGCAGCAAAAGGGCCCTGGTGTGGTGTAAGTGGCCTCAGCCAGCAGCCACAGGCCCTGGTGTGGTGTAGGTGGCCTCAGCCAGCAGCCACAGGCCCTGGTGTGGTGTAAGTGGCCTCAGCCAGCAGCCACAGGCCCTGGTGTGGTGTAAGTGGCCTCAGCCAGCAGCCACAGGCCCTGGTGTGGTGTAAGTGGCCTCAGCCAGTGCCACAGGCCCTGGTGTGGTGTAAGTGGCCTGAGCAAGAGCCACAGACCCTGGTGTGGTGTAATTGGCCTCAGCCAGCAGCCACAGGCCCTGGTGTGGTGTAAGTCGCCTCAGCTAGAAGACACAGGCACTGGTGTGGTGTAAGTGGCCTCAGCCAGCAGCAAAAGGGCCCTGGTGTGGTGTAAGTCGCCTCAGCCAGCAGCCACAGGCCCTGGTGTGGTGTAGGTGGCCTCAGCCAGCAGCCACACGCCCTGGTGTGGTGTAAGTGGCCTCAGCCAGCAGCCACAGGCCCTGGTGTGGTGTAAGTGGCCTCAGCCAGCAGCCACAGGCCCTGGTGTGGTGTAAGTGGCCTGAGCAAGAGCCACAGGCCCTGGTGTGGTGTAAGTGGCCTGAGCAAGAGCCACAGACCCTGGTGTGGTGTAATTGGCCTCAATAGCAACTAATGCCCTGGTGTGGTGTATGTGGCCTCAGGCAGCAGCCACAGGTCCTGTTGTGATGTAACTTGCCTGAGCAAGAGCCACAGACCCTGGTGTGGTGTAATTGGCCTCAATAGCAACTAATGCCCTGGTGTGGTGTAGGTGGCCTCAGCCAGCAGCCACAGGCCCTGGTGTGGTGTAAGTGGCCTCAGCCAGCAGCCACAGGCCCTGGTGTGGTGTAAGTGGCCTCAGCCAGTGCCACAGGCCCTGGTGTGGTGTAAGTGGCCTGAGCAAGAGCCACAGACCCTGGTGTGGTGTAATTGGCCTCAGCCAGCAGCCACAGGCCCTGGTGTGGTGTAAGTCGCCTCAGCCAGAAGCCACAGGCACTGGTGTGGTGTAAGTGGCCTCAGCCAGCAGCAAAAGGGCCCTGGTGTGGTGTAGGTGGCCTCAGCCAGCAGCCACAGGCCCTGGTGTGGTGTAAGTGGCCTCAGCCAGCAGCCACAGGCCCTGGTGTGGTGTAAGTGGCCTCAGCCAGCAGCCACAGGCCCTGGTGTGGTGTAAGTGGCCTCAGCCAGTGCCACAGGCCCTGGTGTGGTGTAAGTGGCCTGAGCAAGAGCCACAGGCCCTGGTGTGGTGTAAGTGGCCTGAGCAAGAGCCACAGACCCTGGTGTGGTGTAATTGGCCTCAATAGCAACTAATGCCCTGGTGTTGTGTAGGTGGCCTCAGCCAGCAGCCACAGGCCCTGGTGTGGTGTAAGTGGCCTCAGCCAGCAGCCACAGGCCCTGGTGTGGTGTAAGTGGCCTCAGCCAGAGCCACAGGCCCTGGTGTGGTGTAAGTGGCCTCAGCCAGTGCCACAGGCCCTGGTGTGGTGTAAGTGGCCTGAGCAAGAGCCACAGACCCTGGTGTGGTGTAATTGGCCTCAGCCAGCAGCCACAGGCCCTGGTGTGGTGTAAGTGGCCTCAGCCAGCAGCCACAGGCCCTGGTGTGTTGTGTAAGTGGCCTGAGCAAGAGCCACAGGCCCTGGTGTGGTGTAAGTGGCCTGAGCAAGAGCCACAGGCCCTGGTGTGGTGTAAGTGGCCTGAGCAAGAGCCACAGGCCCTGGTGTGGTGTAAGTGGCCTCAGCCAGCAGCCACAGGCCCTGGTGTGGTGTAAGTAGCCTCAGCCAGAAGCCACAGGCACTGGTGTGGTGTAAGTGGCCTCAGCCAGCAGCAAAAGGGCCCTGGTGTGGTGTAAGTCGCCTCAGCCAGCAGCCACAGGCCCTGGTGTGGTGTAGGTGGCCTCAGCCAGCAGCCACAGGCCCTGGTGTGGTGTAAGTGGCCTCAGCCAGTGCCACAGGCCCTGGTGTGGTGTAAGTGGCCTGAGCAAGAGCCACAGACCCTGGTGTGGTGTAATTGGCCTCAATAGCAACTAAGGCCCTGGTGTGGTGTATGTGGCCTCAGGCAGCAGCCACAGGCCCTGTTGTGATGTAACTTGCCTGAGCAAGAGCCACAGACCCTGGTGTGGTGTAATTGGCCTCAATAGCAACTAATGCCCTGGTGTGGTGTAGGTGGCCTCAGCCAGCAGCCACAGGCCCTGGTGTGGTGTAAGTGGCCTCAGCCAGCAGCCACAGGCCCTGGTGTGGTGTAAGTGGCCTCAGCCAGAGCCACAGGCCCTGATGTGGTGTAAGTGGCCCCAGCCGGTCACTCAGGCCCTGGTGTGGTGTAGGTGGCATCAGCTAGCAGCACAAGACATTGGAAAAGAGCCAAAAGCAATGTCGTTAATGTGCCCTCATTAATGGGGAGCTGCTTTTGGTCTTTTAATACACCCCTTCTCTGGATCAAAAGCGGTTCAATGACATGAAAATGAAAGGCTTACAGCACCAGGTATTCCCAGGCAGTCTCCCATCCAAGTACTAACCAAGCCCAGCCCTGCTTAGCTTCCGAGATCAGACGAGGTCAGGCGTGCTCAGGGTGGTATGGCCGTAAGCTGCTGGCCCCAGCACAATGTCTCAATTTATGGATTCAAGTGATTAGGTGGCAAGTACCTGAAGTTACGAAGACAATCCTATAACCATACCTGCATGTTTGCATAATACCCTAACCCAAAGGCTCAGTTTGGCATTTATCCAACAGCACAGGCCCTGGATTGTTGAAGATGGCCTCAAGAACCAGCACAGGACCTGGTGTGTTTTACATGGCCACAGCAAGCAGCACAGGGCCTGGTTTGGTGAAGATGGCCTCAGCAAGCAGCCACAGGCCCTGGTTTGGTGTAAGTGGCCTCAGCCAGCAGCCACTGGCCCTGGTGTGGTGTAAGTGGCCTCAGCCAGCAGCCACAGGCCCTGGTGTGGTCTAAGTGGCCTCAGCCAGTGCCACAGGCCCTGGTGTGGTGTAAGTGGCCTGAGCAAGAGCCACAGGCCCTGGTGTGGTGTAAGTGGCCTCAGCCAGCAGCCACAGGCCCTGGTGTGGTGTAAGTGGCCTGAGCAAGTGCCACAGGCCCTGGTGTGGTGTAAGTGGCCTAAGCCAGAGCCACAGGCCCTGGTGTGGTGTAAGTGGCCTCAATAGCAAATAAGGCCCTGGTGTGGTGTAAGTGGCCTGAGCAAGAACCACAGGGCCTGGTTTGGTGAAGATGGCCTCGGCCAGAAGCGCAGGGCCTGGTGTGATGTGAGTGGCCTGAGCAAGAGCCACAGGCCCTGGTGTGGTGTAAGTGGCCTCAGCCAGCAGCCACAGGCCCTGGTGTGGTGTAAGTCGCCTCAGCCAGAATCCACAGCCACTGGTGTGGTGTAAGTGGCCTCAGCCAGCAGCCACAGGCCCTGGTGTGGTGTAAGTGGCCTCAGCCAGCAGCCACAGGCCCTGGTGTGGTGTAAGTCGCCTCAGCCAGAATCCACAGCCACTGGTGTGGTGTAAGTGGCCTCAGCCAGCAGCCACAGGCCCTGGTGTGGTGTAAGTGGCCTCAGCCAGTGCCACAGGCCCTGGTGTGGTGTAAGTGGCCTGAGCAAGAACCACAGGGCCTGGTTTGGTGAAGATGGCCTCGGCCAGAAGCGCAGGGCCTGGTGTGATGTGAGTGGCCTGAGCAAGAGCCACAGGCCCTGGTGTGGTGTAAGTGGCCTCAGCCAGCAGCCACAGGCCCTGGTGTGGTGTAAGTCGCCTCAGCCAGAATCCACAGCCACTGGTGTGGTGTAAGTGGCCTCAGCCAGCAGCCACAGGCCCTGGTGTGGTGTAAGTGGCCTCAGCCAGTGCCACAGGCCCTGGTGTGGTGTAAGTGGCCTGAGCAAGAGCCACAGACCCTGGTGTGGTGTAATTGGCCTCAGCCAGCAGCCACAGACCCTGGTGTGGTGTAATTGGCCTCAATAGCAACTAATGCCCTGGTGTGGTGTAGGTGGCCTCAGCCAGCAGCCACAGGCCCTGGTGTGGTGTAAGTGGCCTCAGCCAGCAGCCACAGGCCCTGGTGTGGTGTAAGTGGCCTCAGCCAGAGCCACAGGCCCTGATGTGGTGTAAGTGGCCTCAATAGCAACTAAGGCCCTGGAGTGGTGTAAGTGGCTTCAGCCAGCAGCCACAGGCTCTGTTGTGGTGTAACTGGCCTCAGCCAGCAGCCACAGGCCCTGGTGTGGTGTAAGTGGCCTCAGCCAGAGCCACAGGCCCTGATGTGGTGTAAGTGGCCCCAGCCGGTCACTCAGGCCCTGGTGTGGTGTAGGTGGCATCAGCTAGCAGCACAAGACATTGGAAAAGAGCCAAAAGCAGTGTCGTTAATGTGCCCTCATTAATGGGCAGCTGCTTTTGGTCTTTTAATACACCCCTTCTCTGGATCAAAAGCGGTTCAATGACATGAAAATGAAAGGCTTACAGCACCAGGTATTCCCAGGCAGTCTCCCATCCAAGTACTAACCAAGCCCAGCCCTGCTTAGCTTCCGAGATCAGACGAGGTCGGGCGTGCTCAGGGTGGTATGGCCGTAAGCTGCTGGCTCCAGCACAATGTCTCAATTTATGGATTCAAGTGATTAGGTGGCAAGTACCTGAAGTTACGAAGACAATCCTATAACCATACCTGCATGTTTGCATAATACGCTAACCCAAAGGCTCAGTTTGGCATTTATCCAACAGCACAGGCCCTGGATTGTTGAAGATGGCCTCAGGAACCAGCACAGGGCCTGGTGTGTTGTACATGGCCACAGCAAGCAGCACAGGGCCTGGTTTGGTGAAGATGGCCTCGGCCAGAAGCGCAGGGCCTGGTGTGAAGTGAGTGGCCTGAGCAAGAGCAACAGGCCTTGGTGTGGTGTAAGTGGCCTCAGCCAGCAGCCACAGGCCCTGGTGTGGTGTAAGTGGCCTCAGCCAGAAGCCACAGGCACTGGTGTGGTGTAAGTGGCCTCAGCCAGCAGCAAAAGGGCCCTGGTGTGGTGTAAGTGGCCTCAGCCAGCAGCCACAGGCCCTGGTGTGGTGTAGGTGGCCTCAGCCAGCAGCCACAGGCCCTGGTGTGGTGTAAGTGGCCTCAGCCAGCAGCCACAGGCCCTGGTGTGGTGTAAGTGGCCTCAGCCAGCAGCCACAGGCCCTGGTGTGGTGTAAGTGGCCTCAGCCTGTGCCACAGGCCCTGGTGTGGTGTAAGTGGCCTGAGCAAGAGCCACAGACCCTGGTGTGGTGTAATTGGCCTCAGCCAGCAGCCACAGGCCCCGGTGTGGTGTAAGTGGCCTGAGCCAGAAGCCACAGGCACTGGTGTGGTGTAAGTGGCCTCAGCCAGCAGCAAAAGGGCCCTGGTGTGGTGTAAGTCGCCTCAGCCAGCAGCCACAGGCCCTGGTGTGGTGTAAGTCGCCTCAGCCAGCAGCCACAGGCCCTGGTGTGGTGTACCTGGCCTCAGCCAGCAGCCACAGGCCCTGGTGTGGTGTAAGTGGCCTCAGCCAGCAGCCACAGGCCCTGGTGTGGTGTAAGTGGCCTCAGCCAGCAGCCACAGGCCCTGGTGTGGTCTAAGTGGCCTCAGCCAGTGCCACAGGCCCTGGTGTGCTGTAAGTGGCCTGAGCAAGAGCCACAGGCCCTGGTGTGGTGTAAGTGGCCTCAGCCAGTGCCACAGGCCCTGGTGTGGTGTAAGTGGCCTGAGCAAGAGCCACAGGCCCTGGTGTGGTGTAAGTGGAATCAGCCAGCAGCCAAAGGCCCTGGTGTGGTGTAAGTGGCCTCAGCCAGAGCCACAGGCCCTGGTGTGGTGTAACTGGCCTCAATAGCATATAAGGCCCTGGTGTGGTGTAAGTGGCCTCAGCCAGTGCCACAGGCCCTGGTGTGGTGTAAGTGGCCTGAGCAAGAGCCACAGACCCTGGTGTGGTGTAATTGGCCTCAATAGCAACTAAGGCCCTGGTGTGGTGTATGTGGCCTCAGGCAGCAGCCACAGGCCCTGTTGTGATGTAACTTGCCTGAGAAAGAGCCACAGACCCTGGTGTGGTGTAATTGGCCTCAATAGCAACTAATGCCCTGGTGTGGTGTAGGTGGCCTCAGCCAGCAGCCACAGGCCCTGGTGTGGTGTAAGTGGCCTCAGCCAGCAGCCACAGGCCCTGGTGTGGTGTAAGTGGCCTGAGCAAGAGCCACAGGCCCTGGTGTGGTGTAAGTGGCCTCAGCCAGCAGCCACAGGCCCTGGTGTGGTGTAAGTGGCCTGAGCAAGTGCCACAGGCCCTGGTGTGGTGTAAGTGGCCTAAGCCAGAGCCACAGGCTCTGGTGTGGTGTAAGTGGCCTCAATAGCAAATAAGGCCCTGGTGTGGTGTAAGTGGCCTGAGCAAGAACCACAGGGCCTGGTTTGGTGAAGATGGCCTCGGCCAGAAGCGCAGGGCCTGGTGTGATGTGAGTGGCCTGAGCAAGAGCCACAGGCCCTGGTGTGGTGTAAGTGGCCTGAGCAAGAGCCACAGGCCCTGGTGTGGTGTAAGTGGCCTCAGCCAGAATCCACAGACCCTGGTGTGGTGTAATTGGCCTCAATAGCAACTAATGCCCTGGTGTGGTGTAGGTGGCCTCAGCCAGCAGCCACAGGCCCTGGTGTGGTGTAAGTGGCCTCAGCCAGCAGCCACAGGCCCTGGTGTGGTGTAAGTGGCCTCAGCCAGAGCCACAGGCCCTGATGTGGTGTAAGTGGCCCCAGCCGGTCACTCAGGCCCTTGTGTGGTGTAGGTTGCATCAGCTAGCAGCACAAGACATTGGAAAAGAGCCAAAAGCAGTGTCGTTAATGTGCCCTCATTAATGGGCAGCTGCTTTTGGTCTTTTAATACACCCCTTCTCTGGATCAAAAGCGGTTCAATGACATGAAAGGCTTACAGCACCAGGTATTCCCAGGTAGTCTCCCATTCAAGTACTAACCAAGCCCAGCCCTGCTTAACTTCCGAGATCAGACGAGGTCGGGCGTGCTCAGGGTGGTATGGCCGTAAGCTGCTGGCTCCAGCACAATTTCTCAATTTATGGATTCAAGTGATTAGGTGGCAAGTACCTGAAGTTACGAAGACAATCCTATAACCATACCTGCATGTTTGCATAATACCCTAACACAAAGGCTCAGTTTGGCATTTATCCAACAGCACAGGCCCTGGATTGTTGAAGATGGCCTCAGGAACCAGCACAGGGCCTGGTGTGTTGTACATGGCCACAGCAAGCAGCACAGGGCCTGGTTTGGTGAAGATGGCCTCGGCCAGAAGCGCAGGGCCTGGTGTGATGTGAGTGGCCTGAGCAAGAGCCACAGGCCTTGGTGTGGTGTAAGTGGCCTCAGCCAGCAGCCACAGGCCCTGGTGTGGTGTAAGTCGCCTCAGCCAGAAGCCACAGGCACTGGTGTGGTGTAAGTGGCCTCAGCCAGCAGCAAAAGGGCCCTGGTGTGGTGTAAGTGGCCTCAGCCAGCAGCCACAGGCCCTGGTGTGGTGTAGGTGGCCTCAGCCAGCAGCCACAGGCCCTGGTGTGGTGTAAGTGGCCTCAGCCAGCAGCCACAGGCCCTGGTGTGGTGTAAGTGGCCTCAGCCAGTGCCACAGGCCCTGGTGTGGTGTAAGTGGCCTGAGCAAGAGCCAGAGGCCCTGGTGTGGTGTAAGTGGCCTCAGCCAGCAGCCACAGGCCCTGGTGTGGTGTAGGTGGCCTCAGCCAGCAGCCACAGGCCCTGGTGTGGTGTAAGTGGCCTCAGCCAGCAGCCACAGGCCCTGGTGTGGTGTAAGTGGCCTCAGCCAGTGCCACAGGCCCTGGTGTGGTGTAAGTGGCCTGAGCAAGAGCCACAGACCCTGGTGTGGTGTAATTGGCCTCAGCCAGCAGCCACAGACCCTGGTGTGGTGTAATTGGCCTCAATAGCAACTAATGCCCTGGTGTGGTGTAGGTGGCCTCAGCCAGCAGCCACAGGCCCTGGTGTGGTGTAAGTGGCCTCAGCCAGAGCCACAGGCCCTGATGTGGTGTAAGTGGCCTCAGCCAGCAGCCACAGGCCCTGGTGTGGTGTAAGTGGCCTCAGCCAGAGCCACAGGCCCTGATGTGGTGTAAGTGGCCCCAGCCGGTCACTCAGGCCCTTGTGTGGTGTAGGTTGCATCAGCTAGCAGCACAAGACATTGGAAAAGAGCCAAAAGCAGTGTCGTTAATGTGCCCTCATTAATGGGCAGCTGCTTTTGGTCTTTTAATACACCCCTTCTCTGGATCAAAAGCGGTTCAATGACATGAAAATGAAAGGCTTACAGCACCAGGTATTCCCAGGCAGTCTCCCATCCAAGTACTAACCAAGCCCAGCCCTGCTTAGCTTCCGAGATCAGACGAGGTCGGGCGTGCTCAGGGTGGTATGGCCGTAAGCTGCTGGCTCCAGCACAATGTCTCAATTTATGGATTCAAGTGATTAGGTGGCAAGTACCTGAAGTTACGAAGACAATCCTATAACCATACCTGCATGTTTGCATAATACCCTAACCCAAAGGCTCAGTTTGGCATTTATCCAACAGCACAGGCCCTGGATTGTTGAAGATGGCCTCAGGAACCAGCACAGGGCCTGGTGTGTTGTACATGGCCACAGCAAGCAGCACAGGGCCTGGTTTGGTGAAGATGGCCTCGGCCAGAAGCGCAGGGCCTGGTTTGGTGTAAGTGGCCTCAGCCAGCAGCCACAGGCCCTGGTGTGGTCTAAGTGGCCTCAGTCAGTGCCACAGGCCCTGGTGTGGTGTAAGTGGCCTGAGCAAGAGCCACAGGCCCTGGTGTGGTGAAGATGGCCTTGGCCAGCAGCAAAAGGGCCCTGGTGTGGTCTAAGTGGCCTCAGCCAGCAGCCACAGGCCCTGGTGTGGTGTAGGTGGCCTCAGCCAGCAGCCACAGGCCCTGGTGTGGTGTAAGTGGCCTCAGCCAGCAGCCACAGGCCCTGGTGTGGTGTAAGTGGCCTCAGCCAGCAGCCACAGGCCCTGGTGTGGTGTAAGTGGCCTCAGCCAGTGCCACAGGCCCTGGTGTGGTGTAAGTGGCCTGAGCAAGAGCCACAGACCCTGGTGTGGTGTAATTGGCCTCAGCCAGCAGCCACAGGCCCTGGTGTGGTGTAAGTCGCCTCAGCCAGAAGCCACAGGCACTGGTGTGGTGTAAGTGGCCTCAGCCAGCAGCAAAAGGGCCCTGGTGTGGTGTAGGTGGCCTCAGCCAGCAGCCACAGGCCCTGGTGTGGTGTAAGTGGCCTCAGCCAGCAGCCACAGGCCCTGGTGTGGTGTAAGTGGCCTCAGCCAGCAGCCACAGGCCCTGGTGTGGTGTAAGTGGCCTCAGCCAGTGCCACAGGCCCTGGTGTGGTGTAAGTGGCCTGAGCAAGAGCCACAGGCCCTGGTGTGGTGTAAGTGGCCTGAGCAAGAGCCACAGACCCTGGTGTGGTGTAATTGGCCTCAATAGCAACTAATGCCCTGGTGTTGTGTAGGTGGCCTCAGCCAGCAGCCACAGGCCCTGGTGTGGTGTAAGTGGCCTCAGCCAGCAGCCACAGGCCCTGGTGTGGTGTAAGTGGCCTCAGCCAGAGCCACAGGCCCTGGTGTGGTGTAAGTGGCCTCAGCCAGTGCCACAGGCCCTGGTGTGGTGTAAGTGGCCTGAGCAAGAGCCACAGACCCTGGTGTGGTGTAAGTGGCCTCAGCCAGCAGCCACAGGCCCTGGTGTGGTGTAAGTCGCCTCAGCCAGAATCCACAGCCACTGGTGTGGTGTAAGTGGCCTCAGCCAGTGCCACAGGCCCTGGTGTGGTGTAAGTGGCCTGAGCAAGAACCACAGGGCCTGGTTTGGTGAAGATGGCCTCGGCCAGAAGCGCAGGGCCTGGTGTGATGTGAGTGGCCTGAGCAAGAGCCACAGGCCCTGGTGTGGTGTAAGTGGCCTCAGCCAGCAGCCACAGGCCCTGGTGTGGTGTAAGTCGCCTCAGCCAGAATCCACAGCCACTGGTGTGGTGTAAGTGGCCTCAGCCAGTGCCACAGGCCCTGGTGTGGTGTAAGTGGCCTGAGCAAGAGCCACAGACCCTGGTGTGGTGTAATTGGCCTCAGCCAGCAGCCACAGACCCTGGTGTGGTGTAATTGGCCTCAATAGCAACTAATGCCCTGGTGTGGTGTAGGTGGCCTCAGCCAGCAGCCACAGGCCCTGGTGTGGTGTAAGTGGCCTCAGCCAGCAGCCACAGGCCCTGGTGTGGTGTAAGTGGCCTCAGCCAGAGCCACAGGCCCTGATGTGGTGTAAGTGGCCCCAGCCGGTCACTCAGGCCCTTGTGTGGTGTAGGTTGCATCAGCTAGCAGCACAAGACATTGGAAAAGAGCCAAAAGCAGTGTCGTTAATGTGCCCTCATTAATGGGCAGCTGCTTTTGGTCTTTTAATACACCCCTTCTCTGGATCAAAAGCGGTTCAATGACATGAAAATGAAAGGCTTACAGCACCAGGTATTCCCAGGCAGTCTCCCATCCAAGTACTAACCAAGCCCAGCCCTGCTTAGCTTCCGAGATCAGACGAGGTCGGGCGTGCTCAGGGTGGTATGGCCGTAAGCTGCTGGCTCCAGCACAATGTCTCAATTTATGGATTCAAGTGATTAGGTGGCAAGTACCTGAAGTTACGAAGACAATCCTATAACCATACCTGCATGTTTGCATAATACCCTAACCCAAAGGCTCAGTTTGGCATTTATCCAACAGCACAGGCCCTGGATTGTTGAAGATGGCCTCAGGAACCAGCACAGGGCCTGGTGTGTTGTACATGGCCACAGCAAGCAGCACAGGGCCTGGTTTGGTGAAGATGGCCTCGGCCAGAAGCGCAGGGCCTGGTGTGATGTGAGTGGCCTGAGCAAGAGCAACAGGCCTTGGTGTGGTGTAAGTGGCCTCAACCAGCAGCCACAGGCCCTGGTGTGGTGTAAGTCGCCTCAGCCAGAAGCCACAGGCACTGGTGTGGTGTAAGTGGCCTCAGCCAGCAGCAAAAGGGCCCTGGTGTGGTGTAAGTGGCCTCAGCCAGCAGCCACAGGCCCTGGTGTGGTGTAGGTGGCCTCAGCCAGCAGCCACAGGCCCTGGTGTGGTGTAAGTGGCCTCAGCCAGCAGCCACAGGCCCTGGTGTGGTGTAAGTGGCCTCAGCCAGCAGCCACAGGCCCTGGTGTGGTGTAAGTGGCCTCAGCCAGCAGCAAAAGGGCCCTGGTGTGGTGTAAGTGGCCTCAGCCAGCAGCCACAGGCCCTGGTGTGGTGTAGGTGGCCTCAGCCAGCAGCCACAGGCCCTGGTGTGGTGTAAGTGGCCTCAGCCAGTGCCACAGGCCCTGGTGTGGTGTAAGTGGCCTGAGCAAGAGCCACAGGCCCTGGTGTGGTGTAAGTGGCCTGAGCAAGAGCCACAGACCCTGGTGTGGTGTAATTGGCCTCAATAGCAACTAATGCCCAGGTGTGGTGTAGGTGGCCTCAGCCAGCAGCCACAGGCCCTGGTGTGGTGTAAGTGGCCTCAGCCAGCAGCCACAGGCCCTGGTGTGGTGTAAGTGGCCTCAGCCAGAGCCACAGGCCCTGATGTGGTGTAAGTGGCCCCAGCCGGTCACTCAGGCCCTTGTGTGGTGTAGGTTGCATCAGCTAGCAGCACAAGACATTGGAAAAGAGCCAAAAGCAGTGTCGTTAATGTGCCCTCATTAATGGGCAGCTGCTTTTGGTCTTTTAATACACCCCTTCTCTGGATCAAAAGCGGTTCAATGACATGAAAATGAAAGGCTTACAGCACCAGGTATTCCCAGGCAGTCTCCCATCCAAGTACTAACCAAGCCCAGCCCTGCTTAGCTTCTGAGATCAGACGAGGTCGGGCGTGCTCAGGGTGGTATGGCCGTAAGCTGCTGGCTCCAGCACAATGTCTCAATTTATGGATTCAAGTGATTAGGTGGCAAGTACCTGAAGTTACGAAGACAATCCTATAACCATACCTGCATGTTTGCATAATACCCTAACCCAAAGGCTCAGTTTGGCATTTATCCAACAGCACAGGCCCTGGATTGTGGAAGATGGCCTCAGGAACCAGCACAGGGCCTGGTGTGTTGTACATGGCCACAGCAAGCAGCACAGGGCCTGGTTTGGTGAAGATGGCCTCGGCCAGAAGCGCAGGGCCTGGTGTGATGTGAGTGGCCTGAGCAAGAGCAACAGGCCTTGGTGTGGTGTAAGTGGCCTCAGCCAGCAGCCACAGGCCCTGGTGTGGTGTAAGTCGCCTCAGCCAGAAGCCACAGGCACTGGTGTGGTGTAAGTGGCCTCAGCCAGCAGCAAAAGGGCCCTGGTGTGGTGTAAGTGGCCTCAGCCAGCAGCCACAGGCCCTGGTGTGGTGTAGGTGGCCTCAGCCAGCAGCCACAGGCCCTGGTGTGGTGTAAGTGGCCTCAGCCAGCAGCCACAGGCACTGGTGTGGTGTAAGTGGCCTCAGCCAGCAGCAAAAGGGCCCTGGTGTGGTGTAAGTGGCCTCAGCCAGCAGCCACAGGCCCTGGTGTGGTGTAGGTGGCCTCAGCCAGCAGCCACAGGCCCTGGTGTGGTGTAAGTGGCCTGAGCAAGAGCCACAGGCCCTGGTGTGGTGTAAGTGGCCTCAGCCAGCAGCCACAGGCCCTGGTGTGGTGTAAGTGGCCTGAGCAAGTGCCACAGGCCCTGGTGTGGTGTAAGTGGCCTAAGCCAGAGCCACAGGCCCTGGTGTGGTGTAAGTGGCCTCAATAGCAAATAAGGCCCTGGTGTGGTGTAAGTGGCCTGAGCAAGAACCACAGGGCCTGGTTTGGTGAAGATGGCCTCGGCCAGAAGCGCAGGGCCTGGTGTGATGTGAGTGGCCTGAGCAAGAGCCACAGGCCCTGGTGTGGTGTAAGTGGCCTCAGCCAGCAGCCACAGGCCCTGGTGTGGTGTAAGTCGCCTCAGCCAGAATCCACAGCCACTGGTGTGGTGTAAGTGGCCTCAGCCAGCAGCCACAGGCCCTGGTGTGGTGTAAGTGGCCTCAGCCAGTGCCACAGGCCCTGGTGTGGTGTAAGTGGCCTGAGCAAGAGCCACAGACCCTGGTGTGGTGTAATTGGCCTCAGCCAGCAGCCACAGGCCCTGGTGTGGTGTAAGTGGCCTCAGCCAGCAGCCACAGGCCCTGGTGTGGTGTAAGTGGCCTCAGCCAGCAGCCACAGGCCCTGGTGTGGTGTAAGTGGCCTCAGCCAGCAGCAAAAGGGCCCTGGTGTGGTGTAAGTGGCCTCAATAGCAAATAAGGCCCTGGTGTGGTGTAAGTGGCCTGAGCAAGAACCACAGGGCCTGGTTTGGTGAAGATGGCCTCGGCCAGAAGCGCAGGGCCTGGTGTGATGTGAGTGGCCTGAGCAAGAGCCACAGCCACTGGTGTGGTGTAAGTGGCCTCAGCCAGTGCCACAGGCCCTGGTGTGGTGTAAGTGGCCTGAGCAAGAGCCACAGACCCTGGTGTGGTGTAATTGGCCTCAGCCAGCAGCCACAGACCCTGGTGTGGTGTAATTGGCCTCAATAGCAACTAATGCCCTGGTGTGGTGTAGGTGGCCTCAGCCAGAGCCACAGGCCCTGATGTGGTGTAAGTGGCCCCAGCCGGTCACTCAGGCCCTTGTGTGGTGTAGGTTGCATCAGCTAGCAGCACAAGACATTGGAAAAGAGCCAAAAGCAATGTCGTTAATGTGCCCTCATTAATGGGCAGCTGCTTTTGGTCTTTTAATACACCCCTTCTCTGGATCAAAAGCGGTTCAATGACATGAAAATGAAAGGCTTACAGCACCAGGTAGTCCCAGGCAGTCTCCCATCCAAGTACTAACCAAGCCCAGCCCTGCTTAGCTTCCGAGATCAGACGAGGTCGGGCGTGCTCAGGGTGGTATGGCCGTAAGCTGCTGGCCCCAGCACAATGTCTCAATTTATGGATTCAAGTGATTAGGTGGCAAGTACCTGAAGTTACGAAGACAATCCTATAACCATACCTGCATGTTTGCATAATACCCTAACCCAAAGGCTCAGTTTAGCATTTATCCAACAGCACAGGCCCTGGGTTGTTGAAGATGGCCTCAGGAACCAGCACAGGGCCTGGTGTGTTGTACATGGCCACAGCAAGCAGCACAGGGCCTGGTTTGGTGAAGATGGCCTCGGCCAGAAGCACAGGCCCTGGTGTGGTGTAAGTGGCCTGAGCAAGAGCCACAGACCCTGATGTGGTGTAATTGGCCTCAATAGCAACTAAGGCCCTGGTGTGGTGTAGGTGGCCTCAGCCAGCAGCCACAGGCCCTGGTTTGGTGTAAGTGGCCTCAGCCAGCAGCCACAGGCCCTGGTGTGGTCTAAGTGGCCTCAGTCAGTGCCACAGGCCCTGGTGTGGTGTAAGTGGCCTGAGCAAGAGCCACAGGCCCTGGTGTGGTGTAAGTGGCCTCAGCCAGCAGCCACAGGCCCTGGTGTGGTGTAAGTGGCCTGAGCAAGTGCCACAGGCCCTGGTGTGGTGTAAGTGGCCTAAGCCAGAGCCACAGGCCCTGGTGTGGTGTAAGTGGCCTCAATACCAAATAAGGCCCTGGTGTGGTGTAAGTGGCCTGAGCAAGAACCACAGGGCCTGGTTTGGTGAAGATGGCCTTGGCCAGCAGCAAAAGGGCCCTGGTGTGGTCTAAGTGGCCTCAGCCAGCAGCCACAGGCCCTGGTGTGGTGTAGGTGGCCTCAGCCAGCAGCCACAGGCCCTGGTGTGGTGTAAGTGGCCTCAGCCAGCAGCCACAGGCCCTGGTGTGGTGTAAGTGGCCTCAGCCAGCAGCCACAGGCCCTGGTGTGGTGTAAGTGGCCTCAGCCAGTGCCACAGGCCCTGGTGTGGTGTAAGTGGCCTGAGCAAGAGCCACAGACCCTGGTGTGGTGTAATTGGCCTCAGCCAGCAGCCACAGGCACTGGTGTGGTGTAAGTCGCCTCAGCCAGAAGCCACAGGCACTGGTGTGGTGTAAGTGGCCTCAGCCAGCAGCAAAAGGGCCCTGGTGTGGTGTAAGTCGCCTCAGCCAGCAGCCACAGGCCCTGGTGTGGTGTAGGTGGCCTCAGCCAGCAGCCACAGGCCCTGGTGTGGTGTAAGTGGCCTCAGCCAGCAGCCACAGGCCCTGGTGTGGTGTAAGTGGCCTCAGCCAGGAGCCACAGGCCCTGGTGTGGTGTAAGTGGCCTCAGCCAGCAGCCACAGGCCCTGGTGTGGTGTAAGTGGCCTCAGCCAGTGCCACAGGCCCTGGTGTGGTGTAAGTGGCCTGAGCAAGAGCCACAGGCCCTGGTGTGGTGTAAGTGGCCTGAGCAAGAGCCACAGACCCTGGTGTGGTGTAATTGGCCTCAATAGCAACTAATGCCCTGGTGTTGTGTAGGTGGCCTCAGCCAGCAGCCACAGGCCCTGGTGTGGTGTAAGTGGCCTCAGCCAGCAGCCACAGGCCCTGGTGTGGTGTAAGTGGCCTCAGCCAGAGCCACAGGCCCTGGTGTGGTGTAAGTGGCCTCAGCCAGTGCCACAGGCCCTGGTGTGGTGTAAGTGGCCTGAGCAAGAGCCACAGACCCTGGTGTGGTGTAATTGGCCTCAGCCAGCAGCCACAGGCCCTGGTGTGGTGTAAGTGGCCTCAGCCAGCAGCCACAGGCCCTGGTGTGGTGTAAGTGGCCTGAGCAAGAGCCACAGGCCCTGGTGTGGTGTAAGTGGCCTGAGCAAGAGCCACAGGCCCTGGTGTGGTGTAAGTGGCCTGAGCAAGAGCCACAGGCCCTGGTGTGGTGTAAGTGGCCTCAGCCAGCAGCCACAGGCCCTGGTGTGGTGTAAGTAGCCTCAGCCAGAAGCCACAGGCACTGGTGTGGTGTAAGTGGCCTCAGCCAGCAGCAAAAGGGCCCTGGTGTGGTGTAAGTCGCCTCAGCCAGCAGCCACAGGCCCTGGTGTGGTGTAGGTGGCCTCAGCCAGCAGCCACAGGCCCTGGTGTGGTGTAAGTGGCCTCAGCCAGTGCCACAGGCCCTGGTGTGGTGTAAGTGGCCTGAGCAAGAGCCACAGACCCTGGTGTGGTGTAATTGGCCTCAATAGCAACTAAGGCCCTGGTGTGGTGTATGTGGCCTCAGGCAGCAGCCACAGGCCCTGTTGTGATGTAACTTGCCTGAGCAAGAGCCATAGACCCTGGTGTGGTGTAATTGGCCTCAATAGCAACTAATGCCCTGGTGTGGTGTAGGTGGCCTCAGCCAGCAGCCACAGGCCCTGGTGTGGTGTAAGTGGCCTCAGCCAGCAGCCACAGGCCCTGGTGTGGTGTAAGTGGCCTCAGCCAGAGCCACAGGCCCTGATGTGGTGTAAGTGGCCCCAGCCGGTCACTCAGGCCCTGGTGAGTGTAGGTGGCATCAGCTAGCAGCACAAGACATTGGAAAAGAGCCAAAAGCAATGTCGTTAATGTGCCCTCATTAATGGGGAGCTGCTTTTGGTCTTTTAATACACCCCTTCTCTGGATCAAAAGCGGTTCAATGACATGAAAGGCTTACAGCACCAGGTATTCCCAGGCAGTCTCCCATCCAAGTACTAACCAAGCCCAGCCCTGCTTAGCTTCCGAGATCAGACGAGGTCGGGCGTGCTCAGGGTGGTATGGCCGTAAGCTGCTGGCCCCAGCACAATGTCTCAATTTATGGATTCAAGTGATTAGGTGGCAAGTACCTGAAGTTACGAAGACAATCCTATAACCATACCTGCATGTTTGCATAATACCCTAACCCAAAGGCTCAGTTTGGCATTTATCCAACAGCACAGGCCCTGGATTGTTGAAGATGGCCTCAAGAACCAGCACAGGACCTGGTGTGTTTTACATGGCCACAGCAAGCAGCACAGGGCCTGGTTTGGTGAAGATGGCCTCAGCAAGCAGCCACAGGCCCTGGTTTGGTGTAAGTGGCCTCAGCCAGCAGCCACTGGCCCTGGTGTGGTGTAAGTGGCCTCAGCCAGCAGCCACAGGCCCTGGTGTGGTCTAAGTGGCCTCAGCCAGTGCCACAGGCCCTGGTGTGGTGTAAGTGGCCTGAGCAAGAGCCACAGGCCCTGGTGTGGTGTAAGTGGCCTCAGCCAGCAGCCACAGGCCCTGGTGTGGTGTAAGTGGCCTGAGCAAGTGCCACAGGCCCTGGTGTGGTGTAAGTGGCCTAAGCCAGAGCCACAGGCCCTGGTGTGGTGTAAGTGGCCTCAATAGCAAATAAGGCCCTGGTGTGGTGTAAGTGGCCTGAGCAAGAACCACAGGGCCTGGTTTGGTGAAGATGGCCTCGGCCAGAAGCGCAGGGCCTGGTGTGATGTGAGTGGCCTGAGCAAGAGCCACAGCCACTGGTGTGGTGTAAGTGGCCTCAGCCAGTGCCACAGGCCCTGGTGTGGTGTAAGTGGCCTGAGCAAGAGCCACAGACCCTGGTGTGGTGTAATTGGCCTCAGCCAGCAGCCACAGACCCTGGTGTGGTGTAATTGGCCTCAATAGCAACTAATGCCCTGGTGTGGTGTAGGTGGCCTCAGCCAGAGCCACAGGCCCTGATGTGGTGTAAGTGGCCCCAGCCGGTCACTCAGGCCCTTGTGTGGTGTAGGTTGCATCAGCTAGCAGCACAAGACATTGGAAAAGAGCCAAAAGCAATGTCGTTAATGTGCCCTCATTAATGGGCAGCTGCTTTTGGTCTTTTAATACACCCCTTCTCTGGATCAAAAGCGGTTCAATGACATGAAAATGAAAGGCTTACAGCACCAGGTAGTCCCAGGCAGTCTTCCATCCAAGTACTAACCAAGCCCAGCCCTGCTTAGCTTCCGAGATCAGACGAGGTCGGGCGTGCTCAGGGTGGTATGGCCGTAAGCTGCTGGCCCCAGCACAATGTCTCAATTTATGGATTCAAGTGATTAGGTGGCAAGTACCTGAAGTTACGAAGACAATCCTATAACCATACCTGCATGTTTGCATAATACCCTAACCCAAAGGCTCAGTTTAGCATTTATCCAACAGCACAGGCCCTGGGTTGTTGAAGATGGCCTCAGGAACCAGCACAGGGCCTGGTGTGTTGTACATGGCCACAGCAAGCAGCACAGGGCCTGGTTTGGTGAAGATGGCCTCGGCCAGAAGCACAGGCCCTGGTGTGGTGTAAGTGGCCTGAGCAAGAGCCACAGACCCTGATGTGGTGTAATTGGCCTCAATAGCAACTAAGGCCCTGGTGTGGTGTAGGTGGCCTCAGCCAGCAGCCACAGGCCCTGGTTTGGTGTAAGTGGCCTCAGCCAGCAGCCACAGGCCCTGGTGTGGTCTAAGTGGCCTCAGTCAGTGCCACAGGCCCTGGTGTGGTGTAAGTGGCCTGAGCAAGAGCCACAGGCCCTGGTGTGGTGTAAGTGGCCTCAGCCAGCAGCCACAGGCCCTGGTGTGGTGTAAGTGGCCTGAGCAAGTGCCACAGGCCCTGGTGTGGTGTAAGTGGCCTAAGCCAGAGCCACAGGCCCTGGTGTGGTGTAAGTGGCCTCAATACCAAATAAGGCCCTGGTGTGGTGTAAGTGGCCTGAGCAAGAACCACAGGGCCTGGTTTGGTGAAGATGGCCTTGGCCAGCAGCAAAAGGGCCCTGGTGTGGTCTAAGTGGCCTCAGCCAGCAGCCACAGGCCCTGGTGTGGTGTAGGTGGCCTCAGCCAGCAGCCACAGGCCCTGGTGTGGTGTAAGTGGCCTCAGCCAGCAGCCACAGGCCCTGGTGTGGTGTAAGTGGCCTCAGCCAGCAGCCACAGGCCCTGGTGTGGTGTAAGTGGCCTCAGCCAGTGCCACAGGCCCTGGTGTGGTGTAAGTGGCCTGAGCAAGAGCCACAGACCCTGGTGTGGTGTAATTGGCCTCAGCCAGCAGCCACAGGCACTGGTGTGGTGTAAGTCGCCTCAGCCAGAAGCCACAGGCACTGGTGTGGTGTAAGTGGCCTCAGCCAGCAGCAAAAGGGCCCTGGTGTGGTGTAAGTCGCCTCAGCCAGCAGCCACAGGCCCTGGTGTGGTGTAGGTGGCCTCAGCCAGCAGCCACAGGCCCTGGTGTGGTGTAAGTGGCCTCAGCCAGCAGCCACAGGCCCTGGTGTGGTGTAAGTGGCCTCAGCCAGGAGCCACAGGCCCTGGTGTGGTGTAAGTGGCCTCAGCCAGCAGCCACAGGCCCTGGTGTGGTGTAAGTGGCCTCAGCCAGTGCCACAGGCCCTGGTGTGGTGTAAGTGGCCTGAGCAAGAGCCACAGGCCCTGGTGTGGTGTAAGTGGCCTGAGCAAGAGCCACAGACCCTGGTGTGGTGTAATTGGCCTCAATAGCAACTAATGCCCTGGTGTTGTGTAGGTGGCCTCAGCCAGCAGCCACAGGCCCTGGTGTGGTGTAAGTGGCCTCAGCCAGCAGCCACAGGCCCTGGTGTGGTGTAAGTGGCCTCAGCCAGAGCCACAGGCCCTGGTGTGGTGTAAGTGGCCTCAGCCAGTGCCACAGGCCCTGGTGTGGTGTAAGTGGCCTGAGCAAGAGCCACAGACCCTGGTGTGGTGTAATTGGCCTCAGCCAGCAGCCACAGGCCCTGGTGTGGTGTAAGTGGCCTCAGCCAGCAGCCACAGGCCCTGGTGTGGTGTAAGTGGCCTGAGCAAGAGCCACAGGCCCTGGTGTGGTGTAAGTGGCCTGAGCAAGAGCCACAGGCCCTGGTGTGGTGTAAGTGGCCTGAGCAAGAGCCACAGGCCCTGGTGTGGTGTAAGTGGCCTCAGCCAGCAGCCACAGGCCCTGGTGTGGTGTAAGTAGCCTCAGCCAGAAGCCACAGGCACTGGTGTGGTGTAAGTGGCCTCAGCCAGCAGCAAAAGGGCCCTGGTGTGGTGTAAGTCGCCTCAGCCAGCAGCCACAGGCCCTGGTGTGGTGTAGGTGGCCTCAGCCAGCAGCCACAGGCCCTGGTGTGGTGTAAGTGGCCTCAGCCAGTGCCACAGGCCCTGGTGTGGTGTAAGTGGCCTGAGCAAGAGCCACAGACCCTGGTGTGGTGTAATTGGCCTCAATAGCAACTAAGGCCCTGGTGTGGTGTATGTGGCCTCAGGCAGCAGCCACAGGCCCTGTTGTGATGTAACTTGCCTGAGCAAGAGCCATAGACCCTGGTGTGGTGTAATTGGCCTCAATAGCAACTAATGCCCTGGTGTGGTGTAGGTGGCCTCAGCCAGCAGCCACAGGCCCTGGTGTGGTGTAAGTGGCCTCAGCCAGCAGCCACAGGCCCTGGTGTGGTGTAAGTGGCCTCAGCCAGAGCCACAGGCCCTGATGTGGTGTAAGTGGCCCCAGCCGGTCACTCAGGCCCTGGTGAGTGTAGGTGGCATCAGCTAGCAGCACAAGACATTGGAAAAGAGCCAAAAGCAATGTCGTTAATGTGCCCTCATTAATGGGGAGCTGCTTTTGGTCTTTTAATACACCCCTTCTCTGGATCAAAAGCGGTTCAATGACATGAAAATGAAAGGCTTACAGCACCAGGTATTCCCAGGCAGTCTCCCATCCAAGTACTAACCAAGCCCAGCCCTGCTTAGCTTCCGAGATCAGACGAGGTCGGGCGTGCTCAGGGTGGTATGGCCGTAAGCTGCTGGCCCCAGCACAATGTCTCAATTTATGGATTCAAGTGATTAGGTGGCAAGTACCTGAAGTTACGAAGACAATCCTATAACCATACCTGCATGTTTGCATAATACCCTAACCCAAAGGCTCAGTTTGGCATTTATCCAACAGCACAGGCCCTGGATTGTTGAAGATGGCCTCAAGAACCAGCACAGGACCTGGTGTGTTTTACATGGCCACAGCAAGCAGCACAGGGCCTGGTTTGGTGAAGATGGCCTCAGCAAGCAGCCACAGGCCCTGGTTTGGTGTAAGTGGCCTCAGCCAGCAGCCACTGGCCCTGGTGTGGTGTAAGTGGCCTCAGCCAGCAGCCACAGGCCCTGGTGTGGTCTAAGTGGCCTCAGCCAGTGCCACAGGCCCTGGTGTGGTGTAAGTGGCCTGAGCAAGAGCCACAGGCCCTGGTGTGGTGTAAGTGGCCTCAGCCAGCAGCCACAGGCCCTGGTGTGGTGTAAGTGGCCTGAGCAAGTGCCACAGGCCCTGGTGTGGTGTAAGTGGCCTAAGCCAGAGCCACAGGCCCTGGTGTGGTGTAAGTGGCCTCAATAGCAAATAAGGCCCTGGTGTGGTGTAAGTGGCCTGAGCAAGAACCACAGGGCCTGGTTTGGTGAAGATGGCCTCGGCCAGAAGCGCAGGGCCTGGTGTGATGTGAGTGGCCTGAGCAAGAGCCACAGCCACTGGTGTGGTGTAAGTGGCCTCAGCCAGTGCCACAGGCCCTGGTGTGGTGTAAGTGGCCTGAGCAAGAGCCACAGACCCTGGTGTGGTGTAATTGGCCTCAGCCAGCAGCCACAGACCCTGGTGTGGTGTAATTGGCCTCAATAGCAACTAATGCCCTGGTGTGGTGTAGGTGGCCTCAGCCAGCAGCCACAGGCCCTGGTGTGGTGTAAGTGGCCTCAGCCAGCAGCCACAGGCCCTGGTGTGGTGTAAGTGGCCTCAGCCAGAGCCACAGGCCCTGATGTGGTGTAAGTGGCCCCAGCCGGTCACTCAGGCCCTTGTGTGGTGTAGGTTGCATCAGCTAGCAGCACAAGACATTGGAAAAGAGCCAAAAGCAGTGTCGTTAATGTGCCCTCATTAATGGGCAGCTGCTTTTGGTCTTTTAATACACCCCTTCTCTGGATCAAAAGCGGTTCAATGACATGAAAATGAAAGGCTTACAGCACCAGGTATTCCCAGGCAGTCTCCCATCCAAGTACTAACCAAGCCCAGCCCTGCTTAGCTTCCGAGATCAGACGAGGTCGGGCGTGCTCAGGGTGGTATGGCCGTAAGCTGCTGGCTCCAGCACAATGTCTCAATTTATGGATTCAAGTGATTAGGTGGCAAGTACCTGAAGTTACGAAGACAATCCTATAACCATACCTGCATGTTTGCATAATACCCTAACCCAAAGGCTCAGTTTGGCATTTATCCAACAGCACAGGCCCTGGATTGTTGAAGATGGCCTCAGGAACCAGCACAGGGCCTGGTGTGTTGTACATGGCCACAGCAAGCAGCACAGGGCCTGGTTTGGTGAAGATGGCCTCGGCCAGAAGCGCAGGGCCTGGTGTGATGTGAGTGGCCTGAGCAAGAGCAACAGGCCTTGGTGTGGTGTAAGTGGCCTCAGCCAGCAGCCACAGGCCCTGGTGTGGTGTAAGTCGCCTCAGCCAGAAGCCACAGGCACTGGTGTGGTGTAAGTGGCCTCAGCCAGCAGCAAAAGGGCCCTGGTGTGGTGTAAGTGGCCTCAGCCAGCAGCCACAGGCCCTGGTGTGGTGTAGGTGGCCTCAGCCAGCAGCCACAGGCCCTGGTGTGGTGTAAGTGGCCTCAGCCAGCAGCCACAGGCCCTGGTGTGGTGTAAGTGGCCTCAGCCAGCAGCCACAGGCCCTGGTGTGGTGTAAGTGGCCTCAGCCAGTGCCACAGGCCCTGGTGTGGTGTAAGTGGCCTGAGCAAGAGCCACAGACCCTGGTGTGGTGTAATTGGCCTCAGCCAGCAGCCACAGGCCCTGGTGTGGTGTAAGTCGCCTCAGCTAGAAGACACAGGCACTGGTGTGGTGTAAGTGGCCTCAGCCAGCAGCAAAAGGGCCCTGGTGTGGTGTAAGTGGCCTCAGCCAGCAGCCACAGGCCCTGGTGTGGTGTAGGTGGCCTCAGCCAGCAGCCACAGGCCCTGGTGTGGTGTAAGTGGCCTCAGCCAGCAGCCACAGGCCCTGGTGTGGTGTAAGTGGCCTCAGCCAGCAGCCACAGGCCCTGGTGTGGTGTAAGTGGCCTCAGCCAGTGCCACAGGCCCTGGTGTGGTGTAAGTGGCCTGAGCAAGAGCCACAGACCCTGGTGTGGTGTAATTGGCCTCAGCCAGCAGCCACAGGCCCTGGTGTGGTGTAAGTCGCCTCAGCTAGAAGACACAGGCACTGGTGTGGTGTAAGTGGCCTCAGCCAGCAGCAAAAGGGCCCTGGTGTGGTGTAAGTCGCCTCAGCCAGCAGCCACAGGCCCTGGTGTGGTGTAGGTGGCCTCAGCCAGCAGCCACACGCCCTGGTGTGGTGTAAGTGGCCTCAGCCAGCAGCCACAGGCCCTGGTGTGGTGTAAGTGGCCTCAGCCAGCAGCCACAGGCCCTGGTGTGGTGTAAGTGGCCTGAGCAAGAGCCACAGGCCCTGGTGTGGTGTAAGTGGCCTGAGCAAGAGCCACAGACCCTGGTGTGGTGTAATTGGCCTCAATAGCAACTAATGCCCTGGTGTGGTGTATGTGGCCTCAGGCAGCAGCCACAGGCCCTGTTGTGATGTAACTTGCCTGAGCAAGAGCCACAGACCCTGGTGTGGTGTAATTGGCCTCAATAGCAACTAATGCCCTGGTGTGGTGTAGGTGGCCTCAGCCAGCAGCCACAGGCCCTGGTGTGGTGTAAGTGGCCTCAGCCAGCAGCCACAGGCCCTGGTGTGGTGTAAGTGGCCTCAGCCAGAGCCACAGGCCCTGATGTGGTGTAAGTGGCCCCAGCCGGTCACTCAGGCCCTTGTGTGGTGTAGGTTGCATCAGCTAGCAGCACAAGACATTGGAAAAGAGCCAAAAGCAGTGTCGTTAATGTGCCCTCATTAATGGGCAGCTGCTTTTGGTCTTTTAATACACCCCTTCTCTGGATCAAAAGCGGTTCAATGACATGAAAATGAAGGGCTTACAGCACCAGGTATTCCCACGCAGTCTCCCATCCAAGTACTAACCAAGCCCAGCCCTGCTTAGCTTCCGAGATCAGACGAGGTCGGGCGTGCTCAGGGTGGTATGGCCGTAAGCTGCTGGCCCCAGCACAATGTCTCAATTTATGGATTCAAGTGATTAGGTGGCAAGTACCTGAAGTTACGAAGACAATCCTATAACCATACCTGCATGTTTGCATAATACCCTAACCCAAAGGCTCAGTTTGGCATTTATCCAACAGCACAGGCCCTGGATTGTTGAAGATGGCCTCAAGAACCAGCACAGGACCTGGTGTGTTTTACATGGCCACAGCAAGCAGCACAGGGCCTGGTTTGGTGAAGATGGCCTCAGCAAGCAGCCACAGGCCCTGGTTTGGTGTAAGTGGCCTCAGCCAGCAGCCACAGGCCCTGGTGTGGTCTAAGTGGCCTCAGTCAGTGCCACAGGCCCTGGTGTGGTGTAAGTGGCCTGAGCAAGAGCCACAGGCCCTGGTGTGGTGAAGATGGCCTTGGCCAGCAGCAAAAGGGCCCTGGTGTGGTCTAAGTGGCCTCAGCCAGCAGCCACAGGCCCTGGTGTGGTGTAGGTGGCCTCAGCCAGCAGCCACAGGCCCTGGTGTGGTGTAAGTGGCCTCAGCCAGCAGCCACAGGCCCTGGTGTGGTGTAAGTGGCCTCAGCCAGCAGCCACAGGCCCTGGTGTGGTGTAAGTGGCCTCAGCCAGTGCCACAGGCCCTGGTGTGGTGTAAGTGGCCTGAGCAAGAGCCACAGACCCTGGTGTGGTGTAATTGGCCTCAGCCAGCAGCCACAGGCCCTGGTGTGGTGTAAGTCGCCTCAGCCAGAAGCCACAGGCACTGGTGTGGTGTAAGTGGCCTCAGCCAGCAGCAAAAGGGCCCTGGTGTGGTGTAGGTGGCCTCAGCCAGCAGCCACAGGCCCTGGTGTGGTGTAAGTGGCCTCAGCCAGCAGCCACAGGCCCTGGTGTGGTGTAAGTGGCCTCAGCCAGTGCCACAGGCCCTGGTGTGGTGTAAGTGGCCTGAGCAAGAGCCACAGGCCCTGGTGTGGTGTAAGTGGCCTGAGCAAGAGCCACAGACCCTGGTGTGGTGTAATTGGCCTCAATAGCAACTAATGCCCTGGTGTTGTGTAGGTGGCCTCAGCCAGCAGCCACAGGCCCTGGTGTGGTGTAAGTGGCCTCAGCCAGCAGCCACAGGCCCTGGTGTGGTGTAAGTGGCCTCAGCCAGAGCCACAGGCCCTGGTGTGGTGTAAGTGGCCTCAGCCAGTGCCACAGGCCCTGGTGTGGTGTAAGTGGCCTGAGCAAGAGCCACAGACCCTGGTGTGGTGTAATTGGCCTCAGCCAGCAGCCACAGGCCCTGGTGTGGTGTAAGTGGCCTCAGCCAGCAGCCACAGGCCCTGGTGTGGTGTAAGTGGCCTGAGCAAGAGCCACAGGCCCTGGTGTGGTGTAAGTGGCCTGAGCAAGAGCCACAGGCCCTGGTGTGGTGTAAGTGGCCTGAGCAAGAGCCACAGGCCCTGGTGTGGTGTAAGTGGCCTCAGCCAGCAGCCACAGGCCCTGGTGTGGTGTAAGTAGCCTCAGCCAGAAGCCACAGGCACTGGTGTGGTGTAAGTGGCCTCAGCCAGCAGCAAAAGGGCCCTGGTGTGGTGTAAGTCGCCTCAGCCAGCAGCCACAGGCCCTGGTGTGGTGTAGGTGGCCTCAGCCAGCAGCCACAGGCCCTGGTGTGGTGTAAGTGGCCTCAGCCAGTGCCACAGGCCCTGGTGTGGTGTAAGTGGCCTGAGCAAGAGCCACAGACCCTGGTGTGGTGTAATTGGCCTCAATAGCAACTAAGGCCCTGGTGTGGTGTATGTGGCCTCAGGCAGCAGCCACAGGCCCTGTTGTGATGTAACTTGCCTGAGCAAGAGCCACAGACCCTGGTGTGGTGTAATTGGCCTCAATAGCAACTAATGCCCTGGTGTGGTGTAGGTGGCCTCAGCCAGCAGCCACAGGCCCTGGTGTGGTGTAAGTGGCCTCAGCCAGCAGCCACAGGCCCTGGTGTGGTGTAAGTGGCCTCAGCCAGAGCCACAGGCCCTGATGTGGTGTAAGTGGCCCCAGCCGGTCACTCAGGCCCTGGTGTGGTGTAGGTGGCATCAGCTAGCAGCACAAGACATTGGAAAAGAGCCAAAAGCAATGTCGTTAATGTGCCCTCATTAATGGGGAGCTGCTTTTGGTCTTTTAATACACCCCTTCTCTGGATCAAAAGCGGTTCAATGACATGAAAATGAAAGGCTTACAGCACCAGGTATTCCCAGGCAGTCTCCCATCCAAGTACTAACCAAGCCCAGCCCTGCTTAGCTTCCGAGATCAGACGAGGTCGGGCGTGCTCAGGGTGGTATGGCCGTAAGCTGCTGGCCCCAGCACAATGTCTCAATTTATGGATTCAAGTGATTAGGTGGCAAGTACCTGAAGTTACGAAGACAATCCTATAACCATACCTGCATGTTTGCATAATACCCTAACCCAAAGGCTCAGTTTGGCATTTATCCAACAGCACAGGCCCTGGATTGTTGAAGATGGCCTCAAGAACCAGCACAGGACCTGGTGTGTTTTACATGGCCACAGCAAGCAGCACAGGGCCTGGTTTGGTGAAGATGGCCTCAGCAAGCAGCCACAGGCCCTGGTTTGGTGTAAGTGGCCTCAGCCAGCAGCCACAGGCCCTGGTGTGGTCTAAGTGGCCTCAGCCAGTGCCACAGGCCCTGGTGTGGTGTAAGTGGCCTGAGCAAGAGCCACAGGCCCTGGTGTGGTGTAAGTGGCCTCAGCCAGCAGCCACAGGCCCTGGTGTGGTGTAAGTGGCCTGAGCAAGTGCCACAGGCCCTGGTGTGGTGTAAGTGGCCTAAGCCAGAGCCACAGGCCCTGGTGTGGTGTAAGTGGCCTCAATAGCAAATAAGGCCCTGGTGTGGTGTAAGTGGCCTGAGCAAGAACCACAGGGCCTGGTTTGGTGAAGATGGCCTCGGCCAGAAGCGCAGGGCCTGGTGTGATGTGAGTGGCCTGAGCAAGAGCCACAGGCCCTGGTGTGGTGTAAGTGGCCTCAGCCAGCAGCCACAGGCCCTGGTGTGGTGTAAGTCGCCTCAGCCAGAATCCACAGCCACTGGTGTGGTGTAAGTGGCCTCAGCCAGCAGCCACAGGCCCTGGTGTGGTGTAAGTGGCCTCAGCCAGTGCCACAGGCCCTGGTGTGGTGTAAGTGGCCTGAGCAAGAGCCACAGACCCTGGTGTGGTGTAATTGGCCTCAGCCAGCAGCCACAGGCCCTGGTGTGGTGTAAGTGGCCTCAGCCAGAAGCCACAGGCACTGGTGTGGTGTAAGTGGCCTCAGCCAGCAGCCACAGGCCCTGGTGTGGTGTAAGTCGCCTCAGCCAGAAGCCACAGGCCCTGGTGTGGTGTAAGTGGCCTCAGCCAGCAGCCACAGGCCCTGGTGTGGTCTAAGTGGCCTCAGTCAGTGCCACAGGCCCTGGTGTGGTGTAAGTGGCCTGAGCAAGAGCCACAGGCCCTGGTGTGGTGAAGATGGCCTTGGCCAGCAGCAAAAGGGCCCTGGTGTGGTCTAAGTGGCCTCAGCCAGCAGCCACAGGCCCTGGTGTGGTGTAGGTGGCCTCAGCCAGCAGCCACAGGCCCTGGTGTGGTGTAAGTGGCCTCAGCCAGCAGCCACAGGCCCTGGTGTGGTGTAAGTGGCCTCAGCCAGCAGCCACAGGCCCTGGTGTGGTGTAAGTGGCCTCAGCCAGCAGCCACAGGCCCTGGTGTGGTGTAAGTGGCCTCAGCCAGTGCCACAGGCCCTGGTGTGGTGTAAGTGGCCTGAGCAAGAGCCACAGGCCCTGGTGTGGTGTAAGTGGCCTGAGCAAGAGCCACAGACCCTGGTGTGGTGTAATTGGCCTCAATAGCAACTAATGCCCTGGTGTTGTGTAGGTGGCCTCAGCCAGCAGCCACAGGCCCTGGTGTGGTGTAAGTGGCCTCAGCCAGCAGCCACAGGCCCTGGTGTGGTGTAAGTGGCCTCAGCCAGAGCCACAGGCCCTGGTGTGGTGTAAGTGGCCTCAGCCAGTGCCACAGGCCCTGGTGTGGTGTAAGTGGCCTGAGCAAGAGCCACAGACCCTGGTGTGGTGTAATTGGCCTCAGCCAGCAGCCACAGGCCCTGGTGTGGTGTAAGTGGCCTCAGCCAGCAGCCACAGGCCCTGGTGTGGTGTAAGTGGCCTGAGCAAGAGCCACAGGCCCTGGTGTGGTGTAAGTGGCCTGAGCAAGAGCCACAGGCCCTGGTGTGGTGTAAGTGGCCTGAGCAAGAGCCACAGGCCCTGGTGTGGTGTAAGTGGCCTCAGCCAGCAGCCACAGGCCCTGGTGTGGTGTAAGTAGCCTCAGCCAGAAGCCACAGGCACTGGTGTGGTGTAAGTGGCCTCAGCCAGCAGCAAAAGGGCCCTGGTGTGGTGTAAGTCGCCTCAGCCAGCAGCCACAGGCCCTGGTGTGGTGTAGGTGGCCTCAGCCAGCAGCCACAGGCCCTGGTGTGGTGTAAGTGGCCTCAGCCAGTGCCACAGGCCCTGGTGTGGTGTAAGTGGCCTGAGCAAGAGCCACAGACCCTGGTGTGGTGTAATTGGCCTCAATAGCAACTAAGGCCCTGGTGTGGTGTATGTGGCCTCAGGCAGCAGCCACAGGCCCTGTTGTGATGTAACTTGCCTGAGCAAGAGCCATAGACCCTGGTGTGGTGTAATTGGCCTCAATAGCAACTAATGCCCTGGTGTGGTGTAGGTGGCCTCAGCCAGCAGCCACAGGCCCTGGTGTGGTGTAAGTGGCCTCAGCCAGCAGCCACAGGCCCTGGTGTGGTGTAAGTGGCCTCAGCCAGAGCCACAGGCCCTGATGTGGTGTAAGTGGCCCCAGCCGGTCACTCAGGCCCTGGTGAGTGTAGGTGGCATCAGCTAGCAGCACAAGACATTGGAAAAGAGCCAAAAGCAATGTCGTTAATGTGCCCTCATTAATGGGGAGCTGCTTTTGGTCTTTTAATACACCCCTTCTCTGGATCAAAAGCGGTTCAATGACATGAAAGGCTTACAGCACCAGGTATTCCCAGGCAGTCTCCCATCCAAGTACTAACCAAGCCCAGCCCTGCTTAGCTTCCGAGATCAGACGAGGTCGGGCGTGCTCAGGGTGGTATGGCCGTAAGCTGCTGGCCCCAGCACAATGTCTCAATTTATGGATTCAAGTGATTAGGTGGCAAGTACCTGAAGTTACGAAGACAATCCTATAACCATACCTGCATGTTTGCATAATACCCTAACCCAAAGGCTCAGTTTGGCATTTATCCAACAGCACAGGCCCTGGATTGTTGAAGATGGCCTCAAGAACCAGCACAGGACCTGGTGTGTTTTACATGGCCACAGCAAGCAGCACAGGGCCTGGTTTGGTGAAGATGGCCTCAGCAAGCAGCCACAGGCCCTGGTTTGGTGTAAGTGGCCTCAGCCAGCAGCCACTGGCCCTGGTGTGGTGTAAGTGGCCTCAGCCAGCAGCCACAGGCCCTGGTGTGGTCTAAGTGGCCTCAGCCAGTGCCACAGGCCCTGGTGTGGTGTAAGTGGCCTGAGCAAGAGCCACAGGCCCTGGTGTGGTGTAAGTGGCCTCAGCCAGCAGCCACAGGCCCTGGTGTGGTGTAAGTGGCCTGAGCAAGTGCCACAGGCCCTGGTGTGGTGTAAGTGGCCTAAGCCAGAGCCACAGGCCCTGGTGTGGTGTAAGTGGCCTCAATAGCAAATAAGGCCCTGGTGTGGTGTAAGTGGCCTGAGCAAGAACCACAGGGCCTGGTTTGGTGAAGATGGCCTCGGCCAGAAGCGCAGGGCCTGGTGTGATGTGAGTGGCCTGAGCAAGAGCCACAGCCACTGGTGTGGTGTAAGTGGCCTCAGCCAGTGCCACAGGCCCTGGTGTGGTGTAAGTGGCCTGAGCAAGAGCCACAGACCCTGGTGTGGTGTAATTGGCCTCAGCCAGCAGCCACAGACCCTGGTGTGGTGTAATTGGCCTCAATAGCAACTAATGCCCTGGTGTGGTGTAGGTGGCCTCAGCCAGAGCCACAGGCCCTGGTGTGGTGTAAGTGGCCTGAGCAAGAGCCACAGACCCTGGTGTGGTGTAATTGGCCTCAATAGCAACTAATGCCCTGGTGTGGTGTAGGTGGCCTCAGCCAGCAGCCACAGGCCCTGGTGTGGTGTAAGTGGCCTCAGCCAGCAGCCACAGGCCCTGGTGTGGTGTAAGTGGCCTCAGCCAGCAGCCACAGGGCCTGGTGTGGTGTAAGTCGCCTCAGCCAGAAGCCACAGGCACTGGTGTGGTGTAAGTGGCCTCAGCCAGCAGCAAAAGGGCCCTGGTGTGGTGTAAGTGGCCTCAGCCAGCAGCCACAGGCCCTGGTGTGGTGTAGGTGGCCTCAGCCAGCAGCCACAGGCCCTGGTGTGGTGTAAGTGGCCTCAGCCAGCAGCCACAGGCCCTGGTGTGGTGTAAGTGGCCTCAGCCAGTGCCACAGGCCCTGGTGTGGTGTAAGTGGCCTGAGCAAGAGCCACAGACCCTGGTGTGGTGTAATTGGCCTCAGCCAGCAGCCACAGGCCCTGGTGTGGTGTAAGTCGCCTCAGCTAGAAGACACAGGCACTGGTGTGGTGTAAGTGGCCTCAGCCAGCAGCAAAAGGGCCCTGGTGTGGTGTAAGTCGCCTCAGCCACCAGCCACAGGCCCTGGTGTGGTGTAGGTGGCCTCAGCCAGCAGCCACAGGCCCTGGTGTGGTGTAAGTGGCCTCAGCCAGTGCCACAGGCCCTGGTGTGGTGTAAGTGGCCTGAGCAAGAGCCACAGGCCCTGGTGTGGTGTAAGTGGCCTCAGCCAGTGCCACAGGCCCTGGTGTGGTGTAAGTCGCCTCAGCCAGCAGCCACAGGCCCTGGTGTGGTGTAGGTGGCCTCAGCCAGCAGCCACAGGCCCTGGTGTGGTGTAAGTGGCCTCAGCCAGTGCCACAGGCCCTGGTGTGGTGTAAGTGGCCTGAGCAAGAGCCACAGGCCCTGGTGTGGTGTAAGTGGCCTCAGCCAGTGCCACAGGCCCTGGTGTGGTGTAATTGGCCTCAGCCAGCAGCCACAGGCCCTGGTGTGGTGTAAGTGGCCTCAGCCAGAGCCACAGGCCCTGATGTGGTGTAAGTGGCCTCAATAGCAACTAATGCCCTGGTGTGGTGTAGGTGGCCTCAGCCAGCAGCCACAGGCCCTGGTGTGGTGTAAGTGGCCTCAGCCAGCAGCCACAGGCCCTGGTGTGGTGTAAGTGGCCTCAGCCAGAGCCACAGGCCCTGATGTGGTGTAAGTGGCCCCAGCCGGTCACTCAGGCCCTTGTGTGGTGTAGGTTGCATCAGCTAGCAGCACAAGACATTGGAAAAGAGCCAAAAGCAGTGTCGTTAATGTGCCCTCATTAATGGGCAGCTGCTTTTGGTCTTTTAATACACCCCTTCTCTGGATCAAAAGCGGTTCAATGACATGAAAATGAAAGGCTTACAGCACCAGGTATTCCCAGGTAGTCTCCCATCCAAGTACTAACCAAGCCCAGCCCTGCTTAGCTTCCGAGATCAGACGAAGTCGGGCGTGCTCAGGGTGGTATGGCCGTAAGCTGCTGGCTCCAGCACAATGTCTCAATTTATGGATTCAAGTGATTAGGTGGCAAGTACCTGAAGTTACGAAGACAATCCTATAACCATACCTGCATGTTTGCATAATACCCTAACCCAAAGGCTCAGTTTGGCATTTATCCAACAGCACAGGCCCTGGATTGTTGAAGATGGCCTCAGGAACCAGCACAGGGCCTGGTGTGTTGTACATGGCCACAGCAAGCAGCACAGGGCCTGGTTTGGTGAAGATGGCCTCGGCCAGAAGCGCAGGGCCTGGTGTGATGTGAGTGGCCTGAGCAAGAGCCACAGGCCTTGGTGTGGTGTAAGTGGCCTCAGCCAGCAGCCACAGGCCCTGGTGTGGTGTAAGTCGCCTCAGCCAGAAGCCACAGGCACTGGTGTGGTGTAAGTGGCCTCAGCCAGCAGCAAAAGGGCCCTGGTGTGGTGTAAGTGGCCTCAGCCAGCAGCCACAGGCCCTGGTGTGGTGTAGGTGGCCTCAGCCAGCAGCCACAGGCCCTGGTGTGGTGTAAGTGGCCTCAGCCAGCAGCCACAGGCCCTGGTGTGGTGTAAGTGGCCTCAGCCAGTGCCACAGGCCCTGGTGTGGTGTAAGTGGCCTGAGCAAGTGCCACAGGCCCTGGTGTGGTGTAAGTGGCCTGAGCAAGAGCCACAGACCCTGGTGTGGTGTAATTGGCCTCAATAGCAACTAATGCCCTGGTGTGGTGTAGGTGGCCTCAGCCAGCAGCCACAGGCCCTGGTGTGGTGTAAGTGGCCTCAGCCAGCAGCCACAGGCCCTGGTGTGGTGTAAGTGGCCTCAGCCAGAGCCACAGGCCCTGATGTGGTGTAAGTGGCCCCAGCCGGTCACTCAGGCCCTTGTGTGGTGTAGGTTGCATCAGCTAGCAGCACAAGACATTGGAAAAGAGCCAAAAGCAGTGTCGTTAATGTGCCCTCATTAATGGGCAGCTGCTTTTGGTCTTTTAATACACCCCTTCTCTGGATCAAAAGCGGTTCAATGACATGAAAATCAAAGGCTTACAGCACCAGGTATTCCCAGGCAGTCTCCCATCCAAGTACTAACCAAGCCCAGCCCTGCTTAGCTTCCGAGATCAGACGAAGTCGGGCGTGCTCAGGGTGGTATGGCCGTAAGCTGCTGGCTCCAGCACAATGTCTCAATTTATGGATTCAAGTGATTAGGTGGCAAGTACCTGAAGTTACGAAGACAATCCTATAACCATACCTGCATGTTTGCATAATACCCTAACCCAAAGGCTCAGTTTGGCATTTATCCAACAGCACAGGCCCTGGATTGTTGAAGATGGCCTCAGGAACCAGCACAGGGCCTGGTGTGTTGTACATGGCCACAGCAAGCAGCACAGGGCCTGGTTTGGTGAAGATGGCCTCGGCCAGAAGCGCAGGGCCTGGTGTGATGTGAGTGGCCTGAGCAAGAGCCACAGGCCTTGGTGTGGTGTAAGTGGCCTCAGCCAGCAGCCACAGGCCCTGGTGTGGTGTAAGTGGCCTCAGCCAGAAGCCACAGGCACTGGTGTGGTGTAAGTGGCCTCAGCCAGCAGCAAAAGGGCCCTGGTGTGGTGTAAGTGGCCTCAGCCAGCAGCCACAGGCCCTGGTGTGGTGTAGGTGGCCTCAGCCAGCAGCCACAGGCCCTGGTGTGGTGTAAGTGGCCTCAGCCAGCAGCCACAGGCCCTGGTGTGGTGTAAGTGGCCTCAGCCAGTGCCACAGGCCCTGGTGTGGTGTAAGTGGCCTGAGCAAGTGCCACAGGCCCTGGTGTGGTGTAAGTGGCCTGAGCAAGAGCCACAGACCCTGGTGTGGTGTAATTGGCCTCAATAGCAACTAATGCCCTGGTGTGGTGTAGGTGGCCTCAGCCAGCAGCCACAGGCCCTGGTGTGGTGTAAGTGGCCTCAGCCAGCAGCCACAGGCCCTGGTGTGGTGTAAGTGGCCTCAGCCAGAGCCACAGGCCCTGATGTGGTGTAAGTGGCCCCAGCCGGTCACTCAGGCCCTTGTGTGGTGTAGGTTGCATCAGCTAGCAGCACAAGACATTGGAAAAGAGCCAAAAGCAGTGTCGTTAATGTGCCCTCATTAATGGGCAGCTGCTTTTGGTCTTTTAATACACCCCTTCTCTGGATCAAAAGCGGTTCAATGACATGAAAAGGAAAGGCTTACAGCACCAGGTATTCCCAGGCAGTCTCCCATCCAAGTACTAACCAAGCCCAGCCCTGCTTAGCTTCCGAGATCAGACGAGGTCGGGCGTGCTCAGGGTGGTATGGCCGTAAGCTGCTGGCTCCAGCACAATGTCTCAATTTATGGATTCAAGTGATTAGGTGGCAAGTACCTGAAGTTACGAAGACAATCCTATAACCATACCTGCATGTTTGCATAATACCCTAACCCAAAGGCTCAGTTTGGCATTTATCCAACAGCACAGGCCCTGGATTGTTGAAGATGGCCTCAGGAACCAGCACAGGGCCTGGTGTGTTGTACATGGCCACAGCAAGCAGCACAGGGCCTGGTTTGGTGAAGATGGCCTCGGCCAGAAGCGCAGGGCCTGGTGTGATGTGAGTGGCCTGAGCAAGAGCAACAGGCCTTGGTGTGGTGTAAGTGGCCTCAGCCAGCAGCCACAGGCCCTGGTGTGGTGTAAGTCGCCTCAGCCAGAAGCCACAGGCACTGGTGTGGTGTAAGTGGCCTCAGCCAGCAGCAAAAGGGCCCTGGTGTGGTGTAAGTGGCCTCAGCCAGCAGCCACAGGCCCTGGTGTGGTGTAGGTGGCCTCAGCCAGCAGCCACAGGCCCTGGTGTGGTGTAAGTGGCCTCAGCCAGTGCCACAGGCCCTGGTGTGGTGTAAGTGGCCTGAGCAAGAGCCACAGGCCCTGGTGTGGTGTAAGTGGCCTGAGCAAGAGCCACAGACCCTGGTGTGGTGTAATTGGCCTCAATAGCAACTAATGCCCTGGTGTGGTGTAGGTGGCCTCAGCCAGCAGCCACAGGCCCTGGTGTGGTGTAAGTGGCCTCAGCCAGCAACCACAGGCCCTGGTGTGGTGTAAGTGGCCTCAGCCAGTGCCACGGGCCCTGGTGTGGTGTAAGTGGCCTGAGCAAGAGCCACAGGCCCTGGTGTGGTGTAAGTGGCCTCAGCCAGTGCCACAGGCCCTGGTGTGGTGTAATTGGCCTCAGCCAGCAACTAATGCCCTGGTGTGGTGTAGGTGGCCTCAGCCAGCAGCCACAGGCCCTGGTGTGGTGTAAGTGGCCTCAGCCAGCAGCCACAGGCCCTGGTGTGGTGTAAGTGGCCTCAGCCAGAGCCACAGGCCCTGGTGTGGTGTAAGTGGCCTCAGCCAGAGCCACAGGCCCTGATGTGGTGTAAGTGGCCCCAGCCGGTCACTCAGGCCCTTGTGTGGTGTAGGTTGCATCAGCTAGCAGCACAAGACATTGGAAAAGAGCCAAAAGCAGTGTCGTTAATGTGCCCTCATTAATGGGCAGCTGCTTTTGGTCTTTTAATACACCCCTTCTCTGGATCAAAAGCGGTTCAATGACATGAAAATGAAAGGCTTACAGCACCAGGTATTCCCAGGCAGTCTCCCATCCAAGTACTAACCAAGCCCAGCCCTGCTTAGCTTCCGAGATCAGACGAGGTTGGGCGTGCTCAGGGTGGTATGGCCGTGCTCAGGGTGGTATGGCCGTAAGCTGCTGGCTCCAGCACAATGTCTCATTTTATGGATTCAAGTGATTAGGTGGCAAGTACCTGAAGTTACGAAGACAATCCTATAACAATACCTGCATGTGTGCATAATACCCTAACCCAAAGGCTCAGTTTGGCATTTATCCAACAGCACAGGCCCTGGATTGTTGAAGATGGCCTCAGGAACCAGCACAGGGCCTGGTGTGTTGTACATGGCCACAGCAAGCAGCACAGGGCCTGGTTTGGTGAAGATGGCCTCGGCCAGAAGCGCAGGGCCTGGTGTGATGTGAGTGGCCTGAGCAAGAGCAACAGGCCTTGGTGTGGTGTAAGTGGCCTCAGCCAGCAGCCACAGGCCCTGGTGTGGTGTAAGTCGCCTCAGCCAGAAGCCACAGGCACTGGTGTGGTGTAAGTGGCCTCAGCCAGCAGCAAAAGGGCCCTGGTGTGGTGTAAGTGGCCTCAGCCAGCAGCCACAGGCCCTGGTGTGGTGTAGGTGGCCTCAGCCAGCAGCCACAGGCCCTGGTGTGGTGTAAGTGGCCTCAGCCAGCAGCCACAGGCCCTGGTGTGGTGTAAGTGGCCTCAGCCAGCAGCCACAGGCCCTGGTGTGGTGTAAGTGGCCTCAGCCAGTGCCACAGGCCCTGGTGTGGTGTAAGTGGCCTGAGCAAGAGCCACAGACCCTGGTGTGGTGTAATTGGCCTCAGCCAGCAGCCACAGGCCCTGGTGTGGTGTAAGTTGCCTCAGCTAGAAGACACAGGCACTGGTGTGGTGTAAGTGGCCTCAGCCAGCAGCAAAAGGGCCCTGGTGTGGTGTAAGTCGCCTCAGCCAGCAGCCACAGGCCCTGGTGTGGTGTAGGTGGCCTCAGCCAGCAGCCACAGGCCCTGGTGTGGTGTAAGTGGCCTCAATAGCAACTAAGGCCCTGGTGTGGTGTAAGTGGCTTCAGCCAGCAGCCACAGGCTCTGTTGTGGTGTAACTGGCCTCAGCCAGCAGCCACAGGCCCTGGTGTGGTGTAAGTGGCCTCAGCCAGAGCCACAGGCCCTGATGTGGTGTAAGTGGCCCCAGCCCGTCACTCAGGCCCTGGTGTGGTGTAGGTGGCATCAGCTAGCAGCACAAGACATTGGAAAAGAGCCAAAAGCAGTGTCGTTAATGTGCCCTCATTAATGGGCAGCTGCTTTTGGTCTTTTAATACACCCCTTCTCTGGATCAAAAGCGGTTCAATGACATGAAAATGAAAGGCTTACAGCACCAGGTATTCCCAGGCAGTCTCCCATCCAAGTACTAACCAAGCCCAGCCCTGCTTAGCTTCCGAGATCAGACGAGGTCGGGCGTGCTCAGGGTGGTATGGCCGTAAGCTGCTGGCCCCAGCACAATGTCTCAATTTATGGATTCAAGTGATTAGGTGGCAAGTACCTGAAGTTACGAAGACAATCCTATAACCATACCTGCATGTTTGCATAATACCCTAACCCAAAGGCTCAGTTTGGCATTTATCCAACAGCACAGGCCCTGGATTGTTGAAGATGGCCTCAGGAACCAGCACAGGACCTGGTTTGGTGAAGATGGCCTCGGCCAGAAGCGCAGGGCCTGGTGTGAAGTGAGTGGCCTGAGCAAGAGCAACAGGCCTTGGTGTGGTGTAAGTGGCCTCAGCCAGCAGCCACAGGCCCTGGTGTGGTGTAAGTCGCCTCAGCCAGCAGCCACAGGCACTGGTGTGGTGTAAGTGGCCTCAGCCAGCAGCAAAAGGGCCCTGGTGTGGTGTAAGTGGCCTCAGCCAGCAGCCACAGGCCCTGGTGTGGTGTAGGTGGCCTCAGCCAGCAGCCACAGGCCCTGGTGTGGTGTAAGTGGCCTCAGCCAGCAGCCACAGGCCCTGGTGTGGTGTAAGTGGCCTCAGCCAGCAGCCACAGGCCCTGGTGTGGTGTAAGTGGCCTCAACCAGTGCCACAGGCCCTGGTGTGGTGTAAGTGGCCTGAGCAAGAGCCACAGACCCTGGTGTGGTGTAATTGGCCTCAGCCAGCAGCCACAGGCCCTGGTGTGGTGTAAGTGGCCTCAGCCAGAAGCCACAGGCACTGGTGTGGTGTAAGTGGCCTCAGCCAGCAGCAAAAGGGCCCTGGTGTGGTGTAAGTCGCCTCAGCCAGCAGCCACAGGCCCTGGTGTGGTGTAGGTGGCCTCAGCCAGCAGCCACAGGCCCTGGTGTGGTGTAAGTGGCCTCAGCCAGTGCCACAGGCCCTGGTGTGGTGTAAGTGGCCTGAGCAAGAGCCACAGGCCCTGGTGTGGTGTAAGTGGCCTCAGCCAGTGCCACAGGCCCTGGTGTGGTGTAATTGGCCTCAGCCAGCAGCCACAGGCCCTGGTGTGGTGTAGGTGGCCTCAGCCAGCAGCCACAGGCCCTGGTGTGGTGTAAGTGGCCTCAGCCAGCAGCCACAGGCCCTGGTGTGGTGTAAGTGGCCTCAGCCAGAGCCACAGGCCCTGATGTGGTGTAAGTGGCCCCAGCCGGTCACTCAGGCCCTTGTGTGGTGTAGGTTGCATCAGCTAGCAGCACAAGACATTGGAAAAGAGCCAAAAGCAGTGTCGTTAATGTGCCCTCATTAATGGGTAGCTGCTTTTGGTCTTTTAATACACCCCTTCTCTGGATCAAAAGCGGTTCAATGACATGAAAATGAAAGGCTTACAGCACCAGGTATTCCCAGGCAGTCTCCCATCCAAGTACTAACCAAGCCCAGCCCTGCTTAGCTTCCGAGATCAGACGAGGTCGGGCGTGCTCAGGCTGGTATGGCCGTAAGCTGCTGGCTCCAGCACAATGTCTCAATTTATGGATTCAAGTGATTAGGTGGCAAGTACCTGAAGTTACGAAGACAATCCTATAACCATACCTGCATGTTTGCATAATACCCTAACCCAAAGGCTCAGTTTGGCATTTATCCAACAGCACAGGCCCTGGATTGTTGAAGATGGCCTCAGGGACCAGCACAGGGCCTGGTGTGTTGTACATGGCCACAGCAAGCAGCACAGGGCCTGGTTTGGTGAAGATGGCCTCGGCCAGAAGCGCAGGGCCTGGTGTGATGTGAGTGGCCTGAGCAAGAGCAACAGGCCTTGGTGTGGTGTAAGTGGCCTCAGCCAGCAGCCACAGGCCCTGGTGTGGTGTAAGTCGCCTCAGCCAGAAGCCACAGGCACTGGTGTGGTGTAAGTGGCCTCAGCCAGCAGCAAAAGGGCCCTGGTGTGGTGTAAGTGGCCTCAGCCAGCAGCCACAGGCCCTGGTGTGGTGTAGGTGGCCTCAGCCAGCAGCCACAGGCCCTGGTGTGGTGTAAGTGGCCTCAGCCAGTGCCACAGGCCCTGGTGTGGTGTAAGTGGCCTGAGCAAGAGCCACAGACCCTGGTGTGGTGTAATTGGCCTCAGCCAGCAGCCACAGGCCCTGGTGTGGTGTAAGTCGCCTCAGCCAGAAGCCACAGGCACTGGTGTGGTGTAAGTGGCCTCAGCCAGCAGCAAAAGGGCCCTGGTGTGGTTTAAGTCGCCTCAGCCAGCAGCCACAGGCCCTGGTGTGGTGTAGGTGGCCTGAGCCAGCAGCCACAGGCCCTGGTGTGGTGTAAGTGGCCACAGCAAGCAGCACAGGGCCTGGTTTGGTGAAGATGGCCTCGGCCAGAAGCGCAGGGCCTGGTGTGATGTGAGTGGCCTGAGCAAGAGCCACAGGCCTTGGTGTGGTGTAAGTGGCCTCAGCCAGCAGCCACAGGCCCTGGTGTGGTGTAAGTCGCCTCAGCCAGAAGCCACAGGCACTGGTGTGGTGTAAGTGGCCTCAGCCAGCAGCAAAAGGGCCCTGGTGTGGTGTAAGTGGCCTCAGCCAGCAGCCACAGGCCCTGGTGTGGTGTAAGTGGCCTCAGCCAGCAGCCACAGGCCCTGGTGTGGTGTAAGTGGCCTCAGCCAGTGCCACAGGCCCTGGTGTGGTGTAAGTGGCCTGAGCAAGAGCCACAGGCCCTGGTGTGGTGTAAGTGGCCTGAGCAAGAGCCACAGACCCTGGTGTGGTGTAATTGGCCTCAATAGCAACTAATGCCCTGGTGTGGTGTAGGTGGCCTCAGCCAGCAGCCACAGGCCCTGGTGTGGTGTAAGTGGCCTCAGCCAGCAGCCACAGGCCCTGGTGTGGTGTAAGTGGCCTCAGCCAGAGCCACAGGCCCTGATGTGGTGTAAGTGGCCCCAGCCGGTCACTCAGGCCCTTGTGTGGTGTAGGTTGCATCAGCTAGCAGCACAAGACATTGGAAAAGAGCCAAAAGCAGTGTCGTTAATGTGCCCTCATTAATGGGCAGCTGCTTTTGGTCTTTTAATACACCCCTTCTCTGGATCAAAAGCGGTTCAATGACATGAAAATGAAAGGCTTACAGCACCAGGTATTCCCAGGCAGTCTCCCATCCAAGTACTAACCAAGCCCAGCCCTGCTTAGCTTCCGAGATCAGACGAGGTCGGGCGTGCTCAGGGTGGTATGGCCGTAAGCTGCTGGCTCCAGCACAATGTCTCAATTTATGGATTCAAGTGATTAGGTGGCAAGTACCTGAAGTTACGAAGACAATCCTATAACCATACCTGCATGTTTGCATAATACCCTAACCCAAAGGCTCAGTTTGGCATTTATCCAACAGCACAGGCCCTGGTTTGTTGAAGATGGCCTCAGGAACCAGCACAGGGCCTGGTGTGTTGTACATGGCCACAGCAAGCAGCACAGGGCCTGGTTTGGTGAAGATGGCCTCGGCCAGAAGCGCAGGGCCTGGTGTGATGTGAGTGGCCTGAGCAAGAGCAACAGGCCTTGGTGTGGTGTAAGTGGCCTCAGCCAGCAGCCACAGGCCCTGGTGTGGTGTAAGTCGCCTCAGCCAGAAGCCACAGGCACTGGTGTGGTGTAAGTGGCCTCAGCCAGCAGCAAAAGGGCCCTGGTGTGGTGTAGGTGGCCTCAGCCAGCAGCCACAGGCCCTGGTGTGGTGTAAGTGGCCTGAGCAAGAGCCACAGACCCTGGTGTGGTGTAATTGGCCTCAATAGCAACTAATGCCCTGGTGTGGTGTAGGTGGCCTCAGCCAGCAGCCACAGGCCCTGGTGTGGTGTAAGTGGCCTCAGCCAGCAGCCACAGGCCCTGGTGTGGTGTAAGTGGCCTCAGCCAGCAGCCACAGGGCCTGGTGTGGTGTAAGTCGCCTCAGCCAGAAGCCACAGGCACTGGTGTGGTGTAAGTGGCCTCAGCCAGCAGCAAAAGGGCCCTGGTGTGGTGTAAGTGGCCTCAGCCAGCAGCCACAGGCCCTGGTGTGGTGTAGGTGGCCTCAGCCAGCAGCCACAGGCCCTGGTGTGGTGTAAGTGGCCTCAGCCAGCAGCCACAGGCCCTGGTGTGGTGTAAGTGGCCTCAGCCAGTGCCACAGGCCCTGGTGTGGTGTAAGTGGCCTGAGCAAGAGCCACAGACCCTGGTGTGGTGTAATTGGCCTCAGCCAGCAGCCACAGGCCCTGGTGTGGTGTAAGTCGCCTCAGCTAGAAGACACAGGCACTGGTGTGGTGTAAGTGGCCTCAGCCAGCAGCAAAAGGGCCCTGGTGTGGTGTAAGTCGCCTCAGCCACCAGCCACAGGCCCTGGTGTGGTGTAGGTGGCCTCAGCCAGCAGCCACAGGCCCTGGTGTGGTGTAAGTGGCCTCAGCCAGTGCCACAGGCCCTGGTGTGGTGTAAGTGGCCTGAGCAAGAGCCACAGGCCCTGGTGTGGTGTAAGTGGCCTCAGCCAGTGCCACAGGCCCTGGTGTGGTGTAATTGGCCTCAGCCAGCAGCCACAGGCCCTGGTGTGGTGTAAGTGGCCTCAGCCAGAGCCACAGGCCCTGATGTGGTGTAAGTGGCCTCAATAGCAACTAATGCCCTGGTGTGGTGTAGGTGGCCTCAGCCAGCAGCCACAGGCCCTGGTGTGGTGTAAGTGGCCTCAGCCAGCAGCCACAGGCCCTGGTGTGGTGTAAGTGGCCTCAGCCAGAGCCACAGGCCCTGATGTGGTGTAAGTGGCCCCAGCCGGTCACTCAGGCCCTTGTGTGGTGTAGGTTGCATCAGCTAGCAGCACAAGACATTGGAAAAGAGCCAAAAGCAGTGTCGTTAATGTGCCCTCATTAATGGGCAGCTGCTTTTGGTCTTTTAATACACCCCTTCTCTGGATCAAAAGCGGTTCAATGACATGAAAATGAAAGGCTTACAGCACCAGGTATTCCCAGGCAGTCTCCCATCCAAGTACTAACCAAGCCCAGCCCTGCTTAGCTTCCGAGATCAGACGAAGTCGGGCGTGCTCAGGGTGGTATGGCCGTAAGCTGCTGGCCCCAGCACAATGTCTCAATTTATGGATTCAAGTGATTAGGTGGCAAGTACCTGAAGTTACGAAGACAATCCTATAACCATACCTGCATGTTTGCATAATACCCTAACCCAAAGGCTCAGTTTGGCATTTATCCAACAGCACAGGCCCTGGATTGTTGAAGATGGCCTCAAGAACCAGCACAGGACCTGGTGTGTTTTACATGGCCACAGCAAGCAGCACAGGGCCTGGTTTGGTGAAGATGGCCTCAGCAAGCAGCCACAGGCCCTGGTTTGGTGTAAGTGGCCTCAGCCAGCAGCCACTGGCCCTGGTGTGGTGTAAGTGGCCTCAGCCAGCAGCCACAGGCCCTGGTGTGGTCTAAGTGGCCTCAGCCAGTGCCACAGGCCCTGGTGTGGTGTAAGTGGCCTGAGCAAGAGCCACAGGCCCTGGTGTGGTGTAAGTGGCCTCAGCCAGCAGCCACAGGCCCTGGTGTGGTGTAAGTGGCCTGAGCAAGTGCCACAGGCCCTGGTGTGGTGTAAGTGGCCTAAGCCAGAGCCACAGGCCCTGGTGTGGTGTAAGTGGCCTCAATAGCAAATAAGGCCCTGGTGTGGTGTAAGTGGCCTGAGCAAGAACCACAGGGCCTGGTTTGGTGAAGATGGCCTCGGCCAGAAGCGCAGGGCCTGGTGTGATGTGAGTGGCCTGAGCAAGAGCCACAGGCCCTGGTGTGGTGTAAGTGGCCTCAGCCAGCAGCCACAGGCCCTGGTGTGGTGTAAGTCGCCTCAGCCAGAATCCACAGCCACTGGTGTGGTGTAAGTGGCCTCAGCCAGCAGCCACAGGCCCTGGTGTGGTGTAAGTGGCCTCAGCCAGTGCCACAGGCCCTGGTGTGGTGTAAGTGGCCTGAGCAAGAGCCACAGACCCTGGTGTGGTGTAATTGGCCTCAGCCAGCAGCCACAGACCCTGGTGTGGTGTAATTGGCCTCAATAGCAACTAATGCCCTGGTGTGGTGTAGGTGGCCTCAGCCAGCAGCCACAGGCCCTGGTGTGGTGTAAGTGGCCTCAGCCAGCAGCCACAGGCCCTGGTGTGGTGTAAGTGGCCTCAGCCAGAGCCACAGGCCCTGATGTGGTGTAAGTGGCCCCAGCCAGTCACTCAGGCCCTTGTGTGGTGTAGGTTGCATCAGCTAGCAGCACAAGACATTGGAAAACAGCCAAAAGCAGTGTCGTTAATGTGCCCTCATTAATGGGCAGCTGCTTTTGGTCTTTTAATACACCCCTTCTCTGGATCAAAAGCGGTTCAATGACATGAAAATGAAAGGCTTACAGCACCAGGTATTCCCAGGCAGTCTCCCATCCAAGTACTAACCAAGCCCAGCCCTGCTTAGCTTCCGAGATCAGACGAGGTCAGGCGTGCTCAGGGTGGTATGGCCGTAAGCTGCTGGCTCCAGCACAATGTCTCAATTTATGGATTCAAGTGATTAGGTGGCAAGTACCTGAAGTTACGAAGACAATCCTATAACCATACCTGCATGTTTGCATAATACCCTAACCCAAAGGCTCAGTTTGGCATTTATCCAACAGCACAGGCCCTGGATTGTTGAAGATGGCCTCAGGAACCAGCACAGGGCCTGGTGTGTTGTAAATGGCCACAGCAAGCAGCACAGGGCCTGGTTTGGTGAAGATGGCCTCGGCCAGAAGCGCAGGGCCTGGTGTGATGTGAGTGGCCTGAGCAAGAGCAACAGGCCTTGGTGTGGTGTAAGTGGCCTCAGCCAGCAGCCACAGGCCCTGGTGTGGTGTAAGTCGCCTCAGCCAGAAGCCACAGGCACTGGTGTGGTGTAAGTGGCCTCAGCCAGCAGCAAAAGGGCCCTGGTGTGGTGTAAGTGGCCTCAGCCAGCAGCCACAGGCCCTGGTGTGGTGTAGGTGGCCTCAGCCAGCAGCCACAGGCCCTGGTGTGGTGTAAGTGGCCTCAGCCAGCAGCCACAGGCCCTGGTGTGGTGTAAGTGGCCTCAGCCAGCAGCCACAGGCCCTGGTGTGGTCTAAGTGGCCTCAGCCAGTGCCACAGGCCCTGGTGTGGTGTAAGTGGCCTGAGCAAGAGCCACAGGCCCTGGTGTGGTGTAAGTGGCCTCAGCCAGCAGCCACAGGCCCTGGTGTGGTCTAAGTGGCCTCAGTCAGTGCCACAGGCCCTGGTGTGGTGTAAGTGGCCTGAGCAAGAGCCACAGGCCCTGGTGTGGTGAAGATGGCCTTGGCCAGCAGCAAAAGGGCCCTGGTGTGGTCTAAGTGGCCTCAGCCAGCAGCCACAGGCCCTGGTGTGGTGTAGGTGGCCTCAGCCAGCAGCCACAGGCCCTGGTGTGGTGTAAGTGGCCTCAGCCAGCAGCCACAGGCCCTGGTGTGGTGTAAGTGGCCTCAGCCAGCAGCCACAGGCCCTGGTGTGGTGTAAGTGGCCTCAGCCAGTGCCACAGGCCCTGGTGTGGTGTAAGTGGCCTGAGCAAGAGCCACAGACCCTGGTGTGGTGTAATTGGCCTCAGCCAGCAGCCACAGGCCCTGGTGTGGTGTAAGTCGCCTCAGCCAGAAGCCACAGGCACTGGTGTGGTGTAAGTGGCCTCAGCCAGCAGCAAAAGGGCCCTGGTGTGGTGTAGGTGGCCTCAGCCAGCAGCCACAGGCCCTGGTGTGGTGTAAGTGGCCTCAGCCAGCAGCCACAGGCCCTGGTGTGGTGTAAGTGGCCTCAGCCAGCAGCCACAGGCCCTGGTGTGGTGTAAGTGGCCTCAGCCAGTGCCACAGGCCCTGGTGTGGTGTAAGTGGCCTGAGCAAGAGCCACAGGCCCTGGTGTGGTGTAAGTGGCCTGAGCAAGAGCCACAGACCCTGGTGTGGTGTAATTGGCCTCAATAGCAACTAATGCCCTGGTGTTGTGTAGGTGGCCTCAGCCAGCAGCCACAGGCCCTGGTGTGGTGTAAGTGGCCTCAGCCAGCAGCCACAGGCCCTGGTGTGGTGTAAGTGGCCTCAGCCAGAGCCACAGGCCCTGGTGTGGTGTAAGTGGCCTCAGCCAGCAGCCACAGGCCCTGGTGTGGTGTAAGTGGCCTCAGCCAGCAGCCACAGGCCCTGGTGTGGTGTAAGTGGCCTCAGCCAGTGCCACAGGCCCTGGTGTGGTGTAAGTGGCCTGAGCAAGAGCCACAGACCCTGGTGTGGTGTAATTGGCCTCAGCCAGCAGCCACAGGCCCTGGTGTGGTGTAAGTGGCCTCAGCCAGCAGCCACAGGCCCTGGTGTGGTGTAAGTGGCCTGAGCAAGAGCCACAGGCCCTGGTGTGGTGTAAGTGGCCTGAGCAAGAGCCACAGGCCCTGGTGTGGTGTAAGTGGCCTGAGCAAGAGCCACAGGCCCTGGTGTGGTGTAAGTGGCCTCAGCCAGCAGCCACAGGCCCTGGTGTGGTGTAAGTAGCCTCAGCCAGAAGCCACAGGCACTGGTGTGGTGTAAGTGGCCTCAGCCAGCAGCAAAAGGGCCCTGGTGTGGTGTAAGTGGCCTCAGCCAGCAGCCACAGGCCCTGGTGTGGTGTAGGTGGCCTCAGCCAGCAGCCACAGGCCCTGGTGTGGTGTAAGTGGCCTCAGCCAGTGCCACAGGCCCTGGTGTGGTGTAAGTGGCCTGAGCAAGAGCCACAGGCCCTGGTGTGGTGTAAGTGGCCTGAGCAAGAGCCACAGACCCTGGTGTGGTGTAATTGGCCTCAATAGCAACTAATGCCCAGGTGTGGTGTAGGTGGCCTCAGCCAGCAGCCACAGGCCCTGGTGTGGTGTAAGTGGCCTCAGCCAGCAGCCACAGGCCCTGGTGTGGTGTAAGTGGCCTCAGCCAGAGCCACAGGCCCTGATGTGGTGTAAGTGGCCCCAGCCGGTCACTCAGGCCCTTGTGTGGTGTAGGTTGCATCAGCTAGCAGCACAAGACATTGGAAAAGAGCCAAAAGCAGTGTCGTTAATGTGCCCTCATTAATGGGCAGCTGCTTTTGGTCTTTTAATACACCCCTTCTCTGGATCAAAAGCGGTTCAATGACATGAAAATGAAAGGCTTACAGCACCAGGTATTCCCAGGCAGTCTCCCATCCAAGTACTAACCAAGCCCAGCCCTGCTTAGCTTCCGAGATCAGACGAGGTCAGGCGTGCTCAGGGTGGTATGGCCGTAAGCTGCTGGCTCCAGCACAATGTCTCAATTTATGGATTCAAGTGATTAGGTGGCAAGTACCTGAAGTTACGAAGACAATCCTATAACCATACCTGCATGTTTGCATAATACCCTAACCCAAAGGCTCAGTTTGGCATTTATCCAACAGCACAGGCCCTGGATTGTTGAAGATGGCCTCAGGAACCAGCACAGGGCCTGGTGTGTTGTAAATGGCCACAGCAAGCAGCACAGGGCCTGGTTTGGTGAAGATGGCCTCGGCCAGAAGCGCAGGGCCTGGTGTGATGTGAGTGGCCTGAGCAAGAGCAACAGGCCTTGGTGTGGTGTAAGTGGCCTCAGCCAGCAGCCACAGGCCCTGGTGTGGTGTAAGTCGCCTCAGCCAGAAGCCACAGGCACTGGTGTGGTGTAAGTGGCCTCAGCCAGCAGCAAAAGGGCCCTGGTGTGGTGTAAGTGGCCTCAGCCAGCAGCCACAGGCCCTGGTGTGGTGTAGGTGGCCTCAGCCAGCAGCCACAGGCCCTGGTGTGGTGTAAGTGGCCTCAGCCAGCAGCCACAGGCCCTGGTGTGGTGTAAGTGGCCTCAGCCAGCAGCCACAGGCCCTGGTGTGGTCTAAGTGGCCTCAGCCAGTGCCACAGGCCCTGGTGTGGTGTAAGTGGCCTGAGCAAGAGCCACAGGCCCTGGTGTGGTGTAAGTGGCCTCAGCCAGCAGCCACAGGCCCTGGTGTGGTCTAAGTGGCCTCAGTCAGTGCCACAGGCCCTGGTGTGGTGTAAGTGGCCTGAGCAAGAGCCACAGGCCCTGGTGTGGTGAAGATGGCCTTGGCCAGCAGCAAAAGGGCCCTGGTGTGGTCTAAGTGGCCTCAGCCAGCAGCCACAGGCCCTGGTGTGGTGTAGGTGGCCTCAGCCAGCAGCCACAGGCCCTGGTGTGGTGTAAGTGGCCTCAGCCAGCAGCAAAAGGGCCCTGGTGTGGTGTAGGTGGCCTCAGCCAGCAGCCACAGGCCCTGGTGTGGTGTAAGTGGCCTCAGCCAGCAGCCACAGGCCCTGGTGTGGTGTAAGTGGCCTCAGCCAGCAGCCACAGGCCCTGGTGTGGTGTAAGTGGCCTCAGCCAGTGCCACAGGCCCTGGTGTGGTGTAAGTGGCCTGAGCAAGAGCCACAGGCCCTGGTGTGGTGTAAGTGGCCTGAGCAAGAGCCACAGACCCTGGTGTGGTGTAATTGGCCTCAATAGCAACTAATGCCCTGGTGTTGTGTAGGTGGCCTCAGCCAGCAGCCACAGGCCCTGGTGTGGTGTAAGTGGCCTCAGCCAGCAGCCACAGGCCCTGGTGTGGTGTAAGTGGCCTCAGCCAGAGCCACAGGCCCTGGTGTGGTGTAAGTGGCCTCAGCCAGCAGCCACAGGCCCTGGTGTGGTGTAAGTGGCCTCAGCCAGCAGCCACAGGCCCTGGTGTGGTGTAAGTGGCCTCAGCCAGTGCCACAGGCCCTGGTGTGGTGTAAGTGGCCTGAGCAAGAGCCACAGACCCTGGTGTGGTGTAATTGGCCTCAGCCAGCAGCCACAGGCCCTGGTGTGGTGTAAGTGGCCTCAGCCAGCAGCCACAGGCCCTGGTGTGGTGTAAGTGGCCTGAGCAAGAGCCACAGGCCCTGGTGTGGTGTAAGTGGCCTGAGCAAGAGCCACAGGCCCTGGTGTGGTGTAAGTGGCCTGAGCAAGAGCCACAGGCCCTGGTGTGGTGTAAGTGGCCTCAGCCAGCAGCCACAGGCCCTGGTGTGGTGTAAGTAGCCTCAGCCAGAAGCCACAGGCACTGGTGTGGTGTAAGTGGCCTCAGCCAGCAGCAAAAGGGCCCTGGTGTGGTGTAAGTGGCCTCAGCCAGCAGCCACAGGCCCTGGTGTGGTGTAGGTGGCCTCAGCCAGCAGCCACAGGCCCTGGTGTGGTGTAAGTGGCCTCAGCCAGTGCCACAGGCCCTGGTGTGGTGTAAGTGGCCTGAGCAAGAGCCACAGGCCCTGGTGTGGTGTAAGTGGCCTGAGCAAGAGCCACAGACCCTGGTGTGGTGTAATTGGCCTCAATAGCAACTAATGCCCAGGTGTGGTGTAGGTGGCCTCAGCCAGCAGCCACAGGCCCTGGTGTGGTGTAAGTGGCCTCAGCCAGCAGCCACAGGCCCTGGTGTGGTGTAAGTGGCCTCAGCCAGAGCCACAGGCCCTGATGTGGTGTAAGTGGCCCCAGCCGGTCACTCAGGCCCTTGTGTGGTGTAGGTTGCATCAGCTAGCAGCACAAGACATTGGAAAAGAGCCAAAAGCAGTGTCGTTAATGTGCCCTCATTAATGGGCAGCTGCTTTTGGTCTTTTAATACACCCCTTCTCTGGATCAAAAGCGGTTCAATGACATGAAAATGAAAGGCTTACAGCACCAGGTATTCCCAGGCAGTCTCCCATCCAAGTACTAACCAAGCCCAGCCCTGCTTAGCTTCCGAGATCAGACGAGGTCGGGCGTGCTCAGGGTGGTATGGCCGTAAGCTGCTGGCTCCAGCACAATGTCTCAATTTATGGATTCAAGTGATTAGGTGGCAAGTACCTGAAGTTACGAAGACAATCCTATAACCATACCTGCATGTTTGCATAATACCCTAACCCAAAGGCTCAGTTTGGCATTTATCCAACAGCACAGGCCCTGGATTGTTGAAGATGGCCTCAGGAACCAGCACAGGGCCTGGTGTGTTGTACATGGCCACAGCAAGCAGCACAGGGCCTGGTTTGGTGAAGATGGCCTCGGCCAGAAGCGCAGGGCCTGGTGTGATGTGAGTGGCCTGAGCAAGAGCAACAGGCCTTGGTGTGGTGTAAGTGGCCTCAGCCAGCAGCCACAGGCCCTGGTGTGGTGTAAGTCGCCTCAGCCAGAAGCCACAGGCACTGGTGTGGTGTAAGTGGCCTCAGCCAGCAGCAAAAGGGCCCTGGTGTGGTGTAAGTGGCCTCAGCCAGCAGCCACAGGCCCTGGTGTGGTGTAGGTGGCCTCAGCCAGCAGCCACAGGCCCTGGTGTGGTGTAAGTGGCCTCAGCCAGCAGCCACAGGCCCTGGTGTGGTGTAAGTGGCCTCAGCCAGCAGCCACAGGCCCTGGTGTGGTGTAAGTGGCCTCAGCCAGTGCCACAGGCCCTGGTGTGGTGTAAGTGGCCTGAGCAAGAGCCACAGACCCTGGTGTGGTGTAATTGGCCTCAGCCAGCAGCCACAGGCCCTGGTGTGGTGTAAGTCGCCTCAGCCAGCAGCCACAGGCCCTGGTGTGGTGTAGGTGGCCTCAGCCAGCAGCCACAGGCCCTGGTGTGGTGTAAGTGGCCTCAGCCAGTGACACAGGCCCTGGTGTGGTGTAAGTGGCCTGAGCAAGAGCCACAGACCCTGGTGTGGTGTAATTGGCCTCAATAGCAACTAAGGCCCTGGTGTGGTGTATGTGGCCTCAGGCAGCAGCCACAGGCCCTGTTGTGATGTAACTTGCCTGAGCAAGAGCCACAGACCCTGGTGTGGTGTAATTGGCCTCAATAGCAACTAATGCCCTGGTGTGGTGTAGGTGGCCTCAGCCAGCAGCCACAGGCCCTGGTGTGGTGTAAGTGGCCTCAGCCAGCAGCCACAGGCCCTGGTGTGGTGTAAGTGGCCTCAGCCAGAGCCACAGGCCCTGATGTGGTGTAAGTGGCCCCAGCCGGTCACTCAGGCCCTTGTGTGGTGTAGGTTGCATCAGCTAGCAGCACAAGACATTGGAAAAGAGCCAAAAGCAATGTCGTTAATGTGCCCTCATTAATGGGCAGATGCTTTTGGTCTTTTAATACACCCCTTCTCTGGATCAAAAGCGGTTCAATGACATGAAAATGAAAGGCTTACAGCACCAGGTATTCCTAGGCAGTCTCCCATCCAAGTACTAACCAAGCCCAGCCCTGCTTAGCTTCCGAGATCAGACGAGGTCGGGCGTGCTCAGGGTGGTATGGCCGTAAGCTGCTGGCCCCAGCACAATGTCTCAATTTATGGATTCAAGTGATTAGGTGGCAAGTACCTGAAGTTACGAAGACAATCCTATAACCATACCTGCATGTTTGCATAATACCCTAACCCAAAGGCTCAGTTTGGCATTTATCCAACAGCACAGGCCCTGGATTGTTGAAGATGGCCTCAAGAACCAGCACAGGACCTGGTGTGTTTTACATGGCCACAGCAAGCAGCACAGGGCCTGGTTTGGTGAAGATGGCCTCAGCAAGCAGCCACAGGCCCTGGTTTGGTGTAAGTGGCCTCAGCCAGCAGCCACAGGCCCTGGTGTGGTGTAAGTGGCCTCAGCCAGCAGCCACAGGCCCTGGTGTGGTCTAAGTGGCCTCAGCCAGTGCCACAGGCCCTGGTGTGGTGTAAGTGGCCTGAGCAAGAGCCACAGGCCCTGGTGTGGTGTAAGTGGCCTCAGCCAGCAGCCACAGGCCCTGGTGTGGTGTAAGTGGCCTGAGCAAGTGCCACAGGCCCTGGTGTGGTGTAAGTGGCCTAAGCCAGAGCCACAGGCCCTGGTGTGGTGTAAGTGGCCTCAATAGCAAATAAGGCCCTGGTGTGGTGTAAGTGGCCTGAGCAAGAACCACAGGGCCTGGTTTGGTGAAGATGGCCTCGGCCAGAAGCGCAGGGCCTGGTGTGATGTGAGTGGCCTGAGCAAGAGCCACAGGCCCTGGTGTGGTGTAAGTGGCCTCAGCCAGCAGCCACAGGCCCTGGTGTGGTGTAAGTCGCCTCAGCCAGAATCCACAGCCACTGGTGTGGTGTAAGTGGCCTCAGCCAGCAGCCACAGGCCCTGGTGTGGTGTAAGTGGCCTCAGCCAGTGCCACAGGCCCTGGTGTGGTGTAAGTGGCCTGAGCAAGAGCCACAGACCCTGGTGTGGTGTAATTGGCCTCAGCCAGCAGCCACAGGCCCTGGTGTGGTGTAAGTGGCCTCAGCCAGAAGCCACAGGCACTGGTGTGGTGTAAGTGGCCTCAGCCAGCAGCCACAGGCCCTGGTGTGGTGTAAGTCGCCTCAGCCAGAAGCCACAGGCACTGGTGTGGTGTAAGTGGCCTCAGCCAGCAGCAAAAGGGCCCTGGTGTGGTGTAAGTGGCCTCAGCCAGCAGCCACAGGCCCTGGTGTGGTGTAGGTGGCCTCAGCCAGCAGCCACAGGCCCTGGTGTGGTGTAAGTGGCCTCAGCCAGCAGCCACAGGCCCTGGTGTGGTGTAAGTGGCCTCAGCCAGTGCCACAGGCCCTGGTGTGGTGTAAGTGGCCTGAGCAAGAGCCACAGACCCTGGTGTGGTGTAATTGGCCTCAGCCAGCAGCCACAGGCCCTGGTGTGGTGTAAGTCGCCTCAGCCAGAAGCCACAGGCACTGGTGTGGTGTAAGTGGCCTCAGCCAGCAGCAAAAGGGCCCTGGTGTGGTTTAAGTCGCCTCAGCCAGCAGCCACAGGCCCTGGTGTGGTGTAGGTGGCCTCAGCCAGCAGCCACAGGCCCTGGTGTGGTGTAAGTGGCCTCAGCCAGCAGCCACAGGCCCTGGTGTGGTGTAAGTGGCCTCAGCCAGCAGCCACAGGCCCTGGTGTGGTGTAAGTGCCCTCAGCCAGTGCCACAGGCCCTGGTGTGGTGTAAGTGGCCTGAGCAAGAGCCAGAGGCCCTGGTGTGGTGTAACTTGCCTGAGCAAGAGCCACAGACCCTGGTGTGGTGTAATTGGCCTCAATAGCAACTAATGCCCTGGTGTGGTGTAGGTGGCCTCAGCCAGCAGCCACAGGCCCTGGTGTGGTGTAAGTGGCCTCAGCCAGCAGCCACAGGCCCTGGTGTGGTGTAAGTGGCCTCAGCCAGAGCCACAGGCCCTGATGTGGTGTAAGTGGCCCCAGCCGGTCACTCAGGCCCTTGTGTGGTGTAGGTTGCATCAGCTAGCAGCACAAGACATTGGAAAAGAGCCAAAAGCAGTGTCGTTAATGTGCCCTCATTAATGGGCAGCTGCTTTTGGTCTTTTAATACACCCCTTCTCTGGATCAAAAGCGGTTCAATGACATGAAAATGAAAGGCTTACAGCACCAGGTATTCCCAGGCAGTCTCCCATCCAAGTACTAACCAAGCCCAGCCCTGCTTAGCTTCCGAGATCAGACGAGGTCGGGCGTGCTCAGGGTGGTATGGCCGTAAGCTGCTGGCTCCAGCACAATGTCTCAATTTATGGATTCAAGTGATTAGGTGGCAAGTACCTGAAGTTACGAAGACAATCCTATAACCATACCTGCATGTTTGCATAATACCCTAACCCAAAGGCTCAGTTTGGCATTTATCCAACAGCACAGGCCCTGGATTGTTGAAGATGGCCTCAGGAACCAGCACAGGGCCTGGTGTGTTGTACATGGCCACAGCAAGCAGCACAGGGCCTGGTTTGGTGAAGATGGCCTCGGCCAGAAGCGCAGGGCCTGGTGTGATGTGAGTGGCCTGAGCAAGAGCAACAGGCCTTGGTGTGGTGTAAGTGGCCTCAGCCAGCAGCCACAGGCCCTGGTGTGGTCTAAGTGGCCTCAGCCAGTGCCACAGGCCCTGGTGTGGTGTAAGTGGCCTGAGCAAGAGCCACAGGCCCTGGTGTGGTGTAAGTGGCCTCAGCCAGCAGCCACAGGCCCTGGTGTGGTGTAAGTGGCCTGAGCAAGTGCCACAGGCCCTGGTGTGGTGTAAGTGGCCTAAGCCAGAGCCACAGGCCCTGGTGTGGTGTAAGTGGCCTCAATAGCAAATAAGGCCCTGGTGTGGTGTAAGTGGCCTGAGCAAGAACCACAGGGCCTGGTTTGGTGAAGATGGCCTCGGCCAGAAGCGCAGGGCCTGGTGTGATGTGAGTGGCCTGAGCAAGAGCCACAGGCCCTGGTGTGGTGTAAGTGGCCTCAGCCAGCAGCCACAGGCCCTGGTGTGGTGTAAGTCGCCTCAGCCAGAATCCACAGCCACTGGTGTGGTGTAAGTGGCCTCAGCCAGCAGCCACAGGCCCTGGTGTGGTGTAAGTGGCCTCAGCCAGTGCCACAGGCCCTGGTGTGGTGTAAGTGGCCTGAGCAAGAGCCACAGACCCTGGTGTGGTGTAATTGGCCTCAGCCAGCAGCCACAGGCCCTGGTGTGGTGTAAGTGGCCTCAGCCAGAAGCCACAGGCACTGGTGTGGTGTAAGTGGCCTCAGCCAGCAGCCACAGGCCCTGGTGTGGTGTAAGTCGCCTCAGCCAGAAGCCACAGGCACTGGTGTGGTGTAAGTGGCCTCAGCCAGCAGCAAAAGGGCCCTGGTGTGGTGTAAGTGGCCTCAGCCAGCAGCCACAGGCCCTGGTGTGGTGTAGGTGGCCTCAGCCAGCAGCCACAGGCCCTGGTGTGGTGTAAGTGGCCTCAGCCAGCAGCCACAGGCCCTGGTGTGGTGTAAGTGGCCTCAGCCAGTGCCACAGGCCCTGGTGTGGTGTAAGTGGCCTGAGCAAGAGCCACAGACCCTGGTGTGGTGTAATTGGCCTCAGCCAGCAGCCACAGGCCCTGGTGTGGTGTAAGTCGCCTCAGCCAGAAGCCACAGGCACTGGTGTGGTGTAAGTGGCCTCAGCCAGCAGCAAAAGGGCCCTGGTGTGGTTTAAGTCGCCTCAGCCAGCAGCCACAGGCCCTGGTGTGGTGTAGGTGGCCTCAGCCAGCAGCCACAGGCCCTGGTGTGGTGTAAGTGGCCTCAGCCAGCAGCCACAGGCCCTGGTGTGGTGTAAGTGGCCTCAGCCAGCAGCCACAGGCCCTGGTGTGGTGTAAGTGCCCTCAGCCAGTGCCACAGGCCCTGGTGTGGTGTAAGTGGCCTGAGCAAGAGCCAGAGGCCCTGGTGTGGTGTAACTTGCCTGAGCAAGAGCCACAGACCCTGGTGTGGTGTAATTGGCCTCAATAGCAACTAATGCCCTGGTGTGGTGTAGGTGGCCTCAGCCAGCAGCCACAGGCCCTGGTGTGGTGTAAGTGGCCTCAGCCAGCAGCCACAGGCCCTGGTGTGGTGTAAGTGGCCTCAGCCAGAGCCACAGGCCCTGATGTGGTGTAAGTGGCCCCAGCCGGTCACTCAGGCCCTTGTGTGGTGTAGGTTGCATCAGCTAGCAGCACAAGACATTGGAAAAGAGCCAAAAGCAGTGTCGTTAATGTGCCCTCATTAATGGGCAGCTGCTTTTGGTCTTTTAATACACCCCTTCTCTGGATCAAAAGCGGTTCAATGACATGAAAATGAAAGGCTTACAGCACCAGGTATTCCCAGGCAGTCTCCCATCCAAGTACTAACCAAGCCCAGCCCTGCTTAGCTTCCGAGATCAGACGAGGTCGGGCGTGCTCAGGGTGGTATGGCCGTAAGCTGCTGGCTCCAGCACAATGTCTCAATTTATGGATTCAAGTGATTAGGTGGCAAGTACCTGAAGTTACGAAGACAATCCTATAACCATACCTGCATGTTTGCATAATACCCTAACCCAAAGGCTCAGTTTGGCATTTATCCAACAGCACAGGCCCTGGATTGTTGAAGATGGCCTCAGGAACCAGCACAGGGCCTGGTGTGTTGTACATGGCCACAGCAAGCAGCACAGGGCCTGGTTTGGTGAAGATGGCCTCGGCCAGAAGCGCAGGGCCTGGTGTGATGTGAGTGGCCTGAGCAAGAGCAACAGGCCTTGGTGTGGTGTAAGTGGCCTCAGCCAGCAGCCACAGGCCCTGGTGTGGTGTAAGTCGCCTCAGCCAGAAGCCACAGGCACTGGTGTGGTGTAAGTGGCCTCAGCCAGCAGCAAAAGGGCCCTGGTGTGGTGTAAGTGGCCTCAGCCAGCAGCCACAGGCCCTGGTGTGGTGTAGGTGGCCTCAGCCAGCAGCCACAGGCCCTGGTGTGGTGTAAGTGGCCTCAGCCAGCAGCCACAGGCCCTGGTGTGGTGTAAGTGGCCTCAGCCAGCAGCCACAGGCCCTGGTGTGGTGTAAGTGGCCTCAGCCAGTGCCACAGGCCCTGGTGTGGTGTAAGTGGCCTGAGCAAGAGCCACAGACCCTGGTGTGGTGTAATTGGCCTCAGCCAGCAGCCACAGGCCCTGGTGTGGTGTAAGTCGCCTCAGCTAGAAGACACAGGCACTGGTGTGGTGTAAGTGGCCTCAGCCAGCAGCAAAAGGGCCCTGGTGTGGTGTAAGTGGCCTCAGCCAGCAGCCACAGGCCCTGGTGTGGTGTAGGTGGCCTCAGCCAGCAGCCACAGGCCCTGGTGTGGTGTAAGTGGCCTCAGCCAGCAGCCACAGGCCCTGGTGTGGTGTAAGTGGCCTCAGCCAGCAGCCACAGGCCCTGGTGTGGTGTAAGTGGCCTCAGCCAGTGCCACAGGCCCTGGTGTGGTGTAAGTGGCCTGAGCAAGAGCCACAGACCCTGGTGTGGTGTAATTGGCCTCAGCCAGCAGCCACAGGCCCTGGTGTGGTGTAAGTCGCCTCAGCTAGAAGACACAGGCACTGGTGTGGTGTAAGTGGCCTCAGCCAGCAGCAAAAGGGCCCTGGTGTGGTGTAAGTCGCCTCAGCCAGCAGCCACAGGCCCTGGTGTGGTGTAGGTGGCCTCAGCCAGCAGCCACACGCCCTGGTGTGGTGTAAGTGGCCTCAGCCAGCAGCCACAGGCCCTGGTGTGGTGTAAGTGGCCTCAGCCAGCAGCCACAGGCCCTGGTGTGGTGTAAGTGGCCTGAGCAAGAGCCACAGGCCCTGGTGTGGTGTAAGTGGCCTGAGCAAGAGCCACAGACCCTGGTGTGGTGTAATTGGCCTCAATAGCAACTAATGCCCTGGTGTGGTGTATGTGGCCTCAGGCAGCAGCCACAGGTCCTGTTGTGATGTAACTTGCCTGAGCAAGAGCCACAGACCCTGGTGTGGTGTAATTGGCCTCAATAGCAACTAATGCCCTGGTGTGGTGTAGGTGGCCTCAGCCAGCAGCCACAGGCCCTGGTGTGGTGTAAGTGGCCTCAGCCAGCAGCCACAGGCCCTGGTGTGGTGTAAGTGGCCTCAGCCAGTGCCACAGGCCCTGGTGTGGTGTAAGTGGCCTGAGCAAGAGCCACAGACCCTGGTGTGGTGTAATTGGCCTCAGCCAGCAGCCACAGGCCCTGGTGTGGTGTAAGTCGCCTCAGCCAGAAGCCACAGGCACTGGTGTGGTGTAAGTGGCCTCAGCCAGCAGCAAAAGGGCCCTGGTGTGGTGTAGGTGGCCTCAGCCAGCAGCCACAGGCCCTGGTGTGGTGTAAGTGGCCTCAGCCAGCAGCCACAGGCCCTGGTGTGGTGTAAGTGGCCTCAGCCAGCAGCCACAGGCCCTGGTGTGGTGTAAGTGGCCTCAGCCAGTGCCACAGGCCCTGGTGTGGTGTAAGTGGCCTGAGCAAGAGCCACAGGCCCTGGTGTGGTGTAAGTGGCCTGAGCAAGAGCCACAGACCCTGGTGTGGTGTAATTGGCCTCAATAGCAACTAATGCCCTGGTGTTGTGTAGGTGGCCTCAGCCAGCAGCCACAGGCCCTGGTGTGGTGTAAGTGGCCTCAGCCAGCAGCCACAGGCCCTGGTGTGGTGTAAGTGGCCTCAGCCAGAGCCACAGGCCCTGGTGTGGTGTAAGTGGCCTCAGCCAGTGCCACAGGCCCTGGTGTGGTGTAAGTGGCCTGAGCAAGAGCCACAGACCCTGGTGTGGTGTAATTGGCCTCAGCCAGCAGCCACAGGCCCTGGTGTGGTGTAAGTGGCCTCAGCCAGCAGCCACAGGCCCTGGTGTGGTGTAAGTGGCCTGAGCAAGAGCCACAGGCCCTGGTGTGGTGTAAGTGGCCTGAGCAAGAGCCACAGGCCCTGGTGTGGTGTAAGTGGCCTGAGCAAGAGCCACAGGCCCTGGTGTGGTGTAAGTGGCCTCAGCCAGCAGCCACAGGCCCTGGTGTGGTGTAAGTAGCCTCAGCCAGAAGCCACAGGCACTGGTGTGGTGTAAGTGGCCTCAGCCAGCAGCAAAAGGGCCCTGGTGTGGTGTAAGTCGCCTCAGCCAGCAGCCACAGGCCCTGGTGTGGTGTAGGTGGCCTCAGCCAGCAGCCACAGGCCCTGGTGTGGTGTAAGTGGCCTCAGCCAGTGCCACAGGCCCTGGTGTGGTGTAAGTGGCCTGAGCAAGAGCCACAGACCCTGGTGTGGTGTAATTGGCCTCAATAGCAACTAAGGCCCTGGTGTGGTGTATGTGGCCTCAGGCAGCAGCCACAGGCCCTGTTGTGATGTAACTTGCCTGAGCAAGAGCCACAGACCCTGGTGTGGTGTAATTGGCCTCAATAGCAACTAATGCCCTGGTGTGGTGTAGGTGGCCTCAGCCAGCAGCCACAGGCCCTGGTGTGGTGTAAGTGGCCTCAGCCAGCAGCCACAGGCCCTGGTGTGGTGTAAGTGGCCTCAGCCAGAGCCACAGGCCCTGATGTGGTGTAAGTGGCCCCAGCCGGTCACTCAGGCCCTGGTGTGGTGTAGGTGGCATCAGCTAGCAGCACAAGACATTGGAAAAGAGCCAAAAGCAATGTCGTTAATGTGCCCTCATTAATGGGGAGCTGCTTTTGGTCTTTTAATACACCCCTTCTCTGGATCAAAAGCGGTTCAATGACATGAAAATGAAAGGCTTACAGCACCAGGTATTCCCAGGCAGTCTCCCATCCAAGTACTAACCAAGCCCAGCCCTGCTTAGCTTCCGAGATCAGACGAGGTCGGGCGTGCTCAGGGTGGTATGGCCGTAAGCTGCTGGCCCCAGCACAATGTCTCAATTTATGGATTCAAGTGATTAGGTGGCAAGTACCTGAAGTTACGAAGACAATCCTATAACCATACCTGCATGTTTGCATAATACCCTAACCCAAAGGCTCAGTTTGGCATTTATCCAACAGCACAGGCCCTGGATTGTTGAAGATGGCCTCAAGAACCAGCACAGGACCTGGTGTGTTTTACATGGCCACAGCAAGCAGCACAGGGCCTGGTTTGGTGAAGATGGCCTCAGCAAGCAGCCACAGGCCCTGGTTTGGTGTAAGTGGCCTCAGCCAGCAGCCACTGGCCCTGGTGTGGTGTAAGTGGCCTCAGCCAGCAGCCACAGGCCCTGGTGTGGTCTAAGTGGCCTCAGCCAGTGCCACAGGCCCTGGTGTGGTGTAAGTGGCCTGAGCAAGAGCCACAGGCCCTGGTGTGGTGTAAGTGGCCTCAGCCAGCAGCCACAGGCCCTGGTGTGGTGTAAGTGGCCTGAGCAAGTGCCACAGGCCCTGGTGTGGTGTAAGTGGCCTAAGCCAGAGCCACAGGCCCTGGTGTGGTGTAAGTGGCCTCAATAGCAAATAAGGCCCTGGTGTGGTGTAAGTGGCCTGAGCAAGAACCACAGGGCCTGGTTTGGTGAAGATGGCCTCGGCCAGAAGCGCAGGGCCTGGTGTGATGTGAGTGGCCTGAGCAAGAGCCACAGGCCCTGGTGTGGTGTAAGTGGCCTCAGCCAGCAGCCACAGGCCCTGGTGTGGTGTAAGTCGCCTCAGCCAGAATCCACAGCCACTGGTGTGGTGTAAGTGGCCTCAGCCAGCAGCCACAGGCCCTGGTGTGGTGTAAGTGGCCTCAGCCAGTGCCACAGGCCCTGGTGTGGTGTAAGTGGCCTGAGCAAGAGCCACAGACCCTGGTGTGGTGTAATTGGCCTCAGCCAGCAGCCACAGACCCTGGTGTGGTGTAATTGGCCTCAATAGCAACTAATGCCCTGGTGTGGTGTAGGTGGCCTCAGCCAGCAGCCACAGGCCCTGGTGTGGTGTAAGTGGCCTCAGCCAGCAGCCACAGGCCCTGGTGTGGTGTAAGTGGCCTCAGCCAGAGCCACAGGCCCTGATGTGGTGTAAGTGGCCCCAGCCGGTCACTCAGGCCCTTGTGTGGTGTAGGTTGCATCAGCTAGCAGCACAAGACATTGGAAAACAGCCAAAAGCAGTGTCGTTAATGTGCCCTCATTAATGGGCAGCTGCTTTTGGTCTTTTAATACACCCCTTCTCTGGATCAAAAGCGGTTCAATGACATGAAAATGAAAGGCTTACAGCACCAGGTATTCCCAGGCAGTCTCCCATCCAAGTACTAACCAAGCCCAGCCCTGCTTAGCTTCCGAGATCAGACGAGGTCAGGCGTGCTCAGGGTGGTATGGCCGTAAGCTGCTGGCTCCAGCACAATGTCTCAATTTATGGATTCAAGTGATTAGGTGGCAAGTACCTGAAGTTACGAAGACAATCCTATAACCATACCTGCATGTTTGCATAATACCCTAACCCAAAGGCTCAGTTTGGCATTTATCCAACAGCACAGGCCCTGGATTGTTGAAGATGGCCTCAGGAACCAGCACAGGGCCTGGTGTGTTGTAAATGGCCACAGCAAGCAGCACAGGGCCTGGTTTGGTGAAGATGGCCTCGGCCAGAAGCGCAGGGCCTGGTGTGATGTGAGTGGCCTGAGCAAGAGCAACAGGCCTTGGTGTGGTGTAAGTGGCCTCAGCCAGCAGCCACAGGCCCTGGTGTGGTGTAAGTCGCCTCAGCCAGAAGCCACAGGCACTGGTGTGGTGTAAGTGGCCTCAGCCAGCAGCAAAAGGGCCCTGGTGTGGTGTAAGTGGCCTCAGCCAGCAGCCACAGGCCCTGGTGTGGTGTAGGTGGCCTCAGCCAGCAGCCACAGGCCCTGGTGTGGTGTAAGTGGCCTCAGCCAGCAGCCACAGGCCCTGGTGTGGTGTAAGTGGCCTCAGCCAGCAGCCACAGGCCCTGGTGTGGTCTAAGTGGCCTCAGCCAGTGCCACAGGCCCTGGTGTGGTGTAAGTGGCCTGAGCAAGAGCCACAGGCCCTGGTGTGGTGTAAGTGGCCTCAGCCAGCAGCCACAGGCCCTGGTGTGGTCTAAGTGGCCTCAGTCAGTGCCACAGGCCCTGGTGTGGTGTAAGTGGCCTGAGCAAGAGCCACAGGCCCTGGTGTGGTGAAGATGGCCTTGGCCAGCAGCAAAAGGGCCCTGGTGTGGTCTAAGTGGCCTCAGCCAGCAGCCACAGGCCCTGGTGTGGTGTAGGTGGCCTCAGCCAGCAGCCACAGGCCCTGGTGTGGTGTAAGTGGCCTCAGCCAGCAGCCACAGGCCCTGGTGTGGTGTAAGTGGCCTCAGCCAGCAGCCACAGGCCCTGGTGTGGTGTAAGTGGCCTCAGCCAGTGCCACAGGCCCTGGTGTGGTGTAAGTGGCCTGAGCAAGAGCCACAGACCCTGGTGTGGTGTAATTGGCCTCAGCCAGCAGCCACAGGCCCTGGTGTGGTGTAAGTCGCCTCAGCCAGAAGCCACAGGCACTGGTGTGGTGTAAGTGGCCTCAGCCAGCAGCAAAAGGGCCCTGGTGTGGTGTAGGTGGCCTCAGCCAGCAGCCACAGGCCCTGGTGTGGTGTAAGTGGCCTCAGCCAGCAGCCACAGGCCCTGGTGTGGTGTAAGTGGCCTCAGCCAGCAGCCACAGGCCCTGGTGTGGTGTAAGTGGCCTCAGCCAGTGCCACAGGCCCTGGTGTGGTGTAAGTGGCCTGAGCAAGAGCCACAGGCCCTGGTGTGGTGTAAGTGGCCTGAGCAAGAGCCACAGACCCTGGTGTGGTGTAATTGGCCTCAATAGCAACTAATGCCCTGGTGTTGTGTAGGTGGCCTCAGCCAGCAGCCACAGGCCCTGGTGTGGTGTAAGTGGCCTCAGCCAGCAGCCACAGGCCCTGGTGTGGTGTAAGTGGCCTCAGCCAGAGCCACAGGCCCTGGTGTGGTGTAAGTGGCCTCAGCCAGCAGCCACAGGCCCTGGTGTGGTGTAAGTGGCCTCAGCCAGCAGCCACAGGCCCTGGTGTGGTGTAAGTGGCCTCAGCCAGTGCCACAGGCCCTGGTGTGGTGTAAGTGGCCTGAGCAAGAGCCACAGACCCTGGTGTGGTGTAATTGGCCTCAGCCAGCAGCCACAGGCCCTGGTGTGGTGTAAGTGGCCTCAGCCAGCAGCCACAGGCCCTGGTGTGGTGTAAGTGGCCTGAGCAAGAGCCACAGGCCCTGGTGTGGTGTAAGTGGCCTGAGCAAGAGCCACAGGCCCTGGTGTGGTGTAAGTGGCCTGAGCAAGAGCCACAGGCCCTGGTGTGGTGTAAGTGGCCTCAGCCAGCAGCCACAGGCCCTGGTGTGGTGTAAGTAGCCTCAGCCAGAAGCCACAGGCACTGGTGTGGTGTAAGTGGCCTCAGCCAGCAGCAAAAGGGCCCTGGTGTGGTGTAAGTGGCCTCAGCCAGCAGCCACAGGCCCTGGTGTGGTGTAGGTGGCCTCAGCCAGCAGCCACAGGCCCTGGTGTGGTGTAAGTGGCCTCAGCCAGTGCCACAGGCCCTGGTGTGGTGTAAGTGGCCTGAGCAAGAGCCACAGGCCCTGGTGTGGTGTAAGTGGCCTGAGCAAGAGCCACAGACCCTGGTGTGGTGTAATTGGCCTCAATAGCAACTAATGCCCAGGTGTGGTGTAGGTGGCCTCAGCCAGCAGCCACAGGCCCTGGTGTGGTGTAAGTGGCCTCAGCCAGCAGCCACAGGCCCTGGTGTGGTGTAAGTGGCCTCAGCCAGAGCCACAGGCCCTGATGTGGTGTAAGTGGCCCCAGCCGGTCACTCAGGCCCTTGTGTGGTGTAGGTTGCATCAGCTAGCAGCACAAGACATTGGAAAAGAGCCAAAAGCAGTGTCGTTAATGTGCCCTCATTAATGGGCAGCTGCTTTTGGTCTTTTAATACACCCCTTCTCTGGATCAAAAGCGGTTCAATGACATGAAAATGAAAGGCTTACAGCACCAGGTATTCCCAGGCAGTCTCCCATCCAAGTACTAACCAAGCCCAGCCCTGCTTAGCTTCCGAGATCAGACGAGGTCGGGCGTGCTCAGGGTGGTATGGCCGTAAGCTGCTGGCTCCAGCACAATGTCTCAATTTATGGATTCAAGTGATTAGGTGGCAAGTACCTGAAGTTACGAAGACAATCCTATAACCATACCTGCATGTTTGCATAATACCCTAACCCAAAGGCTCAGTTTGGCATTTATCCAACAGCACAGGCCCTGGATTGTTGAAGATGGCCTCAGGAACCAGCACAGGGCCTGGTGTGTTGTACATGGCCACAGCAAGCAGCACAGGGCCTGGTTTGGTGAAGATGGCCTCGGCCAGAAGCGCAGGGCCTGGTGTGATGTGAGTGGCCTGAGCAAGAGCAACAGGCCTTGGTGTGGTGTAAGTGGCCTCAGCCAGCAGCCACAGGCCCTGGTGTGGTGTAAGTCGCCTCAGCCAGAAGCCACAGGCACTGGTGTGGTGTAAGTGGCCTCAGCCAGCAGCAAAAGGGCCCTGGTGTGGTGTAAGTGGCCTCAGCCAGCAGCCACAGGCCCTGGTGTGGTGTAGGTGGCCTCAGCCAGCAGCCACAGGCCCTGGTGTGGTGTAAGTGGCCTCAGCCAGCAGCCACAGGCCCTGGTGTGGTGTAAGTGGCCTCAGCCAGCAGCCACAGGCCCTGGTGTGGTGTAAGTGGCCTCAGCCAGTGCCACAGGCCCTGGTGTGGTGTAAGTGGCCTGAGCAAGAGCCACAGACCCTGGTGTGGTGTAATTGGCCTCAGCCAGCAGCCACAGGCCCTGGTGTGGTGTAAGTCGCCTCAGCCAGCAGCCACAGGCCCTGGTGTGGTGTAGGTGGCCTCAGCCAGCAGCCACAGGCCCTGGTGTGGTGTAAGTGGCCTCAGCCAGTGACACAGGCCCTGGTGTGGTGTAAGTGGCCTGAGCAAGAGCCACAGACCCTGGTGTGGTGTAATTGGCCTCAATAGCAACTAAGGCCCTGGTGTGGTGTATGTGGCCTCAGGCAGCAGCCACAGGCCCTGTTGTGATGTAACTTGCCTGAGCAAGAGCCACAGACCCTGGTGTGGTGTAATTGGCCTCAATAGCAACTAATGCCCTGGTGTGGTGTAGGTGGCCTCAGCCAGCAGCCACAGGCCCTGGTGTGGTGTAAGTGGCCTCAGCCAGCAGCCACAGGCCCTGGTGTGGTGTAAGTGGCCTCAGCCAGAGCCACAGGCCCTGATGTGGTGTAAGTGGCCCCAGCCGGTCACTCAGGCCCTTGTGTGGTGTAGGTTGCATCAGCTAGCAGCACAAGACATTGGAAAAGAGCCAAAAGCAATGTCGTTAATGTGCCCTCATTAATGGGCAGATGCTTTTGGTCTTTTAATACACCCCTTCTCTGGATCAAAAGCGGTTCAATGACATGAAAATGAAAGGCTTACAGCACCAGGTATTCCTAGGCAGTCTCCCATCCAAGTACTAACCAAGCCCAGCCCTGCTTAGCTTCCGAGATCAGACGAGGTCGGGCGTGCTCAGGGTGGTATGGCCGTAAGCTGCTGGCCCCAGCACAATGTCTCAATTTATGGATTCAAGTGATTAGGTGGCAAGTACCTGAAGTTACGAAGACAATCCTATAACCATACCTGCATGTTTGCATAATACCCTAACCCAAAGGCTCAGTTTGGCATTTATCCAACAGCACAGGCCCTGGATTGTTGAAGATGGCCTCAAGAACCAGCACAGGACCTGGTGTGTTTTACATGGCCACAGCAAGCAGCACAGGGCCTGGTTTGGTGAAGATGGCCTCAGCAAGCAGCCACAGGCCCTGGTTTGGTGTAAGTGGCCTCAGCCAGCAGCCACAGGCCCTGGTGTGGTGTAAGTGGCCTCAGCCAGCAGCCACAGGCCCTGGTGTGGTCTAAGTGGCCTCAGCCAGTGCCACAGGCCCTGGTGTGGTGTAAGTGGCCTGAGCAAGAGCCACAGGCCCTGGTGTGGTGTAAGTGGCCTCAGCCAGCAGCCACAGGCCCTGGTGTGGTGTAAGTGGCCTGAGCAAGTGCCACAGGCCCTGGTGTGGTGTAAGTGGCCTAAGCCAGAGCCACAGGCCCTGGTGTGGTGTAAGTGGCCTCAATAGCAAATAAGGCCCTGGTGTGGTGTAAGTGGCCTGAGCAAGAACCACAGGGCCTGGTTTGGTGAAGATGGCCTCGGCCAGAAGCGCAGGGCCTGGTGTGATGTGAGTGGCCTGAGCAAGAGCCACAGGCCCTGGTGTGGTGTAAGTGGCCTCAGCCAGCAGCCACAGGCCCTGGTGTGGTGTAAGTCGCCTCAGCCAGAATCCACAGCCACTGGTGTGGTGTAAGTGGCCTCAGCCAGCAGCCACAGGCCCTGGTGTGGTGTAAGTGGCCTCAGCCAGTGCCACAGGCCCTGGTGTGGTGTAAGTGGCCTGAGCAAGAGCCACAGACCCTGGTGTGGTGTAATTGGCCTCAGCCAGCAGCCACAGGCCCTGGTGTGGTGTAAGTGGCCTCAGCCAGAAGCCACAGGCACTGGTGTGGTGTAAGTGGCCTCAGCCAGCAGCCACAGGCCCTGGTGTGGTGTAAGTCGCCTCAGCCAGAAGCCACAGGCACTGGTGTGGTGTAAGTGGCCTCAGCCAGCAGCAAAAGGGCCCTGGTGTGGTGTAAGTGGCCTCAGCCAGCAGCCACAGGCCCTGGTGTGGTGTAGGTGGCCTCAGCCAGCAGCCACAGGCCCTGGTGTGGTGTAAGTGGCCTCAGCCAGCAGCCACAGGCCCTGGTGTGGTGTAAGTGGCCTCAGCCAGTGCCACAGGCCCTGGTGTGGTGTAAGTGGCCTGAGCAAGAGCCACAGACCCTGGTGTGGTGTAATTGGCCTCAGCCAGCAGCCACAGGCCCTGGTGTGGTGTAAGTCGCCTCAGCCAGAAGCCACAGGCACTGGTGTGGTGTAAGTGGCCTCAGCCAGCAGCAAAAGGGCCCTGGTGTGGTTTAAGTCGCCTCAGCCAGCAGCCACAGGCCCTGGTGTGGTGTAGGTGGCCTCAGCCAGCAGCCACAGGCCCTGGTGTGGTGTAAGTGGCCTCAGCCAGCAGCCACAGGCCCTGGTGTGGTGTAAGTGGCCTCAGCCAGCAGCCACAGGCCCTGGTGTGGTGTAAGTGCCCTCAGCCAGTGCCACAGGCCCTGGTGTGGTGTAAGTGGCCTGAGCAAGAGCCAGAGGCCCTGGTGTGGTGTAACTTGCCTGAGCAAGAGCCACAGACCCTGGTGTGGTGTAATTGGCCTCAATAGCAACTAATGCCCTGGTGTGGTGTAGGTGGCCTCAGCCAGCAGCCACAGGCCCTGGTGTGGTGTAAGTGGCCTCAGCCAGCAGCCACAGGCCCTGGTGTGGTGTAAGTGGCCTCAGCCAGAGCCACAGGCCCTGATGTGGTGTAAGTGGCCCCAGCCGGTCACTCAGGCCCTTGTGTGGTGTAGGTTGCATCAGCTAGCAGCACAAGACATTGGAAAAGAGCCAAAAGCAGTGTCGTTAATGTGCCCTCATTAATGGGCAGCTGCTTTTGGTCTTTTAATACACCCCTTCTCTGGATCAAAAGCGGTTCAATGACATGAAAATGAAAGGCTTACAGCACCAGGTATTCCCAGGCAGTCTCCCATCCAAGTACTAACCAAGCCCAGCCCTGCTTAGCTTCCGAGATCAGACGAGGTCGGGCGTGCTCAGGGTGGTATGGCCGTAAGCTGCTGGCTCCAGCACAATGTCTCAATTTATGGATTCAAGTGATTAGGTGGCAAGTACCTGAAGTTACGAAGACAATCCTATAACCATACCTGCATGTTTGCATAATACCCTAACCCAAAGGCTCAGTTTGGCATTTATCCAACAGCACAGGCCCTGGATTGTTGAAGATGGCCTCAGGAACCAGCACAGGGCCTGGTGTGTTGTACATGGCCACAGCAAGCAGCACAGGGCCTGGTTTGGTGAAGATGGCCTCGGCCAGAAGCGCAGGGCCTGGTGTGATGTGAGTGGCCTGAGCAAGAGCAACAGGCCTTGGTGTGGTGTAAGTGGCCTCAGCCAGCAGCCACAGGCCCTGGTGTGGTCTAAGTGGCCTCAGCCAGTGCCACAGGCCCTGGTGTGGTGTAAGTGGCCTGAGCAAGAGCCACAGGCCCTGGTGTGGTGTAAGTGGCCTCAGCCAGCAGCCACAGGCCCTGGTGTGGTGTAAGTGGCCTGAGCAAGTGCCACAGGCCCTGGTGTGGTGTAAGTGGCCTAAGCCAGAGCCACAGGCCCTGGTGTGGTGTAAGTGGCCTCAATAGCAAATAAGGCCCTGGTGTGGTGTAAGTGGCCTGAGCAAGAACCACAGGGCCTGGTTTGGTGAAGATGGCCTCGGCCAGAAGCGCAGGGCCTGGTGTGATGTGAGTGGCCTGAGCAAGAGCCACAGGCCCTGGTGTGGTGTAAGTGGCCTCAGCCAGCAGCCACAGGCCCTGGTGTGGTGTAAGTCGCCTCAGCCAGAATCCACAGCCACTGGTGTGGTGTAAGTGGCCTCAGCCAGCAGCCACAGGCCCTGGTGTGGTGTAAGTGGCCTCAGCCAGTGCCACAGGCCCTGGTGTGGTGTAAGTGGCCTGAGCAAGAGCCACAGACCCTGGTGTGGTGTAATTGGCCTCAGCCAGCAGCCACAGGCCCTGGTGTGGTGTAAGTGGCCTCAGCCAGAAGCCACAGGCACTGGTGTGGTGTAAGTGGCCTCAGCCAGCAGCCACAGGCCCTGGTGTGGTGTAAGTCGCCTCAGCCAGAAGCCACAGGCACTGGTGTGGTGTAAGTGGCCTCAGCCAGCAGCAAAAGGGCCCTGGTGTGGTGTAAGTGGCCTCAGCCAGCAGCCACAGGCCCTGGTGTGGTGTAGGTGGCCTCAGCCAGCAGCCACAGGCCCTGGTGTGGTGTAAGTGGCCTCAGCCAGCAGCCACAGGCCCTGGTGTGGTGTAAGTGGCCTCAGCCAGTGCCACAGGCCCTGGTGTGGTGTAAGTGGCCTGAGCAAGAGCCACAGACCCTGGTGTGGTGTAATTGGCCTCAGCCAGCAGCCACAGGCCCTGGTGTGGTGTAAGTCGCCTCAGCCAGAAGCCACAGGCACTGGTGTGGTGTAAGTGGCCTCAGCCAGCAGCAAAAGGGCCCTGGTGTGGTTTAAGTCGCCTCAGCCAGCAGCCACAGGCCCTGGTGTGGTGTAGGTGGCCTCAGCCAGCAGCCACAGGCCCTGGTGTGGTGTAAGTGGCCTCAGCCAGCAGCCACAGGCCCTGGTGTGGTGTAAGTGGCCTCAGCCAGCAGCCACAGGCCCTGGTGTGGTGTAAGTGCCCTCAGCCAGTGCCACAGGCCCTGGTGTGGTGTAAGTGGCCTGAGCAAGAGCCAGAGGCCCTGGTGTGGTGTAACTTGCCTGAGCAAGAGCCACAGACCCTGGTGTGGTGTAATTGGCCTCAATAGCAACTAATGCCCTGGTGTGGTGTAGGTGGCCTCAGCCAGCAGCCACAGGCCCTGGTGTGGTGTAAGTGGCCTCAGCCAGCAGCCACAGGCCCTGGTGTGGTGTAAGTGGCCTCAGCCAGAGCCACAGGCCCTGATGTGGTGTAAGTGGCCCCAGCCGGTCACTCAGGCCCTTGTGTGGTGTAGGTTGCATCAGCTAGCAGCACAAGACATTGGAAAAGAGCCAAAAGCAGTGTCGTTAATGTGCCCTCATTAATGGGCAGCTGCTTTTGGTCTTTTAATACACCCCTTCTCTGGATCAAAAGCGGTTCAATGACATGAAAATGAAAGGCTTACAGCACCAGGTATTCCCAGGCAGTCTCCCATCCAAGTACTAACCAAGCCCAGCCCTGCTTAGCTTCCGAGATCAGACGAGGTCGGGCGTGCTCAGGGTGGTATGGCCGTAAGCTGCTGGCTCCAGCACAATGTCTCAATTTATGGATTCAAGTGATTAGGTGGCAAGTACCTGAAGTTACGAAGACAATCCTATAACCATACCTGCATGTTTGCATAATACCCTAACCCAAAGGCTCAGTTTGGCATTTATCCAACAGCACAGGCCCTGGATTGTTGAAGATGGCCTCAGGAACCAGCACAGGGCCTGGTGTGTTGTACATGGCCACAGCAAGCAGCACAGGGCCTGGTTTGGTGAAGATGGCCTCGGCCAGAAGCGCAGGGCCTGGTGTGATGTGAGTGGCCTGAGCAAGAGCAACAGGCCTTGGTGTGGTGTAAGTGGCCTCAGCCAGCAGCCACAGGCCCTGGTGTGGTGTAAGTCGCCTCAGCCAGAAGCCACAGGCACTGGTGTGGTGTAAGTGGCCTCAGCCAGCAGCAAAAGGGCCCTGGTGTGGTGTAAGTGGCCTCAGCCAGCAGCCACAGGCCCTGGTGTGGTGTAGGTGGCCTCAGCCAGCAGCCACAGGCCCTGGTGTGGTGTAAGTGGCCTCAGCCAGCAGCCACAGGCCCTGGTGTGGTGTAAGTGGCCTCAGCCAGCAGCCACAGGCCCTGGTGTGGTGTAAGTGGCCTCAGCCAGTGCCACAGGCCCTGGTGTGGTGTAAGTGGCCTGAGCAAGAGCCACAGACCCTGGTGTGGTGTAATTGGCCTCAGCCAGCAGCCACAGGCCCTGGTGTGGTGTAAGTCGCCTCAGCTAGAAGACACAGGCACTGGTGTGGTGTAAGTGGCCTCAGCCAGCAGCAAAAGGGCCCTGGTGTGGTGTAAGTGGCCTCAGCCAGCAGCCACAGGCCCTGGTGTGGTGTAGGTGGCCTCAGCCAGCAGCCACAGGCCCTGGTGTGGTGTAAGTGGCCTCAGCCAGCAGCCACAGGCCCTGGTGTGGTGTAAGTGGCCTCAGCCAGCAGCCACAGGCCCTGGTGTGGTGTAAGTGGCCTCAGCCAGTGCCACAGGCCCTGGTGTGGTGTAAGTGGCCTGAGCAAGAGCCACAGACCCTGGTGTGGTGTAATTGGCCTCAGCCAGCAGCCACAGGCCCTGGTGTGGTGTAAGTCGCCTCAGCTAGAAGACACAGGCACTGGTGTGGTGTAAGTGGCCTCAGCCAGCAGCAAAAGGGCCCTGGTGTGGTGTAAGTCGCCTCAGCCAGCAGCCACAGGCCCTGGTGTGGTGTAGGTGGCCTCAGCCAGCAGCCACACGCCCTGGTGTGGTGTAAGTGGCCTCAGCCAGCAGCCACAGGCCCTGGTGTGGTGTAAGTGGCCTCAGCCAGCAGCCACAGGCCCTGGTGTGGTGTAAGTGGCCTGAGCAAGAGCCACAGGCCCTGGTGTGGTGTAAGTGGCCTGAGCAAGAGCCACAGACCCTGGTGTGGTGTAATTGGCCTCAATAGCAACTAATGCCCTGGTGTGGTGTATGTGGCCTCAGGCAGCAGCCACAGGTCCTGTTGTGATGTAACTTGCCTGAGCAAGAGCCACAGACCCTGGTGTGGTGTAATTGGCCTCAATAGCAACTAATGCCCTGGTGTGGTGTAGGTGGCCTCAGCCAGCAGCCACAGGCCCTGGTGTGGTGTAAGTGGCCTCAGCCAGCAGCCACAGGCCCTGGTGTGGTGTAAGTGGCCTCAGCCAGTGCCACAGGCCCTGGTGTGGTGTAAGTGGCCTGAGCAAGAGCCACAGACCCTGGTGTGGTGTAATTGGCCTCAGCCAGCAGCCACAGGCCCTGGTGTGGTGTAAGTCGCCTCAGCCAGAAGCCACAGGCACTGGTGTGGTGTAAGTGGCCTCAGCCAGCAGCAAAAGGGCCCTGGTGTGGTGTAGGTGGCCTCAGCCAGCAGCCACAGGCCCTGGTGTGGTGTAAGTGGCCTCAGCCAGCAGCCACAGGCCCTGGTGTGGTGTAAGTGGCCTCAGCCAGCAGCCACAGGCCCTGGTGTGGTGTAAGTGGCCTCAGCCAGTGCCACAGGCCCTGGTGTGGTGTAAGTGGCCTGAGCAAGAGCCACAGGCCCTGGTGTGGTGTAAGTGGCCTGAGCAAGAGCCACAGACCCTGGTGTGGTGTAATTGGCCTCAATAGCAACTAATGCCCTGGTGTTGTGTAGGTGGCCTCAGCCAGCAGCCACAGGCCCTGGTGTGGTGTAAGTGGCCTCAGCCAGCAGCCACAGGCCCTGGTGTGGTGTAAGTGGCCTCAGCCAGAGCCACAGGCCCTGGTGTGGTGTAAGTGGCCTCAGCCAGTGCCACAGGCCCTGGTGTGGTGTAAGTGGCCTGAGCAAGAGCCACAGACCCTGGTGTGGTGTAATTGGCCTCAGCCAGCAGCCACAGGCCCTGGTGTGGTGTAAGTGGCCTCAGCCAGCAGCCACAGGCCCTGGTGTGGTGTAAGTGGCCTGAGCAAGAGCCACAGGCCCTGGTGTGGTGTAAGTGGCCTGAGCAAGAGCCACAGGCCCTGGTGTGGTGTAAGTGGCCTGAGCAAGAGCCACAGGCCCTGGTGTGGTGTAAGTGGCCTCAGCCAGCAGCCACAGGCCCTGGTGTGGTGTAAGTAGCCTCAGCCAGAAGCCACAGGCACTGGTGTGGTGTAAGTGGCCTCAGCCAGCAGCAAAAGGGCCCTGGTGTGGTGTAAGTCGCCTCAGCCAGCAGCCACAGGCCCTGGTGTGGTGTAGGTGGCCTCAGCCAGCAGCCACAGGCCCTGGTGTGGTGTAAGTGGCCTCAGCCAGTGCCACAGGCCCTGGTGTGGTGTAAGTGGCCTGAGCAAGAGCCACAGACCCTGGTGTGGTGTAATTGGCCTCAATAGCAACTAAGGCCCTGGTGTGGTGTATGTGGCCTCAGGCAGCAGCCACAGGCCCTGTTGTGATGTAACTTGCCTGAGCAAGAGCCACAGACCCTGGTGTGGTGTAATTGGCCTCAATAGCAACTAATGCCCTGGTGTGGTGTAGGTGGCCTCAGCCAGCAGCCACAGGCCCTGGTGTGGTGTAAGTGGCCTCAGCCAGCAGCCACAGGCCCTGGTGTGGTGTAAGTGGCCTCAGCCAGAGCCACAGGCCCTGATGTGGTGTAAGTGGCCCCAGCCGGTCACTCAGGCCCTGGTGTGGTGTAGGTGGCATCAGCTAGCAGCACAAGACATTGGAAAAGAGCCAAAAGCAATGTCGTTAATGTGCCCTCATTAATGGGGAGCTGCTTTTGGTCTTTTAATACACCCCTTCTCTGGATCAAAAGCGGTTCAATGACATGAAAATGAAAGGCTTACAGCACCAGGTATTCCCAGGCAGTCTCCCATCCAAGTACTAACCAAGCCCAGCCCTGCTTAGCTTCCGAGATCAGACGAGGTCGGGCGTGCTCAGGGTGGTATGGCCGTAAGCTGCTGGCCCCAGCACAATGTCTCAATTTATGGATTCAAGTGATTAGGTGGCAAGTACCTGAAGTTACGAAGACAATCCTATAACCATACCTGCATGTTTGCATAATACCCTAACCCAAAGGCTCAGTTTGGCATTTATCCAACAGCACAGGCCCTGGATTGTTGAAGATGGCCTCAAGAACCAGCACAGGACCTGGTGTGTTTTACATGGCCACAGCAAGCAGCACAGGGCCTGGTTTGGTGAAGATGGCCTCAGCAAGCAGCCACAGGCCCTGGTTTGGTGTAAGTGGCCTCAGCCAGCAGCCACTGGCCCTGGTGTGGTGTAAGTGGCCTCAGCCAGCAGCCACAGGCCCTGGTGTGGTCTAAGTGGCCTCAGCCAGTGCCACAGGCCCTGGTGTGGTGTAAGTGGCCTGAGCAAGAGCCACAGGCCCTGGTGTGGTGTAAGTGGCCTCAGCCAGCAGCCACAGGCCCTGGTGTGGTGTAAGTGGCCTGAGCAAGTGCCACAGGCCCTGGTGTGGTGTAAGTGGCCTAAGCCAGAGCCACAGGCCCTGGTGTGGTGTAAGTGGCCTCAATAGCAAATAAGGCCCTGGTGTGGTGTAAGTGGCCTGAGCAAGAACCACAGGGCCTGGTTTGGTGAAGATGGCCTCGGCCAGAAGCGCAGGGCCTGGTGTGATGTGAGTGGCCTGAGCAAGAGCCACAGGCCCTGGTGTGGTGTAAGTGGCCTCAGCCAGCAGCCACAGGCCCTGGTGTGGTGTAAGTCGCCTCAGCCAGAATCCACAGCCACTGGTGTGGTGTAAGTGGCCTCAGCCAGCAGCCACAGGCCCTGGTGTGGTGTAAGTGGCCTCAGCCAGCAGCCACAGGCCCTGGTGTGGTGTAAGTCGCCTCAGCCAGAATCCACAGCCACTGGTGTGGTGTAAGTGGCCTCAGCCAGCAGCCACAGGCCCTGGTGTGGTGTAAGTGGCCTCAGCCAGTGCCACAGGCCCTGGTGTGGTGTAAGTGGCCTGAGCAAGAACCACAGGGCCTGGTTTGGTGAAGATGGCCTCGGCCAGAAGCGCAGGGCCTGGTGTGATGTGAGTGGCCTGAGCAAGAGCCACAGGCCCTGGTGTGGTGTAAGTGGCCTCAGCCAGCAGCCACAGGCCCTGGTGTGGTGTAAGTCGCCTCAGCCAGAATCCACAGCCACTGGTGTGGTGTAAGTGGCCTCAGCCAGCAGCCACAGGCCCTGGTGTGGTGTAAGTGGCCTCAGCCAGTGCCACAGGCCCTGGTGTGGTGTAAGTGGCCTGAGCAAGAGCCACAGACCCTGGTGTGGTGTAATTGGCCTCAGCCAGCAGCCACAGACCCTGGTGTGGTGTAATTGGCCTCAATAGCAACTAATGCCCTGGTGTGGTGTAGGTGGCCTCAGCCAGCAGCCACAGGCCCTGGTGTGGTGTAAGTGGCCTCAGCCAGCAGCCACAGGCCCTGGTGTGGTGTAAGTGGCCTCAGCCAGAGCCACAGGCCCTGATGTGGTGTAAGTGGCCTCAATAGCAACTAAGGCCCTGGAGTGGTGTAAGTGGCTTCAGCCAGCAGCCACAGGCTCTGTTGTGGTGTAACTGGCCTCAGCCAGCAGCCACAGGCCCTGGTGTGGTGTAAGTGGCCTCAGCCAGAGCCACAGGCCCTGATGTGGTGTAAGTGGCCCCAGCCGGTCACTCAGGCCCTGGTGTGGTGTAGGTGGCATCAGCTAGCAGCACAAGACATTGGAAAAGAGCCAAAAGCAGTGTCGTTAATGTGCCCTCATTAATGGGCAGCTGCTTTTGGTCTTTTAATACACCCCTTCTCTGGATCAAAAGCGGTTCAATGACATGAAAATGAAAGGCTTACAGCACCAGGTATTCCCAGGCAGTCTCCCATCCAAGTACTAACCAAGCCCAGCCCTGCTTAGCTTCCGAGATCAGACGAGGTCGGGCGTGCTCAGGGTGGTATGGCCGTAAGCTGCTGGCTCCAGCACAATGTCTCAATTTATGGATTCAAGTGATTAGGTGGCAAGTACCTGAAGTTACGAAGACAATCCTATAACCATACCTGCATGTTTGCATAATACGCTAACCCAAAGGCTCAGTTTGGCATTTATCCAACAGCACAGGCCCTGGATTGTTGAAGATGGCCTCAGGAACCAGCACAGGGCCTGGTGTGTTGTACATGGCCACAGCAAGCAGCACAGGGCCTGGTTTGGTGAAGATGGCCTCGGCCAGAAGCGCAGGGCCTGGTGTGAAGTGAGTGGCCTGAGCAAGAGCAACAGGCCTTGGTGTGGTGTAAGTGGCCTCAGCCAGCAGCCACAGGCCCTGGTGTGGTGTAAGTGGCCTCAGCCAGAAGCCACAGGCACTGGTGTGGTGTAAGTGGCCTCAGCCAGCAGCAAAAGGGCCCTGGTGTGGTGTAAGTGGCCTCAGCCAGCAGCCACAGGCCCTGGTGTGGTGTAGGTGGCCTCAGCCAGCAGCCACAGGCCCTGGTGTGGTGTAAGTGGCCTCAGCCAGCAGCCACAGGCCCTGGTGTGGTGTAAGTGGCCTCAGCCAGCAGCCACAGGCCCTGGTGTGGTGTAAGTGGCCTCAGCCTGTGCCACAGGCCCTGGTGTGGTGTAAGTGGCCTGAGCAAGAGCCACAGACCCTGGTGTGGTGTAATTGGCCTCAGCCAGCAGCCACAGGCCCCGGTGTGGTGTAAGTGGCCTGAGCCAGAAGCCACAGGCACTGGTGTGGTGTAAGTGGCCTCAGCCAGCAGCAAAAGGGCCCTGGTGTGGTGTAAGTCGCCTCAGCCAGCAGCCACAGGCCCTGGTGTGGTGTAAGTCGCCTCAGCCAGCAGCCACAGGCCCTGGTGTGGTGTACCTGGCCTCAGCCAGCAGCCACAGGCCCTGGTGTGGTGTAAGTGGCCTCAGCCAGCAGCCACAGGCCCTGGTGTGGTGTAAGTGGCCTCAGCCAGCAGCCACAGGCCCTGGTGTGGTCTAAGTGGCCTCAGCCAGTGCCACAGGCCCTGGTGTGGTGTAAGTGGCCTGAGCAAGAGCCACAGGCCCTGGTGTGGTGTAAGTGGCCTCAGCCAGTGCCACAGGCCCTGGTGTGGTGTAAGTGGCCTGAGCAAGAGCCACAGGCCCTGGTGTGGTGTAAGTGGAATCAGCCAGCAGCCAAAGGCCCTGGTGTGGTGTAAGTGGCCTCAGCCAGAGCCACAGGCCCTGGTGTGGTGTAACTGGCCTCAATAGCATATAAGGCCCTGGTGTGGTGTAAGTGGCCTCAGCCAGTGCCACAGGCCCTGGTGTGGTGTAAGTGGCCTGAGCAAGAGCCACAGACCCTGGTGTGGTGTAATTGGCCTCAATAGCAACTAAGGCCCTGGTGTGGTGTATGTGGCCTCAGGCAGCAGCCACAGGCCCTGTTGTGATGTAACTTGCCTGAGAAAGAGCCACAGACCCTGGTGTGGTGTAATTGGCCTCAATAGCAACTAATGCCCTGGTGTGGTGTAGGTGGCCTCAGCCAGCAGCCACAGGCCCTGGTGTGGTGTAAGTGGCCTCAGCCAGCAGCCACAGGCCCTGGTGTGGTGTAAGTGGCCTGAGCAAGAGCCACAGGCCCTGGTGTGGTGTAAGTGGCCTCAGCCAGCAGCCACAGGCCCTGGTGTGGTGTAAGTGGCCTGAGCAAGTGCCACAGGCCCTGGTGTGGTGTAAGTGGCCTAAGCCAGAGCCACAGGCTCTGGTGTGGTGTAAGTGGCCTCAATAGCAAATAAGGCCCTGGTGTGGTGTAAGTGGCCTGAGCAAGAACCACAGGGCCTGGTTTGGTGAAGATGGCCTCGGCCAGAAGCGCAGGGCCTGGTGTGATGTGAGTGGCCTGAGCAAGAGCCACAGGCCCTGGTGTGGTGTAAGTGGCCTGAGCAAGAGCCACAGGCCCTGGTGTGGTGTAAGTGGCCTCAGCCAGAATCCACAGACCCTGGTGTGGTGTAATTGGCCTCAATAGCAACTAATGCCCTGGTGTGGTGTAGGTGGCCTCAGCCAGCAGCCACAGGCCCTGGTGTGGTGTAAGTGGCCTCAGCCAGCAGCCACAGGCCCTGGTGTGGTGTAAGTGGCCTCAGCCAGAGCCACAGGCCCTGATGTGGTGTAAGTGGCCCCAGCCGGTCACTCAGGCCCTTGTGTGGTGTAGGTTGCATCAGCTAGCAGCACAAGACATTGGAAAAGAGCCAAAAGCAGTGTCGTTAATGTGCCCTCATTAATGGGCAGCTGCTTTTGGTCTTTTAATACACCCCTTCTCTGGATCAAAAGCGGTTCAATGACATGAAAGGCTTACAGCACCAGGTATTCCCAGGTAGTCTCCCATTCAAGTACTAACCAAGCCCAGCCCTGCTTAACTTCCGAGATCAGACGAGGTCGGGCGTGCTCAGGGTGGTATGGCCGTAAGCTGCTGGCTCCAGCACAATTTCTCAATTTATGGATTCAAGTGATTAGGTGGCAAGTACCTGAAGTTACGAAGACAATCCTATAACCATACCTGCATGTTTGCATAATACCCTAACACAAAGGCTCAGTTTGGCATTTATCCAACAGCACAGGCCCTGGATTGTTGAAGATGGCCTCAGGAACCAGCACAGGGCCTGGTGTGTTGTACATGGCCACAGCAAGCAGCACAGGGCCTGGTTTGGTGAAGATGGCCTCGGCCAGAAGCGCAGGGCCTGGTGTGATGTGAGTGGCCTGAGCAAGAGCCACAGGCCTTGGTGTGGTGTAAGTGGCCTCAGCCAGCAGCCACAGGCCCTGGTGTGGTGTAAGTCGCCTCAGCCAGAAGCCACAGGCACTGGTGTGGTGTAAGTGGCCTCAGCCAGCAGCAAAAGGGCCCTGGTGTGGTGTAAGTGGCCTCAGCCAGCAGCCACAGGCCCTGGTGTGGTGTAGGTGGCCTCAGCCAGCAGCCACAGGCCCTGGTGTGGTGTAAGTGGCCTCAGCCAGCAGCCACAGGCCCTGGTGTGGTGTAAGTGGCCTCAGCCAGTGCCACAGGCCCTGGTGTGGTGTAAGTGGCCTGAGCAAGAGCCAGAGGCCCTGGTGTGGTGTAAGTGGCCTCAGCCAGCAGCCACAGGCCCTGGTGTGGTGTAGGTGGCCTCAGCCAGCAGCCACAGGCCCTGGTGTGGTGTAAGTGGCCTCAGCCAGCAGCCACAGGCCCTGGTGTGGTGTAAGTGGCCTCAGCCAGTGCCACAGGCCCTGGTGTGGTGTAAGTGGCCTGAGCAAGAGCCACAGACCCTGGTGTGGTGTAATTGGCCTCAGCCAGCAGCCACAGACCCTGGTGTGGTGTAATTGGCCTCAATAGCAACTAATGCCCTGGTGTGGTGTAGGTGGCCTCAGCCAGCAGCCACAGGCCCTGGTGTGGTGTAAGTGGCCTCAGCCAGAGCCACAGGCCCTGATGTGGTGTAAGTGGCCTCAGCCAGCAGCCACAGGCCCTGGTGTGGTGTAAGTGGCCTCAGCCAGAGCCACAGGCCCTGATGTGGTGTAAGTGGCCCCAGCCGGTCACTCAGGCCCTTGTGTGGTGTAGGTTGCATCAGCTAGCAGCACAAGACATTGGAAAAGAGCCAAAAGCAGTGTCGTTAATGTGCCCTCATTAATGGGCAGCTGCTTTTGGTCTTTTAATACACCCCTTCTCTGGATCAAAAGCGGTTCAATGACATGAAAATGAAAGGCTTACAGCACCAGGTATTCCCAGGCAGTCTCCCATCCAAGTACTAACCAAGCCCAGCCCTGCTTAGCTTCCGAGATCAGACGAGGTCGGGCGTGCTCAGGGTGGTATGGCCGTAAGCTGCTGGCTCCAGCACAATGTCTCAATTTATGGATTCAAGTGATTAGGTGGCAAGTACCTGAAGTTACGAAGACAATCCTATAACCATACCTGCATGTTTGCATAATACCCTAACCCAAAGGCTCAGTTTGGCATTTATCCAACAGCACAGGCCCTGGATTGTTGAAGATGGCCTCAGGAACCAGCACAGGGCCTGGTGTGTTGTACATGGCCACAGCAAGCAGCACAGGGCCTGGTTTGGTGAAGATGGCCTCGGCCAGAAGCGCAGGGCCTGGTTTGGTGTAAGTGGCCTCAGCCAGCAGCCACAGGCCCTGGTGTGGTCTAAGTGGCCTCAGTCAGTGCCACAGGCCCTGGTGTGGTGTAAGTGGCCTGAGCAAGAGCCACAGGCCCTGGTGTGGTGAAGATGGCCTTGGCCAGCAGCAAAAGGGCCCTGGTGTGGTCTAAGTGGCCTCAGCCAGCAGCCACAGGCCCTGGTGTGGTGTAGGTGGCCTCAGCCAGCAGCCACAGGCCCTGGTGTGGTGTAAGTGGCCTCAGCCAGCAGCCACAGGCCCTGGTGTGGTGTAAGTGGCCTCAGCCAGCAGCCACAGGCCCTGGTGTGGTGTAAGTGGCCTCAGCCAGTGCCACAGGCCCTGGTGTGGTGTAAGTGGCCTGAGCAAGAGCCACAGACCCTGGTGTGGTGTAATTGGCCTCAGCCAGCAGCCACAGGCCCTGGTGTGGTGTAAGTCGCCTCAGCCAGAAGCCACAGGCACTGGTGTGGTGTAAGTGGCCTCAGCCAGCAGCAAAAGGGCCCTGGTGTGGTGTAGGTGGCCTCAGCCAGCAGCCACAGGCCCTGGTGTGGTGTAAGTGGCCTCAGCCAGCAGCCACAGGCCCTGGTGTGGTGTAAGTGGCCTCAGCCAGCAGCCACAGGCCCTGGTGTGGTGTAAGTGGCCTCAGCCAGTGCCACAGGCCCTGGTGTGGTGTAAGTGGCCTGAGCAAGAGCCACAGGCCCTGGTGTGGTGTAAGTGGCCTCAATAGCAACTAATGCCCTGGTGTTGTGTAGGTGGCCTCAGCCAGCAGCCACAGGCCCTGGTGTGGTGTAAGTGGCCTCAGCCAGCAGCCACAGGCCCTGGTGTGGTGTAAGTGGCCTCAGCCAGAGCCACAGGCCCTGGTGTGGTGTAAGTGGCCTCAGCCAGTGCCACAGGCCCTGGTGTGGTGTAAGTGGCCTGAGCAAGAGCCACAGACCCTGGTGTGGTGTAATTGGCCTCAGCCAGCAGCCACAGGCCCTGGTGTGGTGTAAGTGGCCTCAGCCAGCAGCCACAGGCCCTGGTGTGGTGTAAGTGGCCTGAGCAAGAGCCACAGGCCCTGGTGTGGTGTAAGTGGCCTGAGCAAGAGCCACAGGCCCTGGTGTGGTGTAAGTGGCCTGAGCAAGAGCCACAGGCCCTGGTGTGGTGTAAGTGGCCTCAGCCAGCAGCCACAGGCCCTGGTGTGGTGTAAGTAGCCTCAGCCAGAAGCCACAGGCACTGGTGTGGTGTAAGTGGCCTCAGCCAGCAGCAAAAGGGCCCTGGTGTGGTGTAAGTAGCCTCAGCCAGAAGCCACAGACCCTGGTGTGGTGTAATTGGCCTCAATAGCAACTAAGGCCCTGGTGTGGTGTATGTGGCCTCAGGCAGCAGCCACAGGCCCTGTTGTGATGTAACTTGCCTGAGCAAGAGCCACAGACCCTGGTGTGGTGTAATTGGCCTCAATAGCAACTAATGCCCTGGTGTGGTGTAGGTGGCCTCAGCCAGCAGCCACAGGCCCTGGTGTGGTGTAAGTGGCCTCAGCCAGCAGCCACAGGCCCTGGTGTGGTGTAAGTGGCCTCAGCCAGAGCCACAGGCCCTGATGTGGTGTAAGTGGCCCCAGCCGGTCACTCAGGCCCTGGTGTGGTGTAGGTGGCATCAGCTAGCAGCACAAGACATTGGAAAAGAGCCAAAAGCAATGTCGTTAATGTGCCCTCATTAATGGGGAGCTGCTTTTGGTCTTTTAATACACCCCTTCTCTGGATCAAAAGCGGTTCAATGACATGAAAATGAAAGGCTTACAGCACCAGGTATTCCCAGGCAGTCTCCCATCCAAGTACTAACCAAGCCCAGCCCTGCTTAGCTTCCGAGATCAGACGAGGTCGGGCGTGCTCAGGGTGGTATGGCCGTAAGCTGCTGGCTCCAGCACAATGTCTCAATTTATGGATTCAAGTGATTAGGTGGCAAGTACCTGAAGTTACGAAGACAATCCTATAACCATACCTGCATGTTTGCATAATACCCTAACCCAAAGGCTCAGTTTGGCATTTATCCAACAGCACAGGCCCTGGATTGTTGAAGATGGCCTCAAGAACCAGCACAGGACCTGGTGTGTTTTACATGGCCACAGCAAGCAGCACAGGGCCTGGTTTGGTGAAGATGGCCTCAGCAAGCAGCCACAGGCCCTGGTTTGGTGTAAGTGGCCTCAGCCAGCAGCCACTGGCCCTGGTGTGGTGTAAGTGGCCTCAGCCAGCAGCCACAGGCCCTGGTGTGGTCTAAGTGGCCTCAGCCAGCAGCCACAGGCCCTGGTGTGGTGTAAGTGGCCTGAGCAAGAGCCACAGGCCCTGGTGTGGTGTAAGTGGCCTCAGCCAGCAGCCACAGGCCCTGGTGTGGTGTAAGTGGCCTGAGCAAGTGCCACAGGCCCTGGTGTGGTGTAAGTGGCCTAAGCCAGAGCCACAGGCCCTGGTGTGGTGTAAGTGGCCTCAATAGCAAATAAGGCCCTGGTGTGGTGTAAGTGGCCTGAGCAAGAACCACAGGGCCTGGTTTGGTGAAGATGGCCTCGGCCAGAAGCGCAGGGCCTGGTGTGATGTGAGTGGCCTGAGCAAGAGCCACAGGCCCTGGTGTGGTGTAAGTGGCCTCAGCCAGCAGCCACAGGCCCTGGTGTGGTGTAAGTCGCCTCAGCCAGAATCCACAGCCACTGGTGTGGTGTAAGTGGCCTCAGCCAGCAGCCACAGGCCCTGGTGTGGTGTAAGTGGCCTCAGCCAGTGCCACAGGCCCTGGTGTGGTGTAAGTGGCCTGAGCAAGAACCACAGGGCCTGGTTTGGTGAAGATGGCCTCGGCCAGAAGCGCAGGGCCTGGTGTGATGTGAGTGGCCTGAGCAAGAGCCACAGGCCCTGGTGTGGTGTAAGTGGCCTCAGCCAGCAGCCACAGGCCCTGGTGTGGTGTAAGTCGCCTCAGCCAGAATCCACAGCCACTGGTGTGGTGTAAGTGGCCTCAGCCAGTGCCACAGGCCCTGGTGTGGTGTAAGTGGCCTGAGCAAGAGCCACAGACCCTGGTGTGGTGTAATTGGCCTCAGCCAGCAGCCACAGACCCTGGTGTGGTGTAATTGGCCTCAATAGCAACTAATGCCCTGGTGTGGTGTAGGTGGCCTCAGCCAGCAGCCACAGGCCCTGGTGTGGTGTAAGTGGCCTCAGCCAGCAGCCACAGGCCCTGGTGTGGTGTAAGTGGCCTCAGCCAGAGCCACAGGCCCTGATGTGGTGTAAGTGGCCCCAGCCGGTCACTCAGGCCCTTGTGTGGTGTAGGTTGCATCAGCTAGCAGCACAAGACATTGGAAAAGAGCCAAAAGCAGTGTCGTTAATGTGCCCTCATTAATGGGCAGCTGCTTTTGGTCTTTTAATACACCCCTTCTCTGGATCAAAAGCGGTTCAATGACATGAAAATGAAAGGCTTACAGCACCAGGTATTCCCAGGCAGTCTCCCATCCAAGTACTAACCAAGCCCAGCCCTGCTTAGCTTCCGAGATCAGACGAGGTCGGGCGTGCTCAGGGTGGTATGGCCGTAAGCTGCTGGCTCCAGCACAATGTCTCAATTTATGGATTCAAGTGATTAGGTGGCAAGTACCTGAAGTTACGAAGACAATCCTATAACCATACCTGCATGTTTGCATAATACCCTAACCCAAAGGCTCAGTTTGGCATTTATCCAACAGCACAGGCCCTGGATTGTTGAAGATGGCCTCAGGAACCAGCACAGGGCCTGGTGTGTTGTACATGGCCACAGCAAGCAGCACAGGGCCTGGTTTGGTGAAGATGGCCTCGGCCAGAAGCGCAGGGCCTGGTGTGATGTGAGTGGCCTGAGCAAGAGCAACAGGCCTTGGTGTGGTGTAAGTGGCCTCAGCCAGCAGCCACAGGCCCTGGTGTGGTGTAAGTCGCCTCAGCCAGAAGCCACAGGCACTGGTGTGGTGTAAGTGGCCTCAGCCAGCAGCAAAAGGGCCCTGGTGTGGTGTAAGTGGCCTCAGCCAGCAGCCACAGGCCCTGGTGTGGTGTAGGTGGCCTCAGCCAGCAGCCACAGGCCCTGGTGTGGTGTAAGTGGCCTCAGCCAGCAGCCACAGGCCCTGGTGTGGTGTAAGTGGCCTCAGCCAGCAGCCACAGGCCCTGGTGTGGTGTAAGTGGCCTCAGCCAGTGCCACAGGCCCTGGTGTGGTGTAAGTGGCCTGAGCAAGAGCCACAGACCCTGGTGTGGTGTAATTGGCCTCAGCCAGCAGCCACAGGCCCTGGTGTGGTGTAAGTCGCCTCAGCTAGAAGACACAGGCACTGGTGTGGTGTAAGTGGCCTCAGCCAGCAGCAAAAGGGCCCTGGTGTGGTGTAAGTGGCCTCAGCCAGCAGCCACAGGCCCTGGTGTGGTGTAGGTGGCCTCAGCCAGCAGCCACAGGCCCTGGTGTGGTGTAAGTGGCCTCAGCCAGCAGCCACAGGCCCTGGTGTGGTGTAAGTGGCCTCAGCCAGCAGCCACAGGCCCTGGTGTGGTGTAAGTGGCCTCAGCCAGTGCCACAGGCCCTGGTGTGGTGTAAGTGGCCTGAGCAAGAGCCACAGACCCTGGTGTGGTGTAATTGGCCTCAGCCAGCAGCCACAGGCCCTGGTGTGGTGTAAGTCGCCTCAGCTAGAAGACACAGGCACTGGTGTGGTGTAAGTGGCCTCAGCCAGCAGCAAAAGGGCCCTGGTGTGGTGTAAGTCGCCTCAGCCAGCAGCCACAGGCCCTGGTGTGGTGTAGGTGGCCTCAGCCAGCAGCCACACGCCCTGGTGTGGTGTAAGTGGCCTCAGCCAGCAGCCACAGGCCCTGGTGTGGTGTAAGTGGCCTCAGCCAGCAGCCACAGGCCCTGGTGTGGTGTAAGTGGCCTGAGCAAGAGCCACAGGCCCTGGTGTGGTGTAAGTGGCCTGAGCAAGAGCCACAGACCCTGGTGTGGTGTAATTGGCCTCAATAGCAACTAATGCCCTGGTGTGGTGTATGTGGCCTCAGGCAGCAGCCACAGGCCCTGTTGTGATGTAACTTGCCTGAGCAAGAGCCACAGACCCTGGTGTGGTGTAATTGGCCTCAATAGCAACTAATGCCCTGGTGTGGTGTAGGTGGCCTCAGCCAGCAGCCACAGGCCCTGGTGTGGTGTAAGTGGCCTCAGCCAGCAGCCACAGGCCCTGGTGTGGTGTAAGTGGCCTCAGCCAGAGCCACAGGCCCTGATGTGGTGTAAGTGGCCCCAGCCGGTCACTCAGGCCCTTGTGTGGTGTAGGTTGCATCAGCTAGCAGCACAAGACATTGGAAAAGAGCCAAAAGCAGTGTCGTTAATGTGCCCTCATTAATGGGCAGCTGCTTTTGGTCTTTTAATACACCCCTTCTCTGGATCAAAAGCGGTTCAATGACATGAAAATGAAGGGCTTACAGCACCAGGTATTCCCACGCAGTCTCCCATCCAAGTACTAACCAAGCCCAGCCCTGCTTAGCTTCCGAGATCAGACGAGGTCGGGCGTGCTCAGGGTGGTATGGCCGTAAGCTGCTGGCCCCAGCACAATGTCTCAATTTATGGATTCAAGTGATTAGGTGGCAAGTACCTGAAGTTACGAAGACAATCCTATAACCATACCTGCATGTTTGCATAATACCCTAACCCAAAGGCTCAGTTTGGCATTTATCCAACAGCACAGGCCCTGGATTGTTGAAGATGGCCTCAAGAACCAGCACAGGACCTGGTGTGTTTTACATGGCCACAGCAAGCAGCACAGGGCCTGGTTTGGTGAAGATGGCCTCAGCAAGCAGCCACAGGCCCTGGTTTGGTGTAAGTGGCCTCAGCCAGCAGCCACAGGCCCTGGTGTGGTCTAAGTGGCCTCAGTCAGTGCCACAGGCCCTGGTGTGGTGTAAGTGGCCTGAGCAAGAGCCACAGGCCCTGGTGTGGTGAAGATGGCCTTGGCCAGCAGCAAAAGGGCCCTGGTGTGGTCTAAGTGGCCTCAGCCAGCAGCCACAGGCCCTGGTGTGGTGTAGGTGGCCTCAGCCAGCAGCCACAGGCCCTGGTGTGGTGTAAGTGGCCTCAGCCAGCAGCCACAGGCCCTGGTGTGGTGTAAGTGGCCTCAGCCAGCAGCCACAGCCCCTGGTGTGGTGTAAGTGGCCTCAGCCAGTGCCACAGGCCCTGGTGTGGTGTAAGTGGCCTGAGCAAGAGCCACAGACCCTGGTGTGGTGTAATTGGCCTCAGCCAGCAGCCACAGGCCCTGGTGTGGTGTAAGTCGCCTCAGCCAGAAGCCACAGGCACTGGTGTGGTGTAAGTGGCCTCAGCCAGCAGCAAAAGGGCCCTGGTGTGGTGTAGGTGGCCTCAGCCAGCAGCCACAGGCCCTGGTGTGGTGTAAGTGGCCTCAGCCAGCAGCCACAGGCCCTGGTGTGGTGTAAGTGGCCTCAGCCAGCAGCCACAGGCCCTGGTGTGGTGTAAGTGGCCTCAGCCAGTGCCACAGGCCCTGGTGTGGTGTAAGTGGCCTGAGCAAGAGCCACAGGCCCTGGTGTGGTGTAAGTGGCCTGAGCAAGAGCCACAGACCCTGGTGTGGTGTAATTGGCCTCAATAGCAACTAATGCCCTGGTGTTGTGTAGGTGGCCTCAGCCAGCAGCCACAGGCCCTGGTGTGGTGTAAGTGGCCTCAGCCAGCAGCCACAGGCCCTGGTGTGGTGTAAGTGGCCTCAGCCAGAGCCACAGGCCCTGGTGTGGTGTAAGTGGCCTCAGCCAGTGCCACAGGCCCTGGTGTGGTGTAAGTGGCCTGAGCAAGAGCCACAGACCCTGGTGTGGTGTAATTGGCCTCAGCCAGCAGCCACAGGCCCTGGTGTGGTGTAAGTGGCCTCAGCCAGCAGCCACAGGCCCTGGTGTGGTGTAAGTGGCCTGAGCAAGAGCCACAGGCCCTGGTGTGGTGTAAGTGGCCTGAGCAAGAGCCACAGGCCCTGGTGTGGTGTAAGTGGCCTGAGCAAGAGCCACAGGCCCTGGTGTGGTGTAAGTGGCCTCAGCCAGCAGCCACAGGCCCTGGTGTGGTGTAAGTAGCCTCAGCCAGAAGCCACAGGCACTGGTGTGGTGTAAGTGGCCTCAGCCAGCAGCAAAAGGGCCCTGGTGTGGTGTAAGTCGCCTCAGCCAGCAGCCACAGGCCCTGGTGTGGTGTAGGTGGCCTCAGCCAGCAGCCACAGGCCCTGGTGTGGTGTAAGTGGCCTCAGCCAGTGCCACAGGCCCTGGTGTGGTGTAAGTGGCCTGAGCAAGAGCCACAGACCCTGGTGTGGTGTAATTGGCCTCAATAGCAACTAAGGCCCTGGTGTGGTGTATGTGGCCTCAGGCAGCAGCCACAGGCCCTGTTGTGATGTAACTTGCCTGAGCAAGAGCCACAGACCCTGGTGTGGTGTAATTGGCCTCAATAGCAACTAATGCCCTGGTGTGGTGTAGGTGGCCTCAGCCAGCAGCCACAGGCCCTGGTGTGGTGTAAGTGGCCTCAGCCAGCAGCCACAGGCCCTGGTGTGGTGTAAGTGGCCTCAGCCAGAGCCACAGGCCCTGATGTGGTGTAAGTGGCCCCAGCCGGTCACTCAGGCCCTGGTGTGGTGTAGGTGGCATCAGCTAGCAGCACAAGACATTGGAAAAGAGCCAAAAGCAATGTCGTTAATGTGCCCTCATTAATGGGGAGCTGCTTTTGGTCTTTTAATACACCCCTTCTCTGGATCAAAAGCGGTTCAATGACATGAAAATGAAAGGCTTACAGCACCAGGTATTCCCAGGCAGTCTCCCATCCAAGTACTAACCAAGCCCAGCCCTGCTTAGCTTCCGAGATCAGACGAGGTCGGGCGTGCTCAGGGTGGTATGGCCGTAAGCTGCTGGCCCCAGCACAATGTCTCAATTTATGGATTCAAGTGATTAGGTGGCAAGTACCTGAAGTTACGAAGACAATCCTATAACCATACCTGCATGTTTGCATAATACCCTAACCCAAAGGCTCAGTTTGGCATTTATCCAACAGCACAGGCCCTGGATTGTTGAAGATGGCCTCAAGAACCAGCACAGGACCTGGTGTGTTTTACATGGCCACAGCAAGCAGCACAGGGCCTGGTTTGGTGAAGATGGCCTCAGCAAGCAGCCACAGGCCCTGGTTTGGTGTAAGTGGCCTCAGCCAGCAGCCACAGGCCCTGGTGTGGTCTAAGTGGCCTCAGCCAGTGCCACAGGCCCTGGTGTGGTGTAAGTGGCCTGAGCAAGTGCCACAGGCCCTGGTGTGGTGTAAGTGGCCTAAGCCAGAGCCACAGGCCCTGGTGTGGTGTAAGTGGCCTCAATAGCAAATAAGGCCCTGGTGTGGTGTAAGTGGCCTGAGCAAGAACCACAGGGCCTGGTTTGGTGAAGATGGCCTCGGCCAGAAGCGCAGGGCCTGGTGTGATGTGAGTGGCCTGAGCAAGAGCCACAGGCCCTGGTGTGGTGTAAGTGGCCTCAGCCAGCAGCCACAGGCCCTGGTGTGGTGTAAGTCGCCTCAGCCAGAATCCACAGCCACTGGTGTGGTGTAAGTGGCCTCAGCCAGCAGCCACAGGCCCTGGTGTGGTGTAAGTGGCCTCAGCCAGTGCCACAGGCCCTGGTGTGGTGTAAGTGGCCTGAGCAAGAGCCACAGACCCTGGTGTGGTGTAATTGGCCTCAGCCAGCAGCCACAGGCGCTGGTGTGGTGTAAGTGGCCTCAGCCAGAAGCCACAGGCACTGGTGTGGTGTAAGTGGCCTCAGCCAGCAGCCACAGGCCCTGGTGTGGTGTAAGTCGCCTCAGCCAGAAGCCACAGGCCCTGGTGTGGTGTAAGTGGCCTCAGCCAGCAGCCACAGGCCCTGGTGTGGTCTAAGTGGCCTCAGTCAGTGCCACAGGCCCTGGTGTGGTGTAAGTGGCCTGAGCAAGAGCCACAGGCCCTGGTGTGGTGAAGATGGCCTTGGCCAGCAGCAAAAGGGCCCTGGTGTGGTCTAAGTGGCCTCAGCCAGCAGCCACAGGCCCTGGTGTGGTGTAGGTGGCCTCAGCCAGCAGCCACAGGCCCTGGTGTGGTGTAAGTGGCCTCAGCCAGCAGCCACAGGCCCTGGTGTGGTGTAAGTGGCCTCAGCCAGCAGCCACAGGCCCTGGTGTGGTGTAAGTGGCCTCAGCCAGCAGCCACAGGCCCTGGTGTGGTGTAAGTGGCCTCAGCCAGTGCCACAGGCCCTGGTGTGGTGTAAGTGGCCTGAGCAAGAGCCACAGGCCCTGGTGTGGTGTAAGTGGCCTGAGCAAGAGCCACAGACCCTGGTGTGGTGTAATTGGCCTCAATAGCAACTAATGCCCTGGTGTTGTGTAGGTGGCCTCAGCCAGCAGCCACAGGCCCTGGTGTGGTGTAAGTGGCCTCAGCCAGCAGCCACAGGCCCTGGTGTGGTGTAAGTGGCCTCAGCCAGAGCCACAGGCCCTGGTGTGGTGTAAGTGGCCTCAGCCAGTGCCACAGGCCCTGGTGTGGTGTAAGTGGCCTGAGCAAGAGCCACAGACCCTGGTGTGGTGTAATTGGCCTCAGCCAGCAGCCACAGGCCCTGGTGTGGTGTAAGTGGCCTCAGCCAGCAGCCACAGGCCCTGGTGTGGTGTAAGTGGCCTGAGCAAGAGCCACAGGCCCTGGTGTGGTGTAAGTGGCCTGAGCAAGAGCCACAGGCCCTGGTGTGGTGTAAGTGGCCTGAGCAAGAGCCACAGGCCCTGGTGTGGTGTAAGTGGCCTCAGCCAGCAGCCACAGGCCCTGGTGTGGTGTAAGTAGCCTCAGCCAGAAGCCACAGGCACTGGTGTGGTGTAAGTGGCCTCAGCCAGCAGCAAAAGGGCCCTGGTGTGGTGTAAGTCGCCTCAGCCAGCAGCCACAGGCCCTGGTGTGGTGTAGGTGGCCTCAGCCAGCAGCCACAGGCCCTGGTGTGGTGTAAGTGGCCTCAGCCAGTGCCACAGGCCCTGGTGTGGTGTAAGTGGCCTGAGCAAGAGCCACAGACCCTGGTGTGGTGTAATTGGCCTCAATAGCAACTAAGGCCCTGGTGTGGTGTATGTGGCCTCAGGCAGCAGCCACAGGCCCTGTTGTGATGTAACTTGCCTGAGCAAGAGCCATAGACCCTGGTGTGGTGTAATTGGCCTCAATAGCAACTAATGCCCTGGTGTGGTGTAGGTGGCCTCAGCCAGCAGCCACAGGCCCTGGTGTGGTGTAAGTGGCCTCAGCCAGCAGCCACAGGCCCTGGTGTGGTGTAAGTGGCCTCAGCCAGAGCCACAGGCCCTGATGTGGTGTAAGTGGCCCCAGCCGGTCACTCAGGCCCTGGTGAGTGTAGGTGGCATCAGCTAGCAGCACAAGACATTGGAAAAGAGCCAAAAGCAATGTCGTTAATGTGCCCTCATTAATGGGGAGCTGCTTTTGGTCTTTTAATACACCCCTTCTCTGGATCAAAAGCGGTTCAATGACATGAAAATGAAAGGCTTACAGCACCAGGTATTCCCAGGCAGTCTCCCATCCAAGTACTAACCAAGCCCAGCCCTGCTTAGCTTCCGAGATCAGACGAGGTCGGGCGTGCTCAGGGTGGTATGGCCGTAAGCTGCTGGCCCCAGCACAATGTCTCAATTTATGGATTCAAGTGATTAGGTGGCAAGTACCTGAAGTTACGAAGACAATCCTATAACCATACCTGCATGTTTGCATAATACCCTAACCCAAAGGCTCAGTTTGGCATTTATCCAACAGCACAGGCCCTGGATTGTTGAAGATGGCCTCAAGAACCAGCACAGGACCTGGTGTGTTTTACATGGCCACAGCAAGCAGCACAGGGCCTGGTTTGGTGAAGATGGCCTCAGCAAGCAGCCACAGGCCCTGGTTTGGTGTAAGTGGCCTCAGCCAGCAGCCACTGGCCCTGGTGTGGTGTAAGTGGCCTCAGCCAGCAGCCACAGGCCCTGGTGTGGTCTAAGTGGCCTCAGCCAGTGCCACAGGCCCTGGTGTGGTGTAAGTGGCCTGAGCAAGAGCCACAGGCCCTGGTGTGGTGTAAGTGGCCTCAGCCAGCAGCCACAGGCCCTGGTGTGGTGTAAGTGGCCTGAGCAAGTGCCACAGGCCCTGGTGTGGTGTAAGTGGCCTAAGCCAGAGCCACAGGCCCTGGTGTGGTGTAAGTGGCCTCAATAGCAAATAAGGCCCTGGTGTGGTGTAAGTGGCCTGAGCAAGAACCACAGGGCCTGGTTTGGTGAAGATGGCCTCGGCCAGAAGCGCAGGGCCTGGTGTGATGTGAGTGGCCTGAGCAAGAGCCACAGCCACTGGTGTGGTGTAAGTGGCCTCAGCCAGTGCCACAGGCCCTGGTGTGGTGTAAGTGGTCTGAGCAAGAGCCACAGACCCTGGTGTGGTGTAATTGGCCTCAGCCAGCAGCCACAGACCCTGGTGTGGTGTAATTGGCCTCAGCCAGCAGCCACAGACCCTGGTGTGGTGTAATTGGCCTCAATAGCAACTAATGCCCTGGTGTGGTGTAGGTGGCCTCAGCCAGCAGCCACAGGCCCTGGTGTGGTGTAAGTGGCCTCAGCCAGCAGCCACAGGCCCTGGTGTGGTGTAAGTGGCCTCAGCCAGAGCCACAGGCCCTGATGTGGTGTAAGTGGCCCCAGCCGGTCACTCAGGCCCTTGTGTGGTGTAGGTTGCATCAGCTAGCAGCACAAGACATTGGAAAAGAGCCAAAAGCAGTGTCGTTAATGTGCCCTCATTAATGGGCAGCTGCTTTTGGTCTTTTAATACACCCCTTCTCTGGATCAAAAGCGGTTCAATGACATGAAAATGAAAGGCTTACAGCACCAGGTATTCCCAGGCAGTCTCCCATCCAAGTACTAACCAAGCCCAGCCCTGCTTAGCTTCCGAGATCAGACGAGGTCGGGCGTGCTCAGGGTGGTATGGCCGTAAGCTGCTGGCTCCAGCACAATGTCTCAATTTATGGATTCAAGTGATTAGGTGGCAAGTACCTGAAGTTACGAAGACAATCCTATAACCATACCTGCATGTTTGCATAATACCCTAACCCAAAGGCTCAGTTTGGCATTTATCCAACAGCACAGGCCCTGGATTGTTGAAGATGGCCTCAGGAACCAGCACAGGGCCTGGTGTGTTGTACATGGCCACAGCAAGCAGCACAGGGCCTGGTTTGGTGAAGATGGCCTCGGCCAGAAGCGCAGGGCCTGGTGTGATGTGAGTGGCCTGAGCAAGAGCAACAGGCCTTGGTGTGGTGTAAGTGGCCTCAGCCAGCAGCCACAGGCCCTGGTGTGGTGTAAGTCGCCTCAGCCAGAAGCCACAGGCACTGGTGTGGTGTAAGTGGCCTCAGCCAGCAGCAAAAGGGCCCTGGTGTGGTGTAAGTGGCCTCAGCCAGCAGCCACAGGCCCTGGTGTGGTGTAGGTGGCCTCAGCCAGCAGCCACAGGCCCTGGTGTGGTGTAAGTGGCCTCAGCCAGCAGCCACAGGCCCTGGTGTGGTGTAAGTGGCCTCAGCCAGCAGCCACAGGCCCTGGTGTGGTGTAAGTGGCCTCAGCCAGTGCCACAGGCCCTGGTGTGGTGTAAGTGGCCTGAGCAAGAGCCACAGACCCTGGTGTGGTGTAATTGGCCTCAGCCAGCAGCCACAGGCCCTGGTGTGGTGTAAGTCGCCTCAGCTAGAAGACACAGGCACTGGTGTGGTGTAAGTGGCCTCAGCCAGCAGCAAAAGGGCCCTGGTGTGGTGTAAGTGGCCTCAGCCAGCAGCCACAGGCCCTGGTGTGGTGTAGGTGGCCTCAGCCAGCAGCCACAGGCCCTGGTGTGGTGTAAGTGGCCTCAGCCAGCAGCCACAGGCCCTGGTGTGGTGTAAGTGGCCTCAGCCAGCAGCCACAGGCCCTGGTGTGGTGTAAGTGGCCTCAGCCAGTGCCACAGGCCCTGGTGTGGTGTAAGTGGCCTGAGCAAGAGCCACAGACCCTGGTGTGGTGTAATTGGCCTCAGCCAGCAGCCACAGGCCCTGGTGTGGTGTAAGTCGCCTCAGCTAGAAGACACAGGCACTGGTGTGGTGTAAGTGGCCTCAGCCAGCAGCAAAAGGGCCCTGGTGTGGTGTAAGTCGCCTCAGCCAGCAGCCACAGGCCCTGGTGTGGTGTAGGTGGCCTCAGCCAGCAGCCACACGCCCTGGTGTGGTGTAAGTGGCCTCAGCCAGCAGCCACAGGCCCTGGTGTGGTGTAAGTGGCCTCAGCCAGCAGCCACAGGCCCTGGTGTGGTGTAAGTGGCCTGAGCAAGAGCCACAGGCCCTGGTGTGGTGTAAGTGGCCTGAGCAAGAGCCACAGACCCTGGTGTGGTGTAATTGGCCTCAATAGCAACTAATGCCCTGGTGTGGTGTATGTGGCCTCAGGCAGCAGCCACAGGCCCTGTTGTGATGTAACTTGCCTGAGCAAGAGCCACAGACCCTGGTGTGGTGTAATTGGCCTCAATAGCAACTAATGCCCTGGTGTGGTGTAGGTGGCCTCAGCCAGCAGCCACAGGCCCTGGTGTGGTGTAAGTGGCCTCAGCCAGCAGCCACAGGCCCTGGTGTGGTGTAAGTGGCCTCAGCCAGAGCCACAGGCCCTGATGTGGTGTAAGTGGCCCCAGCCGGTCACTCAGGCCCTTGTGTGGTGTAGGTTGCATCAGCTAGCAGCACAAGACATTGGAAAAGAGCCAAAAGCAGTGTCGTTAATGTGCCCTCATTAATGGGCAGCTGCTTTTGGTCTTTTAATACACCCCTTCTCTGGATCAAAAGCGGTTCAATGACATGAAAATGAAGGGCTTACAGCACCAGGTATTCCCACGCAGTCTCCCATCCAAGTACTAACCAAGCCCAGCCCTGCTTAGCTTCCGAGATCAGACGAGGTCGGGCGTGCTCAGGGTGGTATGGCCGTAAGCTGCTGGCCCCAGCACAATGTCTCAATTTATGGATTCAAGTGATTAGGTGGCAAGTACCTGAAGTTACGAAGACAATCCTATAACCATACCTGCATGTTTGCATAATACCCTAACCCAAAGGCTCAGTTTGGCATTTATCCAACAGCACAGGCCCTGGATTGTTGAAGATGGCCTCAAGAACCAGCACAGGACCTGGTGTGTTTTACATGGCCACAGCAAGCAGCACAGGGCCTGGTTTGGTGAAGATGGCCTCAGCAAGCAGCCACAGGCCCTGGTTTGGTGTAAGTGGCCTCAGCCAGCAGCCACAGGCCCTGGTGTGGTCTAAGTGGCCTCAGTCAGTGCCACAGGCCCTGGTGTGGTGTAAGTGGCCTGAGCAAGAGCCACAGGCCCTGGTGTGGTGAAGATGGCCTTGGCCAGCAGCAAAAGGGCCCTGGTGTGGTCTAAGTGGCCTCAGCCAGCAGCCACAGGCCCTGGTGTGGTGTAGGTGGCCTCAGCCAGCAGCCACAGGCCCTGGTGTGGTGTAAGTGGCCTCAGCCAGCAGCCACAGGCCCTGGTGTGGTGTAAGTGGCCTCAGCCAGCAGCCACAGCCCCTGGTGTGGTGTAAGTGGCCTCAGCCAGTGCCACAGGCCCTGGTGTGGTGTAAGTGGCCTGAGCAAGAGCCACAGACCCTGGTGTGGTGTAATTGGCCTCAGCCAGCAGCCACAGGCCCTGGTGTGGTGTAAGTCGCCTCAGCCAGAAGCCACAGGCACTGGTGTGGTGTAAGTGGCCTCAGCCAGCAGCAAAAGGGCCCTGGTGTGGTGTAGGTGGCCTCAGCCAGCAGCCACAGGCCCTGGTGTGGTGTAAGTGGCCTCAGCCAGCAGCCACAGGCCCTGGTGTGGTGTAAGTGGCCTCAGCCAGCAGCCACAGGCCCTGGTGTGGTGTAAGTGGCCTCAGCCAGTGCCACAGGCCCTGGTGTGGTGTAAGTGGCCTGAGCAAGAGCCACAGGCCCTGGTGTGGTGTAAGTGGCCTGAGCAAGAGCCACAGACCCTGGTGTGGTGTAATTGGCCTCAATAGCAACTAATGCCCTGGTGTTGTGTAGGTGGCCTCAGCCAGCAGCCACAGGCCCTGGTGTGGTGTAAGTGGCCTCAGCCAGCAGCCACAGGCCCTGGTGTGGTGTAAGTGGCCTCAGCCAGAGCCACAGGCCCTGGTGTGGTGTAAGTGGCCTCAGCCAGTGCCACAGGCCCTGGTGTGGTGTAAGTGGCCTGAGCAAGAGCCACAGACCCTGGTGTGGTGTAATTGGCCTCAGCCAGCAGCCACAGGCCCTGGTGTGGTGTAAGTGGCCTCAGCCAGCAGCCACAGGCCCTGGTGTGGTGTAAGTGGCCTGAGCAAGAGCCACAGGCCCTGGTGTGGTGTAAGTGGCCTGAGCAAGAGCCACAGGCCCTGGTGTGGTGTAAGTGGCCTGAGCAAGAGCCACAGGCCCTGGTGTGGTGTAAGTGGCCTCAGCCAGCAGCCACAGGCCCTGGTGTGGTGTAAGTAGCCTCAGCCAGAAGCCACAGGCACTGGTGTGGTGTAAGTGGCCTCAGCCAGCAGCAAAAGGGCCCTGGTGTGGTGTAAGTCGCCTCAGCCAGCAGCCACAGGCCCTGGTGTGGTGTAGGTGGCCTCAGCCAGCAGCCACAGGCCCTGGTGTGGTGTAAGTGGCCTCAGCCAGTGCCACAGGCCCTGGTGTGGTGTAAGTGGCCTGAGCAAGAGCCACAGACCCTGGTGTGGTGTAATTGGCCTCAATAGCAACTAAGGCCCTGGTGTGGTGTATGTGGCCTCAGGCAGCAGCCACAGGCCCTGTTGTGATGTAACTTGCCTGAGCAAGAGCCACAGACCCTGGTGTGGTGTAATTGGCCTCAATAGCAACTAATGCCCTGGTGTGGTGTAGGTGGCCTCAGCCAGCAGCCACAGGCCCTGGTGTGGTGTAAGTGGCCTCAGCCAGCAGCCACAGGCCCTGGTGTGGTGTAAGTGGCCTCAGCCAGAGCCACAGGCCCTGATGTGGTGTAAGTGGCCCCAGCCGGTCACTCAGGCCCTGGTGTGGTGTAGGTGGCATCAGCTAGCAGCACAAGACATTGGAAAAGAGCCAAAAGCAATGTCGTTAATGTGCCCTCATTAATGGGGAGCTGCTTTTGGTCTTTTAATACACCCCTTCTCTGGATCAAAAGCGGTTCAATGACATGAAAATGAAAGGCTTACAGCACCAGGTATTCCCAGGCAGTCTCCCATCCAAGTACTAACCAAGCCCAGCCCTGCTTAGCTTCCGAGATCAGACGAGGTCGGGCGTGCTCAGGGTGGTATGGCCGTAAGCTGCTGGCCCCAGCACAATGTCTCAATTTATGGATTCAAGTGATTAGGTGGCAAGTACCTGAAGTTACGAAGACAATCCTATAACCATACCTGCATGTTTGCATAATACCCTAACCCAAAGGCTCAGTTTGGCATTTATCCAACAGCACAGGCCCTGGATTGTTGAAGATGGCCTCAAGAACCAGCACAGGACCTGGTGTGTTTTACATGGCCACAGCAAGCAGCACAGGGCCTGGTTTGGTGAAGATGGCCTCAGCAAGCAGCCACAGGCCCTGGTTTGGTGTAAGTGGCCTCAGCCAGCAGCCACAGGCCCTGGTGTGGTCTAAGTGGCCTCAGCCAGTGCCACAGGCCCTGGTGTGGTGTAAGTGGCCTGAGCAAGTGCCACAGGCCCTGGTGTGGTGTAAGTGGCCTAAGCCAGAGCCACAGGCCCTGGTGTGGTGTAAGTGGCCTCAATAGCAAATAAGGCCCTGGTGTGGTGTAAGTGGCCTGAGCAAGAACCACAGGGCCTGGTTTGGTGAAGATGGCCTCGGCCAGAAGCGCAGGGCCTGGTGTGATGTGAGTGGCCTGAGCAAGAGCCACAGGCCCTGGTGTGGTGTAAGTGGCCTCAGCCAGCAGCCACAGGCCCTGGTGTGGTGTAAGTCGCCTCAGCCAGAATCCACAGCCACTGGTGTGGTGTAAGTGGCCTCAGCCAGCAGCCACAGGCCCTGGTGTGGTGTAAGTGGCCTCAGCCAGTGCCACAGGCCCTGGTGTGGTGTAAGTGGCCTGAGCAAGAGCCACAGACCCTGGTGTGGTGTAATTGGCCTCAGCCAGCAGCCACAGGCGCTGGTGTGGTGTAAGTGGCCTCAGCCAGAAGCCACAGGCACTGGTGTGGTGTAAGTGGCCTCAGCCAGCAGCCACAGGCCCTGGTGTGGTGTAAGTCGCCTCAGCCAGAAGCCACAGGCCCTGGTGTGGTGTAAGTGGCCTCAGCCAGCAGCCACAGGCCCTGGTGTGGTCTAAGTGGCCTCAGTCAGTGCCACAGGCCCTGGTGTGGTGTAAGTGGCCTGAGCAAGAGCCACAGGCCCTGGTGTGGTGAAGATGGCCTTGGCCAGCAGCAAAAGGGCCCTGGTGTGGTCTAAGTGGCCTCAGCCAGCAGCCACAGGCCCTGGTGTGGTGTAGGTGGCCTCAGCCAGCAGCCACAGGCCCTGGTGTGGTGTAAGTGGCCTCAGCCAGCAGCCACAGGCCCTGGTGTGGTGTAAGTGGCCTCAGCCAGCAGCCACAGGCCCTGGTGTGGTGTAAGTGGCCTCAGCCAGCAGCCACAGGCCCTGGTGTGGTGTAAGTGGCCTCAGCCAGTGCCACAGGCCCTGGTGTGGTGTAAGTGGCCTGAGCAAGAGCCACAGGCCCTGGTGTGGTGTAAGTGGCCTGAGCAAGAGCCACAGACCCTGGTGTGGTGTAATTGGCCTCAATAGCAACTAATGCCCTGGTGTTGTGTAGGTGGCCTCAGCCAGCAGCCACAGGCCCTGGTGTGGTGTAAGTGGCCTCAGCCAGCAGCCACAGGCCCTGGTGTGGTGTAAGTGGCCTCAGCCAGAGCCACAGGCCCTGGTGTGGTGTAAGTGGCCTCAGCCAGTGCCACAGGCCCTGGTGTGGTGTAAGTGGCCTGAGCAAGAGCCACAGACCCTGGTGTGGTGTAATTGGCCTCAGCCAGCAGCCACAGGCCCTGGTGTGGTGTAAGTGGCCTCAGCCAGCAGCCACAGGCCCTGGTGTGGTGTAAGTGGCCTGAGCAAGAGCCACAGGCCCTGGTGTGGTGTAAGTGGCCTGAGCAAGAGCCACAGGCCCTGGTGTGGTGTAAGTGGCCTGAGCAAGAGCCACAGGCCCTGGTGTGGTGTAAGTGGCCTCAGCCAGCAGCCACAGGCCCTGGTGTGGTGTAAGTAGCCTCAGCCAGAAGCCACAGGCACTGGTGTGGTGTAAGTGGCCTCAGCCAGCAGCAAAAGGGCCCTGGTGTGGTGTAAGTCGCCTCAGCCAGCAGCCACAGGCCCTGGTGTGGTGTAGGTGGCCTCAGCCAGCAGCCACAGGCCCTGGTGTGGTGTAAGTGGCCTCAGCCAGTGCCACAGGCCCTGGTGTGGTGTAAGTGGCCTGAGCAAGAGCCACAGACCCTGGTGTGGTGTAATTGGCCTCAATAGCAACTAAGGCCCTGGTGTGGTGTATGTGGCCTCAGGCAGCAGCCACAGGCCCTGTTGTGATGTAACTTGCCTGAGCAAGAGCCATAGACCCTGGTGTGGTGTAATTGGCCTCAATAGCAACTAATGCCCTGGTGTGGTGTAGGTGGCCTCAGCCAGCAGCCACAGGCCCTGGTGTGGTGTAAGTGGCCTCAGCCAGCAGCCACAGGCCCTGGTGTGGTGTAAGTGGCCTCAGCCAGAGCCACAGGCCCTGATGTGGTGTAAGTGGCCCCAGCCGGTCACTCAGGCCCTGGTGAGTGTAGGTGGCATCAGCTAGCAGCACAAGACATTGGAAAAGAGCCAAAAGCAATGTCGTTAATGTGCCCTCATTAATGGGGAGCTGCTTTTGGTCTTTTAATACACCCCTTCTCTGGATCAAAAGCGGTTCAATGACATGAAAATGAAAGGCTTACAGCACCAGGTATTCCCAGGCAGTCTCCCATCCAAGTACTAACCAAGCCCAGCCCTGCTTAGCTTCCGAGATCAGACGAGGTCGGGCGTGCTCAGGGTGGTATGGCCGTAAGCTGCTGGCCCCAGCACAATGTCTCAATTTATGGATTCAAGTGATTAGGTGGCAAGTACCTGAAGTTACGAAGACAATCCTATAACCATACCTGCATGTTTGCATAATACCCTAACCCAAAGGCTCAGTTTGGCATTTATCCAACAGCACAGGCCCTGGATTGTTGAAGATGGCCTCAAGAACCAGCACAGGACCTGGTGTGTTTTACATGGCCACAGCAAGCAGCACAGGGCCTGGTTTGGTGAAGATGGCCTCAGCAAGCAGCCACAGGCCCTGGTTTGGTGTAAGTGGCCTCAGCCAGCAGCCACTGGCCCTGGTGTGGTGTAAGTGGCCTCAGCCAGCAGCCACAGGCCCTGGTGTGGTCTAAGTGGCCTCAGCCAGTGCCACAGGCCCTGGTGTGGTGTAAGTGGCCTGAGCAAGAGCCACAGGCCCTGGTGTGGTGTAAGTGGCCTCAGCCAGCAGCCACAGGCCCTGGTGTGGTGTAAGTGGCCTGAGCAAGTGCCACAGGCCCTGGTGTGGTGTAAGTGGCCTAAGCCAGAGCCACAGGCCCTGGTGTGGTGTAAGTGGCCTCAATAGCAAATAAGGCCCTGGTGTGGTGTAAGTGGCCTGAGCAAGAACCACAGGGCCTGGTTTGGTGAAGATGGCCTCGGCCAGAAGCGCAGGGCCTGGTGTGATGTGAGTGGCCTGAGCAAGAGCCACAGCCACTGGTGTGGTGTAAGTGGCCTCAGCCAGTGCCACAGGCCCTGGTGTGGTGTAAGTGGTCTGAGCAAGAGCCACAGACCCTGGTGTGGTGTAATTGGCCTCAGCCAGCAGCCACAGACCCTGGTGTGGTGTAATTGGCCTCAATAGCAACTAATGCCCTGGTGTGGTGTAGGTGGCCTCAGCCAGCAGCCACAGGCCCTGGTGTGGTGTAAGTGGCCTCAGCCAGCAGCCACAGGCCCTGGTGTGGTGTAAGTGGCCTCAGCCAGAGCCACAGGCCCTGATGTGGTGTAAGTGGCCCCAGCCGGTCACTCAGGCCCTTGTGTGGTGTAGGTTGCATCAGCTAGCAGCACAAGACATTGGAAAAGAGCCAAAAGCAGTGTCGTTAATGTGCCCTCATTAATGGGCAGCTGCTTTTGGTCTTTTAATACACCCCTTCTCTGGATCAAAAGCGGTTCAATGACATGAAAATGAAAGGCTTACAGCACCAGGTATTCCCAGGCAGTCTCCCATCCAAGTACTAACCAAGCCCAGCCCTGCTTAGCTTCCGAGATCAGACGAGGTCGGGCGTGCTCAGGGTGGTATGGCCGTAAGCTGCTGGCTCCAGCACAATGTCTCAATTTATGGATTCAAGTGATTAGGTGGCAAGTACCTGAAGTTACGAAGACAATCCTATAACCATACCTGCATGTTTGCATAATACCCTAACCCAAAGGCTCAGTTTGGCATTTATCCAACAGCACAGGCCCTGGATTGTTGAAGATGGCCTCAGGAACCAGCACAGGGCCTGGTGTGTTGTACATGGCCACAGCAAGCAGCACAGGGCCTGGTTTGGTGAAGATGGCCTCGGCCAGAAGCGCAGGGCCTGGTGTGATGTGAGTGGCCTGAGCAAGAGCAACAGGCCTTGGTGTGGTGTAAGTGGCCTCAGCCAGCAGCCACAGGCCCTGGTGTGGTGTAAGTCGCCTCAGCCAGAAGCCACAGGCACTGGTGTGGTGTAAGTGGCCTCAGCCAGCAGCAAAAGGGCCCTGGTGTGGTGTAAGTGGCCTCAGCCAGCAGCCACAGGCCCTGGTGTGGTGTAGGTGGCCTCAGCCAGCAGCCACAGGCCCTGGTGTGGTGTAAGTGGCCTCAGCCAGCAGCCACAGGCCCTGGTGTGGTGTAAGTGGCCTCAGCCAGCAGCCACAGGCCCTGGTGTGGTGTAAGTGGCCTCAGCCAGTGCCACAGGCCCTGGTGTGGTGTAAGTGGCCTGAGCAAGAGCCACAGACCCTGGTGTGGTGTAATTGGCCTCAGCCAGCAGCCACAGGCCCTGGTGTGGTGTAAGTCGCCTCAGCTAGAAGACACAGGCACTGGTGTGGTGTAAGTGGCCTCAGCCAGCAGCAAAAGGGCCCTGGTGTGGTGTAAGTGGCCTCAGCCAGCAGCCACAGGCCCTGGTGTGGTGTAGGTGGCCTCAGCCAGCAGCCACAGGCCCTGGTGTGGTGTAAGTGGCCTCAGCCAGCAGCCACAGGCCCTGGTGTGGTGTAAGTGGCCTCAGCCAGCAGCCACAGGCCCTGGTGTGGTGTAAGTGGCCTCAGCCAGTGCCACAGGCCCTGGTGTGGTGTAAGTGGCCTGAGCAAGAGCCACAGACCCTGGTGTGGTGTAATTGGCCTCAGCCAGCAGCCACAGGCCCTGGTGTGGTGTAAGTCGCCTCAGCTAGAAGACACAGGCACTGGTGTGGTGTAAGTGGCCTCAGCCAGCAGCAAAAGGGCCCTGGTGTGGTGTAAGTCGCCTCAGCCAGCAGCCACAGGCCCTGGTGTGGTGTAGGTGGCCTCAGCCAGCAGCCACACGCCCTGGTGTGGTGTAAGTGGCCTCAGCCAGCAGCCACAGGCCCTGGTGTGGTGTAAGTGGCCTCAGCCAGCAGCCACAGGCCCTGGTGTGGTGTAAGTGGCCTGAGCAAGAGCCACAGGCCCTGGTGTGGTGTAAGTGGCCTGAGCAAGAGCCACAGACCCTGGTGTGGTGTAATTGGCCTCAATAGCAACTAATGCCCTGGTGTGGTGTATGTGGCCTCAGGCAGCAGCCACAGGCCCTGTTGTGATGTAACTTGCCTGAGCAAGAGCCACAGACCCTGGTGTGGTGTAATTGGCCTCAATAGCAACTAATGCCCTGGTGTGGTGTAGGTGGCCTCAGCCAGCAGCCACAGGCCCTGGTGTGGTGTAAGTGGCCTCAGCCAGCAGCCACAGGCCCTGGTGTGGTGTAAGTGGCCTCAGCCAGAGCCACAGGCCCTGATGTGGTGTAAGTGGCCCCAGCCGGTCACTCAGGCCCTTGTGTGGTGTAGGTTACATCAGCTAGCAGCACAAGACATTGGAAAAGAGCCAAAAGCAGTGTCGTTAATGTGCCCTCATTAATGGGCAGCTGCTTTTGGTCTTTTAATACACCCCTTCTCTGGATCAAAAGCGGTTCAATGACATGAAAATGAAGGGCTTACAGCACCAGGTATTCCCACGCAGTCTCCCATCCAAGTACTAACCAAGCCCAGCCCTGCTTAGCTTCCGAGATCAGACGAGGTCGGGCGTGCTCAGGGTGGTATGGCCGTAAGCTGCTGGCCCCAGCACAATGTCTCAATTTATGGATTCAAGTGATTAGGTGGCAAGTACCTGAAGTTACGAAGACAATCCTATAACCATACCTGCATGTTTGCATAATACCCTAACCCAAAGGCTCAGTTTGGCATTTATCCAACAGCACAGGCCCTGGATTGTTGAAGATGGCCTCAAGAACCAGCACAGGACCTGGTGTGTTTTACATGGCCACAGCAAGCAGCACAGGGCCTGGTTTGGTGAAGATGGCCTCAGCAAGCAGCCACAGGCCCTGGTTTGGTGTAAGTGGCCTCAGCCAGCAGCCACAGGCCCTGGTGTGGTCTAAGTGGCCTCAGTCAGTGCCACAGGCCCTGGTGTGGTGTAAGTGGCCTGAGCAAGAGCCACAGGCCCTGGTGTGGTGAAGATGGCCTTGGCCAGCAGCAAAAGGGCCCTGGTGTGGTCTAAGTGGCCTCAGCCAGCAGCCACAGGCCCTGGTGTGGTGTAGGTGGCCTCAGCCAGCAGCCACAGGCCCTGGTGTGGTGTAAGTGGCCTCAGCCAGCAGCCACAGGCCCTGGTGTGGTGTAAGTGGCCTCAGCCAGCAGCCACAGGCCCTGGTGTGGTGTAAGTAGCCTCAGCCAGAAGCCACAGGCACTGGTGTGGTGTAAGTGGCCTCAGCCAGCAGCAAAAGGGCCCTGGTGTGGTGTAAGTGGCCTCAGCCAGCAGCCACAGGCCCTGGTGTGGTCTAAGTGGCCTCAGTCAGTGCCACAGGCCCTGGTGTGGTGTAAGTGGCCTGAGCAAGAGCCACAGGCCCTGGTGTGGTGAAGATGGCCTTGGCCAGCAGCAAAAGGGCCCTGGTGTGGTCTAAGTGGCCTCAGCCAGCAGCCACAGGCCCTGGTGTGGTGTAGGTGGCCTCAGCCAGCAGCCACAGGCCCTGGTGTGGTGTAAGTGGCCTCAGCCAGCAGCCACAGGCCCTGGTGTGGTGTAAGTGGCCTCAGCCAGCAGCCACAGGCCCTGGTGTGGTGTAAGTAGCCTCAGCCAGAAGCCACAGGCACTGGTGTGGTGTAAGTGGCCTCAGCCAGCAGCAAAAGGGCCCTGGTGTGGTGTAAGTCGCCTCAGCCAGCAGCCACAGGCCCTGGTGTGGTGTAGGTGGCCTCAGCCAGCAGCCACAGGCCCTGGTGTGGTGTAAGTGGCCTCAGCCAGTGCCACAGGCCCTGGTGTGGTGTAAGTGGCCTGAGCAAGAGCCACAGACCCTGGTGTGGTGTAATTGGCCTCAATAGCAACTAAGGCCCTGGTGTGGTGTATGTGGCCTCAGGCAGCAGCCACAGGCCCTGTTGTGATGTAACTTGCCTGAGCAAGAGCCACAGACCCTGGTGTGGTGTAATTGGCCTCAATAGCAACTAATGCCCTGGTGTGGTGTAGGTGGCCTCAGCCAGCAGCCACAGGCCCTGGTGTGGTGTAAGTGGCCTCAGCCAGCAGCCACAGGCCCTGGTGTGGTGTAAGTGGCCTCAGCCAGAGCCACAGGCCCTGATGTGGTGTAAGTGGCCCCAGCCGGTCACTCAGGCCCTGGTGTGGTGTAGGTGGCATCAGCTAGCAGCACAAGACATTGGAAAAGAGCCAAAAGCAATGTCGTTAATGTGCCCTCATTAATGGGGAGCTGCTTTTGGTCTTTTAATACACCCCTTCTCTGGATCAAAAGCGGTTCAATGACATGAAAATGAAAGGCTTACAGCACCAGGTATTCCCAGGCAGTCTCCCATCCAAGTACTAACCAAGCCCAGCCCTGCTTAGCTTCCGAGATCAGACGAGGTCGGGCGTGCTCAGGGTGGTATGGCCGTAAGCTGCTGGCCCCAGCACAATGTCTCAATTTATGGATTCAAGTGATTAGGTGGCAAGTACCTGAAGTTACGAAGACAATCCTATAACCATACCTGCATGTTTGCATAATACCCTAACCCAAAGGCTCAGTTTGGCATTTATCCAACAGCACAGGCCCTGGATTGTTGAAGATGGCCTCAAGAACCAGCACAGGACCTGGTGTGTTTTACATGGCCACAGCAAGCAGCACAGGGCCTGGTTTGGTGAAGATGGCCTCAGCAAGCAGCCACAGGCCCTGGTTTGGTGTAAGTGGCCTCAGCCAGCAGCCACAGGCCCTGGTGTGGTCTAAGTGGCCTCAGCCAGTGCCACAGGCCCTGGTGTGGTGTAAGTGGCCTGAGCAAGTGCCACAGGCCCTGGTGTGGTGTAAGTGGCCTAAGCCAGAGCCACAGGCCCTGGTGTGGTGTAAGTGGCCTCAATAGCAAATAAGGCCCTGGTGTGGTGTAAGTGGCCTGAGCAAGAACCACAGGGCCTGGTTTGGTGAAGATGGCCTCGGCCAGAAGCGCAGGGCCTGGTGTGATGTGAGTGGCCTGAGCAAGAGCCACAGGCCCTGGTGTGGTGTAAGTGGCCTCAGCCAGCAGCCACAGGCCCTGGTGTGGTGTAAGTCGCCTCAGCCAGAATCCACAGCCACTGGTGTGGTGTAAGTGGCCTCAGCCAGCAGCCACAGGCCCTGGTGTGGTGTAAGTGGCCTCAGCCAGTGCCACAGGCCCTGGTGTGGTGTAAGTGGCCTGAGCAAGAGCCACAGACCCTGGTGTGGTGTAATTGGCCTCAGCCAGCAGCCACAGGCGCTGGTGTGGTGTAAGTGGCCTCAGCCAGAAGCCACAGGCACTGGTGTGGTGTAAGTGGCCTCAGCCAGCAGCCACAGGCCCTGGTGTGGTGTAAGTCGCCTCAGCCAGAAGCCACAGGCCCTGGTGTGGTGTAAGTGGCCTCAGCCAGCAGCCACAGGCCCTGGTGTGGTCTAAGTGGCCTCAGTCAGTGCCACAGGCCCTGGTGTGGTGTAAGTGGCCTGAGCAAGAGCCACAGGCCCTGGTGTGGTGAAGATGGCCTTGGCCAGCAGCAAAAGGGCCCTGGTGTGGTCTAAGTGGCCTCAGCCAGCAGCCACAGGCCCTGGTGTGGTGTAGGTGGCCTCAGCCAGCAGCCACAGGCCCTGGTGTGGTGTAAGTGGCCTCAGCCAGCAGCCACAGGCCCTGGTGTGGTGTAAGTGGCCTCAGCCAGCAGCCACAGGCCCTGGTGTGGTGTAAGTGGCCTCAGCCAGCAGCCACAGGCCCTGGTGTGGTGTAAGTGGCCTCAGCCAGTGCCACAGGCCCTGGTGTGGTGTAAGTGGCCTGAGCAAGAGCCACAGGCCCTGGTGTGGTGTAAGTGGCCTGAGCAAGAGCCACAGACCCTGGTGTGGTGTAATTGGCCTCAATAGCAACTAATGCCCTGGTGTTGTGTAGGTGGCCTCAGCCAGCAGCCACAGGCCCTGGTGTGGTGTAAGTGGCCTCAGCCAGCAGCCACAGGCCCTGGTGTGGTGTAAGTGGCCTCAGCCAGAGCCACAGGCCCTGGTGTGGTGTAAGTGGCCTCAGCCAGTGCCACAGGCCCTGGTGTGGTGTAAGTGGCCTGAGCAAGAGCCACAGACCCTGGTGTGGTGTAATTGGCCTCAGCCAGCAGCCACAGGCCCTGGTGTGGTGTAAGTGGCCTCAGCCAGCAGCCACAGGCCCTGGTGTGGTGTAAGTGGCCTGAGCAAGAGCCACAGGCCCTGGTGTGGTGTAAGTGGCCTGAGCAAGAGCCACAGGCCCTGGTGTGGTGTAAGTGGCCTGAGCAAGAGCCACAGGCCCTGGTGTGGTGTAAGTGGCCTCAGCCAGCAGCCACAGGCCCTGGTGTGGTGTAAGTAGCCTCAGCCAGAAGCCACAGGCACTGGTGTGGTGTAAGTGGCCTCAGCCAGCAGCAAAAGGGCCCTGGTGTGGTGTAAGTCGCCTCAGCCAGCAGCCACAGGCCCTGGTGTGGTGTAGGTGGCCTCAGCCAGCAGCCACAGGCCCTGGTGTGGTGTAAGTGGCCTCAGCCAGTGCCACAGGCCCTGGTGTGGTGTAAGTGGCCTGAGCAAGAGCCACAGACCCTGGTGTGGTGTAATTGGCCTCAATAGCAACTAAGGCCCTGGTGTGGTGTATGTGGCCTCAGGCAGCAGCCACAGGCCCTGTTGTGATGTAACTTGCCTGAGCAAGAGCCATAGACCCTGGTGTGGTGTAATTGGCCTCAATAGCAACTAATGCCCTGGTGTGGTGTAGGTGGCCTCAGCCAGCAGCCACAGGCCCTGGTGTGGTGTAAGTGGCCTCAGCCAGCAGCCACAGGCCCTGGTGTGGTGTAAGTGGCCTCAGCCAGAGCCACAGGCCCTGATGTGGTGTAAGTGGCCCCAGCCGGTCACTCAGGCCCTGGTGAGTGTAGGTGGCATCAGCTAGCAGCACAAGACATTGGAAAAGAGCCAAAAGCAATGTCGTTAATGTGCCCTCATTAATGGGGAGCTGCTTTTGGTCTTTTAATACACCCCTTCTCTGGATCAAAAGCGGTTCAATGACATGAAAATGAAAGGCTTACAGCACCAGGTATTCCCAGGCAGTCTCCCATCCAAGTACTAACCAAGCCCAGCCCTGCTTAGCTTCCGAGATCAGACGAGGTCGGGCGTGCTCAGGGTGGTATGGCCGTAAGCTGCTGGCCCCAGCACAATGTCTCAATTTATGGATTCAAGTGATTAGGTGGCAAGTACCTGAAGTTACGAAGACAATCCTATAACCATACCTGCATGTTTGCATAATACCCTAACCCAAAGGCTCAGTTTGGCATTTATCCAACAGCACAGGCCCTGGATTGTTGAAGATGGCCTCAAGAACCAGCACAGGACCTGGTGTGTTTTACATGGCCACAGCAAGCAGCACAGGGCCTGGTTTGGTGAAGATGGCCTCAGCAAGCAGCCACAGGCCCTGGTTTGGTGTAAGTGGCCTCAGCCAGCAGCCACTGGCCCTGGTGTGGTGTAAGTGGCCTCAGCCAGCAGCCACAGGCCCTGGTGTGGTCTAAGTGGCCTCAGCCAGTGCCACAGGCCCTGGTGTGGTGTAAGTGGCCTGAGCAAGAGCCACAGGCCCTGGTGTGGTGTAAGTGGCCTCAGCCAGCAGCCACAGGCCCTGGTGTGGTGTAAGTGGCCTGAGCAAGTGCCACAGGCCCTGGTGTGGTGTAAGTGGCCTAAGCCAGAGCCACAGGCCCTGGTGTGGTGTAAGTGGCCTCAATAGCAAATAAGGCCCTGGTGTGGTGTAAGTGGCCTGAGCAAGAACCACAGGGCCTGGTTTGGTGAAGATGGCCTCGGCCAGAAGCGCAGGGCCTGGTGTGATGTGAGTGGCCTGAGCAAGAGCCACAGCCACTGGTGTGGTGTAAGTGGCCTCAGCCAGTGCCACAGGCCCTGGTGTGGTGTAAGTGGTCTGAGCAAGAGCCACAGACCCTGGTGTGGTGTAATTGGCCTCAGCCAGCAGCCACAGACCCTGGTGTGGTGTAATTGGCCTCAATAGCAACTAATGCCCTGGTGTGGTGTAGGTGGCCTCAGCCAGCAGCCACAGGCCCTGGTGTGGTGTAAGTGGCCTCAGCCAGCAGCCACAGGCCCTGGTGTGGTGTAAGTGGCCTCAGCCAGAGCCACAGGCCCTGATGTGGTGTAAGTGGCCCCAGCCGGTCACTCAGGCCCTTGTGTGGTGTAGGTTGCATCAGCTAGCAGCACAAGACATTGGAAAAGAGCCAAAAGCAGTGTCGTTAATGTGCCCTCATTAATGGGCAGCTGCTTTTGGTCTTTTAATACACCCCTTCTCTGGATCAAAAGCGGTTCAATGACATGAAAATGAAAGGCTTACAGCACCAGGTATTCCCAGGCAGTCTCCCATCCAAGTACTAACCAAGCCCAGCCCTGCTTAGCTTCCGAGATCAGACGAGGTCGGGCGTGCTCAGGGTGGTATGGCCGTAAGCTGCTGGCTCCAGCACAATGTCTCAATTTATGGATTCAAGTGATTAGGTGGCAAGTACCTGAAGTTACGAAGACAATCCTATAACCATACCTGCATGTTTGCATAATACCCTAACCCAAAGGCTCAGTTTGGCATTTATCCAACAGCACAGGCCCTGGATTGTTGAAGATGGCCTCAGGAACCAGCACAGGGCCTGGTGTGTTGTACATGGCCACAGCAAGCAGCACAGGGCCTGGTTTGGTGAAGATGGCCTCGGCCAGAAGCGCAGGGCCTGGTGTGATGTGAGTGGCCTGAGCAAGAGCAACAGGCCTTGGTGTGGTGTAAGTGGCCTCAGCCAGCAGCCACAGGCCCTGGTGTGGTGTAAGTCGCCTCAGCCAGAAGCCACAGGCACTGGTGTGGTGTAAGTGGCCTCAGCCAGCAGCAAAAGGGCCCTGGTGTGGTGTAAGTGGCCTCAGCCAGCAGCCACAGGCCCTGGTGTGGTGTAGGTGGCCTCAGCCAGCAGCCACAGGCCCTGGTGTGGTGTAAGTGGCCTCAGCCAGCAGCCACAGGCCCTGGTGTGGTGTAAGTGGCCTCAGCCAGCAGCCACAGGCCCTGGTGTGGTGTAAGTGGCCTCAGCCAGTGCCACAGGCCCTGGTGTGGTGTAAGTGGCCTGAGCAAGAGCCACAGACCCTGGTGTGGTGTAATTGGCCTCAGCCAGCAGCCACAGGCCCTGGTGTGGTGTAAGTCGCCTCAGCTAGAAGACACAGGCACTGGTGTGGTGTAAGTGGCCTCAGCCAGCAGCAAAAGGGCCCTGGTGTGGTGTAAGTGGCCTCAGCCAGCAGCCACAGGCCCTGGTGTGGTGTAGGTGGCCTCAGCCAGCAGCCACAGGCCCTGGTGTGGTGTAAGTGGCCTCAGCCAGCAGCCACAGGCCCTGGTGTGGTGTAAGTGGCCTCAGCCAGCAGCCACAGGCCCTGGTGTGGTGTAAGTGGCCTCAGCCAGTGCCACAGGCCCTGGTGTGGTGTAAGTGGCCTGAGCAAGAGCCACAGACCCTGGTGTGGTGTAATTGGCCTCAGCCAGCAGCCACAGGCCCTGGTGTGGTGTAAGTCGCCTCAGCTAGAAGACACAGGCACTGGTGTGGTGTAAGTGGCCTCAGCCAGCAGCAAAAGGGCCCTGGTGTGGTGTAAGTCGCCTCAGCCAGCAGCCACAGGCCCTGGTGTGGTGTAGGTGGCCTCAGCCAGCAGCCACACGCCCTGGTGTGGTGTAAGTGGCCTCAGCCAGCAGCCACAGGCCCTGGTGTGGTGTAAGTGGCCTCAGCCAGCAGCCACAGGCCCTGGTGTGGTGTAAGTGGCCTGAGCAAGAGCCACAGGCCCTGGTGTGGTGTAAGTGGCCTGAGCAAGAGCCACAGACCCTGGTGTGGTGTAATTGGCCTCAATAGCAACTAATGCCCTGGTGTGGTGTATGTGGCCTCAGGCAGCAGCCACAGGCCCTGTTGTGATGTAACTTGCCTGAGCAAGAGCCACAGACCCTGGTGTGGTGTAATTGGCCTCAATAGCAACTAATGCCCTGGTGTGGTGTAGGTGGCCTCAGCCAGCAGCCACAGGCCCTGGTGTGGTGTAAGTGGCCTCAGCCAGCAGCCACAGGCCCTGGTGTGGTGTAAGTGGCCTCAGCCAGAGCCACAGGCCCTGATGTGGTGTAAGTGGCCCCAGCCGGTCACTCAGGCCCTTGTGTGGTGTAGGTTGCATCAGCTAGCAGCACAAGACATTGGAAAAGAGCCAAAAGCAGTGTCGTTAATGTGCCCTCATTAATGGGCAGCTGCTTTTGGTCTTTTAATACACCCCTTCTCTGGATCAAAAGCGGTTCAATGACATGAAAATGAAGGGCTTACAGCACCAGGTATTCCCACGCAGTCTCCCATCCAAGTACTAACCAAGCCCAGCCCTGCTTAGCTTCCGAGATCAGACGAGGTCGGGCGTGCTCAGGGTGGTATGGCCGTAAGCTGCTGGCCCCAGCACAATGTCTCAATTTATGGATTCAAGTGATTAGGTGGCAAGTACCTGAAGTTACGAAGACAATCCTATAACCATACCTGCATGTTTGCATAATACCCTAACCCAAAGGCTCAGTTTGGCATTTATCCAACAGCACAGGCCCTGGATTGTTGAAGATGGCCTCAAGAACCAGCACAGGACCTGGTGTGTTTTACATGGCCACAGCAAGCAGCACAGGGCCTGGTTTGGTGAAGATGGCCTCAGCAAGCAGCCACAGGCCCTGGTTTGGTGTAAGTGGCCTCAGCCAGCAGCCACAGGCCCTGGTGTGGTCTAAGTGGCCTCAGTCAGTGCCACAGGCCCTGGTGTGGTGTAAGTGGCCTGAGCAAGAGCCACAGGCCCTGGTGTGGTGAAGATGGCCTTGGCCAGCAGCAAAAGGGCCCTGGTGTGGTCTAAGTGGCCTCAGCCAGCAGCCACAGGCCCTGGTGTGGTGTAGGTGGCCTCAGCCAGCAGCCACAGGCCCTGGTGTGGTGTAAGTGGCCTCAGCCAGCAGCCACAGGCCCTGGTGTGGTGTAAGTGGCCTCAGCCAGCAGCCACAGGCCCTGGTGTGGTGTAAGTGGCCTCAGCCAGTGCCACAGGCCCTGGTGTGGTGTAAGTGGCCTGAGCAAGAGCCACAGACCCTGGTGTGGTGTAATTGGCCTCAGCCAGCAGCCACAGGCCCTGGTGTGGTGTAAGTCGCCTCAGCCAGAAGCCACAGGCACTGGTGTGGTGTAAGTGGCCTCAGCCAGCAGCAAAAGGGCCCTGGTGTGGTGTAGGTGGCCTCAGCCAGCAGCCACAGGCCCTGGTGTGGTGTAAGTGGCCTCAGCCAGCAGCCACAGGCCCTGGTGTGGTGTAAGTGGCCTCAGCCAGCAGCCACAGGCCCTGGTGTGGTGTAAGTGGCCTCAGCCAGTGCCACAGGCCCTGGTGTGGTGTAAGTGGCCTGAGCAAGAGCCACAGGCCCTGGTGTGGTGTAAGTGGCCTGAGCAAGAGCCACAGACCCTGGTGTGGTGTAATTGGCCTCAATAGCAACTAATGCCCTGGTGTTGTGTAGGTGGCCTCAGCCAGCAGCCACAGGCCCTGGTGTGGTGTAAGTGGCCTCAGCCAGCAGCCACAGGCCCTGGTGTGGTGTAAGTGGCCTCAGCCAGAGCCACAGGCCCTGGTGTGGTGTAAGTGGCCTCAGCCAGTGCCACAGGCCCTGGTGTGGTGTAAGTGGCCTGAGCAAGAGCCACAGACCCTGGTGTGGTGTAATTGGCCTCAGCCAGCAGCCACAGGCCCTGGTGTGGTGTAAGTGGCCTCAGCCAGCAGCCACAGGCCCTGGTGTGGTGTAAGTGGCCTGAGCAAGAGCCACAGGCCCTGGTGTGGTGTAAGTGGCCTGAGCAAGAGCCACAGGCCCTGGTGTGGTGTAAGTGGCCTGAGCAAGAGCCACAGGCCCTGGTGTGGTGTAAGTGGCCTCAGCCAGCAGCCACAGGCCCTGGTGTGGTGTAAGTAGCCTCAGCCAGAAGCCACAGGCACTGGTGTGGTGTAAGTGGCCTCAGCCAGCAGCAAAAGGGCCCTGGTGTGGTGTAAGTCGCCTCAGCCAGCAGCCACAGGCCCTGGTGTGGTGTAGGTGGCCTCAGCCAGCAGCCACAGGCCCTGGTGTGGTGTAAGTGGCCTCAGCCAGTGCCACAGGCCCTGGTGTGGTGTAAGTGGCCTGAGCAAGAGCCACAGACCCTGGTGTGGTGTAATTGGCCTCAATAGCAACTAAGGCCCTGGTGTGGTGTATGTGGCCTCAGGCAGCAGCCACAGGCCCTGTTGTGATGTAACTTGCCTGAGCAAGAGCCACAGACCCTGGTGTGGTGTAATTGGCCTCAATAGCAACTAATGCCCTGGTGTGGTGTAGGTGGCCTCAGCCAGCAGCCACAGGCCCTGGTGTGGTGTAAGTGGCCTCAGCCAGCAGCCACAGGCCCTGGTGTGGTGTAAGTGGCCTCAGCCAGAGCCACAGGCCCTGATGTGGTGTAAGTGGCCCCAGCCGGTCACTCAGGCCCTGGTGTGGTGTAGGTGGCATCAGCTAGCAGCACAAGACATTGGAAAAGAGCCAAAAGCAATGTCGTTAATGTGCCCTCATTAATGGGGAGCTGCTTTTGGTCTTTTAATACACCCCTTCTCTGGATCAAAAGCGGTTCAATGACATGAAAATGAAAGGCTTACAGCACCAGGTATTCCCAGGCAGTCTCCCATCCAAGTACTAACCAAGCCCAGCCCTGCTTAGCTTCCGAGATCAGACGAGGTCGGGCGTGCTCAGGGTGGTATGGCCGTAAGCTGCTGGCCCCAGCACAATGTCTCAATTTATGGATTCAAGTGATTAGGTGGCAAGTACCTGAAGTTACGAAGACAATCCTATAACCATACCTGCATGTTTGCATAATACCCTAACCCAAAGGCTCAGTTTGGCATTTATCCAACAGCACAGGCCCTGGATTGTTGAAGATGGCCTCAAGAACCAGCACAGGACCTGGTGTGTTTTACATGGCCACAGCAAGCAGCACAGGCCCTGGTTTGGTGTAAGTGGCCTCAGCCAGCAGCCACAGGCCCTGGTGTGGTCTAAGTGGCCTCAGTCAGTGCCACAGGCCCTGGTGTGGTGTAAGTGGCCTGAGCAAGAGCCACAGGCCCTGGTGTGGTGAAGATGGCCTTGGCCAGCAGCAAAAGGGCCCTGGTGTGGTCTAAGTGGCCTCAGCCAGCAGCCACTGGCCCTGGTGTGGTGTAAGTGGCCTCAGCCAGCAGCCACAGGCCCTGGTGTGGTCTAAGTGGCCTCAGCCAGTGCCACAGGCCCTGGTGTGGTGTAAGTGGCCTGAGCAAGAGCCACAGGCCCTGGTGTGGTGTAAGTGGCCTCAGCCAGCAGCCACAGGCCCTGGTGTGGTGTAAGTGGCCTGAGCAAGTGCCACAGGCCCTGGTGTGGTGTAAGTGGCCTAAGCCAGAGCCACAGGCCCTGGTGTGGTGTAAGTGGCCTCAATAGCAAATAAGGCCCTGGTGTGGTGTAAGTGGCCTGAGCAAGAACCACAGGGCCTGGTTTGGTGAAGATGGCCTCGGCCAGAAGCGCAGGGCCTGGTGTGATGTGAGTGGCCTGAGCAAGAGCCACAGCCACTGGTGTGGTGTAAGTGGCCTCAGCCAGTGCCACAGGCCCTGGTGTGGTGTAAGTGGTCTGAGCAAGAGCCACAGACCCTGGTGTGGTGTAATTGGCCTCAGCCAGCAGCCACAGACCCTGGTGTGGTGTAATTGGCCTCAATAGCAACTAATGCCCTGGTGTGGTGTAGGTGGCCTCAGCCAGCAGCCACAGGCCCTGGTGTGGTGTAAGTGGCCTCAGCCAGCAGCCACAGGCCCTGGTGTGGTGTAAGTGGCCTCAGCCAGAGCCACAGGCCCTGATGTGGTGTAAGTGGCCCCAGCCGGTCACTCAGGCCCTTGTGTGGTGTAGGTTGCATCAGCTAGCAGCACAAGACATTGGAAAAGAGCCAAAAGCAGTGTCGTTAATGTGCCCTCATTAATGGGCAGCTGCTTTTGGTCTTTTAATACACCCCTTCTCTGGATCAAAAGCGGTTCAATGACATGAAAATGAAAGGCTTACAGCACCAGGTATTCCCAGGCAGTCTCCCATCCAAGTACTAACCAAGCCCAGCCCTGCTTAGCTTCCGAGATCAGACGAGGTCGGGCGTGCTCAGGGTGGTATGGCCGTAAGCTGCTGGCTCCAGCACAATGTCTCAATTTATGGATTCAAGTGATTAGGTGGCAAGTACCTGAAGTTACGAAGACAATCCTATAACCATACCTGCATGTTTGCATAATACCCTAACCCAAAGGCTCAGTTTGGCATTTATCCAACAGCACAGGCCCTGGATTGTTGAAGATGGCCTCAGGAACCAGCACAGGGCCTGGTGTGTTGTACATGGCCACAGCAAGCAGCACAGGGCCTGGTTTGGTGAAGATGGCCTCGGCCAGAAGCGCAGGGCCTGGTGTGATGTGAGTGGCCTGAGCAAGAGCAACAGGCCTTGGTGTGGTGTAAGTGGCCTCAGCCAGCAGCCACAGGCCCTGGTGTGGTGTAAGTCGCCTCAGCCAGAAGCCACAGGCACTGGTGTGGTGTAAGTGGCCTCAGCCAGCAGCAAAAGGGCCCTGGTGTGGTGTAAGTGGCCTCAGCCAGCAGCCACAGGCCCTGGTGTGGTGTAGGTGGCCTCAGCCAGCAGCCACAGGCCCTGGTGTGGTGTAAGTGGCCTCAGCCAGCAGCCACAGGCCCTGGTGTGGTGTAAGTGGCCTCAGCCAGCAGCCACAGGCCCTGGTGTGGTGTAAGTGGCCTCAGCCAGTGCCACAGGCCCTGGTGTGGTGTAAGTGGCCTGAGCAAGAGCCACAGACCCTGGTGTGGTGTAATTGGCCTCAGCCAGCAGCCACAGGCCCTGGTGTGGTGTAAGTCGCCTCAGCTAGAAGACACAGGCACTGGTGTGGTGTAAGTGGCCTCAGCCAGCAGCAAAAGGGCCCTGGTGTGGTGTAAGTGGCCTCAGCCAGCAGCCACAGGCCCTGGTGTGGTGTAGGTGGCCTCAGCCAGCAGCCACAGGCCCTGGTGTGGTGTAAGTGGCCTCAGCCAGCAGCCACAGGCCCTGGTGTGGTGTAAGTGGCCTCAGCCAGCAGCCACAGGCCCTGGTGTGGTGTAAGTGGCCTCAGCCAGTGCCACAGGCCCTGGTGTGGTGTAAGTGGCCTGAGCAAGAGCCACAGACCCTGGTGTGGTGTAATTGGCCTCAGCCAGCAGCCACAGGCCCTGGTGTGGTGTAAGTCGCCTCAGCTAGAAGACACAGGCACTGGTGTGGTGTAAGTGGCCTCAGCCAGCAGCAAAAGGGCCCTGGTGTGGTGTAAGTCGCCTCAGCCAGCAGCCACAGGCCCTGGTGTGGTGTAGGTGGCCTCAGCCAGCAGCCACACGCCCTGGTGTGGTGTAAGTGGCCTCAGCCAGCAGCCACAGGCCCTGGTGTGGTGTAAGTGGCCTCAGCCAGCAGCCACAGGCCCTGGTGTGGTGTAAGTGGCCTGAGCAAGAGCCACAGGCCCTGGTGTGGTGTAAGTGGCCTGAGCAAGAGCCACAGACCCTGGTGTGGTGTAATTGGCCTCAATAGCAACTAATGCCCTGGTGTGGTGTATGTGGCCTCAGGCAGCAGCCACAGGCCCTGTTGTGATGTAACTTGCCTGAGCAAGAGCCACAGACCCTGGTGTGGTGTAATTGGCCTCAATAGCAACTAATGCCCTGGTGTGGTGTAGGTGGCCTCAGCCAGCAGCCACAGGCCCTGGTGTGGTGTAAGTGGCCTCAGCCAGCAGCCACAGGCCCTGGTGTGGTGTAAGTGGCCTCAGCCAGAGCCACAGGCCCTGATGTGGTGTAAGTGGCCCCAGCCGGTCACTCAGGCCCTTGTGTGGTGTAGGTTGCATCAGCTAGCAGCACAAGACATTGGAAAAGAGCCAAAAGCAGTGTCGTTAATGTGCCCTCATTAATGGGCAGCTGCTTTTGGTCTTTTAATACACCCCTTCTCTGGATCAAAAGCGGTTCAATGACATGAAAATGAAGGGCTTACAGCACCAGGTATTCCCACGCAGTCTCCCATCCAAGTACTAACCAAGCCCAGCCCTGCTTAGCTTCCGAGATCAGACGAGGTCGGGCGTGCTCAGGGTGGTATGGCCGTAAGCTGCTGGCCCCAGCACAATGTCTCAATTTATGGATTCAAGTGATTAGGTGGCAAGTACCTGAAGTTACGAAGACAATCCTATAACCATACCTGCATGTTTGCATAATACCCTAACCCAAAGGCTCAGTTTGGCATTTATCCAACAGCACAGGCCCTGGATTGTTGAAGATGGCCTCAAGAACCAGCACAGGACCTGGTGTGTTTTACATGGCCACAGCAAGCAGCACAGGGCCTGGTTTGGTGAAGATGGCCTCAGCAAGCAGCCACAGGCCCTGGTTTGGTGTAAGTGGCCTCAGCCAGCAGCCACAGGCCCTGGTGTGGTCTAAGTGGCCTCAGTCAGTGCCACAGGCCCTGGTGTGGTGTAAGTGGCCTGAGCAAGAGCCACAGGCCCTGGTGTGGTGAAGATGGCCTTGGCCAGCAGCAAAAGGGCCCTGGTGTGGTCTAAGTGGCCTCAGCCAGCAGCCACAGGCCCTGGTGTGGTGTAGGTGGCCTCAGCCAGCAGCCACAGGCCCTGGTGTGGTGTAAGTGGCCTCAGCCAGCAGCCACAGGCCCTGGTGTGGTGTAAGTGGCCTCAGCCAGCAGCCACAGGCCCTGGTGTGGTGTAAGTGGCCTCAGCCAGTGCCACAGGCCCTGGTGTGGTGTAAGTGGCCTGAGCAAGAGCCACAGACCCTGGTGTGGTGTAATTGGCCTCAGCCAGCAGCCACAGGCCCTGGTGTGGTGTAAGTCGCCTCAGCCAGAAGCCACAGGCACTGGTGTGGTGTAAGTGGCCTCAGCCAGCAGCAAAAGGGCCCTGGTGTGGTGTAGGTGGCCTCAGCCAGCAGCCACAGGCCCTGGTGTGGTGTAAGTGGCCTCAGCCAGCAGCCACAGGCCCTGGTGTGGTGTAAGTGGCCTCAGCCAGCAGCCACAGGCCCTGGTGTGGTGTAAGTGGCCTCAGCCAGTGCCACAGGCCCTGGTGTGGTGTAAGTGGCCTGAGCAAGAGCCACAGGCCCTGGTGTGGTGTAAGTGGCCTGAGCAAGAGCCACAGACCCTGGTGTGGTGTAATTGGCCTCAATAGCAACTAATGCCCTGGTGTTGTGTAGGTGGCCTCAGCCAGCAGCCACAGGCCCTGGTGTGGTGTAAGTGGCCTCAGCCAGCAGCCACAGGCCCTGGTGTGGTGTAAGTGGCCTCAGCCAGAGCCACAGGCCCTGGTGTGGTGTAAGTGGCCTCAGCCAGTGCCACAGGCCCTGGTGTGGTGTAAGTGGCCTGAGCAAGAGCCACAGACCCTGGTGTGGTGTAATTGGCCTCAGCCAGCAGCCACAGGCCCTGGTGTGGTGTAAGTGGCCTCAGCCAGCAGCCACAGGCCCTGGTGTGGTGTAAGTGGCCTGAGCAAGAGCCACAGGCCCTGGTGTGGTGTAAGTGGCCTGAGCAAGAGCCACAGGCCCTGGTGTGGTGTAAGTGGCCTGAGCAAGAGCCACAGGCCCTGGTGTGGTGTAAGTGGCCTCAGCCAGCAGCCACAGGCCCTGGTGTGGTGTAAGTAGCCTCAGCCAGAAGCCACAGGCACTGGTGTGGTGTAAGTGGCCTCAGCCAGCAGCAAAAGGGCCCTGGTGTGGTGTAAGTCGCCTCAGCCAGCAGCCACAGGCCCTGGTGTGGTGTAGGTGGCCTCAGCCAGCAGCCACAGGCCCTGGTGTGGTGTAAGTGGCCTCAGCCAGTGCCACAGGCCCTGGTGTGGTGTAAGTGGCCTGAGCAAGAGCCACAGACCCTGGTGTGGTGTAATTGGCCTCAATAGCAACTAAGGCCCTGGTGTGGTGTATGTGGCCTCAGGCAGCAGCCACAGGCCCTGTTGTGATGTAACTTGCCTGAGCAAGAGCCACAGACCCTGGTGTGGTGTAATTGGCCTCAATAGCAACTAATGCCCTGGTGTGGTGTAGGTGGCCTCAGCCAGCAGCCACAGGCCCTGGTGTGGTGTAAGTGGCCTCAGCCAGCAGCCACAGGCCCTGGTGTGGTGTAAGTGGCCTCAGCCAGAGCCACAGGCCCTGATGTGGTGTAAGTGGCCCCAGCCGGTCACTCAGGCCCTGGTGTGGTGTAGGTGGCATCAGCTAGCAGCACAAGACATTGGAAAAGAGCCAAAAGCAATGTCGTTAATGTGCCCTCATTAATGGGGAGCTGCTTTTGGTCTTTTAATACACCCCTTCTCTGGATCAAAAGCGGTTCAATGACATGAAAATGAAAGGCTTACAGCACCAGGTATTCCCAGGCAGTCTCCCATCCAAGTACTAACCAAGCCCAGCCCTGCTTAGCTTCCGAGATCAGACGAGGTCGGGCGTGCTCAGGGTGGTATGGCCGTAAGCTGCTGGCCCCAGCACAATGTCTCAATTTATGGATTCAAGTGATTAGGTGGCAAGTACCTGAAGTTACGAAGACAATCCTATAACCATACCTGCATGTTTGCATAATACCCTAACCCAAAGGCTCAGTTTGGCATTTATCCAACAGCACAGGCCCTGGATTGTTGAAGATGGCCTCAAGAACCAGCACAGGACCTGGTGTGTTTTACATGGCCACAGCAAGCAGCACAGGCCCTGGTTTGGTGTAAGTGGCCTCAGCCAGCAGCCACAGGCCCTGGTGTGGTCTAAGTGGCCTCAGTCAGTGCCACAGGCCCTGGTGTGGTGTAAGTGGCCTGAGCAAGAGCCACAGGCCCTGGTGTGGTGAAGATGGCCTTGGCCAGCAGCAAAAGGGCCCTGGTGTGGTCTAAGTGGCCTCAGCCAGCAGCCACAGGCCCTGGTGTGGTGTAGGTGGCCTCAGCCAGCAGCCACAGGCCCTGGTGTGGTGTAAGTGGCCTCAGCCAGCAGCCACAGGCCCTGGTGTGGTGTAAGTGGCCTCAGCCAGCAGCCACAGGCCCTGGTGTGGTGTAAGTGGCCTCAGCCAGTGCCACAGGCCCTGGTGTGGTGTAAGTGGCCTGAGCAAGAGCCACAGACCCTGGTGTGGTGTAATTGGCCTCAGCCAGCAGCCACAGGCCCTGGTGTGGTGTAAGTCGCCTCAGCCAGAAGCCACAGGCACTGGTGTGGTGTAAGTGGCCTCAGCCAGCAGCAAAAGGGCCCTGGTGTGGTGTAGGTGGCCTCAGCCAGCAGCCACAGGCCCTGGTGTGGTGTAAGTGGCCTCAGCCAGCAGCCACAGGCCCTGGTGTGGTGTAAGTGGCCTCAGCCAGCAGCCACAGGCCCTGGTGTGGTGTAAGTGGCCTCAGCCAGTGCCACAGGCCCTGGTGTGGTGTAAGTGGCCTGAGCAAGAGCCACAGGCCCTGGTGTGGTGTAAGTGGCCTGAGCAAGAGCCACAGACCCTGGTGTGGTGTAATTGGCCTCAATAGCAACTAATGCCCTGGTGTTGTGTAGGTGGCCTCAGCCAGCAGCCACAGGCCCTGGTGTGGTGTAAGTGGCCTCAGCCAGCAGCCACAGGCCCTGGTGTGGTGTAAGTGGCCTCAGCCAGAGCCACAGGCCCTGGTGTGGTGTAAGTGGCCTCAGCCAGTGCCACAGGCCCTGGTGTGGTGTAAGTGGCCTGAGCAAGAGCCACAGACCCTGGTGTGGTGTAATTGGCCTCAGCCAGCAGCCACAGGCCCTGGTGTGGTGTAAGTGGCCTCAGCCAGCAGCCACAGGCCCTGGTGTGGTGTAAGTGGCCTGAGCAAGAGCCACAGGCCCTGGTGTGGTGTAAGTGGCCTGAGCAAGAGCCACAGGCCCTGGTGTGGTGTAAGTGGCCTGAGCAAGAGCCACAGGCCCTGGTGTGGTGTAAGTGGCCTCAGCCAGCAGCCACAGGCCCTGGTGTGGTGTAAGTAGCCTCAGCCAGAAGCCACAGGCACTGGTGTGGTGTAAGTGGCCTCAGCCAGCAGCAAAAGGGCCCTGGTGTGGTGTAAGTCGCCTCAGCCAGCAGCCACAGGCCCTGGTGTGGTGTAGGTGGCCTCAGCCAGCAGCCACAGGCCCTGGTGTGGTGTAAGTGGCCTCAGCCAGTGCCACAGGCCCTGGTGTGGTGTAAGTGGCCTGAGCAAGAGCCACAGACCCTGGTGTGGTGTAATTGGCCTCAATAGCAACTAAGGCCCTGGTGTGGTGTATGTGGCCTCAGGCAGCAGCCACAGGCCCTGTTGTGATGTAACTTGCCTGAGCAAGAGCCACAGACCCTGGTGTGGTGTAATTGGCCTCAATAGCAACTAATGCCCTGGTGTGGTGTAGGTGGCCTCAGCCAGCAGCCACAGGCCCTGGTGTGGTGTAAGTGGCCTCAGCCAGCAGCCACAGGCCCTGGTGTGGTGTAAGTGGCCTCAGCCAGAGCCACAGGCCCTGATGTGGTGTAAGTGGCCCCAGCCGGTCACTCAGGCCCTGGTGTGGTGTAGGTGGCATCAGCTAGCAGCACAAGACATTGGAAAAGAGCCAAAAGCAATGTCGTTAATGTGCCCTCATTAATGGGGAGCTGCTTTTGGTCTTTTAATACACCCCTTCTCTGGATCAAAAGCGGTTCAATGACATGAAAATGAAAGGCTTACAGCACCAGGTATTCCCAGGCAGTCTCCCATCCAAGTACTAACCAAGCCCAGCCCTGCTTAGCTTCCGAGATCAGACGAGGTCGGGCGTGCTCAGGGTGGTATGGCCGTAAGCTGCTGGCCCCAGCACAATGTCTCAATTTATGGATTCAAGTGATTAGGTGGCAAGTACCTGAAGTTACGAAGACAATCCTATAACCATACCTGCATGTTTGCATAATACCCTAACCCAAAGGCTCAGTTTGGCATTTATCCAACAGCACAGGCCCTGGATTGTTGAAGATGGCCTCAAGAACCAGCACAGGACCTGGTGTGTTTTACATGGCCACAGCAAGCAGCACAGGGCCTGGTTTGGTGAAGATGGCCTCAGCAAGCAGCCACAGGCCCTGGTTTGGTGTAAGTGGCCTCAGCCAGCAGCCACAGGCCCTGGTGTGGTCTAAGTGGCCTCAGCCAGTGCCACAGGCCCTGGTGTGGTGTAAGTGGCCTGAGCAAGTGCCACAGGCCCTGGTGTGGTGTAAGTGGCCTAAGCCAGAGCCACAGGCCCTGGTGTGGTGTAAGTGGCCTCAATAGCAAATAAGGCCCTGGTGTGGTGTAAGTGGCCTGAGCAAGAACCACAGGGCCTGGTTTGGTGAAGATGGCCTCGGCCAGAAGCGCAGGGCCTGGTGTGATGTGAGTGGCCTGAGCAAGAGCCACAGGCCCTGGTGTGGTGTAAGTGGCCTCAGCCAGCAGCCACAGGCCCTGGTGTGGTGTAAGTCGCCTCAGCCAGAATCCACAGCCACTGGTGTGGTGTAAGTGGCCTCAGCCAGCAGCCACAGGCCCTGGTGTGGTGTAAGTGGCCTCAGCCAGTGCCACAGGCCCTGGTGTGGTGTAAGTGGCCTGAGCAAGAGCCACAGACCCTGGTGTGGTGTAATTGGCCTCAGCCAGCAGCCACAGGCGCTGGTGTGGTGTAAGTGGCCTCAGCCAGAAGCCACAGGCACTGGTGTGGTGTAAGTGGCCTCAGCCAGCAGCCACAGGCCCTGGTGTGGTGTAAGTCGCCTCAGCCAGAAGCCACAGGCCCTGGTGTGGTGTAAGTGGCCTCAGCCAGCAGCCACAGGCCCTGGTGTGGTCTAAGTGGCCTCAGTCAGTGCCACAGGCCCTGGTGTGGTGTAAGTGGCCTGAGCAAGAGCCACAGGCCCTGGTGTGGTGAAGATGGCCTTGGCCAGCAGCAAAAGGGCCCTGGTGTGGTCTAAGTGGCCTCAGCCAGCAGCCACAGGCCCTGGTGTGGTGTAGGTGGCCTCAGCCAGCAGCCACAGGCCCTGGTGTGGTGTAAGTGGCCTCAGCCAGCAGCCACAGGCCCTGGTGTGGTGTAAGTGGCCTCAGCCAGCAGCCACAGGCCCTGGTGTGGTGTAAGTGGCCTCAGCCAGCAGCCACAGGCCCTGGTGTGGTGTAAGTGGCCTCAGCCAGTGCCACAGGCCCTGGTGTGGTGTAAGTGGCCTGAGCAAGAGCCACAGGCCCTGGTGTGGTGTAAGTGGCCTGAGCAAGAGCCACAGACCCTGGTGTGGTGTAATTGGCCTCAATAGCAACTAATGCCCTGGTGTTGTGTAGGTGGCCTCAGCCAGCAGCCACAGGCCCTGGTGTGGTGTAAGTGGCCTCAGCCAGCAGCCACAGGCCCTGGTGTGGTGTAAGTGGCCTCAGCCAGAGCCACAGGCCCTGGTGTGGTGTAAGTGGCCTCAGCCAGTGCCACAGGCCCTGGTGTGGTGTAAGTGGCCTGAGCAAGAGCCACAGACCCTGGTGTGGTGTAATTGGCCTCAGCCAGCAGCCACAGGCCCTGGTGTGGTGTAAGTGGCCTCAGCCAGCAGCCACAGGCCCTGGTGTGGTGTAAGTGGCCTGAGCAAGAGCCACAGGCCCTGGTGTGGTGTAAGTGGCCTGAGCAAGAGCCACAGGCCCTGGTGTGGTGTAAGTGGCCTGAGCAAGAGCCACAGGCCCTGGTGTGGTGTAAGTGGCCTCAGCCAGCAGCCACAGGCCCTGGTGTGGTGTAAGTAGCCTCAGCCAGAAGCCACAGGCACTGGTGTGGTGTAAGTGGCCTCAGCCAGCAGCAAAAGGGCCCTGGTGTGGTGTAAGTCGCCTCAGCCAGCAGCCACAGGCCCTGGTGTGGTGTAGGTGGCCTCAGCCAGCAGCCACAGGCCCTGGTGTGGTGTAAGTGGCCTCAGCCAGTGCCACAGGCCCTGGTGTGGTGTAAGTGGCCTGAGCAAGAGCCACAGACCCTGGTGTGGTGTAATTGGCCTCAATAGCAACTAAGGCCCTGGTGTGGTGTATGTGGCCTCAGGCAGCAGCCACAGGCCCTGTTGTGATGTAACTTGCCTGAGCAAGAGCCATAGACCCTGGTGTGGTGTAATTGGCCTCAATAGCAACTAATGCCCTGGTGTGGTGTAGGTGGCCTCAGCCAGCAGCCACAGGCCCTGGTGTGGTGTAAGTGGCCTCAGCCAGCAGCCACAGGCCCTGGTGTGGTGTAAGTGGCCTCAGCCAGAGCCACAGGCCCTGATGTGGTGTAAGTGGCCCCAGCCGGTCACTCAGGCCCTGGTGAGTGTAGGTGGCATCAGCTAGCAGCACAAGACATTGGAAAAGAGCCAAAAGCAATGTCGTTAATGTGCCCTCATTAATGGGGAGCTGCTTTTGGTCTTTTAATACACCCCTTCTCTGGATCAAAAGCGGTTCAATGACATGAAAATGAAAGGCTTACAGCACCAGGTATTCCCAGGCAGTCTCCCATCCAAGTACTAACCAAGCCCAGCCCTGCTTAGCTTCCGAGATCAGACGAGGTCGGGCGTGCTCAGGGTGGTATGGCCGTAAGCTGCTGGCCCCAGCACAATGTCTCAATTTATGGATTCAAGTGATTAGGTGGCAAGTACCTGAAGTTACGAAGACAATCCTATAACCATACCTGCATGTTTGCATAATACCCTAACCCAAAGGCTCAGTTTGGCATTTATCCAACAGCACAGGCCCTGGATTGTTGAAGATGGCCTCAAGAACCAGCACAGGACCTGGTGTGTTTTACATGGCCACAGCAAGCAGCACAGGGCCTGGTTTGGTGAAGATGGCCTCAGCAAGCAGCCACAGGCCCTGGTTTGGTGTAAGTGGCCTCAGCCAGCAGCCACTGGCCCTGGTGTGGTGTAAGTGGCCTCAGCCAGCAGCCACAGGCCCTGGTGTGGTCTAAGTGGCCTCAGCCAGTGCCACAGGCCCTGGTGTGGTGTAAGTGGCCTGAGCAAGAGCCACAGGCCCTGGTGTGGTGTAAGTGGCCTCAGCCAGCAGCCACAGGCCCTGGTGTGGTGTAAGTGGCCTGAGCAAGTGCCACAGGCCCTGGTGTGGTGTAAGTGGCCTAAGCCAGAGCCACAGGCCCTGGTGTGGTGTAAGTGGCCTCAATAGCAAATAAGGCCCTGGTGTGGTGTAAGTGGCCTGAGCAAGAACCACAGGGCCTGGTTTGGTGAAGATGGCCTCGGCCAGAAGCGCAGGGCCTGGTGTGATGTGAGTGGCCTGAGCAAGAGCCACAGCCACTGGTGTGGTGTAAGTGGCCTCAGCCAGTGCCACAGGCCCTGGTGTGGTGTAAGTGGCCTGAGCAAGAGCCACAGACCCTGGTGTGGTGTAATTGGCCTCAGCCAGCAGCCACAGACCCTGGTGTGGTGTAATTGGCCTCAATAGCAACTAATGCCCTGGTGTGGTGTAGGTGGCCTCAGCCAGCAGCCACAGGCCCTGGTGTGGTGTAAGTGGCCTCAGCCAGCAGCCACAGGCCCTGGTGTGGTGTAAGTGGCCTCAGCCAGAGCCACAGGCCCTGATGTGGTGTAAGTGGCCCCAGCCGGTCACTCAGGCCCTTGTGTGGTGTAGGTTGCATCAGCTAGCAGCACAAGACATTGGAAAAGAGCCAAAAGCAGTGTCGTTAATGTGCCCTCATTAATGGGCAGCTGCTTTTGGTCTTTTAATACACCCCTTCTCTGGATCAAAAGCGGTTCAATGACATGAAAATGAAAGGCTTACAGCACCAGGTATTCCCAGGCAGTCTCCCATCCAAGTACTAACCAAGCCCAGCCCTGCTTAGCTTCCGAGATCAGACGAGGTCGGGCGTGCTCAGGGTGGTATGGCCGTAAGCTGCTGGCTCCAGCACAATGTCTCAATTTATGGATTCAAGTGATTAGGTGGCAAGTACCTGAAGTTACGAAGACAATCCTATAACCATACCTGCATGTTTGCATAATACCCTAACCCAAAGGCTCAGTTTGGCATTTATCCAACAGCACAGGCCCTGGATTGTTGAAGATGGCCTCAGGAACCAGCACAGGGCCTGGTGTGTTGTACATGGCCACAGCAAGCAGCACAGGGCCTGGTTTGGTGAAGATGGCCTCGGCCAGAAGCGCAGGGCCTGGTGTGATGTGAGTGGCCTGAGCAAGAGCAACAGGCCTTGGTGTGGTGTAAGTGGCCTCAGCCAGCAGCCACAGGCCCTGGTGTGGTGTAAGTCGCCTCAGCCAGAAGCCACAGGCACTGGTGTGGTGTAAGTGGCCTCAGCCAGCAGCAAAAGGGCCCTGGTGTGGTGTAAGTGGCCTCAGCCAGCAGCCACAGGCCCTGGTGTGGTGTAGGTGGCCTCAGCCAGCAGCCACAGGCCCTGGTGTGGTGTAAGTGGCCTCAGCCAGCAGCCACAGGCCCTGGTGTGGTGTAAGTGGCCTCAGCCAGCAGCCACAGGCCCTGGTGTGGTGTAAGTGGCCTCAGCCAGTGCCACAGGCCCTGGTGTGGTGTAAGTGGCCTGAGCAAGAGCCACAGACCCTGGTGTGGTGTAATTGGCCTCAGCCAGCAGCCACAGGCCCTGGTGTGGTGTAAGTCGCCTCAGCTAGAAGACACAGGCACTGGTGTGGTGTAAGTGGCCTCAGCCAGCAGCAAAAGGGCCCTGGTGTGGTGTAAGTGGCCTCAGCCAGCAGCCACAGGCCCTGGTGTGGTGTAGGTGGCCTCAGCCAGCAGCCACAGGCCCTGGTGTGGTGTAAGTGGCCTCAGCCAGCAGCCACAGGCCCTGGTGTGGTGTAAGTGGCCTCAGCCAGCAGCCACAGGCCCTGGTGTGGTGTAAGTGGCCTCAGCCAGTGCCACAGGCCCTGGTGTGGTGTAAGTGGCCTGAGCAAGAGCCACAGACCCTGGTGTGGTGTAATTGGCCTCAGCCAGCAGCCACAGGCCCTGGTGTGGTGTAAGTCGCCTCAGCTAGAAGACACAGGCACTGGTGTGGTGTAAGTGGCCTCAGCCAGCAGCAAAAGGGCCCTGGTGTGGTGTAAGTCGCCTCAGCCAGCAGCCACAGGCCCTGGTGTGGTGTAGGTGGCCTCAGCCAGCAGCCACACGCCCTGGTGTGGTGTAAGTGGCCTCAGCCAGCAGCCACAGGCCCTGGTGTGGTGTAAGTGGCCTCAGCCAGCAGCCACAGGCCCTGGTGTGGTGTAAGTGGCCTGAGCAAGAGCCACAGGCCCTGGTGTGGTGTAAGTGGCCTGAGCAAGAGCCACAGACCCTGGTGTGGTGTAATTGGCCTCAATAGCAACTAATGCCCTGGTGTGGTGTATGTGGCCTCAGGCAGCAGCCACAGGCCCTGTTGTGATGTAACTTGCCTGAGCAAGAGCCACAGACCCTGGTGTGGTGTAATTGGCCTCAATAGCAACTAATGCCCTGGTGTGGTGTAGGTGGCCTCAGCCAGCAGCCACAGGCCCTGGTGTGGTGTAAGTGGCCTCAGCCAGCAGCCACAGGCCCTGGTGTGGTGTAAGTGGCCTCAGCCAGAGCCACAGGCCCTGATGTGGTGTAAGTGGCCCCAGCCGGTCACTCAGGCCCTTGTGTGGTGTAGGTTGCATCAGCTAGCAGCACAAGACATTGGAAAAGAGCCAAAAGCAGTGTCGTTAATGTGCCCTCATTAATGGGCAGCTGCTTTTGGTCTTTTAATACACCCCTTCTCTGGATCAAAAGCGGTTCAATGACATGAAAATGAAGGGCTTACAGCACCAGGTATTCCCACGCAGTCTCCCATCCAAGTACTAACCAAGCCCAGCCCTGCTTAGCTTCCGAGATCAGACGAGGTCGGGCGTGCTCAGGGTGGTATGGCCGTAAGCTGCTGGCCCCAGCACAATGTCTCAATTTATGGATTCAAGTGATTAGGTGGCAAGTACCTGAAGTTACGAAGACAATCCTATAACCATACCTGCATGTTTGCATAATACCCTAACCCAAAGGCTCAGTTTGGCATTTATCCAACAGCACAGGCCCTGGATTGTTGAAGATGGCCTCAAGAACCAGCACAGGACCTGGTGTGTTTTACATGGCCACAGCAAGCAGCACAGGGCCTGGTTTGGTGAAGATGGCCTCAGCAAGCAGCCACAGGCCCTGGTTTGGTGTAAGTGGCCTCAGCCAGCAGCCACAGGCCCTGGTGTGGTCTAAGTGGCCTCAGTCAGTGCCACAGGCCCTGGTGTGGTGTAAGTGGCCTGAGCAAGAGCCACAGGCCCTGGTGTGGTGAAGATGGCCTTGGCCAGCAGCAAAAGGGCCCTGGTGTGGTCTAAGTGGCCTCAGCCAGCAGCCACAGGCCCTGGTGTGGTGTAGGTGGCCTCAGCCAGCAGCCACAGGCCCTGGTGTGGTGTAAGTGGCCTCAGCCAGCAGCCACAGGCCCTGGTGTGGTGTAAGTGGCCTCAGCCAGCAGCCACAGGCCCTGGTGTGGTGTAAGTGGCCTCAGCCAGTGCCACAGGCCCTGGTGTGGTGTAAGTGGCCTGAGCAAGAGCCACAGACCCTGGTGTGGTGTAATTGGCCTCAGCCAGCAGCCACAGGCCCTGGTGTGGTGTAAGTCGCCTCAGCCAGAAGCCACAGGCACTGGTGTGGTGTAAGTGGCCTCAGCCAGCAGCCACAGGCCCTGGTGTGGTGTAAGTGGCCTCAGCCAGCAGCCACAGGCCCTGGTGTGGTGTAAGTGGCCTCAGCCAGCAGCCACAGGCCCTGGTGTGGTGTAAGTGGCCTCAGCCAGTGCCACAGGCCCTGGTGTGGTGTAAGTGGCCTGAGCAAGAGCCACAGGCCCTGGTGTGGTGTAAGTGGCCTGAGCAAGAGCCACAGACCCTGGTGTGGTGTAATTGGCCTCAATAGCAACTAATGCCCTGGTGTTGTGTAGGTGGCCTCAGCCAGCAGCCACAGGCCCTGGTGTGGTGTAAGTGGCCTCAGCCAGCAGCCACAGGCCCTGGTGTGGTGTAAGTGGCCTCAGCCAGAGCCACAGGCCCTGGTGTGGTGTAAGTGGCCTCAGCCAGTGCCACAGGCCCTGGTGTGGTGTAAGTGGCCTGAGCAAGAGCCACAGACCCTGGTGTGGTGTAATTGGCCTCAGCCAGCAGCCACAGGCCCTGGTGTGGTGTAAGTGGCCTCAGCCAGCAGCCACAGGCCCTGGTGTGGTGTAAGTGGCCTGAGCAAGAGCCACAGGCCCTGGTGTGGTGTAAGTGGCCTGAGCAAGAGCCACAGGCCCTGGTGTGGTGTAAGTGGCCTGAGCAAGAGCCACAGGCCCTGGTGTGGTGTAAGTGGCCTCAGCCAGCAGCCACAGGCCCTGGTGTGGTGTAAGTAGCCTCAGCCAGAAGCCACAGGCACTGGTGTGGTGTAAGTGGCCTCAGCCAGCAGCAAAAGGGCCCTGGTGTGGTGTAAGTCGCCTCAGCCAGCAGCCACAGGCCCTGGTGTGGTGTAGGTGGCCTCAGCCAGCAGCCACAGGCCCTGGTGTGGTGTAAGTGGCCTCAGCCAGTGCCACAGGCCCTGGTGTGGTGTAAGTGGCCTGAGCAAGAGCCACAGACCCTGGTGTGGTGTAATTGGCCTCAATAGCAACTAAGGCCCTGGTGTGGTGTATGTGGCCTCAGGCAGCAGCCACAGGCCCTGTTGTGATGTAACTTGCCTGAGCAAGAGCCACAGACCCTGGTGTGGTGTAATTGGCCTCAATAGCAACTAATGCCCTGGTGTGGTGTAGGTGGCCTCAGCCAGCAGCCACAGGCCCTGGTGTGGTGTAAGTGGCCTCAGCCAGCAGCCACAGGCCCTGGTGTGGTGTAAGTGGCCTCAGCCAGAGCCACAGGCCCTGATGTGGTGTAAGTGGCCCCAGCCGGTCACTCAGGCCCTGGTGTGGTGTAGGTGGCATCAGCTAGCAGCACAAGACATTGGAAAAGAGCCAAAAGCAATGTCGTTAATGTGCCCTCATTAATGGGGAGCTGCTTTTGGTCTTTTAATACACCCCTTCTCTGGATCAAAAGCGGTTCAATGACATGAAAATGAAAGGCTTACAGCACCAGGTATTCCCAGGCAGTCTCCCATCCAAGTACTAACCAAGCCCAGCCCTGCTTAGCTTCCGAGATCAGACGAGGTCGGGCGTGCTCAGGGTGGTATGGCCGTAAGCTGCTGGCTCCAGCACAATGTCTCAATTTATGGATTCAAGTGATTAGGTGGCAAGTACCTGAAGTTACGAAGACAATCCTATAACCATACCTGCATGTTTGCATAATACCCTAACCCAAAGGCTCAGTTTGGCATTTATCCAACAGCACAGGCCCTGGATTGTTGAAGATGGCCTCAGGAACCAGCACAGGGCCTGGTGTGTTGTACATGGCCACAGCAAGCAGCACAGGGCCTGGTTTGGTGAAGATGGCCTCGGCCAGAAGCGCAGGGCCTGGTGTGATGTGAGTGGCCTGAGCAAGAGCAACAGGCCTTGGTGTGGTGTAAGTGGCCTCAGCCAGCAGCCACAGGCCCTGGTGTGGTGTAAGTCGCCTCAGCCAGAAGCCACAGGCACTGGTGTGGTGTAAGTGGCCTCAGCCAGCAGCAAAAGGGCCCTGGTGTGGTGTAAGTGGCCTCAGCCAGCAGCCACAGGCCCTGGTGTGGTGTAGGTGGCCTCAGCCAGCAGCCACAGGCCCTGGTGTGGTGTAAGTGGCCTCAGCCAGCAGCCACAGGCCCTGGTGTGGTGTAAGTGGCCTCAGCCAGCAGCCACAGGCCCTGGTGTGGTGTAAGTGGCCTCAGCCAGTGCCACAGGCCCTGGTGTGGTGTAAGTGGCCTGAGCAAGAGCCACAGACCCTGGTGTGGTGTAATTGGCCTCAGCCAGCAGCCACAGGCCCTGGTGTGGTGTAAGTCGCCTCAGCTAGAAGACACAGGCACTGGTGTGGTGTAAGTGGCCTCAGCCAGCAGCAAAAGGGCCCTGGTGTGGTGTAAGTGGCCTCAGCCAGCAGCCACAGGCCCTGGTGTGGTGTAGGTGGCCTCAGCCAGCAGCCACAGGCCCTGGTGTGGTGTAAGTGGCCTCAGCCAGCAGCCACAGGCCCTGGTGTGGTGTAAGTGGCCTCAGCCAGCAGCCACAGGCCCTGGTGTGGTGTAAGTGGCCTCAGCCAGTGCCACAGGCCCTGGTGTGGTGTAAGTGGCCTGAGCAAGAGCCACAGACCCTGGTGTGGTGTAATTGGCCTCAGCCAGCAGCCACAGGCCCTGGTGTGGTGTAAGTCGCCTCAGCTAGAAGACACAGGCACTGGTGTGGTGTAAGTGGCCTCAGCCAGCAGCAAAAGGGCCCTGGTGTGGTGTAAGTCGCCTCAGCCAGCAGCCACAGGCCCTGGTGTGGTGTAGGTGGCCTCAGCCAGCAGCCACACGCCCTGGTGTGGTGTAAGTGGCCTCAGCCAGCAGCCACAGGCCCTGGTGTGGTGTAAGTGGCCTCAGCCAGCAGCCACAGGCCCTGGTGTGGTGTAAGTGGCCTGAGCAAGAGCCACAGGCCCTGGTGTGGTGTAAGTGGCCTGAGCAAGAGCCACAGACCCTGGTGTGGTGTAATTGGCCTCAATAGCAACTAATGCCCTGGTGTGGTGTATGTGGCCTCAGGCAGCAGCCACAGGCCCTGTTGTGATGTAACTTGCCTGAGCAAGAGCCACAGACCCTGGTGTGGTGTAATTGGCCTCAATAGCAACTAATGCCCTGGTGTGGTGTAGGTGGCCTCAGCCAGCAGCCACAGGCCCTGGTGTGGTGTAAGTGGCCTCAGCCAGCAGCCACAGGCCCTGGTGTGGTGTAAGTGGCCTCAGCCAGAGCCACAGGCCCTGATGTGGTGTAAGTGGCCCCAGCCGGTCACTCAGGCCCTTGTGTGGTGTAGGTTGCATCAGCTAGCAGCACAAGACATTGGAAAAGAGCCAAAAGCAGTGTCGTTAATGTGCCCTCATTAATGGGCAGCTGCTTTTGGTCTTTTAATACACCCCTTCTCTGGATCAAAAGCGGTTCAATGACATGAAAATGAAGGGCTTACAGCACCAGGTATTCCCACGCAGTCTCCCATCCAAGTACTAACCAAGCCCAGCCCTGCTTAGCTTCCGAGATCAGACGAGGTCGGGCGTGCTCAGGGTGGTATGGCCGTAAGCTGCTGGCCCCAGCACAATGTCTCAATTTATGGATTCAAGTGATTAGGTGGCAAGTACCTGAAGTTACGAAGACAATCCTATAACCATACCTGCATGTTTGCATAATACCCTAACCCAAAGGCTCAGTTTGGCATTTATCCAACAGCACAGGCCCTGGATTGTTGAAGATGGCCTCAAGAACCAGCACAGGACCTGGTGTGTTTTACATGGCCACAGCAAGCAGCACAGGGCCTGGTTTGGTGAAGATGGCCTCAGCAAGCAGCCACAGGCCCTGGTTTGGTGTAAGTGGCCTCAGCCAGCAGCCACAGGCCCTGGTGTGGTCTAAGTGGCCTCAGTCAGTGCCACAGGCCCTGGTGTGGTGTAAGTGGCCTGAGCAAGAGCCACAGGCCCTGGTGTGGTGAAGATGGCCTTGGCCAGCAGCAAAAGGGCCCTGGTGTGGTCTAAGTGGCCTCAGCCAGCAGCCACAGGCCCTGGTGTGGTGTAGGTGGCCTCAGCCAGCAGCCACAGGCCCTGGTGTGGTGTAAGTGGCCTCAGCCAGCAGCCACAGGCCCTGGTGTGGTGTAAGTGGCCTCAGCCAGCAGCCACAGGCCCTGGTGTGGTGTAAGTGGCCTCAGCCAGTGCCACAGGCCCTGGTGTGGTGTAAGTGGCCTGAGCAAGAGCCACAGACCCTGGTGTGGTGTAATTGGCCTCAGCCAGCAGCCACAGGCCCTGGTGTGGTGTAAGTCGCCTCAGCCAGAAGCCACAGGCACTGGTGTGGTGTAAGTGGCCTCAGCCAGCAGCCACAGGCCCTGGTGTGGTGTAAGTGGCCTCAGCCAGCAGCCACAGGCCCTGGTGTGGTGTAAGTGGCCTCAGCCAGCAGCCACAGGCCCTGGTGTGGTGTAAGTGGCCTCAGCCAGTGCCACAGGCCCTGGTGTGGTGTAAGTGGCCTGAGCAAGAGCCACAGGCCCTGGTGTGGTGTAAGTGGCCTGAGCAAGAGCCACAGACCCTGGTGTGGTGTAATTGGCCTCAATAGCAACTAATGCCCTGGTGTTGTGTAGGTGGCCTCAGCCAGCAGCCACAGGCCCTGGTGTGGTGTAAGTGGCCTCAGCCAGCAGCCACAGGCCCTGGTGTGGTGTAAGTGGCCTCAGCCAGAGCCACAGGCCCTGGTGTGGTGTAAGTGGCCTCAGCCAGTGCCACAGGCCCTGGTGTGGTGTAAGTGGCCTGAGCAAGAGCCACAGACCCTGGTGTGGTGTAATTGGCCTCAGCCAGCAGCCACAGGCCCTGGTGTGGTGTAAGTGGCCTCAGCCAGCAGCCACAGGCCCTGGTGTGGTGTAAGTGGCCTGAGCAAGAGCCACAGGCCCTGGTGTGGTGTAAGTGGCCTGAGCAAGAGCCACAGGCCCTGGTGTGGTGTAAGTGGCCTGAGCAAGAGCCACAGGCCCTGGTGTGGTGTAAGTGGCCTCAGCCAGCAGCCACAGGCCCTGGTGTGGTGTAAGTAGCCTCAGCCAGAAGCCACAGGCACTGGTGTGGTGTAAGTGGCCTCAGCCAGCAGCAAAAGGGCCCTGGTGTGGTGTAAGTCGCCTCAGCCAGCAGCCACAGGCCCTGGTGTGGTGTAGGTGGCCTCAGCCAGCAGCCACAGGCCCTGGTGTGGTGTAAGTGGCCTCAGCCAGTGCCACAGGCCCTGGTGTGGTGTAAGTGGCCTGAGCAAGAGCCACAGACCCTGGTGTGGTGTAATTGGCCTCAATAGCAACTAAGGCCCTGGTGTGGTGTATGTGGCCTCAGGCAGCAGCCACAGGCCCTGTTGTGATGTAACTTGCCTGAGCAAGAGCCACAGACCCTGGTGTGGTGTAATTGGCCTCAATAGCAACTAATGCCCTGGTGTGGTGTAGGTGGCCTCAGCCAGCAGCCACAGGCCCTGGTGTGGTGTAAGTGGCCTCAGCCAGCAGCCACAGGCCCTGGTGTGGTGTAAGTGGCCTCAGCCAGAGCCACAGGCCCTGATGTGGTGTAAGTGGCCCCAGCCGGTCACTCAGGCCCTGGTGTGGTGTAGGTGGCATCAGCTAGCAGCACAAGACATTGGAAAAGAGCCAAAAGCAATGTCGTTAATGTGCCCTCATTAATGGGGAGCTGCTTTTGGTCTTTTAATACACCCCTTCTCTGGATCAAAAGCGGTTCAATGACATGAAAATGAAAGGCTTACAGCACCAGGTATTCCCAGGCAGTCTCCCATCCAAGTACTAACCAAGCCCAGCCCTGCTTAGCTTCCGAGATCAGACGAGGTCGGGCGTGCTCAGGGTGGTATGGCCGTAAGCTGCTGGCCCCAGCACAATGTCTCAATTTATGGATTCAAGTGATTAGGTGGCAAGTACCTGAAGTTACGAAGACAATCCTATAACCATACCTGCATGTTTGCATAATACCCTAACCCAAAGGCTCAGTTTGGCATTTATCCAACAGCACAGGCCCTGGATTGTTGAAGATGGCCTCAAGAACCAGCACAGGACCTGGTGTGTTTTACATGGCCACAGCAAGCAGCACAGGGCCTGGTTTGGTGAAGATGGCCTCAGCAAGCAGCCACAGGCCCTGGTTTGGTGTAAGTGGCCTCAGCCAGCAGCCACTGGCCCTGGTGTGGTGTAAGTGGCCTCAGCCAGCAGCCACAGGCCCTGGTGTGGTCTAAGTGGCCTCAGCCAGTGCCACAGGCCCTGGTGTGGTGTAAGTGGCCTGAGCAAGAGCCACAGGCCCTGGTGTGGTGTAAGTGGCCTCAGCCAGCAGCCACAGGCCCTGGTGTGGTGTAAGTGGCCTGAGCAAGTGCCACAGGCCCTGGTGTGGTGTAAGTGGCCTAAGCCAGAGCCACAGGCCCTGGTGTGGTGTAAGTGGCCTCAATAGCAAATAAGGCCCTGGTGTGGTGTAAGTGGCCTGAGCAAGAACCACAGGGCCTGGTTTGGTGAAGATGGCCTCGGCCAGAAGCGCAGGGCCTGGTGTGATGTGAGTGGCCTGAGCAAGAGCCACAGGCCCTGGTGTGGTGTAAGTGGCCTCAGCCAGCAGCCACAGGCCCTGGTGTGGTGTAAGTCGCCTCAGCCAGAATCCACAGCCACTGGTGTGGTGTAAGTGGCCTCAGCCAGCAGCCACAGGCCCTGGTGTGGTGTAAGTGGCCTCAGCCAGTGCCACAGGCCCTGGTGTGGTGTAAGTGGCCTGAGCAAGAGCCACAGACCCTGGTGTGGTGTAATTGGCCTCAGCCAGCAGCCACAGACCCTGGTGTGGTGTAATTGGCCTCAATAGCAACTAATGCCCTGGTGTGGTGTAGGTGGCCTCAGCCAGCAGCCACAGGCCCTGGTGTGGTGTAAGTGGCCTCAGCCAGCAGCCACAGGCCCTGGTGTGGTGTAAGTGGCCTCAGCCAGAGCCACAGGCCCTGATGTGGTGTAAGTGGCCCCAGCCGGTCACTCAGGCCCTTGTGTGGTGTAGGTTGCATCAGCTAGCAGCACAAGACATTGGAAAACAGCCAAAAGCAGTGTCGTTAATGTGCCCTCATTAATGGGCAGCTGCTTTTGGTCTTTTAATACACCCCTTCTCTGGATCAAAAGCGGTTCAATGACATGAAAATGAAAGGCTTACAGCACCAGGTATTCCCAGGCAGTCTCCCATCCAAGTACTAACCAAGCCCAGCCCTGCTTAGCTTCCGAGATCAGACGAGGTCAGGCGTGCTCAGGGTGGTATGGCCGTAAGCTGCTGGCTCCAGCACAATGTCTCAATTTATGGATTCAAGTGATTAGGTGGCAAGTACCTGAAGTTACGAAGACAATCCTATAACCATACCTGCATGTTTGCATAATACCCTAACCCAAAGGCTCAGTTTGGCATTTATCCAACAGCACAGGCCCTGGATTGTTGAAGATGGCCTCAGGAACCAGCACAGGGCCTGGTGTGTTGTACATGGCCTCAGCAAGCAGCACAGGGCCTGGTTTGGTGAAGATGGCCTCGGCCAGAAGCGCAGGGCCTGGTGTGATGTGAGTGGCCTGAGCAAGAGCAACAGGCCTTGGTGTGGTGTAAGTGGCCTCAGCCAGCAGCCACAGGCCCTGGTGTGGTGTAAGTCGCCTCAGCCAGAAGCCACAGGCACTGGTGTGGTGTAAGTGGCCTCAGCCAGCAGCAAAAGGGCCCTGGTGTGGTGTAAGTGGCCTCAGCCAGCAGCCACAGGCCCTGGTGTGGTGTAGGTGGCCTCAGCCAGCAGCCACAGGCCCTGGTGTGGTGTAAGTGGCCTCAGCCAGCAGCCACAGGCCCTGGTGTGGTGTAAGTGGCCTCAGCCAGCAGCCACAGGCCCTGGTGTGGTGTAAGTGGCCTCAGCCAGTGCCACAGGCCCTGGTGTGGTGTAAGTGGCCTGAGCAAGAGCCACAGACCCTGGTGTGGTGTAATTGGCCTCAGCCAGCAGCCACAGGCCCTGGTGTGGTGTAAGTCGCCTCAGCTAGAAGACACAGGCACTGGTGTGGTGTAAGTGGCCTCAGCCAGCAGCAAAAGGGCCCTGGTGTGGTGTAAGTGGCCTCAGCCAGCAGCCACAGGCCCTGGTGTGGTGTAGGTGGCCTCAGCCAGCAGCCACAGGCCCTGGTGTGGTGTAAGTGGCCTCAGCCAGCAGCCACAGGCCCTGGTGTGGTGTAAGTGGCCTCAGCCAGCAGCCACAGGCCCTGGTGTGGTGTAAGTGGCCTCAGCCAGTGCCACAGGCCCTGGTGTGGTGTAAGTGGCCTGAGCAAGAGCCACAGACCCTGGTGTGGTGTAATTGGCCTCAGCCAGCAGCCACAGGCCCTGGTGTGGTGTAAGTCGCCTCAGCTAGAAGACACAGGCACTGGTGTGGTGTAAGTGGCCTCAGCCAGCAGCAAAAGGGCCCTGGTGTGGTGTAAGTCGCCTCAGCCAGCAGCCACAGGCCCTGGTGTGGTGTAGGTGGCCTCAGCCAGCAGCCACACGCCCTGGTGTGGTGTAAGTGGCCTCAGCCAGCAGCCACAGGCCCTGGTGTGGTGTAAGTGGCCTCAGCCAGCAGCCACAGGCCCTGGTGTGGAGTAAGTGGCCTGAGCAAGAGCCACAGGCCCTGGTGTGGTGTAAGTGGCCTGAGCAAGAGCCACAGACCCTGGTGTGGTGTAATTGGCCTCAATAGCAACTAAGGCCCTGGTGTGGTGTAAGTGGCTTCAGCCAGCAGCCACAGGCCCTGTTGTGATGTAACTTGCCTGAGCAAGAGCCACAGACCCTGGTGTGGTGTAATTGGCCTCAATAGCAACTAATGCCCTGGTGTGGTGTAGGTGGCCTCAGCCAGCAGCCACAGGCCCTGGTGTGGTGTAAGTGGCCTCAGCCAGCAGCCACAGGCCCTGGTGTGGTGTAAGTGGCCTCAGCCAGAGCCACAGGCCCTGATGTGGTGTAAGTGGCCCCAGCCGGTCACTCAGGCCCTTGTGTGGTGTAGGTTGCATCAGCTAGCAGCACAAGACATTGGAAAAGAGCCAAAAGCAATGTCGTTAATGTGCCCTCATTAATGGGCAGATGCTTTTGGTCTTTTAATACACCCCTTCTCTGGATCAAAAGCGGTTCAATGACATGAAAATGAAAGGCTTACAGCACCAGGTATTCCCAGGCAGTCTCCCATCCAAGTACTAACCAAGCCCAGCCCTGCTTAGCTTCCGAGATCAGACGAGGTCGGGCGTGCTCAGGGTGGTATGGCCGTAAGCTGCTGGCCCCAGCACAATGTCTCAATTTATGGATTCAAGTGATTAGGTGGCAAGTACCTGAAGTTACGAAGACAATCCTATAACCATACCTGCATGTTTGCATAATACCCTAACCCAAAGGCTCAGTTTGGCATTTATCCAACAGCACAGGCCCTGGATTGTTGAAGATGGCCTCAAGAACCAGCACAGGACCTGGTGTGTTTTACATGGCCACAGCAAGCAGCACAGGGCCTGGTTTGGTGAAGATGGCCTCAGCAAGCAGCCACAGGCCCTGGTTTGGTGTAAGTGGCCTCAGCCAGCAGCCACAGGCCCTGGTGTGGTGTAAGTGGCCTCAGCCAGCAGCCACAGGCCCTGGTGTGGTCTAAGTGGCCTCAGCCAGTGCCACAGGCCCTGGTGTGGTGTAAGTGGCCTGAGCAAGAGCCACAGGCCCTGGTGTGGTGTAAGTGGCCTCAGCCAGCAGCCACAGGCCCTGGTGTGGTCTAAGTGGCCTCAGTCAGTGCCACAGGCCCTGGTGTGGTGTAAGTGGCCTGAGCAAGAGCCACAGGCCCTGGTGTGGTGAAGATGGCCTTGGCCAGCAGCAAAAGGGCCCTGGTGTGGTCTAAGTGGCCTCAGCCAGCAGCCACAGGCCCTGGTGTGGTGTAGGTGGCCTCAGCCAGCAGCCACAGGCCCTGGTGTGGTGTAAGTGGCCTCAGCCAGCAGCCACAGGCCCTGGTGTGGTGTAAGTGGCCTCAGCCAGCAGCCACAGGCCCTGGTGTGGTGTAAGTGGCCTCAGCCAGTGCCACAGGCCCTGGTGTGGTGTAAGTGGCCTGAGCAAGAGCCACAGACCCTGGTGTGGTGTAATTGGCCTCAGCCAGCAGCCACAGGCCCTGGTGTGGTGTAAGTCGCCTCAGCCAGAAGCCACAGGCACTGGTGTGGTGTAAGTGGCCTCAGCCAGCAGCAAAAGGGCCCTGGTGTGGTGTAGGTGGCCTCAGCCAGCAGCCACAGGCCCTGGTGTGGTGTAAGTGGCCTCAGCCAGCAGCCACAGGCCCTGGTGTGGTGTAAGTGGCCTCAGCCAGCAGCCACAGGCCCTGGTGTGGTGTAAGTGGCCTCAGCCAGTGCCACAGGCCCTGGTGTGGTGTAAGTGGCCTGAGCAAGAGCCACAGGCCCTGGTGTGGTGTAAGTGGCCTGAGCAAGAGCCACAGACCCTGGTGTGGTGTAATTGGCCTCAATAGCAACTAATGCCCTGGTGTTGTGTAGGTGGCCTCAGCCAGCAGCCACAGGCCCTGGTGTGGTGTAAGTGGCCTCAGCCAGCAGCCACAGGCCCTGGTGTGGTGTAAGTGGCCTCAGCCAGAGCCACAGGCTCTGGTGTGGTGTAAGTGGCCTCAGCCAGTGCCACAGGCCCTGGTGTGGTGTAAGTGGCCTGAGCAAGAGCCACAGACCCTGGTGTGGTGTAATTGGCCTCAGCCAGCAGCCACAGGCCCTGGTGTGGTGTAAGTGGCCTCAGCCAGCAGCCACAGGCCCTGGTGTGGTGTAAGTGGCCTGAGCAAGAGCCACAGGCCCTGGTGTGGTGTAAGTGGCCTGAGCAAGAGCCACAGGCCCTGGTGTGGTGTAAGTGGCCTGAGCAAGAGCCACAGGCCCTGGTGTGGTGTAAGTGGCCTCAGCCAGCAGCCACAGGCCCTGGTGTGGTGTAAGTAGCCTCAGCCAGAAGCCACAGGCACTGGTGTGGTGTAAGTGGCCTCAGCCAGCAGCAAAAGGGCCCTGGTGTGGTGTAAGTGGCCTCAGCCAGCAGCCACAGGCCCTGGTGTGGTGTAGGTGGCCTCAGCCAGCAGCCACAGGCCCTGGTGTGGTGTAAGTGGCCTCAGCCAGTGCCACAGGCCCTGGTGTGGTGTAAGTGGCCTGAGCAAGAGCCACAGGCCCTGGTGTGGTGTAAGTGGCCTGAGCAAGAGCCACAGACCCTGGTGTGGTGTAATTGGCCTCAATAGCAACTAATGCCCAGGTGTGGTGTAGGTGGCCTCAGCCAGCAGCCACAGGCCCTGGTGTGGTGTAAGTGGCCTCAGCCAGCAGCCACAGGCCCTGGTGTGGTGTAAGTGGCCTCAGCCAGAGCCACAGGCCCTGATGTGGTGTAAGTGGCCCCAGCCGGTCACTCAGGCCCTTGTGTGGTGTAGGTTGCATCAGCTAGCAGCACAAGACATTGGAAAAGAGCCAAAAGCAGTGTCGTTAATGTGCCCTCATTAATGGGCAGCTGCTTTTGGTCTTTTAATACACCCCTTCTCTGGATCAAAAGCGGTTCAATGACATGAAAATGAAAGGCTTACAGCACCAGGTATTCCCAGGCAGTCTCCCATCCAAGTACTAACCAAGCCCAGCCCTGCTTAGCTTCCGAGATCAGACGAGGTCGGGCGTGCTCAGGGTGGTATGGCCGTAAGCTGCTGGCTCCAGCACAATGTCTCAATTTATGGATTCAAGTGATTAGGTGGCAAGTACCTGAAGTTACGAAGACAATCCTATAACCATACCTGCATGTTTGCATAATACCCTAACCCAAAGGCTCAGTTTGGCATTTATCCAACAGCACAGGCCCTGGATTGTTGAAGATGGCCTCAGGAACCAGCACAGGGCCTGGTGTGTTGTACATGGCCACAGCAAGCAGCACAGGGCCTGGTTTGGTGAAGATGGCCTCGGCCAGAAGCGCAGGGCCTGGTGTGATGTGAGTGGCCTGAGCAAGAGCAACAGGCCTTGGTGTGGTGTAAGTGGCCTCAGCCAGCAGCCACAGGCCCTGGTGTGGTGTAAGTCGCCTCAGCCAGAAGCCACAGGCACTGGTGTGGTGTAAGTGGCCTCAGCCAGCAGCAAAAGGGCCCTGGTGTGGTGTAAGTGGCCTCAGCCAGCAGCCACAGGCCCTGGTGTGGTGTAGGTGGCCTCAGCCAGCAGCCACAGGCCCTGGTGTGGTGTAAGTGGCCTCAGCCAGCAGCCACAGGCCCTGGTGTGGTGTAAGTGGCCTCAGCCAGCAGCCACAGGCCCTGGTGTGGTGTAAGTGGCCTCAGCCAGTGCCACAGGCCCTGGTGTGGTGTAAGTGGCCTGAGCAAGAGCCACAGACCCTGGTGTGGTGTAATTGGCCTCAGCCAGCAGCCACAGGCCCTGGTGTGGTGTAAGTCGCCTCAGCCAGCAGCCACAGGCCCTGGTGTGGTGTAGGTGGCCTCAGCCAGCAGCCACAGGCCCTGGTGTGGTGTAAGTGGCCTCAGCCAGTGACACAGGCCCTGGTGTGGTGTAAGTGGCCTGAGCAAGAGCCACAGACCCTGGTGTGGTGTAATTGGCCTCAATAGCAACTAAGGCCCTGGTGTGGTGTATGTGGCCTCAGGCAGCAGCCACAGGCCCTGTTGTGATGTAACTTGCCTGAGCAAGAGCCACAGACCCTGGTGTGGTGTAATTGGCCTCAATAGCAACTAATGCCCTGGTGTGGTGTAGGTGGCCTCAGCCAGCAGCCACAGGCCCTGGTGTGGTGTAAGTGGCCTCAGCCAGCAGCCACAGGCCCTGGTGTGGTGTAAGTGGCCTCAGCCAGAGCCACAGGCCCTGATGTGGTGTAAGTGGCCCCAGCCGGTCACTCAGGCCCTTGTGTGGTGTAGGTTGCATCAGCTAGCAGCACAAGACATTGGAAAAGAGCCAAAAGCAATGTCGTTAATGTGCCCTCATTAATGGGCAGATGCTTTTGGTCTTTTAATACACCCCTTCTCTGGATCAAAAGCGGTTCAATGACATGAAAATGAAAGGCTTACAGCACCAGGTATTCCTAGGCAGTCTCCCATCCAAGTACTAACCAAGCCCAGCCCTGCTTAGCTTCCGAGATCAGACGAGGTCGGGCGTGCTCAGGGTGGTATGGCCGTAAGCTGCTGGCCCCAGCACAATGTCTCAATTTATGGATTCAAGTGATTAGGTGGCAAGTACCTGAAGTTACGAAGACAATCCTATAACCATACCTGCATGTTTGCATAATACCCTAACCCAAAGGCTCAGTTTGGCATTTATCCAACAGCACAGGCCCTGGATTGTTGAAGATGGCCTCAAGAACCAGCACAGGACCTGGTGTGTTTTACATGGCCACAGCAAGCAGCACAGGGCCTGGTTTGGTGAAGATGGCCTCAGCAAGCAGCCACAGGCCCTGGTTTGGTGTAAGTGGCCTCAGCCAGCAGCCACAGGCCCTGGTGTGGTGTAAGTGGCCTCAGCCAGCAGCCACAGGCCCTGGTGTGGTCTAAGTGGCCTCAGCCAGTGCCACAGGCCCTGGTGTGGTGTAAGTGGCCTGAGCAAGAGCCACAGGCCCTGGTGTGGTGTAAGTGGCCTCAGCCAGCAGCCACAGGCCCTGGTGTGGTGTAAGTGGCCTGAGCAAGTGCCACAGGCCCTGGTGTGGTGTAAGTGGCCTAAGCCAGAGCCACAGGCCCTGGTGTGGTGTAAGTGGCCTCAATAGCAAATAAGGCCCTGGTGTGGTGTAAGTGGCCTGAGCAAGAACCACAGGGCCTGGTTTGGTGAAGATGGCCTCGGCCAGAAGCGCAGGGCCTGGTGTGATGTGAGTGGCCTGAGCAAGAGCCACAGGCCCTGGTGTGGTGTAAGTGGCCTCAGCCAGCAGCCACAGGCCCTGGTGTGGTGTAAGTCGCCTCAGCCAGAATCCACAGCCACTGGTGTGGTGTAAGTGGCCTCAGCCAGCAGCCACAGGCCCTGGTGTGGTGTAAGTGGCCTCAGCCAGTGCCACAGGCCCTGGTGTGGTGTAAGTGGCCTGAGCAAGAGCCACAGACCCTGGTGTGGTGTAATTGGCCTCAGCCAGCAGCCACAGGCCCTGGTGTGGTGTAAGTGGCCTCAGCCAGAAGCCACAGGCACTGGTGTGGTGTAAGTGGCCTCAGCCAGCAGCCACAGGCCCTGGTGTGGTGTAAGTCGCCTCAGCCAGAAGCCACAGGCACTGGTGTGGTGTAAGTGGCCTCAGCCAGCAGCAAAAGGGCCCTGGTGTGGTGTAAGTGGCCTCAGCCAGCAGCCACAGGCCCTGGTGTGGTGTAGGTGGCCTCAGCCAGCAGCCACAGGCCCTGGTGTGGTGTAAGTGGCCTCAGCCAGCAGCCACAGGCCCTGGTGTGGTGTAAGTGGCCTCAGCCAGTGCCACAGGCCCTGGTGTGGTGTAAGTGGCCTGAGCAAGAGCCACAGACCCTGGTGTGGTGTAATTGGCCTCAGCCAGCAGCCACAGGCCCTGGTGTGGTGTAAGTCGCCTCAGCCAGAAGCCACAGGCACTGGTGTGGTGTAAGTGGCCTCAGCCAGCAGCAAAAGGGCCCTGGTGTGGTTTAAGTCGCCTCAGCCAGCAGCCACAGGCCCTGGTGTGGTGTAGGTGGCCTCAGCCAGCAGCCACAGGCCCTGGTGTGGTGTAAGTGGCCTCAGCCAGCAGCCACAGGCCCTGGTGTGGTGTAAGTGGCCTCAGCCAGCAGCCACAGGCCCTGGTGTGGTGTAAGTGCCCTCAGCCAGTGCCACAGGCCCTGGTGTGGTGTAAGTGGCCTGAGCAAGAGCCAGAGGCCCTGGTGTGGTGTAACTTGCCTGAGCAAGAGCCACAGACCCTGGTGTGGTGTAATTGGCCTCAATAGCAACTAATGCCCTGGTGTGGTGTAGGTGGCCTCAGCCAGCAGCCACAGGCCCTGGTGTGGTGTAAGTGGCCTCAGCCAGCAGCCACAGGCCCTGGTGTGGTGTAAGTGGCCTCAGCCAGAGCCACAGGCCCTGATGTGGTGTAAGTGGCCCCAGCCGGTCACTCAGGCCCTTGTGTGGTGTAGGTTGCATCAGCTAGCAGCACAAGACATTGGAAAAGAGCCAAAAGCAGTGTCGTTAATGTGCCCTCATTAATGGGCAGCTGCTTTTGGTCTTTTAATACACCCCTTCTCTGGATCAAAAGCGGTTCAATGACATGAAAATGAAAGGCTTACAGCACCAGGTATTCCCAGGCAGTCTCCCATCCAAGTACTAACCAAGCCCAGCCCTGCTTAGCTTCCGAGATCAGACGAGGTCGGGCGTGCTCAGGGTGGTATGGCCGTAAGCTGCTGGCTCCAGCACAATGTCTCAATTTATGGATTCAAGTGATTAGGTGGCAAGTACCTGAAGTTACGAAGACAATCCTATAACCATACCTGCATGTTTGCATAATACCCTAACCCAAAGGCTCAGTTTGGCATTTATCCAACAGCACAGGCCCTGGATTGTTGAAGATGGCCTCAGGAACCAGCACAGGGCCTGGTGTGTTGTACATGGCCACAGCAAGCAGCACAGGGCCTGGTTTGGTGAAGATGGCCTCGGCCAGAAGCGCAGGGCCTGGTGTGATGTGAGTGGCCTGAGCAAGAGCAACAGGCCTTGGTGTGGTGTAAGTGGCCTCAGCCAGCAGCCACAGGCCCTGGTGTGGTGTAAGTCGCCTCAGCCAGAAGCCACAGGCACTGGTGTGGTGTAAGTGGCCTCAGCCAGCAGCAAAAGGGCCCTGGTGTGGTGTAAGTGGCCTCAGCCAGCAGCCACAGGCCCTGGTGTGGTGTAGGTGGCCTCAGCCAGCAGCCACAGGCCCTGGTGTGGTGTAAGTGGCCTCAGCCAGCAGCCACAGGCCCTGGTGTGGTGTAAGTGGCCTCAGCCAGCAGCCACAGGCCCTGGTGTGGTGTAAGTGGCCTCAGCCAGTGCCACAGGCCCTGGTGTGGTGTAAGTGGCCTGAGCAAGAGCCACAGACCCTGGTGTGGTGTAATTGGCCTCAGCCAGCAGCCACAGGCCCTGGTGTGGTGTAAGTCGCCTCAGCTAGAAGACACAGGCACTGGTGTGGTGTAAGTGGCCTCAGCCAGCAGCAAAAGGGCCCTGGTGTGGTGTAAGTGGCCTCAGCCAGCAGCCACAGGCCCTGGTGTGGTGTAGGTGGCCTCAGCCAGCAGCCACAGGCCCTGGTGTGGTGTAAGTGGCCTCAGCCAGCAGCCACAGGCCCTGGTGTGGTGTAAGTGGCCTCAGCCAGCAGCCACAGGCCCTGGTGTGGTGTAAGTGGCCTCAGCCAGTGCCACAGGCCCTGGTGTGGTGTAAGTGGCCTGAGCAAGAGCCACAGACCCTGGTGTGGTGTAATTGGCCTCAGCCAGCAGCCACAGGCCCTGGTGTGGTGTAAGTCGCCTCAGCTAGAAGACACAGGCACTGGTGTGGTGTAAGTGGCCTCAGCCAGCAGCAAAAGGGCCCTGGTGTGGTGTAAGTCGCCTCAGCCAGCAGCCACAGGCCCTGGTGTGGTGTAGGTGGCCTCAGCCAGCAGCCACACGCCCTGGTGTGGTGTAAGTGGCCTCAGCCAGCAGCCACAGGCCCTGGTGTGGTGTAAGTGGCCTCAGCCAGCAGCCACAGGCCCTGGTGTGGTGTAAGTGGCCTGAGCAAGAGCCACAGGCCCTGGTGTGGTGTAAGTGGCCTGAGCAAGAGCCACAGACCCTGGTGTGGTGTAATTGGCCTCAATAGCAACTAATGCCCTGGTGTGGTGTATGTGGCCTCAGGCAGCAGCCACAGGCCCTGTTGTGATGTAACTTGCCTGAGCAAGAGCCACAGACCCTGGTGTGGTGTAATTGGCCTCAATAGCAACTAATGCCCTGGTGTGGTGTAGGTGGCCTCAGCCAGCAGCCACAGGCCCTGGTGTGGTGTAAGTGGCCTCAGCCAGCAGCCACAGGCCCTGGTGTGGTGTAAGTGGCCTCAGCCAGAGCCACAGGCCCTGATGTGGTGTAAGTGGCCCCAGCCGGTCACTCAGGCCCTTGTGTGGTGTAGGTTGCATCAGCTAGCAGCACAAGACATTGGAAAAGAGCCAAAAGCAGTGTCGTTAATGTGCCCTCATTAATGGGCAGCTGCTTTTGGTCTTTTAATACACCCCTTCTCTGGATCAAAAGCGGTTCAATGACATGAAAATGAAGGGCTTACAGCACCAGGTATTCCCAGGCAGTCTCCCATCCAAGTACTAACCAAGCCCAGCCCTGCTTAGCTTCCGAGATCAGACGAGGTCGGGCGTGCTCAGGGTGGTATGGCCGTAAGCTGCTGGCCCCAGCACAATGTCTCAATTTATGGATTCAAGTGATTAGGTGGCAAGTACCTGAAGTTACGAAGACAATCCTATAACCATACCTGCATGTTTGCATAATACCCTAACCCAAAGGCTCAGTTTGGCATTTATCCAACAGCACAGGCCCTGGATTGTTGAAGATGGCCTCAAGAACCAGCACAGGACCTGGTGTGTTTTACATGGCCACAGCAAGCAGCACAGGGCCTGGTTTGGTGAAGATGGCCTCAGCAAGCAGCCACAGGCCCTGGTTTGGTGTAAGTGGCCTCAGCCAGCAGCCACAGGCCCTGGTGTGGTCTAAGTGGCCTCAGTCAGTGCCACAGGCCCTGGTGTGGTGTAAGTGGCCTGAGCAAGAGCCACAGGCCCTGGTGTGGTGAAGATGGCCTTGGCCAGCAGCAAAAGGGCCCTGGTGTGGTCTAAGTGGCCTCAGCCAGCAGCCACAGGCCCTGGTGTGGTGTAGGTGGCCTCAGCCAGCAGCCACAGGCCCTGGTGTGGTGTAAGTGGCCTCAGCCAGCAGCCACAGGCCCTGGTGTGGTGTAAGTGGCCTCAGCCAGCAGCCACAGGCCCTGGTGTGGTGTAAGTGGCCTCAGCCAGTGCCACAGGCCCTGGTGTGGTGTAAGTGGCCTGAGCAAGAGCCACAGACCCTGGTGTGGTGTAATTGGCCTCAGCCAGCAGCCACAGGCCCTGGTGTGGTGTAAGTCGCCTCAGCCAGAAGCCACAGGCACTGGTGTGGTGTAAGTGGCCTCAGCCAGCAGCAAAAGGGCCCTGGTGTGGTGTAGGTGGCCTCAGCCAGCAGCCACAGGCCCTGGTGTGGTGTAAGTGGCCTCAGCCAGCAGCCACAGGCCCTGGTGTGGTGTAAGTGGCCTCAGCCAGCAGCCACAGGCCCTGGTGTGGTGTAAGTGGCCTCAGCCAGTGCCACAGGCCCTGGTGTGGTGTAAGTGGCCTGAGCAAGAGCCACAGGCCCTGGTGTGGTGTAAGTGGCCTGAGCAAGAGCCACAGACCCTGGTGTGGTGTAATTGGCCTCAATAGCAACTAATGCCCTGGTGTTGTGTAGGTGGCCTCAGCCAGCAGCCACAGGCCCTGGTGTGGTGTAAGTGGCCTCAGCCAGCAGCCACAGGCCCTGGTGTGGTGTAAGTGGCCTCAGCCAGAGCCACAGGCCCTGGTGTGGTGTAAGTGGCCTCAGCCAGTGCCACAGGCCCTGGTGTGGTGTAAGTGGCCTGAGCAAGAGCCACAGACCCTGGTGTGGTGTAATTGGCCTCAGCCAGCAGCCACAGGCCCTGGTGTGGTGTAAGTGGCCTCAGCCAGCAGCCACAGGCCCTGGTGTGGTGTAAGTGGCCTGAGCAAGAGCCACAGGCCCTGGTGTGGTGTAAGTGGCCTGAGCAAGAGCCACAGGCCCTGGTGTGGTGTAAGTGGCCTGAGCAAGAGCCACAGGCCCTGGTGTGGTGTAAGTGGCCTCAGCCAGCAGCCACAGGCCCTGGTGTGGTGTAAGTAGCCTCAGCCAGAAGCCACAGGCACTGGTGTGGTGTAAGTGGCCTCAGCCAGCAGCAAAAGGGCCCTGGTGTGGTGTAAGTCGCCTCAGCCAGCAGCCACAGGCCCTGGTGTGGTGTAGGTGGCCTCAGCCAGCAGCCACAGGCCCTGGTGTGGTGTAAGTGGCCTCAGCCAGTGCCACAGGCCCTGGTGTGGTGTAAGTGGCCTGAGCAAGAGCCACAGACCCTGGTGTGGTGTAATTGGCCTCAATAGCAACTAAGGCCCTGGTGTGGTGTAAGTGGCCTCAGGCAGCAGCCACAGGCCCTGTTGTGATGTAACTTGCCTGAGCAAGAGCCACAGACCCTGGTGTGGTGTAATTGGCCTCAATAGCAACTAATGCCCTGGTGTGGTGTAGGTGGCCTCAGCCAGCAGCCACAGGCCCTGGTGTGGTGTAAGTGGCCTCAGCCAGCAGCCACAGGCCCTGGTGTGGTGTAAGTGGCCTCAGCCAGAGCCACAGGCCCTGATGTGGTGTAAGTGGCCCCAGCCGGTCACTCAGGCCCTGGTGTGGTGTAGGTGGCATCAGCTAGCAGCACAAGACATTGGAAAAGAGCCAAAAGCAATGTCGTTAATGTGCCCTCATTAATGGGGAGCTGCTTTTGGTCTTTTAATACACCCCTTCTCTGGATCAAAAGCGGTTCAATGACATGAAAATGAAAGGCTTACAGCACCAGGTATTCCCAGGCAGTCTCCCATCCAAGTACTAACCAAGCCCAGCCCTGCTTAGCTTCCGAGATCAGACGAGGTCGGGCGTGCTCAGGGTGGTATGGCCGTAAGCTGCTGGCCCCAGCACAATGTCTCAATTTATGGATTCAAGTGATTAGGTGGCAAGTACCTGAAGTTACGAAGACAATCCTATAACCATACCTGCATGTTTGCATAATACCCTAACCCAAAGGCTCAGTTTGGCATTTATCCAACAGCACAGGCCCTGGATTGTTGAAGATGGCCTCAAGAACCAGCACAGGACCTGGTGTGTTTTACATGGCCACAGCAAGCAGCACAGGGCCTGGTTTGGTGAAGATGGCCTCAGCAAGCAGCCACAGGCCCTGGTTTGGTGTAAGTGGCCTCAGCCAGCAGCCACAGGCCCTGGTGTGGTCTAAGTGGCCTCAGCCAGTGCCACAGGCCCTGGTGTGGTGTAAGTGGCCTGAGCAAGAGCCACAGGCCCTGGTGTGGTGTAAGTGGCCTCAGCCAGCAGCCACAGGCCCTGGTGTGGTGTAAGTGGCCTGAGCAAGTGCCACAGGCCCTGGTGTGGTGTAAGTGGCCTAAGCCAGAGCCACAGGCCCTGGTGTGGTGTAAGTGGCCTCAATAGCAAATAAGGCCCTGGTGTGGTGTAAGTGGCCTGAGCAAGAACCACAGGGCCTGGTTTGGTGAAGATGGCCTCGGCCAGAAGCGCAGGGCCTGGTGTGATGTGAGTGGCCTGAGCAAGAGCCACAGGCCCTGGTGTGGTGTAAGTGGCCTCAGCCAGCAGCCACAGGCCCTGGTGTGGTGTAAGTCGCCTCAGCCAGAATCCACAGCCACTGGTGTGGTGTAAGTGGCCTCAGCCAGCAGCCACAGGCCCTGGTGTGGTGTAAGTGGCCTCAGCCAGTGCCACAGGCCCTGGTGTGGTGTAAGTGGCCTGAGCAAGAGCCACAGACCCTGGTGTGGTGTAATTGGCCTCAGCCAGCAGCCACAGGCCCTGGTGTGGTGTAAGTGGCCTCAGCCAGAAGCCACAGGCACTGGTGTGGTGTAAGTGGCCTCAGCCAGCAGCCACAGGCCCTGGTGTGGTGTAAGTCGCCTCAGCCAGAAGCCACAGGCACTGGTGTGGTGTAAGTGGCCTCAGCCAGCAGCAAAAGGGCCCTGGTGTGGTGTAAGTGGCCTCAGCCAGCAGCCACAGGCCCTGGTGTGGTGTAGGTGGCCTCAGCCAGCAGCCACAGGCCCTGGTGTGGTGTAAGTGGCCTCAGCCAGCAGCCACAGGCCCTGGTGTGGTGTAAGTGGCCTGAGCAAGAGCCACAGACCCTGGTGTGGTGTAATTGGCCTCAGCCAGCAGCCACAGGCCCTGGTGTGGTGTAAGTCGCCTCAGCCAGAAGCCACAGGCACTGGTGTGGTGTAAGTGGCCTCAGCCAGCAGCAAAAGGGCCCTGGTGTGGTTTAAGTCGCCTCAGCCAGCAGCCACAGGCCCTGGTGTGGTGTAGGTGGCCTCAGCCAGCAGCCACAGGCCCTGGTGTGGTGTAAGTGGCCTCAGCCAGCAGCCACAGGCCCTGGTGTGGTGTAAGTGGCCTCAGCCAGCAGCCACAGGCCCTGGTGTGGTGTAAGTGGCCTCAGCCAGTGCCACAGGCCCTGGTGTGGTGTAAGTGGCCTGAGCAAGAGCCAGAGGCCCTGGTGTGGTGTAAGTGGCCTGAGCAAGAGCCACAGACCCTGGTGTGGTGTAATTGGCCTCAATAGCAACTAATGCCCTGGTGTGGTGTAGGTGGCCTCAGCCAGCAGCCACAGGCCCTGGTGTGGTGTAAGTGGCCTCAGCCAGCAGCCACAGGCCCTGGTGTGGTGTAAGTGGCCTCAGCCAGAGCCACAGGCCCTGATGTGGTGTAAGTGGCCCCAGCCGGTCACTCAGGCCCTTGTGTGGTGTAGGTTGCATCAGCTAGCAGCACAAGACATTGGAAAAGAGCCAAAAGCAGTGTCGTTAATGTGCCCTCATTAATGGGCAGCTGCTTTTGGTCTTTCAATACACCCCTTCTCTGGATCAAAAGCGGTTCAATGACATGAAAATGAAAGGCTTACAGCACCAGGTATTCCCAGGCAGTCTCCCATCCAAGTACTAACCAAGCCCAGCCCTGCTTAGCTTCCGAGATCAGACGAGGTCGGGCGTGCTCAGGGTGGTATGGCCGTAAGCTGCTGGCTCCAGCACAATGTCTCAATTTATGGATTCAAGTGATTAGGTGGCAAGTACCTGAAGTTACGAAGACAATCCTATAACCATACCTGCATGTTTGCATAATACCCTAACCCAAAGGCTCAGTTTGGCATTTATCCAACAGCACAGGCCCTGGATTGTTGAAGATGGCCTCAGGAACCAGCACAGGGCCTGGTGTGTTGTACATGGCCACAGCAAGCAGCACAGGGCCTGGTTTGGTGAAGATGGCCTCGGCCAGAAGCGCAGGGCCTGGTGTGATGTGAGTGGCCTGAGCAAGAGCAACAGGCCTTGGTGTGGTGTAAGTGGCCTCAACCAGCAGCCACAGGCCCTGGTGTGGTGTAAGTGGCCTCAGCCAGAAGCCACAGGCACTGGTGTGGTGTAAGTGGCCTCAGCCAGCAGCAAAAGGGCCCTGGTGTGGTGTAAGTGGCCTCAGCCAGCAGCCACAGGCCCTGGTGTGGTGTAGGTGGCCTCAGCCAGCAGCCACAGGCCCTGGTGTGGTGTAAGTGGCCTCAGCCAGCAGCCACAGGCCCTGGTGTGGTGTAAGTGGCCTCAGCCAGCAGCCACAGGCCCTGGTGTGGTGTAAGTGGCCTCAGCCAGCAGCAAAAGGGCCCTGGTGTGGTGTAAGTGGCCTCAGCCAGCAGCCACAGGCCCTGGTGTGGTGTAAGTGGCCTGAGAAAGTGCCACAGGCCCTGGTGTGGTGTAAGTGGCCTAAGCCAGAGCCACAGGCCCTGGTGTGGTGTAAGTGGCCTCAATACCAAATAAGGCCCTGGTGTGGTGTAAGTGGCCTGAGCAAGAACCACAGGGCCTGGTTTGGTGAAGATGGCCTTGGCCAGCAGCAAAAGGGCCCTGGTGTGGTCTAAGTGGCCTCAGCCAGCAGCCACAGGCCCTGGTGTGGTGTAGGTGGCCTCAGCCAGCAGCCACAGGCCCTGGTGTGGTGTAAGTGGCCTCAGCCAGCAGCCACAGGCCCTGGTGTGGTGTAAGTGGCCTCAGCCAGCAGCCACAGGCCCTGGTGTGGTGTAAGTGGCCTCAGCCAGTGCCACAGGCCCTGGTGTGGTGTAAGTGGCCTGAGCAAGAGCCACAGACCCTGGTGTGGTGTAATTGGCCTCAGCCAGCAGCCACAGGCACTGGTGTGGTGTAAGTCGCCTCAGCCAGAAGCCACAGGCACTGGTGTGGTGTAAGTGGCCTCAGCCAGCAGCCACAGGCCCTGGTGTGGTGTAAGTGGCCTCAGCCAGCAGCCACAGGCCCTGGTGTGGTGTAAGTGGCCTCAGCCAGCAGCCACAGGCCCTGGTGTGGTGTAAGTGGCCTCAGCCAGTGCCACAGGCCCTGGTGTGGTGTAAGTGGCCTGAGCAAGAGCCACAGGCCCTGGTGTGGTGTAAGTGGCCTGAGCAAGAGCCACAGACCCTGGTGTGGTGTAATTGGCCTCAATAGCAACTAATGCCCTGGTGTTGTGTAGGTGGCCTCAGCCAGCAGCCACAGGCCCTGGTGTGGTGTAAGTGGCCTCAGCCAGCAGCCACAGGCCCTGGTGTGGTGTAAGTGGCCTCAGCCAGAGCCACAGGCCCTGGTGTGGTGTAAGTGGCCTCAGCCAGTGCCACAGGCCCTGGTGTGGTGTAAGTGGCCTGAGCAAGAGCCACAGACCCTGGTGTGGTGTAATTGGCCTCAGCCAGCAGCCACAGGCCCTGGTGTGGTGTAAGTGGCCTCAGCCAGCAGCCACAGGCCCTGGTGTGGTGTAAGTGGCCTGAGCAAGAGCCACAGGCCCTGGTGTGGTGTAAGTGGCCTGAGCAAGAGCCACAGGCCCTGGTGTGGTGTAAGTGGCCTGAGCAAGAGCCACAGGCCCTGGTGTGGTGTAAGTGGCCTCAGCCAGCAGCCACAGGCCCTGGTGTGGTGTAAGTAGCCTCAGCCAGAAGCCACAGGCACTGGTGTGGTGTAAGTGGCCTCAGCCAGCAGCAAAAGGGCCCTGGTGTGGTGTAAGTCGCCTCAGCCAGCAGCCACAGGCCCTGGTGTGGTGTAGGTGGCCTCAGCCAGCAGCCACAGGCCCTGGTGTGGTGTAAGTGGCCTCAGCCAGTGCCACAGGCCCTGGTGTGGTGTAAGTGGCCTGAGCAAGAGCCACAGACCCTGGTGTGGTGTAATTGGCCTCAATAGCAACTAAGGCCCTGGTGTGGTGTAAGTGGCCTCAGGCAGCAGCCACAGGCCCTGTTGTGATGTAACTTGCCTGAGCAAGAGCCACAGACCCTGGTGTGGTGTAATTGGCCTCAATAGCAACTAATGCCCTGGTGTGGTGTAGGTGGCCTCAGCCAGCAGCCACAGGCCCTGGTGTGGTGTAAGTGGCCTCAGCCAGCAGCCACAGGCCCTGGTGTGGTGTAAGTGGCCTCAGCCAGAGCCACAGGCCCTGATGTGGTGTAAGTGGCCCCAGCCGGTCACTCAGGCCCTGGTGTGGTGTAGGTGGCATCAGCTAGCAGCACAAGACATTGGAAAAGAGCCAAAAGCAATGTCGTTAATGTGCCCTCATTAATGGGGAGCTGCTTTTGGTCTTTTAATACACCCCTTCTCTGGATCAAAAGCGGTTCAATGACATGAAAATGAAAGGCTTACAGCACCAGGTATTCCCAGGCAGTCTCCCATCCAAGTACTAACCAAGCCCAGCCCTGCTTAGCTTCCGAGATCAGACGAGGTCGGGCGTGCTCAGGGTGGTATGGCCGTAAGCTGCTGGCCCCAGCACAATGTCTCAATTTATGGATTCAAGTGATTAGGTGGCAAGTACCTGAAGTTACGAAGACAATCCTATAACCATACCTGCATGTTTGCATAATACCCTAACCCAAAGGCTCAGTTTGGCATTTATCCAACAGCACAGGCCCTGGATTGTTGAAGATGGCCTCAAGAACCAGCACAGGACCTGGTGTGTTTTACATGGCCACAGCAAGCAGCACAGGGCCTGGTTTGGTGAAGATGGCCTCAGCAAGCAGCCACAGGCCCTGGTTTGGTGTAAGTGGCCTCAGCCAGCAGCCACAGGCCCTGGTGTGGTCTAAGTGGCCTCAGCCAGTGCCACAGGCCCTGGTGTGGTGTAAGTGGCCTGAGCAAGAGCCACAGGCCCTGGTGTGGTGTAAGTGGCCTCAGCCAGCAGCCACAGGCCCTGGTGTGGTGTAAGTGGCCTGAGCAAGTGCCACAGGCCCTGGTGTGGTGTAAGTGGCCTAAGCCAGAGCCACAGGCCCTGGTGTGGTGTAAGTGGCCTCAATAGCAAATAAGGCCCTGGTGTGGTGTAAGTGGCCTGAGCAAGAACCACAGGGCCTGGTTTGGTGAAGATGGCCTCGGCCAGAAGCGCAGGGCCTGGTGTGATGTGAGTGGCCTGAGCAAGAGCCACAGGCCCTGGTGTGGTGTAAGTGGCCTCAGCCAGCAGCCACAGGCCCTGGTGTGGTGTAAGTCGCCTCAGCCAGAATCCACAGCCACTGGTGTGGTGTAAGTGGCCTCAGCCAGCAGCCACAGGCCCTGGTGTGGTGTAAGTGGCCTCAGCCAGTGCCACAGGCCCTGGTGTGGTGTAAGTGGCCTGAGCAAGAGCCACAGACCCTGGTGTGGTGTAATTGGCCTCAGCCAGCAGCCACAGGCCCTGGTGTGGTGTAAGTGGCCTCAGCCAGAAGCCACAGGCACTGGTGTGGTGTAAGTGGCCTCAGCCAGCAGCCACAGGCCCTGGTGTGGTGTAAGTCGCCTCAGCCAGAAGCCACAGGCACTGGTGTGGTGTAAGTGGCCTCAGCCAGCAGCAAAAGGGCCCTGGTGTGGTGTAAGTGGCCTCAGCCAGCAGCCACAGGCCCTGGTGTGGTGTAGGTGGCCTCAGCCAGCAGCCACAGGCCCTGGTGTGGTGTAAGTGGCCTCAGCCAGCAGCCACAGGCCCTGGTGTGGTGTAAGTGGCCTGAGCAAGAGCCACAGACCCTGGTGTGGTGTAATTGGCCTCAGCCAGCAGCCACAGGCCCTGGTGTGGTGTAAGTCGCCTCAGCCAGAAGCCACAGGCACTGGTGTGGTGTAAGTGGCCTCAGCCAGCAGCAAAAGGGCCCTGGTGTGGTTTAAGTCGCCTCAGCCAGCAGCCACAGGCCCTGGTGTGGTGTAGGTGGCCTCAGCCAGCAGCCACAGGCCCTGGTGTGGTGTAAGTGGCCTCAGCCAGCAGCCACAGGCCCTGGTGTGGTGTAAGTGGCCTCAGCCAGCAGCCACAGGCCCTGGTGTGGTGTAAGTGGCCTCAGCCAGTGCCACAGGCCCTGGTGTGGTGTAAGTGGCCTGAGCAAGAGCCAGAGGCCCTGGTGTGGTGTAAGTGGCCTGAGCAAGAGCCACAGACCCTGGTGTGGTGTAATTGGCCTCAATAGCAACTAATGCCCTGGTGTGGTGTAGGTGGCCTCAGCCAGCAGCCACAGGCCCTGGTGTGGTGTAAGTGGCCTCAGCCAGCAGCCACAGGCCCTGGTGTGGTGTAAGTGGCCTCAGCCAGAGCCACAGGCCCTGATGTGGTGTAAGTGGCCCCAGCCGGTCACTCAGGCCCTTGTGTGGTGTAGGTTGCATCAGCTAGCAGCACAAGACATTGGAAAAGAGCCAAAAGCAGTGTCGTTAATGTGCCCTCATTAATGGGCAGCTGCTTTTGGTCTTTCAATACACCCCTTCTCTGGATCAAAAGCGGTTCAATGACATGAAAATGAAAGGCTTACAGCACCAGGTATTCCCAGGCAGTCTCCCATCCAAGTACTAACCAAGCCCAGCCCTGCTTAGCTTCCGAGATCAGACGAGGTCGGGCGTGCTCAGGGTGGTATGGCCGTAAGCTGCTGGCTCCAGCACAATGTCTCAATTTATGGATTCAAGTGATTAGGTGGCAAGTACCTGAAGTTACGAAGACAATCCTATAACCATACCTGCATGTTTGCATAATACCCTAACCCAAAGGCTCAGTTTGGCATTTATCCAACAGCACAGGCCCTGGATTGTTGAAGATGGCCTCAGGAACCAGCACAGGGCCTGGTGTGTTGTACATGGCCACAGCAAGCAGCACAGGGCCTGGTTTGGTGAAGATGGCCTCGGCCAGAAGCGCAGGGCCTGGTGTGATGTGAGTGGCCTGAGCAAGAGCAACAGGCCTTGGTGTGGTGTAAGTGGCCTCAACCAGCAGCCACAGGCCCTGGTGTGGTGTAAGTGGCCTCAGCCAGAAGCCACAGGCACTGGTGTGGTGTAAGTGGCCTCAGCCAGCAGCAAAAGGGCCCTGGTGTGGTGTAAGTGGCCTCAGCCAGCAGCCACAGGCCCTGGTGTGGTGTAGGTGGCCTCAGCCAGCAGCCACAGGCCCTGGTGTGGTGTAAGTGGCCTCAGCCAGCAGCCACAGGCCCTGGTGTGGTGTAAGTGGCCTCAGCCAGCAGCCACAGGCCCTGGTGTGGTGTAAGTGGCCTCAGCCAGCAGCAAAAGGGCCCTGGTGTGGTGTAAGTGGCCTCAGCCAGCAGCCACAGGCCCTGGTGTGGTGTAAGTGGCCTGAGAAAGTGCCACAGGCCCTGGTGTGGTGTAAGTGGCCTAAGCCAGAGCCACAGGCCCTGGTGTGGTGTAAGTGGCCTCAATACCAAATAAGGCCCTGGTGTGGTGTAAGTGGCCTGAGCAAGAACCACAGGGCCTGGTTTGGTGAAGATGGCCTTGGCCAGCAGCAAAAGGGCCCTGGTGTGGTCTAAGTGGCCTCAGCCAGCAGCCACAGGCCCTGGTGTGGTGTAGGTGGCCTCAGCCAGCAGCCACAGGCCCTGGTGTGGTGTAAGTGGCCTCAGCCAGCAGCCACAGGCCCTGGTGTGGTGTAAGTGGCCTCAGCCAGCAGCCACAGGCCCTGGTGTGGTGTAAGTGGCCTCAGCCAGTGCCACAGGCCCTGGTGTGGTGTAAGTGGCCTGAGCAAGAGCCACAGACCCTGGTGTGGTGTAATTGGCCTCAGCCAGCAGCCACAGGCACTGGTGTGGTGTAAGTCGCCTCAGCCAGAAGCCACAGGCACTGGTGTGGTGTAAGTGGCCTCAGCCAGCAGCAAAAGGGCCCTGGTGTGGTGTAAGTCGCCTCAGCCAGCAGCCACAGGCCCTGGTGTGGTGTAGGTGGCCTCAGCCAGCAGCCACAGGCCCTGGTGTGGTGTAAGTGGCCTCAGCCAGCAGCCACAGGCCCTGGTGTGGTGTAAGTGGCCTCAGCCAGGAGCCACAGGCCCTGGTGTGGTGTAAGTGGCCTCAGCCAGCAGCCACAGGCCCTGGTGTGGTGTAAGTGGCCTCAGCCAGTGCCACAGGCCCTGGTGTGGTGTAAGTGGCCTGAGCAAGAGCCACAGGCCCTGGTGTGGTGTAAGTGGCCTGAGCAAGAGCCACAGACCCTGGTGTGGTGTAATTGGCCTCAATAGCAACTAATGCCCTGGTGTTGTGTAGGTGGCCTCAGCCAGCAGCCACAGGCCCTGGTGTGGTGTAAGTGGCCTCAGCCAGAGCCACAGGCCCTGGTGTGGTGTAAGTGGCCTCAGCCAGTGCCACAGGCCCTGGTGTGGTGTAAGTGGCCTGAGCAAGAGCCACAGACCCTGGTGTGGTGTAATTGGCCTCAGCCAGCAGCCACAGGCCCTGGTGTGGTGTAAGTGGCCTCAGCCAGCAGCCACAGGCCCTGGTGTGGTGTAATTGGCCTGAGCAAGAGCCACAGGCCCTGGTGTGGTGTAAGTGGCCTGAGCAAGAGCCACAGGCCCTGGTGTGGTGTAAGTGGCCTGAGCAAGAGCCACAGGCCCTGGTGTGGTGTAAGTGGCCTCAGCCAGCAGCCACAGGCCCTGGTGTGGTGTAAGGAGCCTCAGCCAGAAGCCACAGGCACTGGTGTGGTGTAAGTGGCCTCAGCCAGCAGCAAAAGGGCCCTGGTGTGGTGTAAGTGGCCTCAGCCAGCAGCCACAGGCCCTGGTGTGGTGTAGGTGGCCTCAGCCAGCAGCCACAGGCCCTGGTGTGGTGTAAGTGGCCTCAGCCAGTGCCACAGGCCCTGGTGTGGTGTAAGTGGCCTGAGCAAGAGCCACAGACCCTGGTGTGGTGTAATTGGCCTCAATAGCAACTAAGGCCCTGGTGTGGTGTATGTGGCCTCAGGCAGCAGCCACAGGCCCTGTTGTGATGTAACTTGCCTGAGCAAGAGCCACAGACCCTGGTGTGGTGTAATTGGCCTCAATAGCAACTAATGCCCTGGTGTGGTGTAGGTGGCCTCAGCCAGCAGCCACAGGCCCTGGTGTGGTGTAAGTGGCCTCAGCCAGCAGCCACAGGCCCTGGTGTGGTGTAAGTGGCCTCAGCCAGAGCCACAGGCCCTGATGTGGTGTAAGTGGCCCCAGCCGGTCACTCAGGCCCTTGTGTGGTGTAGGTTGCATCAGCTAGCAGCACAAGACATTGGAAAAGAGCCAAAAGCAATGTCGTTAATGTGCCCTCATTAATGGGCAGATGCTTTTGGTCTTTTAATACACCCCTTCTCTGGATCAAAAGCGGTTCAATGACATGAAAATGAAAGGCTTACAGCACCAGGTATTCCCAGGCAGTCTCCCATCCAAGTACTAACCAAGCCCAGCCCTGCTTAGCTTCCGAGATCAGACGAGGTCGGGCGTGCTCAGGGTGGTATGGCCGTAAGCTGCTGGCTCCAGCACAATGTCTCAATTTATGGATTCAAGTGATTAGGTGGCAAGTACCTGAAGTTACGAAGACAATCCTATAACCATACCTGCATGTTTGCATAATACCCTAACCCAAAGGCTCAGTTTGGCATTTATCCAACAGCACAGGCCCTGGATTGTTGAAGATGGCCTCAGGAACCAGCACAGGGCCTGGTGTGTTGTACATGGCCACAGCAAGCAGCACAGGGCCTGGTTTGGTGAAGATGGCCTCGGCCAGAAGCGCAGGGCCTGGTGTGATGTGAGTGGCCTGAGCAAGAGCAACAGGCCTTGGTGTGGTGTAAGTGGCCTCAGCCAGCAGCCACAGGCCCTGGTGTGGTGTAAGTGGCCTCAGCCAGAAGCCACAGGCACTGGTGTGGTGTAAGTGGCCTCAGCCAGCAGCAAAAGGGCCCTGGTGTGGTGTAAGTGGCCTCAGCCAGCAGCCACAGGCCCTGGTGTGGTGTAGGTGGCCTCAGCCAGCAGCCACAGGCCCTGGTGTGGTGTAAGTGGCCTCAGCCAGCAGCCACAGGCCCTGGTGTGGTGTAAGTGGCCTCAGCCAGCAGCCACAGGCCCTGGTGTGGTGTAAGTGGCCTCAGCCAGCAGCAAAAGGGCCCTGGTGTGGTGTAAGTGGCCTCAGCCAGCAGCCACAGGCCCCGGTGTGGTGTAGGTGGCCTCAGCCAGCAGCCACAGGCCCTGGTGTGGTGTAAGTGGCCTCAGCCAGTGCCACAGGCCCTGGTGTGGTGTAAGTGGCCTGAGCAAGAGCCACAGGCCCTGGTGTGGTGTAAGTGGCCTGAGCAAGAGCCACAGACCCTGGTGTGGTGTAATTGGCCTCAATAGCAACTAATGCCCAGGTGTGGTGTAGGTGGCCTCAGCCAGCAGCCACAGGCCCTGGTGTGGTGTAAGTGGCCTCAGCCAGCAGCCACAGGCCCTGGTGTGGTGTAAGTGGCCTCAGCCAGAGCCACAGGCCCTGATGTGGTGTAAGTGGCCCCAGCCGGTCACTCAGGCCCTTGTGTGGTGTAGGTTGCATCAGCTAGCAGCACAAGACATTGGAAAAGAGCCAAAAGCAGTGTCGTTAATGTGCCCTCATTAATGGGCAGCTGCTTTTGGTCTTTTAATACACCCCTTCTCTGGATCAAAAGCGGTTCAATGACATGAAAATGAAAGGCTTACAGCACCAGGTATTCCCAGGCAGTCTCCCATCCAAGTACTAACCAAGCCCAGCCCTGCTTAGCTTCCGAGATCAGACGAGGTCGGGCGTGCTCAGGGTGGTATGGCCGTAAGCTGCTGGCTCCAGCACAATGTCTCAATTTATGGATTCAAGTGATTAGGTGGCAAGTACCTGAAGTTACGAAGACAATCCTATAACCATACCTGCATGTTTGCATAATACCCTAACCCAAAGGCTCAGTTTGGCATTTATCCAACAGCACAGGCCCTGGATTGTTGAAGATGGCCTCAGGAACCAGCACAGGGCCTGGTGTGTTGTACATGGCCACAGCAAGCAGCACAGGGCCTGGTTTGGTGAAGATGGCCTCGGCCAGAAGCGCAGGGCCTGGTGTGATGTGAGTGGCCTGAGCAAGAGCAACAGGCCTTGGTGTGGTGTAAGTGGCCTCAGCCAGCAGCCACAGGGCCTGGTGTGGTGTAAGTGGCCTCAGCCAGAAGCCACAGGCACTGGTGTGGTGTAAGTGGCCTCAGCCAGCAGCAAAAGGGCCCTGGTGTGGTGTAAGTGGCCTCAGCCAGCAGCCACAGGCCCTGGTGTGGTGTAGGTGGCCTCAGCCAGCAGCCACAGGCCCTGGTGTGGTGTAAGTGGCCTCAGCCAGCAGCCACAGGCCCTGGTGTGGTGTAAGTGGCCTCAGCCAGCAGCCACAGGCCCTGGTGTGGTGTAAGTGGCCTCAGCCAGTGCCACAGGCCCTGGTGTGGTGTAAGTGGCCTGAGCAAGAGCCACAGACCCTGGTGTGGTGTAATTGGCCTCAGCCAGCAGCCACAGGCCCTGGTGTGGTGTAAGTCACCTCAGCTAGAAGACACAGGCACTGGTGTGGTGTAAGTGGCCTCAGCCAGCAGCAAAAGGGCCCTGGTGTGGTGTAAGTCGCCTCAGCCAGCAGCCACAGGCCCTGGTGTGGTGTAGGTGGCCTCAGCCAGCAGCCACAGGCCCTGGTGTGGTGTAAGTGGCCTCAATAGCAACTAAGGCCCTGGTGTGGTGTAAGTGGCTTCAGCCAGCAGCCACAGGCCCTGTTGTGATGTAACTTGCCTGAGCAAGAGCCACAGACCCTGGTGTGGTGTAATTGGCCTCAATAGCAACTAATGCCCTGGTGTGGTGTAGGTGGCCTCAGCCAGCAGCCACAGGCCCTGGTGTGGTGTAAGTGGCCTCAGCCAGCAGCCACAGGCCCTGGTGTGGTGTAAGTGGCCTCAGCCAGAGCCACAGGCCCTGATGTGGTGTAAGTGGCCCCAGCCGGTCACTCAGGCCCTTGTGTGGTGTAGGTTGCATCAGCTAGCAGCACAAGACATTGGAAAAGAGCCAAAAGCAATGTCGTTAATGTGCCCTCATTAATGGGCAGATGCTTTTGGTCTTTTAATACACCCCTTCTCTGGATCAAAAGCGGTTCAATGACATGAAAATGAAAGGCTTACAGCACCAGGTATTCCCAGGCAGTCTCCCATCCAAGTACTAACCAAGCCCAGCCCTGCTTAGCTTCCGAGATCAGACGAGGTCGGGCGTGCTCAGGGTGGTATGGCCGTAAGCTGCTGGCCCCAGCACAATGTCTCAATTTATGGATTCAAGTGATTAGGTGGCAAGTACCTGAAGTTACGAAGACAATCCTATAACCATACCTGCATGTTTGCATAATACCCTAACCCAAAGGCTCAGTTTGGCATTTATCCAACAGCACAGGCCCTGGATTGTTGAAGATGGCCTCAAGAACCAGCACAGGACCTGGTGTGTTTTACATGGCCACAGCAAGCAGCACAGGGCCTGGTTTGGTGAAGATGGCCTCAGCAAGCAGCCACAGGCCCTGGTTTGGTGTAAGTGGCCTCAGCCAGCAGCCACAGGCCCTGGTGTGGTGTAAGTGGCCTCAGCCAGCAGCCACAGGCCCTGGTGTGGTCTAAGTGGCCTCAGCCAGTGCCACAGGCCCTGGTGTGGTGTAAGTGGCCTGAGCAAGAGCCACAGGCCCTGGTGTGGTGTAAGTGGCCTCAGCCAGCAGCCACAGGCCCTGGTGTGGTCTAAGTGGCCTCAGTCAGTGCCACAGGCCCTGGTGTGGTGTAAGTGGCCTGAGCAAGAGCCACAGGCCCTGGTGTGGTGAAGATGGCCTTGGCCAGCAGCAAAAGGGCCCTGGTGTGGTCTAAGTGGCCTCAGCCAGCAGCCACAGGCCCTGGTGTGGTGTAGGTGGCCTCAGCCAGCAGCCACAGGCCCTGGTGTGGTGTAAGTGGCCTCAGCCAGCAGCCACAGGCCCTGGTGTGGTGTAAGTGGCCTCAGCCAGCAGCCACAGGCCCTGGTGTGGTGTAAGTGGCCTCAGCCAGTGCCACAGGCCCTGGTGTGGTGTAAGTGGCCTGAGCAAGAGCCACAGACCCTGGTGTGGTGTAATTGGCCTCAGCCAGCAGCCACAGGCCCTGGTGTGGTGTAAGTCGCCTCAGCCAGAAGCCACAGGCACTGGTGTGGTGTAAGTGGCCTCAGCCAGCAGCAAAAGGGCCCTGGTGTGGTGTAGGTGGCCTCAGCCAGCAGCCACAGGCCCTGGTGTGGTGTAAGTGGCCTCAGCCAGCAGCCACAGGCCCTGGTGTGGTGTAAGTGGCCTCAGCCAGCAGCCACAGGCCCTGGTGTGGTGTAAGTGGCCTCAGCCAGTGCCACAGGCCCTGGTGTGGTGTAAGTGGCCTGAGCAAGAGCCACAGGCCCTGGTGTGGTGTAAGTGGCCTGAGCAAGAGCCACAGACCCTGGTGTGGTGTAATTGGCCTCAATAGCAACTAATGCCCTGGTGTTGTGTAGGTGGCCTCAGCCAGCAGCCACAGGCCCTGGTGTGGTGTAAGTGGCCTCAGCCAGCAGCCACAGGCCCTGGTGTGGTGTAAGTGGCCTCAGCCAGAGCCACAGGCTCTGGTGTGGTGTAAGTGGCCTCAGCCAGTGCCACAGGCCCTGGTGTGGTGTAAGTGGCCTGAGCAAGAGCCACAGACCCTGGTGTGGTGTAATTGGCCTCAGCCAGCAGCCACAGGCCCTGGTGTGGTGTAAGTGGCCTCAGCCAGCAGCCACAGGCCCTGGTGTGGTGTAAGTGGCCTGAGCAAGAGCCACAGGCCCTGGTGTGGTGTAAGTGGCCTGAGCAAGAGCCACAGGCCCTGGTGTGGTGTAAGTGGCCTGAGCAAGAGCCACAGGCCCTGGTGTGGTGTAAGTGGCCTCAGCCAGCAGCCACAGGCCCTGGTGTGGTGTAAGTAGCCTCAGCCAGAAGCCACAGGCACTGGTGTGGTGTAAGTGGCCTCAGCCAGCAGCAAAAGGGCCCTGGTGTGGTGTAAGTGGCCTCAGCCAGCAGCCACAGGCCCTGGTGTGGTGTAGGTGGCCTCAGCCAGCAGCCACAGGCCCTGGTGTGGTGTAAGTGGCCTCAGCCAGTGCCACAGGCCCTGGTGTGGTGTAAGTGGCCTGAGCAAGAGCCACAGGCCCTGGTGTGGTGTAAGTGGCCTGAGCAAGAGCCACAGACCCTGGTGTGGTGTAATTGGCCTCAATAGCAACTAATGCCCAGGTGTGGTGTAGGTGGCCTCAGCCAGCAGCCACAGGCCCTGGTGTGGTGTAAGTGGCCTCAGCCAGCAGCCACAGGCCCTGGTGTGGTGTAAGTGGCCTCAGCCAGAGCCACAGGCCCTGATGTGGTGTAAGTGGCCCCAGCCGGTCACTCAGGCCCTTGTGTGGTGTAGGTTGCATCAGCTAGCAGCACAAGACATTGGAAAAGAGCCAAAAGCAGTGTCGTTAATGTGCCCTCATTAATGGGCAGCTGCTTTTGGTCTTTTAATACACCCCTTCTCTGGATCAAAAGCGGTTCAATGACATGAAAATGAAAGGCTTACAGCACCAGGTATTCCCAGGCAGTCTCCCATCCAAGTACTAACCAAGCCCAGCCCTGCTTAGCTTCCGAGATCAGACGAGGTCGGGCGTGCTCAGGGTGGTATGGCCGTAAGCTGCTGGCTCCAGCACAATGTCTCAATTTATGGATTCAAGTGATTAGGTGGCAAGTACCTGAAGTTACGAAGACAATCCTATAACCATACCTGCATGTTTGCATAATACCCTAACCCAAAGGCTCAGTTTGGCATTTATCCAACAGCACAGGCCCTGGATTGTTGAAGATGGCCTCAGGAACCAGCACAGGGCCTGGTGTGTTGTACATGGCCACAGCAAGCAGCACAGGGCCTGGTTTGGTGAAGATGGCCTCGGCCAGAAGCGCAGGGCCTGGTGTGATGTGAGTGGCCTGAGCAAGAGCAACAGGCCTTGGTGTGGTGTAAGTGGCCTCAGCCAGCAGCCACAGGCCCTGGTGTGGTGTAAGTCGCCTCAGCCAGAAGCCACAGGCACTGGTGTGGTGTAAGTGGCCTCAGCCAGCAGCAAAAGGGCCCTGGTGTGGTGTAAGTGGCCTCAGCCAGCAGCCACAGGCCCTGGTGTGGTGTAGGTGGCCTCAGCCAGCAGCCACAGGCCCTGGTGTGGTGTAAGTGGCCTCAGCCAGCAGCCACAGGCCCTGGTGTGGTGTAAGTGGCCTCAGCCAGCAGCCACAGGCCCTGGTGTGGTGTAAGTGGCCTCAGCCAGTGCCACAGGCCCTGGTGTGGTGTAAGTGGCCTGAGCAAGAGCCACAGACCCTGGTGTGGTGTAATTGGCCTCAGCCAGCAGCCACAGGCCCTGGTGTGGTGTAAGTCGCCTCAGCCAGCAGCCACAGGCCCTGGTGTGGTGTAGGTGGCCTCAGCCAGCAGCCACAGGCCCTGGTGTGGTGTAAGTGGCCTCAGCCAGTGACACAGGCCCTGGTGTGGTGTAAGTGGCCTGAGCAAGAGCCACAGACCCTGGTGTGGTGTAATTGGCCTCAATAGCAACTAAGGCCCTGGTGTGGTGTATGTGGCCTCAGGCAGCAGCCACAGGCCCTGTTGTGATGTAACTTGCCTGAGCAAGAGCCACAGACCCTGGTGTGGTGTAATTGGCCTCAATAGCAACTAATGCCCTGGTGTGGTGTAGGTGGCCTCAGCCAGCAGCCACAGGCCCTGGTGTGGTGTAAGTGGCCTCAGCCAGCAGCCACAGGCCCTGGTGTGGTGTAAGTGGCCTCAGCCAGAGCCACAGGCCCTGATGTGGTGTAAGTGGCCCCAGCCGGTCACTCAGGCCCTTGTGTGGTGTAGGTTGCATCAGCTAGCAGCACAAGACATTGGAAAAGAGCCAAAAGCAATGTCGTTAATGTGCCCTCATTAATGGGCAGATGCTTTTGGTCTTTTAATACACCCCTTCTCTGGATCAAAAGCGGTTCAATGACATGAAAATGAAAGGCTTACAGCACCAGGTATTCCTAGGCAGTCTCCCATCCAAGTACTAACCAAGCCCAGCCCTGCTTAGCTTCCGAGATCAGACGAGGTCGGGCGTGCTCAGGGTGGTATGGCCGTAAGCTGCTGGCCCCAGCACAATGTCTCAATTTATGGATTCAAGTGATTAGGTGGCAAGTACCTGAAGTTACGAAGACAATCCTATAACCATACCTGCATGTTTGCATAATACCCTAACCCAAAGGCTCAGTTTGGCATTTATCCAACAGCACAGGCCCTGGATTGTTGAAGATGGCCTCAAGAACCAGCACAGGACCTGGTGTGTTTTACATGGCCACAGCAAGCAGCACAGGGCCTGGTTTGGTGAAGATGGCCTCAGCAAGCAGCCACAGGCCCTGGTTTGGTGTAAGTGGCCTCAGCCAGCAGCCACAGGCCCTGGTGTGGTGTAAGTGGCCTCAGCCAGCAGCCACAGGCCCTGGTGTGGTCTAAGTGGCCTCAGCCAGTGCCACAGGCCCTGGTGTGGTGTAAGTGGCCTGAGCAAGAGCCACAGGCCCTGGTGTGGTGTAAGTGGCCTCAGCCAGCAGCCACAGGCCCTGGTGTGGTGTAAGTGGCCTGAGCAAGTGCCACAGGCCCTGGTGTGGTGTAAGTGGCCTAAGCCAGAGCCACAGGCCCTGGTGTGGTGTAAGTGGCCTCAATAGCAAATAAGGCCCTGGTGTGGTGTAAGTGGCCTGAGCAAGAACCACAGGGCCTGGTTTGGTGAAGATGGCCTCGGCCAGAAGCGCAGGGCCTGGTGTGATGTGAGTGGCCTGAGCAAGAGCCACAGGCCCTGGTGTGGTGTAAGTGGCCTCAGCCAGCAGCCACAGGCCCTGGTGTGGTGTAAGTCGCCTCAGCCAGAATCCACAGCCACTGGTGTGGTGTAAGTGGCCTCAGCCAGCAGCCACAGGCCCTGGTGTGGTGTAAGTGGCCTCAGCCAGTGCCACAGGCCCTGGTGTGGTGTAAGTGGCCTGAGCAAGAGCCACAGACCCTGGTGTGGTGTAATTGGCCTCAGCCAGCAGCCACAGGCCCTGGTGTGGTGTAAGTGGCCTCAGCCAGAAGCCACAGGCACTGGTGTGGTGTAAGTGGCCTCAGCCAGCAGCCACAGGCCCTGGTGTGGTGTAAGTCGCCTCAGCCAGAAGCCACAGGCACTGGTGTGGTGTAAGTGGCCTCAGCCAGCAGCAAAAGGGCCCTGGTGTGGTGTAAGTGGCCTCAGCCAGCAGCCACAGGCCCTGGTGTGGTGTAGGTGGCCTCAGCCAGCAGCCACAGGCCCTGGTGTGGTGTAAGTGGCCTCAGCCAGCAGCCACAGGCCCTGGTGTGGTGTAAGTGGCCTCAGCCAGTGCCACAGGCCCTGGTGTGGTGTAAGTGGCCTGAGCAAGAGCCACAGACCCTGGTGTGGTGTAATTGGCCTCAGCCAGCAGCCACAGGCCCTGGTGTGGTGTAAGTCGCCTCAGCCAGAAGCCACAGGCACTGGTGTGGTGTAAGTGGCCTCAGCCAGCAGCAAAAGGGCCCTGGTGTGGTTTAAGTCGCCTCAGCCAGCAGCCACAGGCCCTGGTGTGGTGTAGGTGGCCTCAGCCAGCAGCCACAGGCCCTGGTGTGGTGTAAGTGGCCTCAGCCAGCAGCCACAGGCCCTGGTGTGGTGTAAGTGGCCTCAGCCAGCAGCCACAGGCCCTGGTGTGGTGTAAGTGCCCTCAGCCAGTGCCACAGGCCCTGGTGTGGTGTAAGTGGCCTGAGCAAGAGCCAGAGGCCCTGGTGTGGTGTAACTTGCCTGAGCAAGAGCCACAGACCCTGGTGTGGTGTAATTGGCCTCAATAGCAACTAATGCCCTGGTGTGGTGTAGGTGGCCTCAGCCAGCAGCCACAGGCCCTGGTGTGGTGTAAGTGGCCTCAGCCAGCAGCCACAGGCCCTGGTGTGGTGTAAGTGGCCTCAGCCAGAGCCACAGGCCCTGATGTGGTGTAAGTGGCCCCAGCCGGTCACTCAGGCCCTTGTGTGGTGTAGGTTGCATCAGCTAGCAGCACAAGACATTGGAAAAGAGCCAAAAGCAGTGTCGTTAATGTGCCCTCATTAATGGGCAGCTGCTTTTGGTCTTTTAATACACCCCTTCTCTGGATCAAAAGCGGTTCAATGACATGAAAATGAAAGGCTTACAGCACCAGGTATTCCCAGGCAGTCTCCCATCCAAGTACTAACCAAGCCCAGCCCTGCTTAGCTTCCGAGATCAGACGAGGTCGGGCGTGCTCAGGGTGGTATGGCCGTAAGCTGCTGGCTCCAGCACAATGTCTCAATTTATGGATTCAAGTGATTAGGTGGCAAGTACCTGAAGTTACGAAGACAATCCTATAACCATACCTGCATGTTTGCATAATACCCTAACCCAAAGGCTCAGTTTGGCATTTATCCAACAGCACAGGCCCTGGATTGTTGAAGATGGCCTCAGGAACCAGCACAGGGCCTGGTGTGTTGTACATGGCCACAGCAAGCAGCACAGGGCCTGGTTTGGTGAAGATGGCCTCGGCCAGAAGCGCAGGGCCTGGTGTGATGTGAGTGGCCTGAGCAAGAGCAACAGGCCTTGGTGTGGTGTAAGTGGCCTCAGCCAGCAGCCACAGGCCCTGGTGTGGTGTAAGTCGCCTCAGCCAGAAGCCACAGGCACTGGTGTGGTGTAAGTGGCCTCAGCCAGCAGCAAAAGGGCCCTGGTGTGGTGTAAGTGGCCTCAGCCAGCAGCCACAGGCCCTGGTGTGGTGTAGGTGGCCTCAGCCAGCAGCCACAGGCCCTGGTGTGGTGTAAGTGGCCTCAGCCAGCAGCCACAGGCCCTGGTGTGGTGTAAGTGGCCTCAGCCAGCAGCCACAGGCCCTGGTGTGGTGTAAGTGGCCTCAGCCAGTGCCACAGGCCCTGGTGTGGTGTAAGTGGCCTGAGCAAGAGCCACAGACCCTGGTGTGGTGTAATTGGCCTCAGCCAGCAGCCACAGGCCCTGGTGTGGTGTAAGTCGCCTCAGCTAGAAGACACAGGCACTGGTGTGGTGTAAGTGGCCTCAGCCAGCAGCAAAAGGGCCCTGGTGTGGTGTAAGTGGCCTCAGCCAGCAGCCACAGGCCCTGGTGTGGTGTAGGTGGCCTCAGCCAGCAGCCACAGGCCCTGGTGTGGTGTAAGTGGCCTCAGCCAGCAGCCACAGGCCCTGGTGTGGTGTAAGTGGCCTCAGCCAGCAGCCACAGGCCCTGGTGTGGTGTAAGTGGCCTCAGCCAGTGCCACAGGCCCTGGTGTGGTGTAAGTGGCCTGAGCAAGAGCCACAGACCCTGGTGTGGTGTAATTGGCCTCAGCCAGCAGCCACAGGCCCTGGTGTGGTGTAAGTCGCCTCAGCTAGAAGACACAGGCACTGGTGTGGTGTAAGTGGCCTCAGCCAGCAGCAAAAGGGCCCTGGTGTGGTGTAAGTCGCCTCAGCCAGCAGCCACAGGCCCTGGTGTGGTGTAGGTGGCCTCAGCCAGCAGCCACACGCCCTGGTGTGGTGTAAGTGGCCTCAGCCAGCAGCCACAGGCCCTGGTGTGGTGTAAGTGGCCTCAGCCAGCAGCCACAGGCCCTGGTGTGGTGTAAGTGGCCTGAGCAAGAGCCACAGGCCCTGGTGTGGTGTAAGTGGCCTGAGCAAGAGCCACAGACCCTGGTGTGGTGTAATTGGCCTCAATAGCAACTAATGCCCTGGTGTGGTGTATGTGGCCTCAGGCAGCAGCCACAGGCCCTGTTGTGATGTAACTTGCCTGAGCAAGAGCCACAGACCCTGGTGTGGTGTAATTGGCCTCAATAGCAACTAATGCCCTGGTGTGGTGTAGGTGGCCTCAGCCAGCAGCCACAGGCCCTGGTGTGGTGTAAGTGGCCTCAGCCAGCAGCCACAGGCCCTGGTGTGGTGTAAGTGGCCTCAGCCAGAGCCACAGGCCCTGATGTGGTGTAAGTGGCCCCAGCCGGTCACTCAGGCCCTTGTGTGGTGTAGGTTGCATCAGCTAGCAGCACAAGACATTGGAAAAGAGCCAAAAGCAGTGTCGTTAATGTGCCCTCATTAATGGGCAGCTGCTTTTGGTCTTTTAATACACCCCTTCTCTGGATCAAAAGCGGTTCAATGACATGAAAATGAAGGGCTTACAGCACCAGGTATTCCCAGGCAGTCTCCCATCCAAGTACTAACCAAGCCCAGCCCTGCTTAGCTTCCGAGATCAGACGAGGTCGGGCGTGCTCAGGGTGGTATGGCCGTAAGCTGCTGGCCCCAGCACAATGTCTCAATTTATGGATTCAAGTGATTAGGTGGCAAGTACCTGAAGTTACGAAGACAATCCTATAACCATACCTGCATGTTTGCATAATACCCTAACCCAAAGGCTCAGTTTGGCATTTATCCAACAGCACAGGCCCTGGATTGTTGAAGATGGCCTCAAGAACCAGCACAGGACCTGGTGTGTTTTACATGGCCACAGCAAGCAGCACAGGGCCTGGTTTGGTGAAGATGGCCTCAGCAAGCAGCCACAGGCCCTGGTTTGGTGTAAGTGGCCTCAGCCAGCAGCCACAGGCCCTGGTGTGGTCTAAGTGGCCTCAGTCAGTGCCACAGGCCCTGGTGTGGTGTAAGTGGCCTGAGCAAGAGCCACAGGCCCTGGTGTGGTGAAGATGGCCTTGGCCAGCAGCAAAAGGGCCCTGGTGTGGTCTAAGTGGCCTCAGCCAGCAGCCACAGGCCCTGGTGTGGTGTAGGTGGCCTCAGCCAGCAGCCACAGGCCCTGGTGTGGTGTAAGTGGCCTCAGCCAGCAGCCACAGGCCCTGGTGTGGTGTAAGTGGCCTCAGCCAGCAGCCACAGGCCCTGGTGTGGTGTAAGTGGCCTCAGCCAGTGCCACAGGCCCTGGTGTGGTGTAAGTGGCCTGAGCAAGAGCCACAGACCCTGGTGTGGTGTAATTGGCCTCAGCCAGCAGCCACAGGCCCTGGTGTGGTGTAAGTCGCCTCAGCCAGAAGCCACAGGCACTGGTGTGGTGTAAGTGGCCTCAGCCAGCAGCAAAAGGGCCCTGGTGTGGTGTAGGTGGCCTCAGCCAGCAGCCACAGGCCCTGGTGTGGTGTAAGTGGCCTCAGCCAGCAGCCACAGGCCCTGGTGTGGTGTAAGTGGCCTCAGCCAGCAGCCACAGGCCCTGGTGTGGTGTAAGTGGCCTCAGCCAGTGCCACAGGCCCTGGTGTGGTGTAAGTGGCCTGAGCAAGAGCCACAGGCCCTGGTGTGGTGTAAGTGGCCTGAGCAAGAGCCACAGACCCTGGTGTGGTGTAATTGGCCTCAATAGCAACTAATGCCCTGGTGTTGTGTAGGTGGCCTCAGCCAGCAGCCACAGGCCCTGGTGTGGTGTAAGTGGCCTCAGCCAGCAGCCACAGGCCCTGGTGTGGTGTAAGTGGCCTCAGCCAGAGCCACAGGCCCTGGTGTGGTGTAAGTGGCCTCAGCCAGTGCCACAGGCCCTGGTGTGGTGTAAGTGGCCTGAGCAAGAGCCACAGACCCTGGTGTGGTGTAATTGGCCTCAGCCAGCAGCCACAGGCCCTGGTGTGGTGTAAGTGGCCTCAGCCAGCAGCCACAGGCCCTGGTGTGGTGTAAGTGGCCTGAGCAAGAGCCACAGGCCCTGGTGTGGTGTAAGTGGCCTGAGCAAGAGCCACAGGCCCTGGTGTGGTGTAAGTGGCCTGAGCAAGAGCCACAGGCCCTGGTGTGGTGTAAGTGGCCTGAGCAAGAGCCACAGGCCCTGGTGTGGTGTAAGTGGCCTCAGCCAGCAGCCACAGGCCCTGGTGTGGTGTAAGTAGCCTCAGCCAGAAGCCACAGGCACTGGTGTGGTGTAAGTGGCCTCAGCCAGCAGCAAAAGGGCCCTGGTGTGGTGTAAGTGGCCTCAGCCAGCAGCCACAGGCCCTGGTGTGGTGTAGGTGGCCTCAGCCAGCAGCCACAGGCCCTGGTGTGGTGTAAGTGGCCTCAGCCAGTGCCACAGGCCCTGGTGTGGTGTAAGTGGCCTGAGCAAGAGCCACAGACCCTGGTGTGGTGTAATTGGCCTCAATAGCAACTAAGGCCCTGGTGTGGTGTATGTGGCCTCAGGCAGCAGCCACAGGCCCTGTTGTGATGTAACTTGCCTGAGCAAGAGCCACAGACCCTGGTGTGGTGTAATTGGCCTCAATAGCAACTAATGCCCTGGTGTGGTGTAGGTGGCCTCAGCCAGCAGCCACAGGCCCTGGTGTGGTGTAAGTGGCCTCAGCCAGCAGCCACAGGCCCTGGTGTGGTGTAAGTGGCCTCAGCCAGAGCCACAGGCCCTGATGTGGTGTAAGTGGCCCCAGCCGGTCACTCAGGCCCTGGTGTGGTGTAGGTGGCATCAGCTAGCAGCACAAGACATTGGAAAAGAGCCAAAAGCAATGTCGTTAATGTGCCCTCATTAATGGGGAGCTGCTTTTGGTCTTTTAATACACCCCTTCTCTGGATCAAAAGCGGTTCAATGACATGAAAATGAAAGGCTTACAGCACCAGGTATTCCCAGGCAGTCTCCCATCCAAGTACTAACCAAGCCCAGCCCTGCTTAGCTTCCGAGATCAGACGAGGTCGGGCGTGCTCAGGGTGGTATGGCCGTAAGCTGCTGGCCCCAGCACAATGTCTCAATTTATGGATTCAAGTGATTAGGTGGCAAGTACCTGAAGTTACGAAGACAATCCTATAACCATACCTGCATGTTTGCATAATACCCTAACCCAAAGGCTCAGTTTGGCATTTATCCAACAGCACAGGCCCTGGATTGTTGAAGATGGCCTCAAGAACCAGCACAGGACCTGGTGTGTTTTACATGGCCACAGCAAGCAGCACAGGGCCTGGTTTGGTGAAGATGGCCTCAGCAAGCAGCCACAGGCCCTGGTTTGGTGTAAGTGGCCTCAGCCAGCAGCCACAGGCCCTGGTGTGGTCTAAGTGGCCTCAGCCAGTGCCACAGGCCCTGGTGTGGTGTAAGTGGCCTGAGCAAGAGCCACAGGCCCTGGTGTGGTGTAAGTGGCCTCAGCCAGCAGCCACAGGCCCTGGTGTGGTGTAAGTGGCCTGAGCAAGTGCCACAGGCCCTGGTGTGGTGTAAGTGGCCTAAGCCAGAGCCACAGGCCCTGGTGTGGTGTAAGTGGCCTCAATAGCAAATAAGGCCCTGGTGTGGTGTAAGTGGCCTGAGCAAGAACCACAGGGCCTGGTTTGGTGAAGATGGCCTCGGCCAGAAGCGCAGGGCCTGGTGTGATGTGAGTGGCCTGAGCAAGAGCCACAGGCCCTGGTGTGGTGTAAGTGGCCTCAGCCAGCAGCCACAGGCCCTGGTGTGGTGTAAGTCGCCTCAGCCAGAATCCACAGCCACTGGTGTGGTGTAAGTGGCCTCAGCCAGCAGCCACAGGCCCTGGTGTGGTGTAAGTGGCCTCAGCCAGTGCCACAGGCCCTGGTGTGGTGTAAGTGGCCTGAGCAAGAGCCACAGACCCTGGTGTGGTGTAATTGGCCTCAGCCAGCAGCCACAGGCCCTGGTGTGGTGTAAGTGGCCTCAGCCAGAAGCCACAGGCACTGGTGTGGTGTAAGTGGCCTCAGCCAGCAGCCACAGGCCCTGGTGTGGTGTAAGTCGCCTCAGCCAGAAGCCACAGGCACTGGTGTGGTGTAAGTGGCCTCAGCCAGCAGCAAAAGGGCCCTGGTGTGGTGTAAGTGGCCTCAGCCAGCAGCCACAGGCCCTGGTGTGGTGTAGGTGGCCTCAGCCAGCAGCCACAGGCCCTGGTGTGGTGTAAGTGGCCTCAGCCAGCAGCCACAGGCCCTGGTGTGGTGTAAGTGGCCTGAGCAAGAGCCACAGACCCTGGTGTGGTGTAATTGGCCTCAGCCAGCAGCCACAGGCCCTGGTGTGGTGTAAGTCGCCTCAGCCAGAAGCCACAGGCACTGGTGTGGTGTAAGTGGCCTCAGCCAGCAGCAAAAGGGCCCTGGTGTGGTTTAAGTCGCCTCAGCCAGCAGCCACAGGCCCTGGTGTGGTGTAGGTGGCCTCAGCCAGCAGCCACAGGCCCTGGTGTGGTGTAAGTGGCCTCAGCCAGCAGCCACAGGCCCTGGTGTGGTGTAAGTGGCCTCAGCCAGCAGCCACAGGCCCTGGTGTGGTGTAAGTGGCCTCAGCCAGTGCCACAGGCCCTGGTGTGGTGTAAGTGGCCTGAGCAAGAGCCAGAGGCCCTGGTGTGGTGTAAGTGGCCTGAGCAAGAGCCACAGACCCTGGTGTGGTGTAATTGGCCTCAATAGCAACTAATGCCCTGGTGTGGTGTAGGTGGCCTCAGCCAGCAGCCACAGGCCCTGGTGTGGTGTAAGTGGCCTCAGCCAGCAGCCACAGGCCCTGGTGTGGTGTAAGTGGCCTCAGCCAGAGCCACAGGCCCTGATGTGGTGTAAGTGGCCCCAGCCGGTCACTCAGGCCCTTGTGTGGTGTAGGTTGCATCAGCTAGCAGCACAAGACATTGGAAAAGAGCCAAAAGCAGTGTCGTTAATGTGCCCTCATTAATGGGCAGCTGCTTTTGGTCTTTCAATACACCCCTTCTCTGGATCAAAAGCGGTTCAATGACATGAAAATGAAAGGCTTACAGCACCAGGTATTCCCAGGCAGTCTCCCATCCAAGTACTAACCAAGCCCAGCCCTGCTTAGCTTCCGAGATCAGACGAGGTCGGGCGTGCTCAGGGTGGTATGGCCGTAAGCTGCTGGCTCCAGCACAATGTCTCAATTTATGGATTCAAGTGATTAGGTGGCAAGTACCTGAAGTTACGAAGACAATCCTATAACCATACCTGCATGTTTGCATAATACCCTAACCCAAAGGCTCAGTTTGGCATTTATCCAACAGCACAGGCCCTGGATTGTTGAAGATGGCCTCAGGAACCAGCACAGGGCCTGGTGTGTTGTACATGGCCACAGCAAGCAGCACAGGGCCTGGTTTGGTGAAGATGGCCTCGGCCAGAAGCGCAGGGCCTGGTGTGATGTGAGTGGCCTGAGCAAGAGCAACAGGCCTTGGTGTGGTGTAAGTGGCCTCAACCAGCAGCCACAGGCCCTGGTGTGGTGTAAGTGGCCTCAGCCAGCAGCCACAGGCCCTGGTGTGGTGTAGGTGGCCTCAGCCAGCAGCCACAGGCCCTGGTGTGGTGTAAGTGGCCTCAGCCAGCAGCCACAGGCCCTGGTGTGGTGTAGGTGGCCTCAGCCAGCAGCCACAGGCCCTGGTGTGGTGTAAGTGGCCTCAGCCAGCAGCCACAGGCCCTGGTGTGGTGTAAGTGGCCTCAGCCAGCAGCCACAGGCCCTGGTGTGGTGTAAGTGGCCTCAGCCAGCAGCAAAAGGGCCCTGGTGTGGTGTAAGTGGCCTCAGCCAGCAGCCACAGGCCCTGGTGTGGTGTAAGTGGCCTGAGAAAGTGCCACAGGCCCTGGTGTGGTGTAAGTGGCCTAAGCCAGAGCCACAGGCCCTGGTGTGGTGTAAGTGGCCTCAATACCAAATAAGGCCCTGGTGTGGTGTAAGTGGCCTGAGCAAGAACCACAGGGCCTGGTTTGGTGAAGATGGCCTTGGCCAGCAGCAAAAGGGCCCTGGTGTGGTCTAAGTGGCCTCAGCCAGCAGCCACAGGCCCTGGTGTGGTGTAGGTGGCCTCAGCCAGCAGCCACAGGCCCTGGTGTGGTGTAAGTGGCCTCAGCCAGCAGCCACAGGCCCTGGTGTGGTGTAAGTGGCCTCAGCCAGCAGCCACAGGCCCTGGTGTGGTGTAAGTGGCCTCAGCCAGTGCCACAGGCCCTGGTGTGGTGTAAGTGGCCTGAGCAAGAGCCACAGACCCTGGTGTGGTGTAATTGGCCTCAGCCAGCAGCCACAGGCACTGGTGTGGTGTAAGTCGCCTCAGCCAGAAGCCACAGGCACTGGTGTGGTGTAAGTGGCCTCAGCCAGCAGCAAAAGGGCCCTGGTGTGGTGTAAGTCGCCTCAGCCAGCAGCCACAGGCCCTGGTGTGGTGTAGGTGGCCTCAGCCAGCAGCCACAGGCCCTGGTGTGGTGTAAGTGGCCTCAGCCAGCAGCCACAGGCCCTGGTGTGGTGTAAGTGGCCTCAGCCAGGAGCCACAGGCCCTGGTGTGGTGTAAGTGGCCTCAGCCAGCAGCCACAGGCCCTGGTGTGGTGTAAGTGGCCTCAGCCAGTGCCACAGGCCCTGGTGTGGTGTAAGTGGCCTGAGCAAGAGCCACAGGCCCTGGTGTGGTGTAAGTGGCCTGAGCAAGAGCCACAGACCCTGGTGTGGTGTAATTGGCCTCAATAGCAACTAATGCCCTGGTGTTGTGTAGGTGGCCTCAGCCAGCAGCCACAGGCCCTGGTGTGGTGTAAGTGGCCTCAGCCAGAGCCACAGGCCCTGGTGTGGTGTAAGTGGCCTCAGCCAGTGCCACAGGCCCTGGTGTGGTGTAAGTGGCCTGAGCAAGAGCCACAGACCCTGGTGTGGTGTAATTGGCCTCAGCCAGCAGCCACAGGCCCTGGTGTGGTGTAAGTGGCCTCAGCCAGCAGCCACAGGCCCTGGTGTGGTGTAATTGGCCTGAGCAAGAGCCACAGGCCCTGGTGTGGTGTAAGTGGCCTGAGCAAGAGCCACAGGCCCTGGTGTGGTGTAAGTGGCCTGAGCAAGAGCCACAGGCCCTGGTGTGGTGTAAGTGGCCTCAGCCAGCAGCCACAGGCCCTGGTGTGGTGTAAGGAGCCTCAGCCAGAAGCCACAGGCACTGGTGTGGTGTAAGTGGCCTCAGCCAGCAGCAAAAGGGCCCTGGTGTGGTGTAAGTGGCCTCAGCCAGCAGCCACAGGCCCTGGTGTGGTGTAGGTGGCCTCAGCCAGCAGCCACAGGCCCTGGTGTGGTGTAAGTGGCCTCAGCCAGTGCCACAGGCCCTGGTGTGGTGTAAGTGGCCTGAGCAAGAGCCACAGACCCTGGTGTGGTGTAATTGGCCTCAATAGCAACTAAGGCCCTGGTGTGGTGTATGTGGCCTCAGGCAGCAGCCACAGGCCCTGTTGTGATGTAACTTGCCTGAGCAAGAGCCACAGACCCTGGTGTGGTGTAATTGGCCTCAATAGCAACTAATGCCCTGGTGTGGTGTAGGTGGCCTCAGCCAGCAGCCACAGGCCCTGGTGTGGTGTAAGTGGCCTCAGCCAGCAGCCACAGGCCCTGGTGTGGTGTAAGTGGCCTCAGCCAGAGCCACAGGCCCTGATGTGGTGTAAGTGGCCCCAGCCGGTCACTCAGGCCCTTGTGTGGTGTAGGTTGCATCAGCTAGCAGCACAAGACATTGGAAAAGAGCCAAAAGCAATGTCGTTAATGTGCCCTCATTAATGGGCAGATGCTTTTGGTCTTTTAATACACCCCTTCTCTGGATCAAAAGCGGTTCAATGACATGAAAATGAAAGGCTTACAGCACCAGGTATTCCCAGGCAGTCTCCCATCCAAGTACTAACCAAGCCCAGCCCTGCTTAGCTTCCGAGATCAGACGAGGTCGGGCGTGCTCAGGGTGGTATGGCCGTAAGCTGCTGGCTCCAGCACAATGTCTCAATTTATGGATTCAAGTGATTAGGTGGCAAGTACCTGAAGTTACGAAGACAATCCTATAACCATACCTGCATGTTTGCATAATACCCTAACCCAAAGGCTCAGTTTGGCATTTATCCAACAGCACAGGCCCTGGATTGTTGAAGATGGCCTCAGGAACCAGCACAGGGCCTGGTGTGTTGTACATGGCCACAGCAAGCAGCACAGGGCCTGGTTTGGTGAAGATGGCCTCGGCCAGAAGCGCAGGGCCTGGTGTGATGTGAGTGGCCTGAGCAAGAGCAACAGGCCTTGGTGTGGTGTAAGTGGCCTCAGCCAGCAGCCACAGGCCCTGGTGTGGTGTAAGTGGCCTCAGCCAGAAGCCACAGGCACTGGTGTGGTGTAAGTGGCCTCAGCCAGCAGCAAAAGGGCCCTGGTGTGGTGTAAGTGGCCTCAGCCAGCAGCCACAGGCCCTGGTGTGGTGTAGGTGGCCTCAGCCAGCAGCCACAGGCCCTGGTGTGGTGTAAGTGGCCTCAGCCAGCAGCCACAGGCCCTGGTGTGGTGTAAGTGGCCTCAGCCAGCAGCCACAGGCCCTGGTGTGGTGTAAGTGGCCTCAGCCAGCAGCAAAAGGGCCCTGGTGTGGTGTAAGTGGCCTCAGCCAGCAGCCACAGGCCCCGGTGTGGTGTAGGTGGCCTCAGCCAGCAGCCACAGGCCCTGGTGTGGTGTAAGTGGCCTCAGCCAGTGCCACAGGCCCTGGTGTGGTGTAAGTGGCCTGAGCAAGAGCCACAGGCCCTGGTGTGGTGTAAGTGGCCTGAGCAAGAGCCACAGACCCTGGTGTGGTGTAATTGGCCTCAATAGCAACTAATGCCCAGGTGTGGTGTAGGTGGCCTCAGCCAGCAGCCACAGGCCCTGGTGTGGTGTAAGTGGCCTCAGCCAGCAGCCACAGGCCCTGGTGTGGTGTAAGTGGCCTCAGCCAGAGCCACAGGCCCTGATGTGGTGTAAGTGGCCCCAGCCGGTCACTCAGGCCCTTGTGTGGTGTAGGTTGCATCAGCTAGCAGCACAAGACATTGGAAAAGAGCCAAAAGCAGTGTCGTTAATGTGCCCTCATTAATGGGCAGCTGCTTTTGGTCTTTTAATACACCCCTTCTCTGGATCAAAAGCGGTTCAATGACATGAAAATGAAAGGCTTACAGCACCAGGTATTCCCAGGCAGTCTCCCATCCAAGTACTAACCAAGCCCAGCCCTGCTTAGCTTCCGAGATCAGACGAGGTCGGGCGTGCTCAGGGTGGTATGGCCGTAAGCTGCTGGCTCCAGCACAATGTCTCAATTTATGGATTCAAGTGATTAGGTGGCAAGTACCTGAAGTTACGAAGACAATCCTATAACCATACCTGCATGTTTGCATAATACCCTAACCCAAAGGCTCAGTTTGGCATTTATCCAACAGCACAGGCCCTGGATTGTTGAAGATGGCCTCAGGAACCAGCACAGGGCCTGGTGTGTTGTACATGGCCACAGCAAGCAGCACAGGGCCTGGTTTGGTGAAGATGGCCTCGGCCAGAAGCGCAGGGCCTGGTGTGATGTGAGTGGCCTGAGCAAGAGCAACAGGCCTTGGTGTGGTGTAAGTGGCCTCAGCCAGCAGCCACAGGGCCTGGTGTGGTGTAAGTGGCCTCAGCCAGAAGCCACAGGCACTGGTGTGGTGTAAGTGGCCTCAGCCAGCAGCAAAAGGGCCCTGGTGTGGTGTAAGTGGCCTCAGCCAGCAGCCACAGGCCCTGGTGTGGTGTAGGTGGCCTCAGCCAGCAGCCACAGGCCCTGGTGTGGTGTAAGTGGCCTCAGCCAGCAGCCACAGGCCCTGGTGTGGTGTAAGTGGCCTCAGCCAGCAGCCACAGGCCCTGGTGTGGTGTAAGTGGCCTCAGCCAGTGCCACAGGCCCTGGTGTGGTGTAAGTGGCCTGAGCAAGAGCCACAGACCCTGGTGTGGTGTAATTGGCCTCAGCCAGCAGCCACAGGCCCTGGTGTGGTGTAAGTCACCTCAGCTAGAAGACACAGGCACTGGTGTGGTGTAAGTGGCCTCAGCCAGCAGCAAAAGGGCCCTGGTGTGGTGTAAGTCGCCTCAGCCAGCAGCCACAGGCCCTGGTGTGGTGTAGGTGGCCTCAGCCAGCAGCCACAGGCCCTGGTGTGGTGTAAGTGGCCTCAATAGCAACTAAGGCCCTGGTGTGGTGTAAGTGGCTTCAGCCAGCAGCCACAGGCCCTGTTGTGATGTAACTTGCCTGAGCAAGAGCCACAGACCCTGGTGTGGTGTAATTGGCCTCAATAGCAACTAATGCCCTGGTGTGGTGTAGGTGGCCTCAGCCAGCAGCCACAGGCCCTGGTGTGGTGTAAGTGGCCTCAGCCAGCAGCCACAGGCCCTGGTGTGGTGTAAGTGGCCTCAGCCAGAGCCACAGGCCCTGATGTGGTGTAAGTGGCCCCAGCCGGTCACTCAGGCCCTTGTGTGGTGTAGGTTGCATCAGCTAGCAGCACAAGACATTGGAAAAGAGCCAAAAGCAATGTCGTTAATGTGCCCTCATTAATGGGCAGATGCTTTTGGTCTTTTAATACACCCCTTCTCTGGATCAAAAGCGGTTCAATGACATGAAAATGAAAGGCTTACAGCACCAGGTATTCCCAGGCAGTCTCCCATCCAAGTACTAACCAAGCCCAGCCCTGCTTAGCTTCCGAGATCAGACGAGGTCGGGCGTGCTCAGGGTGGTATGGCCGTAAGCTGCTGGCCCCAGCACAATGTCTCAATTTATGGATTCAAGTGATTAGGTGGCAAGTACCTGAAGTTACGAAGACAATCCTATAACCATACCTGCATGTTTGCATAATACCCTAACCCAAAGGCTCAGTTTGGCATTTATCCAACAGCACAGGCCCTGGATTGTTGAAGATGGCCTCAAGAACCAGCACAGGACCTGGTGTGTTTTACATGGCCACAGCAAGCAGCACAGGGCCTGGTTTGGTGAAGATGGCCTCAGCAAGCAGCCACAGGCCCTGGTTTGGTGTAAGTGGCCTCAGCCAGCAGCCACAGGCCCTGGTGTGGTGTAAGTGGCCTCAGCCAGCAGCCACAGGCCCTGGTGTGGTCTAAGTGGCCTCAGCCAGTGCCACAGGCCCTGGTGTGGTGTAAGTGGCCTGAGCAAGAGCCACAGGCCCTGGTGTGGTGTAAGTGGCCTCAGCCAGCAGCCACAGGCCCTGGTGTGGTGTAAGTGGCCTGAGCAAGTGCCACAGGCCCTGGTGTGGTGTAAGTGGCCTAAGCCAGAGCCACAGGCCCTGGTGTGGTGTAAGTGGCCTCAATAGCAAATAAGGCCCTGGTGTGGTGTAAGTGGCCTGAGCAAGAACCACAGGGCCTGGTTTGGTGAAGATGGCCTCGGCCAGAAGCGCAGGGCCTGGTGTGATGTGAGTGGCCTGAGCAAGAGCCACAGGCCCTGGTGTGGTGTAAGTGGCCTCAGCCAGCAGCCACAGGCCCTGGTGTGGTGTAAGTGGCCTCAGCCAGTGCCACAGGCCCTGGTGTGGTGTAAGTGGCCTGAGCAAGAGCCACAGACCCTGGTGTGGTGTAATTGGCCTCAGCCAGCAGCCACAGGCCCTGGTGTGGTGTAAGTGGCCTCAGCCAGAAGCCACAGGCACTGGTGTGGTGTAAGTGGCCTCAGCCAGCAGCCACAGGCCCTGGTGTGGTGTAAGTCGCCTCAGCCAGAAGCCACAGGCACTGGTGTGGTGTAAGTGGCCTCAGCCAGCAGCAAAAGGGCCCTGGTGTGGTGTAAGTGGCCTCAGCCAGCAGCCACAGGCCCTGGTGTGGTGTAGGTGGCCTCAGCCAGCAGCCACAGGCCCTGGTGTGGTGTAAGTGGCCTCAGCCAGCAGCCACAGGCCCTGGTGTGGTGTAAGTGGCCTCAGCCAGTGCCACAGGCCCTGGTGTGGTGTAAGTGGCCTGAGCAAGAGCCACAGACCCTGGTGTGGTGTAATTGGCCTCAGCCAGCAGCCACAGGCCCTGGTGTGGTGTAAGTCGCCTCAGCCAGAAGCCACAGGCACTGGTGTGGTGTAAGTGGCCTCAGCCAGCAGCAAAAGGGCCCTGGTGTGGTTTAAGTCGCCTCAGCCAGCAGCCACAGGCCCTGGTGTGGTGTAGGTGGCCTCAGCCAGCAGCCACAGGCCCTGGTGTGGTGTAAGTGGCCTCAGCCAGCAGCCACAGGCCCTGGTGTGGTGTAAGTGGCCTCAGCCAGCAGCCACAGGCCCTGGTGTGGTGTAAGTGCCCTCAGCCAGTGCCACAGGCCCTGGTGTGGTGTAAGTGGCCTGAGCAAGAGCCAGAGGCCCTGGTGTGGTGTAACTTGCCTGAGCAAGAGCCACAGACCCTGGTGTGGTGTAATTGGCCTCAATAGCAACTAATGCCCTGGTGTGGTGTAGGTGGCCTCAGCCAGCAGCCACAGGCCCTGGTGTGGTGTAAGTGGCCTCAGCCAGCAGCCACAGGCCCTGGTGTGGTGTAAGTGGCCTCAGCCAGAGCCACAGGCCCTGATGTGGTGTAAGTGGCCCCAGCCGGTCACTCAGGCCCTTGTGTGGTGTAGGTTGCATCAGCTAGCAGCACAAGACATTGGAAAAGAGCCAAAAGCAGTGTCGTTAATGTGCCCTCATTAATGGGCAGCTGCTTTTGGTCTTTCAATACACCCCTTCTCTGGATCAAAAGCGGTTCAATGACATGAAAATGAAAGGCTTACAGCACCAGGTATTCCCAGGCAGTCTCCCATCCAAGTACTAACCAAGCCCAGCCCTGCTTAGCTTCCGAGATCAGACGAGGTCGGGCGTGCTCAGGGTGGTATGGCCGTAAGCTGCTGGCTCCAGCACAATGTCTCAATTTATGGATTCAAGTGATTAGGTGGCAAGTACCTGAAGTTACGAAGACAATCCTATAACCATACCTGCATGTTTGCATAATACCCTAACCCAAAGCTCAGTTTGGCATTTATCCAACAGCACAGGCCCTGGATTGTTGAAGATGGCCTCAGGAACCAGCACAGGGCCTGGTGTGTTGTACATGGCCACAGCAAGCAGCACAGGGCCTGGTTTGGTGAAGATGGCCTCGGCCAGAAGCGCAGGGCCTGGTGTGATGTGAGTGGCCTGAGCAAGAGCAACAGGCCTTGGTGTGGTGTAAGTGGCCTCAGCCAGCAGCCACAGGCCCTGGTGTGGTGTAAGTCGCCTCAGCCAGAAGCCACAGGCACTGGTGTGGTGTAAGTGGCCTCAGCCAGCAGCAAAAGGGCCCTGGTGTGGTGTAAGTGGCCTCAGCCAGCAGCCACAGGCCCTGGTGTGGTGTAGGTGGCCTCAGCCAGCAGCCACAGGCCCTGGTGTGGTGTAAGTGGCCTCAGCCAGCAGCCACAGGCCCTGGTGTGGTGTAAGTGGCCTCAGCCAGCAGCCACAGGCCCTGGTGTGGTGTAAGTGGCCTCAGCCAGTGCCACAGGCCCTGGTGTGGAGTAAGTGGCCTGAGCAAGAGCCACAGACCCTGGTGTGGTGTAATTGGCCTCAGCCAGCAGCCACAGGCCCTGGTGTGGTGTAAGTCGCCTCAGCCAGCAGCCACAGGCCCTGGTGTGGTGTAGGTGGCCTCAGCCAGCAGCCACAGGCCCTGGTGTGGTGTAAGTGGCCTCAGCCAGTGACACAGACCCTGGTGTGGTGTAATTGGCCTCAATAGCAACTAAGGCCCTGGTGTGGTGTATGTGGCCTCAGGCAGCAGCCACAGGCCCTGTTGTGATGTAACTTGCCTGAGCAAGAGCCACAGACCCTGGTGTGGTGTAATTGGCCTCAATAGCAACTAATGCCCTGGTGTGGTGTAGGTGGCCTCAGCCAGCAGCCACAGGCCCTGGTGTGGTGTAAGTGGCCTCAGCCAGCAGCCACAGGCCCTGGTGTGGTGTAAGTGGCCTCAGCCAGAGCCACAGGCCCTGATGTGGTGTAAGTGGCCCCAGCCGGTCACTCAGGCCCTTGTGTGGTGTAGGTTGCATCAGCTAGCAGCACAAGACATTGGAAAAGAGCCAAAAGCAATGTCGTTAATGTGCCCTCATTAATGGGCAGATGCTTTTGGTCTTTTAATACACCCCTTCTCTGGATCAAAAGCGGTTCAATGACATGAAAATGAAAGGCTTACAGCACCAGGTATTCCTAGGCAGTCTCCCATCCAAGTACTAACCAAGCCCAGCCCTGCTTAGCTTCCGAGATCAGACGAGGTCGGGCGTGCTCAGGGTGGTATGGCCGTAAGCTGCTGGCCCCAGCACAATGTCTCAATTTATGGATTCAAGTGATTAGGTGGCAAGTACCTGAAGTTACGAAGACAATCCTATAACCATACCTGCATGTTTGCATAATACCCTAACCCAAAGGCTCAGTTTGGCATTTATCCAACAGCACAGGCCCTGGATTGTTGAAGATGGCCTCAAGAACCAGCACAGGACCTGGTGTGTTTTACATGGCCACAGCAAGCAGCACAGGGCCTGGTTTGGTGAAGATGGCCTCAGCAAGCAGCCACAGGCCCTGGTTTGGTGTAAGTGGCCTCAGCCAGCAGCCACAGGCCCTGGTGTGGTGTAAGTGGCCTCAGCCAGCAGCCACAGGCCCTGGTGTGGTCTAAGTGGCCTCAGCCAGTGCCACAGGCCCTGGTGTGGTGTAAGTGGCCTGAGCAAGAGCCACAGGCCCTGGTGTGGTGTAAGTGGCCTCAGCCAGCAGCCACAGGCCCTGGCGTGGTGTAAGTGGCCTGAGCAAGTGCCACAGGCCCTGGTGTGGTGTAAGTGGCCTAAGCCAGAGCCACAGGCCCTGGTGTGGTGTAAGTGGCCTCAATAGCAAATAAGGCCCTGGTGTGGTGTAAGTGGCCTGAGCAAGAACCACAGGGCCTGGTTTGGTGAAGATGGCCTCGGCCAGAAGCGCAGGGCCTGGTGTGATGTGAGTGGCCTGAGCAAGAGCCACAGGCCCTGGTGTGGTGTAAGTGGCCTCAGCCAGCAGCCACAGGCCCTGGTGTGGTGTAAGTGGCCTCAGCCAGTGCCACAGGCCCTGGTGTGGTGTAAGTGGCCTGAGCAAGAGCCACAGACCCTGGTGTGGTGTAATTGGCCTCAGCCAGCAGCCACAGGCCCTGGTGTGGTGTAAGTGGCCTCAGCCAGAAGCCACAGGCACTGGTGTGGTGTAAGTGGCCTCAGCCAGCAGCCACAGGCCCTGGTGTGGTGTAAGTCGCCTCAGCCAGAAGCCACAGGCACTGGTGTGGTGTAAGTGGCCTCAGCCAGCAGCAAAAGGGCCCTGGTGTGGTGTAAGTGGCCTCAGCCAGCAGCCACAGGCCCTGGTGTGGTGTAGGTGGCCTCAGCCAGCAGCCACAGGCCCTGGTGTGGTGTAAGTGGCCTCAGCCAGCAGCCACAGGCCCTGGTGTGGTGTAAGTGGCCTCAGCCAGTGCCACAGGCCCTGGTGTGGTGTAAGTGGCCTGAGCAAGAGCCACAGACCCTGGTGTGGTGTAATTGGCCTCAGCCAGCAGCCACAGGCCCTGGTGTGGTGTAAGTCGCCTCAGCCAGAAGCCACAGGCACTGGTGTGGTGTAAGTGGCCTCAGCCAGCAGCAAAAGGGCCCTGGTGTGGTTTAAGTCGCCTCAGCCAGCAGCCACAGGCCCTGGTGTGGTGTAGGTGGCCTCAGCCAGCAGCCACAGGCCCTGGTGTGGTGTAAGTGGCCTCAGCCAGCAGCCACAGGCCCTGGTGTGGTGTAAGTGGCCTCAGCCAGCAGCCACAGGCCCTGGTGTGGTGTAAGTGGCCTCAGCCAGTGCCACAGGCCCTGGTGTGGTGTAAGTGGCCTGAGCAAGAGCCAGAGGCCCTGGTGTGGTGTAACTTGCCTGAGCAAGAGCCACAGACCCTGGTGTGGTGTAATTGGCCTCAATAGCAACTAATGCCCTGGTGTGGTGTAGGTGGCCTCAGCCAGCAGCCACAGGCCCTGGTGTGGTGTAAGTGGCCTCAGCCAGCAGCCACAGGCCCTGGTGTGGTGTAAGTGGCCTCAGCCAGAGCCACAGGCCCTGATGTGGTGTAAGTGGCCCCAGCCGGTCACTCAGGCCCTTGTGTGGTGTAGGTTGCATCAGCTAGCAGCACAAGACATTGGAAAAGAGCCAAAAGCAGTGTCGTTAATGTGCCCTCATTAATGGGCAGCTGCTTTTGGTCTTTTAATACACCCCTTCTCTGGATCAAAAGCGGTTCAATGACATGAAAATGAAAGGCTTACAGCACCAGGTATTCCCAGGCAGTCTCCCATCCAAGTACTAACCAAGCCCAGCCCTGCTTAGCTTCCGAGATCAGACGAGGTCGGGCGTGCTCAGGGTGGTATGGCCGTAAGCTGCTGGCTCCAGCACAATGTCTCAATTTATGGATTCAAGTGATTAGGTGGCAAGTACCTGAAGTTACGAAGACAATCCTATAACCATACCTGCATGTTTGCATAATACCCTAACCCAAAGGCTCAGTTTGGCATTTATCCAACAGCACAGGCCCTGGATTGTTGAAGATGGCCTCAGGAACCAGCACAGGGCCTGGTGTGTTGTACATGGCCACAGCAAGCAGCACAGGGCCTGGTTTGGTGAAGATGGCCTCGGCCAGAAGCGCAGGGCCTGGTGTGATGTGAGTGGCCTGAGCAAGAGCAACAGGCCTTGGTGTGGTGTAAGTGGCCTCAGCCAGCAGCCACAGGCCCTGGTGTGGTGTAAGTCGCCTCAGCCAGAAGCCACAGGCACTGGTGTGGTGTAAGTGGCCTCAGCCAGCAGCAAAAGGGCCCTGGTGTGGTGTAAGTGGCCTCAGCCAGCAGCCACAGGCCCTGGTGTGGTGTAGGTGGCCTCAGCCAGCAGCCACAGGCCCTGGTGTGGTGTAAGTGGCCTCAGCCAGAGCCACAGGCCCTGATGTGGTGTAAGTGGCCCCAGCCGGTCACTCAGGCCCTTGTGTGGTGTAGGTTGCATCAGCTAGCAGCACAAGACATTGGAAAAGAGCCAAAAGCAGTGTCGTTAATGTGCCCTCATTAATGGGCAGCTGCTTTTGGTCTTTTAATACACCCCTTCTCTGGATCAAAAGCGGTTCAATGACATGAAAATGAAGGGCTTACAGCACCAGGTATTCCCAGGCAGTCTCCCATCCAAGTACTAACCAAGCCCAGCCCTGCTTAGCTTCCGAGATCAGACGAGGTCGGGCGTGCTCAGGGTGGTATGGCCGTAAGCTGCTGGCCCCAGCACAATGTCTCAATTTATGGATTCAAGTGATTAGGTGGCAAGTACCTGAAGTTACGAAGACAATCCTATAACCATACCTGCATGTTTGCATAATACCCTAACCCAAAGGCTCAGTTTGGCATTTATCCAACAGCACAGGCCCTGGATTGTTGAAGATGGCCTCAAGAACCAGCACAGGACCTGGTGTGTTTTACATGGCCACAGCAAGCAGCACAGGGCCTGGTTTGGTGAAGATGGCCTCAGCAAGCAGCCACAGGCCCTGGTGTGGTGTAAGTGGCCTCAGCCAGCAGCCACAGGCCCTGGTGTGGTGTAAGTGGCCTGAGCAAGAGCCACAGACCCTGGTGTGGTGTAATTGGCCTCAGCCAGCAGCCACAGGCCCTGGTGTGGTGTAAGTCGCCTCAGCCAGAAGCCACAGGCACTGGTGTGGTGTAAGTGGCCTCAGCCAGCAGCAAAAGGGCCCTGGTGTGGTTTAAGTCGCCTCAGCCAGCAGCCACAGGCCCTGGTGTGGTGTAGGTGGCCTCAGCCAGCAGCCACAGGCCCTGGTGTGGTGTAAGTGGCCTCAGCCAGCAGCCACAGGCCCTGGTGTGGTGTAAGTGGCCTCAGCCAGCAGCCACAGGCCCTGGTGTGGTGTAAGTGGCCTCAGCCAGTGCCACAGGCCCTGGTGTGGTGTAAGTGGCCTGAGCAAGAGCCAGAGGCCCTGGTGTGGTGTAAGTGGCCTGAGCAAGAGCCACAGACCCTGGTGTGGTGTAATTGGCCTCAATAGCAACTAATGCCCTGGTGTGGTGTAGGTGGCCTCAGCCAGCAGCCACAGGCCCTGGTGTGGTGTAAGTGGCCTCAGCCAGCAGCCACAGGCCCTGGTGTGGTGTAAGTGGCCTCAGCCAGAGCCACAGGCCCTGATGTGGTGTAAGTGGCCCCAGCCGGTCACTCAGGCCCTTGTGTGGTGTAGGTTGCATCAGCTAGCAGCACAAGACATTGGAAAAGAGCCAAAAGCAGTGTCGTTAATGTGCCCTCATTAATGGGCAGCTGCTTTTGGTCTTTCAATACACCCCTTCTCTGGATCAAAAGCGGTTCAATGACATGAAAATGAAAGGCTTACAGCACCAGGTATTCCCAGGCAGTCTCCCATCCAAGTACTAACCAAGCCCAGCCCTGCTTAGCTTCCGAGATCAGACGAGGTCGGGCGTGCTCAGGGTGGTATGGCCGTAAGCTGCTGGCTCCAGCACAATGTCTCAATTTATGGATTCAAGTGATTAGGTGGCAAGTACCTGAAGTTACGAAGACAATCCTATAACCATACCTGCATGTTTGCATAATACCCTAACCCAAAGGCTCAGTTTGGCATTTATCCAACAGCACAGGCCCTGGATTGTTGAAGATGGCCTCAGGAACCAGCACAGGGCCTGGTGTGTTGTACATGGCCACAGCAAGCAGCACAGGGCCTGGTTTGGTGAAGATGGCCTCGGCCAGAAGCGCAGGGCCTGGTGTGATGTGAGTGGCCTGAGCAAGAGCAACAGGCCTTGGTGTGGTGTAAGTGGCCTCAACCAGCAGCCACAGGCCCTGGTGTGGTGTAAGTCGCCTCAGCCAGAAGCCACAGGCACTGGTGTGGTGTAAGTGGCCTCAGCCAGCAGCAAAAGGGCCCTGGTGTGGTGTAAGTGGCCTCAGCCAGCAGCCACAGGCCCTGGTGTGGTGTAGGTGGCCTCAGCCAGCAGCCACAGGCCCTGGTGTGGTGTAAGTGGCCTCAGCCAGCAGCCACAGGCCCTGGTGTGGTGTAAGTGGCCTCAGCCAGCAGCCACAGGCCCTGGTGTGGTGTAAGTGGCCTCAGCCAGCAGCAAAAGGGCCCTGGTGTGGTGTAAGTGGCCTCAGCCAGCAGCCACAGGCCCTGGTGTGGTGTAGGTGGCCTCAGCCAGCAGCCACAGGCCCTGGTGTGGTGTAAGTGGCCTCAGCCAGTGCCACAGGCCCTGGTGTGGTGTAAGTGGCCTGAGCAAAAGCCACAGGCCCTGGTGTGGTGTAAGTGGCCTGAGCAAGAGCCACAGACCCTGGTGTGGTGTAATTGGCCTCAATAGCAACTAATGCCCTGGTGTGGTGTAGGTGGCCTCAGCCAGCAGCCACAGGCCCTGGTGTGGTGTAAGTGGCCTCAGCCAGCAGCCACAGGCCCTGGTGTGGTGTAAGTGGCCTCAGCCAGAGCCACAGGCCCTGATGTGGTGTAAGTGGCCCCAGCCGGTCACTCAGGCCCTTGTGTGGTGTAGGTTGCATCAGCTAGCAGCACAAGACATTGGAAAAGAGCCAAAAGCAGTGTCGTTAATGTGCCCTCATTAATGGGCAGCTGCTTTTGGTCTTTTAATACACCCCTTCTCTGGATCAAAAGCGGTTCAATGACATGAAAATGAAAGGCTTACAGCACCAGGTATTCCCAGGCAGTCTCCCATCCAAGTACTAACCAAGCCCAGCCCTGCTTAGCTTCCGAGATCAGACGAGGTCGGGCGTGCTCAGGGTGGTATGGCCGTAAGCTGCTGGCTCCAGCACAATGTCTCAATTTATGGATTCAAGTGATTAGGTGGCAAGTACCTGAAGTTACGAAGACAATCCTATAACCATACCTGCATGTTTGCATAATACCCTAACCCAAAGGCTCAGTTTGGCATTTATCCAACAGCACAGGCCCTGGATTGTTGAAGATGGCCTCAGGAACCAGCACAGGGCCTGGTGTGTTGTACATGGCCACAGCAAGCAGCACAGGGCCTGGTTTGGTGAAGATGGCCTCGGCCAGAAGCGCAGGGCCTGGTGTGATGTGAGTGGCCTGAGCAAGAGCAACAGGCCTTGGTGTGGTGTAAGTGGCCTCAGCCAGCAGCCACAGGCCCTGGTGTGGTGTAAGTCGCCTCAGCCAGAAGCCACAGGCACTGGTGTGGTGTAAGTGGCCTCAGCCAGCAGCAAAAGGGCCCTGGTGTGGTGTAAGTGGCCTCAGCCAGCAGCCACAGGCCCTGGTGTGGTGTAGGTGGCCTCAGCCAGCAGCCACAGGCCCTGGTGTGGTGTAAGTGGCCTCAGCCAGCAGCCACAGGCCCTGGTGTGGTGTAAGTGGCCTCAGCCAGCAGCCACAGGCCCTGGTGTGGTGTAAGTGGCCTCAGCCAGTGCCACAGGCCCTGGTGTGGTGTAAGTGGCCTGAGCAAGAGCCACAGACCCTGGTGTGGTGTAATTGGCCTCAGCCAGCAGCCACAGGCCCTGGTGTGGTGTAAGTCGCCTCAGCTAGAAGACACAGGCACTGGTGTGGTGTAAGTGGCCTCAGCCAGCAGCAAAAGGGCCCTGGTGTGGTGTAAGTGGCCTCAGCCAGCAGCCACAGGCCCTGGTGTGGTGTAGGTGGCCTCAGCCAGCAGCCACAGGCCCTGGTGTGGTGTAAGTGGCCTCAGCCAGCAGCCACAGGCCCTGGTGTGGTGTAAGTGGCCTCAGCCAGCAGCCACAGGCCCTGGTGTGGTGTAAGTGGCCTCAGCCAGTGCCACAGGCCCTGGTGTGGTGTAAGTGGCCTGAGCAAGAGCCACAGACCCTGGTGTGGTGTAATTGGCCTCAGCCAGCAGCCACAGGCCCTGGTGTGGTGTAAGTCGCCTCAGCTAGAAGACACAGGCACTGGTGTGGTGTAAGTGGCCTCAGCCAGCAGCAAAAGGGCCCTGGTGTGGTGTAAGTCGCCTCAGCCAGCAGCCACAGGCCCTGGTGTGGTGTAGGTGGCCTCAGCCAGCAGCCACAGGCCCTGGTGTGGTGTAAGTGGCCTCAGCCAGCAGCCACAGGCCCTGGTGTGGTGTAAGTGGCCTCAGCCAGCAGCCACAGGCCCTGGTGTGGTGTAAGTGGCCTGAGCAAGAGCCACAGGCCCTGGTGTGGTGTAAGTGGCCTGAGCAAGAGCCACAGACCCTGGTGTGGTGTAATTGGCCTCAATAGCAACTAATGCCCTGGTGTGGTGTATGTGGCCTCAGGCAGCAGCCACAGGCCCTGTTGTGATGTAACTTGCCTGAGCAAGAGCCACAGACCCTGGTGTGGTGTAATTGGCCTCAATAGCAACTAATGCCCTGGTGTGGTGTAGGTGGCCTCAGCCAGCAGCCACAGGCCCTGGTGTGGTGTAAGTGGCCTCAGCCAGCAGCCACAGGCCCTGGTGTGGTGTAAGTGGCCTCAGCCAGAGCCACAGGCCCTGATGTGGTGTAAGTGGCCCCAGCCGGTCACTCAGGCCCTTGTGTGGTGTAGGTTGCATCAGCTAGCAGCACAAGACATTGGAAAAGAGCCAAAAGCAGTGTCGTTAATGTGCCCTCATTAATGGGCAGCTGCTTTTGGTCTTTTAATACACCCCTTCTCTGGATCAAAAGCGGTTCAATGACATGAAAATGAAGGGCTTACAGCACCAGGTATTCCCAGGCAGTCTCCCATCCAAGTACTAACCAAGCCCAGCCCTGCTTAGCTTCCGAGATCAGACGAGGTCGGGCGTGCTCAGGGTGGTATGGCCGTAAGCTGCTGGCCCCAGCACAATGTCTCAATTTATGGATTCAAGTGATTAGGTGGCAAGTACCTGAAGTTACGAAGACAATCCTATAACCATACCTGCATGTTTGCATAATACCCTAACCCAAAGGCTCAGTTTGGCATTTATCCAACAGCACAGGCCCTGGATTGTTGAAGATGGCCTCAAGAACCAGCACAGGACCTGGTGTGTTTTACATGGCCACAGCAAGCAGCACAGGGCCTGGTTTGGTGAAGATGGCCTCAGCAAGCAGCCACAGGCCCTGGTTTGGTGTAAGTGGCCTCAGCCAGCAGCCACAGGCCCTGGTGTGGTCTAAGTGGCCTCAGTCAGTGCCACAGGCCCTGGTGTGGTGTAAGTGGCCTGAGCAAGAGCCACAGGCCCTGGTGTGGTGAAGATGGCCTTGGCCAGCAGCAAAAGGGCCCTGGTGTGGTCTAAGTGGCCTCAGCCAGCAGCCACAGGCCCTGGTGTGGTGTAGGTGGCCTCAGCCAGCAGCCACAGGCCCTGGTGTGGTGTAAGTGGCCTCAGCCAGCAGCCACAGGCCCTGGTGTGGTGTAAGTGGCCTCAGCCAGCAGCCACAGGCCCTGGTGTGGTGTAAGTGGCCTCAGCCAGTGCCACAGGCCCTGGTGTGGTGTAAGTGGCCTGAGCAAGAGCCACAGACCCTGGTGTGGTGTAATTGGCCTCAGCCAGCAGCCACAGGCCCTGGTGTGGTGTAAGTCGCCTCAGCCAGAAGCCACAGGCACTGGTGTGGTGTAAGTGGCCTCAGCCAGCAGCAAAAGGGCCCTGGTGTGGTGTAGGTGGCCTCAGCCAGCAGCCACAGGCCCTGGTGTGGTGTAAGTGGCCTCAGCCAGCAGCCACAGGCCCTGGTGTGGTGTAAGTGGCCTCAGCCAGCAGCCACAGGCCCTGGTGTGGTGTAAGTGGCCTCAGCCAGTGCCACAGGCCCTGGTGTGGTGTAAGTGGCCTGAGCAAGAGCCACAGGCCCTGGTGTGGTGTAAGTGGCCTGAGCAAGAGCCACAGACCCTGGTGTGGTGTAATTGGCCTCAATAGCAACTAATGCCCTGGTGTTGTGTAGGTGGCCTCAGCCAGCAGCCACAGGCCCTGGTGTGGTGTAAGTGGCCTCAGCCAGCAGCCACAGGCCCTGGTGTGGTGTAAGTGGCCTCAGCCAGAGCCACAGGCCCTGGTGTGGTGTAAGTGGCCTCAGCCAGTGCCACAGGCCCTGGTGTGGTGTAAGTGGCCTGAGCAAGAGCCACAGACCCTGGTGTGGTGTAATTGGCCTCAGCCAGCAGCCACAGGCCCTGGTGTGGTGTAAGTGGCCTCAGCCAGCAGCCACAGGCCCTGGTGTGGTGTAAGTGGCCTGAGCAAGAGCCACAGGCCCTGGTGTGGTGTAAGTGGCCTGAGCAAGAGCCACAGGCCCTGGTGTGGTGTAAGTGGCCTGAGCAAGAGCCACAGGCCCTGGTGTGGTGTAAGTGGCCTCAGCCAGCAGCCACAGGCCCTGGTGTGGTGTAAGTAGCCTCAGCCAGAAGCCACAGGCACTGGTGTGGTGTAAGTGGCCTCAGCCAGCAGCAAAAGGGCCCTGGTGTGGTGTAAGTCGCCTCAGCCAGCAGCCACAGGCCCTGGTGTGGTGTAGGTGGCCTCAGCCAGCAGCCACAGGCCCTGGTGTGGTGTAAGTGGCCTCAGCCAGTGCCACAGGCCCTGGTGTGGTGTAAGTGGCCTGAGCAAGAGCCACAGACCCTGGTGTGGTGTAATTGGCCTCAATAGCAACTAAGGCCCTGGTGTGGTGTATGTGGCCTCAGGCAGCAGCCACAGGCCCTGTTGTGATGTAACTTGCCTGAGCAAGAGCCACAGACCCTGGTGTGGTGTAATTGGCCTCAATAGCAACTAATGCCCTGGTGTGGTGTAGGTGGCCTCAGCCAGCAGCCACAGGCCCTGGTGTGGTGTAAGTGGCCTCAGCCAGCAGCCACAGGCCCTGGTGTGGTGTAAGTGGCCTCAGCCAGAGCCACAGGCCCTGATGTGGTGTAAGTGGCCCCAGCCGGTCACTCAGGCCCTGGTGTGGTGTAGGTGGCATCAGCTAGCAGCACAAGACATTGGAAAAGAGCCAAAAGCAATGTCGTTAATGTGCCCTCATTAATGGGGAGCTGCTTTTGGTCTTTTAATACACCCCTTCTCTGGATCAAAAGCGGTTCAATGACATGAAAATGAAAGGCTTACAGCACCAGGTATTCCCAGGCAGTCTCCCATCCAAGTACTAACCAAGCCCAGCCCTGCTTAGCTTCCGAGATCAGACGAGGTCGGGCGTGCTCAGGGTGGTATGGCCGTAAGCTGCTGGCCCCAGCACAATGTCTCAATTTATGGATTCAAGTGATTAGGTGGCAAGTACCTGAAGTTACGAAGACAATCCTATAACCATACCTGCATGTTTGCATAATACCCTAACCCAAAGGCTCAGTTTGGCATTTATCCAACAGCACAGGCCCTGGATTGTTGAAGATGGCCTCAAGAACCAGCACAGGACCTGGTGTGTTTTACATGGCCACAGCAAGCAGCACAGGGCCTGGTTTGGTGAAGATGGCCTCAGCAAGCAGCCACAGGCCCTGGTTTGGTGTAAGTGGCCTCAGCCAGCAGCCACTGGCCCTGGTGTGGTGTAAGTGGCCTCAGCCAGCAGCCACAGGCCCTGGTGTGGTCTAAGTGGCCTCAGCCAGTGCCACAGGCCCTGGTGTGGTGTAAGTGGCCTGAGCAAGAGCCACAGGCCCTGGTGTGGTGTAAGTGGCCTCAGCCAGCAGCCACAGGCCCTGGTGTGGTGTAAGTGGCCTGAGCAAGTGCCACAGGCCCTGGTGTGGTGTAAGTGGCCTAAGCCAGAGCCACAGGCCCTGGTGTGGTGTAAGTGGCCTCAATAGCAAATAAGGCCCTGGTGTGGTGTAAGTGGCCTGAGCAAGAACCACAGGGCCTGGTTTGGTGAAGATGGCCTCGGCCAGAAGCGCAGGGCCTGGTGTGATGTGAGTGGCCTGAGCAAGAGCCACAGGCCCTGGTGTGGTGTAAGTGGCCTCAGCCAGCAGCCACAGGCCCTGGTGTGGTGTAAGTCGCCTCAGCCAGAATCCACAGCCACTGGTGTGGTGTAAGTGGCCTCAGCCAGCAGCCACAGGCCCTGGTGTGGTGTAAGTGGCCTCAGCCAGCAGCCACAGGCCCTGGTGTGGTGTAAGTCGCCTCAGCCAGAATCCACAGCCACTGGTGTGGTGTAAGTGGCCTCAGCCAGCAGCCACAGGCCCTGGTGTGGTGTAAGTGGCCTCAGCCAGTGCCACAGGCCCTGGTGTGGTGTAAGTGGCCTGAGCAAGAACCACAGGGCCTGGTTTGGTGAAGATGGCCTCGGCCAGAAGCGCAGGGCCTGGTGTGATGTGAGTGGCCTGAGCAAGAGCCACAGGCCCTGGTGTGGTGTAAGTGGCCTCAGCCAGCAGCCACAGGCCCTGGTGTGGTGTAAGTCGCCTCAGCCAGAATCCACAGCCACTGGTGTGGTGTAAGTGGCCTCAGCCAGCAGCCACAGGCCCTGGTGTGGTGTAAGTGGCCTCAGCCAGTGCCACAGGCCCTGGTGTGGTGTAAGTGGCCTGAGCAAGAGCCACAGACCCTGGTGTGGTGTAATTGGCCTCAGCCAGCAGCCACAGACCCTGGTGTGGTGTAATTGGCCTCAATAGCAACTAATGCCCTGGTGTGGTGTAGGTGGCCTCAGCCAGCAGCCACAGGCCCTGGTGTGGTGTAAGTGGCCTCAGCCAGCAGCCACAGGCCCTGGTGTGGTGTAAGTGGCCTCAGCCAGAGCCACAGGCCCTGATGTGGTGTAAGTGGCCCCAGCCGGTCACTCAGGCCCTTGTGTGGTGTAGGTTGCATCAGCTAGCAGCACAAGACATTGGAAAAGAGCCAAAAGCAGTGTCGTTAATGTGCCCTCATTAATGGGCAGCTGCTTTTGGTCTTTTAATACACCCCTTCTCTGGATCAAAAGCGGTTCAATGACATGAAAATGAAAGGCTTACAGGACCAGGTATTCCCAGGCAGTCTCCCATCCAAGTACTAACCAAGCCCAGCCCTGCTTAGCTTCCGAGATCAGACGAGGTCGGGCGTGCTCAGGGTGGTATGGCCGTAAGCTGCTGGCTCCAGCACAATGTCTCAATTTATGGATTCAAGTGATTAGGTGGCAAGTACCTGAAGTTACGAAGACAATCCTATAACCATACCTGCATGTTTGCATAATACCCTAACCCAAAGGCTCAGTTTGGCATTTATCCAACAGCACAGGCCCTGGATTGTTGAAGATGGCCTCAGGAACCAGCACAGGGCCTGGTGTGTTGTACATGGCCACAGCAAGCAGCACAGGGCCTGGTTTGGTGAAGATGGCCTCGGCCAGAAGCGCAGGGCCTGGTGTGATGTGAGTGGCCTGAGCAAGAGCAACAGGCCTTGGTGTGGTGTAAGTGGCCTCAGCCAGCAGCCACAGGCCCTGGTGTGGTGTAAGTCGCCTCAGCCAGAAGCCACAGGCACTGGTGTGGTGTAAGTGGCCTCAGCCAGCAGCAAAAGGGCCCTGGTGTGGTGTAAGTGGCCTCAGCCAGCAGCCACAGGCCCTGGTGTGGTGTAGGTGGCCTCAGCCAGCAGCCACAGGCCCTGGTGTGGTGTAAGTGGCCTCAGCCAGCAGCCACAGGCCCTGGTGTGGTGTAAGTGGCCTCAGCCAGCAGCCACAGGCCCTGGTGTGGTGTAAGTGGCCTCAGCCAGTGCCACAGGCCCTGGTGTGGTGTAAGTGGCCTGAGCAAGAGCCACAGACCCTGGTGTGGTGTAATTGGCCTCAGCCAGCAGCCACAGGCCCTGGTGTGGTGTAAGTCGCCTCAGCTAGAAGACACAGGCACTGGTGTGGTGTAAGTGGCCTCAGCCAGCAGCAAAAGGGCCCTGGTGTGGTGTAAGTGGCCTCAGCCAGCAGCCACAGGCCCTGGTGTGGTGTAGGTGGCCTCAGCCAGCAGCCACAGGCCCTGGTGTGGTGTAAGTGGCCTCAGCCAGCAGCCACAGGCCCTGGTGTGGTGTAAGTGGCCTCAGCCAGCAGCCACAGGCCCTGGTGTGGTGTAAGTGGCCTCAGCCAGTGCCACAGGCCCTGGTGTGGTGTAAGTGGCCTGAGCAAGAGCCACAGACCCTGGTGTGGTGTAATTGGCCTCAGCCAGCAGCCACAGGCCCTGGTGTGGTGTAAGTCGCCTCAGCTAGAAGACACAGGCACTGGTGTGGTGTAAGTGGCCTCAGCCAGCAGCAAAAGGGCCCTGGTGTGGTGTAAGTCGCCTCAGCCAGCAGCCACAGGCCCTGGTGTGGTGTAGGTGGCCTCAGCCAGCAGCCACACGCCCTGGTGTGGTGTAAGTGGCCTCAGCCAGCAGCCACAGGCCCTGGTGTGGTGTAAGTGGCCTCAGCCAGCAGCCACAGGCCCTGGTGTGGTGTAAGTGGCCTGAGCAAGAGCCACAGGCCCTGGTGTGGTGTAAGTGGCCTGAGCAAGAGCCACAGACCCTGGTGTGGTGTAATTGGCCTCAATAGCAACTAATGCCCTGGTGTGGTGTATGTGGCCTCAGGCAGCAGCCACAGGCCCTGTTGTGATGTAACTTGCCTGAGCAAGAGCCACAGACCCTGGTGTGGTGTAATTGGCCTCAATAGCAACTAATGCCCTGGTGTGGTGTAGGTGGCCTCAGCCAGCAGCCACAGGCCCTGGTGTGGTGTAAGTGGCCTCAGCCAGCAGCCACAGGCCCTGGTGTGGTGTAAGTGGCCTCAGCCAGAGCCACAGGCCCTGATGTGGTGTAAGTGGCCCCAGCCGGTCACTCAGGCCCTTGTGTGGTGTAGGTTGCATCAGCTAGCAGCACAAGACATTGGAAAAGAGCCAAAAGCAGTGTCGTTAATGTGCCCTCATTAATGGGCAGCTGCTTTTGGTCTTTTAATACACCCCTTCTCTGGATCAAAAGCGGTTCAATGACATGAAAATGAAGGGCTTACAGCACCAGGTATTCCCAGGCAGTCTCCCATCCAAGTACTAACCAAGCCCAGCCCTGCTTAGCTTCCGAGATCAGACGAGGTCGGGCGTGCTCAGGGTGGTATGGCCGTAAGCTGCTGGCCCCAGCACAATGTCGCAATTTATGGATTCAAGTGATTAGGTGGCAAGTACCTGAAGTTACGAAGACAATCCTATAACCATACCTGCATGTTTGCATAATACCCTAACCCAAAGGCTCAGTTTGGCATTTATCCAACAGCACAGGCCCTGGATTGTTGAAGATGGCCTCAAGAACCAGCACAGGACCTGGTGTGTTTTACATGGCCACAGCAAGCAGCACAGGGCCTGGTTTGGTGAAGATGGCCTCAGCAAGCAGCCACAGGCCCTGGTTTGGTGTAAGTGGCCTCAGCCAGCAGCCACAGGCCCTGGTGTGGTCTAAGTGGCCTCAGTCAGTGCCACAGGCCCTGGTGTGGTGTAAGTGGCCTGAGCAAGAGCCACAGGCCCTGGTGTGGTGAAGATGGCCTTGGCCAGCAGCAAAAGGGCCCTGGTGTGGTCTAAGTGGCCTCAGCCAGCAGCCACAGGCCCTGGTGTGGTGTAGGTGGCCTCAGCCAGCAGCCACAGGCCCTGGTGTGGTGTAAGTGGCCTCAGCCAGCAGCCACAGGCCCTGGTGTGGTGTAAGTGGCCTCAGCCAGCAGCCACAGGCCCTGGTGTGGTGTAAGTGGCCTCAGCCAGTGCCACAGGCCCTGGTGTGGTGTAAGTGGCCTGAGCAAGAGCCACAGACCCTGGTGTGGTGTAATTGGCCTCAGCCAGCAGCCACAGGCCCTGGTGTGGTGTAAGTCGCCTCAGCCAGAAGCCACAGGCACTGGTGTGGTGTAAGTGGCCTCAGCCAGCAGCAAAAGGGCCCTGGTGTGGTGTAGGTGGCCTCAGCCAGCAGCCACAGGCCCTGGTGTGGTGTAAGTGGCCTCAGCCAGCAGCCACAGGCCCTGGTGTGGTGTAAGTGGCCTCAGCCAGTGCCACAGGCCCTGGTGTGGTGTAAGTGGCCTGAGCAAGAGCCACAGGCCCTGGTGTGGTGTAAGTGGCCTGAGCAAGAGCCACAGACCCTGGTGTGGTGTAATTGGCCTCAATAGCAACTAATGCCCTGGTGTTGTGTAGGTGGCCTCAGCCAGCAGCCACAGGCCCTGGTGTGGTGTAAGTGGCCTCAGCCAGCAGCCACAGGCCCTGGTGTGGTGTAAGTGGCCTCAGCCAGAGCCACAGGCCCTGGTGTGGTGTAAGTGGCCTCAGCCAGTGCCACAGGCCCTGGTGTGGTGTAAGTGGCCTGAGCAAGAGCCACAGACCCTGGTGTGGTGTAATTGGCCTCAGCCAGCAGCCACAGGCCCTGGTGTGGTGTAAGTGGCCTCAGCCAGCAGCCACAGGCCCTGGTGTGGTGTAAGTGGCCTGAGCAAGAGCCACAGGCCCTGGTGTGGTGTAAGTGGCCTGAGCAAGAGCCACAGGCCCTGGTGTGGTGTAAGTGGCCTGAGCAAGAGCCACAGGCCCTGGTGTGGTGTAAGTGGCCTGAGCAAGAGCCACAGGCCCTGGTGTGGTGTAAGTGGCCTCAGCCAGCAGCCACAGGCCCTGGTGTGGTGTAAGTAGCCTCAGCCAGAAGCCACAGGCACTGGTGTGGTGTAAGTGGCCTCAGCCAGCAGCAAAAGGGCCCTGGTGTGGTGTAAGTCGCCTCAGCCAGCAGCCACAGGCCCTGGTGTGGTGTAGGTGGCCTCAGCCAGCAGCCACAGGCCCTGGTGTGGTGTAAGTCGCCTGAGCAAGAGCCACAGACCCTGGTGTGGTGTAATTGGCCTCAATAGCAACTAAGGCCCTGGTGTGGTGTATGTGGCCTCAGGCAGCAGCCACAGGCCCTGTTGTGATGTAACTTGCCTGAGCAAGAGCCACAGACCCTGGTGTGGTGTAATTGGCCTCAATAGCAACTAATGCCCTGGTGTGGTGTAGGTGGCCTCAGCCAGCAGCCACAGGCCCTGGTGTGGTGTAAGTGGCCTCAGCCAGAGCCACAGGCCCTGATGTGGTGTAAGTGGCCCCAGCCGGTCACTCAGGCCCTGGTGTGGTGTAGGTGGCATCAGCTAGCAGCACAAGACATTGGAAAAGAGCCAAAAGCAATGTCGTTAATGTGCCCTCATTAATGGGGAGCTGCTTTTGGTCTTTTAATACACCCCTTCTCTGGATCAAAAGCGGTTCAATGACATGAAAATGAAAGGCTTACAGCACCAGGTATTCCCAGGCAGTCTCCCATCCAAGTACTAACCAAGCCCAGCCCTGCTTAGCTTCCGAGATCAGACGAGGTCGGGCGTGCTCAGGGTGGTATGGCCGTAAGCTGCTGGCCCCAGCACAATGTCTCAATTTATGGATTCAAGTGATTAGGTGGCAAGTACCTGAAGTTACGAAGACAATCCTATAACCATACCTGCATGTTTGCATAATACCCTAACCCAAAGGCTCAGTTTGGCATTTATCCAACAGCACAGGCCCTGGATTGTTGAAGATGGCCTCAAGAACCAGCACAGGACCTGGTGTGTTTTACATGGCCACAGCAAGCAGCACAGGGCCTGGTTTGGTGAAGATGGCCTCAGCAAGCAGCCACAGGCCCTGGTTTGGTGTAAGTGGCCTCAGCCAGCAGCCACAGGCCCTGGTGTGGTCTAAGTGGCCTCAGCCAGTGCCACAGGCCCTGGTGTGGTGTAAGTGGCCTGAGCAAGAGCCACAGGCCCTGGTGTGGTGTAAGTGGCCTCAGCCAGCAGCCACAGGCCCTGGTGTGGTGTAAGTGGCCTGAGCAAGTGCCACAGGCCCTGGTGTGGTGTAAGTGGCCTAAGCCAGAGCCACAGGCCCTGGTGTGGTGTAAGTGGCCTCAATAGCAAATAAGGCCCTGGTGTGGTGTAAGTGGCCTGAGCAAGAACCACAGGGCCTGGTTTGGTGAAGATGGCCTCGGCCAGAAGCGCAGGGCCTGGTGTGATGTGAGTGGCCTGAGCAAGAGCCACAGGCCCTGGTGTGGTGTAAGTGGCCTCAGCCAGCAGCCACAGGCCCTGGTGTGGTGTAAGTCGCCTCAGCCAGAATCCACAGCCACTGGTGTGGTGTAAGTGGCCTCAGCCAGCAGCCACAGGCCCTGGTGTGGTGTAAGTGGCCTCAGCCAGTGCCACAGGCCCTGGTGTGGTGTAAGTGGCCTGAGCAAGAGCCACAGACCCTGGTGTGGTGTAATTGGCCTCAGCCAGCAGCCACAGGCCCTGGTGTGGTGTAAGTGGCCTCAGCCAGAAGCCACAGGCACTGGTGTGGTGTAAGTGGCCTCAGCCAGCAGCCACAGGCCCTGGTGTGGTGTAAGTCGCCTCAGCCAGAAGCCACAGGCACTGGTGTGGTGTAAGTGGCCTCAGCCAGCAGCAAAAGGGCCCTGGTGTGGTGTAAGTGGCCTCAGCCAGCAGCCACAGGCCCTGGTGTGGTGTAGGTGGCCTCAGCCAGCAGCCACAGGCCCTGGTGTGGTGTAAGTGGCCTCAGCCAGCAGCCACAGGCCCTGGTGTGGTGTAAGTGGCCTGAGCAAGAGCCACAGACCCTGGTGTGGTGTAATTGGCCTCAGCCAGCAGCCACAGGCCCTGGTGTGGTGTAAGTCGCCTCAGCCAGAAGCCACAGGCACTGGTGTGGTGTAAGTGGCCTCAGCCAGCAGCAAAAGGGCCCTGGTGTGGTTTAAGTCGCCTCAGCCAGCAGCCACAGGCCCTGGTGTGGTGTAGGTGGCCTCAGCCAGCAGCCACAGGCCCTGGTGTGGTGTAAGTGGCCTCAGCCAGCAGCCACAGGCCCTGGTGTGGTGTAAGTGGCCTCAGCCAGCAGCCACAGGCCCTGGTGTGGTGTAAGTGGCCTCAGCCAGTGCCACAGGCCCTGGTGTGGTGTAAGTGGCCTGAGCAAGAGCCAGAGGCCCTGGTGTGGTGTAAGTGGCCTGAGCAAGAGCCACAGACCCTGGTGTGGTGTAATTGGCCTCAATAGCAACTAATGCCCTGGTGTGGTGTAGGTGGCCTCAGCCAGCAGCCACAGGCCCTGGTGTGGTGTAAGTGGCCTCAGCCAGCAGCCACAGGCCCTGGTGTGGTGTAAGTGGCCTCAGCCAGAGCCACAGGCCCTGATGTGGTGTAAGTGGCCCCAGCCGGTCACTCAGGCCCTTGTGTGGTGTAGGTTGCATCAGCTAGCAGCACAAGACATTGGAAAAGAGCCAAAAGCAGTGTCGTTAATGTGCCCTCATTAATGGGCAGCTGCTTTTGGTCTTTCAATACACCCCTTCTCTGGATCAAAAGCGGTTCAATGACATGAAAATGAAAGGCTTACAGCACCAGGTATTCCCAGGCAGTCTCCCATCCAAGTACTAACCAAGCCCAGCCCTGCTTAGCTTCCGAGATCAGACGAGGTCGGGCGTGCTCAGGGTGGTATGGCCGTAAGCTGCTGGCTCCAGCACAATGTCTCAATTTATGGATTCAAGTGATTAGGTGGCAAGTACCTGAAGTTACGAAGACAATCCTATAACCATACCTGCATGTTTGCATAATACCCTAACCCAAAGGCTCAGTTTGGCATTTATCCAACAGCACAGGCCCTGGATTGTTGAAGATGGCCTCAGGAACCAGCACAGGGCCTGGTGTGTTGTACATGGCCACAGCAAGCAGCACAGGGCCTGGTTTGGTGAAGATGGCCTCGGCCAGAAGCGCAGGGCCTGGTGTGATGTGAGTGGCCTGAGCAAGAGCAACAGGCCTTGGTGTGGTGTAAGTGGCCTCAACCAGCAGCCACAGGCCCTGGTGTGGTGTAAGTCGCCTCAGCCAGAAGCCACAGGCACTGGTGTGGTGTAAGTGGCCTCAGCCAGCAGCAAAAGGGCCCTGGTGTGGTGTAAGTGGCCTCAGCCAGCAGCCACAGGCCCTGGTGTGGTGTAGGTGGCCTCAGCCAGCAGCCACAGGCCCTGGTGTGGTGTAAGTGGCCTCAGCCAGCAGCCACAGGCCCTGGTGTGGTGTAAGTGGCCTCAGCCAGCAGCCACAGGCCCTGGTGTGGTGTAAGTGGCCTCAGCCAGCAGCAAAAGGGCCCTGGTGTGGTGTAAGTGGCCTCAGCCAGCAGCCACAGGCCCTGGTGTGGTGTAGGTGGCCTCAGCCAGCAGCCACAGGCCCTGGTGTGGTGTAAGTGGCCTCAGCCAGTGCCACAGGCCCTGGTGTGGTGTAAGTGGCCTGAGCAAGAGCCACAGGCCCTGGTGTGGTGTAAGTGGCCTGAGCAAGAGCCACAGACCCTGGTGTGGTGTAATTGGCCTCAATAGCAACTAATGCCCAGGTGTGGTGTAGGTGGCCTCAGCCAGCAGCCACAGGCCCTGGTGTGGTGTAAGTGGCCTCAGCCAGCAGCCACAGGCCCTGGTGTGGTGTAAGTGGCCTCAGCCAGAGCCACAGGCCCTGATGTGGTGTAAGTGGCCCCAGCCGGTCACTCAGGCCCTTGTGTGGTGTAGGTTGCATCAGCTAGCAGCACAAGACATTGGAAAAGAGCCAAAAGCAGTGTCGTTAATGTGCCCTCATTAATGGGCAGCTGCTTTTGGTCTTTTAATACACCCCTTCTCTGGATCAAAAGCGGTTCAATGACATGAAAATGAAAGGCTTACAGCACCAGGTATTCCCAGGCAGTCTCCCATCCAAGTACTAACCAAGCCCAGCCCTGCTTAGCTTCTGAGATCAGACGAGGTCGGGCGTGCTCAGGGTGGTATGGCCGTAAGCTGCTGGCTCCAGCACAATGTCTCAATTTATGGATTCAAGTGATTAGGTGGCAAGTACCTGAAGTTACGAAGACAATCCTATAACCATACCTGCATGTTTGCATAATACCCTAACCCAAAGGCTCAGTTTGGCATTTATCCAACAGCACAGGCCCTGGATTGTGGAAGATGGCCTCAGGAACCAGCACAGGGCCTGGTGTGTTGTACATGGCCACAGCAAGCAGCACAGGGCCTGGTTTGGTGAAGATGGCCTCGGCCAGAAGCGCAGGGCCTGGTGTGATGTGAGTGGCCTGAGCAAGAGCAACAGGCCTTGGTGTGGTGTAAGTGGCCTCAGCCAGCAGCCACAGGCCCTGGTGTGGTGTAAGTCGCCTCAGCCAGAAGCCACAGGCACTGGTGTGGTGTAAGTGGCCTCAGCCAGCAGCAAAAGGGCCCTGGTGTGGTGTAAGTGGCCTCAGCCAGCAGCCACAGGCCCTGGTGTGGTGTAGGTGGCCTCAGCCAGCAGCCACAGGCCCTGGTGTGGTGTAAGTGGCCTCAGCCAGCAGCCACAGGCACTGGTGTGGTGTAAGTGGCCTCAGCCAGCAGCAAAAGGGCCCTGGTGTGGTGTAAGTGGCCTCAGCCAGCAGCCACAGGCCCTGGTGTGGTGTAGGTGGCCTCAGCCAGCAGCCACAGGCCCTGGTGTGGTGTAAGTGGCCTGAGCAAGAGCCACAGGCCCTGGTGTGGTGTAAGTGGCCTCAGCCAGCAGCCACAGGCCCTGGTGTGGTGTAAGTGGCCTGAGCAAGTGCCACAGGCCCTGGTGTGGTGTAAGTGGCCTAAGCCAGAGCCACAGGCCCTGGTGTGGTGTAAGTGGCCTCAATAGCAAATAAGGCCCTGGTGTGGTGTAAGTGGCCTGAGCAAGAACCACAGGGCCTGGTTTGGTGAAGATGGCCTCGGCCAGAAGCGCAGGGCCTGGTGTGATGTGAGTGGCCTGAGCAAGAGCCACAGGCCCTGGTGTGGTGTAAGTGGCCTCAGCCAGCAGCCACAGGCCCTGGTGTGGTGTAAGTCGCCTCAGCCAGAATCCACAGCCACTGGTGTGGTGTAAGTGGCCTCAGCCAGCAGCCACAGGCCCTGGTGTGGTGTAAGTGGCCTCAGCCAGTGCCACAGGCCCTGGTGTGGTGTAAGTGGCCTGAGCAAGAGCCACAGACCCTGGTGTGGTGTAATTGGCCTCAGCCAGCAGCCACAGGCCCTGGTGTGGTGTAAGTGGCCTCAGCCAGCAGCCACAGGCCCTGGTGTGGTGTAAGTGGCCTCAGCCAGCAGCCACAGGCCCTGGTGTGGTGTAAGTGGCCTCAGCCAGCAGCAAAAGGGCCCTGGTGTGGTGTAAGTGGCCTCAGCCAGCAGCCACAGGCCCCGGTGTGGTGTAGGTGGCCTCAGCCAGCAGCCACAGGCCCTGGTGTGGTGTAAGTGGCCTCAGCCAGTGCCACAGGCCCTGGTGTGGTGTAAGTGGCCTGAGCAAGAGCCACAGGCCCTGGTGTGGTGTAAGTGGCCTGAGCAAGAGCCACAGACCCTGGTGTGGTGTAATTGGCCTCAATAGCAACTAATGCCCAGGTGTGGTGTAGGTGGCCTCAGCCAGAGCCACAGGCCCTGATGTGGTGTAAGTGGCCCCAGCCGGTCACTCAGGCCCTTGTGTGGTGTAGGTTGCATCAGCTAGCAGCACAAGACATTGGAAAAGAGCCAAAAGCAATGTCGTTAATGTGCCCTCATTAATGGGCAGCTGCTTTTGGTCTTTTAATACACCCCTTCTCTGGATCAAAAGCGGTTCAATGACATGAAAATGAAAGGCTTACAGCACCAGGTAGTCCCAGGCAGTCTCCCATCCAAGTACTAACCAAGCCCAGCCCTGCTTAGCTTCCGAGATCAGACGAGGTCGGGCGTGCTCAGGGTGGTATGGCCGTAAGCTGCTGGCCCCAGCACAATGTCTCAATTTATGGATTCAAGTGATTAGGTGGCAAGTACCTGAAGTTACGAAGACAATCCTATAACCATACCTGCATGTTTGCATAATACCCTAACCCAAAGGCTCAGTTTAGCATTTATCCAACAGCACAGGCCCTGGGTTGTTGAAGATGGCCTCAGGAACCAGCACAGGGCCTGGTGTGTTGTACATGGCCACAGCAAGCAGCACAGGGCCTGGTTTGGTGAAGATGGCCTCGGCCAGAAGCACAGGCCCTGGTGTGGTGTAAGTGGCCTGAGCAAGAGCCACAGACCCTGATGTGGTGTAATTGGCCTCAATAGCAACTAAGGCCCTGGTGTGGTGTAGGTGGCCTCAGCCAGCAGCCACAGGCCCTGGTTTGGTGTAAGTGGCCTCAGCCAGCAGCCACAGGCCCTGGTGTGGTCTAAGTGGCCTCAGTCAGTGCCACAGGCCCTGGTGTGGTGTAAGTGGCCTGAGCAAGAGCCACAGGCCCTGGTGTGGTGTAAGTGGCCTCAGCCAGCAGCCACAGGCCCTGGTGTGGTGTAAGTGGCCTGAGCAAGTGCCACAGGCCCTGGTGTGGTGTAAGTGGCCTAAGCCAGAGCCACAGGCCCTGGTGTGGTGTAAGTGGCCTCAATACCAAATAAGGCCCTGGTGTGGTGTAAGTGGCCTGAGCAAGAACCACAGGGCCTGGTTTGGTGAAGATGGCCTTGGCCAGCAGCAAAAGGGCCCTGGTGTGGTCTAAGTGGCCTCAGCCAGCAGCCACAGGCCCTGGTGTGGTGTAGGTGGCCTCAGCCAGCAGCCACAGGCCCTGGTGTGGTGTAAGTGGCCTCAGCCAGCAGCCACAGGCCCTGGTGTGGTGTAAGTGGCCTCAGCCAGCAGCCACAGGCCCTGGTGTGGTGTAAGTGGCCTCAGCCAGTGCCACAGGCCCTGGTGTGGTGTAAGTGGCCTGAGCAAGAGCCACAGACCCTGGTGTGGTGTAATTGGCCTCAGCCAGCAGCCACAGGCACTGGTGTGGTGTAAGTCGCCTCAGCCAGAAGCCACAGGCACTGGTGTGGTGTAAGTGGCCTCAGCCAGCAGCAAAAGGGCCCTGGTGTGGTGTAAGTCGCCTCAGCCAGCAGCCACAGGCCCTGGTTTGGTGAAGATGGCCTCAGCAAGCAGCCACAGGCCCTGGTTTGGTGTAAGTGGCCTCAGCCAGCAGCCACTGGCCCTGGTGTGGTGTAAGTGGCCTCAGCCAGCAGCCACAGGCCCTGGTGTGGTCTAAGTGGCCTCAGCCAGTGCCACAGGCCCTGGTGTGGTGTAAGTGGCCTGAGCAAGAGCCACAGGCCCTGGTGTGGTGTAAGTGGCCTCAGCCAGCAGCCACAGGCCCTGGTGTGGTGTAAGTGGCCTGAGCAAGTGCCACAGGCCCTGGTGTGGTGTAAGTGGCCTAAGCCAGAGCCACAGGCCCTGGTGTGGTGTAAGTGGCCTCAATAGCAAATAAGGCCCTGGTGTGGTGTAAGTGGCCTGAGCAAGAACCACAGGGCCTGGTTTGGTGAAGATGGCCTCGGCCAGAAGCGCAGGGCCTGGTGTGATGTGAGTGGCCTGAGCAAGAGCCACAGGCCCTGGTGTGGTGTAAGTGGCCTCAGCCAGCAGCCACAGGCCCTGGTGTGGTGTAAGTCGCCTCAGCCAGAATCCACAGCCACTGGTGTGGTGTAAGTGGCCTCAGCCAGCAGCCACAGGCCCTGGTGTGGTGTAAGTGGCCTCAGCCAGCAGCCACAGGCCCTGGTGTGGTGTAAGTCGCCTCAGCCAGAATCCACAGCCACTGGTGTGGTGTAAGTGGCCTCAGCCAGCAGCCACAGGCCCTGGTGTGGTGTAAGTGGCCTCAGCCAGTGCCACAGGCCCTGGTGTGGTGTAAGTGGCCTGAGCAAGAACCACAGGGCCTGGTTTGGTGAAGATGGCCTCGGCCAGAAGCGCAGGGCCTGGTGTGATGTGAGTGGCCTGAGCAAGAGCCACAGGCCCTGGTGTGGTGTAAGTGGCCTCAGCCAGCAGCCACAGGCCCTGGTGTGGTGTAAGTCGCCTCAGCCAGAATCCACAGCCACTGGTGTGGTGTAAGTGGCCTCAGCCAGCAGCCACAGGCCCTGGTGTGGTGTAAGTGGCCTCAGCCAGTGCCACAGGCCCTGGTGTGGTGTAAGTGGCCTGAGCAAGAGCCACAGACCCTGGTGTGGTGTAATTGGCCTCAGCCAGCAGCCACAGACCCTGGTGTGGTGTAATTGGCCTCAATAGCAACTAATGCCCTGGTGTGGTGTAGGTGGCCTCAGCCAGCAGCCACAGGCCCTGGTGTGGTGTAAGTGGCCTCAGCCAGCAGCCACAGGCCCTGGTGTGGTGTAAGTGGCCTCAGCCAGAGCCACAGGCCCTGATGTGGTGTAAGTGGCCCCAGCCGGTCACTCAGGCCCTTGTGTGGTGTAGGTTGCATCAGCTAGCAGCACAAGACATTGGAAAAGAGCCAAAAGCAGTGTCGTTAATGTGCCCTCATTAATGGGCAGCTGCTTTTGGTCTTTTAATACACCCCTTCTCTGGATCAAAAGCGGTTCAATGACATGAAAATGAAAGGCTTACAGGACCAGGTATTCCCAGGCAGTCTCCCATCCAAGTACTAACCAAGCCCAGCCCTGCTTAGCTTCCGAGATCAGACGAGGTCGGGCGTGCTCAGGGTGGTATGGCCGTAAGCTGCTGGCTCCAGCACAATGTCTCAATTTATGGATTCAAGTGATTAGGTGGCAAGTACCTGAAGTTACGAAGACAATCCTATAACCATACCTGCATGTTTGCATAATACCCTAACCCAAAGGCTCAGTTTGGCATTTATCCAACAGCACAGGCCCTGGATTGTTGAAGATGGCCTCAGGAACCAGCACAGGGCCTGGTGTGTTGTACATGGCCACAGCAAGCAGCACAGGGCCTGGTTTGGTGAAGATGGCCTCGGCCAGAAGCGCAGGGCCTGGTGTGATGTGAGTGGCCTGAGCAAGAGCAACAGGCCTTGGTGTGGTGTAAGTGGCCTCAGCCAGCAGCCACAGGCCCTGGTGTGGTGTAAGTCGCCTCAGCCAGAAGCCACAGGCACTGGTGTGGTGTAAGTGGCCTCAGCCAGCAGCAAAAGGGCCCTGGTGTGGTGTAAGTGGCCTCAGCCAGCAGCCACAGGCCCTGGTGTGGTGTAGGTGGCCTCAGCCAGCAGCCACAGGCCCTGGTGTGGTGTAAGTGGCCTCAGCCAGCAGCCACAGGCCCTGGTGTGGTGTAAGTGGCCTCAGCCAGCAGCCACAGGCCCTGGTGTGGTGTAAGTGGCCTCAGCCAGTGCCACAGGCCCTGGTGTGGTGTAAGTGGCCTGAGCAAGAGCCACAGACCCTGGTGTGGTGTAATTGGCCTCAGCCAGCAGCCACAGGCCCTGGTGTGGTGTAAGTCGCCTCAGCTAGAAGACACAGGCACTGGTGTGGTGTAAGTGGCCTCAGCCAGCAGCAAAAGGGCCCTGGTGTGGTGTAAGTGGCCTCAGCCAGCAGCCACAGGCCCTGGTGTGGTGTAGGTGGCCTCAGCCAGCAGCCACAGGCCCTGGTGTGGTGTAAGTGGCCTCAGCCAGCAGCCACAGGCCCTGGTGTGGTGTAAGTGGCCTCAGCCAGCAGCCACAGGCCCTGGTGTGGTGTAAGTGGCCTCAGCCAGTGCCACAGGCCCTGGTGTGGTGTAAGTGGCCTGAGCAAGAGCCACAGACCCTGGTGTGGTGTAATTGGCCTCAGCCAGCAGCCACAGGCCCTGGTGTGGTGTAAGTCGCCTCAGCTAGAAGACACAGGCACTGGTGTGGTGTAAGTGGCCTCAGCCAGCAGCAAAAGGGCCCTGGTGTGGTGTAAGTCGCCTCAGCCAGCAGCCACAGGCCCTGGTGTGGTGTAGGTGGCCTCAGCCAGCAGCCACACGCCCTGGTGTGGTGTAAGTGGCCTCAGCCAGCAGCCACAGGCCCTGGTGTGGTGTAAGTGGCCTCAGCCAGCAGCCACAGGCCCTGGTGTGGTGTAAGTGGCCTGAGCAAGAGCCACAGGCCCTGGTGTGGTGTAAGTGGCCTGAGCAAGAGCCACAGACCCTGGTGTGGTGTAATTGGCCTCAATAGCAACTAATGCCCTGGTGTGGTGTATGTGGCCTCAGGCAGCAGCCACAGGCCCTGTTGTGATGTAACTTGCCTGAGCAAGAGCCACAGACCCTGGTGTGGTGTAATTGGCCTCAATAGCAACTAATGCCCTGGTGTGGTGTAGGTGGCCTCAGCCAGCAGCCACAGGCCCTGGTGTGGTGTAAGTGGCCTCAGCCAGCAGCCACAGGCCCTGGTGTGGTGTAAGTGGCCTCAGCCAGAGCCACAGGCCCTGATGTGGTGTAAGTGGCCCCAGCCGGTCACTCAGGCCCTTGTGTGGTGTAGGTTGCATCAGCTAGCAGCACAAGACATTGGAAAAGAGCCAAAAGCAGTGTCGTTAATGTGCCCTCATTAATGGGCAGCTGCTTTTGGTCTTTTAATACACCCCTTCTCTGGATCAAAAGCGGTTCAATGACATGAAAATGAAGGGCTTACAGCACCAGGTATTCCCAGGCAGTCTCCCATCCAAGTACTAACCAAGCCCAGCCCTGCTTAGCTTCCGAGATCAGACGAGGTCGGGCGTGCTCAGGGTGGTATGGCCGTAAGCTGCTGGCCCCAGCACAATGTCGCAATTTATGGATTCAAGTGATTAGGTGGCAAGTACCTGAAGTTACGAAGACAATCCTATAACCATACCTGCATGTTTGCATAATACCCTAACCCAAAGGCTCAGTTTGGCATTTATCCAACAGCACAGGCCCTGGATTGTTGAAGATGGCCTCAAGAACCAGCACAGGACCTGGTGTGTTTTACATGGCCACAGCAAGCAGCACAGGGCCTGGTTTGGTGAAGATGGCCTCAGCAAGCAGCCACAGGCCCTGGTTTGGTGTAAGTGGCCTCAGCCAGCAGCCACAGGCCCTGGTGTGGTCTAAGTGGCCTCAGTCAGTGCCACAGGCCCTGGTGTGGTGTAAGTGGCCTGAGCAAGAGCCACAGGCCCTGGTGTGGTGAAGATGGCCTTGGCCAGCAGCAAAAGGGCCCTGGTGTGGTCTAAGTGGCCTCAGCCAGCAGCCACAGGCCCTGGTGTGGTGTAGGTGGCCTCAGCCAGCAGCCACAGGCCCTGGTGTGGTGTAAGTGGCCTCAGCCAGCAGCCACAGGCCCTGGTGTGGTGTAAGTGGCCTCAGCCAGCAGCCACAGGCCCTGGTGTGGTGTAAGTGGCCTCAGCCAGTGCCACAGGCCCTGGTGTGGTGTAAGTGGCCTGAGCAAGAGCCACAGACCCTGGTGTGGTGTAATTGGCCTCAGCCAGCAGCCACAGGCCCTGGTGTGGTGTAAGTCGCCTCAGCCAGAAGCCACAGGCACTGGTGTGGTGTAAGTGGCCTCAGCCAGCAGCAAAAGGGCCCTGGTGTGGTGTAGGTGGCCTCAGCCAGCAGCCACAGGCCCTGGTGTGGTGTAAGTGGCCTCAGCCAGCAGCCACAGGCCCTGGTGTGGTGTAAGTGGCCTCAGCCAGTGCCACAGGCCCTGGTGTGGTGTAAGTGGCCTGAGCAAGAGCCACAGGCCCTGGTGTGGTGTAAGTGGCCTGAGCAAGAGCCACAGACCCTGGTGTGGTGTAATTGGCCTCAATAGCAACTAATGCCCTGGTGTTGTGTAGGTGGCCTCAGCCAGCAGCCACAGGCCCTGGTGTGGTGTAAGTGGCCTCAGCCAGCAGCCACAGGCCCTGGTGTGGTGTAAGTGGCCTCAGCCAGAGCCACAGGCCCTGGTGTGGTGTAAGTGGCCTCAGCCAGTGCCACAGGCCCTGGTGTGGTGTAAGTGGCCTGAGCAAGAGCCACAGACCCTGGTGTGGTGTAATTGGCCTCAGCCAGCAGCCACAGGCCCTGGTGTGGTGTAAGTGGCCTCAGCCAGCAGCCACAGGCCCTGGTGTGGTGTAAGTGGCCTGAGCAAGAGCCACAGGCCCTGGTGTGGTGTAAGTGGCCTGAGCAAGAGCCACAGGCCCTGGTGTGGTGTAAGTGGCCTGAGCAAGAGCCACAGGCCCTGGTGTGGTGTAAGTGGCCTGAGCAAGAGCCACAGGCCCTGGTGTGGTGTAAGTGGCCTCAGCCAGCAGCCACAGGCCCTGGTGTGGTGTAAGTAGCCTCAGCCAGAAGCCACAGGCACTGGTGTGGTGTAAGTGGCCTCAGCCAGCAGCAAAAGGGCCCTGGTGTGGTGTAAGTCGCCTCAGCCAGCAGCCACAGGCCCTGGTGTGGTGTAGGTGGCCTCAGCCAGCAGCCACAGGCCCTGGTGTGGTGTAAGTGGCCTGAGCAAGAGCCACAGACCCTGGTGTGGTGTAATTGGCCTCAATAGCAACTAAGGCCCTGGTGTGGTGTATGTGGCCTCAGGCAGCAGCCACAGGCCCTGTTGTGATGTAACTTGCCTGAGCAAGAGCCACAGACCCTGGTGTGGTGTAATTGGCCTCAATAGCAACTAATGCCCTGGTGTGGTGTAGGTGGCCTCAGCCAGCAGCCACAGGCCCTGGTGTGGTGTAAGTGGCCTCAGCCAGCAGCCACAGGCCCTGGTGTGGTGTAAGTGGCCTCAGCCAGAGCCACAGGCCCTGATGTGGTGTAAGTGGCCCCAGCCGGTCACTCAGGCCCTGGTGTGGTGTAGGTGGCATCAGCTAGCAGCACAAGACATTGGAAAAGAGCCAAAAGCAATGTCGTTAATGTGCCCTCATTAATGGGGAGCTGCTTTTGGTCTTTTAATACACCCCTTCTCTGGATCAAAAGCGGTTCAATGACATGAAAATGAAAGGCTTACAGCACCAGGTATTCCCAGGCAGTCTCCCATCCAAGTACTAACCAAGCCCAGCCCTGCTTAGCTTCCGAGATCAGACGAGGTCGGGCGTGCTCAGGGTGGTATGGCCGTAAGCTGCTGGCCCCAGCACAATGTCTCAATTTATGGATTCAAGTGATTAGGTGGCAAGTACCTGAAGTTACGAAGACAATCCTATAACCATACCTGCATGTTTGCATAATACCCTAACCCAAAGGCTCAGTTTGGCATTTATCCAACAGCACAGGCCCTGGATTGTTGAAGATGGCCTCAAGAACCAGCACAGGACCTGGTGTGTTTTACATGGCCACAGCAAGCAGCACAGGGCCTGGTTTGGTGAAGATGGCCTCAGCAAGCAGCCACAGGCCCTGGTTTGGTGTAAGTGGCCTCAGCCAGCAGCCACAGGCCCTGGTGTGGTCTAAGTGGCCTCAGCCAGTGCCACAGGCCCTGGTGTGGTGTAAGTGGCCTGAGCAAGAGCCACAGGCCCTGGTGTGGTGTAAGTGGCCTCAGCCAGCAGCCACAGGCCCTGGTGTGGTGTAAGTGGCCTGAGCAAGTGCCACAGGCCCTGGTGTGGTGTAAGTGGCCTAAGCCAGAGCCACAGGCCCTGGTGTGGTGTAAGTGGCCTCAATAGCAAATAAGGCCCTGGTGTGGTGTAAGTGGCCTGAGCAAGAACCACAGGGCCTGGTTTGGTGAAGATGGCCTCGGCCAGAAGCGCAGGGCCTGGTGTGATGTGAGTGGCCTGAGCAAGAGCCACAGGCCCTGGTGTGGTGTAAGTGGCCTCAGCCAGCAGCCACAGGCCCTGGTGTGGTGTAAGTCGCCTCAGCCAGAATCCACAGCCACTGGTGTGGTGTAAGTGGCCTCAGCCAGCAGCCACAGGCCCTGGTGTGGTGTAAGTGGCCTCAGCCAGTGCCACAGGCCCTGGTGTGGTGTAAGTGGCCTGAGCAAGAGCCACAGACCCTGGTGTGGTGTAATTGGCCTCAGCCAGCAGCCACAGGCCCTGGTGTGGTGTAAGTGGCCTCAGCCAGAAGCCACAGGCACTGGTGTGGTGTAAGTGGCCTCAGCCAGCAGCCACAGGCCCTGGTGTGGTGTAAGTCGCCTCAGCCAGAAGCCACAGGCACTGGTGTGGTGTAAGTGGCCTCAGCCAGCAGCAAAAGGGCCCTGGTGTGGTGTAAGTGGCCTCAGCCAGCAGCCACAGGCCCTGGTGTGGTGTAGGTGGCCTCAGCCAGCAGCCACAGGCCCTGGTGTGGTGTAAGTGGCCTCAGCCAGCAGCCACAGGCCCTGGTGTGGTGTAAGTGGCCTGAGCAAGAGCCACAGACCCTGGTGTGGTGTAATTGGCCTCAGCCAGCAGCCACAGGCCCTGGTGTGGTGTAAGTCGCCTCAGCCAGAAGCCACAGGCACTGGTGTGGTGTAAGTGGCCTCAGCCAGCAGCAAAAGGGCCCTGGTGTGGTTTAAGTCGCCTCAGCCAGCAGCCACAGGCCCTGGTGTGGTGTAGGTGGCCTCAGCCAGCAGCCACAGGCCCTGGTGTGGTGTAAGTGGCCTCAGCCAGCAGCCACAGGCCCTGGTGTGGTGTAAGTGGCCTCAGCCAGCAGCCACAGGCCCTGGTGTGGTGTAAGTGGCCTCAGCCAGTGCCACAGGCCCTGGTGTGGTGTAAGTGGCCTGAGCAAGAGCCAGAGGCCCTGGTGTGGTGTAAGTGGCCTGAGCAAGAGCCACAGACCCTGGTGTGGTGTAATTGGCCTCAATAGCAACTAATGCCCTGGTGTGGTGTAGGTGGCCTCAGCCAGCAGCCACAGGCCCTGGTGTGGTGTAAGTGGCCTCAGCCAGCAGCCACAGGCCCTGGTGTGGTGTAAGTGGCCTCAGCCAGAGCCACAGGCCCTGATGTGGTGTAAGTGGCCCCAGCCGGTCACTCAGGCCCTTTTGTGGTGTAGGTTGCATCAGCTAGCAGCACAAGACATTGGAAAAGAGCCAAAAGCAGTGTCGTTAATGTGCCCTCATTAATGGGCAGCTGCTTTTGGTCTTTCAATACACCCCTTCTCTGGATCAAAAGCGGTTCAATGACATGAAAATGAAAGGCTTACAGCACCAGGTATTCCCAGGCAGTCTCCCATCCAAGTACTAACCAAGCCCAGCCCTGCTTAGCTTCCGAGATCAGACGAGGTCGGGCGTGCTCAGGGTGGTATGGCCGTAAGCTGCTGGCTCCAGCACAATGTCTCAATTTATGGATTCAAGTGATTAGGTGGCAAGTACCTGAAGTTACGAAGACAATCCTATAACCATACCTGCATGTTTGCATAATACCCTAACCCAAAGGCTCAGTTTGGCATTTATCCAACAGCACAGGCCCTGGATTGTTGAAGATGGCCTCAGGAACCAGCACAGGGCCTGGTGTGTTGTACATGGCCACAGCAAGCAGCACAGGGCCTGGTTTGGTGAAGATGGCCTCGGCCAGAAGCGCAGGGCCTGGTGTGATGTGAGTGGCCTGAGCAAGAGCAACAGGCCTTGGTGTGGTGTAAGTGGCCTCAACCAGCAGCCACAGGCCCTGGTGTGGTGTAAGTCGCCTCAGCCAGAAGCCACAGGCACTGGTGTGGTGTAAGTGGCCTCAGCCAGCAGCAAAAGGGCCCTGGTGTGGTGTAAGTGGCCTCAGCCAGCAGCCACAGGCCCTGGTGTGGTGTAGGTGGCCTCAGCCAGCAGCCACAGGCCCTGGTGTGGTGTAAGTGGCCTCAGCCAGCAGCCACAGGCCCTGGTGTGGTGTAAGTGGCCTCAGCCAGCAGCCACAGGCCCTGGTGTGGTGTAAGTGGCCTCAGCCAGCAGCAAAAGGGCCCTGGTGTGGTGTAAGTGGCCTCAGCCAGCAGCCACAGGCCCTGGTGTGGTGTAGGTGGCCTCAGCCAGCAGCCACAGGCCCTGGTGTGGTGTAAGTGGCCTCAGCCAGTGCCACAGGCCCTGGTGTGGTGTAAGTGGCCTGAGCAAGAGCCACAGGCCCTGGTGTGGTGTAAGTGGCCTGAGCAAGAGCCACAGACCCTGGTGTGGTGTAATTGGCCTCAATAGCAACTAATGCCCAGGTGTGGTGTAGGTGGCCTCAGCCAGCAGCCACAGGCCCTGGTGTGGTGTAAGTGGCCTCAGCCAGCAGCCACAGGCCCTGGTGTGGTGTAAGTGGCCTCAGCCAGAGCCACAGGCCCTGATGTGGTGTAAGTGGCCCCAGCCGGTCACTCAGGCCCTTGTGTGGTGTAGGTTGCATCAGCTAGCAGCACAAGACATTGGAAAAGAGCCAAAAGCAGTGTCGTTAATGTGCCCTCATTAATGGGCAGCTGCTTTTGGTCTTTTAATACACCCCTTCTCTGGATCAAAAGCGGTTCAATGACATGAAAATGAAAGGCTTACAGCACCAGGTATTCCCAGGCAGTCTCCCATCCAAGTACTAACCAAGCCCAGCCCTGCTTAGCTTCTGAGATCAGACGAGGTCGGGCGTGCTCAGGGTGGTATGGCCGTAAGCTGCTGGCTCCAGCACAATGTCTCAATTTATGGATTCAAGTGATTAGGTGGCAAGTACCTGAAGTTACGAAGACAATCCTATAACCATACCTGCATGTTTGCATAATACCCTAACCCAAAGGCTCAGTTTGGCATTTATCCAACAGCACAGGCCCTGGATTGTGGAAGATGGCCTCAGGAACCAGCACAGGGCCTGGTGTGTTGTACATGGCCACAGCAAGCAGCACAGGGCCTGGTTTGGTGAAGATGGCCTCGGCCAGAAGCGCAGGGCCTGGTGTGATGTGAGTGGCCTGAGCAAGAGCAACAGGCCTTGGTGTGGTGTAAGTGGCCTCAGCCAGCAGCCACAGGCCCTGGTGTGGTGTAAGTCGCCTCAGCCAGAAGCCACAGGCACTGGTGTGGTGTAAGTGGCCTCAGCCAGCAGCAAAAGGGCCCTGGTGTGGTGTAAGTGGCCTCAGCCAGCAGCCACAGGCCCTGGTGTGGTGTAGGTGGCCTCAGCCAGCAGCCACAGGCCCTGGTGTGGTGTAAGTGGCCTCAGCCAGCAGCCACAGGCACTGGTGTGGTGTAAGTGGCCTCAGCCAGCAGCAAAAGGGCCCTGGTGTGGTGTAAGTGGCCTCAGCCAGCAGCCACAGGCCCTGGTGTGGTGTAGGTGGCCTCAGCCAGCAGCCACAGGCCCTGGTGTGGTGTAAGTGGCCTGAGCAAGAGCCACAGGCCCTGGTGTGGTGTAAGTGGCCTCAGCCAGCAGCCACAGGCCCTGGTGTGGTGTAAGTGGCCTGAGCAAGTGCCACAGGCCCTGGTGTGGTGTAAGTGGCCTAAGCCAGAGCCACAGGCCCTGGTGTGGTGTAAGTGGCCTCAATAGCAAATAAGGCCCTGGTGTGGTGTAAGTGGCCTGAGCAAGAACCACAGGGCCTGGTTTGGTGAAGATGGCCTCGGCCAGAAGCGCAGGGCCTGGTGTGATGTGAGTGGCCTGAGCAAGAGCCACAGGCCCTGGTGTGGTGTAAGTGGCCTCAGCCAGCAGCCACAGGCCCTGGTGTGGTGTAAGTCGCCTCAGCCAGAATCCACAGCCACTGGTGTGGTGTAAGTGGCCTCAGCCAGCAGCCACAGGCCCTGGTGTGGTGTAAGTGGCCTCAGCCAGTGCCACAGGCCCTGGTGTGGTGTAAGTGGCCTGAGCAAGAGCCACAGACCCTGGTGTGGTGTAATTGGCCTCAGCCAGCAGCCACAGGCCCTGGTGTGGTGTAAGTGGCCTCAGCCAGCAGCCACAGGCCCTGGTGTGGTGTAAGTGGCCTCAGCCAGCAGCCACAGGCCCTGGTGTGGTGTAAGTGGCCTCAGCCAGCAGCAAAAGGGCCCTGGTGTGGTGTAAGTGGCCTCAGCCAGCAGCCACAGGCCCCGGTGTGGTGTAGGTGGCCTCAGCCAGCAGCCACAGGCCCTGGTGTGGTGTAAGTGGCCTCAGCCAGTGCCACAGGCCCTGGTGTGGTGTAAGTGGCCTGAGCAAGAGCCACAGGCCCTGGTGTGGTGTAAGTGGCCTGAGCAAGAGCCACAGACCCTGGTGTGGTGTAATTGGCCTCAATAGCAACTAATGCCCAGGTGTGGTGTAGGTGGCCTCAGCCAGAGCCACAGGCCCTGATGTGGTGTAAGTGGCCCCAGCCGGTCACTCAGGCCCTTGTGTGGTGTAGGTTGCATCAGCTAGCAGCACAAGACATTGGAAAAGAGCCAAAAGCAATGTCGTTAATGTGCCCTCATTAATGGGCAGCTGCTTTTGGTCTTTTAATACACCCCTTCTCTGGATCAAAAGCGGTTCAATGACATGAAAATGAAAGGCTTACAGCACCAGGTAGTCCCAGGCAGTCTCCCATCCAAGTACTAACCAAGCCCAGCCCTGCTTAGCTTCCGAGATCAGACGAGGTCGGGCGTGCTCAGGGTGGTATGGCCGTAAGCTGCTGGCCCCAGCACAATGTCTCAATTTATGGATTCAAGTGATTAGGTGGCAAGTACCTGAAGTTACGAAGACAATCCTATAACCATACCTGCATGTTTGCATAATACCCTAACCCAAAGGCTCAGTTTAGCATTTATCCAACAGCACAGGCCCTGGGTTGTTGAAGATGGCCTCAGGAACCAGCACAGGGCCTGGTGTGTTGTACATGGCCACAGCAAGCAGCACAGGGCCTGGTTTGGTGAAGATGGCCTCGGCCAGAAGCACAGGCCCTGGTGTGGTGTAAGTGGCCTGAGCAAGAGCCACAGACCCTGATGTGGTGTAATTGGCCTCAATAGCAACTAAGGCCCTGGTGTGGTGTAGGTGGCCTCAGCCAGCAGCCACAGGCCCTGGTTTGGTGTAAGTGGCCTCAGCCAGCAGCCACAGGCCCTGGTGTGGTCTAAGTGGCCTCAGTCAGTGCCACAGGCCCTGGTGTGGTGTAAGTGGCCTGAGCAAGAGCCACAGGCCCTGGTGTGGTGTAAGTGGCCTCAGCCAGCAGCCACAGGCCCTGGTGTGGTGTAAGTGGCCTGAGCAAGTGCCACAGGCCCTGGTGTGGTGTAAGTGGCCTAAGCCAGAGCCACAGGCCCTGGTGTGGTGTAAGTGGCCTCAATACCAAATAAGGCCCTGGTGTGGTGTAAGTGGCCTGAGCAAGAACCACAGGGCCTGGTTTGGTGAAGATGGCCTTGGCCAGCAGCAAAAGGGCCCTGGTGTGGTCTAAGTGGCCTCAGCCAGCAGCCACAGGCCCTGGTGTGGTGTAGGTGGCCTCAGCCAGCAGCCACAGGCCCTGGTGTGGTGTAAGTGGCCTCAGCCAGCAGCCACAGGCCCTGGTGTGGTGTAAGTGGCCTCAGCCAGCAGCCACAGGCCCTGGTGTGGTGTAAGTGGCCTCAGCCAGTGCCACAGGCCCTGGTGTGGTGTAAGTGGCCTGAGCAAGAGCCACAGACCCTGGTGTGGTGTAATTGGCCTCAGCCAGCAGCCACAGGCACTGGTGTGGTGTAAGTCGCCTCAGCCAGAAGCCACAGGCACTGGTGTGGTGTAAGTGGCCTCAGCCAGCAGCAAAAGGGCCCTGGTGTGGTGTAAGTCGCCTCAGCCAGCAGCCACAGGCCCTGGTGTGGTGTAGGTGGCCTCAGCCAGCAGCCACAGGCCCTGGTGTGGTGTAAGTGGCCTCAGCCAGCAGCCACAGGCCCTGGTGTGGTGTAAGTGGCCTCAGCCAGGAGCCACAGGCCCTGGTGTGGTGTAAGTGGCCTCAGCCAGCAGCCACAGGCCCTGGTGTGGTGTAAGTGGCCTCAGCCAGTGCCACAGGCCCTGGTGTGGTGTAAGTGGCCTGAGCAAGAGCCACAGGCCCTGGTGTGGTGTAAGTGGCCTGAGCAAGAGCCACAGACCCTGGTGTGGTGTAATTGGCCTCAATAGCAACTAATGCCCTGGTGTTGTGTAGGTGGCCTCAGCCAGCAGCCACAGGCCCTGGTGTGGTGTAAGTGGCCTCAGCCAGCAGCCACAGGCCCTGGTGTGGTGTAAGTGGCCTCAGCCAGAGCCACAGGCCCTGGTGTGGTGTAAGTGGCCTCAGCCAGTGCCACAGGCCCTGGTGTGGTGTAAGTGGCCTGAGCAAGAGCCACAGACCCTGGTGTGGTGTAATTGGCCTCAGCCAGCAGCCACAGGCCCTGGTGTGGTGTAAGTGGCCTCAGCCAGCAGCCACAGGCCCTGGTGTGGTGTAAGTGGCCTGAGCAAGAGCCACAGGCCCTGGTGTGGTGTAAGTGGCCTGAGCAAGAGCCACAGGCCCTGGTGTGGTGTAAGTGGCCTGAGCAAGAGCCACAGGCCCTGGTGTGGTGTAAGTGGCCTCAGCCAGCAGCCACAGGCCCTGGTGTGGTGTAAGTAGCCTCAGCCAGAAGCCACAGGCACTGGTGTGGTGTAAGTGGCCTCAGCCAGCAGCAAAAGGGCCCTGGTGTGGTGTAAGTCGCCTCAGCCAGCAGCCACAGGCCCTGGTGTGGTGTAGGTGGCCTCAGCCAGCAGCCACAGGCCCTGGTGTGGTGTAAGTGGCCTCAGCCAGTGCCACAGGCCCTGGTGTGGTGTAAGTGCCCTGAGCAAGAGCCACAGACCCTGGTGTGGTGTAATTGGCCTCAATAGCAACTAAGGCCCTGGTGTGGTGTATGTGGCCTCAGGCAGCAGCCACAGGCCCTGTTGTGATGTAACTTGCCTGAGCAAGAGCCATAGACCCTGGTGTGGTGTAATTGGCCTCAATAGCAACTAATGCCCTGGTGTGGTGTAGGTGGCCTCAGCCAGCAGCCACAGGCCCTGGTGTGGTGTAAGTGGCCTCAGCCAGCAGCCACAGGCCCTGGTGTGGTGTAAGTGGCCTCAGCCAGAGCCACAGGCCCTGATGTGGTGTAAGTGGCCCCAGCCGGTCACTCAGGCCCTGGTGAGTGTAGGTGGCATCAGCTAGCAGCACAAGACATTGGAAAAGAGCCAAAAGCAATGTCGTTAATGTGCCCTCATTAATGGGGAGCTGCTTTTGGTCTTTTAATACACCCCTTCTCTGGATCAAAAGCGGTTCAATGACATGAAAGGCTTACAGCACCAGGTATTCCCAGGCAGTCTCCCATCCAAGTACTAACCAAGCCCAGCCCTGCTTAGCTTCCGAGATCAGACGAGGTCGGGCGTGCTCAGGGTGGTATGGCCGTAAGCTGCTGGCCCCAGCACAATGTCTCAATTTATGGATTCAAGTGATTAGGTGGCAAGTACCTGAAGTTACGAAGACAATCCTATAACCATACCTGCATGTTTGCATAATACCCTAACCCAAAGGCTCAGTTTGGCATTTATCCAACAGCACAGGCCCTGGATTGTTGAAGATGGCCTCAAGAACCAGCACAGGACCTGGTGTGTTTTACATGGCCACAGCAAGCAGCACAGGGCCTGGTTTGGTGAAGATGGCCTCAGCAAGCAGCCACAGGCCCTGGTTTGGTGTAAGTGGCCTCAGCCAGCAGCCACTGGCCCTGGTGTGGTGTAAGTGGCCTCAGCCAGCAGCCACAGGCCCTGGTGTGGTCTAAGTGGCCTCAGCCAGTGCCACAGGCCCTGGTGTGGTGTAAGTGGCCTGAGCAAGAGCCACAGGCCCTGGTGTGGTGTAAGTGGCCTCAGCCAGCAGCCACAGGCCCTGGTGTGGTGTAAGTGGCCTGAGCAAGTGCCACAGGCCCTGGTGTGGTGTAAGTGGCCTAAGCCAGAGCCACAGGCCCTGGTGTGGTGTAAGTGGCCTCAATAGCAAATAAGGCCCTGGTGTGGTGTAAGTGGCCTGAGCAAGAACCACAGGGCCTGGTTTGGTGAAGATGGCCTCGGCCAGAAGCGCAGGGCCTGGTGTGATGTGAGTGGCCTGAGCAAGAGCCACAGCCACTGGTGTGGTGTAAGTGGCCTCAGCCAGTGCCACAGGCCCTGGTGTGGTGTAAGTGGCCTGAGCAAGAGCCACAGACCCTGGTGTGGTGTAATTGGCCTCAGCCAGCAGCCACAGACCCTGGTGTGGTGTAATTGGCCTCAATAGCAACTAATGCCCTGGTGTGGTGTAGGTGGCCTCAGCCAGAGCCACAGGCCCTGATGTGGTGTAAGTGGCCCCAGCCGGTCACTCAGGCCCTTGTGTGGTGTAGGTTGCATCAGCTAGCAGCACAAGACATTGGAAAAGAGCCAAAAGCAATGTCGTTAATGTGCCCTCATTAATGGGCAGCTGCTTTTGGTCTTTTAATACACCCTTTCTCTGGATCAAAAGCGGTTCAATGACATGAAAATGAAAGGCTTACAGCACCAGGTAGTCCCAGGCAGTCTCCCATCCAAGTACTAACCAAGCCCAGCCCTGCTTAGCTTCCGAGATCAGACGAGGTCGGGCGTGCTCAGGGTGGTATGGCCGTAAGCTGCTGGCCCCAGCACAATGTCTCAATTTATGGATTCAAGTGATTAGGTGGCAAGTACCTGAAGTTACGAAGACAATCCTATAACCATACCTGCATGTTTGCATAATACCCTAACCCAAAGGCTCAGTTTAGCATTTATCCAACAGCACAGGCCCTGGGTTGTTGAAGATGGCCTCAGGAACCAGCACAGGGCCTGGTGTGTTGTACATGGCCACAGCAAGCAGCACAGGGCCTGGTTTGGTGAAGATGGCCTCGGCCAGAAGCACAGGCCCTGGTGTGGTGTAAGTGGCCTGAGCAAGAGCCACAGACCCTGATGTGGTGTAATTGGCCTCAATAGCAACTAAGGCCCTGGTGTGGTGTAGGTGGCCTCAGCCAGCAGCCACAGGCCCTGGTTTGGTGTAAGTGGCCTCAGCCAGCAGCCACAGGCCCTGGTGTGGTCTAAGTGGCCTCAGTCAGTGCCACAGGCCCTGGTGTGGTGTAAGTGGCCTGAGCAAGAGCCACAGGCCCTGGTGTGGTGTAAGTGGCCTCAGCCAGCAGCCACAGGCCCTGGTGTGGTGTAAGTGGCCTGAGCAAGTGCCACAGGCCCTGGTGTGGTGTAAGTGGCCTAAGCCAGAGCCACAGGCCCTGGTGTGGTGTAAGTGGCCTCAATACCAAATAAGGCCCTGGTGTGGTGTAAGTGGCCTGAGCAAGAACCACAGGGCCTGGTTTGGTGAAGATGGCCTTGGCCAGCAGCAAAAGGGCCCTGGTGTGGTCTAAGTGGCCTCAGCCAGCAGCCACAGGCCCTGGTGTGGTGTAGGTGGCCTCAGCCAGCAGCCACAGGCCCTGGTGTGGTGTAAGTGGCCTCAGCCAGTGCCACAGGCCCTGGTGTGGTGTAAGTGGCCTGAGCAAGAGCCACAGACCCTGGTGTGGTGTAATTGGCCTCAGCCAGCAGCCACAGGCACTGGTGTGGTGTAAGTCGCCTCAGCCAGAAGCCACAGGCACTGGTGTGGTGTAAGTGGCCTCAGCCAGCAGCAAAAGGGCCCTGGTGTGGTGTAAGTCGCCTCAGCCAGCAGCCACAGGCCCTGGTGTGGTGTAGGTGGCCTCAGCCAGCAGCCACAGGCCCTGGTGTGGTGTAAGTGGCCTCAGCCAGCAGCCACAGGCCCTGGTGTGGTGTAAGTGGCCTCAGCCAGGAGCCACAGGCCCTGGTGTGGTGTAAGTGGCCTCAGCCAGCAGCCACAGGCCCTGGTGTGGTGTAAGTGGCCTCAGCCAGTGCCACAGGCCCTGGTGTGGTGTAAGTGGCCTGAGCAAGAGCCACAGGCCCTGGTGTGGTGTAAGTGGCCTGAGCAAGAGCCACAGACCCTGGTGTGGTGTAATTGGCCTCAATAGCAACTAATGCCCTGGTGTTGTGTAGGTGGCCTCAGCCAGCAGCCACAGGCCCTGGTGTGGTGTAAGTGGCCTCAGCCAGCAGCCACAGGCCCTGGTGTGGTGTAAGTGGCCTCAGCCAGAGCCACAGGCCCTGGTGTGGTGTAAGTGGCCTCAGCCAGTGCCACAGGCCCTGGTGTGGTGTAAGTGGCCTGAGCAAGAGCCACAGACCCTGGTGTGGTGTAATTGGCCTCAGCCAGCAGCCACAGGCCCTGGTGTGGTGTAAGTGGCCTCAGCCAGCAGCCACAGGCCCTGGTGTGGTGTAAGTGGCCTGAGCAAGAGCCACAGGCCCTGGTGTGGTGTAAGTGGCCTGAGCAAGAGCCACAGGCCCTGGTGTGGTGTAAGTGGCCTGAGCAAGAGCCACAGGCCCTGGTGTGGTGTAAGTGGCCTCAGCCAGCAGCCACAGGCCCTGGTGTGGTGTAAGTAGCCTCAGCCAGAAGCCACAGGCACTGGTGTGGTGTAAGTGGCCTCAGCCAGCAGCAAAAGGGCCCTGGTGTGGTGTAAGTCGCCTCAGCCAGCAGCCACAGGCCCTGGTGTGGTGTAGGTGGCCTCAGCCAGCAGCCACAGGCCCTGGTGTGGTGTAAGTGGCCTCAGCCAGTGCCACAGGCCCTGGTGTGGTGTAAGTGGCCTGAGCAAGAGCCACAGACCCTGGTGTGGTGTAATTGGCCTCAATAGCAACTAAGGCCCTGGTGTGGTGTATGTGGCCTCAGGCAGCAGCCACAGGCCCTGTTGTGATGTAACTTGCCTGAGCAAGAGCCATAGACCCTGGTGTGGTGTAATTGGCCTCAATAGCAACTAATGCCCTGGTGTGGTGTAGGTGGCCTCAGCCAGCAGCCACAGGCCCTGGTGTGGTGTAAGTGGCCTCAGCCAGCAGCCACAGGCCCTGGTGTGGTGTAAGTGGCCTCAGCCAGAGCCACAGGCCCTGATGTGGTGTAAGTGGCCCCAGCCGGTCACTCAGGCCCTGGTGAGTGTAGGTGGCATCAGCTAGCAGCACAAGACATTGGAAAAGAGCCAAAAGCAATGTCGTTAATGTGCCCTCATTAATGGGGAGCTGCTTTTGGTCTTTTAATACACCCCTTCTCTGGATCAAAAGCGGTTCAATGACATGAAAATGAAAGGCTTACAGCACCAGGTATTCCCAGGCAGTCTCCCATCCAAGTACTAACCAAGCCCAGCCCTGCTTAGCTTCCGAGATCAGACGAGGTCGGGCGTGCTCAGGGTGGTATGGCCGTAAGCTGCTGGCCCCAGCACAATGTCTCAATTTATGGATTCAAGTGATTAGGTGGCAAGTACCTGAAGTTACGAAGACAATCCTATAACCATACCTGCATGTTTGCATAATACCCTAACCCAAAGGCTCAGTTTGGCATTTATCCAACAGCACAGGCCCTGGATTGTTGAAGATGGCCTCAAGAACCAGCACAGGACCTGGTGTGTTTTACATGGCCACAGCAAGCAGCACAGGGCCTGGTTTGGTGAAGATGGCCTCAGCAAGCAGCCACAGGCCCTGGTTTGGTGTAAGTGGCCTCAGCCAGCAGCCACTGGCCCTGGTGTGGTGTAAGTGGCCTCAGCCAGCAGCCACAGGCCCTGGTGTGGTCTAAGTGGCCTCAGCCAGTGCCACAGGCCCTGGTGTGGTGTAAGTGGCCTGAGCAAGAGCCACAGGCCCTGGTGTGGTGTAAGTGGCCTCAGCCAGCAGCCACAGGCCCTGGTGTGGTGTAAGTGGCCTGAGCAAGTGCCACAGGCCCTGGTGTGGTGTAAGTGGCCTAAGCCAGAGCCACAGGCCCTGGTGTGGTGTAAGTGGCCTCAATAGCAAATAAGGCCCTGGTGTGGTGTAAGTGGCCTGAGCAAGAACCACAGGGCCTGGTTTGGTGAAGATGGCCTCGGCCAGAAGCGCAGGGCCTGGTGTGATGTGAGTGGCCTGAGCAAGAGCCACAGCCACTGGTGTGGTGTAAGTGGCCTCAGCCAGTGCCACAGGCCCTGGTGTGGTGTAAGTGGCCTGAGCAAGAGCCACAGACCCTGGTGTGGTGTAATTGGCCTCAGCCAGCAGCCACAGACCCTGGTGTGGTGTAATTGGCCTCAATAGCAACTAATGCCCTGGTGTGGTGTAGGTGGCCTCAGCCAGCAGCCACAGGCCCTGGTGTGGTGTAAGTGGCCTCAGCCAGCAGCCACAGGCCCTGGTGTGGTGTAAGTGGCCTCAGCCAGAGCCACAGGCCCTGATGTGGTGTAAGTGGCCCCAGCCGGTCACTCAGGCCCTTGTGTGGTGTAGGTTGCATCAGCTAGCAGCACAAGACATTGGAAAAGAGCCAAAAGCAGTGTCGTTAATGTGCCCTCATTAATGGGCAGCTGCTTTTGGTCTTTTAATACACCCCTTCTCTGGATCAAAAGCGGTTCAATGACATGAAAATGAAAGGCTTACAGCACCAGGTATTCCCAGGCAGTCTCCCATCCAAGTACTAACCAAGCCCAGCCCTGCTTAGCTTCCGAGATCAGACGAGGTCGGGCGTGCTCAGGGTGGTATGGCCGTAAGCTGCTGGCTCCAGCACAATGTCTCAATTTATGGATTCAAGTGATTAGGTGGCAAGTACCTGAAGTTACGAAGACAATCCTATAACCATACCTGCATGTTTGCATAATACCCTAACCCAAAGGCTCAGTTTGGCATTTATCCAACAGCACAGGCCCTGGATTGTTGAAGATGGCCTCAGGAACCAGCACAGGGCCTGGTGTGTTGTACATGGCCACAGCAAGCAGCACAGGGCCTGGTTTGGTGAAGATGGCCTCGGCCAGAAGCGCAGGGCCTGGTGTGATGTGAGTGGCCTGAGCAAGAGCAACAGGCCTTGGTGTGGTGTAAGTGGCCTCAGCCAGCAGCCACAGGCCCTGGTGTGGTGTAAGTCGCCTCAGCCAGAAGCCACAGGCACTGGTGTGGTGTAAGTGGCCTCAGCCAGCAGCAAAAGGGCCCTGGTGTGGTGTAAGTGGCCTCAGCCAGCAGCCACAGGCCCTGGTGTGGTGTAGGTGGCCTCAGCCAGCAGCCACAGGCCCTGGTGTGGTGTAAGTGGCCTCAGCCAGCAGCCACAGGCCCTGGTGTGGTGTAAGTGGCCTCAGCCAGCAGCCACAGGCCCTGGTGTGGTGTAAGTGGCCTCAGCCAGTGCCACAGGCCCTGGTGTGGTGTAAGTGGCCTGAGCAAGAGCCACAGACCCTGGTGTGGTGTAATTGGCCTCAGCCAGCAGCCACAGGCCCTGGTGTGGTGTAAGTCGCCTCAGCCAGAAGCCACAGGCACTGGTGTGGTGTAAGTGGCCTCAGCCAGCAGCAAAAGGGCCCTGGTGTGGTTTAAGTCGCCTCAGCCAGCAGCCACAGGCCCTGGTGTGGTGTAGGTGGCCTCAGCCAGCAGCCACAGGCCCTGGTGTGGTGTAAGTGGCCTCAGCCAGCAGCCACAGGCCCTGGTGTGGTGTAAGTGGCCTCAGCCAGCAGCCACAGGCCCTGGTGTGGTGTAAGTGGCCTCAGCCAGTGCCACAGGCCCTGGTGTGGTGTAAGTGGCCTGAGCAAGAGCCAGAGGCCCTGGTGTGGTGTAAGTGGCCTGAGCAAGAGCCACAGACCCTGGTGTGGTGTAATTGGCCTCAATAGCAACTAATGCCCTGGTGTGGTGTAGGTGGCCTCAGCCAGCAGCCACAGGCCCTGGTGTGGTGTAAGTGGCCTCAGCCAGCAGCCACAGGCCCTGGTGTGGTGTAAGTGGCCTCAGCCAGAGCCACAGGCCCTGATGTGGTGTAAGTGGCCCCAGCCGGTCACTCAGGCCCTTGTGTGGTGTAGGTTGCATCAGCTAGCAGCACAAGACATTGGAAAAGAGCCAAAAGCAGTGTCGTTAATGTGCCCTCATTAATGGGCAGCTGCTTTTGGTCTTTCAATACACCCCTTCTCTGGATCAAAAGCGGTTCAATGACATGAAAATGAAAGGCTTACAGCACCAGGTATTCCCAGGCAGTCTCCCATCCAAGTACTAACCAAGCCCAGCCCTGCTTAGCTTCCGAGATCAGACGAGGTCGGGCGTGCTCAGGGTGGTATGGCCGTAAGCTGCTGGCTCCAGCACAATGTCTCAATTTATGGATTCAAGTGATTAGGTGGCAAGTACCTGAAGTTACGAAGACAATCCTATAACCATACCTGCATGTTTGCATAATACCCTAACCCAAAGGCTCAGTTTGGCATTTATCCAACAGCACAGGCCCTGGATTGTTGAAGATGGCCTCAGGAACCAGCACAGGGCCTGGTGTGTTGTACATGGCCACAGCAAGCAGCACAGGGCCTGGTTTGGTGAAGATGGCCTCGGCCAGAAGCGCAGGGCCTGGTGTGATGTGAGTGGCCTGAGCAAGAGCAACAGGCCTTGGTGTGGTGTAAGTGGCCTCAACCAGCAGCCACAGGCCCTGGTGTGGTGTAAGTCGCCTCAGCCAGAAGCCACAGGCACTGGTGTGGTGTAAGTGGCCTCAGCCAGCAGCAAAAGGGCCCTGGTGTGGTGTAAGTGGCCTCAGCCAGCAGCCACAGGCCCTGGTGTGGTGTAGGTGGCCTCAGCCAGCAGCCACAGGCCCTGGTGTGGTGTAAGTGGCCTCAGCCAGCAGCCACAGGCCCTGGTGTGGTGTAAGTGGCCTCAGCCAGCAGCCACAGGCCCTGGTGTGGTGTAAGTGGCCTCAGCCAGCAGCAAAAGGGCCCTGGTGTGGTGTAAGTGGCCTCAGCCAGCAGCCACAGGCCCTGGTGTGGTGTAGGTGGCCTCAGCCAGCAGCCACAGGCCCTGGTGTGGTGTAAGTGGCCTCAGCCAGTGCCACAGGCCCTGGTGTGGTGTAAGTGGCCTGAGCAAGAGCCACAGGCCCTGGTGTGGTGTAAGTGGCCTGAGCAAGAGCCACAGACCCTGGTGTGGTGTAATTGGCCTCAATAGCAACTAATGCCCAGGTGTGGTGTAGGTGGCCTCAGCCAGCAGCCACAGGCCCTGGTGTGGTGTAAGTGGCCTCAGCCAGCAGCCACAGGCCCTGGTGTGGTGTAAGTGGCCTCAGCCAGAGCCACAGGCCCTGATGTGGTGTAAGTGGCCCCAGCCGGTCACTCAGGCCCTTGTGTGGTGTAGGTTGCATCAGCTAGCAGCACAAGACATTGGAAAAGAGCCAAAAGCAGTGTCGTTAATGTGCCCTCATTAATGGGCAGCTGCTTTTGGTCTTTTAATACACCCCTTCTCTGGATCAAAAGCGGTTCAATGACATGAAAATGAAAGGCTTACAGCACCAGGTATTCCCAGGCAGTCTCCCATCCAAGTACTAACCAAGCCCAGCCCTGCTTAGCTTCTGAGATCAGACGAGGTCGGGCGTGCTCAGGGTGGTATGGCCGTAAGCTGCTGGCTCCAGCACAATGTCTCAATTTATGGATTCAAGTGATTAGGTGGCAAGTACCTGAAGTTACGAAGACAATCCTATAACCATACCTGCATGTTTGCATAATACCCTAACCCAAAGGCTCAGTTTGGCATTTATCCAACAGCACAGGCCCTGGATTGTGGAAGATGGCCTCAGGAACCAGCACAGGGCCTGGTGTGTTGTACATGGCCACAGCAAGCAGCACAGGGCCTGGTTTGGTGAAGATGGCCTCGGCCAGAAGCGCAGGGCCTGGTGTGATGTGAGTGGCCTGAGCAAGAGCAACAGGCCTTGGTGTGGTGTAAGTGGCCTCAGCCAGCAGCCACAGGCCCTGGTGTGGTGTAAGTCGCCTCAGCCAGAAGCCACAGGCACTGGTGTGGTGTAAGTGGCCTCAGCCAGCAGCAAAAGGGCCCTGGTGTGGTGTAAGTGGCCTCAGCCAGCAGCCACAGGCCCTGGTGTGGTGTAGGTGGCCTCAGCCAGCAGCCACAGGCCCTGGTGTGGTGTAAGTGGCCTCAGCCAGCAGCCACAGGCACTGGTGTGGTGTAAGTGGCCTCAGCCAGCAGCAAAAGGGCCCTGGTGTGGTGTAAGTGGCCTCAGCCAGCAGCCACAGGCCCTGGTGTGGTGTAGGTGGCCTCAGCCAGCAGCCACAGGCCCTGGTGTGGTGTAAGTGGCCTGAGCAAGAGCCACAGGCCCTGGTGTGGTGTAAGTGGCCTCAGCCAGCAGCCACAGGCCCTGGTGTGGTGTAAGTGGCCTGAGCAAGTGCCACAGGCCCTGGTGTGGTGTAAGTGGCCTAAGCCAGAGCCACAGGCCCTGGTGTGGTGTAAGTGGCCTCAATAGCAAATAAGGCCCTGGTGTGGTGTAAGTGGCCTGAGCAAGAACCACAGGGCCTGGTTTGGTGAAGATGGCCTCGGCCAGAAGCGCAGGGCCTGGTGTGATGTGAGTGGCCTGAGCAAGAGCCACAGGCCCTGGTGTGGTGTAAGTGGCCTCAGCCAGCAGCCACAGGCCCTGGTGTGGTGTAAGTCGCCTCAGCCAGAATCCACAGCCACTGGTGTGGTGTAAGTGGCCTCAGCCAGCAGCCACAGGCCCTGGTGTGGTGTAAGTGGCCTCAGCCAGTGCCACAGGCCCTGGTGTGGTGTAAGTGGCCTGAGCAAGAGCCACAGACCCTGGTGTGGTGTAATTGGCCTCAGCCAGCAGCCACAGGCCCTGGTGTGGTGTAAGTGGCCTCAGCCAGCAGCCACAGGCCCTGGTGTGGTGTAAGTGGCCTCAGCCAGCAGCCACAGGCCCTGGTGTGGTGTAAGTGGCCTCAGCCAGCAGCAAAAGGGCCCTGGTGTGGTGTAAGTGGCCTCAGCCAGCAGCCACAGGCCCCGGTGTGGTGTAGGTGGCCTCAGCCAGCAGCCACAGGCCCTGGTGTGGTGTAAGTGGCCTCAGCCAGTGCCACAGGCCCTGGTGTGGTGTAAGTGGCCTGAGCAAGAGCCACAGGCCCTGGTGTGGTGTAAGTGGCCTGAGCAAGAGCCACAGACCCTGGTGTGGTGTAATTGGCCTCAATAGCAACTAATGCCCAGGTGTGGTGTAGGTGGCCTCAGCCAGAGCCACAGGCCCTGATGTGGTGTAAGTGGCCCCAGCCGGTCACTCAGGCCCTTGTGTGGTGTAGGTTGCATCAGCTAGCAGCACAAGACATTGGAAAAGAGCCAAAAGCAATGTCGTTAATGTGCCCTCATTAATGGGCAGCTGCTTTTGGTCTTTTAATACACCCCTTCTCTGGATCAAAAGCGGTTCAATGACATGAAAATGAAAGGCTTACAGCACCAGGTAGTCCCAGGCAGTCTCCCATCCAAGTACTAACCAAGCCCAGCCCTGCTTAGCTTCCGAGATCAGACGAGGTCGGGCGTGCTCAGGGTGGTATGGCCGTAAGCTGCTGGCCCCAGCACAATGTCTCAATTTATGGATTCAAGTGATTAGGTGGCAAGTACCTGAAGTTACGAAGACAATCCTATAACCATACCTGCATGTTTGCATAATACCCTAACCCAAAGGCTCAGTTTAGCATTTATCCAACAGCACAGGCCCTGGGTTGTTGAAGATGGCCTCAGGAACCAGCACAGGGCCTGGTGTGTTGTACATGGCCACAGCAAGCAAAACAGGGCCTGGTTTGGTGAAGATGGCCTCGGCCAGAAGCACAGGCCCTGGTGTGGTGTAAGTGGCCTGAGCAAGAGCCACAGACCCTGATGTGGTGTAATTGGCCTCAATAGCAACTAAGGCCCTGGTGTGGTGTAGGTGGCCTCAGCCAGCAGCCACAGGCCCTGGTTTGGTGTAAGTGGCCTCAGCCAGCAGCCACAGGCCCTGGTGTGGTCTAAGTGGCCTCAGTCAGTGCCACAGGCCCTGGTGTGGTGTAAGTGGCCTGAGCAAGAGCCACAGGCCCTGGTGTGGTGTAAGTGGCCTCAGCCAGCAGCCACAGGCCCTGGTGTGGTGTAAGTGGCCTGAGCAAGTGCCACAGGCCCTGGTGTGGTGTAAGTGGCCTAAGCCAGAGCCACAGGCCCTGGTGTGGTGTAAGTGGCCTCAATACCAAATAAGGCCCTGGTGTGGTGTAAGTGGCCTGAGCAAGAACCACAGGGCCTGGTTTGGTGAAGATGGCCTTGGCCAGCAGCAAAAGGGCCCTGGTGTGGTCTAAGTGGCCTCAGCCAGCAGCCACAGGCCCTGGTGTGGTGTAGGTGGCCTCAGCCAGCAGCCACAGGCCCTGGTGTGGTGTAAGTGGCCTCAGCCAGCAGCCACAGGCCCTGGTGTGGTGTAAGTGGCCTCAGCCAGCAGCCACAGGCCCTGGTGTGGTGTAAGTGGCCTCAGCCAGTGCCACAGGCCCTGGTGTGGTGTAAGTGGCCTGAGCAAGAGCCACAGACCCTGGTGTGGTGTAATTGGCCTCAGCCAGCAGCCACAGGCACTGGTGTGGTGTAAGTCGCCTCAGCCAGAAGCCACAGGCACTGGTGTGGTGTAAGTGGCCTCAGCCAGCAGCAAAAGGGCCCTGGTGTGGTGTAAGTCGCCTCAGCCAGCAGCCACAGGCCCTGGTGTGGTGTAGGTGGCCTCAGCCAGCAGCCACAGGCCCTGGTGTGGTGTAAGTGGCCTCAGCCAGCAGCCACAGGCCCTGGTGTGGTGTAAGTGGCCTCAGCCAGGAGCCACAGGCCCTGGTGTGGTGTAAGTGGCCTCAGCCAGCAGCCACAGGCCCTGGTGTGGTGTAAGTGGCCTCAGCCAGTGCCACAGGCCCTGGTGTGGTGTAAGTGGCCTGAGCAAGAGCCACAGGCCCTGGTGTGGTGTAAGTGGCCTGAGCAAGAGCCACAGACCCTGGTGTGGTGTAATTGGCCTCAATAGCAACTAATGCCCTGGTGTTGTGTAGGTGGCCTCAGCCAGCAGCCACAGGCCCTGGTGTGGTGTAAGTGGCCTCAGCCAGCAGCCACAGGCCCTGGTGTGGTGTAAGTGGCCTCAGCCAGAGCCACAGGCCCTGGTGTGGTGTAAGTGGCCTCAGCCAGTGCCACAGGCCCTGGTGTGGTGTAAGTGGCCTGAGCAAGAGCCACAGACCCTGGTGTGGTGTAATTGGCCTCAGCCAGCAGCCACAGGCCCTGGTGTGGTGTAAGTGGCCTCAGCCAGCAGCCACAGGCCCTGGTGTGGTGTAAGTGGCCTGAGCAAGAGCCACAGGCCCTGGTGTGGTGTAAGTGGCCTGAGCAAGAGCCACAGGCCCTGGTGTGGTGTAAGTGGCCTGAGCAAGAGCCACAGGCCCTGGTGTGGTGTAAGTGGCCTCAGCCAGCAGCCACAGGCCCTGGTGTGGTGTAAGTAGCCTCAGCCAGAAGCCACAGGCACTGGTGTGGTGTAAGTGGCCTCAGCCAGCAGCAAAAGGGCCCTGGTGTGGTGTAAGTCGCCTCAGCCAGCAGCCACAGGCCCTGGTGTGGTGTAGGTGGCCTCAGCCAGCAGCCACAGGCCCTGGTGTGGTGTAAGTGGCCTCAGCCAGTGCCACAGGCCCTGGTGTGGTGTAAGTGCCCTGAGCAAGAGCCACAGACCCTGGTGTGGTGTAATTGGCCTCAATAGCAACTAAGGCCCTGGTGTGGTGTATGTGGCCTCAGGCAGCAGCCACAGGCCCTGTTGTGATGTAACTTGCCTGAGCAAGAGCCATAGACCCTGGTGTGGTGTAATTGGCCTCAATAGCAACTAATGCCCTGGTGTGGTGTAGGTGGCCTCAGCCAGCAGCCACAGGCCCTGGTGTGGTGTAAGTGGCCTCAGCCAGCAGCCACAGGCCCTGGTGTGGTGTAAGTGGCCTCAGCCAGAGCCACAGGCCCTGATGTGGTGTAAGTGGCCCCAGCCGGTCACTCAGGCCCTGGTGAGTGTAGGTGGCATCAGCTAGCAGCACAAGACATTGGAAAAGAGCCAAAAGCAATGTCGTTAATGTGCCCTCATTAATGGGGAGCTGCTTTTGGTCTTTTAATACACCCCTTCTCTGGATCAAAAGCGGTTCAATGACATGAAAGGCTTACAGCACCAGGTATTCCCAGGCAGTCTCCCATCCAAGTACTAACCAAGCCCAGCCCTGCTTAGCTTCCGAGATCAGACGAGGTCGGGCGTGCTCAGGGTGGTATGGCCGTAAGCTGCTGGCCCCAGCACAATGTCTCAATTTATGGATTCAAGTGATTAGGTGGCAAGTACCTGAAGTTACGAAGACAATCCTATAACCATACCTGCATGTTTGCATAATACCCTAACCCAAAGGCTCAGTTTGGCATTTATCCAACAGCACAGGCCCTGGATTGTTGAAGATGGCCTCAAGAACCAGCACAGGACCTGGTGTGTTTTACATGGCCACAGCAAGCAGCACAGGGCCTGGTTTGGTGAAGATGGCCTCAGCAAGCAGCCACAGGCCCTGGTTTGGTGTAAGTGGCCTCAGCCAGCAGCCACTGGCCCTGGTGTGGTGTAAGTGGCCTCAGCCAGCAGCCACAGGCCCTGGTGTGGTCTAAGTGGCCTCAGCCAGTGCCACAGGCCCTGGTGTGGTGTAAGTGGCCTGAGCAAGAGCCACAGGCCCTGGTGTGGTGTAAGTGGCCTCAGCCAGCAGCCACAGGCCCTGGTGTGGTGTAAGTGGCCTGAGCAAGTGCCACAGGCCCTGGTGTGGTGTAAGTGGCCTAAGCCAGAGCCACAGGCCCTGGTGTGGTGTAAGTGGCCTCAATAGCAAATAAGGCCCTGGTGTGGTGTAAGTGGCCTGAGCAAGAACCACAGGGCCTGGTTTGGTGAAGATGGCCTCGGCCAGAAGCGCAGGGCCTGGTGTGATGTGAGTGGCCTGAGCAAGAGCCACAGCCACTGGTGTGGTGTAAGTGGCCTCAGCCAGTGCCACAGGCCCTGGTGTGGTGTAAGTGGCCTGAGCAAGAGCCACAGACCCTGGTGTGGTGTAATTGGCCTCAGCCAGCAGCCACAGACCCTGGTGTGGTGTAATTGGCCTCAATAGCAACTAATGCCCTGGTGTGGTGTAGGTGGCCTCAGCCAGAGCCACAGGCCCTGATGTGGTGTAAGTGGCCCCAGCCGGTCACTCAGGCCCTTGTGTGGTGTAGGTTGCATCAGCTAGCAGCACAAGACATTGGAAAAGAGCCAAAAGCAATGTCGTTAATGTGCCCTCATTAATGGGCAGCTGCTTTTGGTCTTTTAATACACCCCTTCTCTGGATCAAAAGCGGTTCAATGACATGAAAATGAAAGGCTTACAGCACCAGGTAGTCCCAGGCAGTCTTCCATCCAAGTACTAACCAAGCCCAGCCCTGCTTAGCTTCCGAGATCAGACGAGGTCGGGCGTGCTCAGGGTGGTATGGCCGTAAGCTGCTGGCCCCAGCACAATGTCTCAATTTATGGATTCAAGTGATTAGGTGGCAAGTACCTGAAGTTACGAAGACAATCCTATAACCATACCTGCATGTTTGCATAATACCCTAACCCAAAGGCTCAGTTTAGCATTTATCCAACAGCACAGGCCCTGGGTTGTTGAAGATGGCCTCAGGAACCAGCACAGGGCCTGGTGTGTTGTACATGGCCACAGCAAGCAGCACAGGGCCTGGTTTGGTGAAGATGGCCTCGGCCAGAAGCACAGGCCCTGGTGTGGTGTAAGTGGCCTGAGCAAGAGCCACAGACCCTGATGTGGTGTAATTGGCCTCAATAGCAACTAAGGCCCTGGTGTGGTGTAGGTGGCCTCAGCCAGCAGCCACAGGCCCTGGTTTGGTGTAAGTGGCCTCAGCCAGCAGCCACAGGCCCTGGTGTGGTCTAAGTGGCCTCAGTCAGTGCCACAGGCCCTGGTGTGGTGTAAGTGGCCTGAGCAAGAGCCACAGGCCCTGGTGTGGTGTAAGTGGCCTCAGCCAGCAGCCACAGGCCCTGGTGTGGTGTAAGTGGCCTGAGCAAGTGCCACAGGCCCTGGTGTGGTGTAAGTGGCCTAAGCCAGAGCCACAGGCCCTGGTGTGGTGTAAGTGGCCTCAATACCAAATAAGGCCCTGGTGTGGTGTAAGTGGCCTGAGCAAGAACCACAGGGCCTGGTTTGGTGAAGATGGCCTTGGCCAGCAGCAAAAGGGCCCTGGTGTGGTCTAAGTGGCCTCAGCCAGCAGCCACAGGCCCTGGTGTGGTGTAGGTGGCCTCAGCCAGCAGCCACAGGCCCTGGTGTGGTGTAAGTGGCCTCAGCCAGCAGCCACAGGCCCTGGTGTGGTGTAAGTGGCCTCAGCCAGCAGCCACAGGCCCTGGTGTGGTGTAAGTGGCCTCAGCCAGTGCCACAGGCCCTGGTGTGGTGTAAGTGGCCTGAGCAAGAGCCACAGACCCTGGTGTGGTGTAATTGGCCTCAGCCAGCAGCCACAGGCACTGGTGTGGTGTAAGTCGCCTCAGCCAGAAGCCACAGGCACTGGTGTGGTGTAAGTGGCCTCAGCCAGCAGCAAAAGGGCCCTGGTGTGGTGTAAGTCGCCTCAGCCAGCAGCCACAGGCCCTGGTGTGGTGTAGGTGGCCTCAGCCAGCAGCCACAGGCCCTGGTGTGGTGTAAGTGGCCTCAGCCAGCAGCCACAGGCCCTGGTGTGGTGTAAGTGGCCTCAGCCAGGAGCCACAGGCCCTGGTGTGGTGTAAGTGGCCTCAGCCAGCAGCCACAGGCCCTGGTGTGGTGTAAGTGGCCTCAGCCAGTGCCACAGGCCCTGGTGTGGTGTAAGTGGCCTGAGCAAGAGCCACAGGCCCTGGTGTGGTGTAAGTGGCCTGAGCAAGAGCCACAGACCCTGGTGTGGTGTAATTGGCCTCAATAGCAACTAATGCCCTGGTGTTGTGTAGGTGGCCTCAGCCAGCAGCCACAGGCCCTGGTGTGGTGTAAGTGGCCTCAGCCAGCAGCCACAGGCCCTGGTGTGGTGTAAGTGGCCTCAGCCAGAGCCACAGGCCCTGGTGTGGTGTAAGTGGCCTCAGCCAGTGCCACAGGCCCTGGTGTGGTGTAAGTGGCCTGAGCAAGAGCCACAGACCCTGGTGTGGTGTAATTGGCCTCAGCCAGCAGCCACAGGCCCTGGTGTGGTGTAAGTGGCCTCAGCCAGCAGCCACAGGCCCTGGTGTGGTGTAAGTGGCCTGAGCAAGAGCCACAGGCCCTGGTGTGGTGTAAGTGGCCTGAGCAAGAGCCACAGGCCCTGGTGTGGTGTAAGTGGCCTGAGCAAGAGCCACAGGCCCTGGTGTGGTGTAAGTGGCCTCAGCCAGCAGCCACAGGCCCTGGTGTGGTGTAAGTAGCCTCAGCCAGAAGCCACAGGCACTGGTGTGGTGTAAGTGGCCTCAGCCAGCAGCAAAAGGGCCCTGGTGTGGTGTAAGTCGCCTCAGCCAGCAGCCACAGGCCCTGGTGTGGTGTAGGTGGCCTCAGCCAGCAGCCACAGGCCCTGGTGTGGTGTAAGTGGCCTGAGCCAGTGCCACAGGCCCTGGTGTGGTGTAAGTGGCCTGAGCAAGAGCCACAGACCCTGGTGTGGTGTAATTGGCCTCAATAGCAACTAAGGCCCTGGTGTGGTGTATGTGGCCTCAGGCAGCAGCCACAGGCCCTGTTGTGATGTAACTTGCCTGAGCAAGAGCCATAGACCCTGGTGTGGTGTAATTGGCCTCAATAGCAACTAATGCCCTGGTGTGGTGTAGGTGGCCTCAGCCAGCAGCCACAGGCCCTGGTGTGGTGTAAGTGGCCTCAGCCAGCAGCCACAGGCCCTGGTGTGGTGTAAGTGGCCTCAGCCAGAGCCACAGGCCCTGATGTGGTGTAAGTGGCCCCAGCCGGTCACTCAGGCCCTTGTGTGGTGTAGGTTGCATCAGCTAGCAGCACAAGACATTGGAAAAGAGCCAAAAGCAGTGTCGTTAATGTGCCCTCATTAATGGGCAGCTGCTTTTGGTCTTTTAATACACCCCTTCTCTGGATCAAAAGCGGTTCAATGACATGAAAATGAAGGGCTTACAGCACCAGGTATTCCCACGCAGTCTCCCATCCAAGTACTAACCAAGCCCAGCCCTGCTTAGCTTCCGAGATCAGACGAGGTCGGGCGTGCTCAGGGTGGTATGGCCGTAAGCTGCTGGCCCCAGCACAATGTCTCAATTTATGGATTCAAGTGATTAGGTGGCAAGTACCTGAAGTTACGAAGACAATCCTATAACCATACCTGCATGTTTGCATAATACCCTAACCCAAAGGCTCAGTTTGGCATTTATCCAACAGCACAGGCCCTGGATTGTTGAAGATGGCCTCAAGAACCAGCACAGGACCTGGTGTGTTTTACATGGCCACAGCAAGCAGCACAGGGCCTGGTTTGGTGAAGATGGCCTCAGCAAGCAGCCACAGGCCCTGGTTTGGTGTAAGTGGCCTCAGCCAGCAGCCACAGGCCCTGGTGTGGTCTAAGTGGCCTCAGTCAGTGCCACAGGCCCTGGTGTGGTGTAAGTGGCCTGAGCAAGAGCCACAGGCCCTGGTGTGGTGAAGATGGCCTTGGCCAGCAGCAAAAGGGCCCTGGTGTGGTCTAAGTGGCCTCAGCCAGCAGCCACAGGCCCTGGTGTGGTGTAGGTGGCCTCAGCCAGCAGCCACAGGCCCTGGTGTGGTGTAAGTGGCCTCAGCCAGCAGCCACAGGCCCTGGTGTGGTGTAAGTGGCCTCAGCCAGCAGCCACAGGCCCTGGTGTGGTGTAAGTGGCCTCAGCCAGTGCCACAGGCCCTGGTGTGGTGTAAGTGGCCTGAGCAAGAGCCACAGACCCTGGTGTGGTGTAATTGGCCTCAGCCAGCAGCCACAGGCCCTGGTGTGGTGTAAGTCGCCTCAGCCAGAAGCCACAGGCACTGGTGTGGTGTAAGTGGCCTCAGCCAGCAGCAAAAGGGCCCTGGTGTGGTGTAGGTGGCCTCAGCCAGCAGCCACAGGCCCTGGTGTGGTGTAAGTGGCCTCAGCCAGCAGCCACAGGCCCTGGTGTGGTGTAAGTGGCCTCAGCCAGCAGCCACAGGCCCTGGTGTGGTGTAAGTCGCCTCAGCCAGAATCCACAGCCACTGGTGTGGTGTAAGTGGCCTCAGCCAGCAGCCACAGGCCCTGGTGTGGTGTAAGTGGCCTCAGCCAGTGCCACAGGCCCTGGTGTGGTGTAATTGGCCTCAATAGCAACTAATGCCCTGGTGTTGTGTAGGTGGCCTCAGCCAGCAGCCACAGGCCCTGGTGTGGTGTAAGTGGCCTCAGCCAGCAGCCACAGGCCCTGGTGTGGTGTAAGTGGCCTCAGCCAGAGCCACAGGCCCTGGTGTGGTGTAAGTGGCCTCAGCCAGTGCCACAGGCCCTGGTGTGGTGTAAGTGGCCTGAGCAAGAGCCACAGACCCTGGTGTGGTGTAATTGGCCTCAGCCAGCAGCCACAGGCCCTGGTGTGGTGTAAGTGGCCTCAGCCAGCAGCCACAGGCCCTGGTGTGGTGTAAGTGGCCTGAGCAAGAGCCACAGGCCCTGGTGTGGTGTAAGTGGCCTGAGCAAGAGCCACAGGCCCTGGTGTGGTGTAAGTGGCCTGAGCAAGAGCCACAGGCCCTGGTGTGGTGTAAGTGGCCTCAGCCAGCAGCCACAGGCCCTGGTGTGGTGTAAGTAGCCTCAGCCAGAAGCCACAGGCACTGGTGTGGTGTAAGTGGCCTCAGCCAGCAGCAAAAGGGCCCTGGTGTGGTGTAAGTCGCCTCAGCCAGCAGCCACAGGCCCTGGTGTGGTGTAGGTGGCCTCAGCCAGCAGCCACAGGCCCTGGTGTGGTGTAAGTGGCCTCAGCCAGTGCCACAGGCCCTGGTGTGGTGTAAGTGGCCTGAGCAAGAGCCACAGACCCTGGTGTGGTGTAATTGGCCTCAATAGCAACTAAGGCCCTGGTGTGGTGTATGTGGCCTCAGGCAGCAGCCACAGGCCCTGTTGTGATGTAACTTGCCTGAGCAAGAGCCACAGACCCTGGTGTGGTGTAATTGGCCTCAATAGCAACTAATGCCCTGGTGTGGTGTAGGTGGCCTCAGCCAGCAGCCACAGGCCCTGGTGTGGTGTAAGTGGCCTCAGCCAGCAGCCACAGGCCCTGGTGTGGTGTAAGTGGCCTCAGCCAGAGCCACAGGCCCTGATGTGGTGTAAGTGGCCCCAGCCGGTCACTCAGGCCCTGGTGTGGTGTAGGTGGCATCAGCTAGCAGCACAAGACATTGGAAAAGAGCCAAAAGCAATGTCGTTAATGTGCCCTCATTAATGGGGAGCTGCTTTTGGTCTTTTAATACACCCCTTCTCTGGATCAAAAGCGGTTCAATGACATGAAAATGAAAGGCTTACAGCACCAGGTATTCCCAGGCAGTCTCCCATCCAAGTACTAACCAAGCCCAGCCCTGCTTAGCTTCCGAGATCAGACGAGGTCGGGCGTGCTCAGGGTGGTATGGCCGTAAGCTGCTGGCCCCAGCACAATGTCTCAATTTATGGATTCAAGTGATTAGGTGGCAAGTACCTGAAGTTACGAAGACAATCCTATAACCATACCTGCATGTTTGCATAATACCCTAACCCAAAGGCTCAGTTTGGCATTTATCCAACAGCACAGGCCCTGGATTGTTGAAGATGGCCTCAAGAACCAGCACAGGACCTGGTGTGTTTTACATGGCCACAGCAAGCAGCACAGGGCCTGGTTTGGTGAAGATGGCCTCAGCAAGCAGCCACAGGCCCTGGTTTGGTGTAAGTGGCCTCAGCCAGCAGCCACAGGCCCTGGTGTGGTCTAAGTGGCCTCAGCCAGTGCCACAGGCCCTGGTGTGGTGTAAGTGGCCTGAGCAAGAGCCACAGGCCCTGGTGTGGTGTAAGTGGCCTCAGCCAGCAGCCACAGGCCCTGGTGTGGTGTAAGTGGCCTGAGCAAGTGCCACAGGCCCTGGTGTGGTGTAAGTGGCCTAAGCCAGAGCCACAGGCCCTGGTGTGGTGTAAGTGGCCTCAATAGCAAATAAGGCCCTGGTGTGGTGTAAGTGGCCTGAGCAAGAACCACAGGGCCTGGTTTGGTGAAGATGGCCTCGGCCAGAAGCGCAGGGCCTGGTGTGATGTGAGTGGCCTGAGCAAGAGCCACAGGCCCTGGTGTGGTGTAAGTGGCCTCAGCCAGCAGCCACAGGCCCTGGTGTGGTGTAAGTCGCCTCAGCCAGAATCCACAGCCACTGGTGTGGTGTAAGTGGCCTCAGCCAGCAGCCACAGGCCCTGGTGTGGTGTAAGTGGCCTCAGCCAGTGCCACAGGCCCTGGTGTGGTGTAAGTGGCCTGAGCAAGAGCCACAGACCCTGGTGTGGTGTAATTGGCCTCAGCCAGCAGCCACAGGCCCTGGTGTGGTGTAAGTGGCCTCAGCCAGAAGCCACAGGCACTGGTGTGGTGTAAGTGGCCTCAGCCAGCAGCCACAGGCCCTGGTGTGGTGTAAGTCGCCTCAGCCAGAAGCCACAGGCCCTGGTGTGGTGTAAGTGGCCTCAGCCAGCAGCCACAGGCCCTGGTGTGGTCTAAGTGGCCTCAGTCAGTGCCACAGGCCCTGGTGTGGTGTAAGTGGCCTGAGCAAGAGCCACAGGCCCTGGTGTGGTGAAGATGGCCTTGGCCAGCAGCAAAAGGGCCCTGGTGTGGTCTAAGTGGCCTCAGCCAGCAGCCACAGGCCCTGGTGTGGTGTAGGTGGCCTCAGCCAGCAGCCACAGGCCCTGGTGTGGTGTAAGTGGCCTCAGCCAGCAGCCACAGGCCCTGGTGTGGTGTAAGTGGCCTCAGCCAGCAGCCACAGGCCCTGGTGTGGTGTAAGTGGCCTCAGCCAGCAGCCACAGGCCCTGGTGTGGTGTAAGTGGCCTCAGCCAGTGCCACAGGCCCTGGTGTGGTGTAAGTGGCCTGAGCAAGAGCCACAGGCCCTGGTGTGGTGTAAGTGGCCTGAGCAAGAGCCACAGACCCTGGTGTGGTGTAATTGGCCTCAATAGCAACTAATGCCCTGGTGTTGTGTAGGTGGCCTCAGCCAGCAGCCACAGGCCCTGGTGTGGTGTAAGTGGCCTCAGCCAGCAGCCACAGGCCCTGGTGTGGTGTAAGTGGCCTCAGCCAGAGCCACAGGCCCTGGTGTGGTGTAAGTGGCCTCAGCCAGTGCCACAGGCCCTGGTGTGGTGTAAGTGGCCTGAGCAAGAGCCACAGACCCTGGTGTGGTGTAATTGGCCTCAGCCAGCAGCCACAGGCCCTGGTGTGGTGTAAGTGGCCTCAGCCAGCAGCCACAGGCCCTGGTGTGGTGTAAGTGGCCTGAGCAAGAGCCACAGGCCCTGGTGTGGTGAAGATGGCCTTGGCCAGCAGCAAAAGGGCCCTGGTGTGGTCTAAGTGGCCTCAGCCAGCAGCCACAGGCCCTGGTGTGGTGTAGGTGGCCTCAGCCAGCAGCCACAGGCCCTGGTGTGGTGTAAGTGGCCTCAGCCAGCAGCCACAGGCCCTGGTGTGGTGTAAGTGGCCTCAGCCAGCAGCCACAGGCCCTGGTGTGGTGTAAGTGGCCTCAGCCAGTGCCACAGGCCCTGGTGTGGTGTAAGTGGCCTGAGCAAGAGCCACAGACCCTGGTGTGGTGTAATTGGCCTCAGCCAGCAGCCACAGGCCCTGGTGTGGTGTAAGTCGCCTCAGCCAGAAGCCACAGGCACTGGTGTGGTGTAAGTGGCCTCAGCCAGCAGCAAAAGGGCCCTGGTGTGGTGTAGGTGGCCTCAGCCAGCAGCCACAGGCCCTGGTGTGGTGTAAGTGGCCTCAGCCAGCAGCCACAGGCCCTGGTGTGGTGTAAGTGGCCTCAGCCAGCAGCCACAGGCCCTGGTGTGGTGTAAGTCGCCTCAGCCAGAATCCACAGCCACTGGTGTGGTGTAAGTGGCCTCAGCCAGCAGCCACAGGCCCTGGTGTGGTGTAAGTGGCCTCAGCCAGTGCCACAGGCCCTGGTGTGGTGTAATTGGCCTCAATAGCAACTAATGCCCTGGTGTTGTGTAGGTGGCCTCAGCCAGCAGCCACAGGCCCTGGTGTGGTGTAAGTGGCCTCAGCCAGCAGCCACAGGCCCTGGTGTGGTGTAAGTGGCCTCAGCCAGAGCCACAGGCCCTGGTGTGGTGTAAGTGGCCTCAGCCAGTGCCACAGGCCCTGGTGTGGTGTAAGTGGCCTGAGCAAGAGCCACAGACCCTGGTGTGGTGTAATTGGCCTCAGCCAGCAGCCACAGGCCCTGGTGTGGTGTAAGTGGCCTCAGCCAGCAGCCACAGGCCCTGGTGTGGTGTAAGTGGCCTGAGCAAGAGCCACAGGCCCTGGTGTGGTGTAAGTGGCCTGAGCAAGAGCCACAGGCCCTGGTGTGGTGTAAGTGGCCTGAGCAAGAGCCACAGGCCCTGGTGTGGTGTAAGTGGCCTCAGCCAGCAGCCACAGGCCCTGGTGTGGTGTAAGTAGCCTCAGCCAGAAGCCACAGGCACTGGTGTGGTGTAAGTGGCCTCAGCCAGCAGCAAAAGGGCCCTGGTGTGGTGTAAGTCGCCTCAGCCAGCAGCCACAGGCCCTGGTGTGGTGTAGGTGGCCTCAGCCAGCAGCCACAGGCCCTGGTGTGGTGTAAGTGGCCTCAGCCAGTGCCACAGGCCCTGGTGTGGTGTAAGTGGCCTGAGCAAGAGCCACAGACCCTGGTGTGGTGTAATTGGCCTCAATAGCAACTAAGGCCCTGGTGTGGTGTATGTGGCCTCAGGCAGCAGCCACAGGCCCTGTTGTGATGTAACTTGCCTGAGCAAGAGCCACAGACCCTGGTGTGGTGTAATTGGCCTCAATAGCAACTAATGCCCTGGTGTGGTGTAGGTGGCCTCAGCCAGCAGCCACAGGCCCTGGTGTGGTGTAAGTGGCCTCAGCCAGCAGCCACAGGCCCTGGTGTGGTGTAAGTGGCCTCAGCCAGAGCCACAGGCCCTGATGTGGTGTAAGTGGCCCCAGCCGGTCACTCAGGCCCTGGTGTGGTGTAGGTGGCATCAGCTAGCAGCACAAGACATTGGAAAAGAGCCAAAAGCAATGTCGTTAATGTGCCCTCATTAATGGGGAGCTGCTTTTGGTCTTTTAATACACCCCTTCTCTGGATCAAAAGCGGTTCAATGACATGAAAATGAAAGGCTTACAGCACCAGGTATTCCCAGGCAGTCTCCCATCCAAGTACTAACCAAGCCCAGCCCTGCTTAGCTTCCGAGATCAGACGAGGTCGGGCGTGCTCAGGGTGGTATGGCCGTAAGCTGCTGGCCCCAGCACAATGTCTCAATTTATGGATTCAAGTGATTAGGTGGCAAGTACCTGAAGTTACGAAGACAATCCTATAACCATACCTGCATGTTTGCATAATACCCTAACCCAAAGGCTCAGTTTGGCATTTATCCAACAGCACAGGCCCTGGATTGTTGAAGATGGCCTCAAGAACCAGCACAGGACCTGGTGTGTTTTACATGGCCACAGCAAGCAGCACAGGGCCTGGTTTGGTGAAGATGGCCTCAGCAAGCAGCCACAGGCCCTGGTTTGGTGTAAGTGGCCTCAGCCAGCAGCCACAGGCCCTGGTGTGGTCTAAGTGGCCTCAGCCAGTGCCACAGGCCCTGGTGTGGTGTAAGTGGCCTGAGCAAGAGCCACAGGCCCTGGTGTGGTGTAAGTGGCCTCAGCCAGCAGCCACAGGCCCTGGTGTGGTGTAAGTGGCCTGAGCAAGTGCCACAGGCCCTGGTGTGGTGTAAGTGGCCTAAGCCAGAGCCACAGGCCCTGGTGTGGTGTAAGTGGCCTCAATAGCAAATAAGGCCCTGGTGTGGTGTAAGTGGCCTGAGCAAGAACCACAGGGCCTGGTTTGGTGAAGATGGCCTCGGCCAGAAGCGCAGGGCCTGGTGTGATGTGAGTGGCCTGAGCAAGAGCCACAGGCCCTGGTGTGGTGTAAGTGGCCTCAGCCAGCAGCCACAGGCCCTGGTGTGGTGTAAGTCGCCTCAGCCAGAATCCACAGCCACTGGTGTGGTGTAAGTGGCCTCAGCCAGCAGCCACAGGCCCTGGTGTGGTGTAAGTGGCCTCAGCCAGTGCCACAGGCCCTGGTGTGGTGTAAGTGGCCTGAGCAAGAGCCACAGACCCTGGTGTGGTGTAATTGGCCTCAGCCAGCAGCCACAGGCCCTGGTGTGGTGTAAGTGGCCTCAGCCAGAAGCCACAGGCACTGGTGTGGTGTAAGTGGCCTCAGCCAGCAGCCACAGGCCCTGGTGTGGTGTAAGTCGCCTCAGCCAGAAGCCACAGGCCCTGGTGTGGTGTAAGTGGCCTCAGCCAGCAGCCACAGGCCCTGGTGTGGTCTAAGTGGCCTCAGTCAGTGCCACAGGCCCTGGTGTGGTGTAAGTGGCCTGAGCAAGAGCCACAGGCCCTGGTGTGGTGAAGATGGCCTTGGCCAGCAGCAAAAGGGCCCTGGTGTGGTCTAAGTGGCCTCAGCCAGCAGCCACAGGCCCTGGTGTGGTGTAGGTGGCCTCAGCCAGCAGCCACAGGCCCTGGTGTGGTGTAAGTGGCCTCAGCCAGCAGCCACAGGCCCTGGTGTGGTGTAAGTGGCCTCAGCCAGCAGCCACAGGCCCTGGTGTGGTGTAAGTGGCCTCAGCCAGCAGCCACAGGCCCTGGTGTGGTGTAAGTGGCCTCAGCCAGTGCCACAGGCCCTGGTGTGGTGTAAGTGGCCTGAGCAAGAGCCACAGGCCCTGGTGTGGTGTAAGTGGCCTGAGCAAGAGCCACAGACCCTGGTGTGGTGTAATTGGCCTCAATAGCAACTAATGCCCTGGTGTTGTGTAGGTGGCCTCAGCCAGCAGCCACAGGCCCTGGTGTGGTGTAAGTGGCCTCAGCCAGCAGCCACAGGCCCTGGTGTGGTGTAAGTGGCCTCAGCCAGAGCCACAGGCCCTGGTGTGGTGTAAGTGGCCTCAGCCAGTGCCACAGGCCCTGGTGTGGTGTAAGTGGCCTGAGCAAGAGCCACAGACCCTGGTGTGGTGTAATTGGCCTCAGCCAGCAGCCACAGGCCCTGGTGTGGTGTAAGTGGCCTCAGCCAGCAGCCACAGGCCCTGGTGTGGTGTAAGTGGCCTGAGCAAGAGCCACAGGCCCTGGTGTGGTGTAAGTGGCCTGAGCAAGAGCCACAGGCCCTGGTGTGGTGTAAGTGGCCTGAGCAAGAGCCACAGGCCCTGGTGTGGTGTAAGTGGCCTCAGCCAGCAGCCACAGGCCCTGGTGTGGTGTAAGTAGCCTCAGCCAGAAGCCACAGGCACTGGTGTGGTGTAAGTGGCCTCAGCCAGCAGCAAAAGGGCCCTGGTGTGGTGTAAGTCGCCTCAGCCAGCAGCCACAGGCCCTGGTGTGGTGTAGGTGGCCTCAGCCAGCAGCCACAGGCCCTGGTGTGGTGTAAGTGGCCTCAGCCAGTGCCACAGGCCCTGGTGTGGTGTAAGTGGCCTGAGCAAGAGCCACAGACCCTGGTGTGGTGTAATTGGCCTCAATAGCAACTAAGGCCCTGGTGTGGTGTATGTGGCCTCAGGCAGCAGCCACAGGCCCTGTTGTGATGTAACTTGCCTGAGCAAGAGCCATAGACCCTGGTGTGGTGTAATTGGCCTCAATAGCAACTAATGCCCTGGTGTGGTGTAGGTGGCCTCAGCCAGCAGCCACAGGCCCTGGTGTGGTGTAAGTGGCCTCAGCCAGCAGCCACAGGCCCTGGTGTGGTGTAAGTGGCCTCAGCCAGAGCCACAGGCCCTGATGTGGTGTAAGTGGCCCCAGCCGGTCACTCAGGCCCTGGTGAGTGTAGGTGGCATCAGCTAGCAGCACAAGACATTGGAAAAGAGCCAAAAGCAATGTCGTTAATGTGCCCTCATTAATGGGGAGCTGCTTTTGGTCTTTTAATACACCCCTTCTCTGGATCAAAAGCGGTTCAATGACATGAAAATGAAAGGCTTACAGCACCAGGTATTCCCAGGCAGTCTCCCATCCAAGTACTAACCAAGCCCAGCCCTGCTTAGCTTCCGAGATCAGACGAGGTCGGGCGTGCTCAGGGTGGTATGGCCGTAAGCTGCTGGCCCCAGCACAATGTCTCAATTTATGGATTCAAGTGATTAGGTGGCAAGTACCTGAAGTTACGAAGACAATCCTATAACCATACCTGCATGTTTGCATAATACCCTAACCCAAAGGCTCAGTTTGGCATTTATCCAACAGCACAGGCCCTGGATTGTTGAAGATGGCCTCAAGAACCAGCACAGGACCTGGTGTGTTTTACATGGCCACAGCAAGCAGCACAGGGCCTGGTTTGGTGAAGATGGCCTCAGCAAGCAGCCACAGGCCCTGGTTTGGTGTAAGTGGCCTCAGCCAGCAGCCACTGGCCCTGGTGTGGTGTAAGTGGCCTCAGCCAGCAGCCACAGGCCCTGGTGTGGTCTAAGTGGCCTCAGCCAGTGCCACAGGCCCTGGTGTGGTGTAAGTGGCCTGAGCAAGAGCCACAGGCCCTGGTGTGGTGTAAGTGGCCTCAGCCAGCAGCCACAGGCCCTGGTGTGGTGTAAGTGGCCTGAGCAAGTGCCACAGGCCCTGGTGTGGTGTAAGTGGCCTAAGCCAGAGCCACAGGCCCTGGTGTGGTGTAAGTGGCCTCAATAGCAAATAAGGCCCTGGTGTGGTGTAAGTGGCCTGAGCAAGAACCACAGGGCCTGGTTTGGTGAAGATGGCCTCGGCCAGAAGCGCAGGGCCTGGTGTGATGTGAGTGGCCTGAGCAAGAGCCACAGGCCCTGGTGTGGTGTAAGTGGCCTCAGCCAGCAGCCACAGGCCCTGGTGTGGTGTAAGTCGCCTCAGCCAGAATCCACAGCCACTGGTGTGGTGTAAGTGGCCTCAGCCAGCAGCCACAGGCCCTGGTGTGGTGTAAGTGGCCTCAGCCAGTGCCACAGGCCCTGGTGTGGTGTAAGTGGCCTGAGCAAGAGCCACAGACCCTGGTGTGGTGTAATTGGCCTCAGCCAGCAGCCACAGACCCTGGTGTGGTGTAATTGGCCTCAATAGCAACTAATGCCCTGGTGTGGTGTAGGTGGCCTCAGCCAGCAGCCACAGGCCCTGGTGTGGTGTAAGTGGCCTCAGCCAGCAGCCACAGGCCCTGGTGTGGTGTAAGTGGCCTCAGCCAGAGCCACAGGCCCTGATGTGGTGTAAGTGGCCCCAGCCGGTCACTCAGGCCCTTGTGTGGTGTAGGTTGCATCAGCTAGCAGCACAAGACATTGGAAAACAGCCAAAAGCAGTGTCGTTAATGTGCCCTCATTAATGGGCAGCTGCTTTTGGTCTTTTAATACACCCCTTCTCTGGATCAAAAGCGGTTCAATGACATGAAAATGAAAGGCTTACAGCACCAGGTATTCCCAGGCAGTCTCCCATCCAAGTACTAACCAAGCCCAGCCCTGCTTAGCTTCCGAGATCAGACGAGGTCAGGCGTGCTCAGGGTGGTATGGCCGTAAGCTGCTGGCTCCAGCACAATGTCTCAATTTATGGATTCAAGTGATTAGGTGGCAAGTACCTGAAGTTACGAAGACAATCCTATAACCATACCTGCATGTTTGCATAATACCCTAACCCAAAGGCTCAGTTTGGCATTTATCCAACAGCACAGGCCCTGGATTGTTGAAGATGGCCTCAGGAACCAGCACAGGGCCTGGTGTGTTGTAAATGGCCACAGCAAGCAGCACAGGGCCTGGTTTGGTGAAGATGGCCTCGGCCAGAAGCGCAGGGCCTGGTGTGATGTGAGTGGCCTGAGCAAGAGCAACAGGCCTTGGTGTGGTGTAAGTGGCCTCAGCCAGCAGCCACAGGCCCTGGTGTGGTGTAAGTCGCCTCAGCCAGAAGCCACAGGCACTGGTGTGGTGTAAGTGGCCTCAGCCAGCAGCAAAAGGGCCCTGGTGTGGTGTAAGTGGCCTCAGCCAGCAGCCACAGGCCCTGGTGTGGTGTAGGTGGCCTCAGCCAGCAGCCACAGGCCCTGGTGTGGTGTAAGTGGCCTCAGCCAGCAGCCACAGGCCCTGGTGTGGTGTAAGTGGCCTCAGCCAGCAGCCACAGGCCCTGGTGTGGTCTAAGTGGCCTCAGCCAGTGCCACAGGCCCTGGTGTGGTGTAAGTGGCCTGAGCAAGAGCCACAGGCCCTGGTGTGGTGTAAGTGGCCTCAGCCAGCAGCCACAGGCCCTGGTGTGGTCTAAGTGGCCTCAGTCAGTGCCACAGGCCCTGGTGTGGTGTAAGTGGCCTGAGCAAGAGCCACAGGCCCTGGTGTGGTGAAGATGGCCTTGGCCAGCAGCAAAAGGGCCCTGGTGTGGTCTAAGTGGCCTCAGCCAGCAGCCACAGGCCCTGGTGTGGTGTAGGTGGCCTCAGCCAGCAGCCACAGGCCCTGGTGTGGTGTAAGTGGCCTCAGCCAGCAGCCACAGGCCCTGGTGTGGTGTAAGTGGCCTCAGCCAGCAGCCACAGGCCCTGGTGTGGTGTAAGTGGCCTCAGCCAGTGCCACAGGCCCTGGTGTGGTGTAAGTGGCCTGAGCAAGAGCCACAGACCCTGGTGTGGTGTAATTGGCCTCAGCCAGCAGCCACAGGCCCTGGTGTGGTGTAAGTCGCCTCAGCCAGAAGCCACAGGCACTGGTGTGGTGTAAGTGGCCTCAGCCAGCAGCAAAAGGGCCCTGGTGTGGTGTAGGTGGCCTCAGCCAGCAGCCACAGGCCCTGGTGTGGTGTAAGTGGCCTCAGCCAGCAGCCACAGGCCCTGGTGTGGTGTAAGTGGCCTCAGCCAGCAGCCACAGGCCCTGGTGTGGTGTAAGTGGCCTCAGCCAGTGCCACAGGCCCTGGTGTGGTGTAAGTGGCCTGAGCAAGAGCCACAGGCCCTGGTGTGGTGTAAGTGGCCTGAGCAAGAGCCACAGACCCTGGTGTGGTGTAATTGGCCTCAATAGCAACTAATGCCCTGGTGTTGTGTAGGTGGCCTCAGCCAGCAGCCACAGGCCCTGGTGTGGTGTAAGTGGCCTCAGCCAGCAGCCACAGGCCCTGGTGTGGTGTAAGTGGCCTCAGCCAGAGCCACAGGCTCTGGTGTGGTGTAAGTGGCCTCAGCCAGTGCCACAGGCCCTGGTGTGGTGTAAGTGGCCTGAGCAAGAGCCACAGACCCTGGTGTGGTGTAATTGGCCTCAGCCAGCAGCCACAGGCCCTGGTGTGGTGTAAGTGGCCTCAGCCAGCAGCCACAGGCCCTGGTGTGGTGTAAGTGGCCTGAGCAAGAGCCACAGGCCCTGGTGTGGTGTAAGTGGCCTGAGCAAGAGCCACAGGCCCTGGTGTGGTGTAAGTGGCCTGAGCAAGAGCCACAGGCCCTGGTGTGGTGTAAGTGGCCTCAGCCAGCAGCCACAGGCCCTGGTGTGGTGTAAGTAGCCTCAGCCAGAAGCCACAGGCACTGGTGTGGTGTAAGTGGCCTCAGCCAGCAGCAAAAGGGCCCTGGTGTGGTGTAAGTGGCCTCAGCCAGCAGCCACAGGCCCTGGTGTGGTGTAGGTGGCCTCAGCCAGCAGCCACAGGCCCTGGTGTGGTGTAAGTGGCCTCAGCCAGTGCCACAGGCCCTGGTGTGGTGTAAGTGGCCTGAGCAAGAGCCACAGGCCCTGGTGTGGTGTAAGTGGCCTGAGCAAGAGCCACAGACCCTGGTGTGGTGTAATTGGCCTCAATAGCAACTAATGCCCAGGTGTGGTGTAGGTGGCCTCAGCCAGCAGCCACAGGCCCTGGTGTGGTGTAAGTGGCCTCAGCCAGCAGCCACAGGCCCTGGTGTGGTGTAAGTGGCCTCAGCCAGTGCCACAGGCCCTGGTGTGGTGTAAGTGGCCTGAGCAAGAGCCACAGACCCTGGTGTGGTGTAATTGGCCTCAGCCAGCAGCCACAGGCCCTGGTGTGGTGTAAGTCGCCTCAGCCAGAAGCCACAGGCACTGGTGTGGTGTAAGTGGCCTCAGCCAGCAGCAAAAGGGCCCTGGTGTGGTGTAGGTGGCCTCAGCCAGCAGCCACAGGCCCTGGTGTGGTGTAAGTGGCCTCAGCCAGCAGCCACAGGCCCTGGTGTGGTGTAAGTGGCCTCAGCCAGCAGCCACAGGCCCTGGTGTGGTGTAAGTGGCCTCAGCCAGTGCCACAGGCCCTGGTGTGGTGTAAGTGGCCTGAGCAAGAGCCACAGGCCCTGGTGTGGTGTAAGTGGCCTGAGCAAGAGCCACAGACCCTGGTGTGGTGTAATTGGCCTCAATAGCAACTAATGCCCTGGTGTTGTGTAGGTGGCCTCAGCCAGCAGCCACAGGCCCTGGTGTGGTGTAAGTGGCCTCAGCCAGCAGCCACAGGCCCTGGTGTGGTGTAAGTGGCCTCAGCCAGAGCCACAGGCTCTGGTGTGGTGTAAGTGGCCTCAGCCAGTGCCACAGGCCCTGGTGTGGTGTAAGTGGCCTGAGCAAGAGCCACAGACCCTGGTGTGGTGTAATTGGCCTCAGCCAGCAGCCACAGGCCCTGGTGTGGTGTAAGTGGCCTCAGCCAGCAGCCACAGGCCCTGGTGTGGTGTAAGTGGCCTGAGCAAGAGCCACAGGCCCTGGTGTGGTGTAAGTGGCCTGAGCAAGAGCCACAGGCCCTGGTGTGGTGTAAGTGGCCTGAGCAAGAGCCACAGGCCCTGGTGTGGTGTAAGTGGCCTCAGCCAGCAGCCACAGGCCCTGGTGTGGTGTAAGTAGCCTCAGCCAGAAGCCACAGGCACTGGTGTGGTGTAAGTGGCCTCAGCCAGCAGCAAAAGGGCCCTGGTGTGGTGTAAGTGGCCTCAGCCAGCAGCCACAGGCCCTGGTGTGGTGTAGGTGGCCTCAGCCAGCAGCCACAGGCCCTGGTGTGGTGTAAGTGGCCTCAGCCAGTGCCACAGGCCCTGGTGTGGTGTAAGTGGCCTGAGCAAGAGCCACAGGCCCTGGTGTGGTGTAAGTGGCCTGAGCAAGAGCCACAGACCCTGGTGTGGTGTAATTGGCCTCAATAGCAACTAATGCCCAGGTGTGGTGTAGGTGGCCTCAGCCAGCAGCCACAGGCCCTGGTGTGGTGTAAGTGGCCTCAGCCAGCAGCCACAGGCCCTGGTGTGGTGTAAGTGGCCTCAGCCAGAGCCACAGGCCCTGATGTGGTGTAAGTGGCCCCAGCCGGTCACTCAGGCCCTTGTGTGGTGTAGGTTGCATCAGCTAGCAGCACAAGACATTGGAAAAGAGCCAAAAGCAGTGTCGTTAATGTGCCCTCATTAATGGGCAGCTGCTTTTGGTCTTTTAATACACCCCTTCTCTGGATCAAAAGCGGTTCAATGACATGAAAATGAAAGGCTTACAGCACCAGGTATTCCCAGGCAGTCTCCCATCCAAGTACTAACCAAGCCCAGCCCTGCTTAGCTTCCGAGATCAGACGAGGTCGGGCGTGCTCAGGGTGGTATGGCCGTAAGCTGCTGGCTCCAGCACAATGTCTCAATTTATGGATTCAAGTGATTAGGTGGCAAGTACCTGAAGTTACGAAGACAATCCTATAACCATACCTGCATGTTTGCATAATACCCTAACCCAAAGGCTCAGTTTGGCATTTATCCAACAGCACAGGCCCTGGATTGTTGAAGATGGCCTCAGGAACCAGCACAGGGCCTGGTGTGTTGTACATGGCCACAGCAAGCAGCACAGGGCCTGGTTTGGTGAAGATGGCCTCGGCCAGAAGCGCAGGGCCTGGTGTGATGTGAGTGGCCTGAGCAAGAGCAACAGGCCTTGGTGTGGTGTAAGTGGCCTCAGCCAGCAGCCACAGGCCCTGGTGTGGTGTAAGTCGCCTCAGCCAGAAGCCACAGGCACTGGTGTGGTGTAAGTGGCCTCAGCCAGCAGCAAAAGGGCCCTGGTGTGGTGTAAGTGGCCTCAGCCAGCAGCCACAGGCCCTGGTGTGGTGTAGGTGGCCTCAGCCAGCAGCCACAGGCCCTGGTGTGGTGTAAGTGGCCTCAGCCAGCAGCCACAGGCCCTGGTGTGGTGTAAGTGGCCTCAGCCAGCAGCCACAGGCCCTGGTGTGGTGTAAGTGGCCTCAGCCAGTGCCACAGGCCCTGGTGTGGTGTAAGTGGCCTGAGCAAGAGCCACAGACCCTGGTGTGGTGTAATTGGCCTCAGCCAGCAGCCACAGGCCCTGGTGTGGTGTAAGTCGCCTCAGCCAGCAGCCACAGGCCCTGGTGTGGTGTAGGTGGCCTCAGCCAGCAGCCACAGGCCCTGGTGTGGTGTAAGTGGCCTCAGCCAGTGACACAGGCCCTGGTGTGGTGTAAGTGGCCTGAGCAAGAGCCACAGACCCTGGTGTGGTGTAATTGGCCTCAATAGCAACTAAGGCCCTGGTGTGGTGTATGTGGCCTCAGGCAGCAGCCACAGGCCCTGTTGTGATGTAACTTGCCTGAGCAAGAGCCACAGACCCTGGTGTGGTGTAATTGGCCTCAATAGCAACTAATGCCCTGGTGTGGTGTAGGTGGCCTCAGCCAGCAGCCACAGGCCCTGGTGTGGTGTAAGTGGCCTCAGCCAGCAGCCACAGGCCCTGGTGTGGTGTAAGTGGCCTCAGCCAGAGCCACAGGCCCTGATGTGGTGTAAGTGGCCCCAGCCGGTCACTCAGGCCCTTGTGTGGTGTAGGTTGCATCAGCTAGCAGCACAAGACATTGGAAAAGAGCCAAAAGCAATGTCGTTAATGTGCCCTCATTAATGGGCAGATGCTTTTGGTCTTTTAATACACCCCTTCTCTGGATCAAAAGCGGTTCAATGACATGAAAATGAAAGGCTTACAGCACCAGGTATTCCTAGGCAGTCTCCCATCCAAGTACTAACCAAGCCCAGCCCTGCTTAGCTTCCGAGATCAGACGAGGTCGGGCGTGCTCAGGGTGGTATGGCCGTAAGCTGCTGGCCCCAGCACAATGTCTCAATTTATGGATTCAAGTGATTAGGTGGCAAGTACCTGAAGTTACGAAGACAATCCTATAACCATACCTGCATGTTTGCATAATACCCTAACCCAAAGGCTCAGTTTGGCATTTATCCAACAGCACAGGCCCTGGATTGTTGAAGATGGCCTCAAGAACCAGCACAGGACCTGGTGTGTTTTACATGGCCACAGCAAGCAGCACAGGGCCTGGTTTGGTGAAGATGGCCTCAGCAAGCAGCCACAGGCCCTGGTTTGGTGTAAGTGGCCTCAGCCAGCAGCCACAGGCCCTGGTGTGGTGTAAGTGGCCTCAGCCAGCAGCCACAGGCCCTGGTGTGGTCTAAGTGGCCTCAGCCAGTGCCACAGGCCCTGGTGTGGTGTAAGTGGCCTGAGCAAGAGCCACAGGCCCTGGTGTGGTGTAAGTGGCCTCAGCCAGCAGCCACAGGCCCTGGTGTGGTGTAAGTGGCCTGAGCAAGTGCCACAGGCCCTGGTGTGGTGTAAGTGGCCTAAGCCAGAGCCACAGGCCCTGGTGTGGTGTAAGTGGCCTCAATAGCAAATAAGGCCCTGGTGTGGTGTAAGTGGCCTGAGCAAGAACCACAGGGCCTGGTTTGGTGAAGATGGCCTCGGCCAGAAGCGCAGGGCCTGGTGTGATGTGAGTGGCCTGAGCAAGAGCCACAGGCCCTGGTGTGGTGTAAGTGGCCTCAGCCAGCAGCCACAGGCCCTGGTGTGGTGTAAGTCGCCTCAGCCAGAATCCACAGCCACTGGTGTGGTGTAAGTGGCCTCAGCCAGCAGCCACAGGCCCTGGTGTGGTGTAAGTGGCCTCAGCCAGTGCCACAGGCCCTGGTGTGGTGTAAGTGGCCTGAGCAAGAGCCACAGACCCTGGTGTGGTGTAATTGGCCTCAGCCAGCAGCCACAGGCCCTGGTGTGGTGTAAGTGGCCTCAGCCAGAAGCCACAGGCACTGGTGTGGTGTAAGTGGCCTCAGCCAGCAGCCACAGGCCCTGGTGTGGTGTAAGTCGCCTCAGCCAGAAGCCACAGGCACTGGTGTGGTGTAAGTGGCCTCAGCCAGCAGCAAAAGGGCCCTGGTGTGGTGTAAGTGGCCTCAGCCAGCAGCCACAGGCCCTGGTGTGGTGTAGGTGGCCTCAGCCAGCAGCCACAGGCCCTGGTGTGGTGTAAGTGGCCTCAGCCAGCAGCCACAGGCCCTGGTGTGGTGTAAGTGGCCTCAGCCAGTGCCACAGGCCCTGGTGTGGTGTAAGTGGCCTGAGCAAGAGCCACAGACCCTGGTGTGGTGTAATTGGCCTCAGCCAGCAGCCACAGGCCCTGGTGTGGTGTAAGTCGCCTCAGCCAGAAGCCACAGGCACTGGTGTGGTGTAAGTGGCCTCAGCCAGCAGCAAAAGGGCCCTGGTGTGGTTTAAGTCGCCTCAGCCAGCAGCCACAGGCCCTGGTGTGGTGTAGGTGGCCTCAGCCAGCAGCCACAGGCCCTGGTGTGGTGTAAGTGGCCTCAGCCAGCAGCCACAGGCCCTGGTGTGGTGTAAGTGGCCTCAGCCAGCAGCCACAGGCCCTGGTGTGGTGTAAGTGCCCTCAGCCAGTGCCACAGGCCCTGGTGTGGTGTAAGTGGCCTGAGCAAGAGCCAGAGGCCCTGGTGTGGTGTAACTTGCCTGAGCAAGAGCCACAGACCCTGGTGTGGTGTAATTGGCCTCAATAGCAACTAATGCCCTGGTGTGGTGTAGGTGGCCTCAGCCAGCAGCCACAGGCCCTGGTGTGGTGTAAGTGGCCTCAGCCAGCAGCCACAGGCCCTGGTGTGGTGTAAGTGGCCTCAGCCAGAGCCACAGGCCCTGATGTGGTGTAAGTGGCCCCAGCCGGTCACTCAGGCCCTTGTGTGGTGTAGGTTGCATCAGCTAGCAGCACAAGACATTGGAAAAGAGCCAAAAGCAGTGTCGTTAATGTGCCCTCATTAATGGGCAGCTGCTTTTGGTCTTTTAATACACCCCTTCTCTGGATCAAAAGCGGTTCAATGACATGAAAATGAAAGGCTTACAGCACCAGGTATTCCCAGGCAGTCTCCCATCCAAGTACTAACCAAGCCCAGCCCTGCTTAGCTTCCGAGATCAGACGAGGTCGGGCGTGCTCAGGGTGGTATGGCCGTAAGCTGCTGGCTCCAGCACAATGTCTCAATTTATGGATTCAAGTGATTAGGTGGCAAGTACCTGAAGTTACGAAGACAATCCTATAACCATACCTGCATGTTTGCATAATACCCTAACCCAAAGGCTCAGTTTGGCATTTATCCAACAGCACAGGCCCTGGATTGTTGAAGATGGCCTCAGGAACCAGCACAGGGCCTGGTGTGTTGTACATGGCCACAGCAAGCAGCACAGGGCCTGGTTTGGTGAAGATGGCCTCGGCCAGAAGCGCAGGGCCTGGTGTGATGTGAGTGGCCTGAGCAAGAGCAACAGGCCTTGGTGTGGTGTAAGTGGCCTCAGCCAGCAGCCACAGGCCCTGGTGTGGTCTAAGTGGCCTCAGCCAGTGCCACAGGCCCTGGTGTGGTGTAAGTGGCCTGAGCAAGAGCCACAGGCCCTGGTGTGGTGTAAGTGGCCTCAGCCAGCAGCCACAGGCCCTGGTGTGGTGTAAGTGGCCTGAGCAAGTGCCACAGGCCCTGGTGTGGTGTAAGTGGCCTAAGCCAGAGCCACAGGCCCTGGTGTGGTGTAAGTGGCCTCAATAGCAAATAAGGCCCTGGTGTGGTGTAAGTGGCCTGAGCAAGAACCACAGGGCCTGGTTTGGTGAAGATGGCCTCGGCCAGAAGCGCAGGGCCTGGTGTGATGTGAGTGGCCTGAGCAAGAGCCACAGGCCCTGGTGTGGTGTAAGTGGCCTCAGCCAGCAGCCACAGGCCCTGGTGTGGTGTAAGTCGCCTCAGCCAGAATCCACAGCCACTGGTGTGGTGTAAGTGGCCTCAGCCAGCAGCCACAGGCCCTGGTGTGGTGTAAGTGGCCTCAGCCAGTGCCACAGGCCCTGGTGTGGTGTAAGTGGCCTGAGCAAGAGCCACAGACCCTGGTGTGGTGTAATTGGCCTCAGCCAGCAGCCACAGGCCCTGGTGTGGTGTAAGTGGCCTCAGCCAGAAGCCACAGGCACTGGTGTGGTGTAAGTGGCCTCAGCCAGCAGCCACAGGCCCTGGTGTGGTGTAAGTCGCCTCAGCCAGAAGCCACAGGCACTGGTGTGGTGTAAGTGGCCTCAGCCAGCAGCAAAAGGGCCCTGGTGTGGTGTAAGTGGCCTCAGCCAGCAGCCACAGGCCCTGGTGTGGTGTAGGTGGCCTCAGCCAGCAGCCACAGGCCCTGGTGTGGTGTAAGTGGCCTCAGCCAGCAGCCACAGGCCCTGGTGTGGTGTAAGTGGCCTCAGCCAGTGCCACAGGCCCTGGTGTGGTGTAAGTGGCCTGAGCAAGAGCCACAGACCCTGGTGTGGTGTAATTGGCCTCAGCCAGCAGCCACAGGCCCTGGTGTGGTGTAAGTCGCCTCAGCCAGAAGCCACAGGCACTGGTGTGGTGTAAGTGGCCTCAGCCAGCAGCAAAAGGGCCCTGGTGTGGTTTAAGTCGCCTCAGCCAGCAGCCACAGGCCCTGGTGTGGTGTAGGTGGCCTCAGCCAGCAGCCACAGGCCCTGGTGTGGTGTAAGTGGCCTCAGCCAGCAGCCACAGGCCCTGGTGTGGTGTAAGTGGCCTCAGCCAGCAGCCACAGGCCCTGGTGTGGTGTAAGTGCCCTCAGCCAGTGCCACAGGCCCTGGTGTGGTGTAAGTGGCCTGAGCAAGAGCCAGAGGCCCTGGTGTGGTGTAACTTGCCTGAGCAAGAGCCACAGACCCTGGTGTGGTGTAATTGGCCTCAATAGCAACTAATGCCCTGGTGTGGTGTAGGTGGCCTCAGCCAGCAGCCACAGGCCCTGGTGTGGTGTAAGTGGCCTCAGCCAGCAGCCACAGGCCCTGGTGTGGTGTAAGTGGCCTCAGCCAGAGCCACAGGCCCTGATGTGGTGTAAGTGGCCCCAGCCGGTCACTCAGGCCCTTGTGTGGTGTAGGTTGCATCAGCTAGCAGCACAAGACATTGGAAAAGAGCCAAAAGCAGTGTCGTTAATGTGCCCTCATTAATGGGCAGCTGCTTTTGGTCTTTTAATACACCCCTTCTCTGGATCAAAAGCGGTTCAATGACATGAAAATGAAAGGCTTACAGCACCAGGTATTCCCAGGCAGTCTCCCATCCAAGTACTAACCAAGCCCAGCCCTGCTTAGCTTCCGAGATCAGACGAGGTCGGGCGTGCTCAGGGTGGTATGGCCGTAAGCTGCTGGCTCCAGCACAATGTCTCAATTTATGGATTCAAGTGATTAGGTGGCAAGTACCTGAAGTTACGAAGACAATCCTATAACCATACCTGCATGTTTGCATAATACCCTAACCCAAAGGCTCAGTTTGGCATTTATCCAACAGCACAGGCCCTGGATTGTTGAAGATGGCCTCAGGAACCAGCACAGGGCCTGGTGTGTTGTACATGGCCACAGCAAGCAGCACAGGGCCTGGTTTGGTGAAGATGGCCTCGGCCAGAAGCGCAGGGCCTGGTGTGATGTGAGTGGCCTGAGCAAGAGCAACAGGCCTTGGTGTGGTGTAAGTGGCCTCAGCCAGCAGCCACAGGCCCTGGTGTGGTGTAAGTCGCCTCAGCCAGAAGCCACAGGCACTGGTGTGGTGTAAGTGGCCTCAGCCAGCAGCAAAAGGGCCCTGGTGTGGTGTAAGTGGCCTCAGCCAGCAGCCACAGGCCCTGGTGTGGTGTAGGTGGCCTCAGCCAGCAGCCACAGGCCCTGGTGTGGTGTAAGTGGCCTCAGCCAGCAGCCACAGGCCCTGGTGTGGTGTAAGTGGCCTCAGCCAGCAGCCACAGGCCCTGGTGTGGTGTAAGTGGCCTCAGCCAGTGCCACAGGCCCTGGTGTGGTGTAAGTGGCCTGAGCAAGAGCCACAGACCCTGGTGTGGTGTAATTGGCCTCAGCCAGCAGCCACAGGCCCTGGTGTGGTGTAAGTCGCCTCAGCTAGAAGACACAGGCACTGGTGTGGTGTAAGTGGCCTCAGCCAGCAGCAAAAGGGCCCTGGTGTGGTGTAAGTGGCCTCAGCCAGCAGCCACAGGCCCTGGTGTGGTGTAGGTGGCCTCAGCCAGCAGCCACAGGCCCTGGTGTGGTGTAAGTGGCCTCAGCCAGCAGCCACAGGCCCTGGTGTGGTGTAAGTGGCCTCAGCCAGCAGCCACAGGCCCTGGTGTGGTGTAAGTGGCCTCAGCCAGTGCCACAGGCCCTGGTGTGGTGTAAGTGGCCTGAGCAAGAGCCACAGACCCTGGTGTGGTGTAATTGGCCTCAGCCAGCAGCCACAGGCCCTGGTGTGGTGTAAGTCGCCTCAGCTAGAAGACACAGGCACTGGTGTGGTGTAAGTGGCCTCAGCCAGCAGCAAAAGGGCCCTGGTGTGGTGTAAGTCGCCTCAGCCAGCAGCCACAGGCCCTGGTGTGGTGTAGGTGGCCTCAGCCAGCAGCCACACGCCCTGGTGTGGTGTAAGTGGCCTCAGCCAGCAGCCACAGGCCCTGGTGTGGTGTAAGTGGCCTCAGCCAGCAGCCACAGGCCCTGGTGTGGTGTAAGTGGCCTGAGCAAGAGCCACAGGCCCTGGTGTGGTGTAAGTGGCCTGAGCAAGAGCCACAGACCCTGGTGTGGTGTAATTGGCCTCAATAGCAACTAATGCCCTGGTGTGGTGTATGTGGCCTCAGGCAGCAGCCACAGGTCCTGTTGTGATGTAACTTGCCTGAGCAAGAGCCACAGACCCTGGTGTGGTGTAATTGGCCTCAATAGCAACTAATGCCCTGGTGTGGTGTAGGTGGCCTCAGCCAGCAGCCACAGGCCCTGGTGTGGTGTAAGTGGCCTCAGCCAGCAGCCACAGGCCCTGGTGTGGTGTAAGTGGCCTCAGCCAGTGCCACAGGCCCTGGTGTGGTGTAAGTGGCCTGAGCAAGAGCCACAGACCCTGGTGTGGTGTAATTGGCCTCAGCCAGCAGCCACAGGCCCTGGTGTGGTGTAAGTCGCCTCAGCCAGAAGCCACAGGCACTGGTGTGGTGTAAGTGGCCTCAGCCAGCAGCAAAAGGGCCCTGGTGTGGTGTAGGTGGCCTCAGCCAGCAGCCACAGGCCCTGGTGTGGTGTAAGTGGCCTCAGCCAGCAGCCACAGGCCCTGGTGTGGTGTAAGTGGCCTCAGCCAGCAGCCACAGGCCCTGGTGTGGTGTAAGTGGCCTCAGCCAGTGCCACAGGCCCTGGTGTGGTGTAAGTGGCCTGAGCAAGAGCCACAGGCCCTGGTGTGGTGTAAGTGGCCTGAGCAAGAGCCACAGACCCTGGTGTGGTGTAATTGGCCTCAATAGCAACTAATGCCCTGGTGTTGTGTAGGTGGCCTCAGCCAGCAGCCACAGGCCCTGGTGTGGTGTAAGTGGCCTCAGCCAGCAGCCACAGGCCCTGGTGTGGTGTAAGTGGCCTCAGCCAGAGCCACAGGCCCTGGTGTGGTGTAAGTGGCCTCAGCCAGTGCCACAGGCCCTGGTGTGGTGTAAGTGGCCTGAGCAAGAGCCACAGACCCTGGTGTGGTGTAATTGGCCTCAGCCAGCAGCCACAGGCCCTGGTGTGGTGTAAGTGGCCTCAGCCAGCAGCCACAGGCCCTGGTGTGGTGTAAGTGGCCTGAGCAAGAGCCACAGGCCCTGGTGTGGTGTAAGTGGCCTGAGCAAGAGCCACAGGCCCTGGTGTGGTGTAAGTGGCCTGAGCAAGAGCCACAGGCCCTGGTGTGGTGTAAGTGGCCTCAGCCAGCAGCCACAGGCCCTGGTGTGGTGTAAGTAGCCTCAGCCAGAAGCCACAGGCACTGGTGTGGTGTAAGTGGCCTCAGCCAGCAGCAAAAGGGCCCTGGTGTGGTGTAAGTCGCCTCAGCCAGCAGCCACAGGCCCTGGTGTGGTGTAGGTGGCCTCAGCCAGCAGCCACAGGCCCTGGTGTGGTGTAAGTGGCCTCAGCCAGTGCCACAGGCCCTGGTGTGGTGTAAGTGGCCTGAGCAAGAGCCACAGACCCTGGTGTGGTGTAATTGGCCTCAATAGCAACTAAGGCCCTGGTGTGGTGTATGTGGCCTCAGGCAGCAGCCACAGGCCCTGTTGTGATGTAACTTGCCTGAGCAAGAGCCACAGACCCTGGTGTGGTGTAATTGGCCTCAATAGCAACTAATGCCCTGGTGTGGTGTAGGTGGCCTCAGCCAGCAGCCACAGGCCCTGGTGTGGTGTAAGTGGCCTCAGCCAGCAGCCACAGGCCCTGGTGTGGTGTAAGTGGCCTCAGCCAGAGCCACAGGCCCTGATGTGGTGTAAGTGGCCCCAGCCGGTCACTCAGGCCCTGGTGTGGTGTAGGTGGCATCAGCTAGCAGCACAAGACATTGGAAAAGAGCCAAAAGCAATGTCGTTAATGTGCCCTCATTAATGGGGAGCTGCTTTTGGTCTTTTAATACACCCCTTCTCTGGATCAAAAGCGGTTCAATGACATGAAAATGAAAGGCTTACAGCACCAGGTATTCCCAGGCAGTCTCCCATCCAAGTACTAACCAAGCCCAGCCCTGCTTAGCTTCCGAGATCAGACGAGGTCGGGCGTGCTCAGGGTGGTATGGCCGTAAGCTGCTGGCCCCAGCACAATGTCTCAATTTATGGATTCAAGTGATTAGGTGGCAAGTACCTGAAGTTACGAAGACAATCCTATAACCATACCTGCATGTTTGCATAATACCCTAACCCAAAGGCTCAGTTTGGCATTTATCCAACAGCACAGGCCCTGGATTGTTGAAGATGGCCTCAAGAACCAGCACAGGACCTGGTGTGTTTTACATGGCCACAGCAAGCAGCACAGGGCCTGGTTTGGTGAAGATGGCCTCAGCAAGCAGCCACAGGCCCTGGTTTGGTGTAAGTGGCCTCAGCCAGCAGCCACTGGCCCTGGTGTGGTGTAAGTGGCCTCAGCCAGCAGCCACAGGCCCTGGTGTGGTCTAAGTGGCCTCAGCCAGTGCCACAGGCCCTGGTGTGGTGTAAGTGGCCTGAGCAAGAGCCACAGGCCCTGGTGTGGTGTAAGTGGCCTCAGCCAGCAGCCACAGGCCCTGGTGTGGTGTAAGTGGCCTGAGCAAGTGCCACAGGCCCTGGTGTGGTGTAAGTGGCCTAAGCCAGAGCCACAGGCCCTGGTGTGGTGTAAGTGGCCTCAATAGCAAATAAGGCCCTGGTGTGGTGTAAGTGGCCTGAGCAAGAACCACAGGGCCTGGTTTGGTGAAGATGGCCTCGGCCAGAAGCGCAGGGCCTGGTGTGATGTGAGTGGCCTGAGCAAGAGCCACAGGCCCTGGTGTGGTGTAAGTGGCCTCAGCCAGCAGCCACAGGCCCTGGTGTGGTGTAAGTCGCCTCAGCCAGAATCCACAGCCACTGGTGTGGTGTAAGTGGCCTCAGCCAGCAGCCACAGGCCCTGGTGTGGTGTAAGTGGCCTCAGCCAGCAGCCACAGGCCCTGGTGTGGTGTAAGTCGCCTCAGCCAGAATCCACAGCCACTGGTGTGGTGTAAGTGGCCTCAGCCAGCAGCCACAGGCCCTGGTGTGGTGTAAGTGGCCTCAGCCAGTGCCACAGGCCCTGGTGTGGTGTAAGTGGCCTGAGCAAGAACCACAGGGCCTGGTTTGGTGAAGATGGCCTCGGCCAGAAGCGCAGGGCCTGGTGTGATGTGAGTGGCCTGAGCAAGAGCCACAGGCCCTGGTGTGGTGTAAGTGGCCTCAGCCAGCAGCCACAGGCCCTGGTGTGGTGTAAGTCGCCTCAGCCAGAATCCACAGCCACTGGTGTGGTGTAAGTGGCCTCAGCCAGCAGCCACAGGCCCTGGTGTGGTGTAAGTGGCCTCAGCCAGTGCCACAGGCCCTGGTGTGGTGTAAGTGGCCTGAGCAAGAGCCACAGACCCTGGTGTGGTGTAATTGGCCTCAGCCAGCAGCCACAGACCCTGGTGTGGTGTAATTGGCCTCAATAGCAACTAATGCCCTGGTGTGGTGTAGGTGGCCTCAGCCAGCAGCCACAGGCCCTGGTGTGGTGTAAGTGGCCTCAGCCAGCAGCCACAGGCCCTGGTGTGGTGTAAGTGGCCTCAGCCAGAGCCACAGGCCCTGATGTGGTGTAAGTGGCCCCAGCCGGTCACTCAGGCCCTTGTGTGGTGTAGGTTGCATCAGCTAGCAGCACAAGACATTGGAAAAGAGCCAAAAGCAGTGTCGTTAATGTGCCCTCATTAATGGGCAGCTGCTTTTGGTCTTTTAATACACCCCTTCTCTGGATCAAAAGCGGTTCAATGACATGAAAATGAAAGGCTTACAGGACCAGGTATTCCCAGGCAGTCTCCCATCCAAGTACTAACCAAGCCCAGCCCTGCTTAGCTTCCGAGATCAGACGAGGTCGGGCGTGCTCAGGGTGGTATGGCCGTAAGCTGCTGGCTCCAGCACAATGTCTCAATTTATGGATTCAAGTGATTAGGTGGCAAGTACCTGAAGTTACGAAGACAATCCTATAACCATACCTGCATGTTTGCATAATACCCTAACCCAAAGGCTCAGTTTGGCATTTATCCAACAGCACAGGCCCTGGATTGTTGAAGATGGCCTCAGGAACCAGCACAGGGCCTGGTGTGTTGTACATGGCCACAGCAAGCAGCACAGGGCCTGGTTTGGTGAAGATGGCCTCAGCAAGCAGCCACAGGCCCTGGTTTGGTGTAAGTGGCCTCAGCCAGCAGCCACAGGCCCTGGTGTGGTCTAAGTGGCCTCAGCCAGTGCCACAGGCCCTGGTGTGGTGTAAGTGGCCTGAGCAAGAGCCACAGGCCCTGGTGTGGTGTAAGTGGCCTCAGCCAGCAGCCACAGGCCCTGGTGTGGTGTAAGTGGCCTGAGCAAGTGCCACAGGCCCTGGTGTGGTGTAAGTGGCCTAAGCCAGAGCCACAGGCCCTGGTGTGGTGTAAGTGGCCTCAATAGCAAATAAGGCCCTGGTGTGGTGTAAGTGGCCTGAGCAAGAACCACAGGGCCTGGTTTGGTGAAGATGGCCTCGGCCAGAAGCGCAGGGCCTGGTGTGATGTGAGTGGCCTGAGCAAGAGCAACAGGCCTTGGTGTGGTGTAAGTGGCCTCAGCCAGCAGCCACAGGCCCTGGTGTGGTGTAAGTCGCCTCAGCCAGAAGCCACAGGCACTGGTGTGGTGTAAGTGGCCTCAGCCAGCAGCAAAAGGGCCCTGGTGTGGTGTAAGTGGCCTCAGCCAGCAGCCACAGGCCCTGGTGTGGTGTAGGTGGCCTCAGCCAGCAGCCACAGGCCCTGGTGTGGTGTAAGTGGCCTCAGCCAGCAGCCACAGGCCCTGGTGTGGTGTAAGTGGCCTCAGCCAGCAGCCACAGGCCCTGGTGTGGTGTAAGTGGCCTCAGCCAGTGCCACAGGCCCTGGTGTGGTGTAAGTGGCCTGAGCAAGAGCCACAGACCCTGGTGTGGTGTAATTGGCCTCAGCCAGCAGCCACAGGCCCTGGTGTGGTGTAAGTCGCCTCAGCTAGAAGACACAGGCACTGGTGTGGTGTAAGTGGCCTCAGCCAGCAGCAAAAGGGCCCTGGTGTGGTGTAAGTGGCCTCAGCCAGCAGCCACAGGCCCTGGTGTGGTGTAGGTGGCCTCAGCCAGCAGCCACAGGCCCTGGTGTGGTGTAAGTGGCCTCAGCCAGCAGCCACAGGCCCTGGTGTGGTGTAAGTGGCCTCAGCCAGCAGCCACAGGCCCTGGTGTGGTGTAAGTGGCCTCAGCCAGTGCCACAGGCCCTGGTGTGGTGTAAGTGGCCTGAGCAAGAGCCACAGACCCTGGTGTGGTGTAATTGGCCTCAGCCAGCAGCCACAGGCCCTGGTGTGGTGTAAGTCGCCTCAGCTAGAAGACACAGGCACTGGTGTGGTGTAAGTGGCCTCAGCCAGCAGCAAAAGGGCCCTGGTGTGGTGTAAGTCGCCTCAGCCAGCAGCCACAGGCCCTGGTGTGGTGTAGGTGGCCTCAGCCAGCAGCCACACGCCCTGGTGTGGTGTAAGTGGCCTCAGCCAGCAGCCACAGGCCCTGGTGTGGTGTAAGTGGCCTCAGCCAGCAGCCACAGGCCCTGGTGTGGTGTAAGTGGCCTGAGCAAGAGCCACAGGCCCTGGTGTGGTGTAAGTGGCCTGAGCAAGAGCCACAGACCCTGGTGTGGTGTAATTGGCCTCAATAGCAACTAATGCCCTGGTGTGGTGTATGTGGCCTCAGGCAGCAGCCACAGGCCCTGTTGTGATGTAACTTGCCTGAGCAAGAGCCACAGACCCTGGTGTGGTGTAATTGGCCTCAATAGCAACTAATGCCCTGGTGTGGTGTAGGTGGCCTCAGCCAGCAGCCACAGGCCCTGGTGTGGTGTAAGTGGCCTCAGCCAGCAGCCACAGGCCCTGGTGTGGTGTAAGTGGCCTCAGCCAGAGCCACAGGCCCTGATGTGGTGTAAGTGGCCCCAGCCGGTCACTCAGGCCCTTGTGTGGTGTAGGTTGCATCAGCTAGCAGCACAAGACATTGGAAAAGAGCCAAAAGCAGTGTCGTTAATGTGCCCTCATTAATGGGCAGCTGCTTTTGGTCTTTTAATACACCCCTTCTCTGGATCAAAAGCGGTTCAATGACATGAAAATGAAGGGCTTACAGCACCAGGTATTCCCAGGCAGTCTCCCATCCAAGTACTAACCAAGCCCAGCCCTGCTTAGCTTCCGAGATCAGACGAGGTCGGGCGTGCTCAGTGTGGTATGGCCGTAAGCTGCTGGCCGCAGCACAATGTCGCAATTTATGGATTCAAGTGATTAGGTGGCAAGTACCTGAAGTTACGAAGACAATCCTATAACCATACCTGCATGTTTGCATAATACCCTAACCCAAAGGCTCAGTTTGGCATTTATCCAACAGCACAGGCCCTGGATTGTTGAAGATGGCCTCAAGAACCAGCACAGGACCTGGTGTGTTTTACATGGCCACAGCAAGCAGCACAGGGCCTGGTTTGGTGAAGATGGCCTCAGCAAGCAGCCACAGGCCCTGGTTTGGTGTAAGTGGCCTCAGCCAGCAGCCACAGGCCCTGGTGTGGTCTAAGTGGCCTCAGTCAGTGCCACAGGCCCTGGTGTGGTGTAAGTGGCCTGAGCAAGAGCCACAGGCCCTGGTGTGGTGAAGATGGCCTTGGCCAGCAGCAAAAGGGCCCTGGTGTGGTCTAAGTGGCCTCAGCCAGCAGCCACAGGCCCTGGTGTGGTGTAGGTGGCCTCAGCCAGCAGCCACAGGCCCTGGTGTGGTGTAAGTGGCCTCAGCCAGCAGCCACAGGCCCTGGTGTGGTGTAAGTGGCCTCAGCCAGCAGCCACAGGCCCTGGTGTGGTGTAAGTGGCCTCAGCCAGTGCCACAGGCCCTGGTGTGGTGTAAGTGGCCTGAGCAAGAGCCACAGACCCTGGTGTGGTGTAATTGGCCTCAGCCAGCAGCCACAGGCCCTGGTGTGGTGTAAGTCGCCTCAGCCAGAAGCCACAGGCACTGGTGTGGTGTAAGTGGCCTCAGCCAGCAGCAAAAGGGCCCTGGTGTGGTGTAGGTGGCCTCAGCCAGCAGCCACAGGCCCTGGTGTGGTGTAAGTGGCCTCAGCCAGCAGCCACAGGCCCTGGTGTGGTGTAAGTGGCCTCAGCCAGCAGCCACAGGCCCTGGTGTGGTGTAAGTGGCCTCAGCCAGTGCCACAGGCCCTGGTGTGGTGTAAGTGGCCTGAGCAAGAGCCACAGGCCCTGGTGTGGTGTAAGTGGCCTGAGCAAGAGCCACAGACCCTGGTGTGGTGTAATTGGCCTCAATAGCAACTAATGCCCTGGTGTTGTGTAGGTGGCCTCAGCCAGCAGCCACAGGCCCTGGTGTGGTGTAAGTGGCCTCAGCCAGCAGCCACAGGCCCTGGTGTGGTGTAAGTGGCCTCAGCCAGAGCCACAGGCCCTGGTGTGGTGTAAGTGGCCTCAGCCAGTGCCACAGGCCCTGGTGTGGTGTAAGTGGCCTGAGCAAGAGCCACAGACCCTGGTGTGGTGTAATTGGCCTCAGCCAGCAGCCACAGGCCCTGGTGTGGTGTAAGTGGCCTCAGCCAGCAGCCACAGGCCCTGGTGTGGTGTAAGTGGCCTGAGCAAGAGCCACAGGCCCTGGTGTGGTGTAAGTGGCCTGAGCAAGAGCCACAGGCCCTGGTGTGGTGTAAGTGGCCTGAGCAAGAGCCACAGGCCCTGGTGTGGTGTAAGTGGCCTGAGCAAGAGCCACAGGCCCTGGTGTGGTGTAAGTGGCCTCAGCCAGCAGCCACAGGCCCTGGTGTGGTGTAAGTAGCCTCAGCCAGAAGCCACAGGCACTGGTGTGGTGTAAGTGGCCTCAGCCAGCAGCAAAAGGGCCCTGGTGTGGTGTAAGTCGCCTCAGCCAGCAGCCACAGGCCCTGGTGTGGTGTAGGTGGCCTCAGCCAGCAGCCACAGGCCCTGGTGTGGTGTAAGTGGCCTCAGCCAGTGCCACAGGCCCTGGTGTGGTGTAAGTGGCCTGAGCAAGAGCCACAGACCCTGGTGTGGTGTAATTGGCCTCAATAGCAACTAAGGCCCTGGTGTGGTGTATGTGGCCTCAGGCAGCAGCCACAGGCCCTGTTGTGATGTAACTTGCCTGAGCAAGAGCCACAGACCCTGGTGTGGTGTAATTGGCCTCAATAGCAACTAATGCCCTGGTGTGGTGTAGGTGGCCTCAGCCAGCAGCCACAGGCCCTGGTGTGGTGTAAGTGGCCTCAGCCAGCAGCCACAGGCCCTGGTGTGGTGTAAGTGGCCTCAGCCAGAGCCACAGGCCCTGATGTGGTGTAAGTGGCCCCAGCCGGTCACTCAGGCCCTGGTGTGGTGTAGGTGGCATCAGCTAGCAGCACAAGACATTGGAAAAGAGCCAAAAGCAATGTCGTTAATGTGCCCTCATTAATGGGGAGCTGCTTTTGGTCTTTTAATACACCCCTTCTCTGGATCAAAAGCGGTTCAATGACATGAAAATGAAAGGCTTACAGCACCAGGTATTCCCAGGCAGTCTCCCATCCAAGTACTAACCAAGCCCAGCCCTGCTTAGCTTCCGAGATCAGACGAGGTCGGGCGTGCTCAGGGTGGTATGGCCGTAAGCTGCTGGCCCCAGCACAATGTCTCAATTTATGGATTCAAGTGATTAGGTGGCAAGTACCTGAAGTTACGAAGACAATCCTATAACCATACCTGCATGTTTGCATAATACCCTAACCCAAAGGCTCAGTTTGGCATTTATCCAACAGCACAGGCCCTGGATTGTTGAAGATGGCCTCAAGAACCAGCACAGGACCTGGTGTGTTTTACATGGCCACAGCAAGCAGCACAGGGCCTGGTTTGGTGAAGATGGCCTCAGCAAGCAGCCACAGGCCCTGGTTTGGTGTAAGTGGCCTCAGCCAGCAGCCACAGGCCCTGGTGTGGTCTAAGTGGCCTCAGCCAGTGCCACAGGCCCTGGTGTGGTGTAAGTGGCCTGAGCAAGAGCCACAGGCCCTGGTGTGGTGTAAGTGGCCTCAGCCAGCAGCCACAGGCCCTGGTGTGGTGTAAGTGGCCTGAGCAAGTGCCACAGGCCCTGGTGTGGTGTAAGTGGCCTAAGCCAGAGCCACAGGCCCTGGTGTGGTGTAAGTGGCCTCAATAGCAAATAAGGCCCTGGTGTGGTGTAAGTGGCCTGAGCAAGAACCACAGGGCCTGGTTTGGTGAAGATGGCCTCGGCCAGAAGCGCAGGGCCTGGTGTGATGTGAGTGGCCTGAGCAAGAGCCACAGGCCCTGGTGTGGTGTAAGTGGCCTCAGCCAGCAGCCACAGGCCCTGGTGTGGTGTAAGTCGCCTCAGCCAGAATCCACAGCCACTGGTGTGGTGTAAGTGGCCTCAGCCAGCAGCCACAGGCCCTGGTGTGGTGTAAGTGGCCTCAGCCAGTGCCACAGGCCCTGGTGTGGTGTAAGTGGCCTGAGCAAGAGCCACAGACCCTGGTGTGGTGTAATTGGCCTCAGCCAGCAGCCACAGGCCCTGGTGTGGTGTAAGTGGCCTCAGCCAGAAGCCACAGGCACTGGTGTGGTGTAAGTGGCCTCAGCCAGCAGCCACAGGCCCTGGTGTGGTGTAAGTCGCCTCAGCCAGAAGCCACAGGCACTGGTGTGGTGTAAGTGGCCTCAGCCAGCAGCAAAAGGGCCCTGGTGTGGTGTAAGTGGCCTCAGCCAGCAGCCACAGGCCCTGGTGTGGTGTAGGTGGCCTCAGCCAGCAGCCACAGGCCCTGGTGTGGTGTAAGTGGCCTCAGCCAGCAGCCACAGGCCCTGGTGTGGTGTAAGTGGCCTGAGCAAGAGCCACAGACCCTGGTGTGGTGTAATTGGCCTCAGCCAGCAGCCACAGGCCCTGGTGTGGTGTAAGTCGCCTCAGCCAGAAGCCACAGGCACTGGTGTGGTGTAAGTGGCCTCAGCCAGCAGCAAAAGGGCCCTGGTGTGGTTTAAGTCGCCTCAGCCAGCAGCCACAGGCCCTGGTGTGGTGTAGGTGGCCTCAGCCAGCAGCCACAGGCCCTGGTGTGGTGTAAGTGGCCTCAGCCAGCAGCCACAGGCCCTGGTGTGGTGTAAGTGGCCTCAGCCAGCAGCCACAGGCCCTGGTGTGGTGTAAGTGGCCTCAGCCAGTGCCACAGGCCCTGGTGTGGTGTAAGTGGCCTGAGCAAGAGCCAGAGGCCCTGGTGTGGTGTAAGTGGCCTGAGCAAGAGCCACAGACCCTGGTGTGGTGTAATTGGCCTCAATAGCAACTAATGCCCTGGTGTGGTGTAGGTGGCCTCAGCCAGCAGCCACAGGCCCTGGTGTGGTGTAAGTGGCCTCAGCCAGCAGCCACAGGCCCTGGTGTGGTGTAAGTGGCCTCAGCCAGAGCCACAGGCCCTGATGTGGTGTAAGTGGCCCCAGCCGGTCACTCAGGCCCTTGTGTGGTGTAGGTTGCATCAGCTAGCAGCACAAGACATTGGAAAAGAGCCAAAAGCAGTGTCGTTAATGTGCCCTCATTAATGGGCAGCTGCTTTTGGTCTTTCAATACACCCCTTCTCTGGATCAAAAGCGGTTCAATGACATGAAAATGAAAGGCTTACAGCACCAGGTATTCCCAGGCAGTCTCCCATCCAAGTACTAACCAAGCCCAGCCCTGCTTAGCTTCCGAGATCAGACGAGGTCGGGCGTGCTCAGGGTGGTATGGCCGTAAGCTGCTGGCTCCAGCACAATGTCTCAATTTATGGATTCAAGTGATTAGGTGGCAAGTACCTGAAGTTACGAAGACAATCCTATAACCATACCTGCATGTTTGCATAATACCCTAACCCAAAGGCTCAGTTTGGCATTTATCCAACAGCACAGGCCCTGGATTGTTGAAGATGGCCTCAGGAACCAGCACAGGGCCTGGTGTGTTGTACATGGCCACAGCAAGCAGCACAGGGCCTGGTTTGGTGAAGATGGCCTCGGCCAGAAGCGCAGGGCCTGGTGTGATGTGAGTGGCCTGAGCAAGAGCAACAGGCCTTGGTGTGGTGTAAGTGGCCTCAACCAGCAGCCACAGGCCCTGGTGTGGTGTAAGTCGCCTCAGCCAGAAGCCACAGGCACTGGTGTGGTGTAAGTGGCCTCAGCCAGCAGCAAAAGGGCCCTGGTGTGGTGTAAGTGGCCTCAGCCAGCAGCCACAGGCCCTGGTGTGGTGTAAGTGGCCTCAGCCAGCAGCCACAGGCCCTGGTGTGGTGTAAGTGGCCTCAGCCAGCAGCCACAGGCCCTGGTGTGGTGTAAGTGGCCTCAGCCAGCAGCAAAAGGGCCCTGGTGTGGTGTAAGTGGCCTCAGCCAGCAGCCACAGGCCCTGGTGTGGTGTAAGTGGCCTGAGCAAGTGCCACAGGCCCTGGTGTGGTGTAAGTGGCCTAAGCCAGAGCCACAGGCCCTGGTGTGGTGTAAGTGGCCTCAATACCAAATAAGGCCCTGGTGTGGTGTAAGTGGCCTGAGCAAGAACCACAGGGCCTGGTTTGGTGAAGATGGCCTTGGCCAGCAGCAAAAGGGCCCTGGTGTGGTCTAAGTGGCCTCAGCCAGCAGCCACAGGCCCTGGTGTGGTGTAGGTGGCCTCAGCCAGCAGCCACAGGCCCTGGTGTGGTGTAAGTGGCCTCAGCCAGCAGCCACAGGCCCTGGTGTGGTGTAAGTGGCCTCAGCCAGCAGCCACAGGCCCTGGTGTGGTGTAAGTGGCCTCAGCCAGTGCCACAGGCCCTGGTGTGGTGTAAGTGGCCTGAGCAAGAGCCACAGACCCTGGTGTGGTGTAATTGGCCTCAGCCAGCAGCCACAGGCACTGGTGTGGTGTAAGTCGCCTCAGCCAGAAGCCACAGGCACTGGTGTGGTGTAAGTGGCCTCAGCCAGCAGCAAAAGGGCCCTGGTGTGGTGTAAGTCGCCTCAGCCAGCAGCCACAGGCCCTGGTGTGGTGTAGGTGGCCTCAGCCAGCAGCCACAGGCCCTGGTGTGGTGTAAGTGGCCTCAGCCAGCAGCCACAGGCCCTGGTGTGGTGTAAGTGGCCTCAGCCAGGAGCCACAGGCCCTGGTGTGGTGTAAGTGGCCTCAGCCAGCAGCCACAGGCCCTGGTGTGGTGTAAGTGGCCTCAGCCAGTGCCACAGGCCCTGGTGTGGTGTAAGTGGCCTGAGCAAGAGCCACAGGCCCTGGTGTGGTGTAAGTGGCCTGAGCAAGAGCCACAGACCCTGGTGTGGTGTAATTGGCCTCAATAGCAACTAATGCCCTGGTGTTGTGTAGGTGGCCTCAGCCAGCAGCCACAGGCCCTGGTGTGGTGTAAGTGGCCTCAGCCAGCAGCCACAGGCCCTGGTGTGGTGTAAGTGGCCTCAGCCAGAGCCACAGGCCCTGGTGTGGTGTAAGTGGCCTCAGCCAGTGCCACAGGCCCTGGTGTGGTGTAAGTGGCCTGAGCAAGAGCCACAGACCCTGGTGTGGTGTAATTGGCCTCAGCCAGCAGCCACAGGCCCTGGTGTGGTGTAAGTGGCCTCAGCCAGCAGCCACAGGCCCTGGTGTGGTGTAATTGGCCTGAGCAAGAGCCACAGGCCCTGGTGTGGTGTAAGTGGCCTGAGCAAGAGCCACAGGCCCTGGTGTGGTGTAAGTGGCCTGAGCAAGAGCCACAGGCCCTGGTGTGGTGTAAGTGGCCTCAGCCAGCAGCCACAGGCCCTGGTGTGGTGTAAGGAGCCTCAGCCAGAAGCCACAGGCACTGGTGTGGTGTAAGTGGCCTCAGCCAGCAGCAAAAGGGCCCTGGTGTGGTGTAAGTGGCCTCAGCCAGCAGCCACAGGCCCTGGTGTGGTGTAGGTGGCCTCAGCCAGCAGCCACAGGCCCTGGTGTGGTGTAAGTGGCCTCAGCCAGTGCCACAGGCCCTGGTGTGGTGTAAGTGGCCTGAGCAAGAGCCACAGACCCTGGTGTGGTGTAATTGGCCTCAATAGCAACTAAGGCCCTGGTGTGGTGTATGTGGCCTCAGGCAGCAGCCACAGGCCCTGTTGTGATGTAACTTGCCTGAGCAAGAGCCACAGACCCTGGTGTGGTGTAATTGGCCTCAATAGCAACTAATGCCCTGGTGTGGTGTAGGTGGCCTCAGCCAGCAGCCACAGGCCCTGGTGTGGTGTAGGTGGCCTCAGCCAGCAGCCACAGGCCCTGGTGTGGTGTAAGTGGCCTCAGCCAGCAGCCACAGGCCCTGGTGTGGTGTAAGTGGCCTCAGCCAGCAGCCACAGGCCCTGGTGTGGTGTAAGTGGCCTCAGCCAGCAGCAAAAGGGCCCTGGTGTGGTGTAAGTGGCCTCAGCCAGCAGCCACAGGCCCCGGTGTGGTGTAGGTGGCCTCAGCCAGCAGCCACAGGCCCTGGTGTGGTGTAAGTGGCCTCAGCCAGTGCCACAGGCCCTGGTGTGGTGTAAGTGGCCTGAGCAAGAGCCACAGGCCCTGGTGTGGTGTAAGTGGCCTGAGCAAGAGCCACAGACCCTGGTGTGGTGTAATTGGCCTCAATAGCAACTAATGCCCAGGTGTGGTGTAGGTGGCCTCAGCCAGCAGCCACAGGCCCTGGTGTGGTGTAAGTGGCCTCAGCCAGCAGCCACAGGCCCTGGTGTGGTGTAAGTGGCCTCAGCCAGAGCCACAGGCCCTGATGTGGTGTAAGTGGCCCCAGCCGGTCACTCAGGCCCTTGTGTGGTGTAGGTTGCATCAGCTAGCAGCACAAGACATTGGAAAAGAGCCAAAAGCAGTGTCGTTAATGTGCCCTCATTAATGGGCAGCTGCTTTTGGTCTTTTAATACACCCCTTCTCTGGATCAAAAGCGGTTCAATGACATGAAAATGAAAGGCTTACAGCACCAGGTATTCCCAGGCAGTCTCCCATCCAAGTACTAACCAAGCCCAGCCCTGCTTAGCTTCCGAGATCAGACGAGGTCGGGCGTGCTCAGGGTGGTATGGCCGTAAGCTGCTGGCTCCAGCACAATGTCTCAATTTATGGATTCAAGTGATTAGGTGGCAAGTACCTGAAGTTACGAAGACAATCCTATAACCATACCTGCATGTTTGCATAATACCCTAACCCAAAGGCTCAGTTTGGCATTTATCCAACAGCACAGGCCCTGGATTGTTGAAGATGGCCTCAGGAACCAGCACAGGGCCTGGTGTGTTGTACATGGCCACAGCAAGCAGCACAGGGCCTGGTTTGGTGAAGATGGCCTCGGCCAGAAGCGCAGGGCCTGGTGTGATGTGAGTGGCCTGAGCAAGAGCAACAGGCCTTGGTGTGGTGTAAGTGGCCTCAGCCAGCAGCCACAGGGCCTGGTGTGGTGTAAGTGGCCTCAGCCAGAAGCCACAGGCACTGGTGTGGTGTAAGTGGCCTCAGCCAGCAGCAAAAGGGCCCTGGTGTGGTGTAAGTGGCCTCAGCCAGCAGCCACAGGCCCTGGTGTGGTGTAGGTGGCCTCAGCCAGCAGCCACAGGCCCTGGTGTGGTGTAAGTGGCCTCAGCCAGCAGCCACAGGCCCTGGTGTGGTGTAAGTGGCCTCAGCCAGCAGCCACAGGCCCTGGTGTGGTGTAAGTGGCCTCAGCCAGCAGCCACAGGCCCTGGTGTGGTGTAAGTGGCCTCAGCCAGCAGCCACAGGCCCTGGTGTGGTGTAAGTGGCCTCAGCCAGTGCCACAGGCCCTGGTGTGGTGTAAGTGGCCTGAGCAAGAACCACAGGGCCTGGTTTGGTGAAGATGGCCTCGGCCAGAAGCGCAGGGCCTGGTGTGATGTGAGTGGCCTGAGCAAGAGCCACAGGCCCTGGTGTGGTGTAAGTGGCCTCAGCCAGCAGCCACAGGCCCTGGTGTGGTGTAAGTCGCCTCAGCCAGAATCCACAGCCACTGGTGTGGTGTAAGTGGCCTCAGCCAGCAGCCACAGGCCCTGGTGTGGTGTAAGTGGCCTCAGCCAGTGCCACAGGCCCTGGTGTGGTGTAAGTGGCCTGAGCAAGAGCCACAGACCCTGGTGTGGTGTAATTGGCCTCAGCCAGCAGCCACAGACCCTGGTGTGGTGTAATTGGCCTCAATAGCAACTAATGCCCTGGTGTGGTGTAGGTGGCCTCAGCCAGCAGCCACAGGCCCTGGTGTGGTGTAAGTGGCCTCAGCCAGCAGCCACAGGCCCTGGTGTGGTGTAAGTGGCCTCAGCCAGAGCCACAGGCCCTGATGTGGTGTAAGTGGCCCCAGCCGGTCACTCAGGCCCTTGTGTGGTGTAGGTTGCATCAGCTAGCAGCACAAGACATTGGAAAAGAGCCAAAAGCAGTGTCGTTAATGTGCCCTCATTAATGGGCAGCTGCTTTTGGTCTTTTAATACACCCCTTCTCTGGATCAAAAGCGGTTCAATGACATGAAAATGAAAGGCTTACAGGACCAGGTATTCCCAGGCAGTCTCCCATCCAAGTACTAACCAAGCCCAGCCCTGCTTAGCTTCCGAGATCAGACGAGGTCGGGCGTGCTCAGGGTGGTATGGCCGTAAGCTGCTGGCTCCAGCACAATGTCTCAATTTATGGATTCAAGTGATTAGGTGGCAAGTACCTGAAGTTACGAAGACAATCCTATAACCATACCTGCATGTTTGCATAATACCCTAACCCAAAGGCTCAGTTTGGCATTTATCCAACAGCACAGGCCCTGGATTGTTGAAGATGGCCTCAGGAACCAGCACAGGGCCTGGTGTGTTGTACATGGCCACAGCAAGCAGCACAGGGCCTGGTTTGGTGAAGATGGCCTCGGCCAGAAGCGCAGGGCCTGGTGTGATGTGAGTGGCCTGAGCAAGAGCAACAGGCCTTGGTGTGGTGTAAGTGGCCTCAGCCAGCAGCCACAGGCCCTGGTGTGGTGTAAGTCGCCTCAGCCAGAAGCCACAGGCACTGGTGTGGTGTAAGTGGCCTCAGCCAGCAGCAAAAGGGCCCTGGTGTGGTGTAAGTGGCCTCAGCCAGCAGCCACAGGCCCTGGTGTGGTGTAGGTGGCCTCAGCCAGCAGCCACAGGCCCTGGTGTGGTGTAAGTGGCCTCAGCCAGCAGCCACAGGCCCTGGTGTGGTGTAAGTGGCCTCAGCCAGCAGCCACAGGCCCTGGTGTGGTGTAAGTGGCCTCAGCCAGTGCCACAGGCCCTGGTGTGGTGTAAGTGGCCTGAGCAAGAGCCACAGGCCCTGGTGTGGTGTAAGTGGCCTCAGCCAGCAGCCACAGGCCCTGGTGTGGTGTAAGTGGCCTCAGCCAGTGCCACAGGCCCTGGTGTGGTGTAATTGGCCTCAGCCAGCAGCCACAGGCCCTGGTGTGGTGTAAGTCGCCTCAGCTAGAAGACACAGGCACTGGTGTGGTGTAAGTGGCCTCAGCCAGCAGCAAAAGGGCCCTGGTGTGGTGTAAGTGGCCTCAGCCAGCAGCCACAGGCCCTGGTGTGGTGTAGGTGGCCTCAGCCAGCAGCCACAGGCCCTGGTGTGGTGTAAGTGGCCTCAGCCAGCAGCCACAGGCCCTGGTGTGGTGTAAGTGGCCTCAGCCAGCAGCCACAGGCCCTGGTGTGGTGTAAGTGGCCTCAGCCAGTGCCACAGGCCCTGGTGTGGTGTAAGTGGCCTGAGCAAGAGCCACAGACCCTGGTGTGGTGTAATTGGCCTCAGCCAGCAGCCACAGGCCCTGGTGTGGTGTAAGTCGCCTCAGCTAGAAGACACAGGCACTGGTGTGGTGTAAGTGGCCTCAGCCAGCAGCAAAAGGGCCCTGGTGTGGTGTAAGTCGCCTCAGCCAGCAGCCACAGGCCCTGGTGTGGTGTAAGTGGCCTCAGCCAGCAGCCACAGGCCCTGGTGTGGTGTAAGTGGCCTCAGCCAGCAGCCACAGGCCCTGGTGTGGTGTAAGTGGCCTCAGCCAGCAGCCACAGGCCCTGGTGTGGTGTAAGTGGCCTCAGCCAGTGCCACAGGCCCTGGTGTGGTGTAAGTGGCCTGAGCAAGAGCCACAGACCCTGGTGTGGTGTAATTGGCCTCAGCCAGCAGCCACAGGCCCTGGTGTGGTGTAAGTCGCCTCAGCTAGAAGACACAGGCACTGGTGTGGTGTAAGTGGCCTCAGCCAGCAGCAAAAGGGCCCTGGTGTGGTGTAAGTCGCCTCAGCCAGCAGCCACAGGCCCTGGTGTGGTGTAAGTGGCCTCAGCCAGCAGCCACAGGCCCTGGTGTGGTGTAAGTGGCCTCAGCCAGCAGCCACAGGCCCTGGTGTGGTGTAAGTGGCCTCAGCCAGTGCCACAGGCCCTGGTGTGGTGTAAGTGGCCTGAGCAAGAGCCACAGACCCTGGTGTGGTGTAATTGGCCTCAGCCAGCAGCCACAGGCCCTGGTGTGGTGTAAGTCGCCTCAGCTAGAAGACACAGGCACTGGTGTGGTGTAAGTGGCCTCAGCCAGCAGCAAAAGGGCCCTGGTGTGGTGTAAGTGGCCTCAGCCAGCAGCCACAGGCCCTGGTGTGGTGTAGGTGGCCTCAGCCAGCAGCCACAGGCCCTGGTGTGGTGTAAGTGGCCTCAGCCAGCAGCCACAGGCCCTGGTGTGGTGTAAGTGGCCTCAGCCAGCAGCCACAGGCCCTGGTGTGGTGTAAGTGGCCTCAGCCAGTGCCACAGGCCCTGGTGTGGTGTAAGTGGCCTGAGCAAGAGCCACAGACCCTGGTGTGGTGTAATTGGCCTCAGCCAGCAGCCACAGGCCCTGGTGTGGTGTAAGTCGCCTCAGCTAGAAGACACAGGCACTGGTGTGGTGTAAGTGGCCTCAGCCAGCAGCAAAAGGGCCCTGGTGTGGTGTAAGTCGCCTCAGCCAGCAGCCACAGGCCCTGGTGTGGTGTAGGTGGCCTCAGCCAGCAGCCACACGCCCTGGTGTGGTGTAAGTGGCCTCAGCCAGCAGCCACAGGCCCTGGTGTGGTGTAAGTGGCCTCAGCCAGCAGCCACAGGCCCTGGTGTGGTGTAAGTGGCCTGAGCAAGAGCCACAGGCCCTGGTGTGGTGTAAGTGGCCTGAGCAAGAGCCACAGACCCTGGTGTGGTGTAATTGGCCTCAATAGCAACTAATGCCCTGGTGTGGTGTATGTGGCCTCAGGCAGCAGCCACAGGCCCTGTTGTGATGTAACTTGCCTGAGCAAGAGCCACAGACCCTGGTGTGGTGTAATTGGCCTCAATAGCAACTAATGCCCTGGTGTGGTGTAGGTGGCCTCAGCCAGCAGCCACAGGCCCTGGTGTGGTGTAAGTGGCCTCAGCCAGCAGCCACAGGCCCTGGTGTGGTGTAAGTGGCCTCAGCCAGAGCCACAGGCCCTGATGTGGTGTAAGTGGCCCCAGCCGGTCACTCAGGCCCTTGTGTGGTGTAGGTTGCATCAGCTAGCAGCACAAGACATTGGAAAAGAGCCAAAAGCAGTGTCGTTAATGTGCCCTCATTAATGGGCAGCTGCTTTTGGTCTTTTAATACACCCCTTCTCTGGATCAAAAGCGGTTCAATGACATGAAAATGAAGGGCTTACAGCACCAGGTATTCCCAGGCAGTCTCCCATCCAAGTACTAACCAAGCCCAGCCCTGCTTAGCTTCCGAGATCAGACGAGGTCGGGCGTGCTCAGGGTGGTATGGCCGTAAGCTGCTGGCCCCAGCACAATGTCGCAATTTATGGATTCAAGTGATTAGGTGGCAAGTACCTGAAGTTACGAAGACAATCCTATAACCATACCTGCATGTTTGCATAATACCCTAACCCAAAGGCTCAGTTTGGCATTTATCCAACAGCACAGGCCCTGGATTGTTGAAGATGGCCTCAAGAACCAGCACAGGACCTGGTGTGTTTTACATGGCCACAGCAAGCAGCACAGGGCCTGGTTTGGTGAAGATGGCCTCAGCAAGCAGCCACAGGCCCTGGTTTGGTGTAAGTGGCCTCAGCCAGCAGCCACAGGCCCTGGTGTGGTCTAAGTGGCCTCAGTCAGTGCCACAGGCCCTGGTGTGGTGTAAGTGGCCTGAGCAAGAGCCACAGGCCCTGGTGTGGTGAAGATGGCCTTGGCCAGCAGCAAAAGGGCCCTGGTGTGGTCTAAGTGGCCTCAGCCAGCAGCCACAGGCCCTGGTGTGGTGTAGGTGGCCTCAGCCAGCAGCCACAGGCCCTGGTGTGGTGTAAGTGGCCTCAGCCAGCAGCCACAGGCCCTGGTGTGGTGTAAGTGGCCTCAGCCAGCAGCCACAGGCCCTGGTGTGGTGTAAGTGGCCTCAGCCAGTGCCACAGGCCCTGGTGTGGTGTAAGTGGCCTGAGCAAGAGCCACAGACCCTGGTGTGGTGTAATTGGCCTCAGCCAGCAGCCACAGGCCCTGGTGTGGTGTAAGTCGCCTCAGCCAGAAGCCACAGGCACTGGTGTGGTGTAAGTGGCCTCAGCCAGCAGCAAAAGGGCCCTGGTGTGGTGTAGGTGGCCTCAGCCAGCAGCCACAGGCCCTGGTGTGGTGTAAGTGGCCTCAGCCAGCAGCCACAGGCCCTGGTGTGGTGTAAGTGGCCTCAGCCAGCAGCCACAGGCCCTGGTGTGGTGTAAGTGGCCTCAGCCAGTGCCACAGGCCCTGGTGTGGTGTAAGTGGCCTGAGCAAGAGCCACAGGCCCTGGTGTGGTGTAAGTGGCCTGAGCAAGAGCCACAGACCCTGGTGTGGTGTAATTGGCCTCAATAGCAACTAATGCCCTGGTGTTGTGTAGGTGGCCTCAGCCAGCAGCCACAGGCCCTGGTGTGGTGTAAGTGGCCTCAGCCAGCAGCCACAGGCCCTGGTGTGGTGTAAGTGGCCTCAGCCAGAGCCACAGGCCCTGGTGTGGTGTAAGTGGCCTCAGCCAGTGCCACAGGCCCTGGTGTGGTGTAAGTGGCCTGAGCAAGAGCCACAGACCCTGGTGTGGTGTAATTGGCCTCAGCCAGCAGCCACAGGCCCTGGTGTGGTGTAAGTGGCCTCAGCCAGCAGCCACAGGCCCTGGTGTGGTGTAAGTGGCCTGAGCAAGAGCCACAGGCCCTGGTGTGGTGTAAGTGGCCTGAGCAAGAGCCACAGGCCCTGGTGTGGTGTAAGTGGCCTGAGCAAGAGCCACAGGCCCTGGTGTGGTGTAAGTGGCCTGAGCAAGAGCCACAGGCCCTGGTGTGGTGTAAGTGGCCTCAGCCAGCAGCCACAGGCCCTGGTGTGGTGTAAGTAGCCTCAGCCAGAAGCCACAGGCACTGGTGTGGTGTAAGTGGCCTCAGCCAGCAGCAAAAGGGCCCTGGTGTGGTGTAAGTCGCCTCAGCCAGCAGCCACAGGCCCTGGTGTGGTGTAGGTGGCCTCAGCCAGCAGCCACAGGCCCTGGTGTGGTGTAAGTGGCCTCAGCCAGTGCCACAGGCCCTGGTGTGGTGTAAGTGGCCTGAGCAAGAGCCACAGACCCTGGTGTGGTGTAATTGGCCTCAATAGCAACTAAGGCCCTGGTGTGGTGTATGTGGCCTCAGGCAGCAGCCACAGGCCCTGTTGTGATGTAACTTGCCTGAGCAAGAGCCACAGACCCTGGTGTGGTGTAATTGGCCTCAATAGCAACTAATGCCCTGGTGTGGTGTAGGTGGCCTCAGCCAGCAGCCACAGGCCCTGGTGTGGTGTAAGTGGCCTCAGCCAGCAGCCACAGGCCCTGGTGTGGTGTAAGTGGCCTCAGCCAGAGCCACAGGCCCTGATGTGGTGTAAGTGGCCCCAGCCGGTCACTCAGGCCCTGGTGTGGTGTAGGTGGCATCAGCTAGCAGCACAAGACATTGGAAAAGAGCCAAAAGCAATGTCGTTAATGTGCCCTCATTAATGGGGAGCTGCTTTTGGTCTTTTAATACACCCCTTCTCTGGATCAAAAGCGGTTCAATGACATGAAAATGAAAGGCTTACAGCACCAGGTATTCCCAGGCAGTCTCCCATCCAAGTACTAACCAAGCCCAGCCCTGCTTAGCTTCCGAGATCAGACGAGGTCGGGCGTGCTCAGGGTGGTATGGCCGTAAGCTGCTGGCCCCAGCACAATGTCTCAATTTATGGATTCAAGTGATTAGGTGGCAAGTACCTGAAGTTACGAAGACAATCCTATAACCATACCTGCATGTTTGCATAATACCCTAACCCAAAGGCTCAGTTTGGCATTTATCCAACAGCACAGGCCCTGGATTGTTGAAGATGGCCTCAAGAACCAGCACAGGACCTGGTGTGTTTTACATGGCCACAGCAAGCAGCACAGGGCCTGGTTTGGTGAAGATGGCCTCAGCAAGCAGCCACAGGCCCTGGTTTGGTGTAAGTGGCCTCAGCCAGCAGCCACAGGCCCTGGTGTGGTCTAAGTGGCCTCAGCCAGTGCCACAGGCCCTGGTGTGGTGTAAGTGGCCTGAGCAAGAGCCACAGGCCCTGGTGTGGTGTAAGTGGCCTCAGCCAGCAGCCACAGGCCCTGGTGTGGTGTAAGTGGCCTGAGCAAGTGCCACAGGCCCTGGTGTGGTGTAAGTGGCCTAAGCCAGAGCCACAGGCCCTGGTGTGGTGTAAGTGGCCTCAATAGCAAATAAGGCCCTGGTGTGGTGTAAGTGGCCTGAGCAAGAACCACAGGGCCTGGTTTGGTGAAGATGGCCTCGGCCAGAAGCGCAGGGCCTGGTGTGATGTGAGTGGCCTGAGCAAGAGCCACAGGCCCTGGTGTGGTGTAAGTGGCCTCAGCCAGCAGCCACAGGCCCTGGTGTGGTGTAAGTCGCCTCAGCCAGAATCCACAGCCACTGGTGTGGTGTAAGTGGCCTCAGCCAGCAGCCACAGGCCCTGGTGTGGTGTAAGTGGCCTCAGCCAGTGCCACAGGCCCTGGTGTGGTGTAAGTGGCCTGAGCAAGAGCCACAGACCCTGGTGTGGTGTAATTGGCCTCAGCCAGCAGCCACAGGCCCTGGTGTGGTGTAAGTGGCCTCAGCCAGAAGCCACAGGCACTGGTGTGGTGTAAGTGGCCTCAGCCAGCAGCCACAGGCCCTGGTGTGGTGTAAGTCGCCTCAGCCAGAAGCCACAGGCACTGGTGTGGTGTAAGTGGCCTCAGCCAGCAGCAAAAGGGCCCTGGTGTGGTGTAAGTGGCCTCAGCCAGCAGCCACAGGCCCTGGTGTGGTGTAGGTGGCCTCAGCCAGCAGCCACAGGCCCTGGTGTGGTGTAAGTGGCCTCAGCCAGCAGCCACAGGCCCTGGTGTGGTGTAAGTGGCCTGAGCAAGAGCCACAGACCCTGGTGTGGTGTAATTGGCCTCAGCCAGCAGCCACAGGCCCTGGTGTGGTGTAAGTCGCCTCAGCCAGAAGCCACAGGCACTGGTGTGGTGTAAGTGGCCTCAGCCAGCAGCAAAAGGGCCCTGGTGTGGTTTAAGTCGCCTCAGCCAGCAGCCACAGGCCCTGGTGTGGTGTAGGTGGCCTCAGCCAGCAGCCACAGGCCCTGGTGTGGTGTAAGTGGCCTCAGCCAGCAGCCACAGGCCCTGGTGTGGTGTAAGTGGCCTCAGCCAGCAGCCACAGGCCCTGGTGTGGTGTAAGTGGCCTCAGCCAGTGCCACAGGCCCTGGTGTGGTGTAAGTGGCCTGAGCAAGAGCCAGAGGCCCTGGTGTGGTGTAAGTGGCCTGAGCAAGAGCCACAGACCCTGGTGTGGTGTAATTGGCCTCAATAGCAACTAATGCCCTGGTGTGGTGTAGGTGGCCTCAGCCAGCAGCCACAGGCCCTGGTGTGGTGTAAGTGGCCTCAGCCAGCAGCCACAGGCCCTGGTGTGGTGTAAGTGGCCTCAGCCAGAGCCACAGGCCCTGATGTGGTGTAAGTGGCCCCAGCCGGTCACTCAGGCCCTTGTGTGGTGTAGGTTGCATCAGCTAGCAGCACAAGACATTGGAAAAGAGCCAAAAGCAGTGTCGTTAATGTGCCCTCATTAATGGGCAGCTGCTTTTGGTCTTTTAATACACCCCTTCTCTGGATCAAAAGCGGTTCAATGACATGAAAATGAAGGGCTTACAGCACCAGGTATTCCCAGGCAGTCTCCCATCCAAGTACTAACCAAGCCCAGCCCTGCTTAGCTTCCGAGATCAGACGAGGTCGGGCGTGCTCAGGGTGGTATGGCCGTAAGCTGCTGGCCCCAGCACAATGTCGCAATTTATGGATTCAAGTGATTAGGTGGCAAGTACCTGAAGTTACGAAGACAATCCTATAACCATACCTGCATGTTTGCATAATACCCTAACCCAAAGGCTCAGTTTGGCATTTATCCAACAGCACAGGCCCTGGATTGTTGAAGATGGCCTCAAGAACCAGCACAGGACCTGGTGTGTTTTACATGGCCACAGCAAGCAGCACAGGGCCTGGTTTGGTGAAGATGGCCTCAGCAAGCAGCCACAGGCCCTGGTTTGGTGTAAGTGGCCTCAGCCAGCAGCCACAGGCCCTGGTGTGGTCTAAGTGGCCTCAGTCAGTGCCACAGGCCCTGGTGTGGTGTAAGTGGCCTGAGCAAGAGCCACAGGCCCTGGTGTGGTGAAGATGGCCTTGGCCAGCAGCAAAAGGGCCCTGGTGTGGTCTAAGTGGCCTCAGCCAGCAGCCACAGGCCCTGGTGTGGTGTAGGTGGCCTCAGCCAGCAGCCACAGGCCCTGGTGTGGTGTAAGTGGCCTCAGCCAGCAGCCACAGGCCCTGGTGTGGTGTAAGTGGCCTCAGCCAGCAGCCACAGGCCCTGGTGTGGTGTAAGTGGCCTCAGCCAGTGCCACAGGCCCTGGTGTGGTGTAAGTGGCCTGAGCAAGAGCCACAGACCCTGGTGTGGTGTAATTGGCCTCAGCCAGCAGCCACAGGCCCTGGTGTGGTGTAAGTCGCCTCAGCCAGAAGCCACAGGCACTGGTGTGGTGTAAGTGGCCTCAGCCAGCAGCAAAAGGGCCCTGGTGTGGTGTAGGTGGCCTCAGCCAGCAGCCACAGGCCCTGGTGTGGTGTAAGTGGCCTCAGCCAGCAGCCACAGGCCCTGGTGTGGTGTAAGTGGCCTCAGCCAGCAGCCACAGGCCCTGGTGTGGTGTAAGTGGCCTCAGCCAGTGCCACAGGCCCTGGTGTGGTGTAAGTGGCCTGAGCAAGAGCCACAGGCCCTGGTGTGGTGTAAGTGGCCTGAGCAAGAGCCACAGACCCTGGTGTGGTGTAATTGGCCTCAATAGCAACTAATGCCCTGGTGTTGTGTAGGTGGCCTCAGCCAGCAGCCACAGGCCCTGGTGTGGTGTAAGTGGCCTCAGCCAGCAGCCACAGGCCCTGGTGTGGTGTAAGTGGCCTCAGCCAGAGCCACAGGCCCTGGTGTGGTGTAAGTGGCCTCAGCCAGTGCCACAGGCCCTGGTGTGGTGTAAGTGGCCTGAGCAAGAGCCACAGACCCTGGTGTGGTGTAATTGGCCTCAGCCAGCAGCCACAGGCCCTGGTGTGGTGTAAGTGGCCTCAGCCAGCAGCCACAGGCCCTGGTGTGGTGTAAGTGGCCTGAGCAAGAGCCACAGGCCCTGGTGTGGTGTAAGTGGCCTGAGCAAGAGCCACAGGCCCTGGTGTGGTGTAAGTGGCCTGAGCAAGAGCCACAGGCCCTGGTGTGGTGTAAGTGGCCTGAGCAAGAGCCACAGGCCCTGGTGTGGTGTAAGTGGCCTCAGCCAGCAGCCACAGGCCCTGGTGTGGTGTAAGTAGCCTCAGCCAGAAGCCACAGGCACTGGTGTGGTGTAAGTGGCCTCAGCCAGCAGCAAAAGGGCCCTGGTGTGGTGTAAGTCGCCTCAGCCAGCAGCCACAGGCCCTGGTGTGGTGTAGGTGGCCTCAGCCAGCAGCCACAGGCCCTGGTGTGGTGTAAGTGGCCTCAGCCAGTGCCACAGGCCCTGGTGTGGTGTAAGTGGCCTGAGCAAGAGCCACAGACCCTGGTGTGGTGTAATTGGCCTCAATAGCAACTAAGGCCCTGGTGTGGTGTATGTGGCCTCAGGCAGCAGCCACAGGCCCTGTTGTGATGTAACTTGCCTGAGCAAGAGCCACAGACCCTGGTGTGGTGTAATTGGCCTCAATAGCAACTAATGCCCTGGTGTGGTGTAGGTGGCCTCAGCCAGCAGCCACAGGCCCTGGTGTGGTGTAAGTGGCCTCAGCCAGCAGCCACAGGCCCTGGTGTGGTGTAAGTGGCCTCAGCCAGAGCCACAGGCCCTGATGTGGTGTAAGTGGCCCCAGCCGGTCACTCAGGCCCTGGTGTGGTGTAGGTGGCATCAGCTAGCAGCACAAGACATTGGAAAAGAGCCAAAAGCAATGTCGTTAATGTGCCCTCATTAATGGGGAGCTGCTTTTGGTCTTTTAATACACCCCTTCTCTGGATCAAAAGCGGTTCAATGACATGAAAATGAAAGGCTTACAGCACCAGGTATTCCCAGGCAGTCTCCCATCCAAGTACTAACCAAGCCCAGCCCTGCTTAGCTTCCGAGATCAGACGAGGTCGGGCGTGCTCAGGGTGGTATGGCCGTAAGCTGCTGGCCCCAGCACAATGTCTCAATTTATGGATTCAAGTGATTAGGTGGCAAGTACCTGAAGTTACGAAGACAATCCTATAACCATACCTGCATGTTTGCATAATACCCTAACCCAAAGGCTCAGTTTGGCATTTATCCAACAGCACAGGCCCTGGATTGTTGAAGATGGCCTCAAGAACCAGCACAGGACCTGGTGTGTTTTACATGGCCACAGCAAGCAGCACAGGGCCTGGTTTGGTGAAGATGGCCTCAGCAAGCAGCCACAGGCCCTGGTTTGGTGTAAGTGGCCTCAGCCAGCAGCCACAGGCCCTGGTGTGGTCTAAGTGGCCTCAGCCAGTGCCACAGGCCCTGGTGTGGTGTAAGTGGCCTGAGCAAGAGCCACAGGCCCTGGTGTGGTGTAAGTGGCCTCAGCCAGCAGCCACAGGCCCTGGTGTGGTGTAAGTGGCCTGAGCAAGTGCCACAGGCCCTGGTGTGGTGTAAGTGGCCTAAGCCAGAGCCACAGGCCCTGGTGTGGTGTAAGTGGCCTCAATAGCAAATAAGGCCCTGGTGTGGTGTAAGTGGCCTGAGCAAGAACCACAGGGCCTGGTTTGGTGAAGATGGCCTCGGCCAGAAGCGCAGGGCCTGGTGTGATGTGAGTGGCCTGAGCAAGAGCCACAGGCCCTGGTGTGGTGTAAGTGGCCTCAGCCAGCAGCCACAGGCCCTGGTGTGGTGTAAGTCGCCTCAGCCAGAATCCACAGCCACTGGTGTGGTGTAAGTGGCCTCAGCCAGCAGCCACAGGCCCTGGTGTGGTGTAAGTGGCCTCAGCCAGTGCCACAGGCCCTGGTGTGGTGTAAGTGGCCTGAGCAAGAGCCACAGACCCTGGTGTGGTGTAATTGGCCTCAGCCAGCAGCCACAGGCCCTGGTGTGGTGTAAGTGGCCTCAGCCAGAAGCCACAGGCACTGGTGTGGTGTAAGTGGCCTCAGCCAGCAGCCACAGGCCCTGGTGTGGTGTAAGTCGCCTCAGCCAGAAGCCACAGGCACTGGTGTGGTGTAAGTGGCCTCAGCCAGCAGCAAAAGGGCCCTGGTGTGGTGTAAGTGGCCTCAGCCAGCAGCCACAGGCCCTGGTGTGGTGTAGGTGGCCTCAGCCAGCAGCCACAGGCCCTGGTGTGGTGTAAGTGGCCTCAGCCAGCAGCCACAGGCCCTGGTGTGGTGTAAGTGGCCTGAGCAAGAGCCACAGACCCTGGTGTGGTGTAATTGGCCTCAGCCAGCAGCCACAGGCACTGGTGTGGTGTAAGTGGCCTCAGCCAGCAGCAAAAGGGCCCTGGTGTGGTGTAAGTGGCCTCAATAGCAAATAAGGCCCTGGTGTGGTGTAAGTGGCCTGAGCAAGAACCACAGGGCCTGGTTTGGTGAAGATGGCCTCGGCCAGAAGCGCAGGGCCTGGTGTGATGTGAGTGGCCTGAGCAAGAGCCACAGGCCCTGGTGTGGTGTAAGTGGCCTCAGCCAGCAGCCACAGGCCCTGGTGTGGTGTAAGTGGCCTCAGCCAGTGCCACAGGCCCTGGTGTGGTGTAAGTGGCCTGAGCAAGAGCCACAGACCCTGGTGTGGTGTAATTGGCCTCAGCCAGCAGCCACAGGCCCTGGTGTGGTGTAAGTGGCCTCAGCCAGAAGCCACAGGCACTGGTGTGGTGTAAGTGGCCTCAGCCAGCAGCCACAGGCCCTGGTGTGGTGTAAGTCGCCTCAGCCAGAAGCCACAGGCACTGGTGTGGTGTAAGTGGCCTCAGCCAGCAGCAAAAGGGCCCTGGTGTGGTGTAAGTGGCCTCAGCCAGCAGCCACAGGCCCTGGTGTGGTGTAGGTGGCCTCAGCCAGCAGCCACAGGCCCTGGTGTGGTGTAAGTGGCCTCAGCCAGCAGCCACAGGCCCTGGTGTGGTGTAAGTGGCCTCAGCCAGTGCCACAGGCCCTGGTGTGGTGTAAGTGGCCTGAGCAAGAGCCACAGACCCTGGTGTGGTGTAATTGGCCTCAGCCAGCAGCCACAGGCCCTGGTGTGGTGTAAGTCGCCTCAGCCAGAAGCCACAGGCACTGGTGTGGTGTAAGTGGCCTCAGCCAGCAGCAAAAGGGCCCTGGTGTGGTTTAAGTCGCCTCAGCCAGCAGCCACAGGCCCTGGTGTGGTGTAGGTGGCCTCAGCCAGCAGCCACAGGCCCTGGTGTGGTGTAAGTGGCCTCAGCCAGCAGCCACAGGCCCTGGTGTGGTGTAAGTGGCCTCAGCCAGCAGCCACAGGCCCTGGTGTGGTGTAAGTGCCCTCAGCCAGTGCCACAGGCCCTGGTGTGGTGTAAGTGGCCTGAGCAAGAGCCAGAGGCCCTGGTGTGGTGTAACTTGCCTGAGCAAGAGCCACAGACCCTGGTGTGGTGTAATTGGCCTCAATAGCAACTAATGCCCTGGTGTGGTGTAGGTGGCCTCAGCCAGCAGCCACAGGCCCTGGTGTGGTGTAAGTGGCCTCAGCCAGCAGCCACAGGCCCTGGTGTGGTGTAAGTGGCCTCAGCCAGAGCCACAGGCCCTGATGTGGTGTAAGTGGCCCCAGCCGGTCACTCAGGCCCTTGTGTGGTGTAGGTTGCATCAGCTAGCAGCACAAGACATTGGAAAAGAGCCAAAAGCAGTGTCGTTAATGTGCCCTCATTAATGGGCAGCTGCTTTTGGTCTTTTAATACACCCCTTCTCTGGATCAAAAGCGGTTCAATGACATGAAAATGAAAGGCTTACAGCACCAGGTATTCCCAGGCAGTCTCCCATCCAAGTACTAACCAAGCCCAGCCCTGCTTAGCTTCCGAGATCAGACGAGGTCGGGCGTGCTCAGGGTGGTATGGCCGTAAGCTGCTGGCTCCAGCACAATGTCTCAATTTATGGATTCAAGTGATTAGGTGGCAAGTACCTGAAGTTACGAAGACAATCCTATAACCATACCTGCATGTTTGCATAATACCCTAACCCAAAGGCTCAGTTTGGCATTTATCCAACAGCACAGGCCCTGGATTGTTGAAGATGGCCTCAGGAACCAGCACAGGGCCTGGTGTGTTGTACATGGCCACAGCAAGCAGCACAGGGCCTGGTTTGGTGAAGATGGCCTCGGCCAGAAGCGCAGGGCCTGGTGTGATGTGAGTGGCCTGAGCAAGAGCAACAGGCCTTGGTGTGGTGTAAGTGGCCTCAGCCAGCAGCCACAGGCCCTGGTGTGGTGTAAGTCGCCTCAGCCAGAAGCCACAGGCACTGGTGTGGTGTAAGTGGCCTCAGCCAGCAGCAAAAGGGCCCTGGTGTGGTGTAAGTCGCCTCAGCCAGCAGCCACAGGCCCTGGTGTGGTGTAGGTGGCCTCAGCCAGCAGCCACAGGCCCTGGTGTGGTGTAAGTGGCCTCAGCCAGCAGCCACAGGCCCTGGTGTGGTGTAAGTGGCCTCAGCCAGCAGCCACAGGCCCTGGTGTGGTGTAAGTGGCCTCAGCCAGTGCCACAGGCCCTGGTGTGGTGTAAGTGGCCTGAGCAAGAGCCACAGACCCTGGTGTGGTGTAATTGGCCTCAGCCAGCAGCCACAGGCCCTGGTGTGGTGTAAGTCGCCTCAGCCAGCAGCCACAGGCCCTGGTGTGGTGTAGGTGGCCTCAGCCAGCAGCCACAGGCCCTGGTGTGGTGTAAGTGGCCTCAGCCAGTGACACAGGCCCTGGTGTGGTGTAAGTGGCCTGAGCAAGAGCCACAGACCCTGGTGTGGTGTAATTGGCCTCAATAGCAACTAAGGCCCTGGTGTGGTGTATGTGGCCTCAGGCAGCAGCCACAGGCCCTGTTGTGATGTAACTTGCCTGAGCAAGAGCCACAGACCCTGGTGTGGTGTAATTGGCCTCAATAGCAACTAATGCCCTGGTGTGGTGTAGGTGGCCTCAGGCAGCAGCCACAGGCCCTGGTGTGGTGTAAGTGGCCTGAGCAAGAGCCACAGACCCTGGTGTGGTGTAATTGGCCTCAGCCAGCAGCCACAGGCCCTGGTGTGGTGTAAGTCGCCTCAGCCAGAAGCCACAGGCACTGGTGTGGTGTAAGTGGCCTCAGCCAGCAGCAAAAGGGCCCTGGTGTGGTTTAAGTCGCCTCAGCCAGCAGCCACAGGCCCTGGTGTGGTGTAGGTGGCCTCAGCCAGCAGCCACAGGCCCTGGTGTGGTGTAAGTGGCCTCAGCCAGCAGCCACAGGCCCTGGTGTGGTGTAAGTGGCCTCAGCCAGCAGCCACAGGCCCTGGTGTGGTGTAAGTGGCCTCAGCCAGTGCCACAGGCCCTGGTGTGGTGTAAGTGGCCTGAGCAAGAGCCAGAGGCCCTGGTGTGGTGTAAGTGGCCTGAGCAAGAGCCACAGACCCTGGTGTGGTGTAATTGGCCTCAATAGCAACTAATGCCCTGGTGTGGTGTAGGTGGCCTCAGCCAGCAGCCACAGGCCCTGGTGTGGTGTAAGTGGCCTCAGCCAGCAGCCACAGGCCCTGGTGTGGTGTAAGTGGCCTCAGCCAGAGCCACAGGCCCTGATGTGGTGTAAGTGGCCCCAGCCGGTCACTCAGGCCCTTGTGTGGTGTAGGTTGCATCAGCTAGCAGCACAAGACATTGGAAAAGAGCCAAAAGCAGTGTCGTTAATGTGCCCTCATTAATGGGCAGCTGCTTTTGGTCTTTCAATACACCCCTTCTCTGGATCAAAAGCGGTTCAATGACATGAAAATGAAAGTCTTACAGCACCAGGTATTCCCAGGCAGTCTCCCATCCAAGTACTAACCAAGCCCAGCCCTGCTTAGCTTCCGAGATCAGACGAGGTCGGGCGTGCTCAGGGTGGTATGGCCGTAAGCTGCTGGCTCCAGCACAATGTCTCAATTTATGGATTCAAGTGATTAGGTGGCAAGTACCTGAAGTTACGAAGACAATCCTATAACCATACCTGCATGTTTGCATAATACCCTAACCCAAAGGCTCAGTTTGGCATTTATCCAACAGCACAGGCCCTGGATTGTTGAAGATGGCCTCAGGAACCAGCACAGGGCCTGGTGTGTTGTACATGGCCACAGCAAGCAGCACAGGGCCTGGTTTGGTGAAGATGGCCTCGGCCAGAAGCGCAGGGCCTGGTGTGATGTGAGTGGCCTGAGCAAGAGCAACAGGCCTTGGTGTGGTGTAAGTGGCCTCAACCAGCAGCCACAGGCCCTGGTGTGGTGTAAGTCGCCTCAGCCAGAAGCCACAGGCACTGGTGTGGTGTAAGTGGCCTCAGCCAGCAGCAAAAGGGCCCTGGTGTGGTGTAAGTGGCCTCAGCCAGCAGCCACAGGCCCTGGTGTGGTGTAGGTGGCCTCAGCCAGCAGCCACAGGCCCTGGTGTGGTGTAAGTGGCCTCAGCCAGCAGCCACAGGCCCTGGTGTGGTGTAAGTGGCCTCAGCCAGCAGCCACAGGCCCTGGTGTGGTGTAAGTGGCCTCAGCCAGCAGCAAAAGGGCCCTGGTGTGGTGTAAGTGGCCTCAGCCAGCAGCCACAGGCCCTGGTGTGGTGTAGGTGGCCTCAGCCAGCAGCCACAGGCCCTGGTGTGGTGTAAGTGGCCTCAGCCAGTGCCACAGGCCCTGGTGTGGTGTAAGTGGCCTGAGCAAGAGCCACAGGCCCTGGTGTGGTGTAAGTGGCCTGAGCAAGAGCCACAGACCCTGGTGTGGTGTAATTGGCCTCAATAGCAACTAATGCCCTGGTGTGGTGTAGGTGGCCTCAGCCAGCAGCCACAGGCCCTGGTGTGGTGTAAGTGGCCTCAGCCAGCAGCCACAGGCCCTGGTGTGGTGTAAGTGGCCTCAGCCAGAGCCACAGGCCCTGATGTGGTGTAAGTGGCCCCAGCCGGTCACTCAGGCCCTTGTGTGGTGTAGGTTGCATCAGCTAGCAGCACAAGACATTGGAAAAGAGCCAAAAGCAGTGTCGTTAATGTGCCCTCATTAATGGGCAGCTGCTTTTGGTCTTTTAATACACCCCTTCTCTGGATCAAAAGCGGTTCAATGACATGAAAATGAAAGGCTTACAGCACCAGGTATTCCCAGGCAGTCTCCCATCCAAGTACTAACCAAGCCCAGCCCTGCTTAGCTTCCGAGATCAGACGAGGTCGGGCGTGCTCAGGGTGGTATGGCCGTAAGCTGCTGGCTCCAGCACAATGTCTCAATTTATGGATTCAAGTGATTAGGTGGCAAGTACCTGAAGTTACGAAGACAATCCTATAACCATACCTGCATGTTTGCATAATACCCTAACCCAAAGGCTCAGTTTGGCATTTATCCAACAGCACAGGCCCTGGATTGTTGAAGATGGCCTCAGGAACCAGCACAGGGCCTGGTGTGTTGTACATGGCCACAGCAAGCAGCACAGGGCCTGGTTTGGTGAAGATGGCCTCGGCCAGAAGCGCAGGGCCTGGTGTGATGTGAGTGGCCTGAGCAAGAGCAACAGGCCTTGGTGTGGTGTAAGTGGCCTCAGCCAGCAGCCACAGGCCCTGGTGTGGTGTAAGTCGCCTCAGCCAGAAGCCACAGGCACTGGTGTGGTGTAAGTGGCCTCAGCCAGCAGCAAAAGGGCCCTGGTGTGGTGTAAGTGGCCTCAGCCAGCAGCCACAGGCCCTGGTGTGGTGTAGGTGGCCTCAGCCAGCAGCCACAGGCCCTGGTGTGGTGTAAGTGGCCTCAGCCAGCAGCCACAGGCCCTGGTGTGGTGTAAGTGGCCTCAGCCAGCAGCCACAGGCCCTGGTGTGGTGTAAGTGGCCTCAGCCAGTGCCACAGGCCCTGGTGTGGTGTAAGTGGCCTGAGCAAGAGCCACAGACCCTGGTGTGGTGTAATTGGCCTCAGCCAGCAGCCACAGGCCCTGGTGTGGTGTAAGTCGCCTCAGCTAGAAGACACAGGCACTGGTGTGGTGTAAGTGGCCTCAGCCAGCAGCAAAAGGGCCCTGGTGTGGTGTAAGTGGCCTCAGCCAGCAGCCACAGGCCCTGGTGTGGTGTAGGTGGCCTCAGCCAGCAGCCACAGGCCCTGGTGTGGTGTAAGTGGCCTCAGCCAGCAGCCACAGGCCCTGGTGTGGTGTAAGTGGCCTCAGCCAGCAGCCACAGGCCCTGGTGTGGTGTAAGTGGCCTCAGCCAGTGCCACAGGCCCTGGTGTGGTGTAAGTGGCCTGAGCAAGAGCCACAGACCCTGGTGTGGTGTAATTGGCCTCAGCCAGCAGCCACAGGCCCTGGTGTGGTGTAAGTCGCCTCAGCTAGAAGACACAGGCACTGGTGTGGTGTAAGTGGCCTCAGCCAGCAGCAAAAGGGCCCTGGTGTGGTGTAAGTCGCCTCAGCCAGCAGCCACAGGCCCTGGTGTGGTGTAGGTGGCCTCAGCCAGCAGCCACACGCCCTGGTGTGGTGTAAGTGGCCTCAGCCAGCAGCCACAGGCCCTGGTGTGGTGTAAGTGGCCTCAGCCAGCAGCCACAGGCCCTGGTGTGGTGTAAGTGGCCTGAGCAAGAGCCACAGGCCCTGGTGTGGTGTAAGTGGCCTGAGCAAGAGCCACAGACCCTGGTGTGGTGTAATTGGCCTCAATAGCAACTAATGCCCTGGTGTGGTGTATGTGGCCTCAGGCAGCAGCCACAGGCCCTGTTGTGATGTAACTTGCCTGAGCAAGAGCCACAGACCCTGGTGTGGTGTAATTGGCCTCAATAGCAACTAATGCCCTGGTGTGGTGTAGGTGGCCTCAGCCAGCAGCCACAGGCCCTGGTGTGGTGTAAGTGGCCTCAGCCAGCAGCCACAGGCCCTGGTGTGGTGTAAGTGGCCTCAGCCAGAGCCACAGGCCCTGATGTGGTGTAAGTGGCCCCAGCCGGTCACTCAGGCCCTTGTGTGGTGTAGGTTGCATCAGCTAGCAGCACAAGACATTGGAAAAGAGCCAAAAGCAGTGTCGTTAATGTGCCCTCATTAATGGGCAGCTGCTTTTGGTCTTTTAATACACCCCTTCTCTGGATCAAAAGCGGTTCAATGACATGAAAATGAAGGGCTTACAGCACCAGGTATTCCCAGGCAGTCTCCCATCCAAGTACTAACCAAGCCCAGCCCTGCTTAGCTTCCGAGATCAGACGAGGTCGGGCGTGCTCAGGGTGGTATGGCCGTAAGCTGCTGGCCCCAGCACAATGTCTCAATTTATGGATTCAAGTGATTAGGTGGCAAGTACCTGAAGTTACGAAGACAATCCTATAACCATACCTGCATGTTTGCATAATACCCTAACCCAAAGGCTCAGTTTGGCATTTATCCAACAGCACAGGCCCTGGATTGTTGAAGATGGCCTCAAGAACCAGCACAGGACCTGGTGTGTTTTACATGGCCACAGCAAGCAGCACAGGGCCTGGTTTGGTGAAGATGGCCTCAGCAAGCAGCCACAGGCCCTGGTTTGGTGTAAGTGGCCTCAGCCAGCAGCCACAGGCCCTGGTGTGGTCTAAGTGGCCTCAGTCAGTGCCACAGGCCCTGGTGTGGTGTAAGTGGCCTGAGCAAGAGCCACAGGCCCTGGTGTGGTGAAGATGGCCTTGGCCAGCAGCAAAAGGGCCCTGGTGTGGTCTAAGTGGCCTCAGCCAGCAGCCACAGGCCCTGGTGTGGTGTAGGTGGCCTCAGCCAGCAGCCACAGGCCCTGGTGTGGTGTAAGTGGCCTCAGCCAGCAGCCACAGGCCCTGGTGTGGTGTAAGTGGCCTCAGCCAGCAGCCACAGGCCCTGGTGTGGTGTAAGTGGCCTCAGCCAGTGCCACAGGCCCTGGTGTGGTGTAAGTGGCCTGAGCAAGAGCCACAGACCCTGGTGTGGTGTAATTGGCCTCAGCCAGCAGCCACAGGCCCTGGTGTGGTGTAAGTCGCCTCAGCCAGAAGCCACAGGCACTGGTGTGGTGTAAGTGGCCTCAGCCAGCAGCAAAAGGGCCCTGGTGTGGTGTAGGTGGCCTCAGCCAGCAGCCACAGGCCCTGGTGTGGTGTAAGTGGCCTCAGCCAGCAGCCACAGGCCCTGGTGTGGTGTAAGTGGCCTCAGCCAGCAGCCACAGGCCCTGGTGTGGTGTAAGTGGCCTCAGCCAGTGCCACAGGCCCTGGTGTGGTGTAAGTGGCCTGAGCAAGAGCCACAGGCCCTGGTGTGGTGTAAGTGGCCTGAGCAAGAGCCACAGACCCTGGTGTGGTGTAATTGGCCTCAATAGCAACTAATGCCCTGGTGTTGTGTAGGTGGCCTCAGCCAGCAGCCACAGGCCCTGGTGTGGTGTAAGTGGCCTCAGCCAGCAGCCACAGGCCCTGGTGTGGTGTAAGTGGCCTCAGCCAGAGCCACAGGCCCTGGTGTGGTGTAAGTGGCCTCAGCCAGTGCCACAGGCCCTGGTGTGGTGTAAGTGGCCTGAGCAAGAGCCACAGACCCTGGTGTGGTGTAATTGGCCTCAGCCAGCAGCCACAGGCCCTGGTGTGGTGTAAGTGGCCTCAGCCAGCAGCCACAGGCCCTGGTGTGGTGTAAGTGGCCTGAGCAAGAGCCACAGGCCCTGGTGTGGTGTAAGTGGCCTGAGCAAGAGCCACAGGCCCTGGTGTGGTGTAAGTGGCCTGAGCAAGAGCCACAGGCCCTGGTGTGGTGTAAGTGGCCTCAGCCAGCAGCCACAGGCCCTGGTGTGGTGTAAGTAGCCTCAGCCAGAAGCCACAGGCACTGGTGTGGTGTAAGTGGCCTCAGCCAGCAGCAAAAGGGCCCTGGTGTGGTGTAAGTCGCCTCAGCCAGCAGCCACAGGCCCTGGTGTGGTGTAGGTGGCCTCAGCCAGCAGCCACAGGCCCTGGTGTGGTGTAAGTGGCCTCAGCCAGTGCCACAGGCCCTGGTGTGGTGTAAGTGGCCTGAGCAAGAGCCACAGACCCTGGTGTGGTGTAATTGGCCTCAATAGCAACTAAGGCCCTGGTGTGGTGTATGTGGCCTCAGGCAGCAGCCACAGGCCCTGTTGTGATGTAACTTGCCTGAGCAAGAGCCACAGACCCTGGTGTGGTGTAATTGGCCTCAATAGCAACTAATGCCCTGGTGTGGTGTAGGTGGCCTCAGCCAGCAGCCACAGGCCCTGGTGTGGTGTAAGTGGCCTCAGCCAGCAGCCACAGGCCCTGGTGTGGTGTAAGTGGCCTCAGCCAGAGCCACAGGCCCTGATGTGGTGTAAGTGGCCCCAGCCGGTCACTCAGGCCCTGGTGTGGTGTAGGTGGCATCAGCTAGCAGCACAAGACATTGGAAAAGAGCCAAAAGCAATGTCGTTAATGTGCCCTCATTAATGGGGAGCTGCTTTTGGTCTTTTAATACACCCCTTCTCTGGATCAAAAGCGGTTCAATGACATGAAAATGAAAGGCTTACAGCACCAGGTATTCCCAGGCAGTCTCCCATCCAAGTACTAACCAAGCCCAGCCCTGCTTAGCTTCCGAGATCAGACGAGGTCGGGCGTGCTCAGGGTGGTATGGCCGTAAGCTGCTGGCCCCAGCACAATGTCTCAATTTATGGATTCAAGTGATTAGGTGGCAAGTACCTGAAGTTACGAAGACAATCCTATAACCATACCTGCATGTTTGCATAATACCCTAACCCAAAGGCTCAGTTTGGCATTTATCCAACAGCACAGGCCCTGGATTGTTGAAGATGGCCTCAAGAACCAGCACAGGACCTGGTGTGTTTTACATGGCCACAGCAAGCAGCACAGGGCCTGGTTTGGTGAAGATGGCCTCAGCAAGCAGCCACAGGCCCTGGTTTGGTGTAAGTGGCCTCAGCCAGCAGCCACTGGCCCTGGTGTGGTGTAAGTGGCCTCAGCCAGCAGCCACAGGCCCTGGTGTGGTCTAAGTGGCCTCAGCCAGTGCCACAGGCCCTGGTGTGGTGTAAGTGGCCTGAGCAAGAGCCACAGGCCCTGGTGTGGTGTAAGTGGCCTCAGCCAGCAGCCACAGGCCCTGGTGTGGTGTAAGTGGCCTGAGCAAGTGCCACAGGCCCTGGTGTGGTGTAAGTGGCCTAAGCCAGAGCCACAGGCCCTGGTGTGGTGTAAGTGGCCTCAATAGCAAATAAGGCCCTGGTGTGGTGTAAGTGGCCTGAGCAAGAACCACAGGGCCTGGTTTGGTGAAGATGGCCTCGGCCAGAAGCGCAGGGCCTGGTGTGATGTGAGTGGCCTGAGCAAGAGCCACAGGCCCTGGTGTGGTGTAAGTGGCCTCAGCCAGCAGCCACAGGCCCTGGTGTGGTGTAAGTCGCCTCAGCCAGAATCCACAGCCACTGGTGTGGTGTAAGTGGCCTCAGCCAGCAGCCACAGGCCCTGGTGTGGTGTAAGTGGCCTCAGCCAGCAGCCACAGGCCCTGGTGTGGTGTAAGTCGCCTCAGCCAGAATCCACAGCCACTGGTGTGGTGTAAGTGGCCTCAGCCAGCAGCCACAGGCCCTGGTGTGGTGTAAGTGGCCTCAGCCAGTGCCACAGGCCCTGGTGTGGTGTAAGTGGCCTGAGCAAGAACCACAGGGCCTGGTTTGGTGAAGATGGCCTCGGCCAGAAGCGCAGGGCCTGGTGTGATGTGAGTGGCCTGAGCAAGAGCCACAGGCCCTGGTGTGGTGTAAGTGGCCTCAGCCAGCAGCCACAGGCCCTGGTGTGGTGTAAGTCGCCTCAGCCAGAATCCACAGCCACTGGTGTGGTGTAAGTGGCCTCAGCCAGCAGCCACAGGCCCTGGTGTGGTGTAAGTGGCCTCAGCCAGTGCCACAGGCCCTGGTGTGGTGTAAGTGGCCTGAGCAAGAGCCACAGACCCTGGTGTGGTGTAATTGGCCTCAGCCAGTGCCACAGACCCTGGTGTGGTGTAATTGGCCTCAATAGCAACTAATGCCCTGGTGTGGTGTAGGTGGCCTCAGCCAGCAGCCACAGGCCCTGGTGTGGTGTAAGTGGCCTCAGCCAGCAGCCACAGGCCCTGGTGTGGTGTAAGTGGCCTCAGCCAGAGCCACAGGCCCTGATGTGGTGTAAGTGGCCCCAGCCGGTCACTCAGGCCCTTGTGTGGTGTAGGTTGCATCAGCTAGCAGCACAAGACATTGGAAAAGAGCCAAAAGCAGTGTCGTTAATGTGCCCTCATTAATGGGCAGCTGCTTTTGGTCTTTTAATACACCCCTTCTCTGGATCAAAAGCGGTTCAATGACATGAAAATGAAAGGCTTACAGGACCAGGTATTCCCAGGCAGTCTCCCATCCAAGTACTAACCAAGCCCAGCCCTGCTTAGCTTCCGAGATCAGACGAGGTCGGGCGTGCTCAGGGTGGTATGGCCGTAAGCTGCTGGCTCCAGCACAATGTCTCAATTTATGGATTCAAGTGATTAGGTGGCAAGTACCTGAAGTTACGAAGACAATCCTATAACCATACCTGCATGTTTGCATAATACCCTAACCCAAAGGCTCAGTTTGGCATTTATCCAACAGCACAGGCCCTGGATTGTTGAAGATGGCCTCAGGAACCAGCACAGGGCCTGGTGTGTTGTACATGGCCACAGCAAGCAGCACAGGGCCTGGTTTGGTGAAGATGGCCTCGGCCAGAAGCGCAGGGCCTGGTGTGATGTGAGTGGCCTGAGCAAGAGCAACAGGCCTTGGTGTGGTGTAAGTGGCCTCAGCCAGCAGCCACAGGCCCTGGTGTGGTGTAAGTCGCCTCAGCCAGAAGCCACAGGCACTGGTGTGGTGTAAGTGGCCTCAGCCAGCAGCAAAAGGGCCCTGGTGTGGTGTAAGTGGCCTCAGCCAGCAGCCACAGGCCCTGGTGTGGTGTAGGTGGCCTCAGCCAGCAGCCACAGGCCCTGGTGTGGTGTAAGTGGCCTCAGCCAGCAGCCACAGGCCCTGGTGTGGTGTAAGTGGCCTCAGCCAGCAGCCACAGGCCCTGGTGTGGTGTAAGTGGCCTCAGCCAGTGCCACAGGCCCTGGTGTGGTGTAAGTGGCCTGAGCAAGAGCCACAGACCCTGGTGTGGTGTAATTGGCCTCAGCCAGCAGCCACAGGCCCTGGTGTGGTGTAAGTCGCCTCAGCTAGAAGACACAGGCACTGGTGTGGTGTAAGTGGCCTCAGCCAGCAGCAAAAGGGCCCTGGTGTGGTGTAAGTGGCCTCAGCCAGCAGCCACAGGCCCTGGTGTGGTGTAGGTGGCCTCAGCCAGCAGCCACAGGCCCTGGTGTGGTGTAAGTGGCCTCAGCCAGCAGCCACAGGCCCTGGTGTGGTGTAAGTGGCCTCAGCCAGCAGCCACAGGCCCTGGTGTGGTGTAAGTGGCCTCAGCCAGTGCCACAGGCCCTGGTGTGGTGTAAGTGGCCTGAGCAAGAGCCACAGACCCTGGTGTGGTGTAATTGGCCTCAGCCAGCAGCCACAGGCCCTGGTGTGGTGTAAGTCGCCTCAGCTAGAAGACACAGGCACTGGTGTGGTGTAAGTGGCCTCAGCCAGCAGCAAAAGGGCCCTGGTGTGGTGTAAGTCGCCTCAGCCAGCAGCCACAGGCCCTGGTGTGGTGTAGGTGGCCTCAGCCAGCAGCCACACGCCCTGGTGTGGTGTAAGTGGCCTCAGCCAGCAGCCACAGGCCCTGGTGTGGTGTAAGTGGCCTCAGCCAGCAGCCACAGGCCCTGGTGTGGTGTAAGTGGCCTGAGCAAGAGCCACAGGCCCTGGTGTGGTGTAAGTGGCCTGAGCAAGAGCCACAGACCCTGGTGTGGTGTAATTGGCCTCAATAGCAACTAATGCCCTGGTGTGGTGTATGTGGCCTCAGGCAGCAGCCACAGGCCCTGTTGTGATGTAACTTGCCTGAGCAAGAGCCACAGACCCTGGTGTGGTGTAATTGGCCTCAATAGCAACTAATGCCCTGGTGTGGTGTAGGTGGCCTCAGCCAGCAGCCACAGGCCCTGGTGTGGTGTAAGTGGCCTCAGCCAGCAGCCACAGGCCCTGGTGTGGTGTAAGTGGCCTCAGCCAGAGCCACAGGCCCTGATGTGGTGTAAGTGGCCCCAGCCGGTCACTCAGGCCCTTGTGTGGTGTAGGTTGCATCAGCTAGCAGCACAAGACATTGGAAAAGAGCCAAAAGCAGTGTCGTTAATGTGCCCTCATTAATGGGCAGCTGCTTTTGGTCTTTTAATACACCCCTTCTCTGGATCAAAAGCGGTTCAATGACATGAAAATGAAGGGCTTACAGCACCAGGTATTCCCAGGCAGTCTCCCATCCAAGTACTAACCAAGCCCAGCCCTGCTTAGCTTCCGAGATCAGACGAGGTCGGGCGTGCTCAGGGTGGTATGGCCGTAAGCTGCTGGCCCCAGCACAATGTCGCAATTTATGGATTCAAGTGATTAGGTGGCAAGTACCTGAAGTTACGAAGACAATCCTATAACCATACCTGCATGTTTGCATAATACCCTAACCCAAAGGCTCAGTTTGGCATTTATCCAACAGCACAGGCCCTGGATTGTTGAAGATGGCCTCAAGAACCAGCACAGGACCTGGTGTGTTTTACATGGCCACAGCAAGCAGCACAGGGCCTGGTTTGGTGAAGATGGCCTCAGCAAGCAGCCACAGGCCCTGGTTTGGTGTAAGTGGCCTCAGCCAGCAGCCACAGGCCCTGGTGTGGTCTAAGTGGCCTCAGTCAGTGCCACAGGCCCTGGTGTGGTGTAAGTGGCCTGAGCAAGAGCCACAGGCCCTGGTGTGGTGAAGATGGCCTTGGCCAGCAGCAAAAGGGCCCTGGTGTGGTCTAAGTGGCCTCAGCCAGCAGCCACAGGCCCTGGTGTGGTGTAGGTGGCCTCAGCCAGCAGCCACAGGCCCTGGTGTGGTGTAAGTGGCCTCAGCCAGCAGCCACAGGCCCTGGTGTGGTGTAAGTGGCCTCAGCCAGCAGCCACAGGCCCTGGTGTGGTGTAAGTGGCCTCAGCCAGTGCCACAGGCCCTGGTGTGGTGTAAGTGGCCTGAGCAAGAGCCACAGACCCTGGTGTGGTGTAATTGGCCTCAGCCAGCAGCCACAGGCCCTGGTGTGGTGTAAGTCGCCTCAGCCAGAAGCCACAGGCACTGGTGTGGTGTAAGTGGCCTCAGCCAGCAGCAAAAGGGCCCTGGTGTGGTGTAGGTGGCCTCAGCCAGCAGCCACAGGCCCTGGTGTGGTGTAAGTGGCCTCAGCCAGCAGCCACAGGCCCTGGTGTGGTGTAAGTGGCCTCAGCCAGTGCCACAGGCCCTGGTGTGGTGTAAGTGGCCTGAGCAAGAGCCACAGGCCCTGGTGTGGTGTAAGTGGCCTGAGCAAGAGCCACAGACCCTGGTGTGGTGTAATTGGCCTCAATAGCAACTAATGCCCTGGTGTTGTGTAGGTGGCCTCAGCCAGCAGCCACAGGCCCTGGTGTGGTGTAAGTGGCCTCAGCCAGCAGCCACAGGCCCTGGTGTGGTGTAAGTGGCCTCAGCCAGAGCCACAGGCCCTGGTGTGGTGTAAGTGGCCTCAGCCAGTGCCACAGGCCCTGGTGTGGTGTAAGTGGCCTGAGCAAGAGCCACAGACCCTGGTGTGGTGTAATTGGCCTCAGCCAGCAGCCACAGGCCCTGGTGTGGTGTAAGTGGCCTCAGCCAGCAGCCACAGGCCCTGGTGTGGTGTAAGTGGCCTGAGCAAGAGCCACAGGCCCTGGTGTGGTGTAAGTGGCCTGAGCAAGAGCCACAGGCCCTGGTGTGGTGTAAGTGGCCTGAGCAAGAGCCACAGGCCCTGGTGTGGTGTAAGTGGCCTGAGCAAGAGCCACAGGCCCTGGTGTGGTGTAAGTGGCCTCAGCCAGCAGCCACAGGCCCTGGTGTGGTGTAAGTAGCCTCAGCCAGAAGCCACAGGCACTGGTGTGGTGTAAGTGGCCTCAGCCAGCAGCAAAAGGGCCCTGGTGTGGTGTAAGTCGCCTCAGCCAGCAGCCACAGGCCCTGGTGTGGTGTAGGTGGCCTCAGCCAGCAGCCACAGGCCCTGGTGTGGTGTAAGTGGCCTCAGCCAGTGCCACAGGCCCTGGTGTGGTGTAAGTGGCCTGAGCAAGAGCCACAGACCCTGGTGTGGTGTAATTGGCCTCAATAGCAACTAAGGCCCTGGTGTGGTGTATGTGGCCTCAGGCAGCAGCCACAGGCCCTGTTGTGATGTAACTTGCCTGAGCAAGAGCCACAGACCCTGGTGTGGTGTAATTGGCCTCAATAGCAACTAATGCCCTGGTGTGGTGTAGGTGGCCTCAGCCAGCAGCCACAGGCCCTGGTGTGGTGTAAGTGGCCTCAGCCAGCAGCCACAGGCCCTGGTGTGGTGTAAGTGGCCTCAGCCAGAGCCACAGGCCCTGATGTGGTGTAAGTGGCCCCAGCCGGTCACTCAGGCCCTGGTGTGGTGTAGGTGGCATCAGCTAGCAGCACAAGACATTGGAAAAGAGCCAAAAGCAATGTCGTTAATGTGCCCTCATTAATGGGGAGCTGCTTTTGGTCTTTTAATACACCCCTTCTCTGGATCAAAAGCGGTTCAATGACATGAAAATGAAAGGCTTACAGCACCAGGTATTCCCAGGCAGTCTCCCATCCAAGTACTAACCAAGCCCAGCCCTGCTTAGCTTCCGAGATCAGACGAGGTCGGGCGTGCTCAGGGTGGTATGGCCGTAAGCTGCTGGCCCCAGCACAATGTCTCAATTTATGGATTCAAGTGATTAGGTGGCAAGTACCTGAAGTTACGAAGACAATCCTATAACCATACCTGCATGTTTGCATAATACCCTAACCCAAAGGCTCAGTTTGGCATTTATCCAACAGCACAGGCCCTGGATTGTTGAAGATGGCCTCAAGAACCAGCACAGGACCTGGTGTGTTTTACATGGCCACAGCAAGCAGCACAGGGCCTGGTTTGGTGAAGATGGCCTCAGCAAGCAGCCACAGGCCCTGGTTTGGTGTAAGTGGCCTCAGCCAGCAGCCACAGGCCCTGGTGTGGTCTAAGTGGCCTCAGCCAGTGCCACAGGCCCTGGTGTGGTGTAAGTGGCCTGAGCAAGAGCCACAGGCCCTGGTGTGGTGTAAGTGGCCTCAGCCAGCAGCCACAGGCCCTGGTGTGGTGTAAGTGGCCTGAGCAAGTGCCACAGGCCCTGGTGTGGTGTAAGTGGCCTAAGCCAGAGCCACAGGCCCTGGTGTGGTGTAAGTGGCCTCAATAGCAAATAAGGCCCTGGTGTGGTGTAAGTGGCCTGAGCAAGAACCACAGGGCCTGGTTTGGTGAAGATGGCCTCGGCCAGAAGCGCAGGGCCTGGTGTGATGTGAGTGGCCTGAGCAAGAGCCACAGGCCCTGGTGTGGTGTAAGTGGCCTCAGCCAGCAGCCACAGGCCCTGGTGTGGTGTAAGTCGCCTCAGCCAGAATCCACAGCCACTGGTGTGGTGTAAGTGGCCTCAGCCAGCAGCCACAGGCCCTGGTGTGGTGTAAGTGGCCTCAGCCAGTGCCACAGGCCCTGGTGTGGTGTAAGTGGCCTGAGCAAGAGCCACAGACCCTGGTGTGGTGTAATTGGCCTCAGCCAGCAGCCACAGGCCCTGGTGTGGTGTAAGTGGCCTCAGCCAGAAGCCACAGGCACTGGTGTGGTGTAAGTGGCCTCAGCCAGCAGCCACAGGCCCTGGTGTGGTGTAAGTCGCCTCAGCCAGAAGCCACAGGCACTGGTGTGGTGTAAGTGGCCTCAGCCAGCAGCAAAAGGGCCCTGGTGTGGTGTAAGTGGCCTCAGCCAGCAGCCACAGGCCCTGGTGTGGTGTAGGTGGCCTCAGCCAGCAGCCACAGGCCCTGGTGTGGTGTAAGTGGCCTCAGCCAGCAGCCACAGGCCCTGGTGTGGTGTAAGTGGCCTGAGCAAGAGCCACAGACCCTGGTGTGGTGTAATTGGCCTCAGCCAGCAGCCACAGGCCCTGGTGTGGTGTAAGTCGCCTCAGCCAGAAGCCACAGGCACTGGTGTGGTGTAAGTGGCCTCAGCCAGCAGCAAAAGGGCCCTGGTGTGGTTTAAGTCGCCTCAGCCAGCAGCCACAGGCCCTGGTGTGGTGTAGGTGGCCTCAGCCAGCAGCCACAGGCCCTGGTGTGGTGTAAGTGGCCTCAGCCAGCAGCCACAGGCCCTGGTGTGGTGTAAGTGGCCTCAGCCAGCAGCCACAGGCCCTGGTGTGGTGTAAGTGGCCTCAGCCAGTGCCACAGGCCCTGGTGTGGTGTAAGTGGCCTGAGCAAGAGCCAGAGGCCCTGGTGTGGTGTAAGTGGCCTGAGCAAGAGCCACAGACCCTGGTGTGGTGTAATTGGCCTCAATAGCAACTAATGCCCTGGTGTGGTGTAGGTGGCCTCAGCCAGCAGCCACAGGCCCTGGTGTGGTGTAAGTGGCCTCAGCCAGCAGCCACAGGCCCTGGTGTGGTGTAAGTGGCCTCAGCCAGAGCCACAGGCCCTGATGTGGTGTAAGTGGCCCCAGCCGGTCACTCAGGCCCTTGTGTGGTGTAGGTTGCATCAGCTAGCAGCACAAGACATTGGAAAAGAGCCAAAAGCAGTGTCGTTAATGTGCCCTCATTAATGGGCAGCTGCTTTTGGTCTTTCAATACACCCCTTCTCTGGATCAAAAGCGGTTCAATGACATGAAAATGAAAGGCTTACAGCACCAGGTATTCCCAGGCAGTCTCCCATCCAAGTACTAACCAAGCCCAGCCCTGCTTAGCTTCCGAGATCAGACGAGGTCGGGCGTGCTCAGGGTGGTATGGCCGTAAGCTGCTGGCTCCAGCACAATGTCTCAATTTATGGATTCAAGTGATTAGGTGGCAAGTACCTGAAGTTACGAAGACAATCCTATAACCATACCTGCATGTTTGCATAATACCCTAACCCAAAGGCTCAGTTTGGCATTTATCCAACAGCACAGGCCCTGGATTGTTGAAGATGGCCTCAGGAACCAGCACAGGGCCTGGTGTGTTGTACATGGCCACAGCAAGCAGCACAGGGCCTGGTTTGGTGAAGATGGCCTCGGCCAGAAGCGCAGGGCCTGGTGTGATGTGAGTGGCCTGAGCAAGAGCAACAGGCCTTGGTGTGGTGTAAGTGGCCTCAACCAGCAGCCACAGGCCCTGGTGTGGTGTAAGTCGCCTCAGCCAGAAGCCACAGGCACTGGTGTGGTGTAAGTGGCCTCAGCCAGCAGCAAAAGGGCCCTGGTGTGGTGTAAGTGGCCTCAGCCAGCAGCCACAGGCCCTGGTGTGGTGTAGGTGGCCTCAGCCAGCAGCCACAGGCCCTGGTGTGGTGTAAGTGGCCTCAGCCAGCAGCCACAGGCCCTGGTGTGGTGTAAGTGGCCTCAGCCAGCAGCCACAGGCCCTGGTGTGGTGTAAGTGGCCTCAGCCAGCAGCAAAAGGGCCCTGGTGTGGTGTAAGTGGCCTCAGCCAGCAGCCACAGGCCCTGGTGTGGTGTAGGTGGCCTCAGCCAGCAGCCACAGGCCCTGGTGTGGTGTAAGTGGCCTCAGCCAGTGCCACAGGCCCTGGTGTGGTGTAAGTGGCCTGAGCAAGAGCCACAGGCCCTGGTGTGGTGTAAGTGGCCTGAGCAAGAGCCACAGACCCTGGTGTGGTGTAATTGGCCTCAATAGCAACTAATGCCCAGGTGTGGTGTAGGTGGCCTCAGCCAGCAGCCACAGGCCCTGGTGTGGTGTAAGTGGCCTCAGCCAGCAGCCACAGGCCCTGGTGTGGTGTAAGTGGCCTCAGCCAGAGCCACAGGCCCTGATGTGGTGTAAGTGGCCCCAGCCGGTCACTCAGGCCCTTGTGTGGTGTAGGTTGCATCAGCTAGCAGCACAAGACATTGGAAAAGAGCCAAAAGCAGTGTCGTTAATGTGCCCTCATTAATGGGCAGCTGCTTTTGGTCTTTTAATACACCCCTTCTCTGGATCAAAAGCGGTTCAATGACATGAAAATGAAAGGCTTACAGCACCAGGTATTCCCAGGCAGTCTCCCATCCAAGTACTAACCAAGCCCAGCCCTGCTTAGCTTCCGAGATCAGACGAGGTCGGGCGTGCTCAGGGTGGTATGGCCGTAAGCTGCTGGCTCCAGCACAATGTCTCAATTTATGGATTCAAGTGATTAGGTGGCAAGTACCTGAAGTTACGAAGACAATCCTATAACCATACCTGCATGTTTGCATAATACCCTAACCCAAAGGCTCAGTTTGGCATTTATCCAACAGCACAGGCCCTGGATTGTGGAAGATGGCCTCAGGAACCAGCACAGGGCCTGGTGTGTTGTACATGGCCACAGCAAGCAGCACAGGGCCTGGTTTGGTGAAGATGGCCTCGGCCAGAAGCGCAGGGCCTGGTGTGATGTGAGTGGCCTGAGCAAGAGCAACAGGCCTTGGTGTGGTGTAGGTGGCCTCAGCCAGCAGCCACAGGCCCTGGTGTGGTGTAAGTCGCCTCAGCCAGAAGCCACAGGCACTGGTGTGGTGTAAGTGGCCTCAGCCAGCAGCAAAAGGGCCCTGGTGTGGTGTAAGTGGCCTCAGCCAGCAGCCACAGGCCCTGGTGTGGTGTAGGTGGCCTCAGCCAGCAGCCACAGGCCCTGGTGTGGTGTAAGTGGCCTCAGCCAGCAGCCACAGGCACTGGTGTGGTGTAAGTGGCCTCAGCCAGCAGCAAAAGGGCCCTGGTGTGGTGTAAGTGGCCTCAGCCAGCAGCCACAGGCCCTGGTGTGGTGTAGGTGGCCTCAGCCAGCAGCCACAGGCCCTGGTGTGGTGTAAGTGGCCTCAGCCAGCAGCCACAGGCCCTGGTGTGGTGTAAGTGGCCTCAGCCAGTGCCACAGGCCCTGGTGTGGTGTAAGTGGCCTGAGCAAGAGCCACAGACCCTGGTGTGGTGTAATTGGCCTCAGCCAGCAGCCACAGGTCCTGGTGTGGTGTAAGTCGCCTCAGCCAGCAGCCACAGGCCCTGGTGTGGTGTAGGTGGCCTCAGCCAGCAGCCACAGGCCCTGGTGTGGTGTAAGTGGCCTCAGCCAGTGCCACAGGCCCTGGTGTGGTGTAAGTGGCCTGAGCAAGAGCCACAGACCCTGGTGTGGTGTAATTGGCCTCAATAGCAACTAAGGCCCTGGTGTGGTGTATGTGGCCTCAGGCAGCAGCCACAGGCCCTGTTGTGATGTAACTTGCCTGAGCAAGAGCCACAGACCCTGGTGTGGTGTAATTGGCCTCAATAGCAACTAATGCCCTGGTGTGGTGTAGGTGGCCTCAGCCAGCAGCCACAGGCCCTGGTGTGGTGTAAGTGGCCTCAGCCAGCAGCCACAGGCCCTGGTGTGGTGTAAGTGGCCTCAGCCAGAGCCACAGGCCCTGATGTGGTGTAAGTGGCCCCAGCCGGTCACTCAGGCCCTTGTGTGGTGTAGGTTGCATCAGCTAGCAGCACAAGACATTGGAAAAGAGCCAAAAGCAATGTCGTTAATGTGCCCTCATTAATGGGCAGATGCTTTTGGTCTTTTAATACACCCCTTCTCTGGATCAAAAGCGGTTCAATGACATGAAAATGAAAGGCTTACAGCACCAGGTATTCCCAGGCAGTCTCCCATCCAAGTACTAACCAAGCCCAGCCCTGCTTAGCTTCCGAGATCAGACGAGGTCGGGCGTGCTCAGGGTGGTATGGCCGTAAGCTGCTGGCCCCAGCACAATGTCTCAATTTATGGATTCAAGTGATTAGGTGGCAAGTACCTGAAGTTACGAAGACAATCCTATAACCATACCTGCATGTTTGCATAATACCCTAACCCAAAGGCTCAGTTTGGCATTTATCCAACAGCACAGGCCCTGGATTGTTGAAGATGGCCTCAAGAACCAGCACAGGACCTGGTGTGTTTTACATGGCCACAGCAAGCAGCACAGGGCCTGGTTTGGTGAAGATGGCCTCAGCAAGCAGCCACAGGCCCTGGTTTGGTGTAAGTGGCCTCAGCCAGCAGCCACAGGCCCTGGTGTGGTGTAAGTGGCCTCAGCCAGCAGCCACAGGCCCTGGTGTGGTCTAAGTGGCCTCAGCCAGTGCCACAGGCCCTGGTGTGGTGTAAGTGGCCTGAGCAAGAGCCACAGGCCCTGGTGTGGTGTAAGTGGCCTCAGCCAGCAGCCACAGGCCCTGGTGTGGTGTAAGTGGCCTGAGCAAGTGCCACAGGCCCTGGTGTGGTGTAAGTGGCCTAAGCCAGAGCCACAGGCCCTGGTGTGGTGTAAGTGGCCTCAATAGCAAATAAGGCCCTGGTGTGGTGTAAGTGGCCTGAGCAAGAACCACAGGGCCTGGTTTGGTGAAGATGGCCTCGGCCAGAAGCGCAGGGCCTGGTGTGATGTGAGTGGCCTGAGCAAGAGCCACAGGCCCTGGTGTGGTGTAAGTGGCCTCAGCCAGCAGCCACAGGCCCTGGTGTGGTGTAAGTCGCCTCAGCCAGAATCCACAGCCACTGGTGTGGTGTAAGTGGCCTCAGCCAGCAGCCACAGGCCCTGGTGTGGTGTAAGTGGCCTCAGCCAGTGCCACAGGCCCTGGTGTGGTGTAAGTGGCCTGAGCAAGAGCCACAGACCCTGGTGTGGTGTAATTGGCCTCAGCCAGCAGCCACAGGCCCTGGTGTGGTGTAAGTGGCCTCAGCCAGCAGCCACAGGCCCTGGTGTGGTGTAAGTGGCCTCAGCCAGCAGCCACAGGCCCTGGTGTGGTGTAAGTGGCCTCAGCCAGCAGCAAAAGGGCCCTGGTGTGGTGTAAGTGGCCTCAGCCAGCAGCCACAGGCCCCGGTGTGGTGTAGGTGGCCTCAGCCAGCAGCCACAGGCCCTGGTGTGGTGTAAGTGGCCTCAGCCAGTGCCACAGGCCCTGGTGTGGTGTAAGTGGCCTGAGCAAGAGCCACAGGCCCTGGTGTGGTGTAAGTGGCCTGAGCAAGAGCCACAGACCCTGGTGTGGTGTAATTGGCCTCAATAGCAACTAATGCCCAGGTGTGGTGTAGGTGGCCTCAGCCAGAGCCACAGGCCCTGATGTGGTGTAAGTGGCCCCAGCCGGTCACTCAGGCCCTTGTGTGGTGTAGGTTGCATCAGCTAGCAGCACAAGACATTGGAAAAGAGCCAAAAGCAATGTCGTTAATGTGCCCTCATTAATGGGCAGCTGCTTTTGGTCTTTTAATACACCCCTTCTCTGGATCAAAAGCGGTTCAATGACATGAAAATGAAAGGCTTACAGCACCAGGTAGTCCCAGGCAGTCTCCCATCCAAGTACTAACCAAGCCCAGCCCTGCTTAGCTTCCGAGATCAGACGAGGTCGGGCGTGCTCAGGGTGGTATGGCCGTAAGCTGCTGGCCCCAGCACAATGTCTCAATTTATGGATTCAAGTGATTAGGTGGCAAGTACCTGAAGTTACGAAGACAATCCTATAACCATACCTGCATGTTTGCATAATACCCTAACCCAAAGGCTCAGTTTAGCATTTATCCAACAGCACAGGCCCTGGGTTGTTGAAGATGGCCTCAGGAACCAGCACAGGGCCTGGTGTGTTGTACATGGCCACAGCAAGCAGCACAGGGCCTGGTTTGGTGAAGATGGCCTCGGCCAGAAGCACAGGCCCTGGTGTGGTGTAAGTGGCCTGAGCAAGAGCCACAGACCCTGATGTGGTGTAATTGGCCTCAATAGCAACTAAGGCCCTGGTGTGGTGTAGGTGGCCTCAGCCAGCAGCCACAGGCCCTGGTTTGGTGTAAGTGGCCTCAGCCAGCAGCCACAGGCCCTGGTGTGGTCTAAGTGGCCTCAGTCAGTGCCACAGGCCCTGGTGTGGTGTAAGTGGCCTGAGCAAGAGCCACAGGCCCTGGTGTGGTGTAAGTGGCCTCAGCCAGCAGCCACAGGCCCTGGTGTGGTGTAAGTGGCCTGAGCAAGTGCCACAGGCCCTGGTGTGGTGTAAGTGGCCTAAGCCAGAGCCACAGGCCCTGGTGTGGTGTAAGTGGCCTCAATACCAAATAAGGCCCTGGTGTGGTGTAAGTGGCCTGAGCAAGAACCACAGGGCCTGGTTTGGTGAAGATGGCCTTGGCCAGCAGCAAAAGGGCCCTGGTGTGGTCTAAGTGGCCTCAGCCAGCAGCCACAGGCCCTGGTGTGGTGTAGGTGGCCTCAGCCAGCAGCCACAGGCCCTGGTGTGGTGTAAGTGGCCTCAGCCAGCAGCCACAGGCCCTGGTGTGGTGTAAGTGGCCTCAGCCAGCAGCCACAGGCCCTGGTGTGGTGTAAGTGGCCTCAGCCAGTGCCACAGGCCCTGGTGTGGTGTAAGTGGCCTGAGCAAGAGCCACAGACCCTGGTGTGGTGTAATTGGCCTCAGCCAGCAGCCACAGGCCCTGGTGTGGTGTAAGTCGCCTCAGCCAGAAGCCACAGGCACTGGTGTGGTGTAAGTGGCCTCAGCCAGCAGCAAAAGGGCCCTGGTGTGGTGTAGGTGGCCTCAGCCAGAAGCCACAGGCACTGGTGTGGTGTAAGTGGCCTCAGCCAGCAGCAAAAGGGCCCTGGTGTGGTGTAAGTCGCCTCAGCCAGCAGCCACAGGCCCTGGTGTGGTGTAGGTGGCCTCAGCCAGCAGCCACAGGCCCTGGTGTGGTGTAAGTGGCCTCAGCCAGCAGCCACAGGCCCTGGTGTGGTGTAAGTGGCCTCAGCCAGGAGCCACAGGCCCTGGTGTGGTGTAAGTGGCCTCAGCCAGCAGCCACAGGCCCTGGTGTGGTGTAAGTGGCCTCAGCCAGTGCCACAGGCCCTGGTGTGGTGTAAGTGGCCTGAGCAAGAGCCACAGGCCCTGGTGTGGTGTAAGTGGCCTGAGCAAGAGCCACAGACCCTGGTGTGGTGTAATTGGCCTCAATAGCAACTAATGCCCTGGTGTTGTGTAGGTGGCCTCAGCCAGCAGCCACAGGCCCTGGTGTGGTGTAAGTGGCCTCAGCCAGCAGCCACAGGCCCTGGTGTGGTGTAAGTGGCCTCAGCCAGAGCCACAGGCCCTGGTGTGGTGTAAGTGGCCTCAGCCAGTGCCACAGGCCCTGGTGTGGTGTAAGTGGCCTGAGCAAGAGCCACAGACCCTGGTGTGGTGTAATTGGCCTCAGCCAGCAGCCACAGGCCCTGGTGTGGTGTAAGTGGCCTCAGCCAGCAGCCACAGGCCCTGGTGTGGTGTAATTGGCCTGAGCAAGAGCCACAGGCCCTGGTGTGGTGTAAGTGGCCTGAGCAAGAGCCACAGGCCCTGGTGTGGTGTAAGTGGCCTGAGCAAGAGCCACAGGCCCTGGTGTGGTGTAAGTGGCCTCAGCCAGCAGCCACAGGCCCTGGTGTGGTGTAAGGAGCCTCAGCCAGAAGCCACAGGCACTGGTGTGGTGTAAGTGGCCTCAGCCAGCAGCAAAAGGGCCCTGGTGTGGTGTAAGTGGCCTCAGCCAGCAGCCACAGGCCCTGGTGTGGTGTAGGTGGCCTCAGCCAGCAGCCACAGGCCCTGGTGTGGTGTAAGTGGCCTCAGCCAGTGCCACAGGCCCTGGTGTGGTGTAAGTGGCCTGAGCAAGAGCCACAGACCCTGGTGTGGTGTAATTGGCCTCAATAGCAACTAAGGCCCTGGTGTGGTGTATGTGGCCTCAGGCAGCAGCCACAGGCCCTGTTGTGATGTAACTTGCCTGAGCAAGAGCCACAGACCCTGGTGTGGTGTAATTGGCCTCAATAGCAACTAATGCCCTGGTGTGGTGTAGGTGGCCTCAGCCAGCAGCCACAGGCCCTGGTGTGGTGTAAGTGGCCTCAGCCAGCAGCCACAGGCCCTGGTGTGGTGTAAGTGGCCTCAGCCAGAGCCACAGGCCCTGATGTGGTGTAAGTGGCCCCAGCCGGTCACTCAGGCCCTTGTGTGGTGTAGGTTGCATCAGCTAGCAGCACAAGACATTGGAAAAGAGCCAAAAGCAATGTCGTTAATGTGCCCTCATTAATGGGCAGATGCTTTTGGTCTTTTAATACACCCCTTCTCTGGATCAAAAGCGGTTCAATGACATGAAAATGAAAGGCTTACAGCACCAGGTATTCCCAGGCAGTCTCCCATCCAAGTACTAACCAAGCCCAGCCCTGCTTAGCTTCCGAGATCAGACGAGGTCGGGAGTGCTCAGGGTGGTATGGCCGTAAGCTGCTGGCTCCAGCACAATGTCTCAATTTATGGATTCAAGTGATTAGGTGGCAAGTACCTGAAGTTACGAAGACAATCCTATAACCATACCTGCATGTTTGCATAATACCCTAACCCAAAGGCTCAGTTTGGCATTTATCCAACAGCACAGGCCCTGGATTGTTGAAGATGGCCTCAGGAACCAGCACAGGGCCTGGTGTGTTGTACATGGCCACAGCAAGCAGCACAGGGCCTGGTTTGGTGAAGATGGCCTCGGCCAGAAGCGCAGGGCCTGGTGTGATGTGAGTGGCCTGAGCAAGAGCAACAGGCCTTGGTGTGGTGTAAGTGGCCTCAGCCAGCAGCCACAGGCCCTGGTGTGGTGTAAGTGGCCTCAGCCAGAAGCCACAGGCACTGGTGTGGTGTAAGTGGCCTCAGCCAGCAGCAAAAGGGCCCTGGTGTGGTGTAAGTGGCCTCAGCCAGCAGCCACAGGCCCTGGTGTGGTGTAGGTGGCCTCAGCCAGCAGCCACAGGCCCTGGTGTGGTGTAAGTGGCCTCAGCCAGCAGCCACAGGCCCTGGTGTGGTGTAAGTGGCCTCAGCCAGCAGCCACAGGCCCTGGTGTGGTGTAAGTGGCCTCAGCCAGCAGCAAAAGGGCCCTGGTGTGGTGTAAGTGGCCTCAGCCAGCAGCCACAGGCCCCGGTGTGGTGTAGGTGGCCTCAGCCAGCAGCCACAGGCCCTGGTGTGGTGTAAGTGGCCTCAGCCAGTGCCACAGGCCCTGGTGTGGTGTAAGTGGCCTGAGCAAGAGCCACAGGCCCTGGTGTGGTGTAAGTGGCCTGAGCAAGAGCCACAGACCCTGGTGTGGTGTAATTGGCCTCAATAGCAACTAATGCCCAGGTGTGGTGTAGGTGGCCTCAGCCAGCAGCCACAGGCCCTGGTGTGGTGTAAGTGGCCTCAGCCAGCAGCCACAGGCCCTGGTGTGGTGTAAGTGGCCTCAGCCAGAGCCACAGGCCCTGATGTGGTGTAAGTGGCCCCAGCCGGTCACTCAGGCCCTTGTGTGGTGTAGGTTGCATCAGCTAGCAGCACAAGACATTGGAAAAGAGCCAAAAGCAGTGTCGTTAATGTGCCCTCATTAATGGGCAGCTGCTTTTGGTCTTTTAATACACCCCTTCTCTGGATCAAAAGCGGTTCAATGACATGAAAATGAAAGGCTTACAGCACCAGGTATTCCCAGGCAGTCTCCCATCCAAGTACTAACCAAGCCCAGCCCTGCTTAGCTTCCGAGATCAGACGAGGTCGGGCGTGCTCAGGGTGGTATGGCCGTAAGCTGCTGGCTCCAGCACAATGTCTCAATTTATGGATTCAAGTGATTAGGTGGCAAGTACCTGAAGTTACGAAGACAATCCTATAACCATACCTGCATGTTTGCATAATACCCTAACCCAAAGGCTCAGTTTGGCATTTATCCAACAGCACAGGCCCTGGATTGTTGAAGATGGCCTCAGGAACCAGCACAGGGCCTGGTGTGTTGTACATGGCCACAGCAAGCAGCACAGGGCCTGGTTTGGTGAAGATGGCCTCGGCCAGAAGCGCAGGGCCTGGTGTGATGTGAGTGGCCTGAGCAAGAGCAACAGGCCTTGGTGTGGTGTAAGTGGCCTCAGCCAGCAGCCACAGGGCCTGGTGTGGTGTAAGTGGCCTCAGCCAGAAGCCACAGGCACTGGTGTGGTGTAAGTGGCCTCAGCCAGCAGCAAAAGGGCCCTGGTGTGGTGTAAGTGGCCTCAGCCAGCAGCCACAGGCCCTGGTGTGGTGTAGGTGGCCTCAGCCAGCAGCCACAGGCCCTGGTGTGGTGTAAGTGGCCTCAGCCAGCAGCCACAGGCCCTGGTGTGGTGTAAGTGGCCTCAGCCAGCAGCCACAGGCCCTGGTGTGGTGTAAGTGGCCTCAGCCAGTGCCACAGGCCCTGGTGTGGTGTAAGTGGCCTGAGCAAGAGCCACAGACCCTGGTGTGGTGTAATTGGCCTCAGCCAGCAGCCACAGGCCCTGGTGTGGTGTAAGTCGCCTCAGCTAGAAGACACAGGCACTGGTGTGGTGTAAGTGGCCTCAGCCAGCAGCAAAAGGGCCCTGGTGTGGTGTAAGTCGCCTCAGCCAGCAGCCACAGGCCCTGGTGTGGTGTAGGTGGCCTCAGCCAGCAGCCACAGGCCCTGGTGTGGTGTAAGTGGCCTCAATAGCAACTAAGGCCCTGGTGTGGTGTAAGTGGCTTCAGCCAGCAGCCACAGGCTCTGTTGTGGTGTAACTGGCCTCAGCCAGCAGCCACAGGCCCTGGTGTGGTGTAAGTGGCCTCAGCCAGAGCCACAGGCCCTGATGTGGTGTAAGTGGCCCCAGCCGGTCACTCAGGCCCTGGTGTGGTGTAGGTGGCATCAGCTAGCAGCACAAGACATTGGAAAAGAGCCAAAAGCAGTGTCGTTAATGTGCCCTCATTAATGGGCAGCTGCTTTTGGTCTTTTAATACACCCCTTCTCTGGATCAAAAGCGGTTCAATGACATGAAAATGAAAGGCTTACAGCACCAGGTATTCCCAGGCAGTCTCCCATCCAAGTACTAACCAAGCCCAGCCCTGCTTAGCTTCCGAGATCAGACGAGGTCGGGCGTGCTCAGGGTGGTATGGCCGTAAGCTGCTGGCTCCAGCACAATGTCTCAATTTATGGATTCAAGTGATTAGGTGGCAAGTACCTGAAGTTACGAAGACAATCCTATAACCATACCTGCATGTTTGCATAATACCCTAACCCAAAGGCTCAGTTTGGCATTTATCCAACAGCACAGGCCCTGGATTGTTGAAGATGGCCTCAGGAACCAGCACAGGGCCTGGTGTGTTGTACATGGCCACAGCAAGCAGCACAGGGCCTGGTTTGGTGAAGATGGCCTCGGCCAGAAGCGCAGGGCCTGGTGTGGTGTAAGTGGCCTCAGCCAGAAGCCACAGGCACTGGTGTGGTGTAAGTGGCCTCAGCCAGCAGCAAAAGGGCCCTGGTGTGGTGTAAGTGGCCTCAGCCAGCAGCCACAGGCCCTGGTGTGGTGTAGGTGGCCTCAGCCAGCAGCCACAGGCCCTGGTGTGGTGTAAGTGGCCTCAGCCAGCAGCCACAGGCCCTGGTGTGGTGTAAGTGGCCTCAGCCAGCAGCCACAGGCCCTGGTGTGGTGTAAGTGGCCTCAGCCAGTGCCACAGGCCCTGGTGTGGTGTAAGTGGCCTGAGCAAGAGCCACAGACCCTGGTGTGGTGTAATTGGCCTCAGCCAGCAGCCACAGGCCCTGGTGTGGTGTAAGTCACCTCAGCTAGAAGACACAGGCACTGGTGTGGTGTAAGTGGCCTCAGCCAGCAGCAAAAGGGCCCTGGTGTGGTGTAAGTCGCCTCAGCCAGCAGCCACAGGCCCTGGTGTGGTGTAGGTGGCCTCAGCCAGCAGCCACAGGCCCTGGTGTGGTGTAAGTGGCCTCAATAGCAACTAAGGCCCTGGTGTGGTGTAAGTGGCTTCAGCCAGCAGCCACAGGCCCTGTTGTGATGTAACTTGCCTGAGCAAGAGCCACAGACCCTGGTGTGGTGTAATTGGCCTCAATAGCAACTAATGCCCTGGTGTGGTGTAGGTGGCCTCAGCCAGCAGCCACAGGCCCTGGTGTGGTGTAAGTGGCCTCAGCCAGCAGCCACAGGCCCTGGTGTGGTGTAAGTGGCCTCAGCCAGAGCCACAGGCCCTGATGTGGTGTAAGTGGCCCCAGCCGGTCACTCAGGCCCTTGTGTGGTGTAGGTTGCATCAGCTAGCAGCACAAGACATTGGAAAAGAGCCAAAAGCAATGTCGTTAATGTGCCCTCATTAATGGGCAGATGCTTTTGGTCTTTTAATACACCCCTTCTCTGGATCAAAAGCGGTTCAATGACATGAAAATGAAAGGCTTACAGCACCAGGTATTCCCAGGCAGTCTCCCATCCAAGTACTAACCAAGCCCAGCCCTGCTTAGCTTCCGAGATCAGACGAGGTCGGGCGTGCTCAGGGTGGTATGGCCGTAAGCTGCTGGCCCCAGCACAATGTCTCAATTTATGGATTCAAGTGATTAGGTGGCAAGTACCTGAAGTTACGAAGACAATCCTATAACCATACCTGCATGTTTGCATAATACCCTAACCCAAAGGCTCAGTTTGGCATTTATCCAACAGCACAGGCCCTGGATTGTTGAAGATGGCCTCAAGAACCAGCACAGGACCTGGTGTGTTTTACATGGCCACAGCAAGCAGCACAGGGCCTGGTTTGGTGAAGATGGCCTCAGCAAGCAGCCACAGGCCCTGGTTTGGTGTAAGTGGCCTCAGCCAGCAGCCACAGGCCCTGGTGTGGTGTAAGTGGCCTCAGCCAGCAGCCACAGGCCCTGGTGTGGTCTAAGTGGCCTCAGCCAGTGCCACAGGCCCTGGTGTGGTGTAAGTGGCCTGAGCAAGAGCCACAGGCCCTGGTGTGGTGTAAGTGGCCTCAGCCAGCAGCCACAGGCCCTGGTGTGGTGTAAGTGGCCTGAGCAAGTGCCACAGGCCCTGGTGTGGTGTAAGTGGCCTAAGCCAGAGCCACAGGCCCTGGTGTGGTGTAAGTGGCCTCAATAGCAAATAAGGCCCTGGTGTGGTGTAAGTGGCCTGAGCAAGAACCACAGGGCCTGGTTTGGTGAAGATGGCCTCGGCCAGAAGCGCAGGGCCTGGTGTGATGTGAGTGGCCTGAGCAAGAGCCACAGGCCCTGGTGTGGTGTAAGTGGCCTCAGCCAGCAGCCACAGGCCCTGGTGTGGTGTAAGTCGCCTCAGCCAGAATCCACAGCCACTGGTGTGGTGTAAGTGGCCTCAGCCAGCAGCCACAGGCCCTGGTGTGGTGTAAGTGGCCTCAGCCAGTACCACAGGCCCTGGTGTGGTGTAAGTGGCCTGAGCAAGAGCCACAGACCCTGGTGTGGTGTAATTGGCCTCAGCCAGCAGCCACAGGCCCTGGTGTGGTGTAAGTGGCCTCAGCCAGAAGCCACAGGCACTGGTGTGGTGTAAGTGGCCTCAGCCAGCAGCCACAGGCCCTGGTGTGGTGTAAGTCGCCTCAGCCAGAAGCCACAGGCACTGGTGTGGTGTAAGTGGCCTCAGCCAGCAGCAAAAGGGCCCTGGTGTGGTGTAAGTGGCCTCAGCCAGCAGCCACAGGCCCTGGTGTTGTGTAGGTGGCCTCAGCCAGCAGCCACAGGCCCTGGTGTGGTGTAAGTGGCCTCAGCCAGCAGCCACAGGCCCTGGTGTGGTGTAAGTGGCCTCAGCCAGTGCCACAGGCCCTGGTGTGGTGTAAGTGGCCTGAGCAAGAGCCACAGACCCTGGTGTGGTGTAATTGGCCTCAGCCAGCAGCCACAGGCCCTGGTGTGGTGTAAGTCGCCTCAGCCAGAAGCCACAGGCACTGGTGTGGTGTAAGTGGCCTCAGCCAGCAGCAAAAGGGCCCTGGTGTGGTTTAAGTCGCCTCAGCCAGCAGCCACAGGCCCTGGTGTGGTGTAGGTGGCCTCAGCCAGCAGCCACAGGCCCTGGTGTGGTGTAAGTGGCCTCAGCCAGCAGCCACAGGCCCTGGTGTGGTGTAAGTGGCCTCAGCCAGTGCCACAGGCCCTGGTGTGGTGTAAGTGGCCTGAGCAAGAGCCAGAGGCCCTGGTGTGGTGTAAGTGGCCTGAGCAAGAGCCACAGGCCCTGGTGTGGTGTAAGTGGCCTGAGCAAGAGCCACAGACCCTGGTGTGGTGTAATTGGCCTCAATAGCAACTAATGCCCTGGTGTGGTGTATGTGGCCTCAGGCAGCAGCCACAGGCCCTGTTGTGATGTAACTTGCCTGAGCAAGAGCCACAGACCCTGGTGTGGTGTAATTGGCCTCAATAGCAACTAATGCCCTGGTGTGGTGTAGGTGGCCTCAGCCAGCAGCCACAGGCCCTGGTGTGGTGTAAGTGGCCTCAGCCAGCAGCCACAGGCCCTGGTGTGGTGTAAGTGGCCTCAGCCAGAGCCACAGGCCCTGATGTGGTGTAAGTGGCCCCAGCCGGTCACTCAGGCCCTTGTGTGGTGTAGGTTGCATCAGCTAGCAGCACAAGACATTGGAAAAGAGCCAAAAGCAGTGTCGTTAATGTGCCCTCATTAATGGGCAGCTGCTTTTGGTCTTTTAATACACCCCTTCTCTGGATCAAAAGCGGTTCAATGACATGAAAATGAAGGGCTTACAGCACCAGGTATTCCCAGGCAGTCTCCCATCCAAGTACTAACCAAGCCCAGCCCTGCTTAGCTTCCGAGATCAGACGAGGTCGGGCGTGCTCAGGGTGGTATGGCCGTAAGCTGCTGGCCCCAGCACAATGTCGCAATTTATGGATTCAAGTGATTAGGTGGCAAGTACCTGAAGTTACGAAGACAATCCTATAACCATACCTGCATGTTTGCATAATACCCTAACCCAAAGGCTCAGTTTGGCATTTATCCAACAGCACAGGCCCTGGATTGTTGAAGATGGCCTCAAGAACCAGCACAGGACCTGGTGTGTTTTACATGGCCACAGCAAGCAGCACAGGGCCTGGTTTGGTGAAGATGGCCTCAGCAAGCAGCCACAGGCCCTGGTTTGGTGTAAGTGGCCTCAGCCAGCAGCCACAGGCCCTGGTGTGGTCTAAGTGGCCTCAGTCAGTGCCACAGGCCCTGGTGTGGTGTAAGTGGCCTGAGCAAGAGCCACAGGCCCTGGTGTGGTGAAGATGGCCTTGGCCAGCAGCAAAAGGGCCCTGGTGTGGTCTAAGTGGCCTCAGCCAGCAGCCACAGGCCCTGGTGTGGTGTAGGTGGCCTCAGCCAGCAGCCACAGGCCCTGGTGTGGTGTAAGTGGCCTCAGCCAGCAGCCACAGGCCCTGGTGTGGTGTAAGTGGCCTCAGCCAGCAGCCACAGGCCCTGGTGTGGTGTAAGTGGCCTCAGCCAGTGCCACAGGCCCTGGTGTGGTGTAAGTGGCCTGAGCAAGAGCCACAGACCCTGGTGTGGTGTAATTGGCCTCAGCCAGCAGCCACAGGCCCTGGTGTGGTGTAAGTCGCCTCAGCCAGAAGCCACAGGCACTGGTGTGGTGTAAGTGGCCTCAGCCAGCAGCAAAAGGGCCCTGGTGTGGTGTAGGTGGCCTCAGCCAGCAGCCACAGGCCCTGGTGTGGTGTAAGTGGCCTCAGCCAGCAGCCACAGGCCCTGGTGTGGTGTAAGTGGCCTCAGCCAGCAGCCACAGGCCCTGGTGTGGTGTAAGTGGCCTCAGCCAGTGCCACAGGCCCTGGTGTGGTGTAAGTGGCCTGAGCAAGAGCCACAGGCCCTGGTGTGGTGTAAGTGGCCTGAGCAAGAGCCACAGACCCTGGTGTGGTGTAATTGGCCTCAATAGCAACTAATGCCCTGGTGTTGTGTAGGTGGCCTCAGCCAGCAGCCACAGGCCCTGGTGTGGTGTAAGTGGCCTCAGCCAGCAGCCACAGGCCCTGGTGTGGTGTAAGTGGCCTCAGCCAGAGCCACAGGCCCTGGTGTGGTGTAAGTGGCCTCAGCCAGTGCCACAGGCCCTGGTGTGGTGTAAGTGGCCTGAGCAAGAGCCACAGACCCTGGTGTGGTGTAATTGGCCTCAGCCAGCAGCCACAGGCCCTGGTGTGGTGTAAGTGGCCTCAGCCAGCAGCCACAGGCCCTGGTGTGGTGTAAGTGGCCTGAGCAAGAGCCACAGGCCCTGGTGTGGTGTAAGTGGCCTGAGCAAGAGCCACAGGCCCTGGTGTGGTGTAAGTGGCCTGAGCAAGAGCCACAGGCCCTGGTGTGGTGTAAGTGGCCTGAGCAAGAGCCACAGGCCCTGGTGTGGTGTAAGTGGCCTCAGCCAGCAGCCACAGGCCCTGGTGTGGTGTAAGTAGCCTCAGCCAGAAGCCACAGGCACTGGTGTGGTGTAAGTGGCCTCAGCCAGCAGCAAAAGGGCCCTGGTGTGGTGTAAGTCGCCTCAGCCAGCAGCCACAGGCCCTGGTGTGGTGTAGGTGGCCTCAGCCAGCAGCCACAGGCCCTGGTGTGGTGTAAGTGGCCTCAGCCAGTGCCACAGGCCCTGGTGTGGTGTAAGTGGCCTGAGCAAGAGCCACAGACCCTGGTGTGGTGTAATTGGCCTCAATAGCAACTAAGGCCCTGGTGTGGTGTATGTGGCCTCAGGCAGCAGCCACAGGCCCTGTTGTGATGTAACTTGCCTGAGCAAGAGCCACAGACCCTGGTGTGGTGTAATTGGCCTCAATAGCAACTAATGCCCTGGTGTGGTGTAGGTGGCCTCAGCCAGCAGCCACAGGCCCTGGTGTGGTGTAAGTGGCCTCAGCCAGCAGCCACAGGCCCTGGTGTTGTGTAAGTGGCCTCAGCCAGAGCCACAGGCCCTGATGTGGTGTAAGTGGCCCCAGCCGGTCACTCAGGCCCTGGTGTGGTGTAGGTGGCATCAGCTAGCAGCACAAGACATTGGAAAAGAGCCAAAAGCAATGTCATTAATGTGCCCTCATTAATGGGGAGCTGCTTTTGGTCTTTTAATACACCCCTTCTCTGGATCAAAAGCGGTTCAATGACATGAAAATGAAAGGCTTACAGCACCAGGTATTCCCAGGCAGTCTCCCATCCAAGTACTAACCAAGCCCAGCCCTGCTTAGCTTCCGAGATCAGACGAGGTCGGGCGTGCTCAGGGTGGTATGGCCGTAAGCTGCTGGCCCCAGCACAATGTCTCAATTTATGGATTCAAGTGATTAGGTGGCAAGTACCTGAAGTTACGAAGACAATCCTATAACCATACCTGCATGTTTGCATAATACCCTAACCCAAAGGCTCAGTTTGGCATTTATCCAACAGCACAGGCCCTGGATTGTTGAAGATGGCCTCAAGAACCAGCACAGGACCTGGTGTGTTTTACATGGCCACAGCAAGCAGCACAGGGCCTGGTTTGGTGAAGATGGCCTCAGCAAGCAGCCACAGGCCCTGGTTTGGTGTAAGTGGCCTCAGCCAGCAGCCACAGGCCCTGGTGTGGTCTAAGTGGCCTCAGCCAGTGCCACAGGCCCTGGTGTGGTGTAAGTGGCCTGAGCAAGAGCCACAGGCCCTGGTGTGGTGTAAGTGGCCTCAGCCAGCAGCCACAGGCCCTGGTGTGGTGTAAGTGGCCTGAGCAAGTGCCACAGGCCCTGGTGTGGTGTAAGTGGCCTAAGCCAGAGCCACAGGCCCTGGTGTGGTGTAAGTGGCCTCAATAGCAAATAAGGCCCTGGTGTGGTGTAAGTGGCCTGAGCAAGAACCACAGGGCCTGGTTTGGTGAAGATGGCCTCGGCCAGAAGCGCAGGGCCTGGTGTGATGTGAGTGGCCTGAGCAAGAGCCACAGGCCCTGGTGTGGTGTAAGTGGCCTCAGCCAGCAGCCACAGGCCCTGGTGTGGTGTAAGTCGCCTCAGCCAGAATCCACAGCCACTGGTGTGGTGTAAGTGGCCTCAGCCAGCAGCCACAGGCCCTGGTGTGGTGTAAGTGGCCTCAGCCAGTGCCACAGGCCCTGGTGTGGTGTAAGTGGCCTGAGCAAGAGCCACAGACCCTGGTGTGGTGTAATTGGCCTCAGCCAGCAGCCACAGGCCCTGGTGTGGTGTAAGTGGCCTCAGCCAGAAGCCACAGGCACTGGTGTGGTGTAAGTGGCCTCAGCCAGCAGCCACAGGCCCTGGTGTGGTGTAAGTCGCCTCAGCCAGAAGCCACAGGCACTGGTGTGGTGTAAGTGGCCTCAGCCAGCAGCAAAAGGGCCCTGGTGTGGTGTAAGTGGCCTCAGCCAGCAGCCACAGGCCCTGGTGTGGTGTAGGTGGCCTCAGCCAGCAGCCACAGGCCCTGGTGTGGTGTAAGTGGCCTCAGCCAGCAGCCACAGGCCCTGGTGTGGTGTAAGTGGCCTGAGCAAGAGCCACAGACCCTGGTGTGGTGTAATTGGCCTCAGCCAGCAGCCACAGGCCCTGGTGTGGTGTAAGTCGCCTCAGCCAGAAGCCACAGGCACTGGTGTGGTGTAAGTGGCCTCAGCCAGCAGCAAAAGGGCCCTGGTGTGGTTTAAGTCGCCTCAGCCAGCAGCCACAGGCCCTGGTGTGGTGTAGGTGGCCTCAGCCAGCAGCCACAGGCCCTGGTGTGGTGTAAGTGGCCTCAGCCAGCAGCCACAGGCCCTGGTGTGGTGTAAGTGGCCTCAGCCAGCAGCCACAGGCCCTGGTGTGGTGTAAGTGGCCTCAGCCAGTGCCACAGGCCCTGGTGTGGTGTAAGTGGCCTGAGCAAGAGCCAGAGGCCCTGGTGTGGTGTAAGTGGCCTGAGCAAGAGCCACAGACCCTGGTGTGGTGTAATTGGCCTCAATAGCAACTAATGCCCTGGTGTGGTGTAGGTGGCCTCAGCCAGCAGCCACAGGCCCTGGTGTGGTGTAAGTGGCCTCAGCCAGCAGCCACAGGCCCTGGTGTGGTGTAAGTGGCCTCAACCAGAGCCACAGGCCCTGATGTGGTGTAAGTGGCCCCAGCCGGTCACTCAGGCCCTTGTGTGGTGTAGGTTGCATCAGCTAGCAGCACAAGACATTGGAAAAGAGCCAAAAGCAGTGTCGTTAATGTGCCCTCATTAATGGGCAGCTGCTTTTGGTCTTTCAATACACCCCTTCTCTGGATCAAAAGCGGTTCAATGACATGAAAATGAAAGGCTTACAGCACCAGGTATTCCCAGGCAGTCTCCCATCCAAGTACTAACCAAGCCCAGCCCTGCTTAGCTTCCGAGATCAGACGAGGTCGGGCGTGCTCAGGGTGGTATGGCCGTAAGCTGCTGGCTCCAGCACAATGTCTCAATTTATGGATTCAAGTGATTAGGTGGCAAGTACCTGAAGTTACGAAGACAATCCTATAACCATACCTGCATGTTTGCATAATACCCTAACCCAAAGGCTCAGTTTGGCATTTATCCAACAGCACAGGCCCTGGATTGTTGAAGATGGCCTCAGGAACCAGCACAGGGCCTGGTGTGTTGTACATGGCCACAGCAAGCAGCACAGGGCCTGGTTTGGTGAAGATGGCCTCGGCCAGAAGCGCAGGGCCTGGTGTGATGTGAGTGGCCTGAGCAAGAGCAACAGGCCTTGGTGTGGTGTAAGTGGCCTCAACCAGCAGCCACAGGCCCTGGTGTGGTGTAAGTCGCCTCAGCCAGAAGCCACAGGCACTGGTGTGGTGTAAGTGGCCTCAGCCAGCAGCAAAAGGGCCCTGGTGTGGTGTAAGTGGCCTCAGCCAGCAGCCACAGGCCCTGGTGTGGTGTAGGTGGCCTCAGCCAGCAGCCACAGGCCCTGGTGTGGTGTAAGTGGCCTCAGCCAGCAGCCACAGGCACTGGTGTGGTGTAAGTGGCCTCAGCCAGCAGCAAAAGGGCCCTGGTGTGGTGTAAGTGGCCTCAGCCAGCAGCCACAGGCCCTGGTGTGGTGTAGGTGGCCTCAGCCAGCAGCCACAGGCCCTGGTGTGGTGTAAGTGGCCTCAGCCAGCAGCCACAGGCCCTGGTGTGGTGTAAGTGGCCTCAGCCAATGCCACAGGCCCTGGTGTGGTGTAAGTGGCCTGAGCAAGAGCCACAGACCCTGGTGTGGTGTAATTGGCCTCAGCCAGCAGCCACAGGTCCTGGTGTGGTGTAAGTCGCCTCAGCCAGCAGCCACAGGCCCTGGTGTGGTGTAGGTGGCCTCAGCCAGCAGCCACAGGCCCTGGTGTGGTGTAAGTGGCCTCAGCCAGTGCCACAGGCCCTGGTGTGGTGTAAGTGGCCTGAGCAAGAGCCACAGACCCTGGTGTGGTGTAATTGGCCTCAATAGCAACTAAGGCCCTGGTGTGGTGTATGTGGCCTCAGGCAGCAGCCACAGGCCCTGTTGTGATGTAACTTGCCTGAGCAAGAGCCACAGACCCTGGTGTGGTGTAATTGGCCTCAATAGCAACTAATGCCCTGGTGTGGTGTAGGTGGCCTCAGCCAGCAGCCACAGGCCCTGGTGTGGTGTAAGTGGCCTCAGCCAGCAGCCACAGGCCCTGGTGTGGTGTAAGTGGCCTCAGCCAGAGCCACAGGCCCTGATGTGGTGTAAGTGGCCCCAGCCGGTCACTCAGGCCCTTGTGTGGTGTAGGTTGCATCAGCTAGCAGCACAAGACATTGGAAAAGAGCCAAAAGCAATGTCGTTAATGTGCCCTCATTAATGGGCAGATGCTTTTGGTCTTTTAATACACCCCTTCTCTGGATCAAAAGCGGTTCAATGACATGAAAATGAAAGGCTTACAGCACCAGGTATTCCCAGGCAGTCTCCCATCCAAGTACTAACCAAGCCCAGCCCTGCTTAGCTTCCGAGATCAGACGAGGTCGGGCGTGCTCAGGGTGGTATGGCCGTAAGCTGCTGGCCCCAGCACAATGTCTCAATTTATGGATTCAAGTGATTAGGTGGCAAGTACCTGAAGTTACGAAGACAATCCTATAACCATACCTGCATGTTTGCATAATACCCTAACCCAAAGGCTCAGTTTGGCATTTATCCAACAGCACAGGCCCTGGATTGTTGAAGATGGCCTCAAGAACCAGCACAGGACCTGGTGTGTTTTACATGGCCACAGCAAGCAGCACAGGGCCTGGTTTGGTGAAGATGGCCTCAGCAAGCAGCCACAGGCCCTGGTTTGGTGTAAGTGGCCTCAGCCAGCAGCCACAGGCCCTGGTGTGGTGTAAGTGGCCTCAGCCAGCAGCCACAGGCCCTGGTGTGGTCTAAGTGGCCTCAGCCAGTGCCACAGGCCCTGGTGTGGTGTAAGTGGCCTGAGCAAGAGCCACAGGCCCTGGTGTGGTGTAAGTGGCCTCAGCCAGCAGCCACAGGCCCTGGTGTGGTGTAAGTGGCCTGAGCAAGTGCCACAGGCCCTGGTGTGGTGTAAGTGGCCTAAGCCAGAGCCACAGGCCCTGGTGTGGTGTAAGTGGCCTCAATAGCAAATAAGGCCCTGGTGTGGTGTAAGTGGCCTGAGCAAGAACCACAGGGCCTGGTTTGGTGAAGATGGCCCCGGCCAGAAGCGCAGGGCCTGGTGTGATGTGATTGGCCTGAGCAAGAGCCACAGGCCCTGGTGTGGTGTAAGTGGCCTCAGCCAGCAGCCACAGGCCCTGGTGTGGTGTAAGTCGCCTCAGCCAGAATCCACAGCCACTGGTGTGGTGTAAGTGGCCTCAGCCAGCAGCCACAGGCCCTGGTGTGGTGTAAGTGGCCTCAGCCAGTGCCACAGGCCCTGGTGTGGTGTAAGTGGCCTGAGCAAGAGCCACAGACCCTGGTGTGGTGTAATTGGCCTCAGCCAGCAGCCACAGGCCCTGGTGTGGTGTAAGTGGCCTCAGCCAGCAGCCACAGGCCCTGGTGTGGTGTAAGTGGCCTCAGCCAGCAGCCACAGGCCCTGGTGTGGTGTAAGTGGCCTCAGCCAGCAGCAAAAGGGCCCTGGTGTGGTGTAAGTGGCCTCAGCCAGCAGCCACAGGCCCCGGTGTGGTGTAGGTGGCCTCAGCCAGCAGCCACAGGCCCTGGTGTGGTGTAAGTGGCCTCAGCCAGTGCCACAGGCCCTGGTGTGGTGTAAGTGGCCTGAGCAAGAGCCACAGGCCCTGGTGTGGTGTAAGTGGCCTGAGCAAGAGCCACAGACCCTGGTGTGGTGTAATTGGCCTCAATAGCAACTAATGCCCTGGTGTGGTGTAAGTGGCCTCAGCCAGTGCCACAGGCCCTGGTGTGGTGTAAGTGGCCTGAGCAAGAGCCACAGGCCCTGGTGTGGTGTAAGTGGCCTCAGCCAGCAGCCACAGGCCCTGGTGTGGTGTAAGGAGCCTCAGCCAGAAGCCACAGGCACTGGTGTGGTGTAAGTGGCCTCAGCCAGCAGCAAAAGGGCCCTGGTGTGGTGTAAGTGGCCTCAGCCAGCAGCCACAGGCCCTGGTGTGGTGTAGGTGGCCTCAGCCAGCAGCCACAGGCCCTGGTGTGGTGTAAGTGGCCTCAGCCAGTGCCACAGGCCCTGGTGTGGTGTAAGTGGCCTGAGCAAGAGCCACAGACCCTGGTGTGGTGTAATTGGCCTCAATAGCAACTAAGGCCCTGGTGTGGTGTATGTGGCCTCAGGCAGCAGCCACAGGCCCTGTTGTGATGTAACTTGCCTGAGCAAGAGCCACAGACCCTGGTGTGGTGTAATTGGCCTCAATAGCAACTAATGCCCTGGTGTGGTGTAGGTGGCCTCAGCCAGCAGCCACAGGCCCTGGTGTGGTGTAAGTGGCCTCAGCCAGCAGCCACAGGCCCTGGTGTGGTGTAAGTGGCCTCAGCCAGAGCCACAGGCCCTGATGTGGTGTAAGTGGCCCCAGCCGGTCACTCAGGCCCTTGTGTGGTGTAGGTTGCATCAGCTAGCAGCACAAGACATTGGAAAAGAGCCAAAAGCAATGTCGTTAATGTGCCCTCATTAATGGGCAGATGCTTTTGGTCTTTTAATACACCCCTTCTCTGGATCAAAAGCGGTTCAATGACATGAAAATGAAAGGCTTACAGCACCAGGTATTCCCAGGCAGTCTCCCATCCAAGTACTAACCAAGCCCAGCCCTGCTTAGCTTCCGAGATCAGACGAGGTCGGGCGTGCTCAGGGTGGTATGGCCGTAAGCTGCTGGCTCCAGCACAATGTCTCAATTTATGGATTCAAGTGATTAGGTGGCAAGTACCTGAAGTTACGAAGACAATCCTATAACCATACCTGCATGTTTGCATAATACCCTAACCCAAAGGCTCAGTTTGGCATTTATCCAACAGCACAGGCCCTGGATTGTTGAAGATGGCCTCAGGAACCAGCACAGGGCCTGGTGTGTTGTACATGGCCACAGCAAGCAGCACAGGGCCTGGTTTGGTGAAGATGGCCTCGGCCAGAAGCGCAGGGCCTGGTGTGATGTGAGTGGCCTGAGCAAGAGCAACAGGCCTTGGTGTGGTGTAAGTGGCCTCAGCCAGCAGCCACAGGCCCTGGTGTGGTGTAAGTGGCCTCAGCCAGAAGCCACAGGCACTGGTGTGGTGTAAGTGGCCTCAGCCAGCAGCAAAAGGGCCCTGGTGTGGTGTAAGTGGCCTCAGCCAGCAGCCACAGGCCCTGGTGTGGTGTAGGTGGCCTCAGCCAGCAGCCACAGGCCCTGGTGTGGTGTAAGTGGCCTCAGCCAGCAGCCACAGGCCCTGGTGTGGTGTAAGTGGCCTCAGCCAGCAGCCACAGGCCCTGGTGTGGTGTAAGTGGCCTCAGCCAGCAGCAAAAGGGCCCTGGTGTGGTGTAAGTGGCCTCAGCCAGCAGCCACAGGCCCCGGTGTGGTGTAGGTGGCCTCAGCCAGCAGCCACAGGCCCTGGTGTGGTGTAAGTGGCCTCAGCCAGTGCCACAGGCCCTGGTGTGGTGTAAGTGGCCTGAGCAAGAGCCACAGGCCCTGGTGTGGTGTAAGTGGCCTGAGCAAGAGCCACAGACCCTGGTGTGGTGTAATTGGCCTCAATAGCAACTAATGCCCTGGTGTGGTGTAGGTGGCCTCAGCCAGCAGCCACAGGCCCTGGTGTGGTGTAAGTGGCCTCAGCCAGCAGCCACAGGCCCTGGTGTGGTGTAAGTGGCCTCAGCCAGAGCCACAGGCCCTGATGTGGTGTAAGTGGCCCCAGCCGGTCACTCAGGCCCTGGTGTGGTGTAGGTGGCATCAGCTAGCAGCACAAGACATTGGAAAAGAGCCAAAAGCAATGTCGTTAATGTGCCCTCATTAATGGGGAGCTGCTTTTGGTCTTTTAATACACCCCTTCTCTGGATCAAAAGCGGTTCAATGACATGAAAATGAAAGGCTTACAGCACCAGGTATTCCCAGGAAGTCTCCCATCCAAGTACTAACCAAGCCCAGCCCTGCTTAGCTTCCGAGATCAGACGAGGTCGGGCGTGCTCAGGGTGGTATGGCCGTAAGCTGCTGGCTCCAGCACAATGTCTCAATTTATGGATTCAAGTGATTAGGTGGCAAGTACCTGAAGTTACGAAGACAATCCTATAACCATACCTGCATGTTTGCATAGTACCCTAACCCAAAGGCTCAGTTTGGCATTTATCCAACAGCACAGGCCCTGGATTGTTGAAGATGGCCTCAGGAACCAGCACAGGGCCTGGTGTGTTGTACATGGCCACAGCAAGCAGCACAGGGCCTGGTTTGGTGAAGATGGCCTCGGCCAGAAGCGCAGGGCCTGGTGTGATGTGAGTGGCCTGAGCAAGAGCAACAGGCCTTGGTGTGGTGTAAGTGGCCTCAGCCAGCAGCCACAGGCCCTGGTGTGGTGTAAGTCGCCTCAGCCAGAAGCCACAGGCACTGGTGTGGTGTAAGTGGCCTCAGCCAGCAGCAAAAGGGCCCTGGTGTGGTGTAAGTGGCCTCAGCCAGCAGCCACAGGCCCTGGTGTGGTGTAGGTGGCCTCAGCCAGCAGCCACAGGCCCTGGTGTGGTGTAAGTGGCCTCAGCCAGCAGCCACAGGCCCTGGTGTGGTGTAAGTGGCCTCAGCCAGCAGCCACAGGCCCTGGTGTGGTGTAAGTGGCCTCAGCCAGTGCCACAGGCCCTGGTGTGGTGTAAGTGGCCTGAGCAAGAGCCACAGACCCTGGTGTGGTGTAATTGGCCTCAGCCAGCAGCCACAGGCCCTGGTGTGGTGTAAGTCGCCTCAGCTAGAAGACACAGGCACTGGTGTGGTGTAAGTGGCCTCAGCCAGCAGCAAAAGGGCCCTGGTGTGGTGTAAGTCGCCTCAGCCAGCAGCCACAGGCCCTGGTGTGGTGTAGGTGGCCTCAGCCAGCAGCCACAGGCCCTGGTGTGGTGTAAGTGGCCTCAATAGCAACTAAGGCCCTGGTGTGGTGTAAGTGGCTTCAGCCAGCAGCCACAGGCTCTGTTGTGGTGTAACTGGCCTCAGCCAGCAGCAAAAGGGCCCTGGTGTGGTGTAAGTGGCCTCAGCCAGAGCCACAGGCCCTGATGTGGTGTAAGTGGCCCCAGCCGGTCACTCAGGCCCTGGTGTGGTGTAGGTGGCATCAGCTAGCAGCACAAGACATTGGAAAAGAGCCAAAAGCAGTGTCGTTAATGTGCCCTCATTAATGGGCAGCTGCTTTTGGTCTTTTAATACACCCCTTCTCTGGATCAAAAGCGGTTCAATGACATGAAAATGAAAGGCTTACAGCACCAGGTATTCCCAGGCAGTCTCCCATCCAAGTACTAACCAAGCCCAGCCCTGCTTAGCTTCCGAGATCAGACGAGGTCGGGCGTGCTCAGGGTGGTATGGCCGTAAGCTGCTGGCTCCAGCACAATGTCTCAATTTATGGATTCAAGTGATTAGGTGGCAAGTACCTGAAGTTACGAAGACAATCCTATAACCATACCTGCATGTTTGCATAATACCCTAACCCAAAGGCTCAGTTTGGCATTTATCCAACAGCACAGGCCCTGGATTGTTGAAGATGGCCTCAGGAACCAGCACAGGGCCTGGTGTGTTGTACATGGCCACAGCAAGCAGCACAGGGCCTGGTTTGGTGAAGATGGCCTCGGCCAGAAGCGCAGGGCCTGGTGTGATGTGAGTGGCCTGAGCAAGAGCAACAGGCCTTGGTGTGGTGTAAGTGGCCTCAGCCAGCAGCCACAGGCCCTGGTGTGGTGTAGGTGGCCTCAGCCAGCAGCCACAGGCCCTGGTGTGGTGTAAGTGGCCTCAGCCAGCAGCCACAGGCCCTGGTGTGGTGTAAGTGGCCTCAGCCAGTGCCACAGGCCCTGGTGTGGTGTAAGTGGCCTGAGCAAGAGCCACAGACCCTGGTGTGGTGTAATTGGCCTCAGCCAGCAGCCACAGGCCCTGGTGTGGTGTAAGTCGCCTCAGCCAGAAGCCACAGGCACTGGTGTGGTGTAAGTGGCCTCAGCCAGCAGCAAAAGGGCCCTGGTGTGGTTTAAGTCGCCTCAGCCAGCAGCCACAGGCCCTGGTGTGGTGTAGGTGGCCTCAGCCAGCAGCCACAGGCCCTGGTGTGGTGTAAGTGGCCACAGCAAGCAGCACAGGGCCTGGTTTGGTGAAGATGGCCTCGGCCAGAAGCGCAGGGCCTGGTGTGATGTGAGTGGCCTGAGCAAGAGCCACAGGCCTTGGTGTGGTGTAAGTGGCCTCAGCCAGCAGCCACAGGCCCTGGTGTGGTGTAAGTCGCCTCAGCCAGAAGCCACAGGCACTGGTGTGGTGTAAGTGGCCTCAGCCAGCAGCAAAAGGGCCCTGGTGTGGTGTAAGTGGCCTCAGCCAGCAGCCACAGGCCCTGGTGTGGTGTAGGTGGCTTCAGCCAGCAGCCACAGGCCCTGGTGTGGTGTAAGTGGCCTCAGCCAGCAGCCACAGGCCCTGGTGTGGTGTAAGTGGCCTCAGCCAGTGCCACAGGCCCTGGTGTGGTGTAAGTGGCCTGAGCAAGTGCCACAGGCCCTGGTGTGGTGTAAGTGGCCTGAGCAAGAGCCACAGACCCTGGTGTGGTGTAATTGGCCTCAATAGCAACTAATGCCCTGGTGTGGTGTAGGTGGCCTCAGGCAGCAGCCACAGGCCCTGGTGTGGTGTAAGTGGCCTCAGCCAGCAGCCACAGGCCCTGGTGTGGTGTAAGTGGCCTCAGCCAGAGCCACAGGCCCTGATGTGGTGTAAGTGGCCCCAGCCGGTCACTCAGGCCCTTGTGTGGTGTAGGTTGCATCAGCTAGCAGCACAAGACATTGGAAAAGAGCCAAAAGCAGTGTCGTTAATGTGCCCTCATTAATGGGCAGCTGCTTTTGGTCTTTTAATACACCCCTTCTCTGGATCAAAAGCGGTTCAATGACATGAAAATGAAAGGCTTACAGCACCAGGTATTCCCAGGCAGTCTCCCATCCAAGTACTAACCAAGCCCAGCCCTGCTTAGCTTACGAGATCAGACGAGGTCGGGCGTGCTCAGGGTGGTATGGCCGTAAGCTGCTGGCGACAGCACAATGTCTCAATTTATGGATTCAAGTGATTAGGTGGCAAGTACCTGAAGTTACGAAGACAATCCTATAACCATACCTGCATGTTTGCATAATACCCTAACCCAAAGGCTCAGTTTGGCATTTATCCAACAGCACAGGCCCTGGATTGTTGAAGATGGCCTCAGGGACCAGCACAGGGCCTGGTGTGTTGTACATGGCCACAGCAAGCAGCACAGGGCCTGGTTTGGTGAAGATGGCCTCGGCCAGAAGCGCAGGGCCTGGTGTGATGTGAGTGGCCTGAGCAAGAGCAACAGGCCTTGGTGTGGTGTAAGTGGCCTCAGCCAGCAGCCACAGACCCTGGTGTGGTGTAAGTCGCCTCAGCCAGAAGCCACAGGCACTGGTGTGGTGTAAGTGGCCTCAGCCAGCAGCAAAAGGGCCCTGGTGTGGTGTAAGTGGCCTCAGCCAGCAGCCACAGGCCCTGGTGTGGTGTAGGTGGCCTCAGCCAGCAGCCACAGGCCCTGGTGTGGTGTAAGTGGCCTCAGCCAGCAGCCACAGGCCCTGGTGTGGTGTAAGTGGCCTCAGCCAGCAGCCACAGGCCCTGGTGTGGTGTAAGTGGCCTCAGCCAGTGCCACAGGCCCTGGTGTGGTGTAAGTGGCCTGAGCAAGAGCCACAGACCCTGGTGTGGTGTAATTGGCCTCAGCCAGCAGCCACAGGCCCTGGTGTGGTGTAAGTCGCCTCAGCTAGAAGACACAGGCACTGGTGTGGTGTAAGTGGCCTCAGCCAGCAGCAAAAGGGCCCTGGTGTGGTGTAAGTCGCCTCAGCCAGCAGCCACAGGCCCTGGTGTGGTGTAGGTGGCCTCAGCCAGCAGCCACACGCCCTGGTGTGGTGTAAGTGGCCTCAGCCAGCAGCCACAGGCCCTGGTGTGGTGTAAGTGGCCTCAGCCAGCAGCCACAGGCCCTGGTGTGGTGTAAGTCGCCTCAGCCAGAAGCCACAGGCACTGGTGTGGTGTAAGTGGCCTCAGCCAGCAGCAAAAGGGCCCTGGTGTGGTGTAAGTCGCCTCAGCCAGCAGCCACAGGCCCTGGTGTGGTGTAGGTGGCCTCAGCCAGCAGCCACAGGCCCTGGTGTGGTGTAAGTGGCCTCAGCCAGTGCCACAGGCCCTGGTGTGGTGTAAGTGGCCTGAGCAAGAGCCACAGGCCCTGGTGTGGTGTAAGTGGCCTCAGCCAGTGCCACAGGCCCTGGTGTGGTGTAATTGGCCTCAGCCAGCAGCCACAGGCCCTGGTGTGGTGTAGGTGGCCTCAGCCAGCAGCCACAGGCCCTGGTGTGGTGTAAGTGGCCTCAGCCAGCAGCCACAGGCCCTGGTGTGGTGTAAGTGGCCTCAGCCAGAGCCACAGGCCCTGATGTGGTGTAAGTGGCCCCAGCCGGTCACTCAGGCCCTTGTGTGGTGTAGGTTGCATCAGCTAGCAGCACAAGACATTGGAAAAGAGCCAAAAGCAGTGTCGTTAATGTGCCCTCATTAATGGGCAGCTGCTTTTGGTCTTTTAATACACCCCTTCTCTGGATCAAAAGCGGTTCAATGACATGGAAATGAAAGGCTTACAGCACCAGGTATTCCCAGGTAGTCTCCCATCCAAGTACTAACCAAGCCCAGCCCTGCTTAGCTTCCGAGATCAGACGAGGTCGGGCGTGCTCAGGGTGGTATGGCCGTAAGCTGCTGGCTCCAGCACAATGTCTCAATTTATGGATTCAAGTGATTAGGTGGCAAGTACCTGAAGTTACGAAGACAATCCTATAACCATACCTGCATGTTTGCATAATACCCTAACCCAAAGGCTCAGTTTGGCATTTATCCAACAGCACAGGCCCTGGATTGTTGAAGATGGCCTCAGGAACCAGCACAGGGCCTGGTGTGTTGTACATGGCCACAGCAAGCAGCACAGGGCCTGGTTTGGTGAAGATGGCCTCGGCCAGAAGCGCAGGGCCTGGTGTGATGTGAGTGGCCTGAGCAAGAGCAACAGGCCTTGGTGTGGTGTAAGTGGCCTCAGCCAGCAGCCACAGGCCCTGGTGTGGTGTAAGTCGCCTCAGCCAGAAGCCACAGGCACTGGTGTGGTGTAAGTGGCCTCAGCCAGCAGCAAAAGGGCCCTGGTGTGGTGTAAGTGGCCTCAGCCAGCAGCCACAGGCCCTGGTGTGGTGTAGGTGGCCTCAGCCAGCAGCCACAGGCCCTGGTGTGGTGTAAGTGGCCTCAGCCAGCAGCCACAGGCCCTGGTGTGGTGTAAGTGGCCTCAGCCAGTGCCACAGGCCCTGGTGTGGTGTAAGTGGCCTGAGCAAGAGCCACAGACCCTGGTGTGGTGTTATTGGCCTCAGCCAGCAGCCACAGGCCCTGGTGTGGTGTAAGTCGCCTCAGCCAGAAGCCACAGGCACTGGTGTGGTGTAAGTGGCCTCAGCCAGCAGCAAAAGGGCCCTGGTGTGGTTTAAGTCGCCTCAGCCAGCAGCCACAGGCCCTGGTGTGGTGTAGGTGGCCTCAGCCAGCAGCCACAGGCCCTGGTGTGGTGTAAGTGGCCACAGCAAGCAGCCACAGGCCCTGGTGTGGTGTAAGTGGCCTCAGCCAGCAGCCACAGGCCCTGGTGTGGTGTAGGTGGCCTCAGCCAGCAGCCACAGGCCCTGGTGTGGTGTAAGTGGCCTCAGCCAGTGCCACAGGCCCTGGTGTGGTGTAAGTGGCCTGAGCAAGAGCCACAGGCCCTGGTGTGGTGTAAGTGGCCTCAGCCAGTGCCACAGGCCCTGGTGTGGTGTAATTGGCCTCAGCCAGCAGCCACAGGCCCTGGTGTGGTGTAAGTCGCCTCAGCTAGAAGACACAGGCACTGGTGTGGTGTAAGTGGCCTCAGCCAGCAGCAAAAGGGCCCTGGTGTGGTGTAAGTCGCCTCAGCCAGCAGCCACAGGCCCTGGTGTGGTGTAGGTGGCCTCAGCCAGCAGCCACACGCCCTGGTGTGGTGTAAGTGGCCTCAGCCAGCAGCCACAGGCCCTGGTGTGGTGTAAGTGGCCTCAGCCAGCAGCCACAGGCCCTGGTGTGGTGTAAGTCGCCTCAGCCAGAAGCCACAGGCACTGGTGTGGTGTAAGTGGCCTCAGCCAGCAGCAAAAGGGCCCTGGTGTGGTGTAAGTCGCCTCAGCCAGCAGCCACAGGCCCTGGTGTGGTGTAGGTGGCCTCAGCCAGCAGCCACAGGCCCTGGTGTGGTGTAAGTGGCCTCAGCCAGTGCCACAGGCCCTGGTGTGGTGTAAGTGGCCTGAGCAAGAGCCACAGGCCCTGGTGTGGTGTAAGTGGCCTCAGCCAGTGCCACAGGCCCTGGTGTGGTGTAATTGGCCTCAGCCAGCAGCCACAGGCCCTGGTGTGGTGTAGGTGGCCTCAGCCAGCAGCCACAGGCCCTGGTGTGGTGTAAGTGGCCTCAGCCAGCAGCCACAGGCCCTGGTGTGGTGTAAGTGGCCTCAGCCAGAGCCACAGGCCCTGATGTGGTGTAAGTGGCCCCAGCCGGTCACTCAGGCCCTTGTGTGGTGTAGGTTGCATCAGCTAGCAGCACAAGACATTGGAAAAGAGCCAAAAGCAGTGTCGTTAATGTGCCCTCATTAATGGGCAGCTGCTTTTGGTCTTTTAATACACCCCTTCTCTGGATCAAAAGCGGTTCAATGACATGAAAATGAAAGGCTTACAGCACCAGGTATTCCCAGGTAGTCTCCCATCCAAGTACTAACCAAGCCCAGCCCTGCTTAGCTTCCGAGATCAGACGAGGTCGGGCGTGCTCAGGGTGGTATGGCCGTAAGCTGCTGGCTCCAGCACAATGTCTCAATTTATGGATTCAAGTGATTAGGTGGCAAGTACCTGAAGTTACGAAGACAATCCTATAACCATACCTGCATGTTTGCATAATACCCTAACCCAAAGGCTCAGTTTGGCATTTATCCAACAGCACAGGCCCTGGATTGTTGAAGATGGCCTCAGGAACCAGCACAGGGCCTGGTGTGTTGTACATGGCCACAGCAAGCAGCACAGGGCCTGGTTTGGTGAAGATGGCCTCGGCCAGAAGCGCAGGGCCTGGTGTGATGTGAGTGGCCTGAGCAAGAGCAACAGGCCTTGGTGTGGTGTAAGTGGCCTCAGCCAGCAGCCACAGGCCCTGGTGTGGTGTAAGTCGCCTCAGCCAGAAGCCACAGGCACTGGTGTGGTGTAAGTGGCCTCAGCCAGCAGCAAAAGGGCCCTGGTGTGGTGTAAGTGGCCTCAGCCAGCAGCCACAGGCCCTGGTGTGGTGTAGGTGGCCTCAGCCAGCAGCCACAGGCCCTGGTGTGGTGTAAGTGGCCTCAGCCAGCAGCCACAGGCCCTGGTGTGGTGTAAGTGGCCTCAGCCAGCAGCCACAGGCCCTGGTGTGGTGTAAGTGGCCTCAGCCAGTGCCACAGGCCCTGGTGTGGTGTAAGTGGCCTGAGCAAGAGCCACAGACCCTGGTGTGGTGTAATTGGCCTCAGCCAGCAGCCACAGGCCCTGGTGTGGTGTAAGTCGCCTCAGCTAGAAGACACAGGCACTGGTGTGGTGTAAGTGGCCTCAGCCAGCAGCAAAAGGGCCCTGGTGTGGTGTAAGTCGCCTCAGCCAGCAGCCACAGGCCCTGGTGTGGTGTAGGTGGCCTCAGCCAGCAGCCACAGGCCCTGGTGTGGTGTAAGTGGCCTCAATAGCAACTAAGGCCCTGGTGTGGTGTAAGTGGCTTCAGCCAGAAGCCACAGGCTCTGTTGTGGTGTAACTGGCCTCAGCCAGCAGCCACAGGCCCTGGTGTGGTGTAAGTGGCCTCAGCCAGAGCCACAGGCCCTGATGTGGTGTAAGTGGCCCCAGCCGGTCACTCAGGCCCTGGTGTGGTGTAGGTGGCCTGAGCAAGAGCCACAGGCCCTGGTGTGGTGTAATTGGCCTCAGCCAGCAGCCACAGGCCCTGGTGTGGTGTAAGTGGCCTGAGCAAGAGCCACAGACCCTGGTGTGGTGTAATTGGCCTCAGCCAGCAGCCACAGGCCCTGGTGTGGTGTAAGTCGCCTCAGCTAGAAGACACAGGCACTGGTGTGGTGTAAGTGGCCTCAGCCAGCAGCAAAAGGGCCCTGGTGTGGTGTAAGTCGCCTCAGCCAGCAGCCACAGGCCCTGGTGTGGTGTAGGTGGCCTCAGCCAGCAGCCACACGCCCTGGTGTGGTGTAAGTGGCCTCAGCCAGCAGCCACAGGCCCTGGTGTGGTGTAAGTGGCCTCAGCCAGCAGCCACAGGCCCTGGTGTGGTGTAAGTGGCCTCAGCCAGCAGCCACAGGCCCTGGTGTGGTGTAAGTCGCCTCAGCCAGAAGCCACAGGCACTGGTGTGGTGTAAGTGGCCTCAGCCAGCAGCAAAAGGGGCCTGGTGTGGTGTAAGTCGCCTCAGCCAGCAGCCACAGGCCCTGGTGTGGTGTAGGTGGCCTCAGCCAGCAGCCACACGCCCTGGTGTGGTGTAAGTGGCCTCAGCCAGCAGCCACAGGCCCTGGTGTGGTGTAAGTGGCCTCAGCCAGCAGCCACAGGCCCTGGTGTGGTGTAAGTCGCCTCAGCCAGAAGCCACAGGCACTGGTGTGGTGTAAGTGGCCTCAGCCAGCAGCAAAAGGGCCCTGGTGTGGTGTAAGTCGCCTCAGCCAGCAGCCACAGGCCCTGGTGTGGTGTAGGTTGCCTCAGCCAGCAGCCACAGGCCCTGGTGTGGTGTAAGTGGCCTCAGCCAGTGCCACAGGCCCTGGTGTGGTGTAAGTGGCCTGAGCAAGAGCCACAGGCCCTGGTGTGGTGTAAGTGGCCTCAGCCAGTGCCACAGGCCCTGGTGTGGTGTAATTGGCCTCAGCCAGCAGCCACAGGCCCTGGTGTGGTGTAGGTGGCCTCAGCCAGCAGCCACAGGCCCTGGTGTGGTGTAAGTGGCCTCAGCCAGCAGCCACAGGCCCTGGTGTGGTGTAAGTGGCCTCAGCCAGAGCCACAGGCCCTGATGTGGTGTAAGTGGCCCCAGCCGGTCACTCAGGCCCTTGTGTGGTGTAGGTTGCATCAGCTAGCAGCACAAGACATTGGAAAAGAGCCAAAAGCAGTGTCGTTAATGTGCCCTCATTAATGGGCAGCTGCTTTTGGTCTTTTAATACACCCCTTCTCTGGATCAAAAGCGGTTCAATGACATGAAAATGAAAGGCTTACAGCACCAGGTATTCCCAGGTAGTCTCCCATCCAAGTACTAACCAAGCCCAGCCCTGCTTAGCTTCCGAGATCAGACGAGGTCAGGCGTGCTCAGGGTGGTATGGCCGTAAGCTGCTGGCTCCAGCACAATGTCTCAATTTATGGATTCAAGTGATTAGGTGGCAAGTACCTGAAGTTACGAAGACAATCCTATAACCATACCTGCATGTTTGCATAATACCCTAACCCAAAGGCTCAGTTTGGCATTTATCCAACAGCACAGGGCCTGGATTGTTGAAGATGGCCTCAGGAACCAGCACAGGGCCTGGTGTGTTGTACATGGCCACAGCAAGCAGCACAGGGCCTGGTTTGGTGAAGATGGCCTCGGCCAGAAGCGCAGGGCCTGGTGTGATGTGAGTGGCCTGAGCAAGAGCAACAGGCCTTGGTGTGGTGTAAGTGGCCTCAGCCAGCAGCCACAGGCCCTGGTGTGGTGTAAGTCGCCTCAGCCAGAAGCCACAGGCACTGGTGTGGTGTAAGTGGCCTCAGCCAGCAGCAAAAGGGCCCTGGTGTGGTGTAAGTGGCCTCAGCCAGCAGCCACAGGCCCTGGTGTGGTGTAAGTGGCCTCAGCCAGCAGCCACAGGCCCTGGTGTGGTGTAGGTGGCCTCAGCCAGCAGCCACAGGCCCTGGTGTGGTGTAAGTGGCCTCAGCCAGCAGCCACAGGCCCTGGTGTGGTGTAAGTGGCCTCAGCCAGTGCCACAGGCCCTGGTGTGGTGTAAGTGGCCTGAGCAAGAGCCACAGACCCTGGTGTGGTGTAATTGGCCTCAGCCAGCAGCCACAGGCCCTGGTGTGGTGTAAGTCGCCTCAGCCAGAAGCCACAGGCACTGGTGTGGTGTAAGTGGCCTCAGCCAGCAGCAAAAGGGCCCTGGTGTGGTTTAAGTCGCCTCAGCCAGCAGCCACAGGCCCTGGTGTGGTGTAGGTGGCCTCAGCCAGCAGCCACAGGCCCTGGTGTGGTGTAAGTGGCCACAGCAAGCAGCACAGGGCCTGGTTTGGTGAAGATGGCCTCGGCCAGAAGCGCAGGGCCTGGTGTGATGTGAGTGGCCTGAGCAAGAGCCACAGGCCTTGGTGTGGTGTAAGTGGCCTCAGCCAGCAGCCACAGGCCCTGGTGTGGTGTAAGTCGCCTCAGCCAGAAGCCACAGGCACTGGTGTGGTGTAAGTGGCCTCAGCCAGCAGCAAAAGGGCCCTGGTGTGGTGTAAGTGGCCTCAGCCAGCAGCCACAGGCCCTGGTGTGGTGTAGGTGGCCTCAGCCAGCAGCCACAGGCCCTGGTGTGGTGTAAGTGGCCTCAGCCAGCAGCCACAGGCCCTGGTGTGGTGTAAGTGGCCTCAGCCAGTGCCACAGGCCCTGGTGTGGTGTAAGTGGCCTGAGCAAGTGCCACAGGCCCTGGTGTGGTGTAAGTGGCCTGAGCAAGAGCCACAGACCCTGGTGTGGTGTAATTGGCCTCAATAGCAACTAATGCCCTGGTGTGGTGTAGGTGGCCTCAGCCAGCAGCCACAGGCCCTGGTGTGGTGTAAGTGGCCTCAGCCAGCAGCCACAGGCCCTGGTGTGGTGTAAGTGGCCTCAGCCAGAGCCACAGGCCCTGATGTGGTGTAAGTGGCCCCAGCCGGTCACTCAGGCCCTTGTGTGGTGTAGGTTGCATCAGCTAGCAGCACAAGACATTGGAAAAGAGCCAAAAGCAGTGTCGTTAATGTGCCCTCATTAATGGGCAGCTGCTTTTGGTCTTTTAATACACCCCTTCTCTGGATCAAAAGCGGTTCAATGACATGAAAAGGAAAGGCTTACAGCACCAGGTATTCCCAGGCAGTCTCCCATCCAAGTACTAACCAAGCCCAGCCCTGCTTAGCTTCCGAGATCAGACGAGGTCGGGCGTGCTCAGGGTGGTATGGCCGTAAGCTGCTGGCTCCAGCACAATGTCTCAATTTATGGATTCAAGTGATTAGGTGGCAAGTACCTGAAGTTACGAAGACAATCCTATAACCATACCTGCATGTTTGCATAATACCCTAACCCAAAGGCTCAGTTTGGCATTTATCCAACAGCACAGGCCCTGGATTGTTGAAGATGGCCTCAGGAACCAGCACAGGGCCTGGTGTGTTGTACATGGCCACAGCAAGCAGCACAGGGCCTGGTTTGGTGAAGATGGCCTCGGCCAGAAGCGCAGGGCCTGGTGTGAAGTGAGTGGCCTGAGCAAGAGCAACAGGCCTTGGTGTGGTGTAAGTGGCCTCAGCCAGCAGCCACAGGCCCTGGTGTGGTGTAAGTCGACTCAGCCAGAAGCCACAGGCACTGGTGTGGTGTAAGTGGCCTCAGCCAGCAGCAAAAGGGCCCTGGTGTGGTGTAAGTGGCCTCAGCCAGCAGCCACAGGCCCTGGTGTGGTGTAAGTCGCCTCAGCCAGAAGCCACAGGCACTGGTGTGGTGTAAGTGGCCTCAGCCAGCAGCAAAAGGGCCCTGGTGTGGTGTAAGTGGCCTCAGCCAGCAGCCACAGGCCCTGGTGTGGTGTAGGTGGCCTCAGCCAGCAGCCACAGGCCCTGGTGTGGTGTAAGTGGCCTCAGCCAGTGCCACAGGCCCTGGTGTGGTGTAAGTGGCCTGAGCAAGAGCCACAGGCCCTGGTGTGGTGTAAGTGGCCTGAGCAAGAGCCACAGACCCTGGTGTGGTGTAATTGGCCTCAATAGCAACTAATGCCCTGGTGTGGTGTAGGTGGCCTCAGCCAGCAGCCACAGGCCCTGGTGTGGTGTAAGTGGCCTCAGCCAGCAGCCACAGGCCCTGGTGTGGTGTAAGTGGCCTCAGCCAGAGCCACAGGCCCTGATGTGGTGTAAGTGGCCTGAGCAAGAGCCACAGACCCTGGTGTGGTGTAATTGGCCTCAGCCAGCAGCCACAGGCCCTGGTGTGGTGTAAGTCGCCTCAGCTAGAAGACACAGGCACTGGTGTGGTGTAAGTGGCCTCAGCCAGCAGCAAAAGGGCACTGGTGTGGTGTAAGTCGCCTCAGCCAGCAGCCACAGGCCCTGGTGTGGTGTAGGTGGCCTCAGCCAGCAGCCACACGCCCTGGTGTGGTGTAAGTGGCCTCAGCCAGCAGCCACAGGCCCTGGTGTGGTGTAAGTGGCCTCAGCCAGCAGCCACAGGCCCTGGTGTGGTGTAAGTCGCCTCAGCCAGAAGCCACAGGCACTGGTGTGGTGTAAGTGGCCTCAGCCAGCAGCAAAAGGGCCCTGGTGTGGTGTAAGTCGCCTCAGCCAGCAGCCACAGGCCCTGGTGTGGTGTAAGTGGCCTCAGCCAGTGCCACAGGCCCTGGTGTGGTGTAAGTGGCCTGAGCAAGAGCCACAGGCCCTGGTGTGGTGTAAGTGGCCTCAGCCAGTGCCACAGGCCCTGGTGTGGTGTAATTGGCCTCAGCCAGCAGCCACAGGCCCTGGTGTGGTGTAGGTGGCCTCAGCCAGCAGCCACAGGCCCTGGTGTGGTGTAAGTGGCCTCAGCCAGCAGCCACAGGCCCTGGTGTGGTGTAAGTGGCCTCAGCCAGAGCCACAGGCCCTGATGTGGTGTAAGTGGCCCCAGCCGGTCACTCAGGCCCTTGTGTGGTGTAGGTTGCATCAGCTAGCAGCACAAGACATTGGAAAAGAGCCAAAAGCAGTGTCGTTAATGTGCCCTCATTAATGGGCAGCTGCTTTTGGTCTTTTAATACACCCCTTCTCTGGATCAAAAGCGGTTCAATGACATGAAAATGAAAGGCTTACAGCACCAGGTATTCCCAGGTAGTCTCCCATCCAAGTACTAACCAAGCCCAGCCCTGCTTAGCTTCCGAGATCAGACGAGGTCAGGCGTGCTCAGGGTGGTATGGCCGTAAGCTGCTGGCTCCAGCACAATGTCTCAATTTATGGATTCAAGTGATTAGGTGGCAAGTACCTGAAGTTACGAAGACAATCCTATAACCATACCTGCATGTTTGCATAATACCCTAACCCAAAGGCTCAGTTTGGCATTTATCCAACAGCACAGGGCCTGGATTGTTGAAGATGGCCTCAGGAACCAGCACAGGGCCTGGTGTGTTGTACATGGCCACAGCAAGCAGCACAGGGCCTGGTTTGGTGAAGATGGCCTCGGCCAGAAGCGCAGGGCCTGGTGTGATGTGAGTGGCCTGAGCAAGAGCAACAGGCCTTGGTGTGGTGTAAGTGGCCTCAGCCAGCAGCCACAGGCCCTGGTGTGGTGTAAGTCGCCTCAGCCAGAAGCCACAGGCACTGGTGTGGTGTAAGTGGCCTCAGCCAGCAGCAAAAGGGCCCTGGTGTGGTGTAAGTGGCCTCAGCCAGCAGCCACAGGCCCTGGTGTGGTGTAAGTGGCCTCAGCCAGCAGCCACAGGCCCTGGTGTGGTGTAGGTGGCCTCAGCCAGCAGCCACAGGCCCTGGTGTGGTGTAAGTGGCCTCAGCCAGCAGCCACAGGCCCTGGTGTGGTGTAAGTGGCCTCAGCCAGTGCCACAGGCCCTGGTGTGGTGTAAGTGGCCTGAGCAAGAGCCACAGACCCTGGTGTGGTGTAATTGGCCTCAGCCAGCAGCCACAGGCCCTGGTGTGGTGTAAGTCGCCTCAGCCAGAAGCCACAGGCACTGGTGTGGTGTAAGTGGCCTCAGCCAGCAGCAAAAGGGCCCTGGTGTGGTTTAAGTCGCCTCAGCCAGCAGCCACAGGCCCTGGTGTGGTGTAGGTGGCCTCAGCCAGCAGCCACAGGCCCTGGTGTGGTGTAAGTGGCCACAGCAAGCAGCACAGGGCCTGGTTTGGTGAAGATGGCCTCGGCCAGAAGCGCAGGGCCTGGTGTGATGTGAGTGGCCTGAGCAAGAGCCACAGGCCTTGGTGTGGTGTAAGTGGCCTCAGCCAGCAGCCACAGGCCCTGGTGTGGTGTAAGTCGCCTCAGCCAGAAGCCACAGGCACTGGTGTGGTGTAAGTGGCCTCAGCCAGCAGCAAAAGGGCCCTGGTGTGGTGTAAGTGGCCTCAGCCAGCAGCCACAGGCCCTGGTGTGGTGTAGGTGGCCTCAGCCAGCAGCCACAGGCCCTGGTGTGGTGTAAGTGGCCTCAGCCAGCAGCCACAGGCCCTGGTGTGGTGTAAGTGGCCTCAGCCAGTGCCACAGGCCCTGGTGTGGTGTAAGTGGCCTGAGCAAGTGCCACAGGCCCTGGTGTGGTGTAAGTGGCCTGAGCAAGAGCCACAGACCCTGGTGTGGTGTAATTGGCCTCAATAGCAACTAATGCCCTGGTGTGGTGTAGGTGGCCTCAGCCAGCAGCCACAGGCCCTGGTGTGGTGTAAGTGGCCTCAGCCAGCAGCCACAGGCCCTGGTGTGGTGTAAGTGGCCTCAGCCAGAGCCACAGGCCCTGATGTGGTGTAAGTGGCCCCAGCCGGTCACTCAGGCCCTTGTGTGGTGTAGGTTGCATCAGCTAGCAGCACAAGACATTGGAAAAGAGCCAAAAGCAGTGTCGTTAATGTGCCCTCATTAATGGGCAGCTGCTTTTGGTCTTTTAATACACCCCTTCTCTGGATCAAAAGCGGTTCAATGACATGAAAAGGAAAGGCTTACAGCACCAGGTATTCCCAGGCAGTCTCCCATCCAAGTACTAACCAAGCCCAGCCCTGCTTAGCTTCCGAGATCAGACGAGGTCGGGCGTGCTCAGGGTGGTATGGCCGTAAGCTGCTGGCTCCAGCACAATGTCTCAATTTATGGATTCAAGTGATTAGGTGGCAAGTACCTGAAGTTACGAAGACAATCCTATAACCATACCTGCATGTTTGCATAATACCCTAACCCAAAGGCTCAGTTTGGCATTTATCCAACAGCACAGGCCCTGGATTGTTGAAGATGGCCTCAGGAACCAGCACAGGGCCTGGTGTGTTGTACATGGCCACAGCAAGCAGCACAGGGCCTGGTTTGGTGAAGATGGCCTCGGCCAGAAGCGCAGGGCCTGGTGTGAAGTGAGTGGCCTGAGCAAGAGCAACAGGCCTTGGTGTGGTGTAAGTGGCCTCAGCCAGCAGCCACAGGCCCTGGTGTGGTGTAAGTCGACTCAGCCAGAAGCCACAGGCACTGGTGTGGTGTAAGTGGCCTCAGCCAGCAGCAAAAGGGCCCTGGTGTGGTGTAAGTGGCCTCAGCCAGCAGCCACAGGCCCTGGTGTGGTGTAAGTCGCCTCAGCCAGAAGCCACAGGCACTGGTGTGGTGTAAGTGGCCTCAGCCAGCAGCAAAAGGGCCCTGGTGTGGTGTAAGTGGCCTCAGCCAGCAGCCACAGGCCCTGGTGTGGTGTAGGTGGCCTCAGCCAGCAGCCACAGGCCCTGGTGTGGTGTAAGTGGCCTCAGCCAGTGCCACAGGCCCTGGTGTGGTGTAAGTGGCCTGAGCAAGAGCCACAGGCCCTGGTGTGGTGTAAGTGGCCTGAGCAAGAGCCACAGACCCTGGTGTGGTGTAATTGGCCTCAATAGCAACTAATGCCCTGGTGTGGTGTAGGTGGCCTCAGCCAGCAGCCACAGGCCCTGGTGTGGTGTAAGTGGCCTCAGCCAGCAGCCACAGGCCCTGGTGTGGTGTAAGTGGCCTCAGCCAGAGCCACAGGCCCTGATGTGGTGTAAGTGGCCTGAGCAAGAGCCACAGACCCTGGTGTGGTGTAATTGGCCTCAGCCAGCAGCCACAGGCCCTGGTGTGGTGTAAGTCGCCTCAGCTAGAAGACACAGGCACTGGTGTGGTGTAAGTGGCCTCAGCCAGCAGCAAAAGGGCCCTGGTGTGGTGTAAGTCGCCTCAGCCAGCAGCCACAGGCCCTGGTGTGGTGTAGGTGGCCTCAGCCAGCAGCCACACGCCCTGGTGTGGTGTAAGTGGCCTCAGCCAGCAGCCACAGGCCCTGGTGTGGTGTAAGTGGCCTCAGCCAGCAGCCACAGGCCCTGGTGTGGTGTAAGTCGCCTCAGCCAGAAGCCACAGGCACTGGTGTGGTGTAAGTGGCCTCAGCCAGCAGCAAAAGGGCCCTGGTGTGGTGTAAGTCGCCTCAGCCAGCAGCCACAGGCCCTGGTGTGGTGTAGGTGGCCTCAGCCAGCAGCCACAGGCCCTGGTGTGGTGTAAGTGGCCTCAGCCAGTGCCACAGGCCCTGGTGTGGTGTAAGTGGCCTGAGCAAGAGCCACAGGCCCTGGTGTGGTGTAAGTGGCCTCAGCCAGTGCCACAGGCCCTGGTGTGGTGTAATTGGCCTCAGCCAGCAGCCACAGGCCCTGGTGTGGTGTAGGTGGCCTCAGCCAGCAGCCACAGGCCCTGGTGTGGTGTAAGTGGCCTCAGCCAGCAGCCACAGGCCCTGGTGTGGTGTAAGTGGCCTCAGCCAGAGCCACAGGCCCTGATGTGGTGTAAGTGGCCCCAGCCGGTCACTCAGGCCCTGGTGTGGTGTAGGTGGCATCAGCTAGCAGCACAAGACATTGGAAAAGAGCCAAAAGCAGTGTCGTTAATGTGCCCTCATTAATGGGCAGCTGCTTTTGGTCTTTTAATACACCCCTTCTCTGGATCAAAAGCGGTTCAATGACATGAAAATGAAAGGCTTACAGCACCAGGTATTCCCAGGTAGTCTCCCATCCAAGTACTAACCAAGCCCAGCCCTGCTTAGCTTCCGAGATCAGACGAGGTCGGGCGTGCTCAGGGTGGTATGGCCGTAAGCTGCTGGCTCCAGCACAATGTCTCAATTTATGGATTCAAGTGATTAGGTGGCAAGTACCTGAAGTTACGAAGACAATCCTATAACCATACCTGCATGTTTGCATAATACCCTAACCCAAAGGCTCAGTTTGGCATTTATCCAACAGCACAGGCCCTGGATTGTTGAAGATGGCCTCAGGAACCAGCACAGGGCCTGGTGTGTTGTACATGGCCACAGCAAGCAGCACAGGGCCTGGTTTGGTGAAGATGGCCTCGGCCAGAAGCGCAGGGCCTGGTGTGATGTGAGTGGCCTGAGCAAGGGCAACAGGCCTTGGTGTGGTGTAAGTGGCCTCAGCCAGCAGCCACAGGCCCTGGTGTGGTGTAAGTCGCCTCAGCCAGAAGCCACAGGCACTGGTGTGGTGTAAGTGGCCTCAGCCAGCAGCAAAAGGGCCCTGGTGTGGTGTAAGTGGCCTCAGCCAGCAGCCACAGGCCCTGGTGTGGTGTAGGTGGCCTCAGCCAGCAGCCACAGGCCCTGGTGTGGTGTAAGTGGCCTCAGCCAGCAGCCACAGGCCCTGGTGTGGTGTAAGTGGCCTCAGCCAGCAGCCACAGGCCCTGGTGTGGTGTAAGTGGCCTCAGCCAGTGCCACAGGCCCTGGTGTGGTGTAAGTGGCCTGAGCAAGAGCCACAGACCCTGGTGTGGTGTAATTGGCCTCAGCCAGCAGCCACAGGCCCTGGTGTGGTGTAAGTCGCCTCAGCTAGAAGACACAGGCACTGGTGTGGTGTAAGTGGCCTCAGCCAGCAGCAAAAGGGCCCTGGTGTGGTGTAAGTCGCCTCAGCCAGCAGCCACAGGCCCTGGTGTGGTGTAGGTGGCCTCAGCCAGCAGCCACAGGCCCTGGTGTGGTGTAAGTGGCCTCAATAGCAACTAAGGCCCTGGTGTGGTGTAAGTGGCTTCAGCCAGCAGCTACAGGCTCTGTTGTGGTGTAACTGGCCTCAGCCAGCAGCCACAGGCCCTGGTGTGGTGTAAGTGGCCTCAGCCAGAGCCACAGGCCCTGATGTGGTGTAAGTGGCCCCAGCCGGTCACTCAGGCCCTGGTGTGGTGTAGGTGGCATCAGCTAGCAGCACAAGACATTGGAAAAGAGCCAAAAGCAGTGTCGTTAATGTGCCCTCATTAATGGGCAGCTGCTTTTGGTCTTTTAATACACCCCTTCTCTGGATCAAAAGCGGTTCAATGACATGAAAATGAAAGGCTTACAGCACCAGGTATTCCCAGGAAGTCTCCCATCCAAGTACTAACCAAGCCCAGCCCTGCTTAGCTTCCGAGATCAGACGAGGTCGGGCGTGCTCAGGGTGGTATGGCCGTAAGCTGCTGGCTCCAGCACAATGTCTCAATTTATGGATTCAAGTGATTAGGTGGCAAGTACCTGAAGTTACGAAGACAATCCTATAACCATACCTGCATGTTTGCATAATACCCTAACCCAAAGGCTCAGTTTGGCATTTATCCAACAGCACAGGCCCTGGATTGTTGAAGATGGCCTCAAGAACCAGCACGGGACCTGGTGTGTTTTACATGGCCACAGCAAGCAGCACAGGGCCTGGTTTGGTGAAGATGGCCTCGTCCAGAAGCGCAGGGCCTGGTGTGATGTGAGTGGCCTGAGCAAGAGCAACAGGCCTTGGTGTGGTGTAAGTGGCCTCAGCCAGCAGCCACAGGCCCTGGTGTGGTGTAAGTCGCCTCAGCCAGAAGCCACAGGCACTGGTGTGGTGTAAGTGGCCTCAGCCAGCAGCAAAAGGGCCCTGGTGTGGTTTAAGTCGCCTCAGCCAGCAGCCACAGGCCCTGGTGTGGTGTAGGTGGCCTCAGCCAGCAGCCACAGGCCCTGGTGTGGTGTAAGTGGCCACAGCAAGCAGCACAGGGCCTGGTTTGGTGAAGATGGCCTCGGCCAGAAGCGCAGGGCCTGGTGTGATGTGAGTGGCCTGAGCAAGAGCCACAGGCCTTGGTGTAGTGTAAGTGGCCTCAGCCAGCAGCCACAGGCCCTGGTGTGGTGTAAGTCGCCTCAGCCAGAAGCCACAGGCACTGGTGTGGTGTAAGTGGCCTCAGCCAGCAGCAAAAGGGCCCTGGTGTGGTGTAAGTGGCCTCAGCCAGCAGCCACAGGCCCTGGTGTGGTGTAGGTGGCCTCAGCCAGCAGCCACAGGCCCTGGTGTGGTGTAAGTGGCCTCAGCCAGCAGCCACAGGCCCTGGTGTGGTGTAGGTGGCCTCAGCCAGCAGCCACAGGCCCTGGTGTGGTGTAAGTGGCCTCAGCCAGTGCCACAGGCCCTGGTGTGGTGTAAGTGGCCTGAGCAAGAGCCACAGGCCCTGGTGTGGTGTAAGTGGCCTGAGCAAGAGCCACAGACCCTGGTGTGGTGTAATTGGCCTCAATAGCAACTAATGCCCTGGTGTGGTGTAGGTGGCCTCAGCCAGCAGCCACAGGCCCTGGTGTGGTGTAAGTGGCCTCAGCCAGCAACCACAGGCCCTGGTGTGGTGTAAGTGGCCTCAGCCAGTGCCACAGGCCCTGGTGTGGTGTAAGTGGCCTGAGCAAGAGCCACAGGCCCTGGTGTGGTGTAAGTGGCCTGAGCAAGAGCCACAGACCCTGGTGTGGTGTAATTGGCCTCAATAGCAACTAATGCCCTGGTGTGGTGTAGGTGGCCTCAGCCAGCAGCCACAGGCCCTGGTGTGGTGTAAGTGGCCTCAGCCAGCAGCCACAGGCCCTGGTGTGGTGTAAGTGGCCTCAGCCAGAGCCACAGGCCCTGATGTGGTGTAAGTGGCCCCAGCCGGTCACTCAGGCCCTTGTGTGGTGTAGGTTGCATCAGCTAGCAGCACAAGACATTGGAAAAGAGCCAAAAGCAGTGTCGTTAATGTGCCCTCATTAATGGGCAGCTGCTTTTGGTCTTTTAATACACCCCTTCTCTGGATCAAAAGCGGTTCAATGACATGAAAATGAAAGGCTTACAGCACCAGGTATTCCCAGGCAGTCTCCCATCCAAGTACTAACCAAGCCCAGCCCTGCTTAGCTTCCGAGATCAGACGAGGTCGGGCGTGCTCAGGGTGGTATGGCCGTAAGCTGCTGGCTCCAGCACAATGTCTCAATTTATGGATTCAAGTGATTAGGTGGCAAGTACCTGAAGTTACGAAGACAATCCTATAACCATACCTGCATGTTTGCATAATACCCTAACCCAAAGGCTCAGTTTGGCATTTATCCAACAGCACAGGCCCTGGATTGTTGAAGATGGCCTCAGGAACCAGCACAGGACCTGGTTTGGTGAAGATGGCCTCGGCCAGAAGCGCAGGGCCTGGTGTGAAGTGAGTGGCCTGAGCAAGAGCAACAGGCCTTGGTGTGGTGTAAGTGGCCTCAGCCAGCAGCCACAGGCCCTGGTGTGGTGTAAGTCGCCTCAGCCAGCAGCCACAGGCACTGGTGTGGTGTAAGTGGCCTCAGCCAGCAGCAAAAGGGCCCTGGTGTGGTGTAAGTGGCCTCAGCCAGCAGCCACAGGCCCTGGTGTGGTGTAGGTGGCCTCAGCCAGCAGCCACAGGCCCTGGTGTGGTGTAAGTGGCCTCAGCCAGCAGCCACAGGCCCTGGTGTGGTGTAAGTGGCCTCAGCCAGCAGCCACAGGCCCTGGTGTGGTGTAAGTGGCCTCAACCAGTGCCACAGGCCCTGGTGTGGTGTAAGTGGCCTGAGCAAGAGCCACAGACCCTGGTGTGGTGTAATTGGCCTCAGCCAGCAGCCACAGGCCCTGGTGTGGTGTAAGTGGCCTCAGCCAGAAGCCACAGGCACTGGTGTGGTGTAAGTGGCCTCAGCCAGCAGCAAAAGGGCCCTGGTGTGGTGTAAGTCGCCTCAGCCAGCAGCCACAGGCCCTGGTGTGGTGTAGGTGGCCTCAGCCAGCAGCCACAGGCCCTGGTGTGGTGTAAGTGGCCTCAGCCAGTGCCACAGGCCCTGGTGTGGTGTAAGTGGCCTGAGCAAGAGCCACAGGCCCTGGTGTGGTGTAAGTGGCCTCAGCCAGTGCCACAGGCCCTGGTGTGGTGTAATTGGCCTCAGCCAGCAGCCACAGGCCCTGGTGTGGTGTAGGTGGCCTCAGCCAGCAGCCACAGGCCCTGGTGTGGTGTAAGTGGCCTCAGCCAGCAGCCACAGGCCCTGGTGTGGTGTAAGTGGCCTCAGCCAGAGCCACAGGCCCTGATGTGGTGTAAGTGGCCCCAGCCGGTCACTCAGGCCCTTGTGTGGTGTAGGTTGCATCAGCTAGCAGCACAAGACATTGGAAAAGAGCCAAAAGCAGTGTCGTTAATGTGCCCTCATTAATGGGCAGCTGCTTTTGGTCTTTTAATACACCCCTTCTCTGGATCAAAAGCGGTTCAATGACATGAAAATGAAAGGCTTACAGCACCAGGTATTCCCAGGCAGTCTCCCATCCAAGTACTAACCAAGCCCAGCCCTGCTTAGCTTCCGAGATCAGACGAGGTCGGGCGTGCTCAGGGTGGTATGGCCGTAAGCTGCTGGCTCCAGCACAATGTCTCAATTTATGGATTCAAGTGATTAGGTGGCAAGTACCTGAAGTTACGAAGACAATCCTATAACCATACCTGCATGTTTGCATAATACCCTAACCCAAAGGCTCAGTTTGGCATTTATCCAACAGCACAGGCCCTGGATTGTTGAAGATGGCCTCAGGGACCAGCACAGGGCCTGGTGTGTTGTACATGGCCACAGCAAGCAGCACAGGGCCTGGTTTGGTGAAGATGGCCTCGGCCAGAAGCGCAGGGCCTGGTGTGATGTGAGTGGCCTGAGCAAGAGCAACAGGCCTTGGTGTGGTGTAAGTGGCCTCAGCCAGCAGCCACAGGCCCTGGTGTGGTGTAAGTCGCCTCAGCCAGAAGCCACAGGCACTGGTGTGGTGTAAGTGGCCTCAGCCAGCAGCAAAAGGGCCCTGGTGTGGTGTAAGTGGCCTCAGCCAGCAGCCACAGGCCCTGGTGTGGTGTAGGTGGCCTCAGCCAGCAGCCACAGGCCCTGGTGTGGTGTAAGTGGCCTCAGCCAGTGCCACAGGCCCTGGTGTGGTGTAAGTGGCCTGAGCAAGAGCCACAGACCCTGGTGTGGTGTAATTGGCCTCAGCCAGCAGCCACAGGCCCTGGTGTGGTGTAAGTCGCCTCAGCCAGAAGCCACAGGCACTGGTGTGGTGTAAGTGGCCTCAGCCAGCAGCAAAAGGGCCCTGGTGTGGTTTAAGTCGCCTCAGCCAGCAGCCACAGGCCCTGGTGTGGTGTAGGTGGCCTGAGCCAGCAGCCACAGGCCCTGGTGTGGTGTAAGTGGCCACAGCAAGCAGCACAGGGCCTGGTTTGGTGAAGATGGCCTCGGCCAGAAGCGCAGGGCCTGGTGTGATGTGAGTGGCCTGAGCAAGAGCCACAGGCCTTGGTGTGGTGTAAGTGGCCTCAGCCAGCAGCCACAGGCCCTGGTGTGGTGTAAGTCGCCTCAGCCAGAAGCCACAGGCACTGGTGTGGTGTAAGTGGCCTCAGCCAGCAGCAAAAGGGCCCTGGTGTGGTGTAAGTGGCCTCAGCCAGCAGCCACAGGCCCTGGTGTGGTGTAGGTGGCCTCTGCCAGCAGCCACAGGCCCTGGTGTGGTGTAAGTGGCCTCAGCCAGCAGCCACAGGCCCTGGTGTGGTGTAAGTGGCCTCAGCCAGTGCCACAGGCCCTGGTGTGGTGTAAGTGGCCTGAGCAAGAGCCACAGGCCCTGGTGTGGTGTAAGTGGCCTGAGCAAGAGCCACAGACCCTGGTGTGGTGTAATTGGCCTCAATAGCAACTAATGCCCTGGTGTGGTGTAGGTGGCCTCAGCCAGCAGCCACAGGCCCTGGTGTGGTGTAAGTGGCCTCAGCCAGCAGCCACAGGCCCTGGTGTGGTGTAAGTGGCCTCAGCCAGCAGCCACAGGCCCTGGTGTGGTGTAAGTCGCCTCAGCCAGAAGCCACAGGCACTGGTGTGGTGTAAGTGGCCTCAGCCAGCAGCAAAAGGGCCCTGGTGTGGTGTAAGTGGCCTCAGCCAGCAGCCACAGGCCCTGGTGTGGTGTAGGTGGCCTCAGCCAGCAGCCACAGGCCCTGGTGTGGTGTAAGTGGCCTCAGCCAGCAGCCACAGGCCCTGGTGTGGTGTAAGTGGCCTCAGCCAGTGCCACAGGCCCTGGTGTGGTGTAAGTGGCCTGAGCAAGAGCCACAGACCCTGGTGTGGTGTAATTGGCCTCAGCCAGCAGCCACAGGCCCTGGTGTGGTGTAAGTCGCCTCAGCTAGAAGACACAGGCACTGGTGTGGTGTAAGTGGCCTCAGCCAGCAGCAAAAGGGCCCTGGTGTGGTGTAAGTCGCCTCAGCCAGCAGCCACAGGCCCTGGTGTGGTGTAGGTGGCCTCAGCCAGCAGCCACAGGCCCTGGTGTGGTGTAAGTGGCCTCAGCCAGTGCCACAGGCCCTGGTGTGGTGTAAGTGGCCTGAGCAAGAGCCACAGGCCCTGGTGTGGTGTAAGTGGCCTCAGCCAGTGCCACAGGCCCTGGTGTGGTGTAAGTCGCCTCAGCTAGAAGACACAGGCACTGGTGTGGTGTAAGTGGCCTCAGCCAGCAGCAAAAGGGCCCTGGTGTGGTGTAAGTGGCCTCAGCCAGCAGCCACAGGCCCTGGTGTGGTGTAGGTGGCCTCAGCCAGCAGCCACAGGCCCTGGTGTGGTGTAAGTGGCCTCAATAGCAACTAAGGCCCTGGTGTGGTGTAAGTGGCTTCAGCCAGCAGCCACAGGCTCTGTTGTGGTGTAACTGGCCTCAGCCAGCAGCAAAAGGGCCCTGGTGTGGTGTAAGTGGCCTCAGCCAGAGCCACAGGCCCTGATGTGGTGTAAGTGGCCCCAGCCGGTCACTCAGGCCCTGGTGTGGTGTAGGTGGCATCAGCTAGCAGCACAAGACATTGGAAAAGAGCCAAAAGCAGTGTCGTTAATGTGCCCTCATTAATGGGCAGCTGCTTTTGGTCTTTTAATACACCCCTTCTCTGGATCAAAAGCGGTTCAATGACATGAAAATGAAAGGCTTACAGCACCAGGTATTCCCAGGTAATCTCCCATCCAAGTACTAACCAAGCCCAGCCCTGCTTAGCTTCCGAGATCAGACGAGGTCGGGCGTGCTCAGGGTGGTATGGCCGTAAGCTGCTGGCTCCAGCACAATGTCTCAATTTATGGATTCAAGTGATTAGGTGGCAAGTACCTGAAGTTACGAAGACAATCCTATAACCATACCTGCATGTTTGCATAATACCCTAACCCAAAGGCTCAGTTTGGCATTTATCCAACAGCACAGGCCCTGGATTGTTGAAGATGGCCTCAGGAACCAGCACAGGGCCTGGTGTGTTGTACATGGCCACAGCAAGCAGCACAGGGCCTGGTTTGGTGAAGATGGCCTCGGCCAGAAGCGCAGGGCCTGGTGTGATGTGAGTGGCCTGAGCAAGAGCAACAGGCCTTGGTGTGGTGTAAGTGGCCTCAGCCAGCAGCCACAGGCCCTGGTGTGGTGTAAGTCGCCTCAGCCAGAAGCCACAGGCACTGGTGTGGTGTAAGTGGCCTCAGCCAGCAGCAAAAGGGCCCTGGTGTGGTGTAAGTGGCCTCAGCCAGCAGCCACAGGCCCTGGTGTGGTGTAGGTGGCCTCAGCCAGCAGCCACAGGCCCTGGTGTGGTGTAAGTGGCCTCAGCCAGCAGCCACAGGCCCTGGTGTGGTGTAAGTGGCCTCAGCCAGCAGCCACAGGCCCTGGTGTGGTGTAAGTGGCCTCAGCCAGTGCCACAGGCCCTGGTGTGGTGTAAGTGGCCTGAGCAAGAGCCACAGACCCTGGTGTGGTGTAATTGGCCTCAGCCAGCAGCCACAGGCCCTGGTGTGGTGTAAGTCACCTCAGCTAGAAGACACAGGCACTGGTGTGGTGTAAGTGGCCTCAGCCAGCAGCAAAAGGGCCCTGGTGTGGTGTAAGTCGCCTCAGCCAGCAGCCACAGGCCCTGGTGTGGTGTAGGTGGCCTCAGCCAGCAGCCACAGGCCCTGGTGTGGTGTAAGTGGCCTCAATAGCAACTAAGGCCCTGGTGTGGTGTAAGTGGCTTCAGCCAGCAGCCACAGGCTCTGTTGTGGTGTAACTGGCCTCAGCCAGCAGCCACAGGCCCTGGTGTGGTGTAAGTGGCCTCAGCCAGAGCCACAGGCCCTGATGTGGTGTAAGTGGCCCCAGCCGGTCACTCAGGCCCTGGTGTGGTGTAGGTGGCATCAGCTAGCAGCACAAGACATTGGAAAAGAGTCAAAAGCAGTGTCGTTAATGTGCCCTCATTAATGGGCAGCTGCTTTTGGTCTTTTAATACACCCCTTCTCTGGATCAAAAGCGGTTCAATGACATGAAAATGAAAGGCTTACAGCACCAGGTATTCCCAGGCAGTCTCCCATCCAAGTACTAACCAAGCCCAGCCCTGCTTAGCTTCCGAGATCAGACGAGGTCGGGCGTGCTCAGGGTGGTATGGCCGTAAGCTGCTGGCTCCAGCACAATGTCTCAATTTATGGATTCAAGTGATTAGGTGGCAAGTACCTGAAGTTACGAAGACAATCCTATAACCATACCTGCATGTTTGCATAATACCCTAACCCAAAGGCTCAGTTTGGCATTTATCCAACAGCACAGGCCCTGGATTGTTGAAGATGGCCTCAGGAACCAGCACAGGGCCTGGTGTGTTGTACATGGCCACAGCAAGCAGCACAGGGCCTGGTTTGGTGAAGATGGCCTCGGCCAGAAGCGCAGGGCCTGGTGTGATGTGAGTGGCCTGAGCAAGAGCAACAGGCCTTGGTGTGGTGTAAGTGGCCTCAGCCAGCAGCCACAGGCCCTGGTGTGGTGTAAGTCGCCTCAGCCAGAAGCCACAGGCACTGGTGTGGTGTAAGTGGCCTCAGCCAGCAGCAAAAGGGCCCTGGTGTGGTGTAAGTGGCCTCAGCCAGCAGCCACAGGCCCTGGTGTGGTGTAGGTGGCCTCAGCCAGCAGCCACAGGCCCTGGTGTGGTGTAAGTGGCCTCAGCCAGCAGCCACAGGCCCTGGTGTGGTGTAAGTGGCCTCAGCCAGTGCCACAGGCCCTGGTGTGGTGTAAGTGGCCTGAGCAAGAGCCACAGGCCCTGGTGTGGTGTAAGTGGCCTGAGCAAGAGCCACAGACCCTGGTGTGGTATAATTGGCCTCAATAGCAACTAATGCCCTGGTGTGGTGTAGGTGGCCTCAGCCAGCAGCCACAGGCCCTGGTGTGGTGTAAGTGGCCTCAGCCAGCAGCCACAGGCCCTGGTGTGGTGTAAGTGGCCTCAGCCAGAGCCACAGGCCCTGATGTGGTGTAAGTGGCCCCAGCCGGTCACTCAGGCCCTTGTGTGGTGTAGGTTGCATCAGCTAGCAGCACAAGACATTGGAAAAGAGCCAAAAGCAGTGTCGTTAATGTGCCCTCATTAATGGGCAGCTGCTTTTGGTCTTTTAATACACCCCTTCTCTGGATCAAAAGCGGTTCAATGACATGAAAATGAAAGGCTTACAGCACCAGGTATTCCCAGGGAGTCTCCCATCCAAGTACTAACCAAGCCCAGCCCTGCTTAGCTTCCGAGATCAGACGAGGTCGGGCGTGCTCAGGGTGGTATGGCCGTAAGCTGCTGGCTCCAGCACAATGTCTCAATTTATGGATTCAAGTGATTAGGTGGCAAGTACCTGAAGTTACGAAGACAATCCTATAACCATACCTGCATGTTTGCATAATACCCTAACCCAAAGGCTCAGTTTGGCATTTATCCAACAGCACAGGCCCTGGATTGTTGAAGATGGCCTCAGGAACCAGCACAGGGCCTGGTGTGTTGTACATGGCCACAGCAAGCAGCACAGGGCCTGGTTTGGTGAAGATGGCCTCGGCCAGAAGCGCAGGGCCTGGTGTGATGTGAGTGGCCTGAGCAAGAGCAACAGGCCTTGGTGTGGTGTAAGTGGCCTCAGCCAGCAGCCACAGGCCCTGGTGTGGTGTAAGTCGCCTCAGCCAGAAGCCACAGGCCCTGGTGTGGTGTAAGTCGCCTCAGCCAGAAGCCACAGGCACTGGTGTGGTGTAAGTGGCCTCAGCCAGCAGCAAAAGGGCCCTGGTGTGGTGTAAGTGGCCTCAGCCAGCAGCCACAGGCCCTGGTGTGGTGTAGGTGGCCTCAGCCAGCAGCCACAGGCCCTGGTGTGGTGTAAGTGGCCTCAGCCAGCAGCCACAGGCCCTGGTGTGGTGTAAGTGGCCTCAGCCAGCAGCCACAGGCCCTGGTGTGGTGTAAGTGGCCTCAGCCAGTGCCACAGGCCCTGGTGTGGTGTAAGTGGCCTGAGCAAGAGCCACAGACCCTGGTGTGGTGTAATTGGCCTCAGCCAGCAGCCACAGGCCCTGGTGTGGTGTAAGTCGCCTCAGCTAGAAGACACAGGCACTGGTGTGGTGTAAGTGGCCTCAGCCAGCAGCAAAAGGGCCCTGGTGTGGTGTAAGTGGCCTCAGCCAGCAGCCACAGGCCCTGGTGTGGTGTAGGTGGCCTCAGCCAGCAGCCACAGGCCCTGGTGTGGTGTAAGTGGCCTCAATAGCAACTAAGGCCCTGGTGTGGTGTAAGTGGCTTCAGCCAGCAGCCACAGGCTCTGTTGTGGTGTAACTGGCCTCAGCCAGCAGCAAAAGGGCCCTGGTGTGGTGTAAGTGGCCTCAGCCAGAGCCACAGGCCCTGATGTGGTGTAAGTGGCCCCAGCCGGTCACTCAGGCCCTGGTGTGGTGTAGGTGGCATCAGCTAGCAGCACAAGACATTGGAAAAGAGCCAAAAGCAGTGTCGTTAATGTGCCCTCATTAATGGGCAGCTGCTTTTGGTCTTTTAATACACCCCTTCTCTGGATCAAAAGCGGTTCAATGACATGAAAATGAAAGGCTTACAGCACCAGGTATTCCCAGGTAATCTCCCATCCAAGTACTAACCAAGCCCAGCCCTGCTTAGCTTCCGAGATCAGACGAGGTCGGGCGTGCTCAGGGTGGTATGGCCGTAAGCTGCTGGCTCCAGCACAATGTCTCAATTTATGGATTCAAGTGATTAGGTGGCAAGTACCTGAAGTTACGAAGACAATCCTATAACCATACCTGCATGTTTGCATAATACCCTAACCCAAAGGCTCAGTTTGGCATTTATCCAACAGCACAGGCCCTGGATTGTTGAAGATGGCCTCAGGAACCAGCACAGGGCCTGGTGTGTTGTACATGGCCACAGCAAGCAGCACAGGGCCTGGTTTGGTGAAGATGGCCTCGGCCAGAAGCGCAGGGCCTGGTGTGATGTGAGTGGCCTGAGCAAGAGCAACAGGCCTTGGTGTGGTGTAAGTGGCCTCAGCCAGCAGCCACAGGCCCTGGTGTGGTGTAAGTCGCCTCAGCCAGAAGCCACAGGCACTGGTGTGGTGTAAGTGGCCTCAGCCAGCAGCAAAAGGGCCCTGGTGTGGTGTAAGTGGCCTCAGCCAGCAGCCACAGGCCCTGGTGTGGTGTAGGTGGCCTCAGCCAGCAGCCACAGGCCCTGGTGTGGTGTAAGTGGCCTCAGCCAGCAGCCACAGGCCCTGGTGTGGTGTAAGTGGCCTCAGCCAGCAGCCACAGGCCCTGGTGTGGTGTAAGTGGCCTCAGCCAGTGCCACAGGCCCTGGTGTGGTGTAAGTGGCCTGAGCAAGAGCCACAGACCCTGGTGTGGTGTAATTGGCCTCAGCCAGCAGCCACAGGCCCTGGTGTGGTGTAAGTCACCTCAGCTAGAAGACACAGGCACTGGTGTGGTGTAAGTGGCCTCAGCCAGCAGCAAAAGGGCCCTGGTGTGGTGTAAGTCGCCTCAGCCAGCAGCCACAGGCCCTGGTGTGGTGTAGGTGGCCTCAGCCAGCAGCCACAGGCCCTGGTGTGGTGTAAGTGGCCTCAATAGCAACTAAGGCCCTGGTGTGGTGTAAGTGGCTTCAGCCAGCAGCCACAGGCTCTGTTGTGGTGTAACTGGCCTCAGCCAGCAGCCACAGGCCCTGGTGTGGTGTAAGTGGCCTCAGCCAGAGCCACAGGCCCTGATGTGGTGTAAGTGGCCCCAGCCGGTCACTCAGGCCCTGGTGTGGTGTAGGTGGCATCAGCTAGCAGCACAAGACATTGGAAAAGAGTCAAAAGCAGTGTCGTTAATGTGCCCTCATTAATGGGCAGCTGCTTTTGGTCTTTTAATACACCCCTTCTCTGGATCAAAAGCGGTTCAATGACATGAAAATGAAAGGCTTACAGCACCAGGTATTCCCAGGCAGTCTCCCATCCAAGTACTAACCAAGCCCAGCCCTGCTTAGCTTCCGAGATCAGACGAGGTCGGGCGTGCTCAGGGTGGTATGGCCGTAAGCTGCTGGCTCCAGCACAATGTCTCAATTTATGGATTCAAGTGATTAGGTGGCAAGTACCTGAAGTTACGAAGACAATCCTATAACCATACCTGCATGTTTGCATAATACCCTAACCCAAAGGCTCAGTTTGGCATTTATCCAACAGCACAGGCCCTGGATTGTTGAAGATGGCCTCAGGAACCAGCACAGGGCCTGGTGTGTTGTACATGGCCACAGCAAGCAGCACAGGGCCTGGTTTGGTGAAGATGGCCTCGGCCAGAAGCGCAGGGCCTGGTGTGATGTGAGTGGCCTGAGCAAGAGCAACAGGCCTTGGTGTGGTGTAAGTGGCCTCAGCCAGCAGCCACAGGCCCTGGTGTGGTGTAAGTCGCCTCAGCCAGAAGCCACAGGCACTGGTGTGGTGTAAGTGGCCTCAGCCAGCAGCAAAAGGGCCCTGGTGTGGTGTAAGTGGCCTCAGCCAGCAGCCACAGGCCCTGGTGTGGTGTAGGTGGCCTCAGCCAGCAGCCACAGGCCCTGGTGTGGTGTAAGTGGCCTCAGCCAGCAGCCACAGGCCCTGGTGTGGTGTAAGTGGCCTCAGCCAGTGCCACAGGCCCTGGTGTGGTGTAAGTGGCCTGAGCAAGAGCCACAGGCCCTGGTGTGGTGTAAGTGGCCTGAGCAAGAGCCACAGACCCTGGTGTGGTATAATTGGCCTCAATAGCAACTAATGCCCTGGTGTGGTGTAGGTGGCCTCAGCCAGCAGCCACAGGCCCTGGTGTGGTGTAAGTGGCCTCAGCCAGCAGCCACAGGCCCTGGTGTGGTGTAAGTGGCCTCAGCCAGAGCCACAGGCCCTGATGTGGTGTAAGTGGCCCCAGCCGGTCACTCAGGCCCTTGTGTGGTGTAGGTTGCATCAGCTAGCAGCACAAGACATTGGAAAAGAGCCAAAAGCAGTGTCGTTAATGTGCCCTCATTAATGGGCAGCTGCTTTTGGTCTTTTAATACACCCCTTCTCTGGATCAAAAGCGGTTCAATGACATGAAAATGAAAGGCTTACAGCACCAGGTATTCCCAGGGAGTCTCCCATCCAAGTACTAACCAAGCCCAGCCCTGCTTAGCTTCCGAGATCAGACGAGGTCGGGCGTGCTCAGGGTGGTATGGCCGTAAGCTGCTGGCTCCAGCACAATGTCTCAATTTATGGATTCAAGTGATTAGGTGGCAAGTACCTGAAGTTACGAAGACAATCCTATAACCATACCTGCATGTTTGCATAATACCCTAACCCAAAGGCTCAGTTTGGCATTTATCCAACAGCACAGGCCCTGGATTGTTGAAGATGGCCTCAGGAACCAGCACAGGGCCTGGTGTGTTGTACATGGCCACAGCAAGCAGCACAGGGCCTGGTTTGGTGAAGATGGCCTCGGCCAGAAGCGCAGGGCCTGGTGTGATGTGAGTGGCCTGAGCAAGAGCAACAGGCCTTGGTGTGGTGTAAGTGGCCTCAGCCAGCAGCCACAGGCCCTGGTGTGGTGTAAGTCGCCTCAGCCAGAAGCCACAGGCCCTGGTGTGGTGTAAGTCGCCTCAGCCAGAAGCCACAGGCACTGGTGTGGTGTAAGTGGCCTCAGCCAGCAGCAAAAGGGCCCTGGTGTGGTGTAAGTGGCCTCAGCCAGCAGCCACAGGCCCTGGTGTGGTGTAGGTGGCCTCAGCCAGCAGCCACAGGCCCTGGTGTGGTGTAAGTGGCCTCAGCCAGCAGCCACAGGCCCTGGTGTGGTGTAAGTGGCCTCAGCCAGCAGCCACAGGCCCTGGTGTGGTGTAAGTGGCCTCAGCCAGTGCCACAGGCCCTGGTGTGGTGTAAGTGGCCTGAGCAAGAGCCACAGACCCTGGTGTGGTGTAATTGGCCTCAGCCAGCAGCCACAGGCCCTGGTGTGGTGTAAGTCGCCTCAGCTAGAAGACACAGGCACTGGTGTGGTGTAAGTGGCCTCAGCCAGCAGCAAAAGGGCCCTGGTGTGGTGTAAGTCGCCTCAGCCAGCAGCCACAGGCCCTGGTGTGGTGTAGGTGGCCTCAGCCAGCAGCCACAGGCCCTGGTGTGGTGTAAGTGGCCTCAATAGCAACTAAGGCCCTGGTGTGGTGTAAGTGGCTTCAGCCAGCAGCCACAGGCTCTGTTGTGGTGTAACTGGCCTCAGCCAGCAGCAAAAGGGCCCTGGTGTGGTGTAAGTGGCCTCAGCCAGAGCCACAGGCCCTGATGTGGTGTAAGTGGCCCCAGCCGGTCACTCAGGCCCTGGTGTGGTGTAGGTGGCATCAGCTAGCAGCACAAGACATTGGAAAAGAGCCAAAAGCAGTGTCGTTAATGTGCCCTCATTAATGGGCAGCTGCTTTTGGTCTTTTAATACACCCCTTCTCTGGATCAAAAGCGGTTCAATGACATGAAAATGAAAGGCTTACAGCACCAGGTATTCCCAGGTAGTCTCCCATCCAAGTACTAACCAAGCCCAGCCCTGCTTAGCTTCCGAGATCAGACGAGGTCGGGCGTGCTCAGGGTGGTATGGCCGTAAGCTGCTGGCTCCAGCACAATGTCTCAATTTATGGATTCAAGTGATTAGGTGGCAAGTACCTGAAGTTACGAAGACAATCCTATAACCATACCTGCATGTTTGCATAATACCCTAACCCAAAGGCTCAGTTTGGCATTTATCCAACAGCACAGGCCCTGGATTGTTGAAGATGGCCTCAGGAACCAGCACAGGGCCTGGTGTGTTGTACATGGCCACAGCAAGCAGCACAGGGCCTGGTTTGGTGAAGATGGCCTCGGCCAGAAGCGCAGGGCCTGGTGTGATGTGAGTGGCCTGAGCAAGAGCAACAGGCCTTGGTGTGGTGTAAGTGGCCTCAGCCAGCAGCCACAGGCCCTGGTGTGGTGTAAGTCGCCTCAGCCAGAAGCCACAGGCACTGGTGTGGTGTAAGTGGCCTCAGCCAGCAGCAAAAGGGCCCTGGTGTGGTGTAAGTGGCCTCAGCCAGCAGCCACAGGCCCTGGTGTGGTGTAGGTGGCCTCAGCCAGCAGCCACAGGCCCTGGTGTGGTGTAAGTGGCCTCAGCCAGCAGCCACAGGCCCTGGTGTGGTGTAAGTGGCCTCAGCCAGCAGCCACAGGCCCTGGTGTGGTGTAAGTGGCCTCAGCCAGTGCCACAGGCCCTGGTGTGGTGTAAGTGGCCTGAGCAAGAGCCACAGACCCTGGTGTGGTGTAATTGGCCTCAGCCAGCAGCCACAGGCCCTGGTGTGGTGTAAGTCACCTCAGCTAGAAGACACAGGCACTGGTGTGGTGTAAGTGGCCTCAGCCAGCAGCAAAAGGGCCCTGGTGTGGTGTAAGTCGCCTCAGCCAGCAGCCACAGGCCCTGGTGTGGTGTAGGTGGCCTCAGCCAGCAGCCACAGGCCCTGGTGTGGTGTAAGTGGCCTCAATAGCAACTAAGGCCCTGGTGTGGTGTAAGTGGCTTCAGCCAGCAGCCACAGGCTCTGTTGTGGTGTAACTGGCCTCAGCCAGCAGCCACAGGCCCTGGTGTGGTGTAAGTGGCCTCAGCCAGAGCCACAGGCCCTGATGTGGTGTAAGTGGCCCCAGCCGGTCACTCAGGCCCTTGTGTGGTGTAGGTTGCATCAGCTAGCAGCACAAGACATTGGAAAAGAGCCAAAAGCAGTGTCGTTAATGTGCCCTCATTAATGGGCAGCTGCTTTTGGTCTTTTAATACACCCCTTCTCTGGATCAAAAGCAGTTCAATGACATGAAAATGAAAGGCTTACAGCGCCAGGTATTCCCAGGCAGTCTCCCATCCAAGTACTAACCAAGCCCAGCCCTGCTTAGCTTCCGAGATCAGACGAGGTCGGGCGTGCTCAGGGTGGTATGGCCGTAAGCTGCTGGCTCCAGCACAATGTCTCAATTCATGGATTCAAGTGATTAGGTGGCAAGTACCTGAAGTTACGAAGACAATCCTATAACCATACCTGCATGTTTGCATAATACCCTAACCCAAAGGCTCAGTTTGGGATTTATCCAACAGCACAGGCCCTGGATTGTTGAAGATGGCCTCAGGAACCAGCACAGGGCCTGGTGTGTTGTACATGGCCACAGCAAGCAGCACAGGGCCTGGTTTGGTGAAGATGGCCTCGGCCAGAAGCGCAGGGCCTGGTGTGATGTGAGTGGCCTGAGCAAGAGCAACAGGCCTTGGTGTGGTGTAAGTGGCCTCAGCCAGCAGCCACAGGCCCTGGTGTGGTGTAAGTCGCCTCAGCCAGAAGCCACAGGCACTGGTGTGGTGTAAGTGGCCTCAGCCAGCAGCAAAAGGGCCCTGGTGTGGTGTAGGTGGCCTCAGCCAGCAGCCACAGGCCCTGGTGTGGTGTAGGTGGCCTCAGCCAGCAGCCACAGGCCCTGGTGTGGTGTAAGTGGCCTCAGCCAGTGCCACAGGCCCTGGTGTGGTGTAAGTGGCCTGAGCAAGAGCCACAGGCCCTGGTGTGGTGTAAGTGGCCTGAGCAAGAGCCACAGACCCTGGTGTGGTGTAATTGGCCTCAATAGCAACTAATGCCCTGGTGTGGTGTAGGTGGCCTCAGCCAGCAGCCACAGGCCCTGGTGTGGTGTAAGTGGCCTCAGCCAGCAGCCACAGGCCCTGGTGTGGTGTAAGTCGCCTCAGCTAGAAGACACAGGCACTGTTGTGTTGTAAGTGGCCTCAGCCAGCAGCAAAAGGGCCCTGGTGTGGTGTAAGTCGCCTCAGCCAGCAGCCACAGGCCCTGGTGTGGTGTAGGTGGCCTCAGCCAGCAGCCACAGGCCCTGGTGTGGTGTAGGTGGCCTCAGCCAGCAGCCACAGGCCCTGGTGTGGTGTAAGTGGCCTCAGCCAGCAGCCACAGGCCCTGGTGTGGTGTAAGTGGCCTCAGCCAGTGCCACAGGCCCTGGTGTGGTGTAAGTGGCCTGAGCAAGAGCCACAGACCCTGGTGTGGTGTAATTGGCCTCAGCCAGCAGCCACAGGCCCTGGTGTGGTGTAAGTCGCCTCAGCCAGAAGCCACAGGCACTGGTGTGGTGTAAGTGGCCTCAGCCAGCAGCAAAAGGGCCCTGGTGTGGTTTAAGTCGCCTCAGCCAGCAGCCACAGGCCCTGGTGTGGTGTAGGTGGCCTCAGCCAGCAGCCACAGGCCCTGGTGTGGTGTAAGTGGCCACAGCAAGCAGCACAGGGCCTGGTTTGGTGAAGATGGCCTCGGCCAGAAGCGCAGGGCCTGGTGTGATGTGAGTGGCCTGAGCAAGAGCCACAGGCCTTGGTGTGGTGTAAGTGGCCTCAGCCAGCAGCCACAGGCCCTGGTGTGGTGTAAGTCGCCTCAGCCAGAAGCCACAGGCACTGGTGTGGTGTAAGTGGCCTCAGCCAGCAGCAAAAGGGCCCTGGTGTGGTGTAAGTGGCCTCAGCCAGCAGCCACAGGCCCTGGTGTGGTGTAGGTGGCCTCAGCCAGCAGCCACAGGCCCTGGTGTGGTGTAAGTGGCCTCAGCCAGCAGCCACAGGCCCTGGTGTGGTGTAAGTGGCCTCAGCCAGTGCCACAGGCCCTGGTGTGGTGTAAGTGGCCTGAGCAAGTGCCACAGGCCCTGGTGTGGTGTAAGTGGCCTGAGCAAGAGCCACAGACCCTGGTGTGGTGTAATTGGCCTCAATAGCAACTAATGCCCTGGTGTGGTGTAGGTGGCCTCAGCCAGCAGCCACAGGCCCTGGTGTGGTGTAAGTGGCCTCAGCCAGCAGCCACAGGCCCTGGTGTGGTGTAAGTGGCCTCAGCCAGAGCCACAGGCCCTGATGTGGTGTAAGTGGCCCCAGCCGGTCACTCAGGCCCTTGTGTGGTGTAGGTTGCATCAGCTAGCAGCACAAGACATTGGAAAAGAGCCAAAAGCAGTGTCGTTAATGTGCCCTCATTAATGGGCAGCTGCTTTTGGTCTTTTAATACACCCCTTCTCTGGATCAAAAGCGGTTCAATGACATGAAAAGGAAAGGCTTACAGCACCAGGTATTCCCAGGCAGTCTCCCATCCAAGTACTAACCAAGCCCAGCCCTGCTTAGCTTCCGAGATCAGACGAGGTCGGGCGTGCTCAGGGTGGTATGGCCGTAAGCTGCTGGCTCCAGCACAATGTCTCAATTTATGGATTCAAGTGATTAGGTGGCAAGTACCTGAAGTTACGAAGACAATCCTATAACCATACCTGCATGTTTGCATAATACCCTAACCCAAAGGCTCAGTTTGGCATTTATCCAACAGCACAGGCCCTGGATTGTTGAAGATGGCCTCAGGAACCAGCACAGGGCCTGGTGTGTTGTACATGGCCACAGCAAGCAGCACAGGGCCTGGTTTGGTGAAGATGGCCTCGGCCAGAAGCGCAGGGCCTGGTGTGAAGTGAGTGGCCTGAGCAAGAGCAACAGGCCTTGGTGTGGTGTAAGTGGCCTCAGCCAGCAGCCACAGGCCCTGGTGTGGTGTAAGTCGACTCAGCCAGAAGCCACAGGCACTGGTGTGGTGTAAGTGGCCTCAGCCAGCAGCAAAAGGGCCCTGGTGTGGTGTAAGTGGCCTCAGCCAGCAGCCACAGGCCCTGGTGTGGTGTAAGTCGCCTCAGCCAGAAGCCACAGGCACTGGTGTGGTGTAAGTGGCCTCAGCCAGCAGCAAAAGGGCCCTGGTGTGGTGTAAGTGGCCTCAGCCAGCAGCCACAGGCCCTGGTGTGGTGTAGGTGGCCTCAGCCAGCAGCCACAGGCCCTGGTGTGGTGTAAGTGGCCTCAGCCAGTGCCACAGGCCCTGGTGTGGTGTAAGTGGCCTGAGCAAGAGCCACAGGCCCTGGTGTGGTGTAAGTGGCCTGAGCAAGAGCCACAGACCCTGGTGTGGTGTAATTGGCCTCAATAGCAACTAATGCCCTGGTGTGGTGTAGGTGGCCTCAGCCAGCAGCCACAGGCCCTGGTGTGGTGTAAGTGGCCTCAGCCAGCAGCCACAGGCCCTGGTGTGGTGTAAGTGGCCTCAGCCAGAGCCACAGGCCCTGATGTGGTGTAAGTGGCCTGAGCAAGAGCCACAGACCCTGGTGTGGTGTAATTGGCCTCAGCCAGCAGCCACAGGCCCTGGTGTGGTGTAAGTCGCCTCAGCTAGAAGACACAGGCACTGGTGTGGTGTAAGTGGCCTCAGCCAGCAGCAAAAGGGCCCTGGTGTGGTGTAAGTCGCCTCAGCCAGCAGCCACAGGCCCTGGTGTGGTGTAGGTGGCCTCAGCCAGCAGCCACACGCCCTGGTGTGGTGTAAGTGGCCTCAGCCAGCAGCCACAGGCCCTGGTGTGGTGTAAGTGGCCTCAGCCAGCAGCCACAGGCCCTGGTGTGGTGTAAGTCGCCTCAGCCAGAAGCCACAGGCACTGGTGTGGTGTAAGTGGCCTCAGCCAGCAGCAAAAGGGCCCTGGTGTGGTGTAAGTCGCCTCAGCCAGCAGCCACAGGCCCTGGTGTGGTGTAAGTGGCCTCAGCCAGTGCCACAGGCCCTGGTGTGGTGTAAGTGGCCTGAGCAAGAGCCACAGGCCCTGGTGTGGTGTAAGTGGCCTCAGCCAGTGCCACAGGCCCTGGTGTGGTGTAATTGGCCTCAGCCAGCAGCCACAGGCCCTGGTGTGGTGTAGGTGGCCTCAGCCAGCAGCCACAGGCCCTGGTGTGGTGTAAGTGGCCTCAGCCAGCAGCCACAGGCCCTGGTGTGGTGTAAGTGGCCTCAGCCAGAGCCACAGGCCCTGATGTGGTGTAAGTGGCCCCAGCCGGTCACTCAGGCCCTTGTGTGGTGTAGGTTGCATCAGCTAGCAGCACAAGACATTGGAAAAGAGCCAAAAGCAGTGTCGTTAATGTGCCCTCATTAATGGGCAGCTGCTTTTGGTCTTTTAATACACCCCTTCTCTGGATCAAAAGCGGTTCAATGACATGAAAATGAAAGGCTTACAGCACCAGGTATTCCCAGGTAGTCTCCCATCCAAGTACTAACCAAGCCCAGCCCTGCTTAGCTTCCGAGATCAGACGAGGTCAGGCGTGCTCAGGGTGGTATGGCCGTAAGCTGCTGGCTCCAGCACAATGTCTCAATTTATGGATTCAAGTGATTAGGTGGCAAGTACCTGAAGTTACGAAGACAATCCTATAACCATACCTGCATGTTTGCATAATACCCTAACCCAAAGGCTCAGTTTGGCATTTATCCAACAGCACAGGGCCTGGATTGTTGAAGATGGCCTCAGGAACCAGCACAGGGCCTGGTGTGTTGTACATGGCCACAGCAAGCAGCACAGGGCCTGGTTTGGTGAAGATGGCCTCGGCCAGAAGCGCAGGGCCTGGTGTGATGTGAGTGGCCTGAGCAAGAGCAACAGGCCTTGGTGTGGTGTAAGTGGCCTCAGCCAGCAGCCACAGGCCCTGGTGTGGTGTAAGTCGCCTCAGCCAGAAGCCACAGGCACTGGTGTGGTGTAAGTGGCCTCAGCCAGCAGCAAAAGGGCCCTGGTGTGGTGTAAGTGGCCTCAGCCAGCAGCCACAGGCCCTGGTGTGGTGTAAGTGGCCTCAGCCAGCAGCCACAGGCCCTGGTGTGGTGTAGGTGGCCTCAGCCAGCAGCCACAGGCCCTGGTGTGGTGTAAGTGGCCTCAGCCAGCAGCCACAGGCCCTGGTGTGGTGTAAGTGGCCTCAGCCAGTGCCACAGGCCCTGGTGTGGTGTAAGTGGCCTGAGCAAGAGCCACAGACCCTGGTGTGGTGTAATTGGCCTCAGCCAGCAGCCACAGGCCCTGGTGTGGTGTAAGTCGCCTCAGCCAGAAGCCACAGGCACTGGTGTGGTGTAAGTGGCCTCAGCCAGCAGCAAAAGGGCCCTGGTGTGGTTTAAGTCGCCTCAGCCAGCAGCCACAGGCCCTGGTGTGGTGTAGGTGGCCTCAGCCAGCAGCCACAGGCCCTGGTGTGGTGTAAGTGGCAAAAGCAAGCAGCACAGGGCCTGGTTTGGTGAAGATGGCCTCGGCCAGAAGCGCAGGGCCTGGTGTGATGTGAGTGGCCTGAGCAAGAGCCACAGGCCTTGGTGTGGTGTAAGTGGCCTCAGCCAGCAGCCACAGGCCCTGGTGTGGTGTAAGTCGCCTCAGCCAGAAGCCACAGGCACTGGTGTGGTGTAAGTGGCCTCAGCCAGCAGCAAAAGGGCCCTGGTGTGGTGTAAGTGGCCTCAGCCAGCAGCCACAGGCCCTGGTGTGGTGTAGGTGGCCTCAGCCAGCAGCCACAGGCCCTGGTGTGGTGTAAGTGGCCTCAGCCAGCAGCCACAGGCCCTGGTGTGGTGTAAGTGGCCTCAGCCAGTGCCACAGGCCCTGGTGTGGTGTAAGTGGCCTGAGCAAGTGCCACAGGCCCTGGTGTGGTGTAAGTGGCCTGAGCAAGAGCCACAGACCCTGGTGTGGTGTAATTGGCCTCAATAGCAACTAATGCCCTGGTGTGGTGTAGGTGGCCTCAGCCAGCAGCCACAGGCCCTGGTGTGGTGTAAGTGGCCTCAGCCAGCAGCCACAGGCCCTGGTGTGGTGTAAGTGGCCTCAGCCAGAGCCACAGGCCCTGATGTGGTGTAAGTGGCCCCAGCCGGTCACTCAGGCCCTTGTGTGGTGTAGGTTGCATCAGCTAGCAGCACAAGACATTGGAAAAGAGCCAAAAGCAGTGTCGTTAATGTGCCCTCATTAATGGGCAGCTGCTTTTGGTCTTTTAATACACCCCTTCTCTGGATCAAAAGCGGTTCAATGACATGAAAAGGAAAGGCTTACAGCACCAGGTATTCCCAGGCAGTCTCCCATCCAAGTACTAACCAAGCCCAGCCCTGCTTAGCTTCCGAGATCAGACGAGGTCGGGCGTGCTCAGGGTGGTATGGCCGTAAGCTGCTGGCTCCAGCACAATGTCTCAATTTATGGATTCAAGTGATTAGGTGGCAAGTACCTGAAGTTACGAAGACAATCCTATAACCATACCTGCATGTTTGCATAATACCCTAACCCAAAGGCTCAGTTTGGCATTTATCCAACAGCACAGGCCCTGGATTGTTGAAGATGGCCTCAGGAACCAGCACAGGGCCTGGTGTGTTGTACATGGCCACAGCAAGCAGCACAGGGCCTGGTTTGGTGAAGATGGCCTCGGCCAGAAGCGCAGGGCCTGGTGTGAAGTGAGTGGCCTGAGCAAGAGCAACAGGCCTTGGTGTGGTGTAAGTGGCCTCAGCCAGCAGCCACAGGCCCTGGTGTGGTGTAAGTCGACTCAGCCAGAAGCCACAGGCACTGGTGTGGTGTAAGTGGCCTCAGCCAGCAGCAAAAGGGCCCTGGTGTGGTGTAAGTGGCCTCAGCCAGCAGCCACAGGCCCTGGTGTGGTGTAAGTCGCCTCAGCCAGAAGCCACAGGCACTGGTGTGGTGTAAGTGGCCTCAGCCAGCAGCAAAAGGGCCCTGGTGTGGTGTAAGTGGCCTCAGCCAGCAGCCACAGGCCCTGGTGTGGTGTAGGTGGCCTCAGCCAGCAGCCACAGGCCCTGGTGTGGTGTAAGTGGCCTCAGCCAGTGCCACAGGCCCTGGTGTGGTGTAAGTGGCCTGAGCAAGAGCCACAGGCCCTGGTGTGGTGTAAGTGGCCTGAGCAAGAGCCACAGACCCTGGTGTGGTGTAATTGGCCTCAATAGCAACTAATGCCCTGGTGTGGTGTAGGTGGCCTCAGCCAGCAGCCACAGGCCCTGGTGTGGTGTAAGTGGCCTCAGCCAGCAGCCACAGGCCCTGGTGTGGTGTAAGTGGCCTCAGCCAGAGCCACAGGCCCTGATGTGGTGTAAGTGGCCTGAGCAAGAGCCACAGACCCTGGTGTGGTGTAATTGGCCTCAGCCAGCAGCCACAGGCCCTGGTGTGGTGTAAGTCGCCTCAGCTAGAAGACACAGGCACTGGTGTGGTGTAAGTGGCCTCAGCCAGCAGCAAAAGGGCCCTGGTGTGGTGTAAGTCGCCTCAGCCAGCAGCCACAGGCCCTGGTGTGGTGTAGGTGGCCTCAGCCAGCAGCCACACGCCCTGGTGTGGTGTAAGTGGCCTCAGCCAGCAGCCACAGGCCCTGGTGTGGTGTAAGTGGCCTCAGCCAGCAGCCACAGGCCCTGGTGTGGTGTAAGTCGCCTCAGCCAGAAGCCACAGGCACTGGTGTGGTGTAAGTGGCCTCAGCCAGCAGCAAAAGGGCCCTGGTGTGGTGTAAGTCGCCTCAGCCAGCAGCCACAGGCCCTGGTGTGGTGTAGGTGGCCTCAGCCAGCAGCCACAGGCCCTGGTGTGGTGTAAGTGGCCTCAGCCAGCAGCCACAGGCCCTGGTGTGGTGTAGGTGGCCTCAGCCAGCAGCCACAGGCCCTGGTGTGGTGTAAGTGGCCTCAGCCAGTGCCACAGGCCCTGGTGTGGTGTAAGTGGCCTGAGCAAGAGCCACAGGCCCTGGTGTGGTGTAAGTGGCCTCAGCCAGTGCCACAGGCCCTGGTGTGGTGTAATTGGCCTCAGCCAGCAGCCACAGGCCCTGGTGTGGTGTAGGTGGCCTCAGCCAGCAGCCACAGGCCCTGGTGTGGTGTAAGTGGCCTCAGCCAGCAGCCACAGGCCCTGGTGTGGTGTAAGTGGCCTCAGCCAGAGCCACAGGCCCTGATGTGGTGTAAGTGGCCCCAGCCGGTCACTCAGGCCCTTGTGTGGTGTAGGTTGCATCAGCTAGCAGCACAAGACATTGGAAAAGAGCCAAAAGCAGTGTCGTTAATGTGCCCTCATTAATGGGCAGCTGCTTTTGGTCTTTTAATACACCCCTTCTCTGGATCAAAAGCGGTTCAATGACATGAAAATGAAAGGCTTACAGCACCAGGTATTCCCAGGTAGTCTCCCATCCAAGTACTAACCAAGCCCAGCCCTGCTTAGCTTCCGAGATCAGACGAGGTCGGGCGTGCTCAGGGTGGTATGGCCGTAAGCTGCTGGCTCCAGCACAATGTCTCAATTTATGGATTCAAGTGATTAGGTGGCAAGTACCTGAAGTTACGAAGACAATCCTATAACCATACCTGCATGTTTGCATAATACCCTAACCCAAAGGCTCAGTTTGGCATTTATCCAACAGCACAGGCCCTGGATTGTTGAAGATGGCCTCAGGAACCAGCACAGGGCCTGGTGTGTTGTACATGGCCACAGCAAGCAGCACAGGGCCTGGTTTGGTGAAGATGGCCTCGGCCAGAAGCGCAGGGCCTGGTGTGATGTGAGTGGCCTGAGCAAGGGCAACAGGCCTTGGTGTGGTGTAAGTGGCCTCAGCCAGCAGCCACAGGCCCTGGTGTGGTGTAAGTCGCCTCAGCCAGAAGCCACAGGCACTGGTGTGGTGTAAGTGGCCTCAGCCAGCAGCAAAAGGGCCCTGGTGTGGTGTAAGTGGCCTCAGCCAGCAGCCACAGGCCCTGGTGTGGTGTAGGTGGCCTCAGCCAGCAGCCACAGGCCCTGGTGTGGTGTAAGTGGCCTCAGCCAGCAGCCACAGGCCCTGGTGTGGTGTAAGTGGCCTCAGCCAGCAGCCACAGGCCCTGGTGTGGTGTAAGTGGCCTCAGCCAGTGCCACAGGCCCTGGTGTGGTGTAAGTGGCCTGAGCAAGAGCCACAGACCCTGGTGTGGTGTAATTGGCCTCAGCCAGCAGCCACAGGCCCTGGTGTGGTGTAAGTCGCCTCAGCTAGAAGACACAGGCACTGGTGTGGTGTAAGTGGCCTCAGCCAGCAGCAAAAGGGCCCTGGTGTGGTGTAAGTCGCCTCAGCCAGCAGCCACAGGCCCTGGTGTGGTGTAGGTGGCCTCAGCCAGCAGCCACAGGCCCTGGTGTGGTGTAAGTGGCCTCAATAGCAACTAAGGCCCTGGTGTGGTGTAAGTGGCTTCAGCCAGCAGCTACAGGCTCTGTTGTGGTGTAACTGGCCTCAGCCAGCAGCCACAGGCCCTGGTGTGGTGTAAGTGGCCTCAGCCAGAGCCACAGGCCCTGATGTGGTGTAAGTGGCCCCAGCCGGTCACTCAGGCCCTGGTGTGGTGTAGGTGGCATCAGCTAGCAGCACAAGACATTGGAAAAGAGCCAAAAGCAGTGTCGTTAATGTGCCCTCATTAATGGGCAGCTGCTTTTGGTCTTTTAATACACCCCTTCTCTGGATCAAAAGCGGTTCAATGACATGAAAATGAAAGGCTTACAGCACCAGGTATTCCCAGGAAGTCTCCCATCCAAGTACTAACCAAGCCCAGCCCTGCTTAGCTTCCGAGATCAGACGAGGTCGGGCGTGCTCAGGGTGGTATGGCCGTAAGCTGCTGGCTCCAGCACAATGTCTCAATTTATGGATTCAAGTGATTAGGTGGCAAGTACCTGAAGTTACGAAGACAATCCTATAACCATACCTGCATGTTTGCATAATACCCTAACCCAAAGGCTCAGTTTGGCATTTATCCAACAGCACAGGCCCTGGATTGTTGAAGATGGCCTCAAGAACCAGCACGGGACCTGGTGTGTTTTACATGGCCACAGCAAGCAGCACAGGGCCTGGTTTGGTGAAGATGGCCTCGGCCAGAAGCGCAGGGCCTGGTGTGATGTGAGTGGCCTGAGCAAGAGCAACAGGCCTTGGTGTGGTGTAAGTGGCCTCAGCCAGCAGCCACAGGCCCTGGTGTGGTGTAAGTCGCCTCAGCCAGAAGCCACAGGCACTGGTGTGGTGTAAGTGGCCTCAGCCAGCAGCAAAAGGGCCCTGGTGTGGTTTAAGTCGCCTCAGCCAGCAGCCACAGGCCCTGGTGTGGTGTAGGTGGCCTCAGCCAGCAGCCACAGGCCCTGGTGTGGTGTAAGTGGCCACAGCAAGCAGCACAGGGCCTGGTTTGGTGAAGATGGCCTCGGCCAGAAGCGCAGGGCCTGGTGTGATGTGAGTGGCCTGAGCAAGAGCCACAGGCCTTGGTGTAGTGTAAGTGGCCTCAGCCAGCAGCCACAGGCCCTGGTGTGGTGTAAGTCGCCTCAGCCAGAAGCCACAGGCACTGGTGTGGTGTAAGTGGCCTCAGCCAGCAGCAAAAGGGCCCTGGTGTGGTGTAAGTGGCCTCAGCCAGCAGCCACAGGCCCTGGTGTGGTGTAGGTGGCCTCAGCCAGCAGCCACAGGCCCTGGTGTGGTGTAAGTGGCCTCAGCCAGCAGCCACAGGCCCTGGTGTGGTGTAGGTGGCCTCAGCCAGCAGCCACAGGCCCTGGTGTGGTGTAAGTGGCCTCAGCCAGTGCCACAGGCCCTGGTGTGGTGTAAGTGGCCTGAGCAAGAGCCACAGGCCCTGGTGTGGTGTAAGTGGCCTGAGCAAGAGCCACAGACCCTGGTGTGGTGTAATTGGCCTCAATAGCAACTAATGCCCTGGTGTGGTGTAGGTGGCCTCAGCCAGCAGCCACAGGCCCTGGTGTGGTGTAAGTGGCCTCAGCCAGCAACCACAGGCCCTGGTGTGGTGTAAGTGGCCTCAGCCAGTGCCACAGGCCCTGGTGTGGTGTAAGTGGCCTGAGCAAGAGCCACAGGCCCTGGTGTGGTGTAAGTGGCCTGAGCAAGAGCCACAGACCCTGGTGTGGTGTAATTGGCCTCAATAGCAACTAATGCCCTGGTGTGGTGTAGGTGGCTTCAGCCAGCAGCCACAGGCTCTGTTGTGGTGTAACTGGCCTCAGCCAGCAGCAAAAGGGCCCTGGTGTGGTGTAAGTGGCCTCAGCCAGAGCCACAGGCCCTGATGTGGTGTAAGTGGCCCCAGCCGGTCACTCAGGCCCTGGTGTGGTGTAGGTGGCATCAGCTAGCAGCACAAGACATTGGAAAAGAGCCAAAAGCAGTGTCGTTAATGTGCCCTCATTAATGGGCAGCTGCTTTTGGTCTTTTAATACACCCCTTCTCTGGATCAAAAGCGGTTCAATGACATGAAAATGAAAGGCTTACAGCACCAGGTATTCCCAGGTAATCTCCCATCCAAGTACTAACCAAGCCCAGCCCTGCTTAGCTTCCGAGATCAGACGAGGTCGGGCGTGCTCAGGGTGGTATGGCCGTAAGCTGCTGGCTCCAGCACAATGTCTCAATTTATGGATTCAAGTGATTAGGTGGCAAGTACCTGAAGTTACGAAGACAATCCTATAACCATACCTGCATGTTTGCATAATACCCTAACCCAAAGGCTCAGTTTGGCATTTATCCAACAGCACAGGCCCTGGATTGTTGAAGATGGCCTCAGGAACCAGCACAGGGCCTGGTGTGTTGTACATGGCCACAGCAAGCAGCACAGGGCCTGGTTTGGTGAAGATGGCCTCGGCCAGAAGCGCAGGGCCTGGTGTGATGTGAGTGGCCTGAGCAAGAGCAACAGGCCTTGGTGTGGTGTAAGTGGCCTCAGCCAGCAGCCACAGGCCCTGGTGTGGTGTAAGTCGCCTCAGCCAGAAGCCACAGGCACTGGTGTGGTGTAAGTGGCCTCAGCCAGCAGCAAAAGGGCCCTGGTGTGGTGTAAGTGGCCTCAGCCAGCAGCCACAGGCCCTGGTGTGGTGTAGGTGGCCTCAGCCAGCAGCCACAGGCCCTGGTGTGGTGTAAGTGGCCTCAGCCAGCAGCCACAGGCCCTGGTGTGGTGTAAGTGGCCTCAGCCAGCAGCCACAGGCCCTGGTGTGGTGTAAGTGGCCTCAGCCAGTGCCACAGGCCCTGGTGTGGTGTAAGTGGCCTGAGCAAGAGCCACAGACCCTGGTGTGGTGTAATTGGCCTCAGCCAGCAGCCACAGGCCCTGGTGTGGTGTAAGTCACCTCAGCTAGAAGACACAGGCACTGGTGTGGTGTAAGTGGCCTCAGCCAGCAGCAAAAGGGCCCTGGTGTGGTGTAAGTCGCCTCAGCCAGCAGCCACAGGCCCTGGTGTGGTGTAGGTGGCCTCAGCCAGCAGCCACAGGCCCTGGTGTGGTGTAAGTGGCCTCAATAGCAACTAAGGCCCTGGTGTGGTGTAAGTGGCTTCAGCCAGCAGCCACAGGCTCTGTTGTGGTGTAACTGGCCTCAGCCAGCAGCCACAGGCCCTGGTGTGGTGTAAGTGGCCTCAGCCAGAGCCACAGGCCCTGATGTGGTGTAAGTGGCCCCAGCCGGTCACTCAGGCCCTGGTGTGGTGTAGGTGGCATCAGCTAGCAGCACAAGACATTGGAAAAGAGTCAAAAGCAGTGTCGTTAATGTGCCCTCATTAATGGGCAGCTGCTTTTGGTCTTTTAATACACCCCTTCTCTGGATCAAAAGCGGTTCAATGACATGAAAATGAAAGGCTTACAGCACCAGGTATTCCCAGGCAGTCTCCCATCCAAGTACTAACCAAGCCCAGCCCTGCTTAGCTTCCGAGATCAGACGAGGTCGGGCGTGCTCAGGGTGGTATGGCCGTAAGCTGCTGGCTCCAGCACAATGTCTCAATTTATGGATTCAAGTGATTAGGTGGCAAGTACCTGAAGTTACGAAGACAATCCTATAACCATACCTGCATGTTTGCATAATACCCTAACCCAAAGGCTCAGTTTGGCATTTATCCAACAGCACAGGCCCTGGATTGTTGAAGATGGCCTCAGGAACCAGCACAGGGCCTGGTGTGTTGTACATGGCCACAGCAAGCAGCACAGGGCCTGGTTTGGTGAAGATGGCCTCGGCCAGAAGCGCAGGGCCTGGTGTGATGTGAGTGGCCTGAGCAAGAGCAACAGGCCTTGGTGTGGTGTAAGTGGCCTCAGCCAGCAGCCACAGGCCCTGGTGTGGTGTAAGTCGCCTCAGCCAGAAGCCACAGGCACTGGTGTGGTGTAAGTGGCCTCAGCCAGCAGCAAAAGGGCCCTGGTGTGGTGTAAGTGGCCTCAGCCAGCAGCCACAGGCCCTGGTGTGGTGTAGGTGGCCTCAGCCAGCAGCCACAGGCCCTGGTGTGGTGTAAGTGGCCTCAGCCAGCAGCCACAGGCCCTGGTGTGGTGTAAGTGGCCTCAGCCAGTGCCACAGGCCCTGGTGTGGTGTAAGTGGCCTGAGCAAGAGCCACAGGCCCTGGTGTGGTGTAAGTGGCCTGAGCAAGAGCCACAGACCCTGGTGTGGTATAATTGGCCTCAATAGCAACTAATGCCCTGGTGTGGTGTAGGTGGCCTCAGCCAGCAGCCACAGGCCCTGGTGTGGTGTAAGTGGCCTCAGCCAGCAGCCACAGGCCCTGGTGTGGTGTAAGTGGCCTCAGCCAGAGCCACAGGCCCTGATGTGGTGTAAGTGGCCCCAGCCGGTCACTCAGGCCCTTGTGTGGTGTAGGTTGCATCAGCTAGCAGCACAAGACATTGGAAAAGAGCCAAAAGCAGTGTCGTTAATGTGCCCTCATTAATGGGCAGCTGCTTTTGGTCTTTTAATACACCCCTTCTCTGGATCAAAAGCGGTTCAATGACATGAAAATGAAAGGCTTACAGCACCAGGTATTCCCAGGGAGTCTCCCATCCAAGTACTAACCAAGCCCAGCCCTGCTTAGCTTCCGAGATCAGACGAGGTCGGGCGTGCTCAGGGTGGTATGGCCGTAAGCTGCTGGCTCCAGCACAATGTCTCAATTTATGGATTCAAGTGATTAGGTGGCAAGTACCTGAAGTTACGAAGACAATCCTATAACCATACCTGCATGTTTGCATAATACCCTAACCCAAAGGCTCAGTTTGGCATTTATCCAACAGCACAGGCCCTGGATTGTTGAAGATGGCCTCAGGAACCAGCACAGGGCCTGGTGTGTTGTACATGGCCACAGCAAGCAGCACAGGGCCTGGTTTGGTGAAGATGGCCTCGGCCAGAAGCGCAGGGCCTGGTGTGATGTGAGTGGCCTGAGCAAGAGCAACAGGCCTTGGTGTGGTGTAAGTGGCCTCAGCCAGCAGCCACAGGCCCTGGTGTGGTGTAAGTCGCCTCAGCCAGAAGCCACAGGCCCTGGTGTGGTGTAAGTCGCCTCAGCCAGAAGCCACAGGCACTGGTGTGGTGTAAGTGGCCTCAGCCAGCAGCAAAAGGGCCCTGGTGTGGTGTAAGTGGCCTCAGCCAGCAGCCACAGGCCCTGGTGTGGTGTAGGTGGCCTCAGCCAGCAGCCACAGGCCCTGGTGTGGTGTAAGTGGCCTCAGCCAGCAGCCACAGGCCCTGGTGTGGTGTAAGTGGCCTCAGCCAGCAGCCACAGGCCCTGGTGTGGTGTAAGTGGCCTCAGCCAGTGCCACAGGCCCTGGTGTGGTGTAAGTGGCCTGAGCAAGAGCCACAGACCCTGGTGTGGTGTAATTGGCCTCAGCCAGCAGCCACAGGCCCTGGTGTGGTGTAAGTCGCCTCAGCTAGAAGACACAGGCACTGGTGTGGTGTAAGTGGCCTCAGCCAGCAGCAAAAGGGCCCTGGTGTGGTGTAAGTCGCCTCAGCCAGCAGCCACAGGCCCTGGTGTGGTGTAGGTGGCCTCAGCCAGCAGCCACAGGCCCTGGTGTGGTGTAAGTGGCCTCAATAGCAACTAAGGCCCTGGTGTGGTGTAAGTGGCTTCAGCCAGCAGCCACAGGCTCTGTTGTGGTGTAACTGGCCTCAGCCAGCAGCAAAAGGGCCCTGGTGTGGTGTAAGTGGCCTCAGCCAGAGCCACAGGCCCTGATGTGGTGTAAGTGGCCCCAGCCGGTCACTCAGGCCCTGGTGTGGTGTAGGTGGCATCAGCTAGCAGCACAAGACATTGGAAAAGAGCCAAAAGCAGTGTCGTTAATGTGCCCTCATTAATGGGCAGCTGCTTTTGGTCTTTTAATACACCCCTTCTCTGGATCAAAAGCGGTTCAATGACATGAAAATGAAAGGCTTACAGCACCAGGTATTCCCAGGTAGTCTCCCATCCAAGTACTAACCAAGCCCAGCCCTGCTTAGCTTCCGAGATCAGACGAGGTCGGGCGTGCTCAGGGTGGTATGGCCGTAAGCTGCTGGCTCCAGCACAATGTCTCAATTTATGGATTCAAGTGATTAGGTGGCAAGTACCTGAAGTTACGAAGACAATCCTATAACCATACCTGCATGTTTGCATAATACCCTAACCCAAAGGCTCAGTTTGGCATTTATCCAACAGCACAGGCCCTGGATTGTTGAAGATGGCCTCAGGAACCAGCACAGGGCCTGGTGTGTTGTACATGGCCACAGCAAGCAGCACAGGGCCTGGTTTGGTGAAGATGGCCTCGGCCAGAAGCGCAGGGCCTGGTGTGATGTGAGTGGCCTGAGCAAGAGCAACAGGTCTTGGTGTGGTGTAAGTGGCCTCAGCCAGCAGCCACAGGCCCTGGTGTGGTGTAAGTCGCCTCAGCCAGAAGCCACAGGCACTGGTGTGGTGTAAGTGGCCTCAGCCAGCAGCAAAAGGGCCCTGGTGTGGTGTAAGTGGCCTCAGCCAGCAGCCACAGGCCCTGGTGTGGTGTAGGTGGCCTCAGCCAGCAGCCACAGGCCCTGGTGTGGTGTAAGTGGCCTCAGCCAGCAGCCACAGGCCCTGGTGTGGTGTAAGTGGCCTCAGCCAGCAGCCACAGGCCCTGGTGTGGTGTAAGTGGCCTCAGCCAGTGCCACAGGCCCTGGTGTGGTGTAAGTGGCCTGAGCAAGAGCCACAGACCCTGGTGTGGTGTAATTGGCCTCAGCCAGCAGCCACAGGCCCTGGTGTGGTGTAAGTCACCTCAGCTAGAAGACACAGGCACTGGTGTGGTGTAAGTGGCCTCAGCCAGCAGCAAAAGGGCCCTGGTGTGGTGTAAGTCGCCTCAGCCAGCAGCCACAGGCCCTGGTGTGGTGTAGGTGGCCTCAGCCAGCAGCCACAGGCCCTGGTGTGGTGTAAGTGGCCTCAATAGCAACTAAGGCCCTGGTGTGGTGTAAGTGGCTTCAGCCAGCAGCCACAGGCTCTGTTGTGGTGTAACTGGCCTCAGCCAGCAGCCACAGGCCCTGGTGTGGTGTAAGTGGCCTCAGCCAGAGCCACAGGCCCTGATGTGGTGTAAGTGGCCCCAGCCGGTCACTCAGGCCCTTGTGTGGTGTAGGTTGCATCAGCTAGCAGCACAAGACATTGGAAAAGAGCCAAAAGCAGTGTCGTTAATGTGCCCTCATTAATGGGCAGCTGCTTTTGGTCTTTTAATACACCCCTTCTCTGGATCAAAAGCAGTTCAATGACATGAAAATGAAAGGCTTACAGCGCCAGGTATTCCCAGGCAGTCTCCCATCCAAGTACTAACCAAGCCCAGCCCTGCTTAGCTTCCGAGATCAGACGAGGTCGGGCGTGCTCAGGGTGGTATGGCCGTAAGCTGCTGGCTCCAGCACAATGTCTCAATTCATGGATTCAAGTGATTAGGTGGCAAGTACCTGAAGTTACGAAGACAATCCTATAACCATACCTGCATGTTTGCATAATACCCTAACCCAAAGGCTCAGTTTGGGATTTATCCAACAGCACAGGCCCTGGATTGTTGAAGATGGCCTCAGGAACCAGCACAGGGCCTGGTGTGTTGTACATGGCCACAGCAAGCAGCACAGGGCCTGGTTTGGTGAAGATGGCCTCGGCCAGAAGCGCAGGGCCTGGTGTGATGTGAGTGGCCTGAGCAAGAGCAACAGGCCTTGGTGTGGTGTAAGTGGCCTCAGCCAGCAGCCACAGGCCCTGGTGTGGTGTAAGTCGCCTCAGCCAGAAGCCACAGGCACTGGTGTGGTGTAAGTGGCCTCAGCCAGCAGCAAAAGGGCCCTGGTGTGGTGTAGGTGGCCTCAGCCAGCAGCCACAGGCCCTGGTGTGGTGTAGGTGGCCTCAGCCAGCAGCCACAGGCCCTGGTGTGGTGTAAGTGGCCTCAGCCAGTGCCACAGGCCCTGGTGTGGTGTAAGTGGCCTGAGCAAGAGCCACAGGCCCTGGTGTGGTGTAAGTGGCCTGAGCAAGAGCCACAGACCCTGGTGTGGTGTAATTGGCCTCAATAGCAACTAATGCCCTGGTGTGGTGTAGGTGGCCTCAGCCAGCAGCCACAGGCCCTGGTGTGGTGTAAGTGGCCTCAGCCAGCAGCCACAGGCCCTGGTGTGGTGTAAGTCGCCTCAGCTAGAAGACACAGGCACTGTTGTGTTGTAAGTGGCCTCAGCCAGCAGCAAAAGGGCCCTGGTGTGGTGTAAGTCGCCTCAGCCAGCAGCCACAGGCCCTGGTGTGGTGTAGGTGGCCTCAGCCAGCAGCCACAGGCCCTGGTGTGGTGTAAGTGGCCTCAATAGCAACTAAGGCCCTGGTGTGGTGTAAGTGGCTTCAGCCAGCAGCCACAGGCTCTGTTGTGGTGTAACTGGCCTCAGCCAGAGCCACAGGCCCTGATGTGGTGTAAGTGGCCCCAGCCGGTCACTCAGGCCCTGGTGTGGTGTAGGTGGCATCAGCTAGCAGCACAAGACATTGGAAAAGAGCCAAAAGCAGTGTCGTTAATGTGCCCTCATTAATGGGCAGCTGCTTTTGGTCTTTTAATACACCCCTTCTCTGGATCAAAAGCGGTTCAATGACATGAAAATGAAAGGCTTACAGTACCAGGTATTCCCAGGCAGTCTCCCATCCAAGTACTAACCAAGCACAGCCCTGCTTAGCTTCCGAGATCAGACGAGGTCGGGCGTGCTCAGGGTGGTATGGCCGTAAGCTGCTGGCTCCAGCACAATGTCTCAATTTATGGATTCAAGTGATTAGGTGGCAAGTACCTGAAGTTACGAAGACAATCCTATAACCATACCTGCATGTTTGCATAATACCCTAACCCAAAGGCTCAGTTTGGCATTTATCCAACAGCACAGGCCCTGGATTGTTGAAGATGGCCTCAGGAACCAGCACAGGGCCTGGTGTGTTGTACATGGCCACAGCAAGCAGCACAGGGCCTGGTTTGGTGAAGATGGCCTCGGCCAGAAGCGCAGGGCCTGGTGTGATGTGAGTGGCCTGAGCAAGAGCAACAGGCCTTGGTGTGGTGTAAGTGGCCTCAGCCAGCAGCCACAGTCCCTGGTGTGGTGTAAGTCGCCTCAGCCAGAAGCCACAGGCACTGGTGTGGTGTAAGTGGCCTCAGCCAGCAGCAAAAGGGCCCTGGTGTGGTGTAAGTGGCCTCAGCCAGCAGCCACAGGCCCTGGTGTGGTGTAGGTGGCCTCAGCCAGCAGCCACAGGCCCTGGTGTGGTGTAAGTGGCCTCAGCCAGCAGCCACAGGCCCTGGTGTGGTGTAAGTGGCCTCAGCCAGCAGCCACAGGCCCTGGTGTGGTGTAAGTGGCCTCAGCCAGTGCCACAGGCCCTGGTGTGGTGTAAGTGGCCTGAGCAAGAGCCACAGGCCCTGGTGTGGTGTAAGTGGCCTGAGCAAGAGCCACAGACCCTGGTGTGGTGTAATTGGCCTCAATAGCAACTAATGCCCTGGTGTGGTGTAGGTGGCCTCAGCCAGCAGCCACAGGCCCTGGTGTGGTGTAAGTGGCCTCAGCCAGCAGCCACAGGCCCTGGTGTGGTGTAAGTGGCCTCAGCCAGTGCCACAGGCCCTGGTGTGGTGTAGGTGGCCTCAGCCAGCAGCCACAGGCCCTGGTGTGGTGTAAGTGGCCTCAGCCAGCAGCCACAGGCCCTGGTGTGGTGTAAGTGGCCTCAGCCAGCAGCCACAGGCCCTGGTGTGGTGTAAGTGGCCTCAGCCAGTGCCACAGGCCCTGGTGTGGTGTAAGTGGCCTGAGCAAGAGCCACAGACCCTGGTGTGGTGTTATTGGCCTCAGCCAGCAGCCACAGGCCCTGGTGTGGTGTAAGTCGCCTCAGCCAGAAGCCACAGGCACTGGTGTGGTGTAAGTCGCCTCAGCCAGCAGCAAAAGGGCCCTGGTGTGGTTTAAGTCGCCTCAGCCAGCAGCCACAGGCCCTGGTGTGGTGTAGGTGGCCTCAGCCAGCAGCCACAGGCCCTGGTGTGGTGTAAGTGGCCACAGCAAGCAGCACAGGGCCTGGATTGGTGAAGATGGCCTCGGCCAGAAGCGCAGGGCCTGGTGTGATGTGAGTGGCCTGAGCAAGAGCCACAGGCCTTGGTGTGGTGTAAGTGGCCTCAGCCAGCAGCCACAGGCCCTGGTGTGGTGTAAGTCGCCTCAGCCAGAAGCCACAGGCACTGGTGTGGTGTAAGTGGCCTCAGCCAGCAGCAAAAGGGCCCTGGTGTGGTGTAAGTGGCCTCAGCCAGCAGCCACAGGCCCTGGTGTGGTGTAGGTGGCCTCAGCCAGCAGCCACAGGCCCTGGTGTGGTGTAAGTGGCCTCAGCCAGCAGCCACAGGCCCTGGTGTGGTGTAAGTGGCCTCAGCCAGTGCCGCAGGCCCTGGTGTGGTGTAAGTGGCCTGAGCAAGAGCCACAGGCCCTGGTGTGGTGTAAGTGGCCTCAGCCAGCAGCCACAGGCCCTGGTGTGGTGTAAGTGGCCTCAGCCAGCAGCCACAGGCCCTGGTGTGGTGTAAGTGGCCTCAGCCAGTGCCACAGGCCCTGGTGTGGTGTAAGTGGCCTGAGCAAGAGCCACAGACCCTGGTGTGGTGTAATTGGCCTCAGCCAGCAGCCACAGGCCCTGGTGTGGTGTAAGTCGCCTCAGCTAGAAGACACAGGCACTGGTGTGGTGTAAGTGGCCTCAGCCAGCAGCAAAAGGGCCCTGGTGTGGTGTAGGTGGCCTCAGCCAGCAGCCACAGGCCCTGGTGTGGTGTAGGTGGCCTCAGCCAGCAGCCACAGGCCCTGGTGTGGTGTAAGTGGCCTCAATAGCAACTAAGGCCCTGGTGTGGTGTAAGTGGCTTCAGCCAGTGCCACAGGCCCTGGTGTGGTGTAAGTGGCCTGAGCAAGAGCCACAGACCCTGGTGTGGTGTAAGTGGCCTCAGCCAGCAGCCACAGGCCCTGGTGTGGTGTAGGTGGCCTCAGCCAGCAGCCACAGGCCCTGGTGTGGTGTAAGTGGCCTCAGCCAGTGCCACAGGCCCTGGTGTGGTGTAAGTGGCCTGAGCAAGAGCCACAGGCCCTGGTGTGGTGTAAGTGGCCTGAGCAAGAGCCACAGACCCTGGTGTGGTGTAATTGGCCTCAATAGCAACTAATTCCCTGGTGTGGTGTAGGTGGCCTCAGCCAGCAGCCACAGGCCCTGGTGTGGTGTAAGTGGCCTCAGCCAGCAGCCACAGGCCCTGGTGTGGTGTAAGTGGCCTCAGCCAGAGCCACAGGCCCTGATGTGGTGTAAGTGGCCCCAGCCGGTCACTCAGGCCCTTGTGTGGTGTAGGTTGCATCAGCTAGCAGCACAAGACATTGGAAAAGAGCCAAAAGCAGTGTCGTTAATGTGCCCTCATTAATGGGCAGCTGCTTTTGGTCTTTTAATACACCCCTTCTCTGGATCAAAAGCGGTTCAATGACATGAAAATGAAAGGCTTACAGCACCAGGTATTCCCAGGCAGTCTCCCATCCAAGTACTAACCAAGCCCAGCCCTGCTTAGCTTCCGAGATCAGACGAGGTCGGGCGTGCTCAGGGTGGTATGGCCGTAAGCTGCTGGCGACAGCACAATGTCTCAATTTATGGATTCAAGTGATTAGGTGGCAAGTACCTGAAGTTACGAAGACAATCCTATAACCATACCTGCATGTTTGCATAATACCCTAACCCAAAGGCTCAGTTTGGCATTTATCCAACAGCACAGGCCCTGGATTGTTGAAGATGGCCTCAGGGACCAGCACAGGGCCTGGTGTGTTGTACATGGCCACAGCAAGCAGCACAGGGCCTGGTTTGGTGAAGATGGCCTCGGCCAGAAGCGCAGGGCCTGGTGTGATGTGAGTGGCCTGAGCAAGAGCAACAGGCCTTGGTGTGGTGTAAGTGGCCTCAGCCAGCAGCCACAGGCCCTGGTGTGGTGTAAGTCGCCTCAGCTAGAAGACACAGGCACTGGTGTGGTGTAAGTGGCCTCAGCCAGCAGCAAAAGGGCCCTGGTGTGGTGTAAGTCGCCTCAGCCAGAAGCCACAGGCCCTGGTGTGGTGTAGGTGGCCTCAGCCAGCAGCCACACGCCCTGGTGTGGTGTAAGTGGCCTCAGCCAGCAGCCACAGGCCCTGGTGTGGTGTAAGTGGCCTCAGCCAGCAGCCACAGGCCCTGGTGTGGTGTAAGTCGCCTCAGCCAGAAGCCACAGGCACTGGTGTGGTGTAAGTGGCCTCAGCCAGCAGCAAAAGGGCCCTGGTGTGGTGTAAGTCGCCTCAGCCAGCAGCCACAGGCCCTGGTGTGGTGTAGGTGGCCTCAGCCAGCAGCCACAGGCCCTGGTGTGGTGTAAGTGGCCTCAGCCAGTGCCACAGGCCCTGGTGTGGTGTAAGTGGCCTGAGCAAGAGCCACAGGCCCTGGTGTGGTGTAAGTGGCCTCAGCCAGTGCCACAGGCCCTGGTGTGGTGTAATTGGCCTCAGCCAGCAGCCACAGGCCCTGGTGTGGTGTAGGTGGCCTCAGCCAGCAGCCACAGGCCCTGGTGTGGTGTAAGTGGCCTCAGCCAGCAGCCACAGGCCCTGGTGTGGTGTAAGTGGCCTCAGCCAGAGCCACAGGCCCTGATGTGGTGTAAGTGGCCCCAGCCGGTCACTCAGGCCCTTGTGTGGTGTAGGTTGCATCAGCTAGCAGCACAAGACATTGGAAAAGAGCCAAAAGCAGTGTCGTTAATGTGCCCTCATTAATGGGCAGCTGCTTTTGGTCTTTTAATACACCCCTTCTCTGGATCAAAAGCGGTTCAATGACATGAAAATGAAAGGCTTACAGCACCAGGTATTCCCAGGTAGTCTCCCATCCAAGTACTAACCAAGCCCAGCCCTGCTTAGCTTCCGAGATCAGACGAGGTCGGGCGTGCTCAGGGTGGTATGGCCGTAAGCTGCTGGCTCCAGCACAATGTCTCAATTTATGGATTCAAGTGATTAGGTGGCAAGTACCTGAAGTTACGAAGACAATCCTATAACCATACCTGCATGTTTGCATAATACCCTAACCCAAAGGCTCAGTTTGGCATTTATCCAACAGCACAGGCCCTGGATTGTTGAAGATGGCCTCAGGAACCAGCACAGGGCCTGGTGTGTTGTACATGGCCACAGCAAGCAGCACAGGGCCTGGTTTGGTGAAGATGGCCTCGGCCAGAAGCGCAGGGCCTGGTGTGATGTGAGTGGCCTGAGCAAGAGCAACAGGCCTTGGTGTGGTGTAAGTGGCCTCAGCCAGCAGCCACAGGCCCTGGTGTGGTGTAAGTCGCCTCAGCCAGAAGCCACAGGCACTGGTGTGGTGTAAGTGGCCTCAGCCAGCAGCAAAAGGGCCCTGGTGTGGTGTAAGTGGCCTCAGCCAGCAGCCACAGGCCCTGGTGTGGTGTAGGTGGCCTCAGCCAGCAGCCACAGGCCCTGGTGTGGTGTAAGTGGCCTCAGCCAGCAGCCACAGGCCCTGGTGTGGTGTAAGTGGCCTCAGCCAGCAGCCACAGGCCCTGGTGTGGTGTAAGTGGCCTCAGCCAGTGCCACAGGCCCTGGTGTGGTGTAAGTGGCCTGAGCAAGAGCCACAGACCCTGGTGTGGTGTAATTGGCCTCAGCCAGCAGCCACAGGCCCTGGTGTGGTGTAAGTGGCCTCAGCCAGCAGCCACAGGCCCTGGTGTGGTGTAAGTCGCCTCAGCCAGAAGCCACAGGCACTGGTGTGGTGTAAGTGGCCTCAGCCAGCAGCAAAAGGGCCCTGGTGTGGTGTAAGTCGCCTCAGCCAGCAGCCACAGGCCCTGGTGTGGTGTAGGTGGCCTCAGCCAGCAGCCACACGCCCTGGTGTGGTGTAAGTGGCCTCAGCCAGCAGCCACAGGCCCTGGTGTGGTGTAAGTGGCCTCAGCCAGCAGCCACAGGCCCTGGTGTGGTGTAAGTCGCCTCAGCCAGAAGCCACAGGCACTGGTGTGGTGTAAGTGGCCTCAGCCAGCAGCAAAAGGGCCCTGGTGTGGTGTAAGTCGCCTCAGCCAGCAGCCACAGGCCCTGGTGTGGTGTAGGTGGCCTCAGCCAGCAGCCACAGGCCCTGGTGTGGTGTAAGTGGCCTCAGCCAGTGCCACAGGCCCTGGTGTGGTGTAAGTGGCCTGAGCAAGAGCCACAGGCCCTGGTGTGGTGTAAGTGGCCTCAGCCAGTGCCACAGGCCCTGGTGTGGTGTAATTGGCCTCAGCCAGCAGCCACAGGCCCTGGTGTGGTGTAGGTGGCCTCAGCCAGCAGCCACAGGCCCTGGTGTGGTGTAAGTGGCCTCAGCCAGCAGCCACAGGCCCTGGTGTGGTGTAAGTGGCCTCAGCCAGAGCCACAGGCCCTGATGTGGTGTAAGTGGCCCCAGCCGGTCACTCAGGCCCTTGTGTGGTGTAGGTTGCATCAGCTAGCAGCACAAGACATTGGAAAAGAGCCAAAAGCAGTGTCGTTAATGTGCCCTCATTAATGGGCAGCTGCTTTTGGTCTTTTAATACACCCCTTCTCTGGATCAAAAGCGGTTCAATGACATGAAAATGAAAGGCTTACAGCACCAGGTATTCCCAGGTAGTCTCCCATCCAAGTACTAACCAAGCCCAGCCCTGCTTAGCTTCCGAGATCAGACGAGGTCAGGCGTGCTCAGGGTGGTATGGCCGTAAGCTGCTGGCTCCAGCACAATGTCTCAATTTATGGATTCAAGTGATTAGGTGGCAAGTACCTGAAGTTACGAAGACAATCCTATAACCATACCTGCATGTTTGCATAATACCCTAACCCAAAGGCTCAGTTTGGCATTTATCCAACAGCACAGGGCCTGGATTGTTGAAGATGGCCTCAGGAACCAGCACAGGGCCTGGTGTGTTGTACATGGCCACAGCAAGCAGCACAGGGCCTGGTTTGGTGAAGATGGCCTCGGCCAGAAGCGCAGGGCCTGGTGTGATGTGAGTGGCCTGAGCAAGAGCAACAGGCCTTGGTGTGGTGTAAGTGGCCTCAGCCAGCAGCCACAGGCCCTGGTGTGGTGTAAGTCGCCTCAGCCAGAAGCCACAGGCACTGGTGTGGTGTAAGTGGCCTCAGCCAGCAGCAAAAGGGCCCTGGTGTGGTGTAAGTGGCCTCAGCCAGCAGCCACAGGCCCTGGTGTGGTGTAAGTGGCCTCAGCCAGCAGCCACAGGCCCTGGTGTGGTGTAGGTGGCCTCAGCCAGCAGCCACAGGCCCTGGTGTGGTGTAAGTGGCCTCAGCCAGCAGCCACAGGCCCTGGTGTGGTGTAAGTGGCCTCAGCCAGTGCCACAGGCCCTGGTGTGGTGTAAGTGGCCTGAGCAAGAGCCACAGACCCTGGTGTGGTGTAATTGGCCTCAGCCAGCAGCCACAGGCCCTGGTGTGGTGTAAGTCGCCTCAGCCAGAAGCCACAGGCACTGGTGTGGTGTAAGTGGCCTCAGCCAGCAGCAAAAGGGCCCTGGTGTGGTTTAAGTCGCCTCAGCCAGCAGCCACAGGCCCTGGTGTGGTGTAGGTGGCCTCAGCCAGCAGCCACAGGCCCTGGTGTGGTGTAAGTGGCCACAGCAAGCAGCACAGGGCCTGGTTTGGTGAAGATGGCCTCGGCCAGAAGCGCAGGGCCTGGTGTGATGTGAGTGGCCTGAGCAAGAGCCACAGGCCTTGGTGTGGTGTAAGTGGCCTCAGCCAGCAGCCACAGGCCCTGGTGTGGTGTAAGTCGCCTCAGCCAGAAGCCACAGGCACTGGTGTGGTGTAAGTGGCCTCAGCCAGCAGCAAAAGGGCCCTGGTGTGGTGTAAGTGGCCTCAGCCAGCAGCCACAGGCCCTGGTGTGGTGTAGGTGGCCTCAGCCAGCAGCCACAGGCCCTGGTGTGGTGTAAGTGGCCTCAGCCAGCAGCCACAGGCCCTGGTGTGGTGTAAGTGGCCTCAGCCAGTGCCACAGGCCCTGGTGTGGTGTAAGTGGCCTGAGCAAGTGCCACAGGCCCTGGTGTGGTGTAAGTGGCCTGAGCAAGAGCCACAGACCCTGGTGTGGTGTAATTGGCCTCAATAGCAACTAATGCCCTGGTGTGGTGTAGGTGGCCTCAGCCAGCAGCCACAGGCCCTGGTGTGGTGTAAGTGGCCTCAGCCAGCAGCCACAGGCCCTGGTGTGGTGTAAGTGGCCTCAGCCAGAGCCACAGGCCCTGATGTGGTGTAAGTGGCCCCAGCCGGTCACTCAGGCCCTTGTGTGGTGTAGGTTGCATCAGCTAGCAGCACAAGACATTGGAAAAGAGCCAAAAGCAGTGTCGTTAATGTGCCCTCATTAATGGGCAGCTGCTTTTGGTCTTTTAATACACCCCTTCTCTGGATCAAAAGCGGTTCAATGACATGAAAATGAAAGGCTTACAGCACCAGGTATTCCCAGGCAGTCTCCCATCCAAGTACTAACCAAGCCCAGCCCTGCTTAGCTTCCGAGATCAGACGAGGTCGGGCGTGCTCAGGGTGGTATGGCCGTAAGCTGCTGGCTCCAGCACAATGTCTCAATTTATGGATTCAAGTGATTAGGTGGCAAGTACCTGAAGTTACGAAGACAATCCTATAACCATACCTGCATGTTTGCATAATACCCTAACCCAAAGGCTCAGTTTGGCATTTATCCAACAGCACAGGCCCTGGATTGTTGAAGATGGCCTCAGGGACCAGCACAGGGCCTGGTGTGTTGTACATGGCCACAGCAAGCAGCACAGGGCCTGGTTTGGTGAAGATGGCCTCGGCCAGAAGCGCAGGGCCTGGTGTGATGTGAGTGGCCTGAGCAAGAGCAACAGGCCTTGGTGTGGTGTAAGTGGCCTCAGCCAGCAGCCACAGGCCCTGGTGTGGTGTAAGTCGCCTCAGCCAGAAGCCACAGGCACTGGTGTGGTGTAAGTGGCCTCAGCCAGCAGCAAAAGGGCCCTGGTGTGGTGTAAGTGGCCTCAGCCAGCAGCCACAGGCCCTGGTGTGGTGTAGGTGGCCTCAGCCAGCAGCCACAGGCCCTGGTGTGGTGTAAGTGGCCTCAGCCAGTGCCACAGGCCCTGGTGTGGTGTAAGTGGCCTGAGCAAGAGCCACAGACCCTGGTGTGGTGTAATTGGCCTCAGCCAGCAGCCACAGGCCCTGGTGTGGTGTAAGTCGCCTCAGCCAGAAGCCACAGGCACTGGTGTGGTGTAAGTGGCCTCAGCCAGCAGCAAAAGGGCCCTGGTGTGGTTTAAGTCGCCTCAGCCAGCAGCCACAGGCCCTGGTGTGGTGTAGGTGGCCTGAGCCAGCAGCCACAGGCCCTGGTGTGGTGTAAGTGGCCACAGCAAGCAGCACAGGGCCTGGTTTGGTGAAGATGGCCTCGGCCAGAAGCGCAGGGCCTGGTGTGATGTGAGTGGCCTGAGCAAGAGCCACAGGCCTTGGTGTGGTGTAAGTGGCCTCAGCCAGCAGCCACAGGCCCTGGTGTGGTGTAAGTCGCCTCAGCCAGAAGCCACAGGCACTGGTGTGGTGTAAGTGGCCTCAGCCAGCAGCAAAAGGGCCCTGGTGTGGTGTAAGTGGCCTCAGCCAGCAGCCACAGGCCCTGGTGTGGTGTAGGTGGCCTCTGCCAGCAGCCACAGGCCCTGGTGTGGTGTAAGTGGCCTCAGCCAGCAGCCACAGGCCCTGGTGTGGTGTAAGTGGCCTCAGCCAGTGCCACAGGCCCTGGTGTGGTGTAAGTGGCCTGAGCAAGAGCCACAGGCCCTGGTGTGGTGTAAGTGGCCTGAGCAAGAGCCACAGACCCTGGTGTGGTGTAATTGGCCTCAATAGCAACTAATGCCCTGGTGTGGTGTAGGTGGCCTCAGCCAGCAGCCACAGGCCCTGGTGTGGTGTAAGTCGCCTCAGCCAGAAGCCACAGGCACTGGTGTGGTGTAAGTGGCCTCAGCCAGCAGCAAAAGGGCCCTGGTGTGGTGTAAGTGGCCTCAGCCAGCAGCCACAGGCCCTGGTGTGGTGTAGGTGGCCTCAGCCAGCAGCCACAGGCCCTGGTGTGGTGTAAGTGGCCTCAGCCAGCAGCCACAGGCCCTGGTGTGGTGTAAGTGGCCTCAGCCAGTGCCACAGGCCCTGGTGTGGTGTAAGTGGCCTGAGCAAGTGCCACAGGCCCTGGTGTGGTGTAAGTGGCCTGAGCAAGAGCCACAGACCCTGGTGTGGTGTAATTGGCCTCAGCCAGCAGCCACAGGCCCTGGTGTGGTGTAAGTCGCCTCAGCTAGAAGACACAGGCACTGGTGTGGTGTAAGTGGCCTCAGCCAGCAGCAAAAGGGCCCTGGTGTGGTGTAAGTGGCCTCAGCCAGTGCCACAGGCCCTGGTGTGGTGTAGGTGGCCTCAGCCAGCAGCCACAGGCCCTGGTGTGGTGTAAGTGGCCTCAATAGCAACTAAGGCCCTGGTGTGGTGTAAGTGGCTTCAGCCAGCAGCCACAGGCTCTGTTGTGGTGTAACTGGCCTCAGCCAGCAGCAAAAGGGCCCTGGTGTGGTGTAAGTGGCCTCAGCCAGAGCCACAGGCCCTGATGTGGTGTAAGTGGCCCCAGCCGGTCACTCAGGCCCTGGTGTGGTGTAGGTGGCATCAGCTAGCAGCACAAGACATTGGAAAAGAGCCAAAAGCAGTGTCGTTAATGTGCCCTCATTAATGGGCAGCTGCTTTTGGTCTTTTAATACACCCCTTCTCTGGATCAAAAGCGGTTCAATGACATGAAAATGAAAGGCTTACAGCACCAGGTATTCCCAGGTAATCTCCCATCCAAGTACTAACCAAGCCCAGCCCTGCTTAGCTTCCGAGATCAGACGAGGTCGGGCGTGCTCAGGGTGGTATGGCCGTAAGCTGCTGGCTCCAGCACAATGTCTCAATTTATGGATTCAAGTGATTAGGTGGCAAGTACCTGAAGTTACGAAGACAATCCTATAACCATACCTGCATGTTTGCATAATACCCTAACCCAAAGGCTCAGTTTGGCATTTATCCAACAGCACAGGCCCTGGATTGTTGAAGATGGCCTCAGGAACCAGCACAGGGCCTGGTGTGTTGTACATGGCCACAGCAAGCAGCACAGGGCCTGGTTTGGTGAAGATGGCCTCGGCCAGAAGCGCAGGGCCTGGTGTGATGTGAGTGGCCTGAGCAAGAGCAACAGGCCTTGGTGTGGTGTAAGTGGCCTCAGCCAGCAGCCACAGGCCCTGGTGTGGTGTAAGTCGCCTCAGCCAGAAGCCACAGGCACTGGTGTGGTGTAAGTGGCCTCAGCCAGCAGCAAAAGGGCCCTGGTGTGGTGTAAGTGGCCTCAGCCAGCAGCCACAGGCCCTGGTGTGGTGTAGGTGGCCTCAGCCAGCAGCCACAGGCCCTGGTGTGGTGTAAGTGGCCTCAGCCAGCAGCCACAGGCCCTGGTGTGGTGTAAGTGGCCTCAGCCAGCAGCCACAGGCCCTGGTGTGGTGTAAGTGGCCTCAGCCAGTGCCACAGGCCCTGGTGTGGTGTAAGTGGCCTGAGCAAGAGCCACAGACCCTGGTGTGGTGTAATTGGCCTCAGCCAGCAGCCACAGGCCCTGGTGTGGTGTAAGTCACCTCAGCTAGAAGACACAGGCACTGGTGTGGTGTAAGTGGCCTCAGCCAGCAGCAAAAGGGCCCTGGTGTGGTGTAAGTCGCCTCAGCCAGCAGCCACAGGCCCTGGTGTGGTGTAGGTGGCCTCAGCCAGCAGCCACAGGCCCTGGTGTGGTGTAAGTGGCCTCAATAGCAACTAAGGCCCTGGTGTGGTGTAAGTGGCTTCAGCCAGCAGCCACAGGCTCTGTTGTGGTGTAACTGGCCTCAGCCAGCAGCCACAGGCCCTGGTGTGGTGTAAGTGGCCTCAGCCAGAGCCACAGGCCCTGATGTGGTGTAAGTGGCCCCAGCCGGTCACTCAGGCCCTTGTGTGGTGTAGGTTGCATCAGCTAGCAGCACAAGACATTGGAAAAGAGCCAAAAGCAGTGTCGTTAATGTGCCCTCATTAATGGGCAGCTGCTTTTGGTCTTTTAATACACCCCTTCTCTGGATCAAAAGCAGTTCAATGACATGAAAATGAAAGGCTTACAGCGCCAGGTATTCCCAGGCAGTCTCCCATCCAAGTACTAACCAAGCCCAGCCCTGCTTAGCTTCCGAGATCAGACGAGGTCGGGCGTGCTCAGGGTGGTATGGCCGTAAGCTGCTGGCTCCAGCACAATGTCTCAATTCATGGATTCAAGTGATTAGGTGGCAAGTACCTGAAGTTACGAAGACAATCCTATAACCATACCTGCATGTTTGCATAATACCCTAACCCAAAGGCTCAGTTTGGGATTTATCCAACAGCACAGGCCCTGGATTGTTGAAGATGGCCTCAGGAACCAGCACAGGGCCTGGTGTGTTGTACATGGCCACAGCAAGCAGCACAGGGCCTGGTTTGGTGAAGATGGCCTCGGCCAGAAGCGCAGGGCCTGGTGTGATGTGAGTGGCCTGAGCAAGAGCAACAGGCCTTGGTGTGGTGTAAGTGGCCTCAGCCAGCAGCCACAGGCCCTGGTGTGGTGTAAGTCGCCTCAGCCAGAAGCCACAGGCACTGGTGTGGTGTAAGTGGCCTCAGCCAGCAGCAAAAGGGCCCTGGTGTGGTGTAGGTGGCCTCAGCCAGCAGCCACAGGCCCTGGTGTGGTGTAGGTGGCCTCAGCCAGCAGCCACAGGCCCTGGTGTGGTGTAAGTGGCCTCAGCCAGTGCCACAGGCCCTGGTGTGGTGTAAGTGGCCTGAGCAAGAGCCACAGGCCCTGGTGTGGTGTAAGTGGCCTGAGCAAGAGCCACAGACCCTGGTGTGGTGTAATTGGCCTCAATAGCAACTAATGCCCTGGTGTGGTGTAGGTGGCCTCAGCCAGCAGCCACAGGCCCTGGTGTGGTGTAAGTGGCCTCAGCCAGCAGCCACAGGCCCTGGTGTGGTGTAAGTCGCCTCAGCTAGAAGACACAGGCACTGTTGTGTTGTAAGTGGCCTCAGCCAGCAGCAAAAGGGCCCTGGTGTGGTGTAAGTCGCCTCAGCCAGCAGCCACAGGCCCTGGTGTGGTGTAGGTGGCCTCAGCCAGCAGCCACAGGCCCTGGTGTGGTGTAAGTGGCCTCAATAGCAACTAAGGCCCTGGTGTGGTGTAAGTGGCTTCAGCCAGCAGCCACAGGCTCTGTTGTGGTGTAACTGGCCTCAGCCAGAGCCACAGGCCCTGATGTGGTGTAAGTGGCCCCAGCCGGTCACTCAGGCCCTGGTGTGGTGTAGGTGGCATCAGCTAGCAGCACAAGACATTGGAAAAGAGCCAAAAGCAGTGTCGTTAATGTGCCCTCATTAATGGGCAGCTGCTTTTGGTCTTTTAATACACCCCTTCTCTGGATCAAAAGCGGTTCAATGACATGAAAATGAAAGGCTTACAGTACCAGGTATTCCCAGGCAGTCTCCCATCCAAGTACTAACCAAGCACAGCCCTGCTTAGCTTCCGAGATCAGACGAGGTCGGGCGTGCTCAGGGTGGTATGGCCGTAAGCTGCTGGCTCCAGCACAATGTCTCAATTTATGGATTCAAGTGATTAGGTGGCAAGTACCTGAAGTTACGAAGACAATCCTATAACCATACCTGCATGTTTGCATAATACCCTAACCCAAAGGCTCAGTTTGGCATTTATCCAACAGCACAGGCCCTGGATTGTTGAAGATGGCCTCAGGAACCAGCACAGGGCCTGGTGTGTTGTACATGGCCACAGCAAGCAGCACAGGGCCTGGTTTGGTGAAGATGGCCTCGGCCAGAAGCGCAGGGCCTGGTGTGATGTGAGTGGCCTGAGCAAGAGCAACAGGCCTTGGTGTGGTGTAAGTGGCCTCAGCCAGCAGCCACAGTCCCTGGTGTGGTGTAAGTCGCCTCAGCCAGAAGCCACAGGCACTGGTGTGGTGTAAGTGGCCTCAGCCAGCAGCAAAAGGGCCCTGGTGTGGTGTAAGTGGCCTCAGCCAGCAGCCACAGGCCCTGGTGTGGTGTAGGTGGCCTCAGCCAGCAGCCACAGGCCCTGGTGTGGTGTAAGTGGCCTCAGCCAGCAGCCACAGGCCCTGGTGTGGTGTAAGTGGCCTCAGCCAGCAGCCACAGGCCCTGGTGTGGTGTAAGTGGCCTCAGCCAGTGCCACAGGCCCTGGTGTGGTGTAAGTGGCCTGAGCAAGAGCCACAGGCCCTGGTGTGGTGTAAGTGGCCTGAGCAAGAGCCACAGACCCTGGTGTGGTGTAATTGGCCTCAATAGCAACTAATGCCCTGGTGTGGTGTAGGTGGCCTCAGCCAGCAGCCACAGGCCCTGGTGTGGTGTAAGTGGCCTCAGCCAGCAGCCACAGGCCCTGGTGTGGTGTAAGTGGCCTCAGCCAGTGCCACAGGCCCTGGTGTGGTGTAGGTGGCCTCAGCCAGCAGCCACAGGCCCTGGTGTGGTGTAAGTGGCCTCAGCCAGCAGCCACAGGCCCTGGTGTGGTGTAAGTGGCCTCAGCCAGCAGCCACAGGCCCTGGTGTGGTGTAAGTGGCCTCAGCCAGTGCCACAGGCCCTGGTGTGGTGTAAGTGGCCTGAGCAAGAGCCACAGACCCTGGTGTGGTGTTATTGGCCTCAGCCAGCAGCCACAGGCCCTGGTGTGGTGTAAGTCGCCTCAGCCAGAAGCCACAGGCACTGGTGTGGTGTAAGTCGCCTCAGCCAGCAGCAAAAGGGCCCTGGTGTGGTTTAAGTCGCCTCAGCCAGCAGCCACAGGCCCTGGTGTGGTGTAGGTGGCCTCAGCCAGCAGCCACAGGCCCTGGTGTGGTGTAAGTGGCCACAGCAAGCAGCACAGGGCCTGGATTGGTGAAGATGGCCTCGGCCAGAAGCGCAGGGCCTGGTGTGATGTGAGTGGCCTGAGCAAGAGCCACAGGCCTTGGTGTGGTGTAAGTGGCCTCAGCCAGCAGCCACAGGCCCTGGTGTGGTGTAAGTCGCCTCAGCCAGAAGCCACAGGCACTGGTGTGGTGTAAGTGGCCTCAGCCAGCAGCAAAAGGGCCCTGGTGTGGTGTAAGTGGCCTCAGCCAGCAGCCACAGGCCCTGGTGTGGTGTAGGTGGCCTCAGCCAGCAGCCACAGGCCCTGGTGTGGTGTAAGTGGCCTCAGCCAGCAGCCACAGGCCCTGGTGTGGTGTAAGTGGCCTCAGCCAGTGCCGCAGGCCCTGGTGTGGTGTAAGTGGCCTGAGCAAGAGCCACAGGCCCTGGTGTGGTGTAAGTGGCCTCAGCCAGCAGCCACAGGCCCTGGTGTGGTGTAAGTGGCCTCAGCCAGCAGCCACAGGCCCTGGTGTGGTGTAAGTGGCCTCAGCCAGTGCCACAGGCCCTGGTGTGGTGTAAGTGGCCTGAGCAAGAGCCACAGACCCTGGTGTGGTGTAATTGGCCTCAGCCAGCAGCCACAGGCCCTGGTGTGGTGTAAGTCGCCTCAGCTAGAAGACACAGGCACTGGTGTGGTGTAAGTGGCCTCAGCCAGCAGCAAAAGGGCCCTGGTGTGGTGTAGGTGGCCTCAGCCAGCAGCCACAGGCCCTGGTGTGGTGTAGGTGGCCTCAGCCAGCAGCCACAGGCCCTGGTGTGGTGTAAGTGGCCTCAATAGCAACTAAGGCCCTGGTGTGGTGTAAGTGGCTTCAGCCAGTGCCACAGGCCCTGGTGTGGTGTAAGTGGCCTGAGCAAGAGCCACAGACCCTGGTGTGGTGTAAGTGGCCTCAGCCAGCAGCCACAGGCCCTGGTGTGGTGTAGGTGGCCTCAGCCAGCAGCCACAGGCCCTGGTGTGGTGTAAGTGGCCTCAGCCAGTGCCACAGGCCCTGGTGTGGTGTAAGTGGCCTGAGCAAGAGCCACAGGCCCTGGTGTGGTGTAAGTGGCCTGAGCAAGAGCCACAGACCCTGGTGTGGTGTAATTGGCCTCAATAGCAACTAATTCCCTGGTGTGGTGTAGGTGGCCTCAGCCAGCAGCCACAGGCCCTGGTGTGGTGTAAGTGGCCTCAGCCAGCAGCCACAGGCCCTGGTGTGGTGTAAGTGGCCTCAGCCAGAGCCACAGGCCCTGATGTGGTGTAAGTGGCCCCAGCCGGTCACTCAGGCCCTTGTGTGGTGTAGGTTGCATCAGCTAGCAGCACAAGACATTGGAAAAGAGCCAAAAGCAGTGTCGTTAATGTGCCCTCATTAATGGGCAGCTGCTTTTGGTCTTTTAATACACCCCTTCTCTGGATCAAAAGCGGTTCAATGACATGAAAATGAAAGGCTTACAGCACCAGGTATTCCCAGGCAGTCTCCCATCCAAGTACTAACCAAGCCCAGCCCTGCTTAGCTTCCGAGATCAGACGAGGTCGGGCGTGCTCAGGGTGGTATGGCCGTAAGCTGCTGGCGACAGCACAATGTCTCAATTTATGGATTCAAGTGATTAGGTGGCAAGTACCTGAAGTTACGAAGACAATCCTATAACCATACCTGCATGTTTGCATAATACCCTAACCCAAAGGCTCAGTTTGGCATTTATCCAACAGCACAGGCCCTGGATTGTTGAAGATGGCCTCAGGGACCAGCACAGGGCCTGGTGTGTTGTACATGGCCACAGCAAGCAGCACAGGGCCTGGTTTGGTGAAGATGGCCTCGGCCAGAAGCGCAGGGCCTGGTGTGATGTGAGTGGCCTGAGCAAGAGCAACAGGCCTTGGTGTGGTGTAAGTGGCCTCAGCCAGCAGCCACAGGCCCTGGTGTGGTGTAAGTCGCCTCAGCTAGAAGACACAGGCACTGGTGTGGTGTAAGTGGCCTCAGCCAGCAGCAAAAGGGCCCTGGTGTGGTGTAAGTCGCCTCAGCCAGAAGCCACAGGCCCTGGTGTGGTGTAGGTGGCCTCAGCCAGCAGCCACACGCCCTGGTGTGGTGTAAGTGGCCTCAGCCAGCAGCCACAGGCCCTGGTGTGGTGTAAGTGGCCTCAGCCAGCAGCCACAGGCCCTGGTGTGGTGTAAGTCGCCTCAGCCAGAAGCCACAGGCACTGGTGTGGTGTAAGTGGCCTCAGCCAGCAGCAAAAGGGCCCTGGTGTGGTGTAAGTCGCCTCAGCCAGCAGCCACAGGCCCTGGTGTGGTGTAGGTGGCCTCAGCCAGCAGCCACAGGCCCTGGTGTGGTGTAAGTGGCCTCAGCCAGTGCCACAGGCCCTGGTGTGGTGTAAGTGGCCTGAGCAAGAGCCACAGGCCCTGGTGTGGTGTAAGTGGCCTCAGCCAGTGCCACAGGCCCTGGTGTGGTGTAATTGGCCTCAGCCAGCAGCCACAGGCCCTGGTGTGGTGTAGGTGGCCTCAGCCAGCAGCCACAGGCCCTGGTGTGGTGTAAGTGGCCTCAGCCAGCAGCCACAGGCCCTGGTGTGGTGTAAGTGGCCTCAGCCAGAGCCACAGGCCCTGATGTGGTGTAAGTGGCCCCAGCCGGTCACTCAGGCCCTTGTGTGGTGTAGGTTGCATCAGCTAGCAGCACAAGACATTGGAAAAGAGCCAAAAGCAGTGTCGTTAATGTGCCCTCATTAATGGGCAGCTGCTTTTGGTCTTTTAATACACCCCTTCTCTGGATCAAAAGCGGTTCAATGACATGAAAATGAAAGGCTTACAGCACCAGGTATTCCCAGGTAGTCTCCCATCCAAGTACTAACCAAGCCCAGCCCTGCTTAGCTTCCGAGATCAGACGAGGTCGGGCGTGCTCAGGGTGGTATGGCCGTAAGCTGCTGGCTCCAGCACAATGTCTCAATTTATGGATTCAAGTGATTAGGTGGCAAGTACCTGAAGTTACGAAGACAATCCTATAACCATACCTGCATGTTTGCATAATACCCTAACCCAAAGGCTCAGTTTGGCATTTATCCAACAGCACAGGCCCTGGATTGTTGAAGATGGCCTCAGGAACCAGCACAGGGCCTGGTGTGTTGTACATGGCCACAGCAAGCAGCACAGGGCCTGGTTTGGTGAAGATGGCCTCGGCCAGAAGCGCAGGGCCTGGTGTGATGTGAGTGGCCTGAGCAAGAGCAACAGGCCTTGGTGTGGTGTAAGTGGCCTCAGCCAGCAGCCACAGGCCCTGGTGTGGTGTAAGTCGCCTCAGCCAGAAGCCACAGGCACTGGTGTGGTGTAAGTGGCCTCAGCCAGCAGCAAAAGGGCCCTGGTGTGGTGTAAGTGGCCTCAGCCAGCAGCCACAGGCCCTGGTGTGGTGTAGGTGGCCTCAGCCAGCAGCCACAGGCCCTGGTGTGGTGTAAGTGGCCTCAGCCAGCAGCCACAGGCCCTGGTGTGGTGTAAGTGGCCTCAGCCAGCAGCCACAGGCCCTGGTGTGGTGTAAGTGGCCTCAGCCAGTGCCACAGGCCCTGGTGTGGTGTAAGTGGCCTGAGCAAGAGCCACAGACCCTGGTGTGGTGTAATTGGCCTCAGCCAGCAGCCACAGGCCCTGGTGTGGTGTAAGTGGCCTCAGCCAGCAGCCACAGGCCCTGGTGTGGTGTAAGTCGCCTCAGCCAGAAGCCACAGGCACTGGTGTGGTGTAAGTGGCCTCAGCCAGCAGCAAAAGGGCCCTGGTGTGGTGTAAGTCGCCTCAGCCAGCAGCCACAGGCCCTGGTGTGGTGTAGGTGGCCTCAGCCAGCAGCCACACGCCCTGGTGTGGTGTAAGTGGCCTCAGCCAGCAGCCACAGGCCCTGGTGTGGTGTAAGTGGCCTCAGCCAGCAGCCACAGGCCCTGGTGTGGTGTAAGTCGCCTCAGCCAGAAGCCACAGGCACTGGTGTGGTGTAAGTGGCCTCAGCCAGCAGCAAAAGGGCCCTGGTGTGGTGTAAGTCGCCTCAGCCAGCAGCCACAGGCCCTGGTGTGGTGTAGGTGGCCTCAGCCAGCAGCCACAGGCCCTGGTGTGGTGTAAGTGGCCTCAGCCAGTGCCACAGGCCCTGGTGTGGTGTAAGTGGCCTGAGCAAGAGCCACAGGCCCTGGTGTGGTGTAAGTGGCCTCAGCCAGTGCCACAGGCCCTGGTGTGGTGTAATTGGCCTCAGCCAGCAGCCACAGGCCCTGGTGTGGTGTAGGTGGCCTCAGCCAGCAGCCACAGGCCCTGGTGTGGTGTAAGTGGCCTCAGCCAGCAGCCACAGGCCCTGGTGTGGTGTAAGTGGCCTCAGCCAGAGCCACAGGCCCTGATGTGGTGTAAGTGGCCCCAGCCGGTCACTCAGGCCCTTGTGTGGTGTAGGTTGCATCAGCTAGCAGCACAAGACATTGGAAAAGAGCCAAAAGCAGTGTCGTTAATGTGCCCTCATTAATGGGCAGCTGCTTTTGGTCTTTTAATACACCCCTTCTCTGGATCAAAAGCGGTTCAATGACATGAAAATGAAAGGCTTACAGCACCAGGTATTCCCAGGTAGTCTCCCATCCAAGTACTAACCAAGCCCAGCCCTGCTTAGCTTCCGAGATCAGACGAGGTCAGGCGTGCTCAGGGTGGTATGGCCGTAAGCTGCTGGCTCCAGCACAATGTCTCAATTTATGGATTCAAGTGATTAGGTGGCAAGTACCTGAAGTTACGAAGACAATCCTATAACCATACCTGCATGTTTGCATAATACCCTAACCCAAAGGCTCAGTTTGGCATTTATCCAACAGCACAGGGCCTGGATTGTTGAAGATGGCCTCAGGAACCAGCACAGGGCCTGGTGTGTTGTACATGGCCACAGCAAGCAGCACAGGGCCTGGTTTGGTGAAGATGGCCTCGGCCAGAAGCGCAGGGCCTGGTGTGATGTGAGTGGCCTGAGCAAGAGCAACAGGCCTTGGTGTGGTGTAAGTGGCCTCAGCCAGCAGCCACAGGCCCTGGTGTGGTGTAAGTCGCCTCAGCCAGAAGCCACAGGCACTGGTGTGGTGTAAGTGGCCTCAGCCAGCAGCAAAAGGGCCCTGGTGTGGTGTAAGTGGCCTCAGCCAGCAGCCACAGGCCCTGGTGTGGTGTAAGTGGCCTCAGCCAGCAGCCACAGGCCCTGGTGTGGTGTAGGTGGCCTCAGCCAGCAGCCACAGGCCCTGGTGTGGTGTAAGTGGCCTCAGCCAGCAGCCACAGGCCCTGGTGTGGTGTAAGTGGCCTCAGCCAGTGCCACAGGCCCTGGTGTGGTGTAAGTGGCCTGAGCAAGAGCCACAGACCCTGGTGTGGTGTAATTGGCCTCAGCCAGCAGCCACAGGCCCTGGTGTGGTGTAAGTCGCCTCAGCCAGAAGCCACAGGCACTGGTGTGGTGTAAGTGGCCTCAGCCAGCAGCAAAAGGGCCCTGGTGTGGTTTAAGTCGCCTCAGCCAGCAGCCACAGGCCCTGGTGTGGTGTAGGTGGCCTCAGCCAGCAGCCACAGGCCCTGGTGTGGTGTAAGTGGCCACAGCAAGCAGCACAGGGCCTGGTTTGGTGAAGATGGCCTCGGCCAGAAGCGCAGGGCCTGGTGTGATGTGAGTGGCCTGAGCAAGAGCCACAGGCCTTGGTGTGGTGTAAGTGGCCTCAGCCAGCAGCCACAGGCCCTGGTGTGGTGTAAGTCGCCTCAGCCAGAAGCCACAGGCACTGGTGTGGTGTAAGTGGCCTCAGCCAGCAGCAAAAGGGCCCTGGTGTGGTGTAAGTGGCCTCAGCCAGCAGCCACAGGCCCTGGTGTGGTGTAGGTGGCCTCAGCCAGCAGCCACAGGCCCTGGTGTGGTGTAAGTGGCCTCAGCCAGCAGCCACAGGCCCTGGTGTGGTGTAAGTGGCCTCAGCCAGTGCCACAGGCCCTGGTGTGGTGTAAGTGGCCTGAGCAAGTGCCACAGGCCCTGGTGTGGTGTAAGTGGCCTGAGCAAGAGCCACAGACCCTGGTGTGGTGTAATTGGCCTCAATAGCAACTAATGCCCTGGTGTGGTGTAGGTGGCCTCAGCCAGCAGCCACAGGCCCTGGTGTGGTGTAAGTGGCCTCAGCCAGCAGCCACAGGCCCTGGTGTGGTGTAAGTGGCCTCAGCCAGAGCCACAGGCCCTGATGTGGTGTAAGTGGCCCCAGCCGGTCACTCAGGCCCTTGTGTGGTGTAGGTTGCATCAGCTAGCAGCACAAGACATTGGAAAAGAGCCAAAAGCAGTGTCGTTAATGTGCCCTCATTAATGGGCAGCTGCTTTTGGTCTTTTAATACACCCCTTCTCTGGATCAAAAGCGGTTCAATGACATGAAAATGAAAGGCTTACAGCACCAGGTATTCCCAGGCAGTCTCCCATCCAAGTACTAACCAAGCCCAGCCCTGCTTAGCTTCCGAGATCAGACGAGGTCGGGCGTGCTCAGGGTGGTATGGCCGTAAGCTGCTGGCTCCAGCACAATGTCTCAATTTATGGATTCAAGTGATTAGGTGGCAAGTACCTGAAGTTACGAAGACAATCCTATAACCATACCTGCATGTTTGCATAATACCCTAACCCAAAGGCTCAGTTTGGCATTTATCCAACAGCACAGGCCCTGGATTGTTGAAGATGGCCTCAGGGACCAGCACAGGGCCTGGTGTGTTGTACATGGCCACAGCAAGCAGCACAGGGCCTGGTTTGGTGAAGATGGCCTCGGCCAGAAGCGCAGGGCCTGGTGTGATGTGAGTGGCCTGAGCAAGAGCAACAGGCCTTGGTGTGGTGTAAGTGGCCTCAGCCAGCAGCCACAGGCCCTGGTGTGGTGTAAGTCGCCTCAGCCAGAAGCCACAGGCACTGGTGTGGTGTAAGTGGCCTCAGCCAGCAGCAAAAGGGCCCTGGTGTGGTGTAAGTGGCCTCAGCCAGCAGCCACAGGCCCTGGTGTGGTGTAGGTGGCCTCAGCCAGCAGCCACAGGCCCTGGTGTGGTGTAAGTGGCCTCAGCCAGTGCCACAGGCCCTGGTGTGGTGTAAGTGGCCTGAGCAAGAGCCACAGACCCTGGTGTGGTGTAATTGGCCTCAGCCAGCAGCCACAGGCCCTGGTGTGGTGTAAGTCGCCTCAGCCAGAAGCCACAGGCACTGGTGTGGTGTAAGTGGCCTCAGCCAGCAGCAAAAGGGCCCTGGTGTGGTTTAAGTCGCCTCAGCCAGCAGCCACAGGCCCTGGTGTGGTGTAGGTGGCCTGAGCCAGCAGCCACAGGCCCTGGTGTGGTGTAAGTGGCCACAGCAAGCAGCACAGGGCCTGGTTTGGTGAAGATGGCCTCGGCCAGAAGCGCAGGGCCTGGTGTGATGTGAGTGGCCTGAGCAAGAGCCACAGGCCTTGGTGTGGTGTAAGTGGCCTCAGCCAGCAGCCACAGGCCCTGGTGTGGTGTAAGTCGCCTCAGCCAGAAGCCACAGGCACTGGTGTGGTGTAAGTGGCCTCAGCCAGCAGCAAAAGGGCCCTGGTGTGGTGTAAGTGGCCTCAGCCAGCAGCCACAGGCCCTGGTGTGGTGTAGGTGGCCTCTGCCAGCAGCCACAGGCCCTGGTGTGGTGTAAGTGGCCTCAGCCAGCAGCCACAGGCCCTGGTGTGGTGTAAGTGGCCTCAGCCAGTGCCACAGGCCCTGGTGTGGTGTAAGTGGCCTGAGCAAGAGCCACAGGCCCTGGTGTGGTGTAAGTGGCCTGAGCAAGAGCCACAGACCCTGGTGTGGTGTAATTGGCCTCAATAGCAACTAATGCCCTGGTGTGGTGTAGGTGGCCTCAGCCAGCAGCCACAGGCCCTGGTGTGGTGTAAGTCGCCTCAGCCAGAAGCCACAGGCACTGGTGTGGTGTAAGTGGCCTCAGCCAGCAGCAAAAGGGCCCTGGTGTGGTGTAAGTGGCCTCAGCCAGCAGCCACAGGCCCTGGTGTGGTGTAGGTGGCCTCAGCCAGCAGCCACAGGCCCTGGTGTGGTGTAAGTGGCCTCAGCCAGCAGCCACAGGCCCTGGTGTGGTGTAAGTGGCCTCAGCCAGTGCCACAGGCCCTGGTGTGGTGTAAGTGGCCTGAGCAAGTGCCACAGGCCCTGGTGTGGTGTAAGTGGCCTGAGCAAGAGCCACAGACCCTGGTGTGGTGTAATTGGCCTCAGCCAGCAGCCACAGGCCCTGGTGTGGTGTAAGTCGCCTCAGCTAGAAGACACAGGCACTGGTGTGGTGTAAGTGGCCTCAGCCAGCAGCAAAAGGGCCCTGGTGTGGTGTAAGTGGCCTCAGCCAGTGCCACAGGCCCTGGTGTGGTGTAGGTGGCCTCAGCCAGCAGCCACAGGCCCTGGTGTGGTGTAAGTGGCCTCAATAGCAACTAAGGCCCTGGTGTGGTGTAAGTGGCTTCAGCCAGCAGCCACAGGCTCTGTTGTGGTGTAACTGGCCTCAGCCAGCAGCAAAAGGGCCCTGGTGTGGTGTAAGTGGCCTCAGCCAGAGCCACAGGCCCTGATGTGGTGTAAGTGGCCCCAGCCGGTCACTCAGGCCCTGGTGTGGTGTAGGTGGCATCAGCTAGCAGCACAAGACATTGGAAAAGAGCCAAAAGCAGTGTCGTTAATGTGCCCTCATTAATGGGCAGCTGCTTTTGGTCTTTTAATACACCCCTTCTCTGGATCAAAAGCGGTTCAATGACATGAAAATGAAAGGCTTACAGCACCAGGTATTCCCAGGTAATCTCCCATCCAAGTACTAACCAAGCCCAGCCCTGCTTAGCTTCCGAGATCAGACGAGGTCGGGCGTGCTCAGGGTGGTATGGCCGTAAGCTGCTGGCTCCAGCACAATGTCTCAATTTATGGATTCAAGTGATTAGGTGGCAAGTACCTGAAGTTACGAAGACAATCCTATAACCATACCTGCATGTTTGCATAATACCCTAACCCAAAGGCTCAGTTTGGCATTTATCCAACAGCACAGGCCCTGGATTGTTGAAGATGGCCTCAGGAACCAGCACAGGGCCTGGTGTGTTGTACATGGCCACAGCAAGCAGCACAGGGCCTGGTTTGGTGAAGATGGCCTCGGCCAGAAGCGCAGGGCCTGGTGTGATGTGAGTGGCCTGAGCAAGAGCAACAGGCCTTGGTGTGGTGTAAGTGGCCTCAGCCAGCAGCCACAGGCCCTGGTGTGGTGTAAGTCGCCTCAGCCAGAAGCCACAGGCACTGGTGTGGTGTAAGTGGCCTCAGCCAGCAGCAAAAGGGCCCTGGTGTGGTGTAAGTGGCCTCAGCCAGCAGCCACAGGCCCTGGTGTGGTGTAGGTGGCCTCAGCCAGCAGCCACAGGCCCTGGTGTGGTGTAAGTGGCCTCAGCCAGCAGCCACAGGCCCTGGTGTGGTGTAAGTGGCCTCAGCCAGCAGCCACAGGCCCTGGTGTGGTGTAAGTGGCCTCAGCCAGTGCCACAGGCCCTGGTGTGGTGTAAGTGGCCTGAGCAAGAGCCACAGACCCTGGTGTGGTGTAATTGGCCTCAGCCAGCAGCCACAGGCCCTGGTGTGGTGTAAGTCACCTCAGCTAGAAGACACAGGCACTGGTGTGGTGTAAGTGGCCTCAGCCAGCAGCAAAAGGGCCCTGGTGTGGTGTAAGTCGCCTCAGCCAGCAGCCACAGGCCCTGGTGTGGTGTAGGTGGCCTCAGCCAGCAGCCACAGGCCCTGGTGTGGTGTAAGTGGCCTCAATAGCAACTAAGGCCCTGGTGTGGTGTAAGTGGCTTCAGCCAGCAGCCACAGGCTCTGTTGTGGTGTAACTGGCCTCAGCCAGCAGCCACAGGCCCTGGTGTGGTGTAAGTGGCCTCAGCCAGAGCCACAGGCCCTGATGTGGTGTAAGTGGCCCCAGCCGGTCACTCAGGCCCTGGTGTGGTGTAGGTGGCATCAGCTAGCAGCACAAGACATTGGAAAAGAGTCAAAAGCAGTGTCGTTAATGTGCCCTCATTAATGGGCAGCTGCTTTTGGTCTTTTAATACACCCCTTCTCTGGATCAAAAGCGGTTCAATGACATGAAAATGAAAGGCTTACAGCACCAGGTATTCCCAGGCAGTCTCCCATCCAAGTACTAACCAAGCCCAGCCCTGCTTAGCTTCCGAGATCAGACGAGGTCGGGCGTGCTCAGGGTGGTATGGCCGTAAGCTGCTGGCTCCAGCACAATGTCTCAATTTATGGATTCAAGTGATTAGGTGGCAAGTACCTGAAGTTACGAAGACAATCCTATAACCATACCTGCATGTTTGCATAATACCCTAACCCAAAGGCTCAGTTTGGCATTTATCCAACAGCACAGGCCCTGGATTGTTGAAGATGGCCTCAGGAACCAGCACAGGGCCTGGTGTGTTGTACATGGCCACAGCAAGCAGCACAGGGCCTGGTTTGGTGAAGATGGCCTCGGCCAGAAGCGCAGGGCCTGGTGTGATGTGAGTGGCCTGAGCAAGAGCAACAGGCCTTGGTGTGGTGTAAGTGGCCTCAGCCAGCAGCCACAGGCCCTGGTGTGGTGTAAGTCGCCTCAGCCAGAAGCCACAGGCACTGGTGTGGTGTAAGTGGCCTCAGCCAGCAGCAAAAGGGCCCTGGTGTGGTGTAAGTGGCCTCAGCCAGCAGCCACAGGCCCTGGTGTGGTGTAGGTGGCCTCAGCCAGCAGCCACAGGCCCTGGTGTGGTGTAAGTGGCCTCAGCCAGCAGCCACAGGCCCTGGTGTGGTGTAAGTGGCCTCAGCCAGTGCCACAGGCCCTGGTGTGGTGTAAGTGGCCTGAGCAAGAGCCACAGGCCCTGGTGTGGTGTAAGTGGCCTGAGCAAGAGCCACAGACCCTGGTGTGGTATAATTGGCCTCAATAGCAACTAATGCCCTGGTGTGGTGTAGGTGGCCTCAGCCAGCAGCCACAGGCCCTGGTGTGGTGTAAGTGGCCTCAGCCAGCAGCCACAGGCCCTGGTGTGGTGTAAGTGGCCTCAGCCAGAGCCACAGGCCCTGATGTGGTGTAAGTGGCCCCAGCCGGTCACTCAGGCCCTTGTGTGGTGTAGGTTGCATCAGCTAGCAGCAGAAGACATTGGAAAAGAGCCAAAAGCAGTGTCGTTAATGTGCCCTCATTAATGGGCAGCTGCTTTTGGTCTTTTAATACACCCCTTCTCTGGATCAAAAGCGGTTCAATGACATGAAAATGAAAGGCTTACAGCACCAGGTATTCCCAGGGAGTCTCCCATCCAAGTACTAACCAAGCCCAGCCCTGCTTAGCTTCCGAGATCAGACGAGGTCGGGCGTGCTCAGGGTGGTATGGCCGTAAGCTGCTGGCTCCAGCACAATGTCTCAATTTATGGATTCAAGTGATTAGGTGGCAAGTACCTGAAGTTACGAAGACAATCCTATAACCATACCTGCATGTTTGCATAATACCCTAACCCAAAGGCTCAGTTTGGCATTTATCCAACAGCACAGGCCCTGGATTGTTGAAGATGGCCTCAGGAACCAGCACAGGGCCTGGTGTGTTGTACATGGCCACAGCAAGCAGCACAGGGCCTGGTTTGGTGAAGATGGCCTCGGCCAGAAGCGCAGGGCCTGGTGTGATGTGAGTGGCCTGAGCAAGAGCAACAGGCCTTGGTGTGGTGTAAGTGGCCTCAGCCAGCAGCCACAGGCCCTGGTGTGGTGTAAGTCGCCTCAGCCAGAAGCCACAGGCCCTGGTGTGGTGTAAGTCGCCTCAGCCAGAAGCCACAGGCACTGGTGTGGTGTAAGTGGCCTCAGCCAGCAGCAAAAGGGCCCTGGTGTGGTGTAAGTGGCCTCAGCCAGCAGCCACAGGCCCTGGTGTGGTGTAGGTGGCCTCAGCCAGCAGCCACAGGCCCTGGTGTGGTGTAAGTGGCCTCAGCCAGCAGCCACAGGCCCTGGTGTGGTGTAAGTGGCCTCAGCCAGCAGCCACAGGCCCTGGTGTGGTGTAAGTGGCCTCAGCCAGTGCCACAGGCCCTGGTGTGGTGTAAGTGGCCTGAGCAAGAGCCACAGACCCTGGTGTGGTGTAATTGGCCTCAGCCAGCAGCCACAGGCCCTGGTGTGGTGTAAGTCGCCTCAGCTAGAAGACACAGGCACTGGTGTGGTGTAAGTGGCCTCAGCCAGCAGCAAAAGGGCCCTGGTGTGGTGTAAGTCGCCTCAGCCAGCAGCCACAGGCCCTGGTGTGGTGTAGGTGGCCTCAGCCAGCAGCCACAGGCCCTGGTGTGGTGTAAGTGGCCTCAATAGCAACTAAGGCCCTGGTGTGGTGTAAGTGGCTTCAGCCAGCAGCCACAGGCTCTGTTGTGGTGTAACTGGCCTCAGCCAGCAGCAAAAGGGCCCTGGTGTGGTGTAAGTGGCCTCAGCCAGAGCCACAGGCCCTGATGTGGTGTAAGTGGCCCCAGCCGGTCACTCAGGCCCTGGTGTGGTGTAGGTGGCATCAGCTAGCAGCACAAGACATTGGAAAAGAGCCAAAAGCAGTGTCGTTAATGTGCCCTCATTAATGGGCAGCTGCTTTTGGTCTTTTAATACACCCCTTCTCTGGATCAAAAGCGGTTCAATGACATGAAAATGAAAGGCTTACAGCACCAGGTATTCCCAGGTAGTGTCCCATCCAAGTACTAACCAAGCCCAGCCCTGCTTAGCTTCCGAGATCAGACGAGGTCGGGCGTGCTCAGGGTGGTATGGCCGTAAGCTGCTGGCTCCAGCACAATGTCTCAATTTATGGATTCAAGTGATTAGGTGGCAAGTACCTGAAGTTACGAAGACAATCCTATAACCATACCTGCATGTTTGCATAATACCCTAACCCAAAGGCTCAGTTTGGCATTTATCCAACAGCACAGGCCCTGGATTGTTGAAGATGGCCTCAGGAACCAGCACAGGGCCTGGTGTGTTGTACATGGCCACAGCAAGCAGCACAGGGCCTGGTTTGGTGAAGATGGCCTCGGCCAGAAGCGCAGGGCCTGGTGTGATGTGAGTGGCCTGAGCAAGAGCAACAGGCCTTGGTGTGGTGTAAGTGGCCTCAGCCAGCAGCCACAGGCCCTGGTGTGGTGTAAGTCGCCTCAGCCAGAAGCCACAGGCACTGGTGTGGTGTAAGTGGCCTCAGCCAGCAGCAAAAGGGCCCTGGTGTGGTGTAAGTGGCCTCAGCCAGCAGCCACAGGCCCTGGTGTGGTGTAGGTGGCCTCAGCCAGCAGCCACAGGCCCTGGTGTGGTGTAAGTGGCCTCAGCCAGCAGCCACAGGCCCTGGTGTGGTGTAAGTGGCCTCAGCCAGCAGCCACAGGCCCTGGTGTGGTGTAAGTGGCCTCAGCCAGTGCCACAGGCCCTGGTGTGGTGTAAGTGGCCTGAGCAAGAGCCACAGACCCTGGTGTGGTGTAATTGGCCTCAGCCAGCAGCCACAGGCCCTGGTGTGGTGTAAGTCACCTCAGCTAGAAGACACAGGCACTGGTGTGGTGTAAGTGGCCTCAGCCAGCAGCAAAAGGGCCCTGGTGTGGTGTAAGTCGCCTCAGCCAGCAGCCACAGGCCCTGGTGTGGTGTAGGTGGCCTCAGCCAGCAGCCACAGGCCCTGGTGTGGTGTAAGTGGCCTCAATAGCAACTAAGGCCCTGGTGTGGTGTAAGTGGCTTCAGCCAGCAGCCACAGGCTCTGTTGTGGTGTAACTGGCCTCAGCCAGCAGCCACAGGCCCTGGTGTGGTGTAAGTGGCCTCAGCCAGAGCCACAGGCCCTGATGTGGTGTAAGTGGCCCCAGCCGGTCACTCAGGCCCTTGTGTGGTGTAGGTTGCATCAGCTAGCAGCACAAGACATTGGAAAAGAGCCAAAAGCAGTGTCGTTAATGTGCCCTCATTAATGGGCAGCTGCTTTTGGTCTTTTAATACACCCCTTCTCTGGATCAAAAGCAGTTCAATGACATGAAAATGAAAGGCTTACAGCACCAGGTATTCCCAGGCAGTCTCCCATCCAAGTACTAACCAAGCCCAGCCCTGCTTAGCTTCCGAGATCAGACGAGGTCGGGCGTGCTCAGGGTGGTATGGCCGTAAGCTGCTGGCTCCAGCACAATGTCTCAATTCATGGATTCAAGTGATTAGGTGGCAAGTACCTGAAGTTACGAAGACAATCCTATAACCATACCTGCATGTTTGCATAATACCCTAACCCAAAGGCTCAGTTTGGGATTTATCCAACAGCACAGGCCCTGGATTGTTGAAGATGGCCTCAGGAACCAGCACAGGGCCTGGTGTGTTGTACATGGCCACAGCAAGCAGCACAGGGCCTGGTTTGGTGAAGATGGCCTCGGCCAGAAGCGCAGGGCCTGGTGTGATGTGAGTGGCCTGAGCAAGAGCAACAGGCCTTGGTGTGGTGTAAGTGGCCTCAGCCAGCAGCCACAGGCCCTGGTGTGGTGTAAGTCGCCTCAGCCAGAAGCCACAGGCACTGGTGTGGTGTAAGTGGCCTCAGCCAGCAGCAAAAGGGCCCTGGTGTGGTGTAGGTGGCCTCAGCCAGCAGCCACAGGCCCTGGTGTGGTGTAGGTGGCCTCAGCCAGCAGCCACAGGCCCTGGTGTGGTGTAAGTGGCCTCAGCCAGTGCCACAGGCCCTGGTGTGGTGTAAGTGGCCTGAGCAAGAGCCACAGGCCCTGGTGTGGTGTAAGTGGCCTGAGCAAGAGCCACAGACCCTGGTGTGGTGTAATTGGCCTCAATAGCAACTAATGCCCTGGTGTGGTGTAGGTGGCCTCAGCCAGCAGCCACAGGCCCTGGTGTGGTGTAAGTGGCCTCAGCCAGCAGCCACAGGCCCTGGTGTGGTGTAAGTCGCCTCAGCTAGAAGACACAGGCACTGTTGTGTTGTAAGTGGCCTCAGCCAGCAGCAAAAGGGCCCTGGTGTGGTGTAAGTCGCCTCAGCCAGCAGCCACAGGCCCTGGTGTGGTGTAGGTGGCCTCAGCCAGCAGCCACAGGCCCTGGTGTGGTGTAAGTGGCCTCAATAGCAACTAAGGCCCTGGTGTGGTGTAAGTGGCTTCAGCCAGCAGCCACAGGCTCTGTTGTGGTGTAACTGGCCTCAGCCAGAGCCACAGGCCCTGATGTGGTGTAAGTGGCCCCAGCCGGTCACTCAGGCCCTGGTGTGGTGTAGGTGGCATCAGCTAGCAGCACAAGACATTGGAAAAGAGTCAAAAGCAGTGTCGTTAATGTGCCCTCATTAATGGGCAGCTGCTTTTGGTCTTTTAATACACCCCTTCTCTGGATCAAAAGCGGTTCAATGACATGAAAATGAAAGGCTTACAGTACCAGGTATTCCCAGGCAGTCTCCCATCCAAGTACTAACCAAGCACAGCCCTGCTTAGCTTCCGAGATCAGACGAGGTCGGGCGTGCTCAGGGTGGTATGGCCGTAAGCTGCTGGCTCCAGCACAATGTCTCAATTTATGGATTCAAGTGATTAGGTGGCAAGTACCTGAAGTTACGAAGACAATCCTATAACCATACCTGCATGTTTGCATAATACCCTAACCCAAAGGCTCAGTTTGGCATTTATCCAACAGCACAGGCCCTGGATTGTTGAAGATGGCCTCAGGAACCAGCACAGGGCCTGGTGTGTTGTACATGGCCACAGCAAGCAGCACAGGGCCTGGTTTGGTGAAGATGGCCTCGGCCAGAAGCGCAGGGCCTGGTGTGATGTGAGTGGCCTGAGCAAGAGCAACAGGCCTTGGTGTGGTGTAAGTGGCCTCAGCCAGCAGCCACAGTCCCTGGTGTGGTGTAAGTCGCCTCAGCCAGAAGCCACAGGCACTGGTGTGGTGTAAGTGGCCTCAGCCAGCAGCAAAAGGGCCCTGGTGTGGTGTAAGTGGCCTCAGCCAGCAGCCACAGGCCCTGGTGTGGTGTAGGTGGCCTCAGCCAGCAGCCACAGGCCCTGGTGTGGTGTAAGTGGCCTCAGCCAGCAGCCACAGGCCCTGGTGTGGTGTAAGTGGCCTCAGCCAGCAGCCACAGGCCCTGGTGTGGTGTAAGTGGCCTCAGCCAGTGCCACAGGCCCTGGTGTGGTGTAAGTGGCCTGAGCAAGAGCCACAGACCCTGGTGTGGTGTAATTGGCCTCAGCCAGCAGCCACAGGCCCTGGTGTGGTGTAAGTCACCTCAGCTAGAAGACACAGGCACTGGTGTGGTGTAAGTGGCCTCAGCCAGCAGCAAAAGGGCCCTGGTGTGGTGTAAGTCGCCTCAGCCAGCAGCCACAGGCCCTGGTGTGGTGTAGGTGGCCTCAGCCAGCAGCCACAGGCCCTGGTGTGGTGTAAGTGGCCTCAATAGCAACTAAGGCCCTGGTGTGGTGTAAGTGGCTTCAGCCAGCAGCCACAGGCTCTGTTGTGGTGTAACTGGCCTCAGCCAGCAGCCACAGGCCCTGGTGTGGTGTAAGTGGCCTCAATAGCAACTAAGGCCCTGGTGTGGTGTAAGTGGCCTCAGCCAGCAGCCACAGGCCCTGGTGTGGTGTAAGTGGCCTCAGCCAGAGCCACAGGCCCTGATGTGGTGTAAGTGGCCCCAGCCGGTCACTCAGGCCCTGGTGTGGTGTAGGTGGCATCAGCTAGCAGCACAAGACATTGGAAAAGAGCCAAAAGCAGTGTCGTTAATGTGCCCTCATTAATGGGCAGCTGCTTTTGGTCTTTTAATACACCCCTTCTCTGGATCAAAAGCGGTTCAATGACATGAAAATGAAAGGCTTACAGCACCAGGTATTCCCAGGAAGTCTCCCATCCAAGTACTAACCAAGCCCAGCCCTGCTTAGCTTCCGAGATCAGACGAGGTCGGGCGTGCTCAGGGTGGTATGGCCGTAAGCTGCTGGCTCCAGCACAATGTCTCAATTTATGGATTCAAGTGATTAGGTGGCAAGTACCTGAAGTTACGAAGACAATCCTATAACCATACCTGCATGTTTGCATAATACCCTAACCCAAAGGCTCAGTTTGGCATTTATCCAACAGCACAGGCCCTGGATTGTTGAAGATGGCCTCAAGAACCAGCACGGGACCTGGTGTGTTTTACATGGCCACAGCAAGCAGCACAGGGCCTGGTTTGGTGAAGATGGCCTCGGCCAGAAGCGCAGGGCCTGGTGTGATGTGAGTGGCCTGAGCAAGAGCAACAGGCCTTGGTGTGGTGTAAGTGGCCTCAGCCAGCAGCCACAGGCCCTGGTGTGGTGTAAGTCGCCTCAGCCAGAAGCCACAGGCACTGGTGTGGTGTAAGTGGCCTCAGCCAGCAGCAAAAGGGCCCTGGTGTGGTTTAAGTCGCCTCAGCCAGCAGCCACAGGCCCTGGTGTGGTGTAGGTGGCCTCAGCCAGCAGCCACAGGCCCTGGTGTGGTGTAAGTGGCCACAGCAAGCAGCACAGGGCCTGGTTTGGTGAAGATGGCCTCGGCCAGAAGCGCAGGGCCTGGTGTGATGTGAGTGGCCTGAGCAAGAGCCACAGGCCTTGGTGTAGTGTAAGTGGCCTCAGCCAGCAGCCACAGGCCCTGGTGTGGTGTAAGTCGCCTCAGCCAGAAGCCACAGGCACTGGTGTGGTGTAAGTGGCCTCAGCCAGCAGCAAAAGGGCCCTGGTGTGGTGTAAGTGGCCTCAGCCAGCAGCCACAGGCCCTGGTGTGGTGTAGGTGGCCTCAGCCAGCAGCCACAGGCCCTGGTGTGGTGTAAGTGGCCTCAGCCAGCAGCCACAGGCCCTGGTGTGGTGTAGGTGGCCTCAGCCAGCAGCCACAGGCCCTGGTGTGGTGTAAGTGGCCTCAGCCAGTGCCACAGGCCCTGGTGTGGTGTAAGTGGCCTGAGCAAGAGCCACAGGCACTGGTGTGGTGTAAGTGGCCTGAGCAAGAGCCACAGACCCTGGTGTGGTGTAATTGGCCTCAATAGCAACTAATGCCCTGGTGTGGTGTAGGTGGCCTCAGCCAGCAGCCACAGGCCCTGGTGTGGTGTAAGTGGCCTCAGCCAGCAACCACAGGCCCTGGTGTGGTGTAAGTGGCCTCAGCCAGTGCCACAGGCCCTGGTGTGGTGTAAGTGGCCTGAGCAAGAGCCACAGGCCCTGGTGTGGTGTAAGTGGCCTGAGCAAGAGCCACAGACCCTGGTGTGGTGTAATTGGCCTCAATAGCAACTAATGCCCTGGTGTGGTGTAGGTGGCCTCAGCCAGCAGCCACAGGCCCTGGTGTGGTGTAAGTGGCCTCAGCCAGCAGCCACAGGCCCTGGTGTGGTGTAAGTGGCCTCAGCCAGAGCCACAGGCCCTGATGTGGTGTAAGTGGCCCCAGCCGGTCACTCAGGCCCTTGTGTGGTGTAGGTTGCATCAGCTAGCAGCACAAGACATTGGAAAAGAGCCAAAAGCAGTGTCGTTAATGTGCCCTCATTAATGGGCAGCTGCTTTTGGTCTTTTAATACACCCCTTCTCTGGATCAAAAGCGGTTCAATGACATGAAAATGAAAGGCTTACAGCACCAGGTATTCCCAGGCAGTCTCCCATCCAAGTACTAACCAAGCCCAGCCCTGCTTAGCTTCCGAGATCAGACGAGGTCGGGCGTGCTCAGGGTGGTATGGCCGTAAGCTGCTGGCTCCAGCACAATGTCTCAATTTATGGATTCAAGTGATTAGGTGGCAAGTACCTGAAGTTACGAAGACAATCCTATAACCATACCTGCATGTTTGCATAATACCCTAACCCAAAGGCTCAGTTTGGCATTTATCCAACAGCACAGGACCTGGATTGTTGAAGATGGCCTCAGGAACCAGCACAGGACCTGGTTTGGTGAAGATGGCCTCGGCCAGAAGCGCAGGGCCTGGTGTGAAGTGAGTGGCCTGAGCAAGAGCAACAGGCCTTGGTGTGGTGTAAGTGGCCTCAGCCAGCAGCCACAGGCCCTGGTGTGGTGTAAGTCGCCTCAGCCAGCAGCCACAGGCACTGGTGTGGTGTAAGTGGCCTCAGCCAGCAGCAAAAGGGCCCTGGTGTGGTGTAAGTGGCCTCAGCCAGCAGCCACAGGCCCTGGTGTGGTGTAGGTGGCCTCAGCCAGCAGCCACAGGCCCTGGTGTGGTGTAAGTGGCCTCAGCCAGCAGCCACAGGCCCTGGTGTGGTGTAAGTGGCCTCAGCCAGCAGCCACAGGCCCTGGTGTGGTGTAAGTGGCCTCAACCAGTGCCACAGGCCCTGGTGTGGTGTAAGTGGCCTGAGCAAGAGCCACAGACCCTGGTGTGGTGTAATTGGCCTCAGCCAGCAGCCACAGGCCCTGGTGTGGTGTAAGTGGCCTCAGCCAGAAGCCACAGGCACTGGTGTGGTGTAAGTGGCCTCAGCCAGCAGCAAAAGGGCCCTGGTGTGGTGTAAGTCGCCTCAGCCAGCAGCCACAGGCCCTGGTGTGGTGTAGGTGGCCTCAGCCAGCAGCCACAGGCCCTGGTGTGGTGTAAGTGGCCTCAGCCAGTGCCACAGGCCCTGGTGTGGTGTAAGTGGCCTGAGCAAGAGCCACAGGCCCTGGTGTGGTGTAAGTGGCCTCAGCCAGTGCCACAGGCCCTGGTGTGGTGTAATTGGCCTCAGCCAGCAGCCACAGGCCCTGGTGTGGTGTAGGTGGCCTCAGCCAGCAGCCACAGGCCCTGGTGTGGTGTAAGTGGCCTCAGCCAGCAGCCACAGGCCCTGGTGTGGTGTAAGTGGCCTCAGCCAGAGCCACAGGCCCTGATGTGGTGTAAGTGGCCCCAGCCGGTCACTCAGGCCCTTGTGTGGTGTAGGTTGCATCAGCTAGCAGCACAAGACATTGGAAAAGAGCCAAAAGCAGTGTCGTTAATGTGCCCTCATTAATGGGCAGCTGCTTTTGGTCTTTTAATACACCCCTTCTCTGGATCAAAAGCGGTTCAATGACATGAAAATGAAAGGCTTACAGCACCAGGTATTCCCAGGCAGTCTCCCATCCAAGTACTAACCAAGCCCAGCCCTGCTTAGCTTCCGAGATCAGACGAGGTCGGGCGTGCTCAGGGTGGTATGGCCGTAAGCTGCTGGCTCCAGCACAATGTCTCAATTTATGGATTCAAGTGATTAGGTGGCAAGTACCTGAAGTTACGAAGACAATCCTATAACCATACCTGCATGTTTGCATAATACCCTAACCCAAAGGCTCAGTTTGGCATTTATCCAACAGCACAGGCCCTGGATTGTTGAAGATGGCCTCAGGGACCAGCACAGGGCCTGGTGTGTTGTACATGGCCACAGCAAGCAGCACAGGGCCTGGTTTGGTGAAGATGGCCTCGGCCAGAAGCGCAGGGCCTGGTGTGATGTGAGTGGCCTGAGCAAGAGCAACAGGCCTTGGTGTGGTGTAAGTGGCCTCAGCCAGCAGCCACAGGCCCTGGTGTGGTGTAAGTCGCCTCAGCCAGAAGCCACAGGCACTGGTGTGGTGTAAGTGGCCTCAGCCAGCAGCAAAAGGGCCCTGGTGTGGTGTAAGTGGCCTCAGCCAGCAGCCACAGGCCCTGGTGTGGTGTAGGTGGCCTCAGCCAGCAGCCACAGGCCCTGGTGTGGTGTAAGTGGCCTCAGCCAGTGCCACAGGCCCTGGTGTGGTGTAAGTGGCCTGAGCAAGAGCCACAGACCCTGGTGTGGTGTAATTGGCCTCAGCCAGCAGCCACAGGCCCTGGTGTGGTGTAAGTCGCCTCAGCCAGAAGCCACAGGCACTGGTGTGGTGTAAGTGGCCTCAGCCAGCAGCAAAAGGGCCCTGGTGTGGTTTAAGTCGCCTCAGCCAGCAGCCACAGGCCCTGGTGTGGTGTAGGTGGCCTGAGCCAGCAGCCACAGGCCCTGGTGTGGTGTAAGTGGCCACAGCAAGCAGCACAGGGCCTGGTTTGGTGAAGATGGCCTCGGCCAGAAGCGCAGGGCCTGGTGTGATGTGAGTGGCCTGAGCAAGAGCCACAGGCCTTGGTGTGGTGTAAGTGGCCTCAGCCAGCAGCCACAGGCCCTGGTGTGGTGTAAGTCGCCTCAGCCAGAAGCCACAGGCACTGGTGTGGTGTAAGTGGCCTCAGCCAGCAGCAAAAGGGCCCTGGTGTGGTGTAAGTGGCCTCAGCCAGCAGCCACAGGCCCTGGTGTGGTGTAGGTGGCCTCTGCCAGCAGCCACAGGCCCTGGTGTGGTGTAAGTGGCCTCAGCCAGCAGCCACAGGCCCTGGTGTGGTGTAAGTGGCCTCAGCCAGTGCCACAGGCCCTGGTGTGGTGTAAGTGGCCTGAGCAAGAGCCACAGGCCCTGGTGTGGTGTAAGTGGCCTGAGCAAGAGCCACAGACCCTGGTGTGGTGTAATTGGCCTCAATAGCAACTAATGCCCTGGTGTGGTGTAGGTGGCCTCAGCCAGCAGCCACAGGCCCTGGTGTGGTGTAAGTGGCCTCAGCCAGCAGCCACAGGCCCTGGTGTGGTGTAAGTGGCCTCAGCCAGAGCCACAGGCCCTGATGTGGTGTAAGTGGCCCCAGCCGGTCACTCAGGCCCTTGTGTGGTGTAGGTTGCATCAGCTAGCAGCACAAGACATTGGAAAAGAGCCAAAAGCAGTGTCGTTAATGTGCCCTCATTAATGGGCAGCTGCTTTTGGTCTTTTAATACACCCCTTCTCTGGATCAAAAGCGGTTCAATGACATGAAAATGAAAGGCTTACAGCACCAGGTATTCCCAGGCAGTCTCCCATCCAAGTACTAACCAAGCCCAGCCCTGCTTAGCTTCCGAGATCAGACGAGGTCGGGCGTGCTCAGGGTGGTATGGCCGTAAGCTGCTGGCTCCAGCACAATGTCTCAATTTATGGATTCAAGTGATTAGGTGGCAAGTACCTGAAGTTACGAAGACAATCCTATAACCATACCTGCATGTTTGCATAATACCCTAACCCAAAGGCTCAGTTTGGCATTTATCCAACAGCACAGGCCCTGGATTGTTGAAGATGGCCTCAGGAACCAGCACAGGGCCTGGTGTGTTGTACATGGCCACAGCAAGCAGCACAGGGCCTGGTTTGGTGAAGATGGCCTCGGCCAGAAGCGCAGGGCCTGGTGTGATGTGAGTGGCCTGAGCAAGAGCAACAGGCCTTGGTGTGGTGTAAGTGGCCTCAGCCAGCAGCCACAGTCCCTGGTGTGGTGTAAGTCGCCTCAGCCAGAAGCCACAGGCACTGGTGTGGTGTAAGTGGCCTCAGCCAGCAGCAAAAGGGCCCTGGTGTGGTGTAAGTGGCCTCAGCCAGCAGCCACAGGCCCTGGTGTGGTGTAGGTGGCCTCAGCCAGCAGCCACAGGCCCTGGTGTGGTGTAAGTGGCCTCAGCCAGCAGCCACAGGCCCTGGTGTGGTGTAAGTGGCCTCAGCCAGCAGCCACAGGCCCTGGTGTGGTGTAAGTGGCCTCAGCCAGTGCCACAGGCCCTGGTGTGGTGTAAGTGGCCTGAGCAAGAGCCACAGACCCTGGTGTGGTGTAATTGGCCTCAGCCAGCAGCCACAGGCCCTGGTGTGGTGTAAGTCACCTCAGCTAGAAGACACAGGCACTGGTGTGGTGTAAGTGGCCTCAGCCAGCAGCAAAAGGGCCCTGGTGTGGTGTAAGTCGCCTCAGCCAGCAGCCACAGGCCCTGGTGTGGTGTAGGTGGCCTCAGCCAGCAGCCACAGGCCCTGGTGTGGTGTAAGTGGCCTCAATAGCAACTAAGGCCCTGGTGTGGTGTAAGTGGCTTCAGCCAGCAGCCACAGGCTCTGTTGTGGTGTAACTGGCCTCAGCCAGCAGCCACAGGCCCTGGTGTGGTGTAAGTGGCCTCAATAGCAACTAAGGCCCTGGTGTGGTGTAAGTGGCCTCAGCCAGCAGCCACAGGCCCTGGTGTGGTGTAAGTGGCCTCAGCCAGAGCCACAGGCCCTGATGTGGTGTAAGTGGCCCCAGCCGGTCACTCAGGCCCTGGTGTGGTGTAGGTGGCATCAGCTAGCAGCACAAGACATTGGAAAAGAGCCAAAAGCAGTGTCGTTAATGTGCCCTCATTAATGGGCAGCTGCTTTTGGTCTTTTAATACACCCCTTCTCTGGATCAAAAGCGGTTCAATGACATGAAAATGAAAGGCTTACAGCACCAGGTATTCCCAGGAAGTCTCCCATCCAAGTACTAACCAAGCCCAGCCCTGCTTAGCTTCCGAGATCAGACGAGGTCGGGCGTGCTCAGGGTGGTATGGCCGTAAGCTGCTGGCTCCAGCACAATGTCTCAATTTATGGATTCAAGTGATTAGGTGGCAAGTACCTGAAGTTACGAAGACAATCCTATAACCATACCTGCATGTTTGCATAATACCCTAACCCAAAGGCTCAGTTTGGCATTTATCCAACAGCACAGGCCCTGGATTGTTGAAGATGGCCTCAAGAACCAGCACGGGACCTGGTGTGTTTTACATGGCCACAGCAAGCAGCACAGGGCCTGGTTTGGTGAAGATGGCCTCGGCCAGAAGCGCAGGGCCTGGTGTGATGTGAGTGGCCTGAGCAAGAGCAACAGGCCTTGGTGTGGTGTAAGTGGCCTCAGCCAGCAGCCACAGGCCCTGGTGTGGTGTAAGTCGCCTCAGCCAGAAGCCACAGGCACTGGTGTGGTGTAAGTGGCCTCAGCCAGCAGCAAAAGGGCCCTGGTGTGGTTTAAGTCGCCTCAGCCAGCAGCCACAGGCCCTGGTGTGGTGTAGGTGGCCTCAGCCAGCAGCCACAGGCCCTGGTGTGGTGTAAGTGGCCACAGCAAGCAGCACAGGGCCTGGTTTGGTGAAGATGGCCTCGGCCAGAAGCGCAGGGCCTGGTGTGATGTGAGTGGCCTGAGCAAGAGCCACAGGCCTTGGTGTAGTGTAAGTGGCCTCAGCCAGCAGCCACAGGCCCTGGTGTGGTGTAGGTGGCCTCAGCCAGCAGCCACAGGCCCTGGTGTGGTGTAAGTGGCCTCAGCCAGCAGCCACAGGCCCTGGTGTGGTGTAGGTGGCCTCAGCCAGCAGCCACAGGCCCTGGTGTGGTGTAAGTGGCCTCAGCCAGTGCCACAGGCCCTGGTGTGGTGTAAGTGGCCTGAGCAAGAGCCACAGGCCCTGGTGTGGTGTAAGTGGCCTGAGCAAGAGCCACAGACCCTGGTGTGGTGTAATTGGCCTCAATAGCAACTAATGCCCTGGTGTGGTGTAGGTGGCCTCAGCCAGCAGCCACAGGCCCTGGTGTGGTGTAAGTGGCCTCAGCCAGCAGCCACAGGCCCTGGTGTGGTGTAAGTGGCCTCAGCCAGTGCCACAGGCCCTGGTGTGGTGTAAGTGGCCTGAGCAAGAGCCACAGGCCCTGGTGTGGTGTAAGTGGCCTGAGCAAGAGCCACAGACCCTGGTGTGGTGTAATTGGCCTCAATAGCAACTAATGCCCTGGTGTGGTGTAGGTGGCCTCAGCCAGCAGCCACAGGCCCTGGTGTGGTGTAAGTGGCCTCAGCCAGCAGCCACAGGCCCTGGTGTGGTGTAAGTGGCCTCAGCCAGAGCCACAGGCCCTGATGTGGTGTAAGTGGCCCCAGCCGGTCACTCAGGCCCTTGTGTGGTGTAGGTTGCATCAGCTAGCAGCACAAGACATTGGAAAAGAGCCAAAAGCAGTGTCGTTAATGTGCCCTCATTAATGGGCAGCTGCTTTTGGTCTTTTAATACACCCCTTCTCTGGATCAAAAGCGGTTCAATGACATGAAAATGAAAGGCTTACAGCACCAGGTATTCCCAGGCAGTCTCCCATCCAAGTACTCACCAAGCCCAGCCCTGCTTAGCTTCCGAGATCAGACGAGGTCGGGCGTGCTCAGGGTGGTATGGCCGTAAGCTGCTGGCTCCAGCACAATGTCTCAATTTATGGATTCAAGTGATTAGGTGGCAAGTACCTGAAGTTACGAAGACAATCCTATAACCATACCTGCATGTTTGCATAATACCCTAACCCAAAGGCTCAGTTTGGCATTTATCCAACAGCACAGGACCTGGATTGTTGAAGATGGCCTCAGGAACCAGCACAGGACCTGGTTTGGTGAAGATGGCCTCGGCCAGAAGCGCAGGGCCTGGTGTGAAGTGAGTGGCCTGAGCAAGAGCAACAGGCCTTGGTGTGGTGTAAGTGGCCTCAGCCAGCAGCCACAGGCCCTGGTGTGGTGTAAGTCGCCTCAGCCAGCAGCCACAGGCACTGGTGTGGTGTAAGTGGCCTCAGCCAGCAGCAAAAGGGCCCTGGTGTGGTGTAAGTGGCCTCAGCCAGCAGCCACAGGCCCTGGTGTGGTGTAGGTGGCCTCAGCCAGCAGCCACAGGCCCTGGTGTGGTGTAAGTGGCCTCAGCCAGCAGCCACAGGCCCTGGTGTGGTGTAAGTGGCCTCAGCCAGCAGCCACAGGCCCTGGTGTGGTGTAAGTGGCCTCAACCAGTGCCACAGGCCCTGGTGTGGTGTAAGTGGCCTGAGCAAGAGCCACAGACCCTGGTGTGGTGTAATTGGCCTCAGCCAGCAGCCACAGGCCCTGGTGTGGTGTAAGTGGCCTCAGCCAGAAGCCACAGGCACTGGTGTGGTGTAAGTGGCCTCAGCCAGCAGCAAAAGGGCCCTGGTGTGGTGTAAGTCGCCTCAGCCAGCAGCCACAGGCCCTGGTGTGGTGTAGGTGGCCTCAGCCAGCAGCCACAGGCCCTGGTGTGGTGTAAGTGGCCTCAGCCAGTGCCACAGGCCCTGGTGTGGTGTAAGTGGCCTGAGCAAGAGCCACAGGCCCTGGTGTGGTGTAAGTGGCCTCAGCCAGTGCCACAGGCCCTGGTGTGGTGTAATTGGCCTCAGCCAGCAGCCACAGGCCCTGGTGTGGTGTAGGTGGCCTCAGCCAGCAGCCACAGGCCCTGGTGTGGTGTAAGTGGCCTCAGCCAGCAGCCACAGGCCCTGGTGTGGTGTAAGTGGCCTCAGCCAGAGCCACAGGCCCTGATGTGGTGTAAGTGGCCCCAGCCGGTCACTCAGGCCCTTGTGTGGTGTAGGTTGCATCAGCTAGCAGCACAAGACATTGGAAAAGAGCCAAAAGCAGTGTCGTTAATGTGCCCTCATTAATGGGCAGCTGCTTTTGGTCTTTTAATACACCCCTTCTCTGGATCAAAAGCGGTTCAATGACATGAAAATGAAAGGCTTACAGCACCAGGTATTCCCAGGCAGTCTCCCATCCAAGTACTAACCAAGCCCAGCCCTGCTTAGCTTCCGAGATCAGACGAGGTCGGGCGTGCTCAGGGTGGTATGGCCGTAAGCTGCTGGCTCCAGCACAATGTCTCAATTTATGGATTCAAGTGATTAGGTGGCAAGTACCTGAAGTTACGAAGACAATCCTATAACCATACCTGCATGTTTGCATAATACCCTAACCCAAAGGCTCAGTTTGGCATTTATCCAACAGCACAGGCCCTGGATTGTTGAAGATGGCCTCAGGAACCAGCACAGGGCCTGGTGTGTTGTACATGGCCACAGCAAGCAGCACAGGGCCTGGTTTGGTGAAGATGGCCTCGGCCAGAAGCGCAGGGCCTGGTGTGATGTGAGTGGCCTGAGCAAGAGCAACAGGCCTTGGTGTGGTGTAAGTGGCCTCAGCCAGCAGCCACAGGCCCTGGTGTGGTGTAAGTCGCCTCAGCCAGAAGCCACAGGCACTGGTGTGGTGTAAGTGGCCTCAGCCAGCAGCAAAAGGGCCCTGGTGTGGTGTAAGTGGCCTCAGCCAGCAGCCACAGGCCCTGGTGTGGTGTAAGTCGCCTCAGCCAGAAGCCACAGGCCCTGGTGTGGTGTAAGTCGCCTCAGCCAGAAGCCACAGGCACTGGTGTGGTGTAAGTGGCCTCAGCCAGCAGCAAAAGGGCCCTGGTGTGGTGTAAGTGGCCTCAGCCAGCAGCCACAGGCCCTGGTGTGGTGTAGGTGGCCTCAGCCAGCAGCCACAGGCCCTGGTGTGGTGTAAGTGGCCTCAGCCAGCAGCCACAGGCCCTGGTGTGGTGTAAGTGGCCTCAGCCAGCAGCCACAGGCCCTGGTGTGGTGTAAGTGGCCTCAGCCAGTGCCACAGGCCCTGGTGTGGTGTAAGTGGCCTGAGCAAGAGCCACAGACCCTGGTGTGGTGTAATTGGCCTCAGCCAGCAGCCACAGGCCCTGGTGTGGTGTAAGTCGCCTCAGCTAGAAGACACAGGCACTGGTGTGGTGTAAGTGGCCTCAGCCAGCAGCAAAAGGGCCCTGGTGTGGTGTAAGTCGCCTCAGCCAGCAGCCACAGGCCCTGGTGTGGTGTAGGTGGCCTCAGCCAGCAGCCACAGGCCCTGGTGTGGTGTAAGTGGCCTCAATAGCAACTAAGGCCCTGGTGTGGTGTAAGTGGCTTCAGCCAGCAGCCACAGGCTCTGTTGTGGTGTAACTGGCCTCAGCCAGCAGCAAAAGGGCCCTGGTGTGGTGTAAGTGGCCTCAGCCAGAGCCACAGGCCCTGATGTGGTGTAAGTGGCCCCAGCCGGTCACTCAGGCCCTGGTGTGGTGTAGGTGGCATCAGCTAGCAGCACAAGACATTGGAAAAGAGCCAAAAGCAGTGTCGTTAATGTGCCCTCATTAATGGGCAGCTGCTTTTGGTCTTTTAATACACCCCTTCTCTGGATCAAAAGCGGTTCAATGACATGAAAATGAAAGGCTTACAGCACCAGGTATTCCCAGGTAGTCTCCCATCCAAGTACTAACCAAGCCCAGCCCTGCTTAGCTTCCGAGATCAGACGAGGTCGGGCGTGCTCAGGGTGGTATGGCCGTAAGCTGCTGGCTCCAGCACAATGTCTCAATTTATGGATTCAAGTGATTAGGTGGCAAGTACCTGAAGTTACGAAGACAATCCTATAACCATACCTGCATGTTTGCATAATACCCTAACCCAAAGGCTCAGTTTGGCATTTATCCAACAGCACAGGCCCTGGATTGTTGAAGATGGCCTCAGGAACCAGCACAGGGCCTGGTGTGTTGTACATGGCCACAGCAAGCAGCACAGGGCCTGGTTTGGTGAAGATGGCCTCGGCCAGAAGCGCAGGGCCTGGTGTGATGTGAGTGGCCTGAGCAAGAGCAACAGGCCTTGGTGTGGTGTAAGTGGCCTCAGCCAGCAGCCACAGGCCCTGGTGTGGTGTAAGTCGCCTCAGCCAGAAGCCACAGGCACTGGTGTGGTGTAAGTGGCCTCAGCCAGCAGCAAAAGGGCCCTGGTGTGGTGTAAGTGGCCTCAGCCAGCAGCCACAGGCCCTGGTGTGGTGTAGGTGGCCTCAGCCAGCAGCCACAGGCCCTGGTGTGGTGTAAGTGGCCTCAGCCAGCAGCCACAGGCCCTGGTGTGGTGTAAGTGGCCTCAGCCAGCAGCCACAGGCCCTGGTGTGGTGTAAGTGGCCTCAGCCAGTGCCACAGGCCCTGGTGTGGTGTAAGTGGCCTGAGCAAGAGCCACAGACCCTGGTGTGGTGTAATTGGCCTCAGCCAGCAGCCACAGGCCCTGGTGTGGTGTAAGTCACCTCAGCTAGAAGACACAGGCACTGGTGTGGTGTAAGTGGCCTCAGCCAGCAGCAAAAGGGCCCTGGTGTGGTGTAAGTCGCCTCAGCCAGCAGCCACAGGCCCTGGTGTGGTGTAGGTGGCCTCAGCCAGCAGCCACAGGCCCTGGTGTGGTGTAAGTGGCCTCAATAGCAACTAAGGCCCTGGTGTGGTGTAAGTGGCTTCAGCCAGCAGCCACAGGCTCTGTTGTGGTGTAACTGGCCTCAGCCAGCAGCCACAGGCCCTGGTGTGGTGTAAGTGGCCTCAATAGCAACTAAGGCCCTGGTGTGGTGTAAGTGGCCTCAGCCAGCAGCCACAGGCCCTGGTGTGGTGTAAGTGGCCTCAGCCAGAGCCACAGGCCCTGATGTGGTGTAAGTGGCCCCAGCCGGTCACTCAGGCCCTGGTGTGGTGTAGGTGGCATCAGCTAGCAGCACAAGACATTGGAAAAGAGCCAAAAGCAGTGTCGTTAATGTGCCCTCATTAATGGGCAGCTGCTTTTGGTCTTTTAATACACCCCTTCTCTGGATCAAAAGCGGTTCAATGACATGAAAATGAAAGGCTTACAGCACCAGGTATTCCCAGGAAGTCTCCCATCCAAGTACTAACCAAGCCCAGCCCTGCTTAGCTTCCGAGATCAGACGAGGTCGGGCGTGCTCAGGGTGGTATGGCCGTAAGCTGCTGGCTCCAGCACAATGTCTCAATTTATGGATTCAAGTGATTAGGTGGCAAGTACCTGAAGTTACGAAGACAATCCTATAACCATACCTGCATGTTTGCATAATACCCTAACCCAAAGGCTCAGTTTGGCATTTATCCAACAGCACAGGCCCTGGATTGTTGAAGATGGCCTCAAGAACCAGCACGGGACCTGGTGTGTTTTACATGGCCACAGCAAGCAGCACAGGGCCTGGTTTGGTGAAGATGGCCTCGGCCAGAAGCGCAGGGCCTGGTGTGATGTGAGTGGCCTGAGCAAGAGCAACAGGCCTTGGTGTGGTGTAAGTGGCCTCAGCCAGCAGCCACAGGCCCTGGTGTGGTGTAAGTCGCCTCAGCCAGAAGCCACAGGCACTGGTGTGGTGTAAGTGGCCTCAGCCAGCAGCAAAAGGGCCCTGGTGTGGTTTAAGTCGCCTCAGCCAGCAGCCACAGGCCCTGGTGTGGTGTAGGTGGCCTCAGCCAGCAGCCACAGGCCCTGGTGTGGTGTAAGTGGCCACAGCAAGCAGCACAGGGCCTGGTTTGGTGAAGATGGCCTCGGCCAGAAGCGCAGGGCCTGGTGTGATGTGAGTGGCCTGAGCAAGAGCCACAGGCCTTGGTGTAGTGTAAGTGGCCTCAGCCAGCAGCCACAGGCCCTGGTGTGGTGTAAGTCGCCTCAGCCAGAAGCCACAGGCACTGGTGTGGTGTAAGTGGCCTCAGCCAGCAGCAAAAGGGCCCTGGTGTGGTGTAAGTGGCCTCAGCCAGCAGCCACAGGCCCTGGTGTGGTGTAGGTGGCCTCAGCCAGCAGCCACAGGCCCTGGTGTGGTGTAAGTGGCCTCAGCCAGCAGCCACAGGCCCTGGTGTGGTGTAGGTGGCCTCAGCCAGCAGCCACAGGCCCTGGTGTGGTGTAAGTGGCCTCAGCCAGTGCCACAGGCCCTGGTGTGGTGTAAGTGGCCTGAGCAAGAGCCACAGGCACTGGTGTGGTGTAAGTGGCCTGAGCAAGAGCCACAGACCCTGGTGTGGTGTAATTGGCCTCAATAGCAACTAATGCCCTGGTGTGGTGTAGGTGGCCTCAGCCAGCAGCCACAGGCCCTGGTGTGGTGTAAGTGGCCTCAGCCAGCAACCACAGGCCCTGGTGTGGTGTAAGTGGCCTCAGCCAGTGCCACAGGCCCTGGTGTGGTGTAAGTGGCCTGAGCAAGAGCCACAGGCCCTGGTGTGGTGTAAGTGGCCTGAGCAAGAGCCACAGACCCTGGTGTGGTGTAATTGGCCTCAATAGCAACTAATGCCCTGGTGTGGTGTAGGTGGCCTCAGCCAGCAGCCACAGGCCCTGGTGTGGTGTAAGTGGCCTCAGCCAGCAGCCACAGGCCCTGGTGTGGTGTAAGTGGCCTCAGCCAGAGCCACAGGCCCTGATGTGGTGTAAGTGGCCCCAGCCGGTCACTCAGGCCCTTGTGTGGTGTAGGTTGCATCAGCTAGCAGCACAAGACATTGGAAAAGAGCCAAAAGCAGTGTCGTTAATGTGCCCTCATTAATGGGCAGCTGCTTTTGGTCTTTTAATACACCCCTTCTCTGGATCAAAAGCGGTTCAATGACATGAAAATGAAAGGCTTACAGCACCAGGTATTCCCAGGCAGTCTCCCATCCAAGTACTAACCAAGCCCAGCCCTGCTTAGCTTCCGAGATCAGACGAGGTCGGGCGTGCTCAGGGTGGTATGGCCGTAAGCTGCTGGCTCCAGCACAATGTCTCAATTTATGGATTCAAGTGATTAGGTGGCAAGTACCTGAAGTTACGAAGACAATCCTATAACCATACCTGCATGTTTGCATAATACCCTAACCCAAAGGCTCAGTTTGGCATTTATCCAACAGCACAGGACCTGGATTGTTGAAGATGGCCTCAGGAACCAGCACAGGACCTGGTTTGGTGAAGATGGCCTCGGCCAGAAGCGCAGGGCCTGGTGTGAAGTGAGTGGCCTGAGCAAGAGCAACAGGCCTTGGTGTGGTGTAAGTGGCCTCAGCCAGCAGCCACAGGCCCTGGTGTGGTGTAAGTCGCCTCAGCCAGCAGCCACAGGCACTGGTGTGGTGTAAGTGGCCTCAGCCAGCAGCAAAAGGGCCCTGGTGTGGTGTAAGTGGCCTCAGCCAGCAGCCACAGGCCCTGGTGTGGTGTAGGTGGCCTCAGCCAGCAGCCACAGGCCCTGGTGTGGTGTAAGTGGCCTCAGCCAGCAGCCACAGGCCCTGGTGTGGTGTAAGTGGCCTCAGCCAGCAGCCACAGGCCCTGGTGTGGTGTAAGTGGCCTCAACCAGTGCCACAGGCCCTGGTGTGGTGTAAGTGGCCTGAGCAAGAGCCACAGACCCTGGTGTGGTGTAATTGGCCTCAGCCAGCAGCCACAGGCCCTGGTGTGGTGTAAGTGGCCTCAGCCAGAAGCCACAGGCACTGGTGTGGTGTAAGTGGCCTCAGCCAGCAGCAAAAGGGCCCTGGTGTGGTGTAAGTCGCCTCAGCCAGCAGCCACAGGCCCTGGTGTGGTGTAGGTGGCCTCAGCCAGCAGCCACAGGCCCTGGTGTGGTGTAAGTGGCCTCAGCCAGTGCCACAGGCCCTGGTGTGGTGTAAGTGGCCTGAGCAAGAGCCACAGGCCCTGGTGTGGTGTAAGTGGCCTCAGCCAGTGCCACAGGCCCTGGTGTGGTGTAATTGGCCTCAGCCAGCAGCCACAGGCCCTGGTGTGGTGTAGGTGGCCTCAGCCAGCAGCCACAGGCCCTGGTGTGGTGTAAGTGGCCTCAGCCAGCAGCCACAGGCCCTGGTGTGGTGTAAGTGGCCTCAGCCAGAGCCACAGGCCCTGATGTGGTGTAAGTGGCCCCAGCCGGTCACTCAGGCCCTTGTGTGGTGTAGGTTGCATCAGCTAGCAGCACAAGACATTGGAAAAGAGCCAAAAGCAGTGTCGTTAATGTGCCCTCATTAATGGGCAGCTGCTTTTGGTCTTTTAATACACCCCTTCTCTGGATCAAAAGCGGTTCAATGACATGAAAATGAAAGGCTTACAGCACCAGGTATTCCCAGGCAGTCTCCCATCCAAGTACTAACCAAGCCCAGCCCTGCTTAGCTTCCGAGATCAGACGAGGTCGGGCGTGCTCAGGGTGGTATGGCCGTAAGCTGCTGGCTCCAGCACAATGTCTCAATTTATGGATTCAAGTGATTAGGTGGCAAGTACCTGAAGTTACGAAGACAATCCTATAACCATACCTGCATGTTTGCATAATACCCTAACCCAAAGGCTCAGTTTGGCATTTATCCAACAGCACAGGCCCTGGATTGTTGAAGATGGCCTCAGGGACCAGCACAGGGCCTGGTGTGTTGTACATGGCCACAGCAAGCAGCACAGGGCCTGGTTTGGTGAAGATGGCCTCGGCCAGAAGCGCAGGGCCTGGTGTGATGTGAGTGGCCTGAGCAAGAGCAACAGGCCTTGGTGTGGTGTAAGTGGCCTCAGCCAGCAGCCACAGGCCCTGGTGTGGTGTAAGTCGCCTCAGCCAGAAGCCACAGGCACTGGTGTGGTGTAAGTGGCCTCAGCCAGCAGCAAAAGGGCCCTGGTGTGGTGTAAGTGGCCTCAGCCAGCAGCCACAGGCCCTGGTGTGGTGTAGGTGGCCTCAGCCAGCAGCCACAGGCCCTGGTGTGGTGTAAGTGGCCTCAGCCAGTGCCACAGGCCCTGGTGTGGTGTAAGTGGCCTGAGCAAGAGCCACAGACCCTGGTGTGGTGTAATTGGCCTCAGCCAGCAGCCACAGGCCCTGGTGTGGTGTAAGTCGCCTCAGCCAGAAGCCACAGGCACTGGTGTGGTGTAAGTGGCCTCAGCCAGCAGCAAAAGGGCCCTGGTGTGGTGTAAGTGGCCTCAGCCAGCAGCCACAGGCCCTGGTGTGGTGTAGGTGGCCTCAGCCAGCAGCCACAGGCCCTGGTGTGGTGTAAGTGGCCTCAGCCAGCAGCCACAGGCCCTGGTGTGGTGTAAGTGGCCTCAGCCAGCAGCCACAGGCCCTGGTGTGGTGTAAGTGGCCTCAACCAGTGCCACAGGCCCTGGTGTGGTGTAAGTGGCCTGAGCAAGAGCCACAGACCCTGGTGTGGTGTAATTGGCCTCAGCCAGCAGCCACAGGCCCTGGTGTGGTGTAAGTGGCCTCAGCCAGAAGCCACAGGCACTGGTGTGGTGTAAGTGGCCTCAGCCAGCAGCAAAAGGGCCCTGGTGTGGTGTAAGTCGCCTCAGCCAGCAGCCACAGGCCCTGGTGTGGTGTAGGTGGCCTCAGCCAGCAGCCACAGGCCCTGGTGTGGTGTAAGTGGCCTCAGCCAGTGCCACAGGCCCTGGTGTGGTGTAAGTGGCCTGAGCAAGAGCCACAGGCCCTGGTGTGGTGTAAGTGGCCTCAGCCAGTGCCACAGGCCCTGGTGTGGTGTAATTGGCCTCAGCCAGCAGCCACAGGCCCTGGTGTGGTGTAGGTGGCCTCAGCCAGCAGCCACAGGCCCTGGTGTGGTGTAAGTGGCCTCAGCCAGCAGCCACAGGCCCTGGTGTGGTGTAAGTGGCCTCAGCCAGAGCCACAGGCCCTGATGTGGTGTAAGTGGCCCCAGCCGGTCACTCAGGCCCTTGTGTGGTGTAGGTTGCATCAGCTAGCAGCACAAGACATTGGAAAAGAGCCAAAAGCAGTGTCGTTAATGTGCCCTCATTAATGGGCAGCTGCTTTTGGTCTTTTAATACACCCCTTCTCTGGATCAAAAGCGGTTCAATGACATGAAAATGAAAGGCTTACAGCACCAGGTATTCCCAGGCAGTCTCCCATCCAAGTACTAACCAAGCCCAGCCCTGCTTAGCTTCCGAGATCAGACGAGGTCGGGCGTGCTCAGGGTGGTATGGCCGTAAGCTGCTGGCTCCAGCACAATGTCTCAATTTATGGATTCAAGTGATTAGGTGGCAAGTACCTGAAGTTACGAAGACAATCCTATAACCATACCTGCATGTTTGCATAATACCCTAACCCAAAGGCTCAGTTTGGCATTTATCCAACAGCACAGGCCCTGGATTGTTGAAGATGGCCTCAGGGACCAGCACAGGGCCTGGTGTGTTGTACATGGCCACAGCAAGCAGCACAGGGCCTGGTTTGGTGAAGATGGCCTCGGCCAGAAGCGCAGGGCCTGGTGTGATGTGAGTGGCCTGAGCAAGAGCAACAGGCCTTGGTGTGGTGTAAGTGGCCTCAGCCAGCAGCCACAGGCCCTGGTGTGGTGTAAGTCGCCTCAGCCAGAAGCCACAGGCACTGGTGTGGTGTAAGTGGCCTCAGCCAGCAGCAAAAGGGCCCTGGTGTGGTGTAAGTGGCCTCAGCCAGCAGCCACAGGCCCTGGTGTGGTGTAGGTGGCCTCAGCCAGCAGCCACAGGCCCTGGTGTGGTGTAAGTGGCCTCAGCCAGTGCCACAGGCCCTGGTGTGGTGTAAGTGGCCTGAGCAAGAGCCACAGACCCTGGTGTGGTGTAATTGGCCTCAGCCAGCAGCCACAGGCCCTGGTGTGGTGTAAGTCGCCTCAGCCAGAAGCCACAGGCACTGGTGTGGTGTAAGTGGCCTCAGCCAGCAGCAAAAGGGCCCTGGTGTGGTTTAAGTCGCCTCAGCCAGCAGCCACAGGCCCTGGTGTGGTGTAGGTGGCCTGAGCCAGCAGCCACAGGCCCTGGTGTGGTGTAAGTGGCCACAGCAAGCAGCACAGGGCCTGGTTTGGTGAAGATGGCCTCGGCCAGAAGCGCAGGGCCTGGTGTGATGTGAGTGGCCTGAGCAAGAGCCACAGGCCTTGGTGTGGTGTAAGTGGCCTCAGCCAGCAGCCACAGGCCCTGGTGTGGTGTAAGTCGCCTCAGCCAGAAGCCACAGGCACTGGTGTGGTGTAAGTGGCCTCAGCCAGCAGCAAAAGGGCCCTGGTGTGGTGTAAGTGGCCTCAGCCAGCAGCCACAGGCCCTGGTGTGGTGTAGGTGGCCTCTGCCAGCAGCCACAGGCCCTGGTGTGGTGTAAGTGGCCTCAGCCAGCAGCCACAGGCCCTGGTGTGGTGTAAGTGGCCTCAGCCAGTGCCACAGGCCCTGGTGTGGTGTAAGTGGCCTGAGCAAGAGCCACAGGCCCTGGTGTGGTGTAAGTGGCCTGAGCAAGAGCCACAGACCCTGGTGTGGTGTAATTGGCCTCAATAGCAACTAATGCCCTGGTGTGGTGTAGGTGGCCTCAGCCAGCAGCCACAGGCCCTGGTGTGGTGTAAGTGGCCTCAGCCAGCAGCCACAGGCCCTGGTGTGGTGTAAGTGGCCTCAGCCAGAGCCACAGGCCCTGATGTGGTGTAAGTGGCCCCAGCCGGTCACTCAGGCCCTTGTGTGGTGTAGGTTGCATCAGCTAGCAGCACAAGACATTGGAAAAGAGCCAAAAGCAGTGTCGTTAATGTGCCCTCATTAATGGGCAGCTGCTTTTGGTCTTTTAATACACCCCTTCTCTGGATCAAAAGCGGTTCAATGACATGAAAATGAAAGGCTTACAGCACCAGGTATTCCCAGGCAGTCTCCCATCCAAGTACTAACCAAGCCCAGCCCTGCTTAGCTTCCGAGATCAGACGAGGTCGGGCGTGCTCAGGGTGGTATGGCCGTAAGCTGCTGGCTCCAGCACAATGTCTCAATTTATGGATTCAAGTGATTAGGTGGCAAGTACCTGAAGTTACGAAGACAATCCTATAACCATACCTGCATGTTTGCATAATACCCTAACCCAAAGGCTCAGTTTGGCATTTATCCAACAGCACAGGCCCTGGATTGTTGAAGATGGCCTCAGGAACCAGCACAGGGCCTGGTGTGTTGTACATGGCCACAGCAAGCAGCACAGGGCCTGGTTTGGTGAAGATGGCCTCGGCCAGAAGCGCAGGGCCTGGTGTGATGTGAGTGGCCTGAGCAAGAGCAACAGGCCTTGGTGTGGTGTAAGTGGCCTCAGCCAGCAGCCACAGGCCCTGGTGTGGTGTAAGTCGCCTCAGCCAGAAGCCACAGGCACTGGTGTGGTGTAAGTGGCCTCAGCCAGCAGCAAAAGGGCCCTGGTGTGGTGTAAGTGGCCTCAGCCAGCAGCCACAGGCCCTGGTGTGGTGTAGGTGGCCTCAGCCAGCAGCCACAGGCCCTGGTGTGGTGTAAGTGGCCTCAGCCAGCAGCCACAGGCCCTGGTGTGGTGTAAGTGGCCTCAGCCAGCAGCCACAGGCCCTGGTGTGGTGTAAGTGGCCTCAGCCAGTGCCACAGGCCCTGGTGTGGTGTAAGTGGCCTGAGCAAGAGCCACAGACCCTGGTGTGGTGTAATTGGCCTCAGCCAGCAGCCACAGGCCCTGGTGTGGTGTAAGTCACCTCAGCTAGAAGACACAGGCACTGGTGTGGTGTAAGTGGCCTCAGCCAGCAGCAAAAGGGCCCTGGTGTGGTGTAAGTCGCCTCAGCCAGCAGCCACAGGCCCTGGTGTGGTGTAGGTGGCCTCAGCCAGCAGCCACAGGCCCTGGTGTGGTGTAAGTGGCCTCAATAGCAACTAAGGCCCTGGTGTGGTGTAAGTGGCTTCAGCCAGCAGCCACAGGCTCTGTTGTGGTGTAACTGGCCTCAGCCAGCAGCCACAGGCCCTGGTGTGGTGTAAGTGGCCTCAATAGCAACTAAGGCCCTGGTGTGGTGTAAGTGGCCTCAGCCAGCAGCCACAGGCCCTGGTGTGGTGTAAGTGGCCTCAGCCAGAGCCACAGGCCCTGATGTGGTGTAAGTGGCCCCAGCCGGTCACTCAGGCCCTGGTGTGGTGTAGGTGGCATCAGCTAGCAGCACAAGACATTGGAAAAGAGCCAAAAGCAGTGTCGTTAATGTGCCCTCATTAATGGGCAGCTGCTTTTGGTCTTTTAATACACCCCTTCTCTGGATCAAAAGCGGTTCAATGACATGAAAATGAAAGGCTTACAGCACCAGGTATTCCCAGGAAGTCTCCCATCCAAGTACTAACCAAGCCCAGCCCTGCTTAGCTTCCGAGATCAGACGAGGTCGGGCGTGCTCAGGGTGGTATGGCCGTAAGCTGCTGGCTCCAGCACAATGTCTCAATTTATGGATTCAAGTGATTAGGTGGCAAGTACCTGAAGTTACGAAGACAATCCTATAACCATACCTGCATGTTTGCATAATACCCTAACCCAAAGGCTCAGTTTGGCATTTATCCAACAGCACAGGCCCTGGATTGTTGAAGATGGCCTCAAGAACCAGCACGGGACCTGGTGTGTTTTACATGGCCACAGCAAGCAGCACAGGGCCTGGTTTGGTGAAGATGGCCTCGGCCAGAAGCGCAGGGCCTGGTGTGATGTGAGTGGCCTGAGCAAGAGCAACAGGCCTTGGTGTGGTGTAAGTGGCCTCAGCCAGCAGCCACAGGCCCTGGTGTGGTGTAAGTCGCCTCAGCCAGAAGCCACAGGCACTGGTGTGGTGTAAGTGGCCTCAGCCAGCAGCAAAAGGGCCCTGGTGTGGTTTAAGTCGCCTCAGCCAGCAGCCACAGGCCCTGGTGTGGTGTAGGTGGCCTCAGCCAGCAGCCACAGGCCCTGGTGTGGTGTAAGTGGCCACAGCAAGCAGCACAGGGCCTGGTTTGGTGAAGATGGCCTCGGCCAGAAGCGCAGGGCCTGGTGTGATGTGAGTGGCCTGAGCAAGAGCCACAGGCCTTGGTGTAGTGTAAGTGGCCTCAGCCAGCAGCCACAGGCCCTGGTGTGGTGTAAGTCGCCTCAGCCAGAAGCCACAGGCACTGGTGTGGTGTAAGTGGCCTCAGCCAGCAGCAAAAGGGCCCTGGTGTGGTGTAAGTGGCCTCAGCCAGCAGCCACAGGCCCTGGTGTGGTGTAGGTGGCCTCAGCCAGCAGCCACAGGCCCTGGTGTGGTGTAAGTGGCCTCAGCCAGCAGCCACAGGCCCTGGTGTGGTGTAGGTGGCCTCAGCCAGCAGCCACAGGCCCTGGTGTGGTGTAAGTGGCCTCAGCCAGTGCCACAGGCCCTGGTGTGGTGTAAGTGGCCTGAGCAAGAGCCACAGGCCCTGGTGTGGTGTAAGTGGCCTGAGCAAGAGCCACAGACCCTGGTGTGGTGTAATTGGCCTCAATAGCAACTAATGCCCTGGTGTGGTGTAGGTGGCCTCAGCCAGCAGCCACAGGCCCTGGTGTGGTGTAAGTGGCCTCAGCCAGCAACCACAGGCCCTGGTGTGGTGTAAGTGGCCTCAGCCAGTGCCACAGGCCCTGGTGTGGTGTAAGTGGCCTGAGCAAGAGCCACAGGCCCTGGTGTGGTGTAAGTGGCCTGAGCAAGAGCCACAGACCCTGGTGTGGTGTAATTGGCCTCAATAGCAACTAATGCCCTGGTGTGGTGTAGGTGGCCTCAGCCAGCAGCCACAGGCCCTGGTGTGGTGTAAGTGGCCTCAGCCAGCAGCCACAGGCCCTGGTGTGGTGTAAGTGGCCTCAGCCAGAGCCACAGGCCCTGATGTGGTGTAAGTGGCCCCAGCCGGTCACTCAGGCCCTTGTGTGGTGTAGGTTGCATCAGCTAGCAGCACAAGACATTGGAAAAGAGCCAAAAGCAGTGTCGTTAATGTGCCCTCATTAATGGGCAGCTGCTTTTGGTCTTTTAATACACCCCTTCTCTGGATCAAAAGCGGTTCAATGACATGAAAATGAAAGGCTTACAGCACCAGGTATTCCCAGGCAGTCTCCCATCCAAGTACTCACCAAGCCCAGCCCTGCTTAGCTTCCGAGATCAGACGAGGTCGGGCGTGCTCAGGGTGGTATGGCCGTAAGCTGCTGGCTCCAGCACAATGTCTCAATTTATGGATTCAAGTGATTAGGTGGCAAGTACCTGAAGTTACGAAGACAATCCTATAACCATACCTGCATGTTTGCATAATACCCTAACCCAAAGGCTCAGTTTGGCATTTATCCAACAGCACAGGACCTGGATTGTTGAAGATGGCCTCAGGAACCAGCACAGGACCTGGTTTGGTGAAGATGGCCTCGGCCAGAAGCGCAGGGCCTGGTGTGAAGTGAGTGGCCTGAGCAAGAGCAACAGGCCTTGGTGTGGTGTAAGTGGCCTCAGCCAGCAGCCACAGGCCCTGGTGTGGTGTAAGTCGCCTCAGCCAGCAGCCACAGGCACTGGTGTGGTGTAAGTGGCCTCAGCCAGCAGCAAAAGGGCCCTGGTGTGGTGTAAGTGGCCTCAGCCAGCAGCCACAGGCCCTGGTGTGGTGTAGGTGGCCTCAGCCAGCAGCCACAGGCCCTGGTGTGGTGTAAGTGGCCTCAGCCAGCAGCCACAGGCCCTGGTGTGGTGTAAGTGGCCTCAGCCAGCAGCCACAGGCCCTGGTGTGGTGTAAGTGGCCTCAACCAGTGCCACAGGCCCTGGTGTGGTGTAAGTGGCCTGAGCAAGAGCCACAGACCCTGGTGTGGTGTAATTGGCCTCAGCCAGCAGCCACAGGCCCTGGTGTGGTGTAAGTGGCCTCAGCCAGAAGCCACAGGCACTGGTGTGGTGTAAGTGGCCTCAGCCAGCAGCAAAAGGGCCCTGGTGTGGTGTAAGTCGCCTCAGCCAGCAGCCACAGGCCCTGGTGTGGTGTAGGTGGCCTCAGCCAGCAGCCACAGGCCCTGGTGTGGTGTAAGTGGCCTCAGCCAGTGCCACAGGCCCTGGTGTGGTGTAAGTGGCCTGAGCAAGAGCCACAGGCCCTGGTGTGGTGTAAGTGGCCTCAGCCAGTGCCACAGGCCCTGGTGTGGTGTAATTGGCCTCAGCCAGCAGCCACAGGCCCTGGTGTGGTGTAGGTGGCCTCAGCCAGCAGCCACAGGCCCTGGTGTGGTGTAAGTGGCCTCAGCCAGCAGCCACAGGCCCTGGTGTGGTGTAAGTGGCCTCAGCCAGAGCCACAGGCCCTGATGTGGTGTAAGTGGCCCCAGCCGGTCACTCAGGCCCTTGTGTGGTGTAGGTTGCATCAGCTAGCAGCACAAGACATTGGAAAAGAGCCAAAAGCAGTGTCGTTAATGTGCCCTCATTAATGGGCAGCTGCTTTTGGTCTTTTAATACACCCCTTCTCTGGATCAAAAGCGGTTCAATGACATGAAAATGAAAGGCTTACAGCACCAGGTATTCCCAGGCAGTCTCCCATCCAAGTACTAACCAAGCCCAGCCCTGCTTAGCTTCCGAGATCAGACGAGGTCGGGCGTGCTCAGGGTGGTATGGCCGTAAGCTGCTGGCTCCAGCACAATGTCTCAATTTATGGATTCAAGTGATTAGGTGGCAAGTACCTGAAGTTACGAAGACAATCCTATAACCATACCTGCATGTTTGCATAATACCCTAACCCAAAGGCTCAGTTTGGCATTTATCCAACAGCACAGGCCCTGGATTGTTGAAGATGGCCTCAGGAACCAGCACAGGGCCTGGTGTGTTGTACATGGCCACAGCAAGCAGCACAGGGCCTGGTTTGGTGAAGATGGCCTCGGCCAGAAGCGCAGGGCCTGGTGTGATGTGAGTGGCCTGAGCAAGAGCAACAGGCCTTGGTGTGGTGTAAGTGGCCTCAGCCAGCAGCCACAGGCCCTGGTGTGGTGTAAGTCGCCTCAGCCAGAAGCCACAGGCACTGGTGTGGTGTAAGTGGCCTCAGCCAGCAGCAAAAGGGCCCTGGTGTGGTGTAAGTGGCCTCAGCCAGCAGCCACAGGCCCTGGTGTGGTGTAAGTCGCCTCAGCCAGAAGCCACAGGCCCTGGTGTGGTGTAAGTCGCCTCAGCCAGAAGCCACAGGCACTGGTGTGGTGTAAGTGGCCTCAGCCAGCAGCAAAAGGGCCCTGGTGTGGTGTAAGTGGCCTCAGCCAGCAGCCACAGGCCCTGGTGTGGTGTAGGTGGCCTCAGCCAGCAGCCACAGGCCCTGGTGTGGTGTAAGTGGCCTCAGCCAGCAGCCACAGGCCCTGGTGTGGTGTAAGTGGCCTCAGCCAGCAGCCACAGGCCCTGGTGTGGTGTAAGTGGCCTCAGCCAGTGCCACAGGCCCTGGTGTGGTGTAAGTGGCCTGAGCAAGAGCCACAGACCCTGGTGTGGTGTAATTGGCCTCAGCCAGCAGCCACAGGCCCTGGTGTGGTGTAAGTCGCCTCAGCTAGAAGACACAGGCACTGGTGTGGTGTAAGTGGCCTCAGCCAGCAGCAAAAGGGCCCTGGTGTGGTGTAAGTCGCCTCAGCCAGCAGCCACAGGCCCTGGTGTGGTGTAGGTGGCCTCAGCCAGCAGCCACAGGCCCTGGTGTGGTGTAAGTGGCCTCAATAGCAACTAAGGCCCTGGTGTGGTGTAAGTGGCTTCAGCCAGCAGCCACAGGCTCTGTTGTGGTGTAACTGGCCTCAGCCAGCAGCAAAAGGGCCCTGGTGTGGTGTAAGTGGCCTCAGCCAGAGCCACAGGCCCTGATGTGGTGTAAGTGGCCCCAGCCGGTCACTCAGGCCCTGGTGTGGTGTAGGTGGCATCAGCTAGCAGCACAAGACATTGGAAAAGAGCCAAAAGCAGTGTCGTTAATGTGCCCTCATTAATGGGCAGCTGCTTTTGGTCTTTTAATACACCCCTTCTCTGGATCAAAAGCGGTTCAATGACATGAAAATGAAAGGCTTACAGCACCAGGTATTCCCAGGTAGTCTCCCATCCAAGTACTAACCAAGCCCAGCCCTGCTTAGCTTCCGAGATCAGACGAGGTCGGGCGTGCTCAGGGTGGTATGGCCGTAAGCTGCTGGCTCCAGCACAATGTCTCAATTTATGGATTCAAGTGATTAGGTGGCAAGTACCTGAAGTTACGAAGACAATCCTATAACCATACCTGCATGTTTGCATAATACCCTAACCCAAAGGCTCAGTTTGGCATTTATCCAACAGCACAGGCCCTGGATTGTTGAAGATGGCCTCAGGAACCAGCACAGGGCCTGGTGTGTTGTACATGGCCACAGCAAGCAGCACAGGGCCTGGTTTGGTGAAGATGGCCTCGGCCAGAAGCGCAGGGCCTGGTGTGATGTGAGTGGCCTGAGCAAGAGCAACAGGCCTTGGTGTGGTGTAAGTGGCCTCAGCCAGCAGCCACAGGCCCTGGTGTGGTGTAAGTCGCCTCAGCCAGAAGCCACAGGCACTGGTGTGGTGTAAGTGGCCTCAGCCAGCAGCAAAAGGGCCCTGGTGTGGTGTAAGTGGCCTCAGCCAGCAGCCACAGGCCCTGGTGTGGTGTAGGTGGCCTCAGCCAGCAGCCACAGGCCCTGGTGTGGTGTAAGTGGCCTCAGCCAGCAGCCACAGGCCCTGGTGTGGTGTAAGTGGCCTCAGCCAGCAGCCACAGGCCCTGGTGTGGTGTAAGTGGCCTCAGCCAGTGCCACAGGCCCTGGTGTGGTGTAAGTGGCCTGAGCAAGAGCCACAGACCCTGGTGTGGTGTAATTGGCCTCAGCCAGCAGCCACAGGCCCTGGTGTGGTGTAAGTCACCTCAGCTAGAAGACACAGGCACTGGTGTGGTGTAAGTGGCCTCAGCCAGCAGCAAAAGGGCCCTGGTGTGGTGTAAGTCGCCTCAGCCAGCAGCCACAGGCCCTGGTGTGGTGTAGGTGGCCTCAGCCAGCAGCCACAGGCCCTGGTGTGGTGTAAGTGGCCTCAATAGCAACTAAGGCCCTGGTGTGGTGTAAGTGGCTTCAGCCAGCAGCCACAGGCTCTGTTGTGGTGTAACTGGCCTCAGCCAGCAGCCACAGGCCCTGGTGTGGTGTAAGTGGCCTCAATAGCAACTAAGGCCCTGGTGTGGTGTAAGTGGCCTCAGCCAGCAGCCACAGGCCCTGGTGTGGTGTAAGTGGCCTCAGCCAGAGCCACAGGCCCTGATGTGGTGTAAGTGGCCCCAGCCGGTCACTCAGGCCCTGGTGTGGTGTAGGTGGCATCAGCTAGCAGCACAAGACATTGGAAAAGAGCCAAAAGCAGTGTCGTTAATGTGCCCTCATTAATGGGCAGCTGCTTTTGGTCTTTTAATACACCCCTTCTCTGGATCAAAAGCGGTTCAATGACATGAAAATGAAAGGCTTACAGCACCAGGTATTCCCAGGAAGTCTCCCATCCAAGTACTAACCAAGCCCAGCCCTGCTTAGCTTCCGAGATCAGACGAGGTCGGGCGTGCTCAGGGTGGTATGGCCGTAAGCTGCTGGCTCCAGCACAATGTCTCAATTTATGGATTCAAGTGATTAGGTGGCAAGTACCTGAAGTTACGAAGACAATCCTATAACCATACCTGCATGTTTGCATAATACCCTAACCCAAAGGCTCAGTTTGGCATTTATCCAACAGCACAGGCCCTGGATTGTTGAAGATGGCCTCAAGAACCAGCACGGGACCTGGTGTGTTTTACATGGCCACAGCAAGCAGCACAGGGCCTGGTTTGGTGAAGATGGCCTCGGCCAGAAGCGCAGGGCCTGGTGTGATGTGAGTGGCCTGAGCAAGAGCAACAGGCCTTGGTGTGGTGTAAGTGGCCTCAGCCAGCAGCCACAGGCCCTGGTGTGGTGTAAGTCGCCTCAGCCAGAAGCCACAGGCACTGGTGTGGTGTAAGTGGCCTCAGCCAGCAGCAAAAGGGCCCTGGTGTGGTTTAAGTCGCCTCAGCCAGCAGCCACAGGCCCTGGTGTGGTGTAGGTGGCCTCAGCCAGCAGCCACAGGCCCTGGTGTGGTGTAAGTGGCCACAGCAAGCAGCACAGGGCCTGGTTTGGTGAAGATGGCCTCGGCCAGAAGCGCAGGGCCTGGTGTGATGTGAGTGGCCTGAGCAAGAGCCACAGGCCTTGGTGTAGTGTAAGTGGCCTCAGCCAGCAGCCACAGGCCCTGGTGTGGTGTAAGTCGCCTCAGCCAGAAGCCACAGGCACTGGTGTGGTGTAAGTGGCCTCAGCCAGCAGCAAAAGGGCCCTGGTGTGGTGTAAGTGGCCTCAGCCAGCAGCCACAGGCCCTGGTGTGGTGTAGGTGGCCTCAGCCAGCAGCCACAGGCCCTGGTGTGGTGTAAGTGGCCTCAGCCAGCAGCCACAGGCCCTGGTGTGGTGTAGGTGGCCTCAGCCAGCAGCCACAGGCCCTGGTGTGGTGTAAGTGGCCTCAGCCAGTGCCACAGGCCCTGGTGTGGTGTAAGTGGCCTGAGCAAGAGCCACAGGCCCTGGTGTGGTGTAAGTGGCCTGAGCAAGAGCCACAGACCCTGGTGTGGTGTAATTGGCCTCAATAGCAACTAATGCCCTGGTGTGGTGTAGGTGGCCTCAGCCAGCAGCCACAGGCCCTGGTGTGGTGTAAGTGGCCTCAGCCAGCAACCACAGGCCCTGGTGTGGTGTAAGTGGCCTCAGCCAGTGCCACAGGCCCTGGTGTGGTGTAAGTGGCCTGAGCAAGAGCCACAGGCCCTGGTGTGGTGTAAGTGGCCTGAGCAAGAGCCACAGACCCTGGTGTGGTGTAATTGGCCTCAATAGCAACTAATGCCCTGGTGTGGTGTAGGTGGCCTCAGCCAGCAGCCACAGGCCCTGGTGTGGTGTAAGTGGCCTCAGCCAGCAGCCACAGGCCCTGGTGTGGTGTAAGTGGCCTCAGCCAGAGCCACAGGCCCTGATGTGGTGTAAGTGGCCCCAGCCGGTCACTCAGGCCCTTGTGTGGTGTAGGTTGCATCAGCTAGCAGCACAAGACATTGGAAAAGAGCCAAAAGCAGTGTCGTTAATGTGCCCTCATTAATGGGCAGCTGCTTTTGGTCTTTTAATACACCCCTTCTCTGGATCAAAAGCGGTTCAATGACATGAAAATGAAAGGCTTACAGCACCAGGTATTCCCAGGCAGTCTCCCATCCAAGTACTAACCAAGCCCAGCCCTGCTTAGCTTCCGAGATCAGACGAGGTCGGGCGTGCTCAGGGTGGTATGGCCGTAAGCTGCTGGCTCCAGCACAATGTCTCAATTTATGGATTCAAGTGATTAGGTGGCAAGTACCTGAAGTTACGAAGACAATCCTATAACCATACCTGCATGTTTGCATAATACCCTAACCCAAAGGCTCAGTTTGGCATTTATCCAACAGCACAGGACCTGGATTGTTGAAGATGGCCTCAGGAACCAGCACAGGACCTGGTTTGGTGAAGATGGCCTCGGCCAGAAGCGCAGGGCCTGGTGTGAAGTGAGTGGCCTGAGCAAGAGCAACAGGCCTTGGTGTGGTGTAAGTGGCCTCAGCCAGCAGCCACAGGCCCTGGTGTGGTGTAAGTCGCCTCAGCCAGCAGCCACAGGCACTGGTGTGGTGTAAGTGGCCTCAGCCAGCAGCAAAAGGGCCCTGGTGTGGTGTAAGTGGCCTCAGCCAGCAGCCACAGGCCCTGGTGTGGTGTAGGTGGCCTCAGCCAGCAGCCACAGGCCCTGGTGTGGTGTAAGTGGCCTCAGCCAGCAGCCACAGGCCCTGGTGTGGTGTAAGTGGCCTCAGCCAGCAGCCACAGGCCCTGGTGTGGTGTAAGTGGCCTCAACCAGTGCCACAGGCCCTGGTGTGGTGTAAGTGGCCTGAGCAAGAGCCACAGACCCTGGTGTGGTGTAATTGGCCTCAGCCAGCAGCCACAGGCCCTGGTGTGGTGTAAGTGGCCTCAGCCAGAAGCCACAGGCACTGGTGTGGTGTAAGTGGCCTCAGCCAGCAGCAAAAGGGCCCTGGTGTGGTGTAAGTCGCCTCAGCCAGCAGCCACAGGCCCTGGTGTGGTGTAGGTGGCCTCAGCCAGCAGCCACAGGCCCTGGTGTGGTGTAAGTGGCCTCAGCCAGTGCCACAGGCCCTGGTGTGGTGTAAGTGGCCTGAGCAAGAGCCACAGGCCCTGGTGTGGTGTAAGTGGCCTCAGCCAGTGCCACAGGCCCTGGTGTGGTGTAATTGGCCTCAGCCAGCAGCCACAGGCCCTGGTGTGGTGTAGGTGGCCTCAGCCAGCAGCCACAGGCCCTGGTGTGGTGTAAGTGGCCTCAGCCAGCAGCCACAGGCCCTGGTGTGGTGTAAGTGGCCTCAGCCAGAGCCACAGGCCCTGATGTGGTGTAAGTGGCCCCAGCCGGTCACTCAGGCCCTTGTGTGGTGTAGGTTGCATCAGCTAGCAGCACAAGACATTGGAAAAGAGCCAAAAGCAGTGTCGTTAATGTGCCCTCATTAATGGGCAGCTGCTTTTGGTCTTTTAATACACCCCTTCTCTGGATCAAAAGCGGTTCAATGACATGAAAATGAAAGGCTTACAGCACCAGGTATTCCCAGGCAGTCTCCCATCCAAGTACTAACCAAGCCCAGCCCTGCTTAGCTTCCGAGATCAGACGAGGTCGGGCGTGCTCAGGGTGGTATGGCCGTAAGCTGCTGGCTCCAGCACAATGTCTCAATTTATGGATTCAAGTGATTAGGTGGCAAGTACCTGAAGTTACGAAGACAATCCTATAACCATACCTGCATGTTTGCATAATACCCTAACCCAAAGGCTCAGTTTGGCATTTATCCAACAGCACAGGCCCTGGATTGTTGAAGATGGCCTCAGGGACCAGCACAGGGCCTGGTGTGTTGTACATGGCCACAGCAAGCAGCACAGGGCCTGGTTTGGTGAAGATGGCCTCGGCCAGAAGCGCAGGGCCTGGTGTGATGTGAGTGGCCTGAGCAAGAGCAACAGGCCTTGGTGTGGTGTAAGTGGCCTCAGCCAGCAGCCACAGGCCCTGGTGTGGTGTAAGTCGCCTCAGCCAGAAGCCACAGGCACTGGTGTGGTGTAAGTGGCCTCAGCCAGCAGCAAAAGGGCCCTGGTGTGGTGTAAGTGGCCTCAGCCAGCAGCCACAGGCCCTGGTGTGGTGTAAGTCGCCTCAGCCAGAAGCCACAGGCCCTGGTGTGGTGTAAGTCGCCTCAGCCAGAAGCCACAGGCACTGGTGTGGTGTAAGTGGCCTCAGCCAGCAGCAAAAGGGCCCTGGTGTGGTGTAAGTGGCCTCAGCCAGCAGCCACAGGCCCTGGTGTGGTGTAGGTGGCCTCAGCCAGCAGCCACAGGCCCTGGTGTGGTGTAAGTGGCCTCAGCCAGCAGCCACAGGCCCTGGTGTGGTGTAAGTGGCCTCAGCCAGCAGCCACAGGCCCTGGTGTGGTGTAAGTGGCCTCAGCCAGTGCCACAGGCCCTGGTGTGGTGTAAGTGGCCTGAGCAAGAGCCACAGACCCTGGTGTGGTGTAATTGGCCTCAGCCAGCAGCCACAGGCCCTGGTGTGGTGTAAGTCGCCTCAGCTAGAAGACACAGGCACTGGTGTGGTGTAAGTGGCCTCAGCCAGCAGCAAAAGGGCCCTGGTGTGGTGTAAGTCGCCTCAGCCAGCAGCCACAGGCCCTGGTGTGGTGTAGGTGGCCTCAGCCAGCAGCCACAGGCCCTGGTGTGGTGTAAGTGGCCTCAATAGCAACTAAGGCCCTGGTGTGGTGTAAGTGGCTTCAGCCAGCAGCCACAGGCTCTGTTGTGGTGTAACTGGCCTCAGCCAGCAGCAAAAGGGCCCTGGTGTGGTGTAAGTGGCCTCAGCCAGAGCCACAGGCCCTGATGTGGTGTAAGTGGCCCCAGCCGGTCACTCAGGCCCTGGTGTGGTGTAGGTGGCATCAGCTAGCAGCACAAGACATTGGAAAAGAGCCAAAAGCAGTGTCGTTAATGTGCCCTCATTAATGGGCAGCTGCTTTTGGTCTTTTAATACACCCCTTCTCTGGATCAAAAGCGGTTCAATGACATGAAAATGAAAGGCTTACAGCACCAGGTATTCCCAGGTAGTCTCCCATCCAAGTACTAACCAAGCCCAGCCCTGCTTAGCTTCCGAGATCAGACGAGGTCGGGCGTGCTCAGGGTGGTATGGCCGTAAGCTGCTGGCTCCAGCACAATGTCTCAATTTATGGATTCAAGTGATTAGGTGGCAAGTACCTGAAGTTACGAAGACAATCCTATAACCATACCTGCATGTTTGCATAATACCCTAACCCAAAGGCTCAGTTTGGCATTTATCCAACAGCACAGGCCCTGGATTGTTGAAGATGGCCTCAGGAACCAGCACAGGGCCTGGTGTGTTGTACATGGCCACAGCAAGCAGCACAGGGCCTGGTTTGGTGAAGATGGCCTCGGCCAGAAGCGCAGGGCCTGGTGTGATGTGAGTGGCCTGAGCAAGAGCAACAGGCCTTGGTGTGGTGTAAGTGGCCTCAGCCAGCAGCCACAGGCCCTGGTGTGGTGTAAGTCGCCTCAGCCAGAAGCCACAGGCACTGGTGTGGTGTAAGTGGCCTCAGCCAGCAGCAAAAGGGCCCTGGTGTGGTGTAAGTGGCCTCAGCCAGCAGCCACAGGCCCTGGTGTGGTGTAGGTGGCCTCAGCCAGCAGCCACAGGCCCTGGTGTGGTGTAAGTGGCCTCAGCCAGCAGCCACAGGCCCTGGTGTGGTGTAAGTGGCCTCAGCCAGCAGCCACAGGCCCTGGTGTGGTGTAAGTGGCCTCAGCCAGTGCCACAGGCCCTGGTGTGGTGTAAGTGGCCTGAGCAAGAGCCACAGACCCTGGTGTGGTGTAATTGGCCTCAGCCAGCAGCCACAGGCCCTGGTGTGGTGTAAGTCACCTCAGCTAGAAGACACAGGCACTGGTGTGGTGTAAGTGGCCTCAGCCAGCAGCAAAAGGGCCCTGGTGTGGTGTAAGTCGCCTCAGCCAGCAGCCACAGGCCCTGGTGTGGTGTAGGTGGCCTCAGCCAGCAGCCACAGGCCCTGGTGTGGTGTAAGTGGCCTCAATAGCAACTAAGGCCCTGGTGTGGTGTAAGTGGCTTCAGCCAGCAGCCACAGGCTCTGTTGTGGTGTAACTGGCCTCAGCCAGCAGCCACAGGCCCTGGTGTGGTGTAAGTGGCCTCAGCCAGAGCCACAGGCCCTGATGTGGTGTAAGTGGCCCCAGCCGGTCACTCAGGCCCTTGTGTGGTGTAGGTTGCATCAGCTAGCAGCACAAGACATTGGAAAAGAGCCAAAAGCAGTGTCGTTAATGTGCCCTCATTAATGGGCAGCTGCTTTTGGTCTTTTAATACACCCCTTCTCTGGATCAAAAGCGGTTCAATGACATGAAAATGAAAGGCTTACAGCACCAGGTATTCCCAGGCAGTCTCCCATCCAAGTACTAACCAAGCCCAGCCCTGCTTAGCTTCCGAGATCAGACGAGGTCGGGCGTGCTCAGGGTGGTATGGCCGTAAGCTGCTGGCTCCAGCACAATGTCTCAATTTATGGATTCAAGTGATTAGGTGGCAAGTACCTGAAGTTACGAAGACAATCCTATAACCATACCTGCATGTTTGCATAATACCCTAACCCAAAGGCTCAGTTTGGCATTTATCCAACAGCACAGGCCCTGGATTGTTGAAGATGGCCTCAGGAACCAGCACAGGGCCTGGTGTGTTGTACATGGCCACAGCAAGCAGCACAGGGCCTGGTTTGGTGAAGATGGCCTCGGCCAGAAGCGCAGGGCCTGGTGTGATGTGAGTGGCCTGAGCAAGAGCAACAGGCCTTGGTGTGGTGTAAGTGGCCTCAGCCAGCAGCCACAGGCCCTGGTGTGGTGTAAGTCGCCTCAGCCAGAAGCCACAGGCACTGGTGTGGTGTAAGTGGCCTCAGCCAGCAGCAAAAGGGCCCTGGTGTGGTGTAAGTGGCCTCAGCCAGCAGCCACAGGCCCTGGTGTGGTGTAGGTGGCCTCAGCCAGCAGCCACAGGCCCTGGTGTGGTGTAAGTGGCCTCAGCCAGTGCCACAGGCCCTGGTGTGGTGTAAGTGGCCTGAGCAAGAGCCACAGGCCCTGGTGTGGTGTAAGTGGCCTGAGCAAGAGCCACAGACCCTGGTGTGGTGTAATTGGCCTCAATAGCAACTAATGCCCTGGTGTGGTGTAGGTGGCCTCAGCCAGCAGCCACAGGCCCTGGTGTGGTGTAAGTGGCCTCAGCCAGCAGCCACAGGCCCTGGTGTGGTGTAAGTCGCCTCAGCTAGAAGACACAGGCACTGGTGTGGTGTAAGTGGCCTCAGCCAGCAGCAAAAGGGCCCTGGTGTGGTGTAAGTCGCCTCAGCCAGCAGCCACAGGCCCTGGTGTGGTGTAGGTGGCCTCAGCCAGCAGCCACAGGCCCTGGTGTGGTGTAAGTGGCCTCAATAGCAACTAAGGCCCTGGTGTGGTGTAAGTGGCTTCAGCCAGCAGCCACAGGCTCTGTTGTGGTGTAACTGGCCTCAGCCAGAGCCACAGGCCCTGATGTGGTGTAAGTGGCCCCAGCCGGTCACTCAGGCCCTGGTGTGGTGTAGGTGGCATCAGCTAGCAGCACAAGACATTGGAAAAGAGCCAAAAGCAGTGTCGTTAATGTGCCCTCATTAATGGGCAGCTGCTTTTGGTCTTTTAATACACCCCTTCTCTGGATCAAAAGCGGTTCAATGACATGAAAATGAAAGGCTTACAGCACCAGGTATTCCCAGGCAGTCTCCCATCCAAGTACTAACCAAGCCCAGCCCTGCTTAGCTTCCGAGATCAGACGAGGTCGGGCGTGCTCAGGGTGGTATGGCCGTAAGCTGCTGGCTCCAGCACAATGTCTCAATTTATGGATTCAAGTGATTAGGTGGCAAGTACCTGAAGTTACGAAGACAATCCTATAACCATACCTGCATGTTTGCATAATACCCTAACCCAAAGGCTCAGTTTGGCATTTATCCAACAGCACAGGCCCTGGATTGTTGAAGATGGCCTCAGGAACCAGCACAGGGCCTGGTGTGTTGTACATGGCCACAGCAAGCAGCACAGGGCCTGGTTTGGTGAAGATGGCCTCGGCCAGAAGCGCAGGGCCTGGTGTGATGTGAGTGGCCTGAGCAAGAGCAACAGGCCTTGGTGTGGTGTAAGTGGCCTCAGCCAGCAGCCACAGGCCCTGGTGTGGTGTAAGTCGCCTCAGCCAGAAGCCACAGGCACTGGTGTGGTGTAAGTGGCCTCAGCCAGCAGCAAAAGGGCCCTGGTGTGGTGTAAGTGGCCTCAGCCAGCAGCCACAGGCCCTGGTGTGGTGTAGGTGGCCTCAGCCAGCAGCCACAGGCCCTGGTGTGGTGTAAGTGGCCTCAGCCAGCAGCCACAGGCCCTGGTGTGGTGTAAGTGGCCTCAGCCAGCAGCCACAGGCCCTGGTGTGGTGTAAGTGGCCTCAGCCAGTGCCACAGGCCCTGGTGTGGTGTAAGTGGCCTGAGCAAGAGCCACAGACCCTGGTGTGGTGTAATTGGCCTCAGCCAGCAGCCACAGGCCCTGGTGTGGTGTAAGTCACCTCAGCTAGAAGACACAGGCACTGGTGTGGTGTAAGTGGCCTCAGCCAGCAGCAAAAGGGCCCTGGTGTGGTGTAAGTCGCCTCAGCCAGCAGCCACAGGCCCTGGTGTGGTGTAGGTGGCCTCAGCCAGCAGCCACAGGCCCTGGTGTGGTGTAAGTGGCCTCAATAGCAACTAAGGCCCTGGTGTGGTGTAAGTGGCTTCAGCCAGCAGCCACAGGCTCTGTTGTGGTGTAACTGGCCTCAGCCAGCAGCCACAGGCCCTGGTGTGGTGTAAGTGGCCTCAGCCAGAGCCACAGGCCCTGATGTGGTGTAAGTGGCCCCAGCCGGTCACTCAGGCCCTGGTGTGGTGTAGGTGGCATCAGCTAGCAGCACAAGACATTGGAAAAGAGCCAAAAGCAGTGTCGTTAATGTGCCCTCATTAATGGGCAGCTGCTTTTGGTCTTTTAATACACCCCTTCTCTGGATCAAAAGCGGTTCAATGACATGAAAATGAAAGGCTTACAGCACCAGGTATTCCCAGGCAGTCTCCCATCCAAGTACTAACCAAGCCCAGCCCTGCTTAGCTTCCGAGATCAGACGAGGTCGGGCGTGCTCAGGGTGGTATGGCCGTAAGCTGCTGGCTCCAGCACAATGTCTCAATTTATGGATTCAAGTGATTAGGTGGCAAGTACCTGAAGTTACGAAGACAATCCTATAACCATACCTGCATGTTTGCATAATACCCTAACCCAAAGGCTCAGTTTGGCATTTATCCAACAGCACAGGCCCTGGATTGTTGAAGATGGCCTCAGGAACCAGCACAGGGCCTGGTGTGTTGTACATGGCCACAGCAAGCAGCACAGGGCCTGGTTTGGTGAAGATGGCCTCGGCCAGAAGCGCAGGGCCTGGTGTGATGTGAGTGGCCTGAGCAAGAGCAACAGGCCTTGGTGTGGTGTAAGTGGCCTCAGCCAGCAGCCACAGGCCCTGGTGTGGTGTAAGTCGCCTCAGCCAGAAGCCACAGGCACTGGTGTGGTGTAAGTGGCCTCAGCCAGCAGCAAAAGGGCCCTGGTGTGGTGTAAGTGGCCTCAGCCAGCAGCCACAGGCCCTGGTGTGGTGTAGGTGGCCTCAGCCAGCAGCCACAGGCCCTGGTGTGGTGTAAGTGGCCTCAGCCAGCAGCCACAGGCCCTGGTGTGGTGTAGGTGGCCTCAGCCAGCAGCCACAGGCCCTGGTGTGGTGTAAGTGGCCTCAGCCAGTGCCACAGGCCCTGGTGTGGTGTAAGTGGCCTGAGCAAGAGCCACAGGCCCTGGTGTGGTGTAAGTGGCCTGAGCAAGAGCCACAGACCCTGGTGTGGTGTAATTGGCCTCAATAGCAACTAATGCCCTGGTGTGGTGTAGGTGGCCTCAGCCAGCAGCCACAGGCCCTGGTGTGGTGTAGGTGGCCTCAGCCAGCAGCCACAGGCCCTGGTGTGGTGTAAGTGGCCTCAGCCAGCAGCCACAGGCCCTGGTGTGGTGTAAGTGGCCTCAGCCAGCAGCCACAGGCCCTGGTGTGGTGTAAGTGGCCTCAGCCAGTGCCACAGGCCCTGGTGTGGTGTAAGTGGCCTGAGCAAGAGCCACAGACCCTGGTGTGGTGTAATTGGCCTCAGCCAGCAGCCACAGGCCCTGGTGTGGTGTAAGTGGCCTCAGCCAGAAGCCACAGGCACTGGTGTGGTGTAAGTGGCCTCAGCCAGCAGCAAAAGGGCCCTGGTGTGGTGTAAGTCGCCTCAGCCAGCAGCCACAGGCCCTGGTGTGGTGTAGGTGGCCTCAGCCAGCAGCCACAGGCCCTGGTGTGGTGTAAGTGGCCTCAGCCAGTGCCACAGGCCCTGGTGTGGTGTAAGTGGCCTGAGCAAGAGCCACAGGCCCTGGTGTGGTGTAAGTGGCCTCAGCCAGTGCCACAGGCCCTGGTGTGGTGTAATTGGCCTCAGCCAGCAGCCACAGGCCCTGGTGTGGTGTAGGTGGCCTCAGCCAGCAGCCACAGGCCCTGGTGTGGTGTAAGTGGCCTCAGCCAGCAGCCACAGGCCCTGGTGTGGTGTAAGTGGCCTCAGCCAGAGCCACAGGCCCTGATGTGGTGTAAGTGGCCCCAGCCGGTCACTCAGGCCCTTGTGTGGTGTAGGTTGCATCAGCTAGCAGCACAAGACATTGGAAAAGAGCCAAAAGCAGTGTCGTTAATGTGCCCTCATTAATGGGCAGCTGCTTTTGGTCTTTTAATACACCCCTTCTCTGGATCAAAAGCGGTTCAATGACATGAAAATGAAAGGCTTACAGCACCAGGTATTCCCAGGCAGTCTCCCATCCAAGTACTAACCAAGCCCAGCCCTGCTTAGCTTCCGAGATCAGACGAGGTCGGGCGTGCTCAGGGTGGTATGGCCGTAAGCTGCTGGCTCCAGCACAATGTCTCAATTTATGGATTCAAGTGATTAGGTGGCAAGTACCTGAAGTTACGAAGACAATCCTATAACCATACCTGCATGTTTGCATAATACCCTAACCCAAAGGCTCAGTTTGGCATTTATCCAACAGCACAGGCCCTGGATTGTTGAAGATGGCCTCAGGGACCAGCACAGGGCCTGGTGTGTTGTACATGGCCACAGCAAGCAGCACAGGGCCTGGTTTGGTGAAGATGGCCTCGGCCAGAAGCGCAGGGCCTGGTGTGATGTGAGTGGCCTGAGCAAGAGCAACAGGCCTTGGTGTGGTGTAAGTGGCCTCAGCCAGCAGCCACAGGCCCTGGTGTGGTGTAAGTCGCCTCAGCCAGAAGCCACAGGCACTGGTGTGGTGTAAGTGGCCTCAGCCAGCAGCAAAAGGGCCCTGGTGTGGTGTAAGTGGCCTCAGCCAGCAGCCACAGGCCCTGGTGTGGTGTAAGTCGCCTCAGCCAGAAGCCACAGGCCCTGGTGTGGTGTAAGTCGCCTCAGCCAGAAGCCACAGGCCCTGGTGTGGTGTAAGTGGCCTCAGCCAGCAGCAAAAGGGCCCTGGTGTGGTGTAAGTGGCCTCAGCCAGCAGCCACAGGCCCTGGTGTGGTGTAGGTGGCCTCAGCCAGCAGCCACAGGCCCTGGTGTGGTGTAAGTGGCCTCAGCCAGCAGCCACAGGCCCTGGTGTGGTGTAAGTGGCCTCAGCCAGCAGCCACAGGCCCTGGTGTGGTGTAAGTGGCCTCAGCCAGTGCCACAGGCCCTGGTGTGGTGTAAGTGGCCTGAGCAAGAGCCACAGACCCTGGTGTGGTGTAATTGGCCTCAGCCAGCAGCCACAGGCCCTGGTGTGGTGTAAGTCGCCTCAGCTAGAAGACACAGGCACTGGTGTGGTGTAAGTGGCCTCAGCCAGCAGCAAAAGGGCCCTGGTGTGGTGTAAGTCGCCTCAGCCAGCAGCCACAGGCCCTGGTGTGGTGTAGGTGGCCTCAGCCAGCAGCCACAGGCCCTGGTGTGGTGTAAGTGGCCTCAATAGCAACTAAGGCCCTGGTGTGGTGTAAGTGGCTTCAGCCAGCAGCCACAGGCTCTGTTGTGGTGTAACTGGCCTCAGCCAGCAGCAAAAGGGCCCTGGTGTGGTGTAAGTGGCCTCAGCCAGAGCCACAGGCCCTGATGTGGTGTAAGTGGCCCCAGCCGGTCACTCAGGCCCTGGTGTGGTGTAGGTGGCATCAGCTAGCAGCACAAGACATTGGAAAAGAGCCAAAAGCAGTGTCGTTAATGTGCCCTCATTAATGGGCAGCTGCTTTTGGTCTTTTAATACACCCCTTCTCTGGATCAAAAGCGGTTCAATGACATGAAAATGAAAGGCTTACAGCACCAGGTATTCCCAGGTAGTCTCCCATCCAAGTACTAACCAAGCCCAGCCCTGCTTAGCTTCCGAGATCAGACGAGGTCGGGCGTGCTCAGGGTGGTATGGCCGTAAGCTGCTGGCTCCAGCACAATGTCTCAATTTATGGATTCAAGTGATTAGGTGGCAAGTACCTGAAGTTACGAAGACAATCCTATAACCATACCTGCATGTTTGCATAATACCCTAACCCAAAGGCTCAGTTTGGCATTTATCCAACAGCACAGGCCCTGGATTGTTGAAGATGGCCTCAGGAACCAGCACAGGGCCTGGTGTGTTGTACATGGCCACAGCAAGCAGCACAGGGCCTGGTTTGGTGAAGATGGCCTCGGCCAGAAGCGCAGGGCCTGGTGTGATGTGAGTGGCCTGAGCAAGAGCAACAGGCCTTGGTGTGGTGTAAGTGGCCTCAGCCAGCAGCCACAGGCCCTGGTGTGGTGTAAGTCGCCTCAGCCAGAAGCCACAGGCACTGGTGTGGTGTAAGTGGCCTCAGCCAGCAGCAAAAGGGCCCTGGTGTGGTGTAAGTGGCCTCAGCCAGCAGCCACAGGCCCTGGTGTGGTGTAGGTGGCCTCAGCCAGCAGCCACAGGCCCTGGTGTGGTGTAAGTGGCCTCAGCCAGCAGCCACAGGCCCTGGTGTGGTGTAAGTGGCCTCAGCCAGCAGCCACAGGCCCTGGTGTGGTGTAAGTGGCCTCAGCCAGTGCCACAGGCCCTGGTGTGGTGTAAGTGGCCTGAGCAAGAGCCACAGACCCTGGTGTGGTGTAATTGGCCTCAGCCAGCAGCCACAGGCCCTGGTGTGGTGTAAGTCACCTCAGCTAGAAGACACAGGCACTGGTGTGGTGTAAGTGGCCTCAGCCAGCAGCAAAAGGGCCCTGGTGTGGTGTAAGTCGCCTCAGCCAGCAGCCACAGGCCCTGGTGTGGTGTAGGTGGCCTCAGCCAGCAGCCACAGGCCCTGGTGTGGTGTAAGTGGCCTCAATAGCAACTAAGGCCCTGGTGTGGTGTAAGTGGCTTCAGCCAGCAGCCACAGGCTCTGTTGTGGTGTAACTGGCCTCAGCCAGCAGCCACAGGCCCTGGTGTGGTGTAAGTGGCCTCAGCCAGAGCCACAGGCCCTGATGTGGTGTAAGTGGCCCCAGCCGGTCACTCAGGCCCTTGTGTGGTGTAGGTTGCATCAGCTAGCAGCACAAGACATTGGAAAAGACCCAAAAGCAGTGTCGTTAATGTGCCCTCATTAATGGGCAGCTGCTTTTGGTCTTTTAATACACCCCTTCTCTGGATCAAAAGCAGTTCAATGACATGAAAATGAAAGGCTTACAGCACCAGGTATTCCCAGGCAGTCTCCCATCCAAGTACTAACCAAGCCCAGCCCTGCTTAGCTTCCGAGATCAGACGAGGTCGGGCGTGCTCAGGGTGGTATGGCCGTAAGCTGCTGGCTCCAGCACAATGTCTCAATTCATGGATTCAAGTGATTAGGTGGCAAGTACCTGAAGTTACGAAGACAATCCTATAACCATACCTGCATGTTTGCATAATACCCTAACCCAAAGGCTCAGTTTGGGATTTATCCAACAGCACAGGCCGTGGATTGTTGAAGATGGCCTCAGGAACCAGCACAGGGCCTGGTGTGTTGTACATGGCCACAGCAAGCAGCACAGGGCCTGGTTTGGTGAAGATGGCCTCGGCCAGAAGCGCAGGGCCTGGTGTGATGTGAGTGGCCTGAGCAAGAGCAACAGGCCTTGGTGTGGTGTAAGTGGCCTCAGCCAGCAGCCACAGGCCCTGGTGTGGTGTAAGTCGCCTCAGCCAGAAGCCACAGGCACTGGTGTGGTGTAAGTGGCCTCAGCCAGCAGCAAAAGGGCCCTGGTGTGGTGTAGGTGGCCTCAGCCAGCAGCCACAGGCCCTGGTGTGGTGTAGGTGGCCTCAGCCAGCAGCCACAGGCCCTGGTGTGGTGTAAGTGGCCTCAGCCAGTGCCACAGGCCCTGGTGTGGTGTAAGTGGCCTGAGCAAGAGCCACAGGCCCTGGTGTGGTGTAAGTGGCCTGAGCAAGAGCCACAGACCCTGGTGTGGTGTAATTGGCCTCAATAGCAACTAATGCCCTGGTGTGGTGTAGGTGGCCTCAGCCAGCAGCCACAGGCCCTGGTGTGGTGTAAGTGGCCTCAGCCAGCAGCCACAGGCCCTGGTGTGGTGTAAGTCGCCTCAGCTAGAAGACACAGGCACTGTTGTGTTGTAAGTGGCCTCAGCCAGCAGCAAAAGGGCCCTGGTGTGGTGTAAGTCGCCTCAGCCAGCAGCCACAGGCCCTGGTGTGGTGTAGGTGGCCTCAGCCAGCAGCCACAGGCCCTGGTGTGGTGTAAGTGGCCTCAATAGCAACTAAGGCCCTGGTGTGGTGTAAGTGGCTTCAGCCAGCAGCCACAGGCTCTGTTGTGGTGTAACTGGCCTCAGCCAGAGCCACAGGCCCTGATGTGGTGTAAGTGGCCCCAGCCGGTCACTCAGGCCCTGGTGTGGTGTAGGTGGCATCAGCTAGCAGCACAAGACATTGGAAAAGAGCCAAAAGCAGTGTCGTTAATGTGCCCTCATTAATGGGCAGCTGCTTTTGGTCTTTTAATACACCCCTTCTCTGGATCAAAAGCGGTTCAATGACATGAAAATGAAAGGCTTACAGTACCAGGTATTCCCAGGCAGTCTCCCATCCAAGTACTAACCAAGCACAGCCCTGCTTAGCTTCCGAGATCAGACGAGGTCGGGCGTGCTCAGGGTGGTATGGCCGTAAGCTGCTGGCTCCAGCACAATGTCTCAATTTATGGATTCAAGTGATTAGGTGGCAAGTACCTGAAGTTACGAAGACAATCCTATAACCATACCTGCATGTTTGCATAATACCCTAACCCAAAGGCTCAGTTTGGCATTTATCCAACAGCACAGGCCCTGGATTGTTGAAGATGGCCTCAGGAACCAGCACAGGGCCTGGTGTGTTGTACATGGCCACAGCAAGCAGCACAGGGCCTGGTTTGGTGAAGATGGCCTCGGCCAGAAGCGCAGGGCCTGGTGTGATGTGAGTGGCCTGAGCAAGAGCAACAGGCCTTGGTGTGGTGTAAGTGGCCTCAGCCAGCAGCCACAGTCCCTGGTGTGGTGTAAGTCGCCTCAGCCAGAAGCCACAGGCACTGGTGTGGTGTAAGTGGCCTCAGCCAGCAGCAAAAGGGCCCTGGTGTGGTGTAAGTGGCCTCAGCCAGCAGCCACAGGCCCTGGTGTGGTGTAGGTGGCCTCAGCCAGCAGCCACAGGCCCTGGTGTGGTGTAAGTGGCCTCAGCCAGCAGCCACAGGCCCTGGTGTGGTGTAAGTGGCCTCAGCCAGCAGCCACAGGCCCTGGTGTGGTGTAAGTGGCCTCAGCCAGTGCCACAGGCCCTGGTGTGGTGTAAGTGGCCTGAGCAAGAGCCACAGACCCTGGTGTGGTGTAATTGGCCTCAGCCAGCAGCCACAGGCCCTGGTGTGGTGTAAGTCACCTCAGCTAGAAGACACAGGCACTGGTGTGGTGTAAGTGGCCTCAGCCAGCAGCAAAAGGGCCCTGGTGTGGTGTAAGTCGCCTCAGCCAGCAGCCACAGGCCCTGGTGTGGTGTAGGTGGCCTCAGCCAGCAGCCACAGGCCCTGGTGTGGTGTAAGTGGCCTCAATAGCAACTAAGGCCCTGGTGTGGTGTAAGTGGCTTCAGCCAGCAGCCACAGGCTCTGTTGTGGTGTAACTGGCCTCAGCCAGCAGCCACAGGCCCTGGTGTGGTGTAAGTGGCCTCAGCCAGAGCCACAGGCCCTGATGTGGTGTAAGTGGCCCCAGCCGGTCACTCAGGCCCTGGTGTGGTGTAGGTGGCATCAGCTAGCAGCACAAGACATTGGAAAAGAGTCAAAAGCAGTGTCGTTAATGTGCCCTCATTAATGGGCAGCTGCTTTTGGTCTTTTAATACACCCCTTCTCTGGATCAAAAGCGGTTCAATGACATGAAAATGAAAGGCTTACAGCACCAGGTATTCCCAGGCAGTCTCCCATCCAAGTACTAACCAAGCACAGCCCTGCTTAGCTTCCGAGATCAGACGAGGTCGGGCGTGCTCAGGGTGGTATGGCCGTAAGCTGCTGGCTCCAGCACAATGTCTCAATTTATGGATTCAAGTGATTAGGTGGCAAGTACCTGAAGTTACGAAGACAATCCTATAACCATACCTGCATGTTTGCATAATACCCTAACCCAAAGGCTCAGTTTGGCATTTATCCAACAGCACAGGCCCTGGATTGTTGAAGATGGCCTCAGGAACCAGCACAGGGCCTGGTGTGTTGTACATGGCCACAGCAAGCAGCACAGGGCCTGGTTTGGTGAAGATGGCCTCGGCCAGAAGCGCAGGGCCTGGTGTGATGTGAGTGGCCTGAGCAAGAGCAACAGGCCTTGGTGTGGTGTAAGTGGCCTCAGCCAGCAGCCACAGGCCCTGGTGTGGTGTAAGTCGCCTCAGCCAGAAGCCACAGGCACTGGTGTGGTGTAAGTGGCCTCAGCCAGCAGCAAAAGGGCCCTGGTGTGGTGTAAGTGGCCTCAGCCAGCAGCCACAGGCCCTGGTGTGGTGTAGGTGGCCTCAGCCAGCAGCCACAGGCCCTGGTGTGGTGTAAGTGGCCTCAGCCAGCAGCCACAGGCCCTGGTGTGGTGTAGGTGGCCTCAGCCAGCAGCCACAGGCCCTGGTGTGGTGTAAGTGGCCTCAGCCAGTGCCACAGGCCCTGGTGTGGTGTAAGTGGCCTGAGCAAGAGCCACAGGCCCTGGTGTGGTGTAAGTGGCCTGAGCAAGAGCCACAGACCCTGGTGTGGTGTAATTGGCCTCAATAGCAACTAATGCCCTGGTGTGGTGTAGGTGGCCTCAGCCAGCAGCCACAGGCCCTGGTGTGGTGTAAGTGGCCTCAGCCAGCAACCACAGGCCCTGGTGTGGTGTAAGTGGCCTCAGCCAGTGCCACAGGCCCTGGTGTGGTGTAAGTGGCCTGAGCAAGAGCCACAGGCCCTGGTGTGGTGTAAGTGGCCTGAGCAAGAGCCACAGACCCTGGTGTGGTGTAATTGGCCTCAATAGCAACTAATGCCCTGGTGTGGTGTAGGTGGCCTCAGCCAGCAGCCACAGGCCCTGGTGTGGTGTAAGTGGCCTCAGCCAGCAGCCACAGGCCCTGGTGTGGTGTAAGTGGCCTCAGCCAGAGCCACAGGCCCTGATGTGGTGTAAGTGGCCCCAGCCGGTCACTCAGGCCCTTGTGTGGTGTAGGTTGCATCAGCTAGCAGCACAAGACATTGGAAAAGAGCCAAAAGCAGTGTCGTTAATGTGCCCTCATTAATGGGCAGCTGCTTTTGGTCTTTTAATACACCCCTTCTCTGGATCAAAAGCGGTTCAATGACATGAAAATGAAAGGCTTACAGCACCAGGTATTCCCAGGCAGTCTCCCATCCAAGTACTAACCAAGCCCAGCCCTGCTTAGCTTCCGAGATCAGACGAGGTCGGGCGTGCTCAGGGTGGTATGGCCGTAAGCTGCTGGCTCCAGCACAATGTCTCAATTTATGGATTCAAGTGATTAGGTGGCAAGTACCTGAAGTTACGAAGACAATCCTATAACCATACCTGCATGTTTGCATAATACCCTAACCCAAAGGCTCAGTTTGGCATTTATCCAACAGCACAGGACCTGGATTGTTGAAGATGGCCTCAGGAACCAGCACAGGACCTGGTTTGGTGAAGATGGCCTCGGCCAGAAGCGCAGGGCCTGGTGTGAAGTGAGTGGCCTGAGCAAGAGCAACAGGCCTTGGTGTGGTGTAAGTGGCCTCAGCCAGCAGCCACAGGCCCTGGTGTGGTGTAAGTCGCCTCAGCCAGCAGCCACAGGCACTGGTGTGGTGTAAGTGGCCTCAGCCAGCAGCAAAAGGGCCCTGGTGTGGTGTAAGTGGCCTCAGCCAGCAGCCACAGGCCCTGGTGTGGTGTAGGTGGCCTCAGCCAGCAGCCACAGGCCCTGGTGTGGTGTAAGTGGCCTCAGCCAGCAGCCACAGGCCCTGGTGTGGTGTAAGTGGCCTCAGCCAGCAGCCACAGGCCCTGGTGTGGTGTAAGTGGCCTCAACCAGTGCCACAGGCCCTGGTGTGGTGTAAGTGGCCTGAGCAAGAGCCACAGACCCTGGTGTGGTGTAATTGGCCTCAGCCAGCAGCCACAGGCCCTGGTGTGGTGTAAGTGGCCTCAGCCAGAAGCCACAGGCACTGGTGTGGTGTAAGTGGCCTCAGCCAGCAGCAAAAGGGCCCTGGTGTGGTGTAAGTCGCCTCAGCCAGCAGCCACAGGCCCTGGTGTGGTGTAGGTGGCCTCAGCCAGCAGCCACAGGCCCTGGTGTGGTGTAAGTGGCCTCAGCCAGTGCCACAGGCCCTGGTGTGGTGTAAGTGGCCTGAGCAAGAGCCACAGGCCCTGGTGTGGTGTAAGTGGCCTCAGCCAGTGCCACAGGCCCTGGTGTGGTGTAATTGGCCTCAGCCAGCAGCCACAGGCCCTGGTGTGGTGTAGGTGGCCTCAGCCAGCAGCCACAGGCCCTGGTGTGGTGTAAGTGGCCTCAGCCAGCAGCCACAGGCCCTGGTGTGGTGTAAGTGGCCTCAGCCAGAGCCACAGGCCCTGATGTGGTGTAAGTGGCCCCAGCCGGTCACTCAGGCCCTTGTGTGGTGTAGGTTGCATCAGCTAGCAGCACAAGACATTGGAAAAGAGCCAAAAGCAGTGTCGTTAATGTGCCCTCATTAATGGGCAGCTGCTTTTGGTCTTTTAATACACCCCTTCTCTGGATCAAAAGCGGTTCAATGACATGAAAATGAAAGGCTTACAGCACCAGGTATTCCCAGGCAGTCTCCCATCCAAGTACTAACCAAGCCCAGCCCTGCTTAGCTTCCGAGATCAGACGAGGTCGGGCGTGCTCAGGGTGGTATGGCCGTAAGCTGCTGGCTCCAGCACAATGTCTCAATTTATGGATTCAAGTGATTAGGTGGCAAGTACCTGAAGTTACGAAGACAATCCTATAACCATACCTGCATGTTTGCATAATACCCTAACCCAAAGGCTCAGTTTGGCATTTATCCAACAGCACAGGCCCTGGATTGTTGAAGATGGCCTCAGGGACCAGCACAGGGCCTGGTGTGTTGTACATGGCCACAGCAAGCAGCACAGGGCCTGGTTTGGTGAAGATGGCCTCGGCCAGAAGCGCAGGGCCTGGTGTGATGTGAGTGGCCTGAGCAAGAGCAACAGGCCTTGGTGTGGTGTAAGTGGCCTCAGCCAGCAGCCACAGGCCCTGGTGTGGTGTAAGTCGCCTCAGCCAGAAGCCACAGGCACTGGTGTGGTGTAAGTGGCCTCAGCCAGCAGCAAAAGGGCCCTGGTGTGGTGTAAGTGGCCTCAGCCAGCAGCCACAGGCCCTGGTGTGGTGTAAGTCGCCTCAGCCAGAAGCCACAGGCCCTGGTGTGGTGTAAGTCGCCTCAGCCAGAAGCCACAGGCCCTGGTGTGGTGTAAGTGGCCTCAGCCAGCAGCAAAAGGGCCCTGGTGTGGTGTAAGTGGCCTCAGCCAGCAGCCACAGGCCCTGGTGTGGTGTAGGTGGCCTCAGCCAGCAGCCACAGGCCCTGGTGTGGTGTAAGTGGCCTCAGCCAGCAGCCACAGGCCCTGGTGTGGTGTAAGTGGCCTCAGCCAGCAGCCACAGGCCCTGGTGTGGTGTAAGTGGCCTCAGCCAGTGCCACAGGCCCTGGTGTGGTGTAAGTGGCCTGAGCAAGAGCCACAGACCCTGGTGTGGTGTAATTGGCCTCAGCCAGCAGCCACAGGCCCTGGTGTGGTGTAAGTCGCCTCAGCTAGAAGACACAGGCACTGGTGTGGTGTAAGTGGCCTCAGCCAGCAGCAAAAGGGCCCTGGTGTGGTGTAAGTCGCCTCAGCCAGCAGCCACAGGCCCTGGTGTGGTGTAGGTGGCCTCAGCCAGCAGCCACAGGCCCTGGTGTGGTGTAAGTGGCCTCAATAGCAACTAAGGCCCTGGTGTGGTGTAAGTGGCTTCAGCCAGCAGCCACAGGCTCTGTTGTGGTGTAACTGGCCTCAGCCAGCAGCAAAAGGGCCCTGGTGTGGTGTAAGTGGCCTCAGCCAGAGCCACAGGCCCTGATGTGGTGTAAGTGGCCCCAGCCGGTCACTCAGGCCCTGGTGTGGTGTAGGTGGCATCAGCTAGCAGCACAAGACATTGGAAAAGAGCCAAAAGCAGTGTCGTTAATGTGCCCTCATTAATGGGCAGCTGCTTTTGGTCTTTTAATACACCCCTTCTCTGGATCAAAAGCGGTTCAATGACATGAAAATGAAAGGCTTACAGCACCAGGTATTCCCAGGTAGTCTCCCATCCAAGTACTAACCAAGCCCAGCCCTGCTTAGCTTCCGAGATCAGACGAGGTCGGGCGTGCTCAGGGTGGTATGGCCGTAAGCTGCTGGCTCCAGCACAATGTCTCAATTTATGGATTCAAGTGATTAGGTGGCAAGTACCTGAAGTTACGAAGACAATCCTATAACCATACCTGCATGTTTGCATAATACCCTAACCCAAAGGCTCAGTTTGGCATTTATCCAACAGCACAGGCCCTGGATTGTTGAAGATGGCCTCAGGAACCAGCACAGGGCCTGGTGTGTTGTACATGGCCACAGCAAGCAGCACAGGGCCTGGTTTGGTGAAGATGGCCTCGGCCAGAAGCGCAGGGCCTGGTGTGATGTGAGTGGCCTGAGCAAGAGCAACAGGCCTTGGTGTGGTGTAAGTGGCCTCAGCCAGCAGCCACAGGCCCTGGTGTGGTGTAAGTCGCCTCAGCCAGAAGCCACAGGCACTGGTGTGGTGTAAGTGGCCTCAGCCAGCAGCAAAAGGGCCCTGGTGTGGTGTAGGTGGCCTCAGCCAGCAGCCACAGGCCCTGGTGTGGTGTAGGTGGCCTCAGCCAGCAGCCACAGGCCCTGGTGTGGTGTAAGTGGCCTCAGCCAGTGCCACAGGCCCTGGTGTGGTGTAAGTGGCCTGAGCAAGAGCCACAGGCCCTGGTGTGGTGTAAGTGGCCTGAGCAAGAGCCACAGACCCTGGTGTGGTGTAATTGGCCTCAATAGCAACTAATGCCCTGGTGTGGTGTAGGTGGCCTCAGCCAGCAGCCACAGGCCCTGGTGTGGTGTAAGTGGCCTCAGCCAGCAGCCACAGGCCCTGGTGTGGTGTAAGTCGCCTCAGCTAGAAGACACAGGCACTGTTGTGTTGTAAGTGGCCTCAGCCAGCAGCAAAAGGGCCCTGGTGTGGTGTAAGTCGCCTCAGCCAGCAGCCACAGGCCCTGGTGTGGTGTAGGTGGCCTCAGCCAGCAGCCACAGGCCCTGGTGTGGTGTAAGTGGCCTCAATAGCAACTAAGGCCCTGGTGTGGTGTAAGTGGCTTCAGCCAGCAGCCACAGGCTCTGTTGTGGTGTAACTGGCCTCAGCCAGAGCCACAGGCCCTGATGTGGTGTAAGTGGCCCCAGCCGGTCACTCAGGCCCTGGTGTGGTGTAGGTGGCATCAGCTAGCAGCACAAGACATTGGAAAAGAGCCAAAAGCAGTGTCGTTAATGTGCCCTCATTAATGGGCAGCTGCTTTTGGTCTTTTAATACACCCCTTCTCTGGATCAAAAGCGGTTCAATGACATGAAAATGAAAGGCTTACAGTACCAGGTATTCCCAGGCAGTCTCCCATCCAAGTACTAACCAAGCACAGCCCTGCTTAGCTTCCGAGATCAGACGAGGTCGGGCGTGCTCAGGGTGGTATGGCCGTAAGCTGCTGGCTCCAGCACAATGTCTCAATTTATGGATTCAAGTGATTAGGTGGCAAGTACCTGAAGTTACGAAGACAATCCTATAACCATACCTGCATGTTTGCATAATACCCTAACCCAAAGGCTCAGTTTGGCATTTATCCAACAGCACAGGCCCTGGATTGTTGAAGATGGCCTCAGGAACCAGCACAGGGCCTGGTGTGTTGTACATGGCCACAGCAAGCAGCACAGGGCCTGGTTTGGTGAAGATGGCCTCGGCCAGAAGCGCAGGGCCTGGTGTGATGTGAGTGGCCTGAGCAAGAGCAACAGGCCTTGGTGTGGTGTAAGTGGCCTCAGCCAGCAGCCACAGTCCCTGGTGTGGTGTAAGTCGCCTCAGCCAGAAGCCACAGGCACTGGTGTGGTGTAAGTGGCCTCAGCCAGCAGCAAAAGGGCCCTGGTGTGGTGTAAGTGGCCTCAGCCAGCAGCCACAGGCCCTGGTGTGGTGTAGGTGGCCTCAGCCAGCAGCCACAGGCCCTGGTGTGGTGTAAGTGGCCTCAGCCAGCAGCCACAGGCCCTGGTGTGGTGTAAGTGGCCTCAGCCAGCAGCCACAGGCCCTGGTGTGGTGTAAGTGGCCTCAGCCAGTGCCACAGGCCCTGGTGTGGTGTAAGTGGCCTGAGCAAGAGCCACAGACCCTGGTGTGGTGTAATTGGCCTCAGCCAGCAGCCACAGGCCCTGGTGTGGTGTAAGTCACCTCAGCTAGAAGACACAGGCACTGGTGTGGTGTAAGTGGCCTCAGCCAGCAGCAAAAGGGCCCTGGTGTGGTGTAAGTCGCCTCAGCCAGCAGCCACAGGCCCTGGTGTGGTGTAGGTGGCCTCAGCCAGCAGCCACAGGCCCTGGTGTGGTGTAAGTGGCCTCAATAGCAACTAAGGCCCTGGTGTGGTGTAAGTGGCTTCAGCCAGCAGCCACAGGCTCTGTTGTGGTGTAACTGGCCTCAGCCAGCAGCCACAGGCCCTGGTGTGGTGTAAGTGGCCTCAGCCAGAGCCACAGGCCCTGATGTGGTGTAAGTGGCCCCAGCCGGTCACTCAGGCCCTGGTGTGGTGTAGGTGGCATCAGCTAGCAGCACAAGACATTGGAAAAGAGTCAAAAGCAGTGTCGTTAATGTGCCCTCATTAATGGGCAGCTGCTTTTGGTCTTTTAATACACCCCTTCTCTGGATCAAAAGCGGTTCAATGACATGAAAATGAAAGGCTTACAGCACCAGGTATTCCCAGGCAGTCTCCCATCCAAGTACTAACCAAGCACAGCCCTGCTTAGCTTCCGAGATCAGACGAGGTCGGGCGTGCTCAGGGTGGTATGGCCGTAAGCTGCTGGCTCCAGCACAATGTCTCAATTTATGGATTCAAGTGATTAGGTGGCAAGTACCTGAAGTTACGAAGACAATCCTATAACCATACCTGCATGTTTGCATAATACCCTAACCCAAAGGCTCAGTTTGGCATTTATCCAACAGCACAGGCCCTGGATTGTTGAAGATGGCCTCAGGAACCAGCACAGGGCCTGGTGTGTTGTACATGGCCACAGCAAGCAGCACAGGGCCTGGTTTGGTGAAGATGGCCTCGGCCAGAAGCGCAGGGCCTGGTGTGATGTGAGTGGCCTGAGCAAGAGCAACAGGCCTTGGTGTGGTGTAAGTGGCCTCAGCCAGCAGCCACAGGCCCTGGTGTGGTGTAAGTCGCCTCAGCCAGAAGCCACAGGCACTGGTGTGGTGTAAGTGGCCTCAGCCAGCAGCAAAAGGGCCCTGGTGTGGTGTAAGTGGCCTCAGCCAGCAGCCACAGGCCCTGGTGTGGTGTAGGTGGCCTCAGCCAGCAGCCACAGGCCCTGGTGTGGTGTAAGTGGCCTCAGCCAGCAGCCACAGGCCCTGGTGTGGTGTAAGTGGCCTCAGCCAGCAGCCACAGGCCCTGGTGTGGTGTAAGTGGCCTCAGCCAGTGCCACAGGCCCTGGTGTGGTGTAAGTGGCCTGAGCAAGAGCCACAGACCCTGGTGTGGTGTAATTGGCCTCAGCCAGCAGCCACAGGCCCTGGTGTGGTGTAAGTCGCCTCAGCTAGAAGACACAGGCACTGGTGTGGTGTAAGTGGCCTCAGCCAGCAGCAAAAGGGCCCTGGTGTGGTGTAAGTCGCCTCAGCCAGCAGCCACAGGCCCTGGTGTGGTGTAGGTGGCCTCAGCCAGCAGCCACAGGCCCTGGTGTGGTGTAAGTGGCCTCAATAGCAACTAAGGCCCTGGTGTGGTGTAAGTGGCTTCAGCCAGCAGCCACAGGCTCTGTTGTGGTGTAACTGGCCTCAGCCAGCAGCAAAAGGGCCCTGGTGTGGTGTAAGTGGCCTCAGCCAGAGCCACAGGCCCTGATGTGGTGTAAGTGGCCCCAGCCGGTCACTCAGGCCCTGGTGTGGTGTAGGTGGCATCAGCTAGCAGCACAAGACATTGGAAAAGAGCCAAAAGCAGTGTCGTTAATGTGCCCTCATTAATGGGCAGCTGCTTTTGGTCTTTTAATACACCCCTTCTCTGGATCAAAAGCGGTTCAATGACATGAAAATGAAAGGCTTACAGCACCAGGTATTCCCAGGGAGTCTCCCATCCAAGTACTAACCAAGCCCAGCCCTGCTTAGCTTCCGAGATCAGACGAGGTCGGGCGTGCTCAGGGTGGTATGGCCGTAAGCTGCTGGCTCCAGCACAATGTCTCAATTTATGGATTCAAGTGATTAGGTGGCAAGTACCTGAAGTTACGAAGACAATCCTATAACCATACCTGCATGTTTGCATAATACCCTAACCCAAAGGCTCAGTTTGGCATTTATCCAACAGCACAGGCCCTGGATTGTTGAAGATGGCCTCAGGAACCAGCACAGGGCCTGGTGTGTTGTACATGGCCACAGCAAGCAGCACAGGGCCTGGTTTGGTGAAGATGGCCTCGGCCAGAAGCGCAGGGCCTGGTGTGATGTGAGTGGCCTGAGCAAGAGCAACAGGCCTTGGTGTGGTGTAAGTGGCCTCAGCCAGCAGCCACAGGCCCTGGTGTGGTGTAAGTCGCCTCAGCCAGAAGCCACAGGCACTGGTGTGGTGTAAGTGGCCTCAGCCAGCAGCAAAAGGGCCCTGGTGTGGTGTAAGTGGCCTCAGCCAGCAGCCACAGGCCCTGGTGTGGTGTAGGTGGCCTCAGCCAGCAGCCACAGGCCCTGGTGTGGTGTAAGTGGCCTCAGCCAGCAGCCACAGGCCCTGGTGTGGTGTAAGTGGCCTCAGCCAGCAGCCACAGGCCCTGGTGTGGTGTAAGTGGCCTCAGCCAGTGCCACAGGCCCTGGTGTGGTGTAAGTGGCCTGAGCAAGAGCCACAGACCCTGGTGTGGTGTAATTGGCCTCAGCCAGCAGCCACAGGCCCTGGTGTGGTGTAAGTCACCTCAGCTAGAAGACACAGGCACTGGTGTGGTGTAAGTGGCCTCAGCCAGCAGCAAAAGGGCCCTGGTGTGGTGTAAGTCGCCTCAGCCAGCAGCCACAGGCCCTGGTGTGGTGTAGGTGGCCTCAGCCAGCAGCCACAGGCCCTGGTGTGGTGTAAGTGGCCTCAATAGCAACTAAGGCCCTGGTGTGGTGTAAGTGGCTTCAGCCAGCAGCCACAGGCTCTGTTGTGGTGTAACTGGCCTCAGCCAGCAGCCACAGGCCCTGGTGTGGTGTAAGTGGCCTCAGCCAGAGCCACAGGCCCTGATGTGGTGTAAGTGGCCCCAGCCGGTCACTCAGGCCCTGGTGTGGTGTAGGTGGCATCAGCTAGCAGCACAAGACATTGGAAAAGAGTCAAAAGCAGTGTCGTTAATGTGCCCTCATTAATGGGCAGCTGCTTTTGGTCTTTTAATACACCCCTTCTCTGGATCAAAAGCGGTTCAATGACATGAAAATGAAAGGCTTACAGCACCAGGTATTCCCAGGCAGTCTCCCATCCAAGTACTAACCAAGCCCAGCCCTGCTTAGCTTCCGAGATCAGACGAGGTCGGGCGTGCTCAGGGTGGTATGGCCGTAAGCTGCTGGCTCCAGCACAATGTCTCAATTTATGGATTCAAGTGATTAGGTGGCAAGTACCTGAAGTTACGAAGACAATCCTATAACCATACCTGCATGTTTGCATAATACCCTAACCCAAAGGCTCAGTTTGGCATTTATCCAACAGCACAGGCCCTGGATTGTTGAAGATGGCCTCAGGAACCAGCACAGGGCCTGGTGTGTTGTACATGGCCACAGCAAGCAGCACAGGGCCTGGTTTGGTGAAGATGGCCTCGGCCAGAAGCGCAGGGCCTGGTGTGATGTGAGTGGCCTGAGCAAGAGCAACAGGCCTTGGTGTGGTGTAAGTGGCCTCAGCCAGCAGCCACAGGCCCTGGTGTGGTGTAAGTCGCCTCAGCCAGAAGCCACAGGCACTGGTGTGGTGTAAGTGGCCTCAGCCAGCAGCAAAAGGGCCCTGGTGTGGTGTAAGTGGCCTCAGCCAGCAGCCACAGGCCCTGGTGTGGTGTAGGTGGCCTCAGCCAGCAGCCACAGGCCCTGGTGTGGTGTAAGTGGCCTCAGCCAGCAGCCACAGGCCCTGGTGTGGTGTAAGTGGCCTCAGCCAGCAGCCACAGGCCCTGGTGTGGTGTAAGTGGCCTCAGCCAGTGCCACAGGCCCTGGTGTGGTGTAAGTGGCCTGAGCAAGAGCCACAGACCCTGGTGTGGTGTAATTGGCCTCAGCCAGCAGCCACAGGCCCTGGTGTGGTGTAAGTCGCCTCAGCTAGAAGACACAGGCACTGGTGTGGTGTAAGTGGCCTCAGCCAGCAGCAAAAGGGCCCTGGTGTGGTGTAAGTGGCCTCAGCCAGCAGCCACAGGCCCTGGTGTGGTGTAGGTGGCCTCAGCCAGCAGCCACAGGCCCTGGTGTGGTGTAAGTGGCCTCAATAGCAACTAAGGCCCTGGTGTGGTGTAAGTGGCTTCAGCCAGCAGCCACAGGCTCTGTTGTGGTGTAACTGGCCTCAGCCAGCAGCAAAAGGGCCCTGGTGTGGTGTAAGTGGCCTCAGCCAGAGCCACAGGCCCTGATGTGGTGTAAGTGGCCCCAGCCGGTCACTCAGGCCCTGGTGTGGTGTAGGTGGCATCAGCTAGCAGCACAAGACATTGGAAAAGAGCCAAAAGCAGTGTCGTTAATGTGCCCTCATTAATGGGCAGCTGCTTTTGGTCTTTTAATACACCCCTTCTCTGGATCAAAAGCGGTTCAATGACATGAAAATGAAAGGCTTACAGCACCAGGTATTCCCAGGTAGTCTCCCATCCAAGTACTAACCAAGCCCAGCCCTGCTTAGCTTCCGAGATCAGACGAGGTCGGGCGTGCTCAGGGTGGTATGGCCGTAAGCTGCTGGCTCCAGCACAATGTCTCAATTTATGGATTCAAGTGATTAGGTGGCAAGTACCTGAAGTTACGAAGACAATCCTATAACCATACCTGCATGTTTGCATAATACCCTAACCCAAAGGCTCAGTTTGGCATTTATCCAACAGCACAGGCCCTGGATTGTTGAAGATGGCCTCAGGAACCAGCACAGGGCCTGGTGTGTTGTACATGGCCACAGCAAGCAGCACAGGGCCTGGTTTGGTGAAGATGGCCTCGGCCAGAAGCGCAGGGCCTGGTGTGATGTGAGTGGCCTGAGCAAGAGCAACAGGCCTTGGTGTGGTGTAAGTGGCCTCAGCCAGCAGCCACAGGCCCTGGTGTGGTGTAAGTCGCCTCAGCCAGAAGCCACAGGCACTGGTGTGGTGTAAGTGGCCTCAGCCAGCAGCAAAAGGGCCCTGGTGTGGTGTAAGTGGCCTCAGCCAGCAGCCACAGGCCCTGGTGTGGTGTAGGTGGCCTCAGCCAGCAGCCACAGGCCCTGGTGTGGTGTAAGTGGCCTCAGCCAGCAGCCACAGGCCCTGGTGTGGTGTAAGTGGCCTCAGCCAGCAGCCACAGGCCCTGGTGTGGTGTAAGTGGCCTCAGCCAGTGCCACAGGCCCTGGTGTGGTGTAAGTGGCCTGAGCAAGAGCCACAGACCCTGGTGTGGTGTAATTGGCCTCAGCCAGCAGCCACAGGCCCTGGTGTGGTGTAAGTCACCTCAGCTAGAAGACACAGGCACTGGTGTGGTGTAAGTGGCCTCAGCCAGCAGCAAAAGGGCCCTGGTGTGGTGTAAGTCGCCTCAGCCAGCAGCCACAGGCCCTGGTGTGGTGTAGGTGGCCTCAGCCAGCAGCCACAGGCCCTGGTGTGGTGTAAGTGGCCTCAATAGCAACTAAGGCCCTGGTGTGGTGTAAGTGGCTTCAGCCAGCAGCCACAGGCTCTGTTGTGGTGTAACTGGCCTCAGCCAGCAGCCACAGGCCCTGGTGTGGTGTAAGTGGCCTCAGCCAGAGCCACAGGCCCTGATGTGGTGTAAGTGGCCCCAGCCGGTCACTCAGGCCCTTGTGTGGTGTAGGTTGCATCAGCTAGCAGCACAAGACATTGGAAAAGAGCCAAAAGCAGTGTCGTTAATGTGCCCTCATTAATGGGCAGCTGCTTTTGGTCTTTTAATACACCCCTTCTCTGGATCAAAAGCGGTTCAATGACATGAAAATGAAAGGCTTACAGGACCAGGTATTCCCAGGTAGTCTCCCATCCAAGTACTAACCAAGCCCAGCCCTGCTTAGCTTCCGAGATCAGACGAGGTCGGGCGTGCTCAGGGTGGTATGGCCGTAAGCTGCTGGCTCCAGCACAATGTCTCAATTTATGGATTCAAGTGATTAGGTGGCAAGTACCTGAAGTTACGAAGACAATCCTATAACCATACCTGCATGTTTGCATAATACCCTAACCCAAAGGCTCAGTTTGGCATTTATCCAACAGCACAGGCCCTGGATTGTTGAAGATGGCCTCAGGAACCAGCACAGGGCCTGGTGTGTTGTACATGGCCACAGCAAGCAGCACAGGGCCTGGTTTGGTGAAGATGGCCTCGGCCAGAAGCGCAGGGCCTGGTGTGAAGTGAGTGGCCTGAGCAAGAGCAACAGGCCTTGGTGTGGTGTAAGTGGCCTCAGCCAGCAGCCACAGGCCCTGGTGTGGTGTAAGTCGCCTCAGCCAGAAGCCACAGGCACTGGTGTGGTGTAAGTGGCCTCAGCCAGCAGCAAAAGGGCCCTGGTGTGGTGTAAGTGGCCTCAGCCAGCAGCCACAGGCCCTGGTGTGGTGTAAGTCGCCTCAGCCAGAAGCCACAGGCACTGGTGTGGTGTAAGTGGCCTCAGCCAGCAGCAAAAGGGCCCTGGTGTGGTGTAAGTGGCCTCAGCCAGCAGCCACAGGCCCTGGTGTGGTGTAGGTGGCCTCAGCCAGCAGCCACAGGCCCTTGTGTGGTGTAAGTGGCCTCAGCCAGTGCCACAGGCCCTGGTGTGGTGTAAGTGGCCTGAGCAAGAGCCACAGGCCCTGGTGTGGTGTAAGTGGCCTGAGCAAGAGCCACAGACCCTGGTGTGGTGTAATTGGCCTCAATAGCAACTAATGCCCTGGTGTGGTGTAGGTGGCCTCAGCCAGCAGCCACAGGCCCTGGTGTGGTGTAAGTGGCCTCAGCCAGAGCCACAGGCCCTGATGTGGTGTAAGTGGCCCCAGCCGGTCACTCAGGCCCTGGTGTGGTGTAGGTGGCATCAGCTAGCAGCACAAGACATTGGAAAAGAGTCAAAAGCAGTGTCGTTAATGTGCCCTCATTAATGGGCAGCTGCTTTTGGTCTTTTAATACACCCCTTCTCTGGATCAAAAGCGGTTCAATGACATGAAAATGAAAGGCTTACAGCACCAGGTATTCCCAGGCAGTCTCCCATCCAAGTACTAACCAAGCCCAGCCCTGCTTAGCTTCCGAGATCAGACGAGGTCGGGCGTGCTCAGGGTGGTATGGCCGTAAGCTGCTGGCTCCAGCACAATGTCTCAATTTATGGATTCAAGTGATTAGGTGGCAAGTACCTGAAGTTACGAAGACAATCCTATAACCATACCTGCATGTTTGCATAATACCCTAACCCAAAGGCTCAGTTTGGCATTTATCCAACAGCACAGGCCCTGGATTGTTGAAGATGGCCTCAGGAACCAGCACAGGGCCTGGTGTGTTGTACATGGCCACAGCAAGCAGCACAGGGCCTGGTTTGGTGAAGATGGCCTCGGCCAGAAGCGCAGGGCCTGGTGTGATGTGAGTGGCCTGAGCAAGAGCAACAGGCCTTGGTGTGGTGTAAGTGGCCTCAGCCAGCAGCCACAGGCCCTGGTGTGGTGTAAGTCGCCTCAGCCAGAAGCCACAGGCACTGGTGTGGTGTAAGTGGCCTCAGCCAGCAGCAAAAGGGCCCTGGTGTGGTGTAGGTGGCCTCAGCCAGCAGCCACAGGCCCTGGTGTGGTGTAGGTGGCCTCAGCCAGCAGCCACAGGCCCTGGTGTGGTGTAAGTGGCCTCAGCCAGCAGCCACAGGCCCTGGTGTGGTGTAAGTGGCCTCAGCCAGCAGCCACAGGCCCTGGTGTGGTGTAAGTGGCCTCAGCCAGTGCCACAGGCCCTGGTGTGGTGTAAGTGGCCTGAGCAAGAGCCACAGACCCTGGTGTGGTGTAATTGGCCTCAGCCAGCAGCCACAGGCCCTGGTGTGGTGTAAGTCGCCTCAGCTAGAAGACACAGGCACTGGTGTGGTGTAAGTGGCCTCAGCCAGCAGCAAAAGGGCCCTGGTGTGGTGTAAGTGGCCTCAGCCAGCAGCCACAGGCCCTGGTGTGGTGTAGGTGGCCTCAGCCAGCAGCCACAGGCCCTGGTGTGGTGTAAGTGGCCTCAATAGCAACTAAGGCCCTGGTGTGGTGTAAGTGGCTTCAGCCAGCAGCCACAGGCTCTGTTGTGGTGTAACTGGCCTCAGCCAGCAGCAAAAGGGCCCTGGTGTGGTGTAAGTGGCCTCAGCCAGAGCCACAGGCCCTGATGTGGTGTAAGTGGCCCCAGCCGGTCACTCAGGCCCTGGTGTGGTGTAGGTGGCATCAGCTAGCAGCACAAGACATTGGAAAAGAGCCAAAAGCAGTGTCGTTAATGTGCCCTCATTAATGGGCAGCTGCTTTTGGTCTTTTAATACACCCCTTCTCTGGATCAAAAGCGGTTCAATGACATGAAAATGAAAGGCTTACAGCACCAGGTATTCCCAGGTAGTCTCCCATCCAAGTACTAACCAAGCCCAGCCCTGCTTAGCTTCCGAGATCAGACGAGGTCGGGCGTGCTCAGGGTGGTATGGCCGTAAGCTGCTGGCTCCAGCACAATGTCTCAATTTATGGATTCAAGTGATTAGGTGGCAAGTACCTGAAGTTACGAAGACAATCCTATAACCATACCTGCATGTTTGCATAATACCCTAACCCAAAGGCTCAGTTTGGCATTTATCCAACAGCACAGGCCCTGGATTGTTGAAGATGGCCTCAGGAACCAGCACAGGGCCTGGTGTGTTGTACATGGCCACAGCAAGCAGCACAGGGCCTGGTTTGGTGAAGATGGCCTCGGCCAGAAGCGCAGGGCCTGGTGTGATGTGAGTGGCCTGAGCAAGAGCAACAGGCCTTGGTGTGGTGTAAGTGGCCTCAGCCAGCAGCCACAGGCCCTGGTGTGGTGTAAGTCGCCTCAGCCAGAAGCCACAGGCACTGGTGTGGTGTAAGTGGCCTCAGCCAGCAGCAAAAGGGCCCTGGTGTGGTGTAAGTGGCCTCAGCCAGCAGCCACAGGCCCTGGTGTGGTGTAGGTGGCCTCAGCCAGCAGCCACAGGCCCTGGTGTGGTGTAAGTGGCCTCAGCCAGCAGCCACAGGCCCTGGTGTGGTGTAAGTGGCCTCAGCCAGCAGCCACAGGCCCTGGTGTGGTGTAAGTGGCCTCAGCCAGTGCCACAGGCCCTGGTGTGGTGTAAGTGGCCTGAGCAAGAGCCACAGACCCTGGTGTGGTGTAATTGGCCTCAGCCAGCAGCCACAGGCCCTGGTGTGGTGTAAGTCACCTCAGCTAGAAGACACAGGCACTGGTGTGGTGTAAGTGGCCTCAGCCAGCAGCAAAAGGGCCCTGGTGTGGTGTAAGTCGCCTCAGCCAGCAGCCACAGGCCCTGGTGTGGTGTAGGTGGCCTCAGCCAGCAGCCACAGGCCCTGGTGTGGTGTAAGTGGCCTCAATAGCAACTAAGGCCCTGGTGTGGTGTAAGTGGCTTCAGCCAGCAGCCACAGGCTCTGTTGTGGTGTAACTGGCCTCAGCCAGCAGCCACAGGCCCTGGTGTGGTGTAAGTGGCCTCAGCCAGAGCCACAGGCCCTGATGTGGTGTAAGTGGCCCCAGCCGGTCACTCAGGCCCTTGTGTGGTGTAGGTTGCATCAGCTAGCAGCACAAGACATTGGAAAAGAGCCAAAAGCAGTGTCGTTAATGTGCCCTCATTAATGGGCAGCTGCTTTTGGTCTTTTAATACACCCCTTCTCTGGATCAAAAGCGGTTCAATGACATGAAAATGAAAGGCTTACAGCACCAGGTATTCCCAGGTAGTCTCCCATCCAAGTACTAACCAAGCCCAGCCCTGCTTAGCTTCCGAGATCAGACGAGGTCGGGCGTGCTCAGGGTGGTATGGCCGTAAGCTGCTGGCTCCAGCACAATGTCTCAATTTATGGATTCAAGTGATTAGGTGGCAAGTACCTGAAGTTACGAAGACAATCCTATAACCATACCTGCATGTTTGCATAATACCCTAACCCAAAGGCTCAGTTTGGCATTTATCCAACAGCACAGGCCCTGGATTGTTGAAGATGGCCTCAGGAACCAGCACAGGGCCTGGTGTGTTGTACATGGCCACAGCAAGCAGCACAGGGCCTGGTTTGGTGAAGATGGCCTCGGCCAGAAGCGCAGGGCCTGGTGTGAAGTGAGTGGCCTGAGCAAGAGCAACAGGCCTTGGTGTGGTGTAAGTGGCCTCAGCCAGCAGCCACAGGCCCTGGTGTGGTGTAAGTCGCCTCAGCCAGAAGCCACAGGCACTGGTGTGGTGTAAGTGGCCTCAGCCAGCAGCAAAAGGGCCCTGGTGTGGTGTAAGTGGCCTCAGCCAGCAGCCACAGGCCCTGGTGTGGTGTAGGTGGCCTCAGCCAGCAGCCACAGGCCCTGGTGTGGTGTAAGTGGCCTCAGCCAGTGCCACAGGCCCTGGTGTGGTGTAAGTGGCCTGAGCAAGAGCCACAGGCCCTGGTGTGGTGTAAGTGGCCTGAGCAAGAGCCACAGACCCTGGTGTGGTGTAATTGGCCTCAATAGCAACTAATGCCCTGGTGTGGTGTAGGTGGCCTCAGCCAGCAGCCACAGGCCCTGGTGTGGTGTAAGTGGCCTCAGCCAGCAGCCACAGGCCCTGGTGTGGTGTAAGTGGCCTCAGCCAGCAGCCACAGGCCCTGGTGTGGTGTAAGTGGCCTCAGCCAGTGCCACAGGCCCTGGTGTGGTGTAAGTGGCCTGAGCAAGAGCCACAGACCCTGGTGTGGTGTAAGTGGCCTCAGCCAGCAGCCACAGGCCCTGGTGTGGTGTAAGTCGCCTCAGCCAGAAGCCACAGGCACTGGTGTGGTGTAAGTGGCCTCAGCCAGCAGCAAAAGGGCCCTGGTGTGGTGTAAGTGGCCTCAGCCAGCAGCCACAGGCCCTGGTGTGGTGTAGGTGGCCTCAGCCAGCAGCCACAGGCCCTGGTGTGGTGTAAGTGGCCTCAGCCAGTGCCACAGGCCCTGGTGTGGTGTAAGTGGCCTGAGCAAGAGCCACAGACCCTGGTGTGGTGTAATTGGCCTCAGCCAGCAGCCACAGGCCCTGGTGTGGTGTAAGTCGCCTCAGCCAGAAGCCACAGGCACTGGTGTGGTGTAAGTGGCCTCAGCCAGCAGCAAAAGGGCCCTGGTGTGGTTTAAGTCGCCTCAGCCAGCAGCCACAGGCCCTGGTGTGGTGTAGGTGGCCTGAGCCAGCAGCCACAGGCCCTGGTGTGGTGTAAGTGGCCACAGCAAGCAGCACAGGGCCTGGTTTGGTGAAGATGGCCTCGGCCAGAAGCGCAGGGCCTGGTGTGATGTGAGTGGCCTGAGCAAGAGCCACAGGCCTTGGTGTGGTGTAAGTGGCCTCAGCCAGCAGCCACAGGCCCTGGTGTGGTTTAAGTCGCCTCAGCCAGAAGCCACAGGCACTGGTGTGGTGTAAGTGGCCTCAGCCAGCAGCAAAAGGGCCCTGGTGTGGTGTAAGTGGCCTCAGCCAGCAGCCACAGGCCCTGGTGTGGTGTAGGTGGCCTCAGCCAGCAGCCACAGGCCCTGGTGTGGTGTAAGTGGCCTCAGCCAGCAGCCACAGGCCCTGGTGTGGTGTAAGTGGCCTCAGCCAGTGCCACAGGCCCTGGTGTGTTGTAAGTGGCCTGAGCAAGAGCCACAGGCCCTGGTGTGGTGTAAGTGGCCTGAGCAAGAGCCACAGACCCTGGTGTGGTGTAATTGGCCTCAATAGCAACTAATGCCCTGGTGTGGTGTAGGTGGCCTCAGCCAGCAGCCACAGGCCCTGGTGTGGTGTAAGTGGCCTCAGCCAGCAGCCACAGGCCCTGGTGTGGTGTAAGTGGCCTCAGCCAGAGCCACAGGCCCTGATGTGGTGTAAGTGGCCCCAGCCGGTCACTCAGGCCCTTGTGTGGTGTAGGTTGCATCAGCTAGCAGCACAAGACATTGGAAAAGAGCCAAAAGCAGTGTCGTTAATGTGCCCTCATTAATGGGCAGCTGCTTTTGGTCTTTTAATACACCCCTTCTCTGGATCAAAAGCGGTTCAATGACATGAAAATGAAAGGCTTACAGCACCAGTTATTCCCAGGCAGTCTCCCATCCAAGTACTAACCAAGCCCAGCCCTGCTTAGCTTCCGAGATCAGACGAGGTCGGGCGTGCTCAGGGTGGTATGGCCGTAAGCTGCTGGCTCCAGCACAATGTCTCAATTTATGGATTCAAGTGATTAGGTGGCAAGTACCTGAAGTTACGAAGACAATCCTATAACCATACCTGCATGTTTGCATAATACCCTAACCCAAAGGCTCAGTTTGGCATTTATCCAACAGCACAGGCCCTGGATTGTTGAAGATGGCCTCAGGAACCAGCACAGGGCCTGGTGTGTTGTACATGGCCACAGCAAGCAGCACAGGGCCTGGTTTGGTGAAGATGGCCTCGGCCAGAAGCGCAGGGCCTGGTGTGATGTGAGTGGCCTGAGCAAGAGCAACAGGCCTTGGTGTGGTGTAAGTGGCCTCAGCCAGCAGCCACAGGCCCTGGTGTGGTGTAAGTCGCCTCAGCCAGAAGCCACAGGCACTGGTGTGGTGTAAGTGGCCTCAGCCAGCAGCAAAAGGGCCCTGGTGTGGTGTAGGTGGCCTCAGCCAGCAGCCACAGGCCCTGGTGTGGTGTAAGTGGCCTGAGCAAGAGCCACAGACCCTGGTGTGGTGTAATTGGCCTCAATAGCAACTAAGGCCCTGGTGTGGTGTAGGTGGCCTCAGCCAGCAGCCACAGGCCCTGGTGTGGTGTAAGTGGCCTCAGCCAGCAGCCACAGGCCCTGGTGTGGTGTAAGTGGCCTCAGCCAGCAGCCACAGGCCCTGGTGTGGTGTAAGTCGCCTCAGCCAGAAGCCACAGGCACTGGTGTGGTGTAAGTGGCCTCAGCCAGCAGCAAAAGGGCCCTGGTGTGGTGTAAGTGGCCTCAGCCAGCAGCCACAGGCCCTGGTGTGGTGTAGGTGGCCTCAGCCAGCAGCCACAGGCCCTGGTGTGGTGTAAGTGGCCTCAGCCAGCAGCCACAGGCCCTGGTGTGGTGTAAGTGGCCTCAGCCAGTGCCACAGGCCCTGGTGTGGTGTAAGTGGCCTGAGCAAGAGCCACAGACCCTGGTGTGGTGTAATTGGCCTCAGCCAGCAGCCACAGGCCCTGGTGTGGTGTAAGTCGCCTCAGCTAGAAGACACAGGCACTGGTGTGGTGTAAGTGGCCTCAGCCAGCAGCAAAAGGGCCCTGGTGTGGTGTAAGTCGCCTCAGCCAGCAGCCACAGGCCCTGGTGTGGTGTAGGTGGCCTCAGCCAGCAGCCACAGGCCCTGGTGTGGTGTAAGTGGCCTCAGCCAGTGCCACAGGCCCTGGTGTGGTGTAAGTGGCCTGAGCAAGAGCCACAGGCCCTGGTGTGGTGTAAGTGGCCTCAGCCAGTGCCACAGGCCCTGGTGTGGTGTAATTGGCCTCAGCCAGCAGCCACAGGCCCTGGTGTGGTGTAAGTGGCCTCAGCCAGAGCCACAGGCCCTGATGTGGTGTAAGTGGCCTCAATAGCAACTAATGCCCTGGTGTGGTGTAGGTGGCCTCAGCCAGCAGCCACAGGCCCTGGTGTGGTGTAAGTGGCCTCAGCCAGCAGCCACAGGCCCTGGTGTGGTGTAAGTGGCCTCAGCCAGAGCCACAGGCCCTGATGTGGTGTAAGTGGCCCCAGCCGGTCACTCAGGCCCTTGTGTGGTGTAGGTTGCATCAGCTAGCAGCACAAGACATTGGAAAAGAGCCAAAAGCAGTGTCGTTAATGTGCCCTCATTAATGGGCAGCTGCTTTTGGTCTTTTAATACACCCCTTCTCTGGATCAAAAGCGGTTCAATGACATGAAAATGAAAGGCTTACAGCACCAGGTATTCCCAGGTAGTCTCCCATCCAAGTACTAACCAAGCCCAGCCCTGCTTAGCTTCCAAGATCAGACGAGGTCGGGCGTGCTCAGGGTGGTATGGCCGTAAGCTGCTGGCTCCAGCACAATGTCTCAATTTATGGATTCAAGTGATTAGGTGGCAAGTACCTGAAGTTACGAAGACAATCCTATAACCATACCTGCATGTTTGCATAATACCCTAACCCAAAGGCTCAGTTTGGCATTTATCCAACAGCACAGGCCCTGGATTGTTGAAGATGGCCTCAGGAACCAGCACAGGGCCTGGTGTGTTGTACATGGCCACAGCAAGCAGCACAGGGCCTGGTTTGGTGAAGATGGCCTCGGCCAGAAGCGCAGGGCCTGGTGTGATGTGAGTGGCCTGAGCAAGAGCCACAGGCCTTGGTGTGGTGTAAGTGGCCTCAGCCAGCAGCCACAGGCCCTGGTGTGGTGTAAGTCGCCTCAGCCAGAAGCCACAGGCACTGGTGTGGTGTAAGTGGCCTCAGCCAGCAGCAAAAGGGCCCTGGTGTGGTGTAAGTGGCCTCAGCCAGCAGCCACAGGCCCTGGTGTGGTGTAGGTGGCCTCAGCCAGCAGCCACAGGCCCTGGTGTGGTGTAAGTGGCCTCAGCCAGCAGCCACAGGCCCTGGTGTGGTGTAAGTGGCCTCAGCCAGTGCCACAGGCCCTGGTGTGGTGTAAGTGGCCTGAGCAAGTGCCACAGGCCCTGGTGTGGTGTAAGTGGCCTGAGCAAGAGCCACAGACCCTGGTGTGGTGTAATTGGCCTCAGCCAGCAGCCACAGGCCCTGGTGTGGTGTAAGTCGCCTCAGCTAGAAGACACAGGCACTGGTGTGGTGTAAGTGGCCTCAGCCAGCAGCAAAAGGGCCCTGGTGTGGTGTAAGTGGCCTCAGCCAGCAGCCACAGGCCCTGGTGTGGTGTAGGTGGCCTCAGCCAGCAGCCACAGGCCCTGGTGTGGTGTAAGTGGCCTCAATAGCAACTAAGGCCCTGGTGTGGTGTAAGTGGCTTCAGCCAGCAGCCACAGGCTCTGTTGTGGTGTAACTGGCCTCAGCCAGCAGCAAAAGGGCCCTGGTGTGGTGTAAGTGGCCTCAGCCAGAGCCACAGGCCCTGATGTGGTGTAAGTGGCCCCAGCCGGTCACTCAGGCCCTGGTGTGGTGTAGGTGGCATCAGCTAGCAGCACAAGACATTGGAAAAGAGCCAAAAGCAGTGTCGTTAATGTGCCCTCATTAATGGGCAGCTGCTTTTGGTCTTTTAATACACCCCTTCTCTGGATCAAAAGCGGTTCAATGACATGAAAATGAAAGGCTTACAGCACCAGGTATTCCCAGGTAATCTCCCATCCAAGTACTAACCAAGCCCAGCCCTGCTTAGCTTCCGAGATCAGACGAGGTCGGGCGTGCTCAGGGTGGTATGGCCGTAAGCTGCTGGCTCCAGCACAATGTCTCAATTTATGGATTCAAGTGATTAGGTGGCAAGTACCTGAAGTTACGAAGACAATCCTATAACCATACCTGCATGTTTGCATAATACCCTAACCCAAAGGCTCAGTTTGGCATTTATCCAACAGCACAGGCCCTGGATTGTTGAAGATGGCCTCAGGAACCAGCACAGGGCCTGGTGTGTTGTACATGGCCACAGCAAGCAGCACAGGGCCTGGTTTGGTGAAGATGGCCTCGGCCAGAAGCGCAGGGCCTGGTGTGATGTGAGTGGCCTGAGCAAGAGCAACAGGCCTTGGTGTGGTGTAAGTGGCCTCAGCCAGCAGCCACAGGCCCTGGTGTGGTGTAAGTCGCCTCAGCCAGAAGCCACAGGCACTGGTGTGGTGTAAGTGGCCTCAGCCAGCAGCAAAAGGGCCCTGGTGTGGTGTAAGTGGCCTCAGCCAGCAGCCACAGGCCCTGGTGTGGTGTAGGTGGCCTCAGCCAGCAGCCACAGGCCCTGGTGTGGTGTAAGTGGCCTCAGCCAGCAGCCACAGGCCCTGGTGTGGTGTAAGTGGCCTCAGCCAGCAGCCACAGGCCCTGGTGTGGTGTAAGTGGCCTCAGCCAGTGCCACAGGCCCTGGTGTGGTGTAAGTGGCCTGAGCAAGAGCCACAGACCCTGGTGTGGTGTAATTGGCCTCAGCCAGCAGCCACAGGCCCTGGTGTGGTGTAAGTCACCTCAGCTAGAAGACACAGGCACTGGTGTGGTGTAAGTGGCCTCAGCCAGCAGCAAAAGGGCCCTGGTGTGGTGTAAGTCGCCTCAGCCAGCAGCCACAGGCCCTGGTGTGGTGTAGGTGGCCTCAGCCAGCAGCCACAGGCCCTGGTGTGGTGTAAGTGGCCTCAATAGCAACTAAGGCCCTGGTGTGGTGTAAGTGGCTTCAGCCAGCAGCCACAGGCTCTGTTGTGGTGTAACTGGCCTCAGCCAGCAGCCACAGGCCCTGGTGTGGTGTAAGTGGCCTCAGCCAGAGCCACAGGCCCTGATGTGGTGTAAGTGGCCCCAGCCGGTCACTCAGGCCCTGGTGTGGTGTAGGTGGCATCAGCTAGCAGCACAAGACATTGGAAAAGAGTCAAAAGCAGTGTCGTTAATGTGCCCTCATTAATGGGCAGCTGCTTTTGGTCTTTTAATACACCCCTTCTCTGGATCAAAAGCGGTTCAATGACATGAAAATGAAAGGCTTACAGCACCAGGTATTCCCAGGTAGTCTCCCATCCAAGTACTAACCAAGCCCAGCCCTGCTTAGCTTCCGAGATCAGACGAGGTCGGGCGTGCTCAGGGTGGTATGGCCGTAAGCTGCTGGCTCCAGCACAATGTCTCAATTTATGGATTCAAGTGATTAGGTGGCAAGTACCTGAAGTTACGAAGACAATCCTATAACCATACCTGCATGTTTGCATAATACCCTAACCCAAAGGCTCAGTTTGGCATTTATCCAACAGCACAGGCCCTGGATTGTTGAAGATGGCCTCAGGAACCAGCACAGGGCCTGGTGTGTTGTACATGGCCACAGCAAGCAGCACAGGGCCTGGTTTGGTGAAGATGGCCTCGGCCAGAAGCGCAGGGCCTGGTGTGATGTGAGTGGCCTGAGCAAGAGCAACAGGCCTTGGTGTGGTGTAAGTGGCCTCAGCCAGCAGCCACAGGCCCTGGTGTGGTGTAAGTCGCCTCAGCCAGAAGCCACAGGCACTGGTGTGGTGTAAGTGGCCTCAGCCAGCAGCCACAGGCCCTGGTGTGGTGTAAGTGGCCTCAGCCAGCAGCCACAGGCCCTGGTGTGGTGTAGGTGGCCTCAGCCAGCAGCCACAGGCCCTGGTGTGGTGTAAGTGGCCTCAGCCAGCAGCCACAGGCCCTGGTGTGGTGTAAGTGGCCTCAGCCAGTGCCACAGGCCCTGGTGTGGTGTAAGTGGCCTGAGCAAGAGCCACAGGCCCTGGTGTGGTGTAAGTGGCCTGAGCAAGAGCCACAGACCCTGGTGTGGTATAATTGGCCTCAATAGCAACTAATGCCCTGGTGTGGTGTAGGTGGCCTCAGCCAGCAGCCACAGGCCCTGGTGTGGTGTAAGTGGCCTCAGCCAGCAGCCACAGGCCCTGGTGTGGTGTAAGTGGCCTCAGCCAGAGCCACAGGCCCTGATGTGGTGTAAGTGGCCCCAGCCGGTCACTCAGGCCCTTGTGTGGTGTAGGTTGCATCAGCTAGCAGCACAAGACATTGGAAAAGAGCCAAAAGCAGTGTCGTTAATGTGCCCTCATTAATGGGCAGCTGCTTTTGGTCTTTTAATACACCCCTTCTCTGGATCAAAAGCGGTTCAATGACATGAAAATGAAAGGCTTACAGCACCAGGTATTCCCAGGGAGTCTCCCATCCAAGTACTAACCAAGCCCAGCCCTGCTTAGCTTCCGAGATCAGACGAGGTCGGGCGTGCTCAGGGTGGTATGGCCGTAAGCTGCTGGCTCCAGCACAATGTCTCAATTTATGGATTCAAGTGATTAGGTGGCAAGTACCTGAAGTTACGAAGACAATCCTATAACCATACCTGCATGTTTGCATAATACCCTAACCCAAAGGCTCAGTTTGGCATTTATCCAACAGCACAGGCCCTGGATTGTTGAAGATGGCCTCAGGAACCAGCACAGGGCCTGGTGTGTTGTACATGGCCACAGCAAGCAGCACAGGGCCTGGTTTGGTGAAGATGGCCTCGGCCAGAAGCGCAGGGCCTGGTGTGATGTGAGTGGCCTGAGCAAGAGCAACAGGCCTTGGTGTGGTGTAAGTGGCCTCAGCCAGCAGCCACAGGCCCTGGTGTGGTGTAAGTCGCCTCAGCCAGAAGCCACAGGCACTGGTGTGGTGTAAGTGGCCTCAGCCAGCAGCAAAAGGGCCCTGGTGTGGTGTAAGTGGCCTCAGCCAGCAGCCACAGGCCCTGGTGTGGTGTAGGTGGCCTCAGCCAGCAGCCACAGGCCCTGGTGTGGTGTAAGTGGCCTCAGCCAGCAGCCACAGGCCCTGGTGTGGTGTAAGTGGCCTCAGCCAGCAGCCACAGGCCCTGGTGTGGTGTAAGTGGCCTCAGCCAGTGCCACAGGCCCTGGTGTGGTGTAAGTGGCCTGAGCAAGAGCCACAGACCCTGGTGTGGTGTAATTGGCCTCAGCCAGCAGCCACAGGCCCTGGTGTGGTGTAAGTCGCCTCAGCTAGAAGACACAGGCACTGGTGTGGTGTAAGTGGCCTCAGCCAGCAGCAAAAGGGCCCTGGTGTGGTGTAAGTCGCCTCAGCCAGCAGCCACAGGCCCTGGTGTGGTGTAGGTGGCCTCAGCCAGCAGCCACAGGCCCTGGTGTGGTGTAAGTGGCCTCAATAGCAACTAAGGCCCTGGTGTGGTGTAAGTGGCTTCAGCCAGCAGCCACAGGCTCTGTTGTGGTGTAACTGGCCTCAGCCAGCAGCAAAAGGGCCCTGGTGTGGTGTAAGTGGCCTCAGCCAGAGCCACAGGCCCTGATGTGGTGTAAGTGGCCCCAGCCGGTCACTCAGGCCCTGGTGTGGTGTAGGTGGCATCAGCTAGCAGCACAAGACATTGGAAAAGAGCCAAAAGCAGTGTCGTTAATGTGCCCTCATTAATGGGCAGCTGCTTTTGGTCTTTTAATACACCCCTTCTCTGGATCAAAAGCGGTTCAATGACATGAAAATGAAAGGCTTACAGGACCAGGTATTCCCAGGTAGTCTCCCATCCAAGTACTAACCAAGCCCAGCCCTGCTTAGCTTCCGAGATCAGACGAGGTCGGGCGTGCTCAGGGTGGTATGGCCGTAAGCTGCTGGCTCCAGCACAATGTCTCAATTTATGGATTCAAGTGATTAGGTGGCAAGTACCTGAAGTTACGAAGACAATCCTATAACCATACCTGCATGTTTGCATAATACCCTAACCCAAAGGCTCAGTTTGGCATTTATCCAACAGCACAGGCCCTGGATTGTTGAAGATGGCCTCAGGAACCAGCACAGGGCCTGGTGTGTTGTACATGGCCACAGCAAGCAGCACAGGGCCTGGTTTGGTGAAGATGGCCTCGGCCAGAAGCGCAGGGCCTGGTGTGATGTGAGTGGCCTGAGCAAGAGCAACAGGCCTTGGTGTGGTGTAAGTGGCCTCAGCCAGCAGCCACAGGCCCTGGTGTGGTGTAAGTCGCCTCAGCCAGAAGCCACAGGCACTGGTGTGGTGTAAGTGGCCTCAGCCAGCAGCAAAAGGGCCCTGGTGTGGTGTAAGTGGCCTCAGCCAGCAGCCACAGGCCCTGGTGTGGTGTAGGTGGCCTCAGCCAGCAGCCACAGGCCCTGGTGTGGTGTAAGTGGCCTCAGCCAGCAGCCACAGGCCCTGGTGTGGTGTAAGTGGCCTCAGCCAGCAGCCACAGGCCCTGGTGTGGTGTAAGTGGCCTCAGCCAGTGCCACAGGCCCTGGTGTGGTGTAAGTGGCCTGAGCAAGAGCCACAGACCCTGGTGTGGTGTAATTGGCCTCAGCCAGCAGCCACAGGCCCTGGTGTGGTGTAAGTCACCTCAGCTAGAAGACACAGGCACTGGTGTGGTGTAAGTGGCCTCAGCCAGCAGCAAAAGGGCCCTGGTGTGGTGTAAGTGGCCTCAGCCAGCAGCCACAGGCCCTGGTGTGGTGTAGGTGGCCTCAGCCAGCAGCCACAGGCCCTGGTGTGGTGTAAGTGGCCTCAATAGCAACTAAGGCCCTGGTGTGGTGTAAGTGGCTTCAGCCAGCAGCCACAGGCTCTGTTGTGGTGTAACTGGCCTCAGCCAGCAGCAAAAGGGCCCTGGTGTGGTGTAAGTGGCCTCAGCCAGAGCCACAGGCCCTGATGTGGTGTAAGTGGCCCCAGCCGGTCACTCAGGCCCTGGTGTGGTGTAGGTGGCATCAGCTAGCAGCACAAGACATTGGAAAAGAGCCAAAAGCAGTGTCGTTAATGTGCCCTCATTAATGGGCAGCTGCTTTTGGTCTTTTAATACACCCCTTCTCTGGATCAAAAGCGGTTCAATGACATGAAAATGAAAGGCTTACAGCACCAGGTATTCCCAGGTAGTCTCCCATCCAAGTACTAACCAAGCCCAGCCCTGCTTAGCTTCCGAGATCAGACGAGGTCGGGCGTGCTCAGGGTGGTATGGCCGTAAGCTGCTGGCTCCAGCACAATGTCTCAATTTATGGATTCAAGTGATTAGGTGGCAAGTACCTGAAGTTACGAAGACAATCCTATAACCATACCTGCATGTTTGCATAATACCCTAACCCAAAGGCTCAGTTTGGCATTTATCCAACAGCACAGGCCCTGGATTGTTGAAGATGGCCTCAGGAACCAGCACAGGGCCTGGTGTGTTGTACATGGCCACAGCAAGCAGCACAGGGCCTGGTTTGGTGAAGATGGCCTCGGCCAGAAGCGCAGGGCCTGGTGTGATGTGAGTGGCCTGAGCAAGAGCAACAGGCCTTGGTGTGGTGTAAGTGGCCTCAGCCAGCAGCCACAGGCCCTGGTGTGGTGTAAGTCGCCTCAGCCAGAAGCCACAGGCACTGGTGTGGTGTAAGTGGCCTCAGCCAGCAGCAAAAGGGCCCTGGTGTGGTGTAAGTGGCCTCAGCCAGCAGCCACAGGCCCTGGTGTGGTGTAGGTGGCCTCAGCCAGCAGCCACAGGCCCTGGTGTGGTGTAAGTGGCCTCAGCCAGCAGCCACAGGCCCTGGTGTGGTGTAAGTGGCCTCAGCCAGCAGCCACAGGCCCTGGTGTGGTGTAAGTGGCCTCAGCCAGTGCCACAGGCCCTGGTGTGGTGTAAGTGGCCTGAGCAAGAGCCACAGACCCTGGTGTGGTGTAATTGGCCTCAGCCAGCAGCCACAGGCCCTGGTGTGGTGTAAGTCACCTCAGCTAGAAGACACAGGCACTGGTGTGGTGTAAGTGGCCTCAGCCAGCAGCAAAAGGGCCCTGGTGTGGTGTAAGTCGCCTCAGCCAGCAGCCACAGGCCCTGGTGTGGTGTAGGTGGCCTCAGCCAGCAGCCACAGGCCCTGGTGTGGTGTAAGTGGCCTCAATAGCAACTAAGGCCCTGGTGTGGTGTAAGTGGCTTCAGCCAGCAGCCACAGGCTCTGTTGTGGTGTAACTGGCCTCAGCCAGCAGCCACAGGCCCTGGTGTGGTGTAAGTGGCCTCAGCCAGAGCCACAGGCCCTGATGTGGTGTAAGTGGCCCCAGCCGGTCACTCAGGCCCTTGTGTGGTGTAGGTTGCATCAGCTAGCAGCACAAGACATTGGAAAAGAGCCAAAAGCAGTGTCGTTAATGTGCCCTCATTAATGGGCAGCTGCTTTTGGTCTTTTAATACACCCCTTCTCTGGATCAAAAGCGGTTCAATGACATGAAAATGAAAGGCTTACAGCACCAGGTATTCCCAGGCAGTCTCCCATCCAAGTACTAACCAAGCCCAGCCCTGCTTAGCTTCCGAGATCAGACGAGGTCGGGCGTGCTCAGGGTGGTATGGCCGTAAGCTGCTGGCTCCAGCACAATGTCTCAATTTATGGATTCAAGTGATTAGGTGGCAAGTACCTGAAGTTACGAAGACAATCCTATAACCATACCTGCATGTTTGCATAATACCCTAACCCAAAGGCTCAGTTTGGCATTTATCCAACAGCACAGGCCCTGGATTGTTGAAGATGGCCTCAGGAACCAGCACAGGGCCTGGTGTGTTGTACATGGCCACAGCAAGCAGCACAGGGCCTGGTTTGGTGAAGATGGCCTCGGCCAGAAGCGCAGGGCCTGGTGTGATGTGAGTGGCCTGAGCAAGAGCCACAGGCCTTGGTGTGGTGTAAGTGGCCTCAGCCAGCAGCCACAGGCCCTGGTGTGGTGTAAGTCGCCTCAGCCAGAAGCCACAGGCACTGGTGTGGTGTAAGTGGCCTCAGCCAGCAGCAAAAGGGCCCTGGTGTGGTGTAAGTGGCCTCAGCCAGCAGCCACAGGCCCTGGTGTGGTGTAAGTGGCCTCAGCCAGTGCCACAGGCCCTGGTGTGGTGTAAGTGGCCTGAGCAAGAGCCACAGGCCCTGGTGTGGTGTAAGTGGCCTGAGCAAGAGCCACAGACCCTGGTGTGGTGTAATTGGCCTCAATAGCAACTAATTCCCTGGTGTGGTGTAGGTGGCCTCAGCCAGCAGCCACAGGCCCTGGTGTGGTGTAAGTGGCCTCAGCCAGCAGCCACAGGCCCTGGTGTGGTGTAAGTGGCCTCAGCCAGCAGCCACAGGCCCTGGTGTGGTGTAAGTGGCCTCAGCCAGTGCCACAGGCCCTGGTGTGGTGTAAGTGGCCTGAGCAAGAGCCACAGACCCTGGTGTGGTGTAATTGGCCTCAGCCAGCAGCCACAGGCCCTGGTGTGGTGTAAGTCGCCTCAGCTAGAAGACACAGGCACTGGTGTGGTGTAAGTGGCCTCAGCCAGCAGCAAAAGGGCCCTGGTGTGGTGTAGGTGGCCTCAGCCAGCAGCCACAGGCCCTGGTGTGGTGTAGGTGGCCTCAGCCAGCAGCCACAGGCCCTGGTGTGGTGTAAGTGGCCTCAATAGCAACTAAGGCCCTGGTGTGGTGTAAGTGGCTTCAGCCAGTGCCACAGGCCCTGGTGTGGTGTAAGTGGCCTGAGCAAGAGCCACAGACCCTGGTGTGGTGTAATTGGCCTCAGCCAGCAGCCACAGGCCCTGGTGTGGTGTAAGTGGCCTCAGCCAGAAGCCACAGGCACTGGTGTGGTGTAAGTGGCCTCAGCCAGCAGCAAAAGGGCCCTGGTGTGGTGTAAGTCGCCTCAGCCAGCAGCCACAGGCCCTGGTGTGGTGTAGGTGGCCTCAGCCAGCAGCCACAGGCCTTGGTGTGGTGTAAGTGGCCTCAGCCAGTGCCACAGGCCCTGGTGTGGTGTAAGTGGCCTGAGCAAGAGCCACAGGCCCTGGTGTGGTGTAAGTGGCCTCAGCCAGTGCCACAGGCCCTGGTGTGGTGTAATTGGCCTCAGCCAGCAGCCACAGGCCCTGGTGTGGTGTAGGTGGCCTCAGCCAGCAGCCACAGGCCCTGGTGTGGTGTAAGTGGCCTCAGCCAGCAGCCACAGGCCCTGGTGTGGTGTAATTGGCCTCAGCCAGCAGCCACAGGCCCTGGTGTGGTGTAGGTGGCCTGAGCAAGAGCCACAGACCCTGGTGTGGTGTAATTGGCCTCAGCCAGCAGCCACAGGCCCTGGTGTGGTGTAAGTCACCTCAGCTAGAAGACACAGGCACTGGTGTGGTGTAAGTGGCCTCAGCCAGCAGCAAAAGGGCCCTGGTGTGGTGTAAGTGGCCTCAGCCAGCAGCCACAGGCCCTGGTGTGGTGTAGGTGGCCTCAGCCAGCAGCCACAGGCCCTGGTGTGGTGTAAGTGGCCTCAATAGCAACTAAGGCCCTGGTGTGGTGTAAGTGGCTTCAGCCAGCAGCCACAGGCTCTGTTGTGGTGTAACTGGCCTCAGCCAGCAGCCACAGGCCCTGGTGTGGTGTAAGTGGCCTCAGCCAGAGCCACAGGCCCTGATGTGGTGTAAGTGGCCCCAGCCGGTCACTCAGGCCCTGGTGTGGTGTAGGTGGCATCAGCTAGCAGCACAAGACATTGGAAAAGAGCCAAAAGCAGTGTCGTTAATGTGCCCTCATTAATGGGCAGCTGCTTTTGGTCTTTTAATACACCCCTTCTCTGGATCAAAAGCGGTTCAATGACATGAAAATGAAAGGCTTACAGCACCAGGTATTCCCAGGCAGTCTCCCATCCAAGTACTAACCAATCCAAGCCCTGCTTAGCTTCCGAGATCAGACGAGGTCGGGCGTGCTCAGGGTGGTATGGCCGTAAGCTGCTGGCTCCAGCACAATGTCTCAATTTATGGATTCAAGTGATTAGGTGGCAAGTACCTGAAGTTACGAAGACAATCCTATAACCATACCTGCATGTTTGCATAATACCCTAACCCAAAGGCTCAGTTTGGCATTTATCCAACAGCACAGGCCCTGGATTGTTGAAGATGGCCTCAGGAACCAGCACAGGGCCTGGTGTGTTGTACATGGCCACAGCAAGCAGCACAGGGCCTGGTTTGGTGAAGATGGCCTCGGCCAGAAGCGCAGGGCCTGGTGTGAAGTGAGTGGCCTGAGCAAGAGCAACAGGCCTTGGTGTGGTGTAAGTGGCCTCAGCCAGCAGCCACAGGCCCTGGTGTGGTGTAAGTCGCCTCAGCCAGAAGCCACAGGCACTGGTGTGGTGTAAGTGGCCTCAGCCAGCAGCAAAAGGGCCCTGGTGTGGTGTAAGTGGCCTCAGCCAGCAGCCACAGGCCCTGGTGTGGTGTAAGTCGCCTCAGCCAGAAGCCACAGGCACTGGTGTGGTGTAAGTGGCCTCAGCCAGCAGCAAAAGGGCCCTGGTGTGGTGTAAGTGGCCTCAGCCAGCAGCCACAGGCCCTGGTGTGGTGTAGGTGGCCTCAGCCAGCAGCCACAGGCCCTGGTGTGGTGTAAGTGGCCTCAGCCAGTGCCACAGGCCCTGGTGTGGTGTAAGTGGCCTGAGCAAGAGCCACAGGCCCTGGTGTGGTGTAAGTGGCCTGAGCAAGAGCCACAGACCCTGGTGTGGTGTAATTGGCCTCAATAGCAACTAATGCCCTGGTGTGGTGTAGGTGGCCTCAGCCAGCAGCCACAGGCCCTGGTGTGGTGTAAGTGGCCTCAGCCAGCAGCCACAGGCCCTGGTGTGGTGTAAGTGGCCTCAGCCAGCAGCCACAGGCCCTGGTGTGGTGTAAGTGGCCTCAGCCAGTGCCACAGGCCCTGGTGTGGTGTAAGTGGCCTGAGCAAGAGCCACAGACCCTGGTGTGGTGTAATTGGCCTCAGCCAGCAGCCACAGGCCCTGGTGTGGTGTAAGTTGCCTCAGCTAGAAGACACGGGCACTGGTGTGGTGTAAGTGGCCTCAGCCAGCAGCAAAAGGGCCCTGGTGTGGTGTAAGTCGCCTCAGCCAGCAGCCACAGGCCCTGGTGTGGTGTAGGTGGCCTCAGCCAGCAGCCACAGGCCCTGGTGTGGTGTAAGTGGCCTCAATAGCAACTAAGGCCCTGGTGTGGTGTAAGTGGCTTCAGCCAGCAGCCACAGGCTCTGTTGTGGTGTAACTGGCCTCAGCCAGCAGCAAAAGGGCCCTGGTGTGGTGTAAGTGGCCTCAGCCAGCAGCCACAGGCCCTGGTGTGGTGTAAGTCGCCTCAGCTAGAAGACACAGGCACTGGTGTGGTGTAAGTGGCCTCAGCCAGCAGCAAAAGGGCCCTGGTGTGGTGTAAGTCGCCTCAGCCAGCAGCCACAGGCCCTGGTGTGGTGTAGGTGGCCTCAGCCAGCAGCCACAGGCCCTGGTGTGGTGTAAGTGGCCTCAATAGCAACTAAGGCCCTGGTGTGGTGTAAGTGGCTTCAGCCAGCAGCCACAGGCTCTGTTGTGGTGTAACTGGCCTCAGCCAGCAGCAAAAGGGCCCTGGTGTGGTGTAAGTGGCCTCAGCCAGTGCCACAGGCCCTGGTGTGGTGTAAGTGGCCTGAGCAAGAGCCACAGACCCTGGTGTGGTGTAATTGGCCTCAGCCAGCAGCCACAGGCCCTGGTGTGGTGTAAGTCACCTCAGCTAGAAGACACAGGCACTGGTGTGGTGTAAGTGGCCTCAGCCAGCAGCAAAAGGGCCCTGGTGTGGTGTAAGTGGCCTCAGCCAGCAGCCACAGGCCCTGGTGTGGTGTAGGTGGCCTCAGCCAGCAGCCACAGGCCCTGGTGTGGTGTAAGTGGCCTCAATAGCAACTAAGGCCCTGGTGTGGTGTAAGTGGCTTCAGCCAGCAGCCACAGGCTCTGTTGTGGTGTAACTGGCCTCAGCCAGCAGCCACAGGCCCTGGTGTGGTGTAAGTGGCCTCAGCCAGAGCCACAGGCCCTGATGTGGTGTAAGTGGCCCCAGCCGGTCACTCAGGCCCTGGTGTGGTGTAGGTGGCATCAGCTAGCAGCACAAGACATTGGAAAAGAGCCAAAAGCAGTGTCGTTAATGTGCCCTCATTAATGGGCAGCTGCTTTTGGTCTTTTAATACACCCCTTCTCTGGATCAAAAGCGGTTCAATGACATGAAAATGAAAGGCTTACAGCACCAGGTATTCCCAGGCAGTCTCCCATCCAAGTACTAACCAATCCCAGCCCTGCTTAGCTTTCGAGATCAGACGAGGTCGGGCGTGCTCAGGGTGGTATGGCCGTAAGCTGCTGGCTCCAGCACAATGTCTCAATTTATGGATTCAAGTGATTAGGTGGCAAGTACCTGAAGTTACGAAGACAATCCTATAACCATACCTGCATGTTTGCATAATACCCTAACCCAAAGGCTCAGTTTGGCATTTATCCAACAGCACAGGCCCTGGATTGTTGAAGATGGCCTCAGGAACCAGCACAGGGCCTGGTGTGTTGTACATGGCCACAGCAAGCAGCACAGGGCCTGGTTTGGTGAAGATGGCCTCGGCCAGAAGCGCAGGGCCTGGTGTGAAGTGAGTGGCCTGAGCAAGAGCAACAGGCCTTGGTGTGGTGTAAGTGGCCTCAGCCAGCAGCCACAGGCCCTGGTGTGGTGTAAGTCGCCTCAGCCAGAAGCCACAGGCACTGGTGTGGTGTAAGTGGCCTCAGCCAGCAGCAAAAGGGCCCTGGTGTGGTGTAAGTGGCCTCAGCCAGCAGCCACAGGCCCTGGTGTGGTGTAAGTCGCCTCAGCCAGAAGCCACAGGCACTGGTGTGGTGTAAGTGGCCTCAGCCAGCAGCAAAAGGGCCCTGGTGTGGTGTAAGTGGCCTCAGCCAGCAGCCACAGGCCCTGGTGTGGTGTAGGTGGCCTCAGCCAGCAGCCACAGGCCCTGATGTGGTGTATGTGGCCTCAGCCAGTGCCACAGGCCCTGGTGTGGTGTAAGTGGCCTGAGCAAGAGCCACAGGCCCTGGTGTGGTGTAAGTGGCCTGAGCAAGAGCCACAGACCCTGGTGTGGTGTAATTGGCCTCAATAGCAACTAATGCCCTGGTGTGGTGTAGGTGGCCTCAGCCAGCAGCCACAGACCCTGGTGTGGTGTAATTGGCCTCAGCCAGCAGCCACAGGCCCTGGTGTGGTGTAAGTCACCTCAGCTAGAAGACACAGGCACTGGTGTGGTGTAAGTGGCCTCAGCCAGCAGCAAAAGGGCCCTGGTGTGGTGTAAGTCGCCTCAGCCAGCAGCCACAGGCCCTGGTGTGGTGTAGGTGGCCTCAGCCAGCAGCCACAGGCCCTGGTGTGGTGTAAGTGGCCTCAATAGCAACTAAGGCCCTGGTGTGGTGTAAGTGGCTTCAGCCAGCAGCCACAGGCTCTGTTGTGGTGTAACTGGCCTCAGCCAGCAGCCACAGGCCCTGGTGTGGTGTAAGTGGCCTCAGCCAGAGCCACAGGCCCTGATGTGGTGTAAGTGGCCCCAGCCGGTCACTCAGGCCCTTGTGTGGTGTAGGTTGCATCAGCTAGCAGCACAAGACATTGGAAAAGAGCCAAAAGCAGTGTCGTTAATGTGCCCTCATTAATGGGCAGCTGCTTTTGGTCTTTTAATACACCCCTTCTCTGGATCAAAAGCGGTTCAATGACATGAAAATGAAAGGCTTACAGCACCAGGTATTCCCAGGCAGTCTCCCATCCAAGTACTAACCAAGCCCAGCCCTGCTTAGCTTCCGAGATCAGACGAGGTCGGGCGTGCTCAGGGTGGTATGGCCGTAAGCTGCTGGCTCCAGCACAATGTCTCAATTTATGGATTCAAGTGATTAGGTGGCAAGTACCTGAAGTTACGAAGACAATCCTATAACCATACCTGCATGTTTGCATAATACCCTAACCCAAAGGCTCAGTTTGGCATTTATCCAACAGCACAGGCCCTGGATTGTTGAAGATGGCCTCAGGAACCAGCACAGGGCCTGGTGTGTTGTACATGGCCACAGCAAGCAGCACAGGGCCTGGTTTGGTGAAGATGGCCTCGGCCAGAAGCGCAGGGCCTGGTGTGATGTGAGTGGCCTGAGCAAGAGCAACAGGCCTTGGTGTGGTGTAAGTGGCCTCAGCCAGCAGCCACAGGCCCTGGTGTGGTGTAAGTCGCCTCAGCCAGAAGCCACAGGCACTGGTGTGGTGTAAGTGGCCTCAGCCAGCAGCAAAAGGGCCCTGGTGTGGTGTAAGTGGCCTCAGCCAGCAGCCACAGGCCCTGGTGTGGTGTAGGTGGCCTCAGCCAGCAGCCACAGGCCCTGGTGTGGTGTAAGTGGCCTCAGCCAGCAGCCACAGGCCCTGGTGTGGTGTAAGTGGCCTCAGCCAGTGCCACAGGCCCTGGTGTGGTGTAAGTGGCCTGAGCAAGAGCCACAGACCCTGGTGTGGTGTAATTGGCCTCAGCCAGCAGCCACAGGCCCTGGTGTGGTGTAAGTCGCCTCAGCTAGAAGACACAGGCACTGGTGTGGTGTAAGTGGCCTCAGCCAGCAGCAAAAGGGCCCTGGTGTGGTGTAAGTCGCCTCAGCCAGCAGCCACAGGCCCTGGTGTGGTGTAGGTGGCCTCAGCCAGCAGCCACAGGCCCTGGTGTGGTGTAAGTGGCCTCAATAGCAACTAAGGCCCTGGTGTGGTGTAAGTGGCTTCAGCCAGCAGCCACAGGCTCTGTTGTGGTGTAACTGGCCTCAGCCAGCAGCAAAAGGGCCCTGGTGTGGTGTAAGTGGCCTCAGCCAGTGCCACAGGCCCTGGTGTGGTGTAAGTGGCCTGAGCAAGAGCCACAGACCCTGGTGTGGTGTAATTGGCCTCAGCCAGCAGCCACAGGCCCTGGTGTGGTGTAAGTCACCTCAGCTAGAAGACACAGGCACTGGTGTGGTGTAAGTGGCCTCAGCCAGCAGCAAAAGGGCCCTGGTGTGGTGTAAGTGGCCTCAGCCAGCAGCCACAGGCCCTGGTGTGGTGTAGGTGGCCTCAGCCAGCAGCCACAGGCCCTGGTGTGGTGTAAGTGGCCTCAATAGCAACTAAGGCCCTGGTGTGGTGTAAGTGGCTTCAGCCAGCAGCCACAGGCTCTGTTGTGGTGTAACTGGCCTCAGCCAGCAGCCACAGGCCCTGGTGTGGTGTAAGTGGCCTCAGCCAGAGCCACAGGCCCTGATGTGGTGTAAGTGGCCCCAGCCGGTCACTCAGGCCCTGGTGTGGTGTAGGTGGCATCAGCTAGCAGCACAAGACATTGGAAAAGAGCCAAAAGCAGTGTCGTTAATGTGCCCTCATTAATGGGCAGCTGCTTTTGGTCTTTTAATACACCCCTTCTCTGGATCAAAAGCGGTTCAATGACATGAAAATGAAAGGCTTACAGCACCAGGTATTCCCAGGCAGTCTCCCATCCAAGTACTAACCAATCCCAGCCCTGCTTAGCTTCCGAGATCAGACGAGGTCGGGCGTGCTCAGGGTGGTATGGCCGTAAGCTGCTGGCTCCAGCACAATGTCTCAATTTATGGATTCAAGTGATTAGGTGGCAAGTACCTGAAGTTACGAAGACAATCCTATAACCATACCTGCATGTTTGCATAATACCCTAACCCAAAGGCTCAGTTTGGCATTTATCCAACAGCACAGGCCCTGGATTGTTGAAGATGGCCTCAGGAACCAGCACAGGGCCTGGTGTGTTGTACATGGCCACAGCAAGCAGCACAGGGCCTGGTTTGGTGAAGATGGCCTCGGCCAGAAGCGCAGGGCCTGGTGTGATGTGAGTGGCCTGAGCAAGAGCAACAGGCCTTGGTGTGGTGTAAGTGGCCTCAGCCAGCAGCCACAGGCCCTGGTGTGGTGTAAGTCGCCTCAGCCAGAAGCCACAGGCACTGGTGTGGTGTAAGTGGCCTCAGCCAGCAGCAAAAGGGCCCTGGTGTGGTGTAGGTGGCCTCAGCCAGCAGCCACAGGCCCTGGTGTGGTGTAGGTGGCCTCAGCCAGCAGCCACAGGCCCTGGTGTGGTGTAAGTGGCCTCAGCCAGTGCCACAGGCCCTGGTGTGGTGTAAGTGGCCTGAGCAAGAGCCACAGGCCCTGGTGTGGTGTAAGTGGCCTGAGCAAGAGCCACAGACCCTGGTGTGGTGTAATTGGCCTCAATAGCAACTAATGCCCTGGTGTGGTGTAGGTGGCCTCAGCCAGCAGCCACAGGCCCTGGTGTGGTGTAAGTGGCCTCAGCCAGCAGCCACAGGCCCTGGTGTGGTGTAAGTCGCCTCAGCTAGAAGACACAGGCACTGGTGTGGTGTAAGTGGCCTCAGCCAGCAGCAAAAGGGCCCTGGTGTGGTGTAAGTCGCCTCAGCCAGCAGCCACAGGCCCTGGTGTGGTGTAGGTGGCCTCAGCCAGCAGCCACAGGCCCTGGTGTGGTGTAAGTGGCCTCAATAGCAACTAAGGCCCTGGTGTGGTGTAAGTGGCTTCAGCCAGCAGCCACAGGCTCTGTTGTGGTGTAACTGGCCTCAGCCAGAGCCACAGGCCCTGATGTGGTGTAAGTGGCCCCAGCCGGTCACTCAGGCCCTGGTGTGGTGTAGGTGGCATCAGCTAGCAGCACAAGACATTGGAAAAGAGCCAAAAGCAGTGTCGTTAATGTGCCCTCATTAATGGGCAGCTGCTTTTGGTCTTTTAATACACCCCTTCTCTGGATCAAAAGCGGTTCAATGACATGAAAATGAAAGGCTTACAGCACCAGGTATTCCCAGGCAGTCTCCCATCCAAGTACTAACCAAGCCCAGCCCTGCTTAGCTTCCGAGATCAGACGAGGTCGGGCGTGCTCAGGGTGGTATGGCCGTAAGCTGCTGGCTCCAGCACAATGTCTCAATTTATGGATTCAAGTGATTAGGTGGCAAGTACCTGAAGTTACGAAGACAATCCTATAACCATACCTGCATGTTTGCATAATACCCTAACCCAAAGGCTCAGTTTGGCATTTATCCAACAGCACAGGCCCTGGATTGTTGAAGATGGCCTCAGGAACCAGCACAGGGCCTGGTGTGTTGTACATGGCCACAGCAAGCAGCACAGGGCCTGGTTTGGTGAAGATGGCCTCGGCCAGAAGCGCAGGGCCTGGTGTGATGTGAGTGGCCTGAGCAAGAGCAACAGGCCTTGGTGTGGTGTAAGTGGCCTCAGCCAGCAGCCACAGGCCCTGGTGTGGTGTAAGTCGCCTCAGCCAGAAGCCACAGGCACTGGTGTGGTGTAAGTGGCCTCAGCCAGTGCCACAGGCCCTGGTGTGGTGTAAGTGGCCTCAGCCAGCAGCCACAGGCCCTGGTGTGGTGTAAGTGGCCTCAGCCAGAGCCACAGGCCCTGATGTGGTGTAAGTGGCCCCAGCCGGTCACTCAGGCCCTTGTGTGGTGTAGGTTGCATCAGCTAGCAGCACAAGACATTGGAAAAGAGCCAAAAGCAGTGTCGTTAATGTGCCCTCATTAATGGGCCGCTGCTTTTTGTCTTTTAATACACCCCTTCTCTGGATCAAAAGCGGTTCAATGACATGAAAATGAAAGGCTTACAGCACCAGGTATTCCCAGGTAGTCTCCCATCCAAGTACTAACCAAGCCCAGCCCTGCTTAGCTTCCGAGATCAGACGAGGTCGGGCGTGCTCAGGGTGGTATGGCCGTAAGCTGCTGGCTCCAGCACAATGTCTCAATTTATGGATTCAAGTGATTAGGTGGCAAGTACCTGAAGTTACGAAGACAATCCTATAACCATACCTGCATGTTTGCATAATACCCTAACCCAAAGGCTCAGTTTGGCATTTATCCAACAGCACAGGCCCTGGATTGTTGAAGATGGCCTCAGGAACCAGCACAGGGCCTGGTGTGTTGTACATGGCCACAGCAAGCAGCACAGGGCCTGGTTTGGTGAAGATGGCCTCGGCCAGAAGCGCAGGGCCTGGTGTGATGTGAGTGGCCTGAGCAAGAGCAACAGGCCTTGGTGTGGTGTAAGTGGCCTCAGCCAGCAGCCACAGGCCCTGGTGTGGTGTAAGTCGCCTCAGCTAGAAGACACAGGCACTGGTGTGGTGTAAGTGGCCTCAGCCAGCAGCAAAAGGGCCCTGGTGTGGTGTAGGTGGCCTCAGCCAGCAGCCACAGGCCCTGGTGTGGTGTAGGTGGCCTCAGCCAGCAGCCACAGGCCCTGGTGTGGTGTAAGTGGCCTCAATAGCAACTAAGGCCCTGGTGTGGTGTAAGTGGCTTCAGCCAGTGCCACAGGCCCTGGTGTGGTGTAAGTGGCCTGAGCAAGAGCCACAGACCCTGGTGTGGTGTAATTGGCCTCAGCCAGCAGCCACAGGCCCTGGTGTGGTGTAAGTGGCCTCAGCCAGAAGCCACAGGCACTGGTGTGGTGTAAGTGGCCTCAGCCAGCAGCAAAAGGGCCCTGGTGTGGTGTAAGTCGCCTCAGCCAGCAGCCACAGGCCCTGGTGTGGTGTAGGTGGCCTCAGCCAGCAGCCACAGGCCCTGGTGTGGTGTAAGTGGCCTCAGCCAGTGCCACAGGCCCTGGTGTGGTGTAAGTGGCCTGAGCAAGAGCCACAGGCCCTGGTGTGGTGTAAGTGGCCTCAGCCAGTGCCACAGGCCCTGGTGTGGTGTAATTGGCCTCAGCCAGCAGCCACAGGCCCTGGTGTGGTGTAGGTGGCCTCAGCCAGCAGCCACAGGCCCTGGTGTGGTGTAAGTGGCCTCAGCCAGCAGCCACAGGCCCTGGTGTGGTGTAAGTGGCCTCAGCCAGAGCCACAGGCCCTGATGTGGTGTAAGTGGCCCCAGCCGGTCACTCAGGCCCTTGTGTGGTGTAGGTTGCATCAGCTAGCAGCACAAGACATTGGAAAAGAGCCAAAAGCAGTGTCGTTAATGTGCCCTCATTAATGGGCAGCTGCTTTTGGTCTTTTAATACACCCCTTCTCTGGATCAAAAGCGGTTCAATGACATGAAAATGAAAGGCTTACAGCACCAGGTATTCCCAGGCAGTCTCCCATCCAAGTACTAACCAAGCCCAGCCCTGCTTAGCTTCCGAGATCAGACGAGGTCGGGCGTGCTCAGGGTGGTATGGCCGTAAGCTGCTGGCTCCAGCACAATGTCTCAATTTATGGATTCAAGTGATTAGGTGGCAAGTACCTGAAGTTACGAAGACAATCCTATAACCATACCTGCATGTTTGCATAATACCCTAACCCAAAGGCTCAGTTTGGCATTTATCCAACAGCACAGGCCCTGGATTGTTGAAGATGGCCTCAGGAACCAGCACAGGGCCTGGTGTGTTGTACATGGCCACAGCAAGCAGCACAGGGCCTGGTTTGGTGAAGATGGCCTCGGCCAGAAGCGCAGGGCCTGGTGTGATGTGAGTGGCCTGAGCAAGAGCAACAGGCCTTGGTGTGGTGTAAGTGGCCTCAGCCAGCAGCCACAGGCCCTGGTGTGGTGTAAGTCGCCTCAGCCAGAAGCCACAGGCACTGGTGTGGTGTAAGTGGCCTCAGCCAGCAGCAAAAGGGCCCTGGTGTGGTGTAAGTGGCCTCAGCCAGCAGCCACAGGCCCTGGTGTGGTGTAAGTCGCCTCAGCCAGAAGCCACAGGCACTGGTGTGGTGTAAGTGGCCTCAGCCAGCAGCAAAAGGGCCCTGGTGTGGTTTAAGTGGCCTCAGCCAGCAGCCACAGGCCCTGGTGTGGTGTAGGTGGCCTCAGCCAGCAGCCACAGGCCCTGGTGTGGTGTAAGTGGCCACAGCAAGCAGCACAGGGCCTGGTTTGGTGAAGATGGCCTCGGCCAGAAGCGCAGGGCCTGGTGTGATGTGAGTGGCCTGAGCAAGAGCCACAGGCCTTGGTGTGGTGTAAGTGGCCTCAGCCAGCAGCCACAGGCCCTGGTGTGGTGTAAGTCGCCTCAGCCAGAAGCCACAGGCACTGGTGTGGTGTAAGTGGCCTCAGCCAGCAGCAAAAGGGCCCTGGTGTGGTGTAAGTGGCCTCAGCCAGCAGCCACAGGCCCTGGTGTGGTGTAGGTGGCCTCAGCCAGCAGCCACAGGCCCTGGTGTGGTGTAAGTGGCCTCAGCCAGCAGCCACAGGCCCTGGTGTGGTGTAAGTGGCCTCAGCCAGTGCCACAGGCCCTGGTGTGGTGTAAGTGGCCTGAGCAAGTGCCACAGGCCCTGGTGTGGTGTAAGTGGCCTGAGCAAGAGCCACAGACCCTGGTGTGGTGTAATTGGCCTCAATAGCAACTAATGCCCTGGTGTGGTGTATGTGGCCTCAGGCAGCAGCCACAGGCCCTGTTGTGATGTAACTTGCCTGAGCAAGAGCCACAGACCCTGGTGTGGTGTAATTGGCCTCAATAGCAACTAATGCCCTGGTGTGGTGTAGGTGGCCTCAGCCAGCAGCCACAGGCCCTGGTGTGGTGTAAGTGGCCTCAGCCAGCAGCCACAGGCCCTGGTGTGGTGTAAGTGGCCTCAGCCAGAGCCACAGGCCCTGATGTGGTGTAAGTGGCCCCAGCCGGTCACTCAGGCCCTTGTGTGGTGTAGGTTGCATCAGCTAGCAGAACAAGACATTGGAAAAGAGCCAAAAGCAGTGTCGTTAATGTGCCCTCATTAATGGGCCGCTGCTTTTTGTCTTTTAATACACCCCTTCTCTGGATCAAAAGCGGTTCAATGACATGAAAATGAAAGGCTTACAGCACCAGGTATTCCCAGGCAGTCTCCCATCCAAGTACTAACCAAGCCCAGCCCTGCTTAGCTTCCGAGATCAGACGAGGTCGGGCGTGCTCAGGGTGGTATGGCCGTAAGCTGCTGGCTCTAGCACAATGTCTCAATTTATGGATTCAAGTGATTAGGTGGCAAGTACCTGAAGTTACGAAGACAATCCTATAACCATACCTGCATGTTTGCATAATACCCTAACCCAAAGGCTCAGTTTGGCATTTATCCAACAGCACAGGCCCTGGATTGTTGAAGATGGCCTCAGGAACCAGCACAGGGCCTGGTGTGTTGTACATGGCCACAGCAAGCAGCACAGGGCCTGGTTTGGTGAAGATGGCCTCGGCCAGAAGCGCAGGGCCTGGTGTGATGTGAGTGGCCTGAGCAAGAGCAACAGGCCTTGGTGTGGTGTAAGTGGCCTCAGCCAGCAGCCACAGGCCCTGGTGTGGTGTAAGTCGCCTCAGCCAGAAGCCACAGGCACTGGTGTGGTGTAAGTGGCCTCAGCCAGTGCCACAGGCCCTGGTGTGGTGTAAGTGGCCTGAGCAAGTGCCACAGGCCCTGGTGTGGTGTAAGTGGCCTGAGCAAGAGCCACAGACCCTGGTGTGGTGTAATTGGCCTCAATAGCAACTAATGCCCTGGTGTGGTGTATGTGGCCTCAGGCAGCAGCCACAGGCCCTGTTGTGATGTAACTTGCCTGAGCAAGAGCCACAGACCCTGGTGTGGTGTAATTGGCCTCAATAGCAACTAATGCCCTGGTGTGGTGTAGGTGGCCTCAGCCAGCAGCCACAGGCCCTGGTGTGGTGTAAGTGGCCTCAGCCAGCAGCCACAGGCCCTGGTGTGGTGTAAGTGGCCTCAGCCAGAGCCACAGGCCCTGATGTGGTGTAAGTGGCCCCAGCCGGTCACTCAGGCCCTTGTGTGGTGTAGGTTGCATCAGCTAGCAGCACAAGACATTGGAAAAGAGCCAAAAGCAGTGTCGTTAATGTGCCCTCATTAATGGGCCGCTGCTTTTTGTCTTTTAATACACCCCTTCTCTGGATCAAAAGCGGTTCAATGACATGAAAATGAAAGGCTTACAGCACCAGGTATTCCCAGGCAGTCTCCCATCCAAGTACTAACCAAGCCCAGCCCTGCTTAGCTTCCGAGATCAGACGAGGTCGGGCGTGCTCAGGGTGGTATGGCCGTAAGCTGCTGGCTCCAGCACAATGTCTCAATTTATGGATTCAAGTGATTAGGTGGCAAGTACCTGAAGTTACGAAGACAATCCTATAACCATACCTGCATGTTTGCATAATACCCTAACCCAAAGGCTCAGTTTGGCATTTATCCAACAGCACAGGCCCTGGATTGTTGAAGATGGCCTCAGGAACCAGCACAGGGCCTGGTGTGTTGTACATGGCCACAGCAAGCAGCACAGGGCCTGGTTTGGTGAAGATGGCCTCGGCCAGAAGCGCAGGGCCTGGTGTGATGTGAGTGGCCTGAGCAAGAGCAACAGGCCTTGGTGTGGTGTAAGTGGCCTCAGCCAGCAGCCACAGGCCCTGGTGTGGTGTAAGTCGCCTCAGCCAGAAGCCACAGGCACTGGTGTGGTGTAAGTGGCCTCAGCCAGCAGCAAAAGGGCCCTGGTGTGGTGTAAGTGGCCTCAGCCAGCAGCCACAGGCCCTGGTGTGGTGTAGGTGGCCTCAGCCAGCAGCCACAGGCCCTGGTGTGGTGTAAGTGGCCTCAGCCAGTGCCACAGGCCCTGGTGTGGTGTAAGTGGCCTGAGCAAGAGCCACAGGCCCTGGTGTGGTGTAAGTGGCCTGAGCAAGAGCCACAGACCCTGGTGTGGTGTAATTGGCCTCAATAGCAACTAATTCCCTGGTGTGGTGTAGGTGGCCTCAGCCAGCAGCCACAGGCCCTGGTGTGGTGTAAGTGGCCTCAGCCAGCAGCCACAGGCCCTGGTGTGGTGTAAGTGGCCTCAGCCAGAGCCACAGGCCCTGATGTGGTGTAAGTGGCCCCAGCCGGTCACTCAGGCCCTTGTGTGGTGTAGGTTGCATCAGCTAGCAGCACAAGACATTGGAAAAGAGCCAAAAGCAGTGTCGTTAATGTGCCCTCATTAATGGGCAGCTGCTTTTGGTCTTTTAATACACCCCTTCTCTGGATCAAAAGCGGTTCAATGACATGAAAATGAAAGGCTTACAGCACCAGGTATTCCCAGGCAGTCTCCCATCCAAGTACTAACCAAGCCCAGCCCTGCTTAGCTTCCGAGATCAGACGAGGTCGGGCGTGCTCAGGGTGGTATGGCCGTAAGCTGCTGGCGACAGCACAATGTCTCAATTTATGGATTCAAGTGATTAGGTGGCAAGTACCTGAAGTTACGAAGACAATCCTATAACCATACCTGCATGTTTGCATAATACCCTAACCCAAAGGCTCAGTTTGGCATTTATCCAACAGCACAGGCCCTGGATTGTTGAAGATGGCCTCAGGGACCAGCACAGGGCCTGGTGTGTTGTACATGGCCACAGCAAACAGCACAGGGCCTGGTTTGGTGAAGATGGCCTCGGCCAGAAGCGCAGGGCCTGGTGTGATGTGAGTGGCCTGAGCAAGAGCAACAGGCCTTGGTGTGGTGTAAGTGGCCTCAGCCAGCAGCCACAGACCCTGGTGTGGTGTAAGTCGCCTCAACCAGAAGCCACAGGCACTGGTGTGGTGTAAGTGGCCTCAGCCAGCAGCAAAAGGGCCCTGGTGTGGTGTAAGTGGCCTCAGCCAGCAGCCACAGGCCCTGGTGTGGTGTAGGTGGCCTCAGCCAGCAGCCACAGGCCCTGGTGTGGTGTAAGTGGCCTCAGCCAGCAGCCACAGGCCCTGGTGTGGTGTAAGTGGCCTCAGCCAGCAGCCACAGGCCCTGGTGTGGTGTAAGTGGCCTCAGCCAGTGCCACAGGCCCTGGTGTGGTGTAAGTGGCCTGAGCAAGAGCCACAGACCCTGGTGTGGTGTAATTGGCCTCAGCCAGCAGCCACAGGCCCTGGTGTGGTGTAAGTCGCCTCAGCTAGAAGACACAGGCACTGGTGTGGTGTAAGTGGCCTCAGCCAGCAGCAAAAGGGCCCTGGTGTGGTGTAAGTCGCCTCAGCCAGCAGCCACAGGCCCTGGTGTGGTGTAGGTGGCCTCAGCCAGCAGCCACACGCCCTGGTGTGGTGTAAGTGGCCTCAGCCAGCAGCCACAGGCCCTGGTGTGGTGTAAGTGGCCTCAGCCAGCAGCCACAGGCCCTGGTGTGGTGTAAGTCGCCTCAGCCAGAAGCCACAGGCACTGGTGTGGTGTAAGTGGCCTCAGCCAGCAGCAAAAGGGCCCTGGTGTGGTGTAAGTGGCCTCAGCCAGCAGCCACAGGCCCTGGTGTGGTGTAGGTGGCCTCAGCCAGCAGCCACAGGCCCTGGTGTGGTGTAAGTGGCCTCAGCCAGTGCCACAGGCCCTGGTGTGGTGTAAGTGGCCTGAGCAAGAGCCACAGGCCCTGGTGTGGTGTAAGTGGCCTCAGCCAGTGCCACAGGCCCTGGTGTGGTGTAATTGGCCTCAGCCAGCAGCCACAGGCCCTGGTGTGGTGTAGGTGGCCTCAGCCAGCAGCCACAGGCCCTGGTGTGGTGTAAGTGGCCTCAGCCAGCAGCCACAGGCCCTGGTGTGGTGTAAGTGGCCTCAGCCAGAGCCACAGGCCCTGATGTGGTGTAAGTGGCCCCAGCCGGTCACTCAGGCCCTTGTGTGGTGTAGGTTGCATCAGCTAGCAGCACAAGACATTGGAAAAGAGCCAAAAGCAGTGTCGTTAATGTGCCCTCATTAATGGGCAGCTGCTTTTGGTCTTTTAATACACCCCTTCTCTGGATCAAAAGCGGTTCAATGACATGAAAATGAAAGGCTTACAGCACCAGGTATTCCCAGGTAGTCTCCCATCCAAGTACTAACCAAGCCCAGCCCTGCTTAGCTTCCGAGATCAGACGAGGTCGGGCGTGCTCAGGGTGGTATGGCCGTAAGCTGCTGGCTCCAGCACAATGTCTCAATTTATGGATTCAAGTGATTAGGTGGCAAGTACCTGAAGTTACGAAGACAATCCTATAACCATACCTGCATGTTTGCATAATACCCTAACCCAAAGGCTCAGTTTGGCATTTATCCAACAGCACAGGCCCTGGATTGTTGAAGATGGCCTCAGGAACCAGCACAGGGCCTGGTGTGTTGTACATGGCCACAGCAAGCAGCACAGGGCCTGGTTTGGTGAAGATGGCCTCGGCCAGAAGCGCAGGGCCTGGTGTGATGTGAGTGGCCTGAGCAAGAGCAACAGGCCTTGGTGTGGTGTAAGTGGCCTCAGCCAGCAGCCACAGGCCCTGGTGTGGTGTAAGTCGCCTCAGCCAGAAGCCACAGGCACTGGTGTGGTGTAAGTGGCCTCAGCCAGCAGCAAAAGGGCCCTGGTGTGGTGTAAGTGGCCTCAGCCAGCAGCCACAGGCCCTGGTGTGGTGTAAGTGGCCTCAGCCAGCAGCCACAGGCCCTGGTGTGGTGTAGGTGGCCTCAGCCAGCAGCCACAGGCCCTGGTGTGGTGTAAGTGGCCTCAGCCAGCAGCCACAGGCCCTGGTGTGGTGTAAGTGGCCTCAGCCAGTGCCACAGGCCCTGGTGTGGTGTAAGTGGCCTGAGCAAGAGCCACAGACCCTGGTGTGGTGTAATTGGCCTCAGCCAGCAGCCACAGGCCCTGGTGTGGTGTAAGTGGCCTCAGCCAGAAGCCACAGGCACTGGTGTGGTGTAAGTGGCCTCAGCCAGCAGCAAAAGGGCCCTGGTGTGGTGTAAGTCGCCTCAGCCAGCAGCCACAGGCCCTGGTGTGGTGTAGGTGGCCTCAGCCAGCAGCCACAGGCCCTGGTGTGGTGTAAGTGGCCTCAGCCAGTGCCACAGGCCCTGGTGTGGTGTAAGTGGCCTGAGCAAGAGCCACAGGCCCTGGTGTGGTGTAAGTGGCCTCAGCCAGTGCCACAGGCCCTGGTGTGGTGTAAGTGGCCTGAGCAAGAGCCACAGACCCTGGTGTGGTGTAATTGGCCTCAGCCAGCAGCCACAGGCCCTGGTGTGGTGTAAGTCGCCTCAGCCAGAAGCCACAGGCACTGGTGTGGTGTAAGTGGCCTCAGCCAGCAGCAAAAGGGCCCTGGTGTGGTTTAAGTCGCCTCAGCCAGCAGCCACAGGCCCTGGTGTGGTGTAAGTCGCCTCAGCCAGCAGCCACAGGCCCTGGTGTGGTGTAAGTGGCCACAGCAAGCAGCACAGGGCCTGGTTTGGTGAAGATGGCCTCGGCCAGAAGCGCAGGGCCTGGTGTGATGTGAGTGGCCTGAGCAAGAGCCACAGGCCTTGGTGTGGTGTAAGTGGCCTCAGCCAGCAGCCACAGGCCCTGGTGTGGTGTAAGTCGCCTCAGCCAGAAGCCACAGGCACTGGTGTGGTGTAAGTGGCCTCAGCCAGCAGCAAAAGGGCCCTGGTGTGGTGTAAGTGGCCTCAGCCAGCAGCCACAGGCCCTGGTGTGGTGTAGGTGGCCTCAGCCAGCAGCCACAGGCCCTGGTGTGGTGTAAGTGGCCTCAGCCAGCAGCCACAGGCCCTGGTGTGGTGTAAGTGGCCTCAGCCAGTGCCACAGGCCCTGGTGTGGTGTAAGTGGCCTGAGCAAGAGCCACAGGCCCTGGTGTGGTGTAAGTGGCCTGAGCAAGAGCCACAGACCCTGGTGTGGTGTAAGTGGCCTCAATAGCAACTAAGGCCCTGGTGTGGTGTAAGTGGCTTCAGCCAGCAGCCACAGGCTCTGTTGTGGTGTAACTGGCCTCAGCCAGCAGCCACAGGCCCTGGTGTGGTGTAAGTGGCCTCAGCCAGAGCCACAGGCCCTGATGTGGTGTAAGTGGCCCCAGCCGGTCACTCAGGCCCTTGTGTGGTGTAGGTTGCATCAGCTAGCAGCACAAGACATTGGAAAAGAGCCAAAAGCAGTGTCGTTAATGTGCCCTCATTAATGGGCAGCTGCTTTTGGTCTTTTAATACACCCCTTCTCTGGATCAAAAGCGGTTCAATGACATGAAAATGAAAGGCTTACAGCACCAGGTATTCCCAGGCAGTCTCCCATCCAAGTACTAACCAAGCCCAGCCCTGCTTAGCTTCCGAGATCAGACGAGGTCGGGCGTGCTCAGGGTGGTATGGCCGTAAGCTGCTGGCTCCAGCACAATGTCTCAATTTATGGATTCAAGTGATTAGGTGGCAAGTACCTGAAGTTACGAAGACAATCCTATAACCATACCTGCATGTTTGCATAATACCCTAACCCAAAGGCTCAGTTTGGCATTTATCCAACAGCACAGGCCCTGGATTGTTGAAGATGGCCTCAGGAACCAGCACAGGGCCTGGTGTGTTGTACATGGCCACAGCAAGCAGCACAGGGCCTGGTTTGGTGAAGATGGCCTCGGCCAGAAGCGCAGGGCCTGGTGTGATGTGAGTGGCCTGAGCAAGAGCAACAGGCCTTGGTGTGGTGTAAGTGGCCTCAGCCAGCAGCCACAGGCCCTGGTGTGGTGTAAGTCGCCTCAGCCAGAAGCCACAGGCACTGGTGTGGTGTAAGTGGCCTCAGCCAGCAGCAAAAGGGCCCTGGTGTGGTGTAAGTGGCCTCAGCCAGCAGCCACAGGCCCTGGTGTGGTGTAGGTGGCCTCAGCCAGCAGCCACAGGCCCTGGTGTGGTGTAAGTGGCCTCAGCCAGCAGCCACAGGCCCTGGTGTGGTGTAAGTGGCCTCAGCCAGCAGCCACAGGCCCTGGTGTGGTGTAAGTGGCCTCAGCCAGTGCCACAGGCCCTGGTGTGGTGTAAGTGGCCTGAGCAAGAGCCACAGACCCTGGTGTGGTGTAATTGGCCTCAGCCAGCAGCCACAGGCCCTGGTGTGGTGTAAGTCGCCTCAGCTAGAAGACACAGGCACTGGTGTGGTGTAAGTGGCCTCAGCCAGCAGCAAAAGGGCCCTGGTGTGGTGTAAGTCGCCTCAGCCAGCAGCCACAGGCCCTGGTGTGGTGTAGGTGGCCTCAGCCAGCAGCCACAGGCCCTGGTGTGGTGTAAGTGGCCTCAATAGCAACTAAGGCCCTGGTGTGGTGTAAGTGGCTTCAGCCAGCAGCCACAGGCTCTGTTGTGGTGTAACTGGCCTCAGCCAGCAGCAAAAGGGCCCTGGTGTGGTGTAAGTGGCCTCAGCCAGAGCCACAGGCCCTGATGTGGTGTAAGTGGCCCCAGCCGGTCACTCAGGCCCTGGTGTGGTGTAGGTGGCATCAGCTAGCAGCACAAGACATTGGAAAAGAGCCAAAAGCAGTGTCGTTAATGTGCCCTCATTAATGGGCAGCTGCTTTTGGTCTTTTAATACACCCCTTCTCTGGATCAAAAGCGGTTCAATGACATGAAAATGAAAGGCTTACAGCACCAGGTATTCCCAGGTAGTCTCCCATCCAAGTACTAACCAAGCCCAGCCCTGCTTAGCTTCCGAGATCAGACGAGGTCGGGCGTGCTCAGGGTGGTATGGCCGTAAGCTGCTGGCTCCAGCACAATGTCTCAATTTATGGATTCAAGTGATTAGGTGGCAAGTACCTGAAGTTACGAAGACAATCCTATAACCATACCTGCATGTTTGCATAATACCCTAACCCAAAGGCTCAGTTTGGCATTTATCCAACAGCACAGGCCCTGGATTGTTGAAGATGGCCTCAGGAACCAGCACAGGGCCTGGTGTGTTGTACATGGCCACAGCAAGCAGCACAGGGCCTGGTTTGGTGAAGATGGCCTCGGCCAGAAGCGCAGGGCCTGGTGTGATGTGAGTGGCCTGAGCAAGAGCAACAGGCCTTGGTGTGGTGTAAGTGGCCTCAGCCAGCAGCCACAGGCCCTGGTGTGGTGTAAGTCGCCTCAGCCAGAAGCCACAGGCACTGGTGTGGTGTAAGTGGCCTCAGCCAGCAGCAAAAGGGCCCTGGTGTGGTGTAAGTGGCCTCAGCCAGCAGCCACAGGCCCTGGTGTGGTGTAAGTGGCCTCAGCCAGCAGCCACAGGCCCTGGTGTGGTGTAAGTGGCCTCAGCCAGCAGCCACAGGCCCTGGTGTGGTGTAAGTGGCCTCAGCCAGTGCCACAGGCCCTGGTGTGGTGTAGGTGGCCTGAGCAAGAGCCACAGACCCTGGTGTGGTGTAATTGGCCTCAGCCAGCAGCCACAGGCCCTGGTGTGGTGTAAGTCACCTCAGCTAGAAGACACAGGCACTGGTGTGGTGTAAGTGGCCTCAGCCAGCAGCAAAAGGGCCCTGGTGTGGTGTAAGTCGCCTCAGCCAGCAGCCACAGGCCCTGGTGTGGTGTAGGTGGCCTCAGCCAGCAGCCACAGGCCCTGGTGTGGTGTAAGTGGCCTCAATAGCAACTAAGGCCCTGGTGTGGTGTAAGTGGCTTCAGCCAGCAGCCACAGGCTCTGTTGTGGTGTAACTGGCCTCAGCCAGCAGCCACAGGCCCTGGTGTGGTGTAAGTGGCCTCAGCCAGAGCCACAGGCCCTGATGTGGTGTAAGTGGCCCCAGCCGGTCACTCAGGCCCTTGTGTGGTGTAGGTTGCATCAGCTAGCAGCACAAGACATTGGAAAAGAGCCAAAAGCAGTGTCGTTAATGTGCCCTCATTAATGGGCAGCTGCTTTTGGTCTTTTAATACACCCCTTCTCTGGATCAAAAGCGGTTCAATGACATGAAAATGAAAGGCTTACAGCACCAGGTATTCCCAGGCAGTCTCCCATCCAAGTACTAACCAAGCCCAGCCCTGCTTAGCTTCCGAGATCAGACGAGGTCGGGCGTGCTCAGGGTGGTATGGCCGTAAGCTGCTGGCTCCAGCACAATGTCTCAATTTATGGATTCAAGTGATTAGGTGGCAAGTACCTGAAGTTACGAAGACAATCCTATAACCATACCTGCATGTTTGCATAATACCCTAACCCAAAGGCTCAGTTTGGCATTTATCCAACAGCACAGGCCCTGGATTGTTGAAGATGGCCTCAGGAACCAGCACAGGGCCTGGTGTGTTGTACATGGCCACAGCAAGCAGCACAGGGCCTGGTTTGGTGAAGATGGCCTCGGCCAGAAGCGCAGGGCCTGGTGTGATGTGAGTGGCCTGAGCAAGAGCAACAGGCCTTGGTGTGGTGTAAGTGGCCTCAGCCAGCAGCCACAGGCCCTGGTGTGGTGTAAGTCGCCTCAGCCAGAAGCCACAGGCACTGGTGTGGTGTAAGTGGCCTCAGCCAGCAGCAAAAGGGCCCTGGTGTGGTGTAAGTGGCCTCAGCCAGCAGCCACAGGCCCTGGTGTGGTGTAGGTGGCCTCAGCCAGCAGCCACAGGCCCTGGTGTGGTGTAAGTGGCCTCAGCCAGCAGCCACAGGCCCTGGTGTGGTGTAAGTGGCCTCAGCCAGCAGCCACAGGCCCTGGTGTGGTGTAAGTGGCCTCAGCCAGTGCCACAGGCCCTGGTGTGGTGTAAGTGGCCTGAGCAAGAGCCACAGACCCTGGTGTGGTGTAATTGGCCTCAGCCAGCAGCCACAGGCCCTGGTGTGGTGTAAGTCGCCTCAGCTAGAAGACACAGGCACTGGTGTGGTGTAAGTGGCCTCAGCCAGCAGCAAAAGGGCCCTGGTGTGGTGTAAGTCGCCTCAGCCAGCAGCCACAGGCCCTGGTGTGGTGTAGGTGGCCTCAGCCAGCAGCCACAGGCCCTGGTGTGGTGTAAGTGGCCTCAATAGCAACTAAGGCCCTGGTGTGGTGTAAGTGGCTTCAGCCAGCAGCCACAGGCTCTGTTGTGGTGTAACTGGCCTCAGCCAGCAGCAAAAGGGCCCTGGTGTGGTGTAAGTGGCCTCAGCCAGAGCCACAGGCCCTGATGTGGTGTAAGTGGCCCCAGCCGGTCACTCAGGCCCTGGTGTGGTGTAGGTGGCATCAGCTAGCAGCACAAGACATTGGAAAAGAGCCAAAAGCAGTGTCGTTAATGTGCCCTCATTAATGGGCAGCTGCTTTTGGTCTTTTAATACACCCCTTCTCTGGATCAAAAGCGGTTCAATGACATGAAAATGAAAGGCTTACAGCACCAGGTATTCCCAGGTAGTCTCCCATCCAAGTACTAACCAAGCCCAGCCCTGCTTAGCTTCCGAGATCAGACGAGGTCGGGCGTGCTCAGGGTGGTATGGCCGTAAGCTGCTGGCTCCAGCACAATGTCTCAATTTATGGATTCAAGTGATTAGGTGGCAAGTACCTGAAGTTACGAAGACAATCCTATAACCATACCTGCATGTTTGCATAATACCCTAACCCAAAGGCTCAGTTTGGCATTTATCCAACAGCACAGGCCCTGGATTGTTGAAGATGGCCTCAGGAACCAGCACAGGGCCTGGTGTGTTGTACATGGCCACAGCAAGCAGCACAGGGCCTGGTTTGGTGAAGATGGCCTCGGCCAGAAGCGCAGGGCCTGGTGTGATGTGAGTGGCCTGAGCAAGAGCAACAGGCCTTGGTGTGGTGTAAGTGGCCTCAGCCAGCAGCCACAGGCCCTGGTGTGGTGTAAGTCGCCTCAGCCAGAAGCCACAGGCACTGGTGTGGTGTAAGTGGCCTCAGCCAGCAGCAAAAGGGCCCTGGTGTGGTGTAAGTGGCCTCAGCCAGCAGCCACAGGCCCTGGTGTGGTGTAAGTGGCCTCAGCCAGCAGCCACAGGCCCTGGTGTGGTGTAAGTGGCCTCAGCCAGCAGCCACAGGCCCTGGTGTGGTGTAAGTGGCCTCAGCCAGTGCCACAGGCCCTGGTGTGGTGTAGGTGGCCTGAGCAAGAGCCACAGACCCTGGTGTGGTGTAATTGGCCTCAGCCAGCAGCCACAGGCCCTGGTGTGGTGTAAGTCACCTCAGCTAGAAGACACAGGCACTGGTGTGGTGTAAGTGGCCTCAGCCAGCAGCAAAAGGGCCCTGGTGTGGTGTAAGTCGCCTCAGCCAGCAGCCACAGGCCCTGGTGTGGTGTAGGTGGCCTCAGCCAGCAGCCACAGGCCCTGGTGTGGTGTAAGTGGCCTCAATAGCAACTAAGGCCCTGGTGTGGTGTAAGTGGCTTCAGCCAGCAGCCACAGGCTCTGTTGTGGTGTAACTGGCCTCAGCCAGCAGCCACAGGCCCTGGTGTGGTGTAAGTGGCCTCAGCCAGAGCCACAGGCCCTGATGTGGTGTAAGTGGCCCCAGCCGGTCACTCAGGCCCTTGTGTGGTGTAGGTTGCATCAGCTAGCAGCACAAGACATTGGAAAAGAGCCAAAAGCAGTGTCGTTAATGTGCCCTCATTAATGGGCAGCTGCTTTTGGTCTTTTAATACACCCCTTCTCTGGATCAAAAGCGGTTCAATGACATGAAAATGAAAGGCTTACAGCACCAGGTATTCCCAGGCAGTCTCCCATCCAAGTACTAACCAAGCCCAGCCCTGCTTAGCTTCCGAGATCAGACGAGGTCGGGCGTGCTCAGGGTGGTATGGCCGTAAGCTGCTGGCTCCAGCACAATGTCTCAATTTATGGATTCAAGTGATTAGGTGGCAAGTACCTGAAGTTACGAAGACAATCCTATAACCATACCTGCATGTTTGCATAATACCCTAACCCAAAGGCTCAGTTTGGCATTTATCCAACAGCACAGGCCCTGGATTGTTGAAGATGGCCTCAGGAACCAGCACAGGGCCTGGTGTGTTGTACATGGCCACAGCAAGCAGCACAGGGCCTGGTTTGGTGAAGATGGCCTCGGCCAGAAGCGCAGGGCCTGGTGTGATGTGAGTGGCCTGAGCAAGAGCAACAGGCCTTGGTGTGGTGTAAGTGGCCTCAGCCAGCAGCCACAGGCCCTGGTGTGGTGTAAGTCGCCTCAGCCAGAAGCCACAGGCACTGGTGTGGTGTAAGTGGCCTCAGCCAGCAGCAAAAGGGCCCTGGTGTGGTGTAAGTGGCCTCAGCCAGCAGCCACAGGCCCTGGTGTGGTGTAGGTGGCCTCAGCCAGCAGCCACAGGCCCTGGTGTGGTGTAAGTGGCCTCAGCCAGCAGCCACAGGCCCTGGTGTGGTGTAAGTGGCCTCAGCCAGCAGCCACAGGCCCTGGTGTGGTGTAAGTGGCCTCAGCCAGTGCCACAGGCCCTGGTGTGGTGTAAGTGGCCTGAGCAAGAGCCACAGACCCTGGTGTGGTGTAATTGGCCTCAGCCAGCAGCCACAGGCCCTGGTGTGGTGTAAGTCGCCTCAGCTAGAAGACACAGGCACTGGTGTGGTGTAAGTGGCCTCAGCCAGCAGCAAAAGGGCCCTGGTGTGGTGTAAGTCGCCTCAGCCAGCAGCCACAGGCCCTGGTGTGGTGTAGGTGGCCTCAGCCAGCAGCCACAGGCCCTGGTGTGGTGTAAGTGGCCTCAATAGCAACTAAGGCCCTGGTGTGGTGTAAGTGGCCTCAGCCAGTGCCACAGGCCCTGGTGTGGTGTAAGTGGCCTGAGCAAGAGCCACAGGCCCTGGTGTGGTGTAAGTGGCCTGAGCAAGAGCCACAGACCCTGGTGTGGTGTAATTGGCCTCAATAGCAACTAATTCCCTGGTGTGGTGTAAGTGGCCTCAGCCAGAGCCACAGGCCCTGATGTGGTGTAAGTGGCCCCAGCCGGTCACTCAGGCCCTTGTGTGGTGTAGGTTGCATCAGCTAGCAGCACAAGACATTGGAAAAGAGCCAAAAGCAGTGTCGTTAATGTGCCCTCATTAATGGGCAGCTGCTTTTGGTCTTTTAATACACCCCTTCTCTGGATCAAAAGCGGTTCAATGACATGAAAATGAAAGGCTTACAGCACCAGGTATTCCCAGGCAGTCTCCCATCCAAGTACTAACCAAGCCCAGCCCTGCTTAGCTTCCGAGATCAGACGAGGTCGGGCGTGCTCAGGGTGGTATGGCCGTAAGCTGCTGGCGACAGCACAATGTCTCAATTTATGGATTCAAGTGATTAGGTGGCAAGTACCTGAAGTTACGAAGACAATCCTATAACCATACCTGCATGTTTGCATAATACCCTAACCCAAAGGCTCAGTTTGGCATTTATCCAACAGCACAGGCCCTGGATTGTTGAAGATGGCCTCAGGGACCAGCACAGGGCCTGGTGTGTTGTACATGGCCACAGCAAGCAGCACAGGGCCTGGTTTGGTGAAGATGGCCTCGGCCAGAAGCGCAGGGCCTGGTGTGATGTGAGTGGCCTGAGCAAGAGCAACAGGCCTTGGTGTGGTGTAAGTGGCCTCAGCCAGCAGCCACAGACCCTGGTGTGGTGTAAGTCGCCTCAGCCAGAAGCCACAGGCACTGGTGTGGTGTAAGTGGCCTCAGCCAGCAGCCACAGGCCCTGGTGTGGTGTAGGTGGCCTCAGCCAGCAGCCACAGGCCCTGGTGTGGTGTAAGTGGCCTCAGCCAGCAGCCACAGGCCCTGGTGTGGTGTAAGTGGCCTCAGCCAGCAGCCACAGGCCCTGGTGTGGTGTAAGTGGCCTCAGCCAGTGCCACAGGCCCTGGTGTGGTGTAAGTGGCCTGAGCAAGAGCCACAGACCCTGGTGTGGTGTAATTGGCCTCAGCCAGCAGCCACAGGCCCTGGTGTGGTGTAAGTCGCCTCAGCTAGAAGACACAGGCACTGGTGTGGTGTAAGTGGCCTCAGCCAGCAGCAAAAGGGCCCTGGTGTGGTGTAAGTCGCCTCAGCCAGCAGCCACAGGCCCTGGTGTGGTGTAAGTGGCCTCAGCCAGCAGCCACAGGCCCTGGTGTGGTGTAAGTCGCCTCAGCCAGAAGCCACAGGCACTGGTGTGGTGTAAGTGGCCTCAGCCAGCAGCAAAAGGGCCCTGGTGTGGTGTAAGTCGCCTCAGCCAGCAGCCACAGGCCCTGGTGTGGTGTAGGTGGCCTCAGCCAGCAGCCACAGGCCCTGGTGTGGTGTAAGTGGCCTCAGCCAGTGCCACAGGCCCTGGGGTGGTGTAAGTGGCCTGAGCAAGAGCCACAGGCCCTGGTGTGGTGTAAGTGGCCTCAGCCAGTGCCACAGGCCCTGGTGTGGTGTAATTGGCCTCAGCCAGCAGCCACAGGCCCTGGTGTGGTGTAGGTGGCCTCAGCCAGCAGCCACAGGCCCTGGTGTGGTGTAAGTGGCCTCAGCCAGCAGCCACAGGCCCTGGTGTGGTGTAAGTGGCCTCAGCCAGAGCCACAGGCCCTGATGTGGTGTAAGTGGCCCCAGCCGGTCACTCAGGCCCTTGTGTGGTGTAGGTTGCATCAGCTAGCAGCACAAGACATTGGAAAAGAGCCAAAAGCAGTGTCGTTAATGTGCCCTCATTAATGGGCAGCTGCTTTTGGTCTTTTAATACACCCCTTCTCTGGATCAAAAGCGGTTCAATGACATGAAAATGAAAGGCTTACAGCACCAGGTATTCCCAGGTAGTCTCCCATCCAAGTACTAACCAAGCCCAGCCCTGCTTAGCTTCCGAGATCAGACGAGGTCGGGCGTGCTCAGGGTGGTATGGCCGTAAGCTGCTGGCTCCAGCACAATGTCTCAATTTATGGATTCAAGTGATTAGGTGGCAAGTACCTGAAGTTACGAAGACAATCCTATAACCATACCTGCATGTTTGCATAATACCCTAACCCAAAGGCTCAGTTTGGCATTTATCCAACAGCACAGGCCCTGGATTGTTGAAGATGGCCTCAGGAACCAGCACAGGGCCTGGTGTGTTGTACATGGCCACAGCAAGCAGCACAGGGCCTGGTTTGGTGAAGATGGCCTCGGCCAGAAGCGCAGGGCCTGGTGTGATGTGAGTGGCCTGAGCAAGAGCAACAGGCCTTGGTGTGGTGTAAGTGGCCTCAGCCAGCAGCCACAGGCCCTGGTGTGGTGTAAGTCGCCTCAGCCAGAAGCCACAGGCACTGGTGTGGTGTAAGTGGCCTCAGCCAGCAGCAAAAGGGCCCTGGTGTGGTGTAAGTGGCCTCAGCCAGCAGCCACAGGCCCTGGTGTGGTGTAAGTGGCCTCAGCCAGCAGCCACAGGCCCTGGTGTGGTGTAGGTGGCCTCAGCCAGCAGCCACAGGCCCTGGTGTGGTGTAAGTGGCCTCAGCCAGCAGCCACAGGCCCTGGTGTGGTGTAAGTGGCCTCAGCCAGTGCCACAGGCCCTGATGTGGTGTAAGTGGCCCCAGCCGGTCACTCAGGCCCTTGTGTGGTGTAGGTTGCATCAGCTAGCAGCACAAGACATTGGAAAAGAGCCAAAAGCAGTGTCGTTAATGTGCCCTCATTAATGGGCAGCTGCTTTTGGTCTTTTAATACACCCCTTCTCTGGATCAAAAGCGGTTCAATGACATGAAAATGAAAGGCTTACAGCACCAGGTATTCCCAGGTAGTCTCCCATCCAAGTACTAACCAAGCCCAGCCCTGCTTAGCTTCCGAGATCAGACGAGGTCGGGCGTGCTCAGGGTGGTATGGCCGTAAGCTGCTGGCTCCAGCACAATGTCTCAATTTATGGATTCAAGTGATTAGGTGGCAAGTACCTGAAGTTACGAAGACAATCCTATAACCATACCTGCATGTTTGCATAATACCCTAACCCAAAGGCTCAGTTTGGCATTTATCCAACAGCACAGGCCCTGGATTGTTGAAGATGGCCTCAGGAACCAGCACAGGGCCTGGTGTGTTGTACATGGCCACAGCAAGCAGCACAGGGCCTGGTTTGGTGAAGATGGCCTCGGCCAGAAGCGCAGGGCCTGGTGTGATGTGAGTGGCCTGAGCAAGAGCAACAGGCCTTGGTGTGGTGTAAGTGGCCTCAGCCAGCAGCCACAGGCCCTGGTGTGGTGTAAGTCGCCTCAGCCAGAAGCCACAGGCACTGGTGTGGTGTAAGTGGCCTCAGCCAGCAGCAAAAGGGCCCTGGTGTGGTGTAAGTGGCCTCAGCCAGCAGCCACAGGCCCTGGTGTGGTGTAGGTGGCCTCAGCCAGCAGCCACAGGCCCTGGTGTGGTGTAAGTGGCCTCAGCCAGCAGCCACAGGCCCTGGTGTGGTGTAAGTGGCCTCAGCCAGCAGCCACAGGCCCTGGTGTGGTGTAAGTGGCCTCAGCCAGTGCCACAGGCCCTGGTGTGGTGTAAGTGGCCTGAGCAAGAGCCACAGACCCTGGTGTGGTGTAATTGGCCTCAGCCAGCAGCCACAGGCCCTGGTGTGGTGTAAGTCGCCTCAGCTAGAAGACACAGGCACTGGTGTGGTGTAAGTGGCCTCAGCCAGCAGCAAAAGGGCCCTGGTGTGGTGTAAGTCGCCTCAGCCAGCAGCCACAGGCCCTGGTGTGGTGTAGGTGGCCTCAGCCAGCAGCCACAGGCCCTGGTGTGGTGTAAGTGGCCACAGCAAGCAGCACAGGGCCTGGTTTGGTGAAGATGGCCTCGGCCAGAAGCGCAGGGCCTGGTGTGATGTGAGTGGCCTGAGCAAGAGCCACAGGCCTTGGTGTGGTGTAAGTGGCCTCAGCCAGCAGCCACAGGCCCTGGTGTGGTGTAAGTCGCCTCAGCCAGAAGCCACAGGCACTGGTGTGGTGTAAGTGGCCTCAGCCAGCAGCAAAAGGGCCCTGGTGTGGTGTAAGTGGCCTCAGCCAGCAGCCACAGGCCCTGGTGTGGTGTAGGTGGCCTCAGCCAGCAGCCACAGGCCCTGGTGTGGTGTAAGTGGCCTCAGCCAGCAGCCACAGGCCCTGGTGTGGTGTAGGTGGCCTCAGCCAGCAGCCACAGGCCCTGGTGTGGTGTAAGTGGCCTCAGCCAGTGCCACAGGCCCTGGTGTGGTGTAAGTGGCCTGAGCAAGAGCCACAGGCCCTGGTGTGGTGTAAGTGGCCTGAGCAAGAGCCACAGACCCTGGTGTGGTGTAATTGGCCTCAATAGCAACTAATGCCCTGGTGTGGTGTAGGTGGCCTCAGCCAGCAGCCACAGGCCCTGGTGTGGTGTAAGTGGCCTCAGCCAGCAACCACAGGCCCTGGTGTGGTGTAAGTGGCCTCAGCCAGTGCCACAGGCCCTGGTGTGGTGTAAGTGGCCTGAGCAAGAGCCACAGGCCCTGGTGTGGTGTAAGTGGCCTGAGCAAGAGCCACAGACCCTGGTGTGGTGTAATTGGCCTCAATAGCAACTAATGCCCTGGTGTGGTGTAGGTGGCCTCAGCCAGCAGCCACAGGCCCTGGTGTGGTGTAAGTGGCCTCAGCCAGCAGCCACAGGCCCTGGTGTGGTGTAAGTGGCCTCAGCCAGAGCCACAGGCCCTGATGTGGTGTAAGTGGCCCCAGCCGGTCACTCAGGCCCTTGTGTGGTGTAGGTTGCATCAGCTAGCAGCACAAGACATTGGAAAAGAGCCAAAAGCAGTGTCGTTAATGTGCCCTCATTAATGGGCAGCTGCTTTTGGTCTTTTAATACACCCCTTCTCTGGATCAAAAGCGGTTCAATGACATGAAAATGAAAGGCTTACAGCACCAGGTATTCCCAGGCAGTCTCCCATCCAAGTACTAACCAAGCCCAGCCCTGCTTAGCTTCCGAGATCAGACGAGGTCGGGCGTGCTCAGGGTGGTATGGCCGTAAGCTGCTGGCTCCAGCACAATGTCTCAATTTATGGATTCAAGTGATTAGGTGGCAAGTACCTGAAGTTACGAAGACAATCCTATAACCATACCTGCATGTTTGCATAATACCCTAACCCAAAGGCTCAGTTTGGCATTTATCCAACAGCACAGGCCCTGGATTGTTGAAGATGGCCTCAGGAACCAGCACAGGACCTGGTTTGGTGAAGATGGCCTCGGCCAGAAGCGCAGGGCCTGGTGTGAAGTGAGTGGCCTGAGCAAGAGCAACAGGCCTTGGTGTGGTGTAAGTGGCCTCAGCCAGCAGCCACAGGCCCTGGTGTGGTGTAAGTCGCCTCAGCCAGCAGCCACAGGCACTGGTGTGGTGTAAGTGGCCTCAGCCAGCAGCAAAAGGGCCCTGGTGTGGTGTAAGTGGCCTCAGCCAGCAGCCACAGGCCCTGGTGTGGTGTAGGTGGCCTCAGCCAGCAGCCACAGGCCCTGGTGTGGTGTAAGTGGCCTCAGCCAGCAGCCACAGGCCCTGGTGTGGTGTAAGTGGCCTCAGCCAGCAGCCACAGGCCCTGGTGTGGTGTAAGTGGCCTCAACCAGTGCCACAGGCCCTGGTGTGGTGTAAGTGGCCTGAGCAAGAGCCACAGACCCTGGTGTGGTGTAATTGGCCTCAGCCAGCAGCCACAGGCCCTGGTGTGGTGTAAGTGGCCTCAGCCAGAAGCCACAGGCACTGGTGTGGTGTAAGTGGCCTCAGCCAGCAGCAAAAGGGCCCTGGTGTGGTGTAAGTCGCCTCAGCCAGCAGCCACAGGCCCTGGTGTGGTGTAGGTGGCCTCAGCCAGCAGCCACAGGCCCTGGTGTGGTGTAAGTGGCCTCAGCCAGTGCCACAGGCCCTGGTGTGGTGTAAGTGGCCTGAGCAAGAGCCACAGGCCCTGGTGTGGTGTAAGTGGCCTCAGCCAGTGCCACAGGCCCTGGTGTGGTGTAATTGGCCTCAGCCAGCAGCCACAGGCCCTGGTGTGGTGTAGGTGGCCTCAGCCAGCAGCCACAGGCCCTGGTGTGGTGTAAGTGGCCTCAGCCAGCAGCCACAGGCCCTGGTGTGGTGTAAGTGGCCTCAGCCAGAGCCACAGGCCCTGATGTGGTGTAAGTGGCCCCAGCCGGTCACTCAGGCCCTTGTGTGGTGTAGGTTGCATCAGCTAGCAGCACAAGACATTGGAAAAGAGCCAAAAGCAGTGTCGTTAATGTGCCCTCATTAATGGGCAGCTGCTTTTGGTCTTTTAATACACCCCTTCTCTGGATCAAAAGCGGTTCAATGACATGAAAATGAAAGGCTTACAGCACCAGGTATTCCCAGGCAGTCTCCCATCCAAGTACTAACCAAGCCCAGCCCTGCTTAGCTTCCGAGATCAGACGAGGTCGGGCGTGCTCAGGGTGGTATGGCCGTAAGCTGCTGGCTCCAGCACAATGTCTCAATTTATGGATTCAAGTGATTAGGTGGCAAGTACCTGAAGTTACGAAGACAATCCTATAACCATACCTGCATGTTTGCATAATACCCTAACCCAAAGGCTCAGTTTGGCATTTATCCAACAGCACAGGCCCTGGATTGTTGAAGATGGCCTCAGGGACCAGCACAGGGCCTGGTGTGTTGTACATGGCCACAGCAAGCAGCACAGGGCCTGGTTTGGTGAAGATGGCCTCGGCCAGAAGCGCAGGGCCTGGTGTGATGTGAGTGGCCTGAGCAAGAGCAACAGGCCTTGGTGTGGTGTAAGTGGCCTCAGCCAGCAGCCACAGGCCCTGGTGTGGTGTAAGTCGCCTCAGCCAGAAGCCACAGGCACTGGTGTGGTGTAAGTGGCCTCAGCCAGCAGCAAAAGGGCCCTGGTGTGGTGTAAGTGGCCTCAGCCAGCAGCCACAGGCCCTGGTGTGGTGTAAGTGGCCTCAGCCAGTGCCACAGGCCCTGGTGTGGTGTAAGTGGCCTGAGCAAGAGCCACAGGCCCTGGTGTGGTGTAAGTGGCCTGAGCAAGAGCCACAGACCCTGGTGTGGTGTAAGTGGCCTGAGCAAGTGCCACAGGCCCTGGTGTGGTGTAAGTGGCCTGAGCAAGAGCCACAGACCCTGGTGTGGTGTAATTGGCCTCAATAGCAACTAATGCCCTGGTGTGGTGTAGGTGGCCTCAGCCAGCAGCCACAGGCCCTGGTGTGGTGTAAGTGGCCTCAGCCAGCAGCCACAGGCCCTGGTGTGGTGTAAGTGGCCTCAGCCAGAGCCACAGGCCCTGATGTGGTGTAAGTGGCCCCAGCCGGTCACTCAGGCCCTTGTGTGGTGTAGGTTGCATCAGCTAGCAGCACAAGACATTGGAAAAGAGCCAAAAGCAGTGTCGTTAATGTGCCCTCATTAATGGGCAGCTGCTTTTGGTCTTTTAATACATCCCTTCTCTGGATCAAAAGCGGTTCAATGACATGAAAATCAAAGGCTTACAGCACCAGGTATTCCCAGGCAGTCTCCCATCCAAGTACTAACCAAGCCCAGCCCTGCTTAGCTTCCGAGATCAGACGAAGTCGGGCGTGCTCAGGGTGGTATGGCCGTAAGCTGCTGGCTCCAGCACAATGTCTCAATTTATGGATTCAAGTGATTAGGTGGCAAGTACCTGAAGTTACGAAGACAATCCTATAACCATACCTGCATGTTTGCATAATACCCTAACCCAAAGGCTCAGTTTGGCATTTATCCAACAGCACAGGCCCTGGATTGTTGAAGATGGCCTCAGGAACCAGCACAGGGCCTGGTGTGTTGTACATGGCCACAGCAAGCAGCACAGGGCCTGGTTTGGTGAAGATGGCCTCGGCCAGAAGCGCAGGGCCTGGTGTGATGTGAGTGGCCTGAGCAAGAGCCACAGGCCTTGGTGTGGTGTAAGTGGCCTCAGCCAGCAGCCACAGGCCCTGGTGTGGTGTAAGTGGCCTCAGCCAGAAGCCACAGGCACTGGTGTGGTGTAAGTGGCCTCAGCCAGCAGCAAAAGGGCCCTGGTGTGGTGTAAGTGGCCTCAGCCAGCAGCCACAGGCCCTGGTGTGGTGTAGGTGGCCTCAGCCAGCAGCCACAGGCCCTGGTGTGGTGTAAGTGGCCTCAGCCAGCAGCCACAGGCCCTGGTGTGGTGTAAGTGGCCTCAGCCAGTGCCACAGGCCCTGGTGTGGTGTAAGTGGCCTGAGCAAGTGCCACAGGCCCTGGTGTGGTGTAAGTGGCCTGAGCAAGAGCCACAGACCCTGGTGTGGTGTAATTGGCCTCAATAGCAACTAATGCCCTGGTGTGGTGTAGGTGGCCTCAGCCAGCAGCCACAGGCCCTGGTGTGGTGTAGGTGGCCTCAGCCAGCAGCCACACGCCCTGGTGTGGTGTAAGTGGCCTCAGCCAGCAGCCACAGGCCCTGGTGTGGTGTAAGTGGCCTCAGCCAGCAGCCACAGGCCCTGGTGTGGTGTAAGTCGCCTCAGCCAGAAGCCACAGGCACTGGTGTGGTATAAGTGGCCTCAGCCAGCAGCAAAAGGGCCCTGGTGTGGTGTAAGTCGCCTCAGCCAGCAGCCACAGGCCCTGGTGTGGTGTAGGTGGCCTCAGCCAGCAGCCACAGGCCCTGGTGTGGTGTAAGTGGCCTCAGCCAGTGCCACAGGCCCTGGTGTGGTGTAAGTGGCCTGAGCAAGAGCCACAGACCCTGGTGTGGTGTAATTGGCCTCAGCCAGCAGCCACAGGCCCTGGTGTGGTGTAAGTCGCCTCAGCTAGAAGACACAGGCACTGGTGTGGTGTAAGTGGCCTCAGCCAGCAGCAAAAGGGCCCTGGTGTGGTGTAAGTCGCCTCAGCCAGCAGCCACAGGCCCTGGTGTGGTGTAGGTGGCCTCAGCCAGCAGCCACACGCCCTGGTGTGGTGTAAGTGGCCTCAGCCAGCAGCCACAGGCCCTGGTGTGGTGTAAGTGGCCTCAGCCAGCAGCCACAGGCCCTGGTGTGGTGTAAGTCGCCTCAGCCAGAAGCCACAGGCACTGGTGTGGTATAAGTGGCCTCAGCCAGCAGCAAAAGGGCCCTGGTGTGGTGTAAGTCGCCTCAGCCAGCAGCCACAGGCCCTGGTGTGGTGTAGGTGGCCTCAGCCAGCAGCCACAGGCCCTGGTGTGGTGTAAGTGGCCTCAGCCAGTGCCACAGGCCCTGGGGTGGTGTAAGTGGCCTGAGCAAGAGCCACAGGCCCTGGTGTGGTGTAAGTGGCCTCAGCCAGTGCCACAGGCCCTGGTGTGGTGTAATTGGCCTCAGCCAGCAGCCACAGGCCCTGGTGTGGTGTAGGTGGCCTCAGCCAGCAGCCACAGGCCCTGGTGTGGTGTAAGTGGCCTCAGCCAGCAGCCACAGGCCCTGGTGTGGTGTAAGTGGCCTCAGCCAGAGCCACAGGCCCTGATGTGGTGTAAGTGGCCCCAGCCGGTCACTCAGGCCCTTGTGTGGTGTAGGTTGCATCAGCTAGCAGCACAAGACATTGGAAAAGAGCCAAAAGCAGTGTCGTTAATGTGCCCTCATTAATGGGCAGCTGCTTTTGGTCTTTTAATACACCCCTTCTCTGGATCAAAAGCGGTTCAATGACATGAAAATGAAAGGCTTACAGCACCAGGTATTCCCAGGTAGTCTCCCATCCAAGTACTAACCAAGCCCAGCCCTGCTTAGCTTCCGAGATCAGACGAGGTCGGGCGTGCTCAGGGTGGTATGGCCGTAAGCTGCTGGCTCCAGCACAATGTCTCAATTTATGGATTCAAGTGATTAGGTGGCAAATACCTGAAGTTACGAAGACAATCCTATAACCATACCTGCATGTTTGCATAATACCCTAACCCAAAGGCTCAGTTTGGCATTTATCCAACAGCACAGGCCCTGGATTGTTGAAGATGGCCTCAGGAACCAGCACAGGGCCTGGTGTGTTGTACATGGCCACAGCAAGCAGCACAGGGCCTGGTTTGGTGAAGATGGCCTCGGCCAGAAGCGCAGGGCCTGGTGTGATGTGAGTGGCCTGAGCAAGGGCAACAGGCCTTGGTGTGGTGTAAGTGGCCTCAGCCAGCAGCCACAGGCCCTGGTGTGGTGTAAGTCGCCTCAGCCAGAAGCCACAGGCACTGGTGTGGTGTAAGTGGCCTCAGCCAGCAGCAAAAGGGCCCTGGTGTGGTGTAAGTGGCCTCAGCCAGCAGCCACAGGCCCTGGTGTGGTGTAAGTGGCCTCAGCCAGCAGCCACAGGCCCTGGTGTGGTGTAGGTGGCCTCAGCCAGCAGCCACAGGCCCTGGTGTGGTGTAAGTGGCCTCAGCCAGCAGCCACAGGCCCTGGTGTGGTGTAAGTGGCCTCAGCCAGTGCCACAGGCCCTGGTGTGGTGTAAGTGGCCTGAGCAAGAGCCACAGACCCTGGTGTGGTGTAATTGGCCTCAGCCAGCAGCCACAGGCCCTGGTGTGGTGTAAGTCGCCTCAGCCAGAAGCCACAGGCACTGGTGTGGTGTAAGTGGCCTCAGCCAGCAGCAAAAGGGCCCTGGTGTGGTTTAAGTCGCCTCAGCCAGCAGCCACAGGCCCTGGTGTGGTGTAGGTGGCCTCAACCAGCAGCCACAGGCCCTGGTGTGGTGTAAGTGGCCACAGCAAGCAGCACAGGGCCTGGTTTGGTGAAGATGGCCTCGGCCAGAAGCGCAGGGCCTGGTGTGATGTGAGTGGCCTGAGCAAGAGCCACAGGCCTTGGTGTGGTGTAAGTGGCCTCAGCCAGCAGCCACAGGCCCTGGTGTGGTGTAAGTGGCCACAGCAAGCAGCACAGGGCCTGGTTTGGTGAAGATGGCCTCGGCCAGAAGCGCAGGGCCTGGTGTGATGTGAGTGGCCTGAGCAAGAGCCACAGGCCTTGGTGTGGTGTAAGTGGCCTCAGCCAGCAGCCACAGGCCCTGGTGTGGTGTAAGTCGCCTCAGCCAGAAGCCACAGGCACTGGTGTGGTGTAAGTGGCCTCAGCCAGCAGCAAAAGGGCCCTGGTGTGGTGTAAGTGGCCTCAGCCAGCAGCCACAGGCCCTGGTGTGGTGTAGGTGGCCTCAGCCAGCAGCCACAGGCCCTGGTGTGGTGTAAGTGGCCTCAGCCAGCAGCCACAGGCCCTGGTGTGGTGTAAGTGGCCTCAGCCAGTGCCACAGGCCCTGGTGTGGTGTAAGTGGCCTGAGCAAGAGCCACAGGCCCTGGTGTGGTGTAAGTGGCCTCAGCCAGTGCCACAGGCCCTGGTGTGGTGTAATTGGCCTCAGCCAGCAGCCACAGGCCCTGGTGTGGTGTAGGTGGCCTCAGCCAGCAGCCACAGGCCCTGGTGTGGTGTAAGTGGCCTCAGCCAGCAGCCACAGGCCCTGGTGTGGTGTAAGTGGCCTCAGCCAGAGCCACAGGCCCTGATGTGGTGTAAGTGGCCCCAGCCGGTCACTCAGGCCCTTGTGTGGTGTAGGTTGCATCAGCTAGCAGCACAAGACATTGGAAAAGAGCCAAAAGCAGTGTCGTTAATGTGCCCTCATTAATGGGCAGCTGCTTTTGGTCTTTTAATACACCCCTTCTCTGGATCAAAAGCGGTTCAATGACATGAAAATGAAAGGCTTACAGCACCAGGTATTCCCAGGTAGTCTCCCATCCAAGTACTAACCAAGCCCAGCCCTGCTTAGCTTCCGAGATCAGACGAGGTCGGGCGTGCTCAGGGTGGTATGGCCGTAAGCTGCTGGCTCCAGCACAATGTCTCAATTTATGGATTCAAGTGATTAGGTGGCAAGTACCTGAAGTTACGAAGACAATCCTATAACCATACCTGCATGTTTGCATAATACCCTAACCCAAAGGCTCAGTTTGGCATTTATCCAACAGCACAGGCCCTGGATTGTTGAAGATGGCCTCAGGAACCAGCACAGGGCCTGGTGTGTTGTACATGGCCACAGCAAGCAGCACAGGGCCTGGTTTGGTGAAGATGGCCTCGGCCAGAAGCGCAGGGCCTGGTGTGATGTGAGTGGCCTGAGCAAGGGCAACAGGCCTTGGTGTGGTGTAAGTGGCCTCAGCCAGCAGCCACAGGCCCTGGTGTGGTGTAAGTCGTCTCAGCCAGAAGCCACAGGCACTGGTGTGGTGTAAGTGGCCTCAGCCAGCAGCAAAAGGGCCCTGGTGTGGTGTAAGTGGCCTCAGCCAGCAGCCACAGGCCCTGGTGTGGTGTAGGTGGCCTCAGCCAGCAGCCACAGGCCCTGGTGTGGTGTAAGTGGCCTCAGCCAGCAGCCACAGGCCCTGGTGTGGTGTAAGTGGCCTCAGCCAGTGCCACAGGCCCTGGTGTGGTGTAAGTGGCCTGAGCAAGAGCCACAGACCCTGGTGTGGTGTAATTGGCCTCAGCCAGCAGCCACAGGCCCTGGTGTGGTGTAAGTCGCCTCAGCTAGAAGACACAGGCACTGGTGTGGTGTAAGTGGCCTCAGCCAGCAGCAAAAGGGCCCTGGTGTGGTGTAAGTCACCTCAGCCAGCAGCCACAGGCCCTGGTGTGGTGTAGGTGGCCTCAGCCAGCAGCCACAGGCCCTGGTGTGGTGTAAGTGGCCACAGCAAGCAGCACAGGGCCTGGTTTGGTGAAGATGGCCTCGGCCAGAAGCGCAGGGCCTGGTGTGATGTGAGTGGCCTGAGCAAGAGCCACAGGCCTTGGTGTGGTGTAAGTGGCCTCAGCCAGCAGCCACAGGCCCTGGTGTGGTGTAAGTCGCCTCAGCCAGAAGCCACAGGCACTGGTGTGGTGTAAGTGGCCTCAGCCAGCAGCAAAAGGGCCCTGGTGTGGTGTAAGTGGCCTGAGCAAGAGCCACAGGCCCTGGTGTGGTGTAAGTGGCCTGAGCAAGAGCCACAGACCCTGGTGTGGTGTAATTGGCCTCAATAGCAACTAATGCCCTGGTGTGGTGTAGGTGGCCTCAGCCAGCAGCCACAGGCCCTGGTGTGGTGTAAGTGGCCTCAGCCAGCAGCCACAGGCCCTGGTGTGGTGTAAGTGGCCTCAGCCAGAGCCACAGGCCCTGATGTGGTGTAAGTGGCCCCAGCCGGTCACTCAGGCCCTTGTGTGGTGTAGGTTGCATCAGCTAGCAGCACAAGACATTGGAAAAGAGCCAAAAGCAGTGTCGTTAATGTGCCCTCATTAATGGGCAGCTGCTTTTGGTCTTTTAATACACCCCTTCTCTGGATCAAAAGCGGTTCAATGACATGAAAATGAAAGGCTTACAGCACCAGGTATTCCCAGGCAGTCTCCCATCCAAGTACTAACCAAGCCCAGCCCTGCTTAGCTTCCGAGATCAGACGAGGTCGGGCGTGCTCAGGGTGGTATGGCCGTAAGCTGCTGGCTCCAGCACAATGTCTCAATTTATGGATTCAAGTGATTAGGTGGCAAGTACCTGAAGTTACGAAGACAATCCTATAACCATACCTGCATGTTTGCATAATACCCTAACCCAAAGGCTCAGTTTGGCATTTATCCAACAGCACAGGCCCTGGATTGTTGAAGATGGCCTCAGGAACCAGCACAGGACCTGGTTTGGTGAAGATGGCCTCGGCCAGAAGCGCAGGGCCTGGTGTGAAGTGAGTGGCCTGAGCAAGAGCAACAGGCCTTGGTGTGGTGTAAGTGGCCTCAGCCAGCAGCCACAGGCCCTGGTGTGGTGTAAGTCGCCTCAGCCAGCAGCCACAGGCACTGGTGTGGTGTAAGTGGCCTCAGCCAGCAGCAAAAGGGCCCTGGTGTGGTGTAAGTGGCCTCAGCCAGCAGCCACAGGCCCTGGTGTGGTGTAGGTGGCCTCAGCCAGCAGCCACAGGCCCTGGTGTGGTGTAAGTGGCCTCAGCCAGCAGCCACAGGCCCTGGTGTGGTGTAAGTGGCCTCAGCCAGCAGCCACAGGCCCTGGTGTGGTGTAAGTGGCCTCAACCAGTGCCACAGGCCCTGGTGTGGTGTAAGTGGCCTGAGCAAGAGCCACAGACCCTGGTGTGGTGTAATTGGCCTCAGCCAGCAGCCACAGGCCCTGGTGTGGTGTAAGTGGCCTCAGCCAGAAGCCACAGGCACTGGTGTGGTGTAAGTGGCCTCAGCCAGCAGCAAAAGGGCCCTGGTGTGGTGTAAGTCGCCTCAGCCAGCAGCCACAGGCCCTGGTGTGGTGTAGGTGGCCTCAGCCAGCAGCCACAGGCCCTGGTGTGGTGTAAGTGGCCTCAGCCAGTGCCACAGGCCCTGGTGTGGTGTAAGTGGCCTGAGCAAGAGCCACAGGCCCTGGTGTGGTGTAAGTGGCCTCAGCCAGTGCCACAGGCCCTGGTGTGGTGTAATTGGCCTCAGCCAGCAGCCACAGGCCCTGGTGTGGTGTAGGTGGCCTCAGCCAGCAGCCACAGGCCCTGGTGTGGTGTAAGTGGCCTCAGCCAGCAGCCACAGGCCCTGGTGTGGTGTAAGTGGCCTCAGCCAGAGCCACAGGCCCTGATGTGGTGTAAGTGGCCCCAGCCGGTCACTCAGGCCCTTGTGTGGTGTAGGTTGCATCAGCTAGCAGCACAAGACATTGGAAAAGAGCCAAAAGCAGTGTCGTTAATGTGCCCTCATTAATGGGCAGCTGCTTTTGGTCTTTTAATACACCCCTTCTCTGGATCAAAAGCGGTTCAATGACATGAAAATGAAAGGCTTACAGCACCAGGTATTCCCAGGCAGTCTCCCATCCAAGTACTAACCAAGCCCAGCCCTGCTTAGCTTCCGAGATCAGACGAGGTCGGGCGTGCTCAGGGTGGTATGGCCGTAAGCTGCTGGCTCCAGCACAATGTCTCAATTTATGGATTCAAGTGATTAGGTGGCAAGTACCTGAAGTTACGAAGACAATCCTATAACCATACCTGCATGTTTGCATAATACCCTAACCCAAAGGCTCAGTTTGGCATTTATCCAACAGCACAGGCCCTGGATTGTTGAAGATGGCCTCAGGGACCAGCACAGGGCCTGGTGTGTTGTACATGGCCACAGCAAGCAGCACAGGGCCTGGTTTGGTGAAGATGGCCTCGGCCAGAAGCGCAGGGCCTGGTGTGATGTGAGTGGCCTGAGCAAGAGCAACAGGCCTTGGTGTGGTGTAAGTGGCCTCAGCCAGCAGCCACAGGCCCTGGTGTGGTGTAAGTGGCCTCAGCCAGAAGCCACAGGCACTGGTGTGGTGTAAGTGGCCTCAGCCAGCAGCAAAAGGGCCCTGGTGTGGTGTAAGTGGCCTCAGCCAGCAGCCACAGGCCCTGGTGTGGTGTAAGTGGCCTCAGCCAGTGCCACAGGCCCTGGTGTGGTGTAAGTGGCCTGAGCAAGAGCCACAGGCCCTGGTGTGGTGTAAGTGGCCTGAGCAAGAGCCACAGACCCTGGTGTGGTGTAAGTGGCCTGAGCAAGTGCCACAGGCCCTGGTGTGGTGTAAGTGGCCTGAGCAAGAGCCACAGACCCTGGTGTGGTGTAATTGGCCTCAATAGCAACTAATGCCCTGGTGTGGTGTAGGTGGCCTCAGCCAGCAGCCACAGGCCCTGGTGTGGTGTAGGTGGCCTCAGCCAGCAGCCACAGGCCCTGGTGTGGTGTAAGTGGCCTCAGCCAGCAGCCACAGGCCCTGGTGTGGTGTAAGTGGCCTCAGCCAGTGCCACAGGCCCTGGTGTGGTGTAAGTGGCCTGAGCAAGTGCCACAGGCCCTGGTGTGGTGTAAGTGGCCTGAGCAAGAGCCACAGACCCTGGTGTGGTGTAATTGGCCTCAATAGCAACTAATGCCCTGGTGTGGTGTAGGTGGCCTCAGCCAGCAGCCACAGGCCCTGGTGTGGTGTAGGTGGCCTCAGCCAGCAGCCACACGCCCTGGTGTGGTGTAAGTGGCCTCAGCCAGCAGCCACAGGCCCTGGTGTGGTGTAAGTCGCCTCAGCCAGAAGCCACAGGCACTGGTGTGGTATAAGTGGCCTCAGCCAGCAGCAAAAGGGCCCTGGTGTGGTGTAAGTCGCCTCAGCCAGCAGCCACAGGCCCTGGTGTGGTGTAGGTGGCCTCAGCCAGCAGCCACAGGCCCTGGTGTGGTGTAAGTGGCCTCAGCCAGTGCCACAGGCCCTGGTGTGGTGTAAGTGGCCTGAGCAAGAGCCACAGACCCTGGTGTGGTGTAATTGGCCTCAGCCAGCAGCCACAGGCCCTGGTGTGGTGTAAGTCGCCTCAGCTAGAAGACACAGGCACTGGTGTGGTGTAAGTGGCCTCAGCCAACAGCAAAAGCGCCCTGGTGTGGTGTAAGTCGCCTCAGCCAGCAGCCACAGGCCCTGGTGTGGTGTAGGTGGCCTCAGCCAGCAGCCACACGCCCTGGTGTGGTGTAAGTGGCCTCAGCCAGCAGCCACAGGCCCTGGTGTGGTGTAAGTGGCCTCAGCCAGCAGCCACAGGCCCTGGTGTGGTGTAAGTCGCCTCAGCCAGAAGCCACAGGCACTGGTGTGGTATAAGTGGCCTCAGCCAGCAGCAAAAGGGCCCTGGTGTGGTGTAAGTCGCCTCAGCCAGCAGCCACAGGCCCTGGTGTGGTGTAGGTGGCCTCAGCCAGCAGCCACAGGCCCTGGTGTGGTGTAAGTGGCCTCAGCCAGTGCCACAGGCCCTGGGGTGGTGTAAGTGGCCTGAGCAAGAGCCACAGGCCCTGGTGTGGTGTAAGTGGCCTCAGCCAGTGCCACAGGCCCTGGTGTGGTGTAATTGGCCTCAGCCAGCAGCCACAGGCCCTGGTGTGGTGTAGGTGGCCTCAGCCAGCAGCCACAGGCCCTGGTGTGGTGTAAGTGGCCTCAGCCAGCAGCCACAGGCCCTGGTGTGGTGTAAGTGGCCTCAGCCAGAGCCACAGGCCCTGATGTGGTGTAAGTGGCCCCAGCCGGTCACTCAGGCCCTTGTGTGGTGTAGGTTGCATCAGCTAGCAGCACAAGACATTGGAAAAGAGCCAAAAGCAGTGTCGTTAATGTGCCCTCATTAATGGGCAGCTGCTTTTGGTCTTTTAATACACCCCTTCTCTGGATCAAAAGCGGTTCAATGACATGAAAATGAAAGGCTTACAGCACCAGGTATTCCCAGGTAGTCTCCCATCCAAGTACTAACCAAGCCCAGCCCTGCTTAGCTTCCGAGATCAGACGAGGTCGGGCGTGCTCAGGGTGGTATGGCCGTAAGCTGCTGGCTCCAGCACAATGTCTCAATTTATGGATTCAAGTGATTAGGTGGCAAATACCTGAAGTTACGAAGACAATCCTATAACCATACCTGCATGTTTGCATAATACCCTAACCCAAAGGCTCAGTTTGGCATTTATCCAACAGCACAGGCCCTGGATTGTTGAAGATGGCCTCAGGAACCAGCACAGGGCCTGGTGTGTTGTACATGGCCACAGCAAGCAGCACAGGGCCTGGTTTGGTGAAGATGGCCTCGGCCAGAAGCGCAGGGCCTGGTGTGATGTGAGTGGCCTGAGCAAGGGCAACAGGCCTTGGTGTGGTGTAAGTGGCCTCAGCCAGCAGCCACAGGCCCTGGTGTGGTGTAAGTCGCCTCAGCCAGAAGCCACAGGCACTGGTGTGGTGTAAGTGGCCTCAGCCAGCAGCAAAAGGGCCCTGGTGTGGTGTAAGTGGCCTCAGCCAGCAGCCACAGGCCCTGGTGTGGTGTAAGTGGCCTCAGCCAGCAGCCACAGGCCCTGGTGTGGTGTAGGTGGCCTCAGCCAGCAGCCACAGGCCCTGGTGTGGTGTAAGTGGCCTCAGCCAGCAGCCACAGGCCCTGGTGTGGTGTAAGTGGCCTCAGCCAGTGCCACAGGCCCTGGTGTGGTGTAAGTGGCCTGAGCAAGAGCCACAGACCCTGGTGTGGTGTAATTGGCCTCAGCCAGCAGCCACAGGCCCTGGTGTGGTGTAAGTCGCCTCAGCCAGAAGCCACAGGCACTGGTGTGGTGTAAGTGGCCTCAGCCAGCAGCAAAAGGGCCCTGGTGTGGTTTAAGTCGCCTCAGCCAGCAGCCACAGGCCCTGGTGTGGTGTAGGTGGCCTCAGCCAGCAGCCACAGGCCCTGGTGTGGTGTAAGTGGCCACAGCAAGCAGCACAGGGCCTGGTTTGGTGAAGATGGCCTCGGCCAGAAGCGCAGGGCCTGGTGTGATGTGAGTGGCCTGAGCAAGAGCCACAGGCCTTGGTGTGGTGTAAGTGGCCTCAGCCAGCAGCCACAGGCCCTGGTGTGGTGTAAGTGGCCACAGCAAGCAGCACAGGGCCTGGTTTGGTGAAGATGGCCTCGGCCAGAAGCGCAGGGCCTGGTGTGATGTGAGTGGCCTGAGCAAGAGCCACAGGCCTTGGTGTGGTGTAAGTGGCCTCAGCCAGCAGCCACAGGCCCTGGTGTGGTGTAAGTCGCCTCAGCCAGAAGCCACAGGCACTGGTGTGGTGTAAGTGGCCTCAGCCAGCAGCAAAAGGGCCCTGGTGTGGTGTAAGTGGCCTCAGCCAGCAGCCACAGGCCCTGGTGTGGTGTAGGTGGCCTCAGCCAGCAGCCACAGGCCCTGGTGTGGTGTAAGTGGCCTCAGCCAGCAGCCACAGGCCCTGGTGTGGTGTAAGTGGCCTCAGCCAGTGCCACAGGCCCTGGTGTGGTGTAAGTGGCCTGAGCAAGAGCCACAGGCCCTGGTGTGGTGTAAGTGGCCTCAGCCAGTGCCACAGGCCCTGGTGTGGTGTAATTGGCCTCAGCCAGCAGCCACAGGCCCTGGTGTGGTGTAGGTGGCCTCAGCCAGCAGCCACAGGCCCTGGTGTGGTGTAAGTGGCCTCAGCCAGCAGCCACAGGCCCTGGTGTGGTGTAAGTGGCCTCAGCCAGAGCCACAGGCCCTGATGTGGTGTAAGTGGCCCCAGCCGGTCACTCAGGCCCTTGTGTGGTGTAGGTTGCATCAGCTAGCAGCACAAGACATTGGAAAAGAGCCAAAAGCAGTGTCGTTAATGTGCCCTCATTAATGGGCAGCTGCTTTTGGTCTTTTAATACACCCCTTCTCTGGATCAAAAGCGGTTCAATGACATGAAAATGAAAGGCTTACAGCACCAGGTATTCCCAGGTAGTCTCCCATCCAAGTACTAACCAAGCCCAGCCCTGCTTAGCTTCCGAGATCAGACGAGGTCGGGCGTGCTCAGGGTGGTATGGCCGTAAGCTGCTGGCTCCAGCACAATGTCTCAATTTATGGATTCAAGTGATTAGGTGGCAAGTACCTGAAGTTACGAAGACAATCCTATAACCATACCTGCATGTTTGCATAATACCCTAACCCAAAGGCTCAGTTTGGCATTTATCCAACAGCACAGGCCCTGGATTGTTGAAGATGGCCTCAGGAACCAGCACAGGGCCTGGTGTGTTGTACATGGCCACAGCAAGCAGCACAGGGCCTGGTTTGGTGAAGATGGCCTCGGCCAGAAGCGCAGGGCCTGGTGTGATGTGAGTGGCCTGAGCAAGGGCAACAGGCCTTGGTGTGGTGTAAGTGGCCTCAGCCAGCAGCCACAGGCCCTGGTGTGGTGTAAGTGGCCTCAGCCAGAAGCCACAGGCACTGGTGTGGTGTAAGTGGCCTCAGCCAGCAGCAAAAGGGCCCTGGTGTGGTGTAAGTGGCCTCAGCCAGCAGCCACAGGCCCTGGTGTGGTGTAGGTGGCCTCAGCCAGCAGCCACAGGCCCTGGTGTGGTGTAAGTGGCCTCAGCCAGCAGCCACAGGCCCTGGTGTGGTGTAAGTGGCCTCAGCCAGCAGCCACAGGCCCTGGTGTGGTGTAAGTGGCCTCAGCCAGTGCCACAGGCCCTGGTGTGGTGTAAGTGGCCTGAGCAAGAGCCACAGACCCTGGTGTGGTGTAATTGGCCTCAGCCAGCAGCCACAGGCCCTGGTGTGGTGTAAGTCGCCTCAGCTAGAAGACACAGGCACTGGTGTGGTGTAAGTGGCCTCAGCCAGCAGCAAAAGGGCCCTGGTGTGGTGTAAGTCACCTCAGCCAGCAGCCACAGGCCCTGGTGTGGTGTAGGTGGCCTCAGCCAGCAGCCACAGGCCCTGGTGTGGTGTAAGTGGCCACAGCAAGCAGCACAGGGCCTGGTTTGGTGAAGATGGCCTCGGCCAGAAGCGCAGGGCCTGGTGTGATGTGAGTGGCCTGAGCAAGAGCCACAGGCCTTGGTGTGGTGTAAGTGGCCTCAGCCAGCAGCCACAGGCCCTGGTGTGGTGTAAGTCGCCTCAGCCAGAAGCCACAGGCACTGGTGTGGTGTAAGTGGCCTCAGCCAGCAGCAAAAGGGCCCTGGTGTGGTGTAAGTGGCCTCAGCCAGCAGCCACAGGCCCTGGTGTGGTGTAGGTGGCCTCAGCCAGCAGCCACAGGCCCTGGTGTGGTGTAAGTGGCCTCAGCCAGCAGCCACAGGCCCTGGTGTGGTGTAGGTGGCCTCAGCCAGCAGCCACAGGCCCTGGTGTGGTGTAAGTGGCCTCAGCCAGTGCCACAGGCCCTGGTGTGGTGTAAGTGGCCTGAGCAAGAGCCACAGGCCCTGGTGTGGTGTAAGTGGCCTGAGCAAGAGCCACAGACCCTGGTGTGGTGTAATTGGCCTCAATAGCAACTAATGCCCTGGTGTGGTGTAGGTGGCCTCAGCCAGCAGCCACAGGCCCTGGTGTGGTGTAAGTGGCCTCAGCCAGCAACCACAGGCCCTGGTGTGGTGTAAGTGGCCTCAGCCAGTGCCACAGGCCCTGGTGTGGTGTAAGTGGCCTGAGCAAGAGCCACAGGCCCTGGTGTGGTGTAAGTGGCCTGAGCAAGAGCCACAGACCCTGGTGTGGTGTAATTGGCCTCAATAGCAACTAATGCCCTGGTGTGGTGTAGGTGGCCTCAGCCAGCAGCCACAGGCCCTGGTGTGGTGTAAGTGGCCTCAGCCAGCAGCCACAGGCCCTGGTGTGGTGTAAGTGGCCTCAGCCAGAGCCACAGGCCCTGATGTGGTGTAAGTGGCCCCAGCCGGTCACTCAGGCCCTTGTGTGGTGTAGGTTGCATCAGCTAGCAGCACAAGACATTGGAAAAGAGCCAAAAGCAGTGTCGTTAATGTGCCCTCATTAATGGGCAGCTGCTTTTGGTCTTTTAATACACCCCTTCTCTGGATCAAAAGCGGTTCAATGACATGAAAATGAAAGGCTTACAGCACCAGGTATTCCCAGGCAGTCTCCCATCCAAGTACTAACCAAGCCCAGCCCTGCTTAGCTTCCGAGATCAGACGAGGTCGGGCGTGCTCAGGGTGGTATGGCCGTAAGCTGCTGGCTCCAGCACAATGTCTCAATTTATGGATTCAAGTGATTAGGTGGCAAGTACCTGAAGTTACGAAGACAATCCTATAACCATACCTGCATGTTTGCATAATACCCTAACCCAAAGGCTCAGTTTGGCATTTATCCAACAGCACAGGCCCTGGATTGTTGAAGATGGCCTCAGGAACCAGCACAGGACCTGGTTTGGTGAAGATGGCCTCGGCCAGAAGCGCAGGGCCTGGTGTGAAGTGAGTGGCCTGAGCAAGAGCAACAGGCCTTGGTGTGGTGTAAGTGGCCTCAGCCAGCAGCCACAGGCCCTGGTGTGGTGTAAGTCGCCTCAGCCAGCAGCCACAGGCACTGGTGTGGTGTAAGTGGCCTCAGCCAGCAGCAAAAGGGCCCTGGTGTGGTGTAAGTGGCCTCAGCCAGCAGCCACAGGCCCTGGTGTGGTGTAGGTGGCCTCAGCCAGCAGCCACAGACCCTGGTGTGGTGTAATTGGCCTCAATAGCAACTAATGCCCTGGTGTGGTGTAGGTGGCCTCAGCCAGCAGCCACAGGCCCTGGTGTGGTGTAAGTGGCCTCAGCCAGCAGCCACAGGCCCTGGTGTGGTGTAAGTGGCCTCAGCCAGCAGCCACAGGCCCTGGTGTGGTGTAAGTCGCCTCAGCCAGAAGCCACAGGCACTGGTGTGGTGTAAGTGGCCTCAGCCAGCAGCAAAAGGGCCCTGGTGTGGTGTAAGTGGCCTCAGCCAGCAGCCACAGGCCCTGGTGTGGTGTAGGTGGCCTCAGCCAGCAGCCACAGGCCCTGGTGTGGTGTAAGTGGCCTCAGCCAGCAGCCACAGGCCCTGGTGTGGTGTAAGTGGCCTCAGCCAGTGCCACAGGCCCTGGTGTGGTGTAAGTGGCCTGAGCAAGAGCCACAGACCCTGGTGTGGTGTAATTGGCCTCAGCCAGCAGCCACAGGCCCTGGTGTGGTGTAAGTCGCCTCAGCTAGAAGACACAGGCACTGGTGTGGTGTAAGTGGCCTCAGCCAGCAGCAAAAGGGCCCTGGTGTGGTGTAAGTCGCCTCAGCCAGCAGCCACAGGCCCTGGTGTGGTGTAGGTGGCCTCAGCCAGCAGCCACAGGCCCTGGTGTGGTGTAAGTGGCCTCAGCCAGTGCCACAGGCCCTGGTGTGGTGTAAGTGGCCTGAGCAAGAGCCACAGGCCCTGGTGTGGTGTAAGTGGCCTCAGCCAGTGCCACAGGCCCTGGTGTGGTGTAATTGGCCTCAGCCAGCAGCCACAGGCCCTGGTGTGGTGTAAGTGGCCTCAGCCAGAGCCACAGGCCCTGATGTGGTGTAAGTGGCCTCAATAGCAACTAATGCCCTGGTGTGGTGTAGGTGGCCTCAGCCAGCAGCCACAGGCCCTGGTGTGGTGTAAGTGGCCTCAGCCAGCAGCCACAGGCCCTGGTGTGGTGTAAGTGGCCTCAGCCAGAGCCACAGGCCCTGATGTGGTGTAAGTGGCCCCAGCCGGTCACTCAGGCCCTTGTGTGGTGTAGGTTGCATCAGCTAGCAGCACAAGACATTGGAAAAGAGCCAAAAGCAGTGTCGTTAATGTGCCCTCATTAATGGGCAGCTGCTTTTGGTCTTTTAATACACCCCTTCTCTGGATCAAAAGCGGTTCAATGACATGAAAATGAAAGGCTTACAGCACCAGGTATTCCCAGGTAGTCTCCCATCCAAGTACTAACCAAGCCCAGCCCTGCTTAGCTTCCGAGATCAGACGAAGTCGGGCGTGCTCAGGGTGGTATGGCCGTAAGCTGCTGGCTCCAGCACAATGTCTCAATTTATGGATTCAAGTGATTAGGTGGCAAGTACCTGAAGTTACGAAGACAATCCTATAACCATACCTGCATGTTTGCATAATACCCTAACCCAAAGGCTCAGTTTGGCATTTATCCAACAGCACAGGCCCTGGATTGTTGAAGATGGCCTCAGGAACCAGCACAGGGCCTGGTGTGTTGTACATGGCCACAGCAAGCAGCACAGGGCCTGGTTTGGTGAAGATGGCCTCGGCCAGAAGCGCAGGGCCTGGTGTGATGTGAGTGGCCTGAGCAAGAGCCACAGGCCTTGGTGTGGTGTAAGTGGCCTCAGCCAGCAGCCACAGGCCCTGGTGTGGTGTAAGTCGCCTCAGCCAGAAGCCACAGGCACTGGTGTGGTGTAAGTGGCCTCAGCCAGCAGCAAAAGGGCCCTGGTGTGGTGTAAGTGGCCTCAGCCAGCAGCCACAGGCCCTGGTGTGGTGTAGGTGGCCTCAGCCAGCAGCCACAGGCCCTGGTGTGGTGTAAGTGGCCTCAGCCAGCAGCCACAGGCCCTGGTGTGGTGTAAGTGGCCTCAGCCAGTGCCACAGGCCCTGGTGTGGTGTAAGTGGCCTGAGCAAGTGCCACAGGCCCTGGTGTGGTGTAAGTGGCCTGAGCAAGAGCCACAGACCCTGGTGTGGTGTAATTGGCCTCAATAGCAACTAATGCCCTGGTGTGGTGTAGGTGGCCTCAGCCAGCAGCCACAGGCCCTGGTGTGGTGTAAGTGGCCTCAGCCAGCAGCCACAGGCCCTGGTGTGGTGTAAGTGGCCTCAGCCAGAGCCACAGGCCCTGATGTGGTGTAAGTGGCCCCAGCCGGTCACTCAGGCCCTTGTGTGGTGTAGGTTGCATCAGCTAGCAGCACAAGACATTGGAAAAGAGCCAAAAGCAGTGTCGTTAATGTGCCCTCATTAATGGGCAGCTGCTTTTGGTCTTTTAATACACCCCTTCTCTGGATCAAAAGCGGTTCAATGACATGAAAATGAAAGGCTTACAGCACCAGGTATTCCCAGGCAGTCTCCCATCCAAGTACTAACCAAGCCCAGCCCTGCTTAGCTTCCGAGATCAGACGAAGTCGGGCGTGCTCAGGGTGGTATGGCCGTAAGCTGCTGGCTCCAGCACAATGTCTCAATTTATGGATTCAAGTGATTAGGTGGCAAGTACCTGAAGTTACGAAGACAATCCTATAACCATACCTGCATGTTTGCATAATACCCTAACCCAAAGGCTCAGTTTGGCATTTATCCAACAGCACAGGCCCTGGATTGTTGAAGATGGCCTCAGGAACCAGCACAGGGCCTGGTGTGTTGTACATGGCCACAGCAAGCAGCACAGGGCCTGGTTTGGTGAAGATGGCCTCGGCCAGAAGCGCAGGGCCTGGTGTGATGTGAGTGGCCTGAGCAAGAGCCACAGGCCTTGGTGTGGTGTAAGTGGCCTCAGCCAGCAGCCACAGGCCCTGGTGTGGTGTAAGTGGCCTCAGCCAGAAGCCACAGGCACTGGTGTGGTGTAAGTGGCCTCAGCCAGCAGCAAAAGGGCCCTGGTGTGGTGTAAGTGGCCTCAGCCAGCAGCCACAGGCCCTGGTGTGGTGTAGGTGGCCTCAGCCAGCAGCCACAGGCCCTGGTGTGGTGTAAGTGGCCTCAGCCAGCAGCCACAGGCCCTGGTGTGGTGTAAGTGGCCTCAGCCAGTGCCACAGGCCCTGGTGTGGTGTAAGTGGCCTGAGCAAGTGCCACAGGCCCTGGTGTGGTGTAAGTGGCCTGAGCAAGAGCCACAGACCCTGGTGTGGTGTAATTGGCCTCAATAGCAACTAATGCCCTGGTGTGGTGTAGGTGGCCTCAGCCAGCAGCCACAGGCCCTGGTGTGGTGTAAGTGGCCTCAGCCAGCAGCCACAGGCCCTGGTGTGGTGTAAGTGGCCTCAGCCAGAGCCACAGGCCCTGATGTGGTGTAAGTGGCCCCAGCCGGTCACTCAGGCCCTTGTGTGGTGTAGGTTGCATCAGCTAGCAGCACAAGACATTGGAAAAGAGCCAAAAGCAGTGTCGTTAATGTGCCCTCATTAATGGGCAGCTGCTTTTGGTCTTTTAATACACCCCTTCTCTGGATCAAAAGCGGTTCAATGACATGAAAAGGAAAGGCTTACAGCACCAGGTATTCCCAGGCAGTCTCCCATCCAAGTACTAACCAAGCCCAGCCCTGCTTAGCTTCCGAGATCAGACGAGGTCGGGCGTGCTCAGGGTGGTATGGCCGTAAGCTGCTGGCTCCAGCACAATGTCTCAATTTATGGATTCAAGTGATTAGGTGGCAAGTACCTGAAGTTACGAAGACAATCCTATAACCATACCTGCATGTTTGCATAATACCCTAACCCAAAGGCTCAGTTTGGCATTTATCCAACAGCACAGGCCCTGGATTGTTGAAGATGGCCTCAGGAACCAGCACAGGGCCTGGTGTGTTGTACATGGCCACAGCAAGCAGCACAGGGCCTGGTTTGGTGAAGATGGCCTCGGCCAGAAGCGCAGGGCCTGGTGTGATGTGAGTGGCCTGAGCAAGAGCAACAGGCCTTGGTGTGGTGTAAGTGGCCTCAGCCAGCAGCCACAGGCCCTGGTGTGGTGTAAGTCGCCTCAGCCAGAAGCCACAGGCACTGGTGTGGTGTAAGTGGCCTCAGCCAGCAGCAAAAGGGCCCTGGTGTGGTGTAAGTGGCCTCAGCCAGCAGCCACAGGCCCTGGTGTGGTGTAGGTGGCCTCAGCCAGCAGCCACAGGCCCTGGTGTGGTGTAAGTGGCCTCAGCCAGTGCCACAGGCCCTGGTGTGGTGTAAGTGGCCTGAGCAAGAGCCACAGGCCCTGGTGTGGTGTAAGTGGCCTGAGCAAGAGCCACAGACCCTGGTGTGGTGTAATTGGCCTCAATAGCAACTAATGCCCTGGTGTGGTGTAGGTGGCCTCAGCCAGCAGCCACAGGCCCTGGTGTGGTGTAAGTGGCCTCAGCCAGCAACCACAGGCCCTGGTGTGGTGTAAGTGGCCTCAGCCAGTGCCACAGGCCCTGGTGTGGTGTAAGTGGCCTGAGCAAGAGCCACAGGCCCTGGTGTGGTGTAAGTGGCCTCAGCCAGTGCCACAGGCCCTGGTGTGGTGTAATTGGCCTCAGCCAGCAACTAATGCCCTGGTGTGGTGTAGGTGGCCTCAGCCAGCAGCCACAGGCCCTGGTGTGGTGTAAGTGGCCTCAGCCAGCAGCCACAGGCCCTGGTGTGGTGTAAGTGGCCTCAGCCAGAGCCACAGGCCCTGGTGTGGTGTAAGTGGCCTCAGCCAGAGCCACAGGCCCTGATGTGGTGTAAGTGGCCCCAGCCGGTCACTCAGGCCCTTGTGTGGTGTAGGTTGCATCAGCTAGCAGCACAAGACATTGGAAAAGAGCCAAAAGCAGTGTCGTTAATGTGCCCTCATTAATGGGCAGCTGCTTTTGGTCTTTTAATACACCCCTTCTCTGGATCAAAAGCGGTTCAATGACATGAAAATGAAAGGCTTACAGCACCAGGTATTCCCAGGCAGTCTCCCATCCAAGTACTAACCAAGCCCAGCCCTGCTTAGCTTCCGAGATCAGACGAGGTCGGGCGTGCTCAGGGTGGTATGGCCGTGCTCAGGGTGGTATGGCCGTAAGCTGCTGGCTCCAGCACAATGTCTCATTTTATGGATTCAAGTGATTAGGTGGCAAGTACCTGAAGTTACGAAGACAATCCTATAACAATACCTGCATGTGTGCATAATACCCTAACCCAAAGGCTCAGTTTGGCATTTATCCAACAGCACAGGCCCTGGATTGTTGAAGATGGCCTCAGGAACCAGCACAGGACCTGGTTTGGTGAAGATGGCCTCGGCCAGAAGCGCAGGGCCTGGTGTGAAGTGAGTGGCCTGAGCAAGAGCAACAGGCCTTGGTGTGGTGTAAGTGGCCTCAGCCAGCAGCCACAGGCCCTGGTGTGGTGTAAGTCGCCTCAGCCAGCAGCCACAGGCACTGGTGTGGTGTAAGTGGCCTCAGCCAGCAGCAAAAGGGCCCTGGTGTGGTGTAAGTGGCCTCAGCCAGCAGCCACAGGCCCTGGTGTGGTGTAGGTGGCCTCAGCCAGCAGCCACAGGCCCTGGTGTGGTGTAAGTGGCCTCAGCCAGCAGCCACAGGCCCTGGTGTGGTGTAAGTGGCCTCAGCCAGCAGCCACAGGCCCTGGTGTGGTGTAAGTGGCCTCAACCAGTGCCACAGGCCCTGGTGTGGTGTAAGTGGCCTGAGCAAGAGCCACAGACCCTGGTGTGGTGTAATTGGCCTCAGCCAGCAGCCACAGGCCCTGGTGTGGTGTAAGTGGCCTCAGCCAGAAGCCACAGGCACTGGTGTGGTGTAAGTGGCCTCAGCCAGCAGCAAAAGGGCCCTGGTGTGGTGTAAGTCGCCTCAGCCAGCAGCCACAGGCCCTGGTGTGGTGTAGGTGGCCTCAGCCAGCAGCCACAGGCCCTGGTGTGGTGTAAGTGGCCTCAGCCAGCAGCCACAGGCCCTGGTGTGGTGTAGGTGGCCTCAGCCAGCAGCCACAGGCCCTGGTGTGGTGTAAGTGGCCTCAGCCAGTGCCACAGGCCCTGGTGTGGTGTAAGTGGCCTGAGCAAGAGCCACAGGCCCTGGTGTGGTGTAAGTGGCCTGAGCAAGAGCCACAGACCCTGGTGTGGTGTAATTGGCCTCAATAGCAACTAATGCCCTGGTGTGGTGTAGGTGGCCTCAGCCAGCAGCCACAGGCCCTGGTGTGGTGTAAGTGGCCTCAGCCAGCAACCACAGGCCCTGGTGTGGTGTAAGTGGCCTCAGCCAGTGCCACAGGCCCTGGTGTGGTGTAAGTGGCCTGAGCAAGAGCCACAGGCCCTGGTGTGGTGTAAGTGGCCTGAGCAAGAGCCACAGACCCTGGTGTGGTGTAATTGGCCTCAATAGCAACTAATGCCCTGGTGTGGTGTAGGTGGCCTCAGCCAGCAGCCACAGGCCCTGGTGTGGTGTAAGTGGCCTCAGCCAGCAGCCACAGGCCCTGGTGTGGTGTAAGTGGCCTCAGCCAGAGCCACAGGCCCTGATGTGGTGTAAGTGGCCCCAGCCGGTCACTCAGGCCCTTGTGTGGTGTAGGTTGCATCAGCTAGCAGCACAAGACATTGGAAAAGAGCCAAAAGCAGTGTCGTTAATGTGCCCTCATTAATGGGCAGCTGCTTTTGGTCTTTTAATACACCCCTTCTCTGGATCAAAAGCGGTTCAATGACATGAAAATGAAAGGCTTACAGCACCAGGTATTCCCAGGCAGTCTCCCATCCAAGTACTAACCAAGCCCAGCCCTGCTTAGCTTCCGAGATCAGACGAGGTCGGGCGTGCTCAGGGTGGTATGGCCGTAAGCTGCTGGCTCCAGCACAATGTCTCAATTTATGGATTCAAGTGATTAGGTGGCAAGTACCTGAAGTTACGAAGACAATCCTATAACCATACCTGCATGTTTGCATAATACCCTAACCCAAAGGCTCAGTTTGGCATTTATCCAACAGCACAGGCCCTGGATTGTTGAAGATGGCCTCAGGAACCAGCACAGGACCTGGTTTGGTGAAGATGGCCTCGGCCAGAAGCGCAGGGCCTGGTGTGAAGTGAGTGGCCTGAGCAAGAGCAACAGGCCTTGGTGTGGTGTAAGTGGCCTCAGCCAGCAGCCACAGGCCCTGGTGTGGTGTAAGTCGCCTCAGCCAGCAGCCACAGGCACTGGTGTGGTGTAAGTGGCCTCAGCCAGCAGCAAAAGGGCCCTGGTGTGGTGTAAGTGGCCTCAGCCAGCAGCCACAGGCCCTGGTGTGGTGTAGGTGGCCTCAGCCAGCAGCCACAGACCCTGGTGTGGTGTAATTGGCCTCAATAGCAACTAATGCCCTGGTGTGGTGTAGGTGGCCTCAGCCAGCAGCCACAGGCCCTGGTGTGGTGTAAGTGGCCTCAGCCAGCAGCCACAGGCCCTGGTGTGGTGTAAGTGGCCTCAGCCAGCAGCCACAGGCCCTGGTGTGGTGTAAGTCGCCTCAGCCAGAAGCCACAGGCACTGGTGTGGTGTAAGTGGCCTCAGCCAGCAGCAAAAGGGCCCTGGTGTGGTGTAAGTGGCCTCAGCCAGCAGCCACAGGCCCTGGTGTGGTGTAGGTGGCCTCAGCCAGCAGCCACAGGCCCTGGTGTGGTGTAAGTGGCCTCAGCCAGCAGCCACAGGCCCTGGTGTGGTGTAAGTGGCCTCAGCCAGTGCCACAGGCCCTGGTGTGGTGTAAGTGGCCTGAGCAAGAGCCACAGACCCTGGTGTGGTGTAATTGGCCTCAGCCAGCAGCCACAGGCCCTGGTGTGGTGTAAGTCGCCTCAGCTAGAAGACACAGGCACTGGTGTGGTGTAAGTGGCCTCAGCCAGCAGCAAAAGGGCCCTGGTGTGGTGTAAGTCGCCTCAGCCAGCAGCCACAGGCCCTGGTGTGGTGTAGGTGGCCTCAGCCAGCAGCCACAGGCCCTGGTGTGGTGTAAGTGGCCTCAGCCAGTGCCACAGGCCCTGGTGTGGTGTAAGTGGCCTGAGCAAGAGCCACAGGCCCTGGTGTGGTGTAAGTGGCCTCAGCCAGTGCCACAGGCCCTGGTGTGGTGTAATTGGCCTCAGCCAGCAGCCACAGGCCCTGGTGTGGTGTAAGTGGCCTCAGCCAGAGCCACAGGCCCTGATGTGGTGTAAGTGGCCTCAATAGCAACTAATGCCCTGGTGTGGTGTAGGTGGCCTCAGCCAGCAGCCACAGGCCCTGGTGTGGTGTAAGTGGCCTCAGCCAGCAGCCACAGGCCCTGGTGTGGTGTAAGTGGCCTCAGCCAGAGCCACAGGCCCTGATGTGGTGTAAGTGGCCCCAGCCGGTCACTCAGGCCCTTGTGTGGTGTAGGTTGCATCAGCTAGCAGCACAAGACATTGGAAAAGAGCCAAAAGCAGTGTCGTTAATGTGCCCTCATTAATGGGCAGCTGCTTTTGGTCTTTTAATACACCCCTTCTCTGGATCAAAAGCGGTTCAATGACATGAAAATGAAAGGCTTACAGCACCAGGTATTCCCAGGTAGTCTCCCATCCAAGTACTAACCAAGCCCAGCCCTGCTTAGCTTCCGAGATCAGACGAAGTCGGGCGTGCTCAGGGTGGTATGGCCGTAAGCTGCTGGCTCCAGCACAATGTCTCAATTTATGGATTCAAGTGATTAGGTGGCAAGTACCTGAAGTTACGAAGACAATCCTATAACCATACCTGCATGTTTGCATAATACCCTAACCCAAAGGCTCAGTTTGGCATTTATCCAACAGCACAGGCCCTGGATTGTTGAAGATGGCCTCAGGAACCAGCACAGGGCCTGGTGTGTTGTACATGGCCACAGCAAGCAGCACAGGGCCTGGTTTGGTGAAGATGGCCTCGGCCAGAAGCGCAGGGCCTGGTGTGATGTGAGTGGCCTGAGCAAGAGCCACAGGCCTTGGTGTGGTGTAAGTGGCCTCAGCCAGCAGCCACAGGCCCTGGTGTGGTGTAAGTCGCCTCAGCCAGAAGCCACAGGCACTGGTGTGGTGTAAGTGGCCTCAGCCAGCAGCAAAAGGGCCCTGGTGTGGTGTAAGTGGCCTCAGCCAGCAGCCACAGGCCCTGGTGTGGTGTAGGTGGCCTCAGCCAGCAGCCACAGGCCCTGGTGTGGTGTAAGTGGCCTCAGCCAGCAGCCACAGGCCCTGGTGTGGTGTAAGTGGCCTCAGCCAGTGCCACAGGCCCTGGTGTGGTGTAAGTGGCCTGAGCAAGTGCCACAGGCCCTGGTGTGGTGTAAGTGGCCTGAGCAAGAGCCACAGACCCTGGTGTGGTGTAATTGGCCTCAATAGCAACTAATGCCCTGGTGTGGTGTAGGTGGCCTCAGCCAGCAGCCACAGGCCCTGGTGTGGTGTAAGTGGCCTCAGCCAGCAGCCACAGGCCCTGGTGTGGTGTAAGTGGCCTCAGCCAGAGCCACAGGCCCTGATGTGGTGTAAGTGGCCCCAGCCGGTCACTCAGGCCCTTGTGTGGTGTAGGTTGCATCAGCTAGCAGCACAAGACATTGGAAAAGAGCCAAAAGCAGTGTCGTTAATGTGCCCTCATTAATGGGCAGCTGCTTTTGGTCTTTTAATACACCCCTTCTCTGGATCAAAAGCGGTTCAATGACATGAAAATCAAAGGCTTACAGCACCAGGTATTCCCAGGCAGTCTCCCATCCAAGTACTAACCAAGCCCAGCCCTGCTTAGCTTCCGAGATCAGACGAAGTCGGGCGTGCTCAGGGTGGTATGGCCGTAAGCTGCTGGCTCCAGCACAATGTCTCAATTTATGGATTCAAGTGATTAGGTGGCAAGTACCTGAAGTTACGAAGACAATCCTATAACCATACCTGCATGTTTGCATAATACCCTAACCCAAAGGCTCAGTTTGGCATTTATCCAACAGCACAGGCCCTGGATTGTTGAAGATGGCCTCAGGAACCAGCACAGGGCCTGGTGTGTTGTACATGGCCACAGCAAGCAGCACAGGGCCTGGTTTGGTGAAGATGGCCTCGGCCAGAAGCGCAGGGCCTGGTGTGATGTGAGTGGCCTGAGCAAGAGCCACAGGCCTTGGTGTGGTGTAAGTGGCCTCAGCCAGCAGCCACAGGCCCTGGTGTGGTGTAAGTGGCCTCAGCCAGAAGCCACAGGCACTGGTGTGGTGTAAGTGGCCTCAGCCAGCAGCAAAAGGGCCCTGGTGTGGTGTAAGTGGCCTCAGCCAGCAGCCACAGGCCCTGGTGTGGTGTAGGTGGCCTCAGCCAGCAGCCACAGGCCCTGGTGTGGTGTAAGTGGCCTCAGCCAGCAGCCACAGGCCCTGGTGTGGTGTAAGTGGCCTCAGCCAGTGCCACAGGCCCTGGTGTGGTGTAAGTGGCCTGAGCAAGTGCCACAGGCCCTGGTGTGGTGTAAGTGGCCTGAGCAAGAGCCACAGACCCTGGTGTGGTGTAATTGGCCTCAATAGCAACTAATGCCCTGGTGTGGTGTAGGTGGCCTCAGCCAGCAGCCACAGGCCCTGGTGTGGTGTAAGTGGCCTCAGCCAGCAGCCACAGGCCCTGGTGTGGTGTAAGTGGCCTCAGCCAGAGCCACAGGCCCTGATGTGGTGTAAGTGGCCCCAGCCGGTCACTCAGGCCCTTGTGTGGTGTAGGTTGCATCAGCTAGCAGCACAAGACATTGGAAAAGAGCCAAAAGCAGTGTCGTTAATGTGCCCTCATTAATGGGCAGCTGCTTTTGGTCTTTTAATACACCCCTTCTCTGGATCAAAAGCGGTTCAATGACATGAAAAGGAAAGGCTTACAGCACCAGGTATTCCCAGGCAGTCTCCCATCCAAGTACTAACCAAGCCCAGCCCTGCTTAGCTTCCGAGATCAGACGAGGTCGGGCGTGCTCAGGGTGGTATGGCCGTAAGCTGCTGGCTCCAGCACAATGTCTCAATTTATGGATTCAAGTGATTAGGTGGCAAGTACCTGAAGTTACGAAGACAATCCTATAACCATACCTGCATGTTTGCATAATACCCTAACCCAAAGGCTCAGTTTGGCATTTATCCAACAGCACAGGCCCTGGATTGTTGAAGATGGCCTCAGGAACCAGCACAGGGCCTGGTGTGTTGTACATGGCCACAGCAAGCAGCACAGGGCCTGGTTTGGTGAAGATGGCCTCGGCCAGAAGCGCAGGGCCTGGTGTGATGTGAGTGGCCTGAGCAAGAGCAACAGGCCTTGGTGTGGTGTAAGTGGCCTCAGCCAGCAGCCACAGGCCCTGGTGTGGTGTAAGTCGCCTCAGCCAGAAGCCACAGGCACTGGTGTGGTGTAAGTGGCCTCAGCCAGCAGCAAAAGGGCCCTGGTGTGGTGTAAGTGGCCTCAGCCAGCAGCCACAGGCCCTGGTGTGGTGTAGGTGGCCTCAGCCAGCAGCCACAGGCCCTGGTGTGGTGTAAGTGGCCTCAGCCAGTGCCACAGGCCCTGGTGTGGTGTAAGTGGCCTGAGCAAGAGCCACAGGCCCTGGTGTGGTGTAAGTGGCCTGAGCAAGAGCCACAGACCCTGGTGTGGTGTAATTGGCCTCAATAGCAACTAATGCCCTGGTGTGGTGTAGGTGGCCTCAGCCAGCAGCCACAGGCCCTGGTGTGGTGTAAGTGGCCTCAGCCAGCAACCACAGGCCCTGGTGTGGTGTAAGTGGCCTCAGCCAGTGCCACGGGCCCTGGTGTGGTGTAAGTGGCCTGAGCAAGAGCCACAGGCCCTGGTGTGGTGTAAGTGGCCTCAGCCAGTGCCACAGGCCCTGGTGTGGTGTAATTGGCCTCAGCCAGCAACTAATGCCCTGGTGTGGTGTAGGTGGCCTCAGCCAGCAGCCACAGGCCCTGGTGTGGTGTAAGTGGCCTCAGCCAGCAGCCACAGGCCCTGGTGTGGTGTAAGTGGCCTCAGCCAGAGCCACAGGCCCTGGTGTGGTGTAAGTGGCCTCAGCCAGAGCCACAGGCCCTGATGTGGTGTAAGTGGCCCCAGCCGGTCACTCAGGCCCTTGTGTGGTGTAGGTTGCATCAGCTAGCAGCACAAGACATTGGAAAAGAGCCAAAAGCAGTGTCGTTAATGTGCCCTCATTAATGGGCAGCTGCTTTTGGTCTTTTAATACACCCCTTCTCTGGATCAAAAGCGGTTCAATGACATGAAAATGAAAGGCTTACAGCACCAGGTATTCCCAGGCAGTCTCCCATCCAAGTACTAACCAAGCCCAGCCCTGCTTAGCTTCCGAGATCAGACGAGGTTGGGCGTGCTCAGGGTGGTATGGCCGTGCTCAGGGTGGTATGGCCGTAAGCTGCTGGCTCCAGCACAATGTCTCATTTTATGGATTCAAGTGATTAGGTGGCAAGTACCTGAAGTTACGAAGACAATCCTATAACAATACCTGCATGTGTGCATAATACCCTAACCCAAAGGCTCAGTTTGGCATTTATCCAACAGCACAGGCCCTGGATTGTTGAAGATGGCCTCAGGAACCAGCACAGGGCCTGGTGTGTTGTACATGGCCACAGCAAGCAGCACAGGGCCTGGTTTGGTGAAGATGGCCTCGGCCAGAAGCGCAGGGCCTGGTGTGATGTGAGTGGCCTGAGCAAGAGCAACAGGCCTTGGTGTGGTGTAAGTGGCCTCAGCCAGCAGCCACAGGCCCTGGTGTGGTGTAAGTCGCCTCAGCCAGAAGCCACAGGCACTGGTGTGGTGTAAGTGGCCTCAGCCAGCAGCAAAAGGGCCCTGGTGTGGTGTAAGTGGCCTCAGCCAGCAGCCACAGGCCCTGGTGTGGTGTAGGTGGCCTCAGCCAGCAGCCACAGGCCCTGGTGTGGTGTAAGTGGCCTCAGCCAGCAGCCACAGGCCCTGGTGTGGTGTAAGTGGCCTCAGCCAGCAGCCACAGGCCCTGGTGTGGTGTAAGTGGCCTCAGCCAGTGCCACAGGCCCTGGTGTGGTGTAAGTGGCCTGAGCAAGAGCCACAGACCCTGGTGTGGTGTAATTGGCCTCAGCCAGCAGCCACAGGCCCTGGTGTGGTGTAAGTTGCCTCAGCTAGAAGACACAGGCACTGGTGTGGTGTAAGTGGCCTCAGCCAGCAGCAAAAGGGCCCTGGTGTGGTGTAAGTCGCCTCAGCCAGCAGCCACAGGCCCTGGTGTGGTGTAGGTGGCCTCAGCCAGCAGCCACAGGCCCTGGTGTGGTGTAAGTGGCCTCAATAGCAACTAAGGCCCTGGTGTGGTGTAAGTGGCTTCAGCCAGCAGCCACAGGCTCTGTTGTGGTGTAACTGGCCTCAGCCAGCAGCCACAGGCCCTGGTGTGGTGTAAGTGGCCTCAGCCAGAGCCACAGGCCCTGATGTGGTGTAAGTGGCCCCAGCCCGTCACTCAGGCCCTGGTGTGGTGTAGGTGGCATCAGCTAGCAGCACAAGACATTGGAAAAGAGCCAAAAGCAGTGTCGTTAATGTGCCCTCATTAATGGGCAGCTGCTTTTGGTCTTTTAATACACCCCTTCTCTGGATCAAAAGCGGTTCAATGACATGAAAATGAAAGGCTTACAGCACCAGGTATTCCCAGGCAGTCTCCCATCCAAGTACTAACCAAGCCCAGCCCTGCTTAGCTTCCGAGATCAGACGAGGTCGGGCGTGCTCAGGGTGGTATGGCCGTAAGCTGCTGGCCCCAGCACAATGTCTCAATTTATGGATTCAAGTGATTAGGTGGCAAGTACCTGAAGTTACGAAGACAATCCTATAACCATACCTGCATGTTTGCATAATACCCTAACCCAAAGGCTCAGTTTGGCATTTATCCAACAGCACAGGCCCTGGATTGTTGAAGATGGCCTCAGGAACCAGCACAGGACCTGGTTTGGTGAAGATGGCCTCGGCCAGAAGCGCAGGGCCTGGTGTGAAGTGAGTGGCCTGAGCAAGAGCAACAGGCCTTGGTGTGGTGTAAGTGGCCTCAGCCAGCAGCCACAGGCCCTGGTGTGGTGTAAGTCGCCTCAGCCAGCAGCCACAGGCACTGGTGTGGTGTAAGTGGCCTCAGCCAGCAGCAAAAGGGCCCTGGTGTGGTGTAAGTGGCCTCAGCCAGCAGCCACAGGCCCTGGTGTGGTGTAGGTGGCCTCAGCCAGCAGCCACAGGCCCTGGTGTGGTGTAAGTGGCCTCAGCCAGCAGCCACAGGCCCTGGTGTGGTGTAAGTGGCCTCAGCCAGCAGCCACAGGCCCTGGTGTGGTGTAAGTGGCCTCAACCAGTGCCACAGGCCCTGGTGTGGTGTAAGTGGCCTGAGCAAGAGCCACAGACCCTGGTGTGGTGTAATTGGCCTCAGCCAGCAGCCACAGGCCCTGGTGTGGTGTAAGTGGCCTCAGCCAGAAGCCACAGGCACTGGTGTGGTGTAAGTGGCCTCAGCCAGCAGCAAAAGGGCCCTGGTGTGGTGTAAGTCGCCTCAGCCAGCAGCCACAGGCCCTGGTGTGGTGTAGGTGGCCTCAGCCAGCAGCCACAGGCCCTGGTGTGGTGTAAGTGGCCTCAGCCAGTGCCACAGGCCCTGGTGTGGTGTAAGTGGCCTGAGCAAGAGCCACAGGCCCTGGTGTGGTGTAAGTGGCCTCAGCCAGTGCCACAGGCCCTGGTGTGGTGTAATTGGCCTCAGCCAGCAGCCACAGGCCCTGGTGTGGTGTAGGTGGCCTCAGCCAGCAGCCACAGGCCCTGGTGTGGTGTAAGTGGCCTCAGCCAGCAGCCACAGGCCCTGGTGTGGTGTAAGTGGCCTCAGCCAGAGCCACAGGCCCTGATGTGGTGTAAGTGGCCCCAGCCGGTCACTCAGGCCCTTGTGTGGTGTAGGTTGCATCAGCTAGCAGCACAAGACATTGGAAAAGAGCCAAAAGCAGTGTCGTTAATGTGCCCTCATTAATGGGTAGCTGCTTTTGGTCTTTTAATACACCCCTTCTCTGGATCAAAAGCGGTTCAATGACATGAAAATGAAAGGCTTACAGCACCAGGTATTCCCAGGCAGTCTCCCATCCAAGTACTAACCAAGCCCAGCCCTGCTTAGCTTCCGAGATCAGACGAGGTCGGGCGTGCTCAGGCTGGTATGGCCGTAAGCTGCTGGCTCCAGCACAATGTCTCAATTTATGGATTCAAGTGATTAGGTGGCAAGTACCTGAAGTTACGAAGACAATCCTATAACCATACCTGCATGTTTGCATAATACCCTAACCCAAAGGCTCAGTTTGGCATTTATCCAACAGCACAGGCCCTGGATTGTTGAAGATGGCCTCAGGGACCAGCACAGGGCCTGGTGTGTTGTACATGGCCACAGCAAGCAGCACAGGGCCTGGTTTGGTGAAGATGGCCTCGGCCAGAAGCGCAGGGCCTGGTGTGATGTGAGTGGCCTGAGCAAGAGCAACAGGCCTTGGTGTGGTGTAAGTGGCCTCAGCCAGCAGCCACAGGCCCTGGTGTGGTGTAAGTCGCCTCAGCCAGAAGCCACAGGCACTGGTGTGGTGTAAGTGGCCTCAGCCAGCAGCAAAAGGGCCCTGGTGTGGTGTAAGTGGCCTCAGCCAGCAGCCACAGGCCCTGGTGTGGTGTAGGTGGCCTCAGCCAGCAGCCACAGGCCCTGGTGTGGTGTAAGTGGCCTCAGCCAGTGCCACAGGCCCTGGTGTGGTGTAAGTGGCCTGAGCAAGAGCCACAGACCCTGGTGTGGTGTAATTGGCCTCAGCCAGCAGCCACAGGCCCTGGTGTGGTGTAAGTCGCCTCAGCCAGAAGCCACAGGCACTGGTGTGGTGTAAGTGGCCTCAGCCAGCAGCAAAAGGGCCCTGGTGTGGTTTAAGTCGCCTCAGCCAGCAGCCACAGGCCCTGGTGTGGTGTAGGTGGCCTGAGCCAGCAGCCACAGGCCCTGGTGTGGTGTAAGTGGCCACAGCAAGCAGCACAGGGCCTGGTTTGGTGAAGATGGCCTCGGCCAGAAGCGCAGGGCCTGGTGTGATGTGAGTGGCCTGAGCAAGAGCCACAGGCCTTGGTGTGGTGTAAGTGGCCTCAGCCAGCAGCCACAGGCCCTGGTGTGGTGTAAGTCGCCTCAGCCAGAAGCCACAGGCACTGGTGTGGTGTAAGTGGCCTCAGCCAGCAGCAAAAGGGCCCTGGTGTGGTGTAAGTGGCCTCAGCCAGCAGCCACAGGCCCTGGTGTGGTGTAAGTGGCCTCAGCCAGCAGCCACAGGCCCTGGTGTGGTGTAAGTGGCCTCAGCCAGTGCCACAGGCCCTGGTGTGGTGTAAGTGGCCTGAGCAAGAGCCACAGGCCCTGGTGTGGTGTAAGTGGCCTGAGCAAGAGCCACAGACCCTGGTGTGGTGTAATTGGCCTCAATAGCAACTAATGCCCTGGTGTGGTGTAGGTGGCCTCAGCCAGCAGCCACAGGCCCTGGTGTGGTGTAAGTGGCCTCAGCCAGCAGCCACAGGCCCTGGTGTGGTGTAAGTGGCCTCAGCCAGAGCCACAGGCCCTGATGTGGTGTAAGTGGCCCCAGCCGGTCACTCAGGCCCTTGTGTGGTGTAGGTTGCATCAGCTAGCAGCACAAGACATTGGAAAAGAGCCAAAAGCAGTGTCGTTAATGTGCCCTCATTAATGGGCAGCTGCTTTTGGTCTTTTAATACACCCCTTCTCTGGATCAAAAGCGGTTCAATGACATGAAAATGAAAGGCTTACAGCACCAGGTATTCCCAGGCAGTCTCCCATCCAAGTACTAACCAAGCCCAGCCCTGCTTAGCTTCCGAGATCAGACGAGGTCGGGCGTGCTCAGGGTGGTATGGCCGTAAGCTGCTGGCTCCAGCACAATGTCTCAATTTATGGATTCAAGTGATTAGGTGGCAAGTACCTGAAGTTACGAAGACAATCCTATAACCATACCTGCATGTTTGCATAATACCCTAACCCAAAGGCTCAGTTTGGCATTTATCCAACAGCACAGGCCCTGGTTTGTTGAAGATGGCCTCAGGAACCAGCACAGGGCCTGGTGTGTTGTACATGGCCACAGCAAGCAGCACAGGGCCTGGTTTGGTGAAGATGGCCTCGGCCAGAAGCGCAGGGCCTGGTGTGATGTGAGTGGCCTGAGCAAGAGCAACAGGCCTTGGTGTGGTGTAAGTGGCCTCAGCCAGCAGCCACAGGCCCTGGTGTGGTGTAAGTCGCCTCAGCCAGAAGCCACAGGCACTGGTGTGGTGTAAGTGGCCTCAGCCAGCAGCAAAAGGGCCCTGGTGTGGTGTAGGTGGCCTCAGCCAGCAGCCACAGGCCCTGGTGTGGTGTAAGTGGCCTGAGCAAGAGCCACAGACCCTGGTGTGGTGTAATTGGCCTCAATAGCAACTAATGCCCTGGTGTGGTGTAGGTGGCCTCAGCCAGCAGCCACAGGCCCTGGTGTGGTGTAAGTGGCCTCAGCCAGCAGCCACAGGCCCTGGTGTGGTGTAAGTGGCCTCAGCCAGCAGCCACAGGGCCTGGTGTGGTGTAAGTCGCCTCAGCCAGAAGCCACAGGCACTGGTGTGGTGTAAGTGGCCTCAGCCAGCAGCAAAAGGGCCCTGGTGTGGTGTAAGTGGCCTCAGCCAGCAGCCACAGGCCCTGGTGTGGTGTAGGTGGCCTCAGCCAGCAGCCACAGGCCCTGGTGTGGTGTAAGTGGCCTCAGCCAGCAGCCACAGGCCCTGGTGTGGTGTAAGTGGCCTCAGCCAGTGCCACAGGCCCTGGTGTGGTGTAAGTGGCCTGAGCAAGAGCCACAGACCCTGGTGTGGTGTAATTGGCCTCAGCCAGCAGCCACAGGCCCTGGTGTGGTGTAAGTCGCCTCAGCTAGAAGACACAGGCACTGGTGTGGTGTAAGTGGCCTCAGCCAGCAGCAAAAGGGCCCTGGTGTGGTGTAAGTCGCCTCAGCCACCAGCCACAGGCCCTGGTGTGGTGTAGGTGGCCTCAGCCAGCAGCCACAGGCCCTGGTGTGGTGTAAGTGGCCTCAGCCAGTGCCACAGGCCCTGGTGTGGTGTAAGTGGCCTGAGCAAGAGCCACAGGCCCTGGTGTGGTGTAAGTGGCCTCAGCCAGTGCCACAGGCCCTGGTGTGGTGTAATTGGCCTCAGCCAGCAGCCACAGGCCCTGGTGTGGTGTAAGTGGCCTCAGCCAGAGCCACAGGCCCTGATGTGGTGTAAGTGGCCTCAATAGCAACTAATGCCCTGGTGTGGTGTAGGTGGCCTCAGCCAGCAGCCACAGGCCCTGGTGTGGTGTAAGTGGCCTCAGCCAGCAGCCACAGGCCCTGGTGTGGTGTAAGTGGCCTCAGCCAGAGCCACAGGCCCTGATGTGGTGTAAGTGGCCCCAGCCGGTCACTCAGGCCCTTGTGTGGTGTAGGTTGCATCAGCTAGCAGCACAAGACATTGGAAAAGAGCCAAAAGCAGTGTCGTTAATGTGCCCTCATTAATGGGCAGCTGCTTTTGGTCTTTTAATACACCCCTTCTCTGGATCAAAAGCGGTTCAATGACATGAAAATGAAAGGCTTACAGCACCAGGTATTCCCAGGCAGTCTCCCATCCAAGTACTAACCAAGCCCAGCCCTGCTTAGCTTCCGAGATCAGACGAAGTCGGGCGTGCTCAGGGTGGTATGGCCGTAAGCTGCTGGCTCCAGCACAATGTCTCAATTTATGGATTCAAGTGATTAGGTGGCAAGTACCTGAAGTTACGAAGACAATCCTATAACCATACCTGCATGTTTGCATAATACCCTAACCCAAAGGCTCAGTTTGGCATTTATCCAACAGCACAGGCCCTGGATTGTTGAAGATGGCCTCAGGAACCAGCACAGGGCCTGGTGTGTTGTACATGGCCACAGCAAGCAGCACAGGGCCTGGTTTGGTGAAGATGGCCTCGGCCAGAAGCGCAGGGCCTGGTGTGATGTGAGTGGCCTGAGCAAGAGCCACAGGCCTTGGTGTGGTGTAAGTGGCCTCAGCCAGCAGCCACAGGCCCTGGTGTGGTGTAAGTCGCCTCAGCCAGAAGCCACAGGCACTGGTGTGGTGTAAGTGGCCTCAGCCAGCAGCAAAAGGGCCCTGGTGTGGTGTAAGTGGCCTCAGCCAGCAGCCACAGGCCCTGGTGTGGTGTAGGTGGCCTCAGCCAGCAGCCACAGGCCCTGGTGTGGTGTAAGTGGCCTCAGCCAGCAGCCACAGGCCCTGGTGTGGTGTAAGTGGCCTCAGCCAGTGCCACAGGCCCTGGTGTGGTGTAAGTGGCCTGAGCAAGTGCCACAGGCCCTGGTGTGGTGTAAGTGGCCTGAGCAAGAGCCACAGACCCTGGTGTGGTGTAATTGGCCTCAATAGCAACTAATGCCCTGGTGTGGTGTAGGTGGCCTCAGCCAGCAGCCACAGGCCCTGGTGTGGTGTAAGTGGCCTCAGCCAGAGCCACAGGCCCTGATGTGGTGTAAGTGGCCCCAGCCGGTCACTCAGGCCCTTGTGTGGTGTAGGTTGCATCAGCTAGCAGCACAAGACATTGGAAAAGAGCCAAAAGCAGTGTCGTTAATGTGCCCTCATTAATGGGCAGCTGCTTTTGGTCTTTAAATACACCCCTTCTCTGGATCAAAAGCGGTTCAATGACATGAAAATGAAAGGCTTACAGCACCAGGTATTCCCAGGCAGTCTCCCATCCAAGTACTAACCAAGCCCAGCCCTGCTTAGCTTCCGAGATCAGACGAAGTCGGGCGTGCTCAGGGTGGTATGGCCGTAAGCTGCTGGCTCCAGCACAATGTCTCAATTTATGGATTCAAGTGATTAGGTGGCAAGTACCTGAAGTTACGAAGACAATCCTATAACCATACCTGCATGTTTGCATAATACCCTAACCCAAAGGCTCAGTTTGGCATTTATCCAACAGCACAGGCCCTGGATTGTTGAAGATGGCCTCAGGAACCAGCACAGGGCCTGGTGTGTTGTACATGGCCACAGCAAGCAGCACAGGGCCTGGTTTGGTGAAGATGGCCTCGGCCAGAAGCGCAGGGCCTGGTGTGATGTGAGTGGCCTGAGCAAGAGCCACAGGCCTTGGTGTGGTGTAAGTGGCCTCAGCCAGCAGCCACAGGCCCTGGTGTGGTGTAAGTCGCCTCAGCCAGAAGCCACAGGCACTGGTGTGGTGTAAGTGGCCTCAGCCAGCAGCAAAAGGGCCCTGGTGTGGTGTAAGTGGCCTCAGCCAGCAGCCACAGGCCCTGGTGTGGTGTAGGTGGCCTCAGCCAGCAGCCACAGGCCCTGGTGTGGTGTAAGTGGCCTCAGCCAGCAGCCACAGGCCCTGGTGTGGTGTAAGTGGCCTCAGCCAGTGCCACAGGCCCTGGTGTGGTGTAAGTGGCCTGAGCAAGTGCCACAGGCCCTGGTGTGGTGTAAGTGGCCTGAGCAAGAGCCACAGACCCTGGTGTGGTGTAATTGGCCTCAATAGCAACTAATGCCCTGGTGTGGTGTAGGTGGCCTCAGCCAGCAGCCACAGGCCCTGGTGTGGTGTAAGTGGCCTCAGCCAGCAGCCACAGGCCCTGGTGTGGTGTAAGTGGCCTCAGCCAGAGCCACAGGCCCTGATGTGGTGTAAGTGGCCCCAGCCGGTCACTCAGGCCCTTGTGTGGTGTAGGTTGCATCAGCTAGCAGCACAAGACATTGGAAAAGAGCCAAAAGCAGTGTCGTTAATGTGCCCTCATTAATGGGCAGCTGCTTTTGGTCTTTTGATACACCCCTTCTCTGGATCAAAAGCGGTTCAATGACATGAAAAGGAAAGGCTTACAGCAGCAGGTATTCCCAGGCAGTCTCCCATCCAAGTACTAACCAAGCCCAGCCCTGCTTAGCTTCCGAGATCAGACGAGGTCGGGCGTGCTCAGGGTGGTATGGCCGTAAGCTGCTGGCTCCAGCACAATGTCTCAATTTATGGATTCAAGTGATTAGGTGGCAAGTACCTGAAGTTACGAAGACAATCCTATAACCATACCTGCATGTTTGCATAATACCCTAACCCAAAGGCTCAGTTTGGCATTTATCCAACAGCACAGGCCCTGGATTGTTGAAGATGGCCTCAGGGACCAGCACAGGGCCTGGTGTGTTGTACATGGCCACAGCAAGCAGCACAGGGCCTGGTTTGGTGAAGATGGCCTCGGCCAGAAGCGCAGGGCCTGGTGTGATGTGAGTGGCCTGAGCAAGAGCAACAGGCCTTGGTGTGGTGTAAGTGGCCTCAGCCAGCAGCCACAGGCCCTGGTGTGGTGTAAGTCGCCTCAGCCAGAAGCCACAGGCACTGGTGTGGTGTAAGTGGCCTCAGCCAGCAGCAAAAGGGCCCTGGTGTGGTGTAGGTGGCCTCAGCCAGCAGCCACAGGCCCTGGTGTGGTGTAAGTGGCCTCAGCCAGCAGCCACAGGCCCTGGTGTGGTGTAAGTGGCCTCAGCCAGTGCCACAGGCCCTGGTGTGGTGTAAGTGGCCTGAGCAAGAGCCACAGGCCCTGGTGTGGTGTAAGTGGCCTGAGCAAGAGCCACAGACCCTGGTGTGGTGTAATTGGCCTCAATAGCAACTAATGCCCTGGTGTGGTGTAGGTGGCCTCAGCCAGCAGCCACAGGCCCTGGTGTGGTGTAAGTGGCCTCAGCCAGCAGCCACAGGCCCTGGTGTGGTGTAAGTGGCCTCAGCCAGAGCCACAGGCCCTGGTGTGGTGTAAGTGGCCTCAGCCAGCAGCCACAGGCCCTGGTGTGGTGTAAGTCGCCTCAGCTAGAAGACACAGGCACTGGTGTGGTGTAAGTGGCCTCAGCCAGCAGCAAAAGGGCCCTGGTGTGGTGTAAGTGGCCTCAGCCAGAGCCACAGGCCCTGATGTGGTGTAAGTGGCCCCAGCCGGTCACTCAGGCCCTTGTGTGGTGTAGGTTGCATCAGCTAGCAGCACAAGACATTGGAAAAGAGCCAAAAGCAATGTCGTTAATGTGCCCTCATTAATTGGCAGATGCTTTTGGTCTTTTAATACACCCCTTCTCTGGATCAAAAGCGGTTCAATGACATGAAAATGAAAGGCTTACAGCACCAGGTATTCCCAGGAAGTCTCCCATCCAAGTACTAGCCAAGCCCAGCCCTGCTTAGCTTCCGAGATCAGACGAGGTCGGGCGTGCTCAGGGTGGTATGGCCGTAAGCTGCTGGCCCCAGCACAATGTCTCAATTTATGGATTCAAGTGATTAGGTGGCAAGTACCTGAAGTTACGAAGACAATCCTATAACCATACCTGCATGTTTGCATAATACCCTAACCCAAAGGCTCAGTTTGGCATTTATCCAACAGCACAGGCCCTGGATTGTTGAAGATGGCCTCAAGAACCACCACAGGACCTGGTGTGTTTTACATGGCCACAGCAAGCAGCACAGGGCCTGGTTTGGTGAAGATGGCCTCAGCAAGCAGCCACAGGCCCTGGTTTGGTGTAAGTGGCCTCAGCCAGCAGCCACAGGCCCTGGTGTGGTGTAAGTGGCCTCAGCCAGCAGCCACAGGCCCTGGTGTGGTCTAAGTGGCCTCAGCCAGTGCCACAGGCCCTGGTGTGGTGTAAGTGGCCTGAGCAAGAGCCACAGGCCCTGGTGTGGTGTAAGTGGCCTCAGCCAGCAGCCACAGGCCCTGGTGTGGTGTAAGTGGCCTGAGCAAGTGCCACAGGCCCTGGTGTGGTGTAAGTGGCCTAAGCCAGAGCCACAGGCCCTGGTGTGGTGTAAGTGGCCTCAATAGCAAATAAGGCCCTGGTGTGGTGTAAGTGGCCTGAGCAAGAACCACAGGGCCTGGTTTGGTGAAGATGGCCTCGGCCAGAAGCGCAGGGCCTGGTGTAATGTGAGTGGCCTGAGCAAGAGCCACAGGCCCTGGTGTGGTGTAAGTGGCCTCAGCCAGCAGCCACAGGCCCTGGTGTGGTGTAAGTTGCCTCAGCCAGAATCCACAGCCACTGGTGTGGTGTAAGTGGCCTCAGCCAGCAGCAAAAGGGCCCTGGTGTGGTGTAAGTGGCCTCAGCCAGCAGCAAAAGGGCCCTGGTGTGGTGTAGGTGGCCTCTGCCAGCAGCCACAGGCCCTGGTGTGGTGTAAGTGGCCTCAGCCAGCAGCCACAGGCCCTGGTGTGGTGTAAGTGGCCTCAGCCAGTGCCACAGGCCCTGGTGTGGTGTAAGTGGCCTGAGCAAGAGCCACAGGCCCTGGTGTGGTGTAAGTGGCCTGAGCAAGAGCCACAGACCCTGGTGTGGTGTAATTGGCCTCAATAGCAACTAATGCCCTGGTGTGGTGTAGGTGGCCTCAGCCAGCAGCCACAGGCCCTGGTGTGGTGTAAGTGGCCTCAGCCAGCAGCCACAGGCCCTGGTGTGGTGTAAGTGGCCTCAGCCAGAGCCACAGGCCCTGATGTGGTGTAAGTGGCCCCAGCCGGTCACTCAGGCCCTTGTGTGGTGTAGGTTGCATCAGCTAGCAGCACAAGACATTGGAAAAGAGCCAAAAGCAGTGTCGTTAATGTGCCCTCATTAATGGGCAGCTGCTTTTGGTCTTTTAATACACCCCTTCTCTGGATCAAAAGCGGTTCAATGACATGAAAATGAAAGGCTTACAGCACCAGGTATTCCCAGGCAGTCTCCCATCCAAGTACTAACCAAGCCCAGCCCTGCTTAGCTTCCGAGATCAGACGAGGTCGGGCGTGCTCAGGGTGGTATGGCCGTAAGCTGCTGGCTCCAGCACAATGTCTCAATTTATGGATTCAAGTGATTAGGTGGCAAGTACCTGAAGTTACGAAGACAATCCTATAACCATACCTGCATGTTTGCATAATACCCTAACCCAAAGGCTCAGTTTGGCATTTATCCAACAGCACAGGCCCTGGTTTGTTGAAGATGGCCTCAGGAACCAGCACAGGGCCTGGTGTGTTGTACATGGCCACAGCAAGCAGCACAGGGCCTGGTTTGGTGAAGATGGCCTCGGCCAGAAGCGCAGGGCCTGGTGTGATGTGAGTGGCCTGAGCAAGAGCAACAGGCCTTGGTGTGGTGTAAGTGGCCTCAGCCAGCAGCCACAGGCCCTGGTGTGGTGTAAGTCGCCTCAGCCAGAAGCCACAGGCACTGGTGTGGTGTAAGTGGCCTCAGCCAGCAGCAAAAGGGCCCTGGTGTGGTGTAGGTGGCCTCAGCCAGCAGCCACAGGCCCTGGTGTGGTGTAAGTGGCCTGAGCAAGAGCCACAGACCCTGGTGTGGTGTAATTGGCCTCAATAGCAACTAATGCCCTGGTGTGGTGTAGGTGGCCTCAGCCAGCAGCCACAGGCCCTGGTGTGGTGTAAGTGGCCTCAGCCAGCAGCCACAGGCCCTGGTGTGGTGTAAGTGGCCTCAGCCAGCAGCCACAGGGCCTGGTGTGGTGTAAGTCGCCTCAGCCAGAAGCCACAGGCACTGGTGTGGTGTAAGTGGCCTCAGCCAGCAGCAAAAGGGCCCTGGTGTGGTGTAAGTGGCCTCAGCCAGCAGCCACAGGCCCTGGTGTGGTGTAGGTGGCCTCAGCCAGCAGCCACAGGCCCTGGTGTGGTGTAAGTGGCCTCAGCCAGCAGCCACAGGCCCTGGTGTGGTGTAAGTGGCCTCAGCCAGTGCCACAGGCCCTGGTGTGGTGTAAGTGGCCTGAGCAAGAGCCACAGACCCTGGTGTGGTGTAATTGGCCTCAGCCAGCAGCCACAGGCCCTGGTGTGGTGTAAGTCGCCTCAGCTAGAAGACACAGGCACTGGTGTGGTGTAAGTGGCCTCAGCCAGCAGCAAAAGGGCCCTGGTGTGGTGTAAGTCGCCTCAGCCACCAGCCACAGGCCCTGGTGTGGTGTAGGTGGCCTCAGCCAGCAGCCACAGGCCCTGGTGTGGTGTAAGTGGCCTCAGCCAGTGCCACAGGCCCTGGTGTGGTGTAAGTGGCCTGAGCAAGAGCCACAGGCCCTGGTGTGGTGTAAGTGGCCTCAGCCAGTGCCACAGGCCCTGGTGTGGTGTAATTGGCCTCAGCCAGCAGCCACAGGCCCTGGTGTGGTGTAAGTGGCCTCAGCCAGAGCCACAGGCCCTGATGTGGTGTAAGTGGCCTCAATAGCAACTAATGCCCTGGTGTGGTGTAGGTGGCCTCAGCCAGCAGCCACAGGCCCTGGTGTGGTGTAAGTGGCCTCAGCCAGCAGCCACAGGCCCTGGTGTGGTGTAAGTGGCCTCAGCCAGAGCCACAGGCCCTGATGTGGTGTAAGTGGCCCCAGCCGGTCACTCAGGCCCTTGTGTGGTGTAGGTTGCATCAGCTAGCAGCACAAGACATTGGAAAAGAGCCAAAAGCAGTGTCGTTAATGTGCCCTCATTAATGGGCAGCTGCTTTTGGTCTTTTAATACACCCCTTCTCTGGATCAAAAGCGGTTCAATGACATGAAAATGAAAGGCTTACAGCACCAGGTATTCCCAGGCAGTCTCCCATCCAAGTACTAACCAAGCCCAGCCCTGCTTAGCTTCCGAGATCAGACGAAGTCGGGCGTGCTCAGGGTGGTATGGCCGTAAGCTGCTGGCTCCAGCACAATGTCTCAATTTATGGATTCAAGTGATTAGGTGGCAAGTACCTGAAGTTACGAAGACAATCCTATAACCATACCTGCATGTTTGCATAATACCCTAACCCAAAGGCTCAGTTTGGCATTTATCCAACAGCACAGGCCCTGGATTGTTGAAGATGGCCTCAGGAACCAGCACAGGGCCTGGTGTGTTGTACATGGCCACAGCAAGCAGCACAGGGCCTGGTTTGGTGAAGATGGCCTCGGCCAGAAGCGCAGGGCCTGGTGTGATGTGAGTGGCCTGAGCAAGAGCCACAGGCCTTGGTGTGGTGTAAGTGGCCTCAGCCAGCAGCCACAGGCCCTGGTGTGGTGTAAGTCGCCTCAGCCAGAAGCCACAGGCACTGGTGTGGTGTAAGTGGCCTCAGCCAGCAGCAAAAGGGCCCTGGTGTGGTGTAAGTGGCCTCAGCCAGCAGCCACAGGCCCTGGTGTGGTGTAGGTGGCCTCAGCCAGCAGCCACAGGCCCTGGTGTGGTGTAAGTGGCCTCAGCCAGCAGCCACAGGCCCTGGTGTGGTGTAAGTGGCCTCAGCCAGTGCCACAGGCCCTGGTGTGGTGTAAGTGGCCTGAGCAAGTGCCACAGGCCCTGGTGTGGTGTAAGTGGCCTGAGCAAGAGCCACAGACCCTGGTGTGGTGTAATTGGCCTCAATAGCAACTAATGCCCTGGTGTGGTGTAGGTGGCCTCAGCCAGCAGCCACAGGCCCTGGTGTGGTGTAAGTGGCCTCAGCCAGAGCCACAGGCCCTGATGTGGTGTAAGTGGCCCCAGCCGGTCACTCAGGCCCTTGTGTGGTGTAGGTTGCATCAGCTAGCAGCACAAGACATTGGAAAAGAGCCAAAAGCAGTGTCGTTAATGTGCCCTCATTAATGGGCAGCTGCTTTTGGTCTTTTAATACACCCCTTCTCTGGATCAAAAGCGGTTCAATGACATGAAAATGAAAGGCTTACAGCACCAGGTATTCCCAGGCAGTCTCCCATCCAAGTACTAACCAAGCCCAGCCCTGCTTAGCTTCCGAGATCAGACGAAGTCGGGCGTGCTCAGGGTGGTATGGCCGTAAGCTGCTGGCTCCAGCACAATGTCTCAATTTATGGATTCAAGTGATTAGGTGGCAAGTACCTGAAGTTACGAAGACAATCCTATAACCATACCTGCATGTTTGCATAATACCCTAACCCAAAGGCTCAGTTTGGCATTTATCCAACAGCACAGGCCCTGGATTGTTGAAGATGGCCTCAGGAACCAGCACAGGGCCTGGTGTGTTGTACATGGCCACAGCAAGCAGCACAGGGCCTGGTTTGGTGAAGATGGCCTCGGCCAGAAGCGCAGGGCCTGGTGTGATGTGAGTGGCCTGAGCAAGAGCCACAGGCCTTGGTGTGGTGTAAGTGGCCTCAGCCAGCAGCCACAGGCCCTGGTGTGGTGTAAGTCGCCTCAGCCAGAAGCCACAGGCACTGGTGTGGTGTAAGTGGCCTCAGCCAGCAGCAAAAGGGCCCTGGTGTGGTGTAAGTGGCCTCAGCCAGCAGCCACAGGCCCTGGTGTGGTGTAGGTGGCCTCAGCCAGCAGCCACAGGCCCTGGTGTGGTGTAAGTGGCCTCAGCCAGCAGCCACAGGCCCTGGTGTGGTGTAAGTGGCCTCAGCCAGTGCCACAGGCCCTGGTGTGGTGTAAGTGGCCTGAGCAAGTGCCACAGGCCCTGGTGTGGTGTAAGTGGCCTGAGCAAGAGCCACAGACCCTGGTGTGGTGTAATTGGCCTCAATAGCAACTAATGCCCTGGTGTGGTGTAGGTGGCCTCAGCCAGCAGCCACAGGCCCTGGTGTGGTGTAAGTGGCCTCAGCCAGCAGCCACAGGCCCTGGTGTGGTGTAAGTGGCCTCAGCCAGAGCCACAGGCCCTGATGTGGTGTAAGTGGCCCCAGCCGGTCACTCAGGCCCTTGTGTGGTGTAGGTTGCATCAGCTAGCAGCACAAGACATTGGAAAAGAGCCAAAAGCAGTGTCGTTAATGTGCCCTCATTAATGGGCAGCTGCTTTTGGTCTTTTGATACACCCCTTCTCTGGATCAAAAGCGGTTCAATGACATGAAAAGGAAAGGCTTACAGCAGCAGGTATTCCCAGGCAGTCTCCCATCCAAGTACTAACCAAGCCCAGCCCTGCTTAGCTTCCGAGATCAGACGAGGTCGGGCGTGCTCAGGGTGGTATGGCCGTAAGCTGCTGGCTCCAGCACAATGTCTCAATTTATGGATTCAAGTGATTAGGTGGCAAGTACCTGAAGTTACGAAGACAATCCTATAACCATACCTGCATGTTTGCATAATACCCTAACCCAAAGGCTCAGTTTGGCATTTATCCAACAGCACAGGCCCTGGATTGTTGAAGATGGCCTCAGGGACCAGCACAGGGCCTGGTGTGTTGTACATGGCCACAGCAAGCAGCACAGGGCCTGGTTTGGTGAAGATGGCCTCGGCCAGAAGCGCAGGGCCTGGTGTGATGTGAGTGGCCTGAGCAAGAGCAACAGGCCTTGGTGTGGTGTAAGTGGCCTCAGCCAGCAGCCACAGGCCCTGGTGTGGTGTAAGTCGCCTCAGCCAGAAGCCACAGGCACTGGTGTGGTGTAAGTGGCCTCAGCCAGCAGCAAAAGGGCCCTGGTGTGGTGTAGGTGGCCTCAGCCAGCAGCCACAGGCCCTGGTGTGGTGTAAGTGGCCTCAGCCAGCAGCCACAGGCCCTGGTGTGGTGTAAGTGGCCTCAGCCAGTGCCACAGGCCCTGGTGTGGTGTAAGTGGCCTGAGCAAGAGCCACAGGCCCTGGTGTGGTGTAAGTGGCCTGAGCAAGAGCCACAGACCCTGGTGTGGTGTAATTGGCCTCAATAGCAACTAATGCCCTGGTGTGGTGTAGGTGGCCTCAGCCAGCAGCCACAGGCCCTGGTGTGGTGTAAGTGGCCTCAGCCAGCAGCCACAGGCCCTGGTGTGGTGTAAGTGGCCTCAGCCAGAGCCACAGGCCCTGGTGTGGTGTAAGTGGCCTCAGCCAGCAGCCACAGGCCCTGGTGTGGTGTAAGTCGCCTCAGCTAGAAGACACAGGCACTGGTGTGGTGTAAGTGGCCTCAGCCAGCAGCAAAAGGGCCCTGGTGTGGTGTAAGTGGCCTCAGCCAGAGCCACAGGCCCTGATGTGGTGTAAGTGGCCCCAGCCGGTCACTCAGGCCCTTGTGTGGTGTAGGTTGCATCAGCTAGCAGCACAAGACATTGGAAAAGAGCCAAAAGCAATGTCGTTAATGTGCCCTCATTAATTGGCAGATGCTTTTGGTCTTTTAATACACCCCTTCTCTGGATCAAAAGCGGTTCAATGACATGAAAATGAAAGGCTTACAGCACCAGGTATTCCCAGGCAGTCTCCCATCCAAGTACTAGCCAAGCCCAGCCCTGCTTAGCTTCCGAGATCAGACGAGGTCGGGCGTGCTCAGGGTGGTATGGCCGTAAGCTGCTGGCCCCAGCACAATGTCTCAATTTATGGATTCAAGTGATTAGGTGGCAAGTACCTGAAGTTACGAAGACAATCCTATAACCATACCTGCATGTTTGCATAATACCCTAACCCAAAGGCTCAGTTTGGCATTTATCCAACAGCACAGGCCCTGGATTGTTGAAGATGGCCTCAAGAACCACCACAGGACCTGGTGTGTTTTACATGGCCACAGCAAGCAGCACAGGGCCTGGTTTGGTGAAGATGGCCTCAGCAAGCAGCCACAGGCCCTGGTTTGGTGTAAGTGGCCTCAGCCAGCAGCCACAGGCCCTGGTGTGGTGTAAGTGGCCTCAGCCAGCAGCCACAGGCCCTGGTGTGGTCTAAGTGGCCTCAGCCAGTGCCACAGGCCCTGGTGTGGTGTAAGTGGCCTGAGCAAGAGCCACAGGCCCTGGTGTGGTGTAAGTGGCCTCAGCCAGCAGCCACAGGCCCTGGTGTGGTGTAAGTGGCCTGAGCAAGTGCCACAGGCCCTGGTGTGGTGTAAGTGGCCTAAGCCAGAGCCACAGGCCCTGGTGTGGTGTAAGTGGCCTCAATAGCAAATAAGGCCCTGGTGTGGTGTAAGTGGCCTGAGCAAGAACCACAGGGCCTGGTTTGGTGAAGATGGCCTCGGCCAGAAGCGCAGGGCCTGGTGTAATGTGAGTGGCCTGAGCAAGAGCCACAGGCCCTGGTGTGGTGTAAGTGGCCTCAGCCAGCAGCCACAGGCCCTGGTGTGGTGTAAGTTGCCTCAGCCAGAATCCACAGCCACTGGTGTGGTGTAAGTGGCCTCAGCCAGCAGCAAAAGGGCCCTGGTGTGGTGTAAGTGGCCTCAGCCAGCAGCCACAGGCCCTGGTGTGGTGTAGGTGGCCTCAGCCAGCAGCCACAGGCCCTGGTGTGGTGTAAGTGGCCTCAATAGCAACTAAGGCCCTGGTGTGGTGTAAGTGGCCTCAGCCAGCAGCCAAAGGCCCTGGTGTGGTGTAAGTGGCCTCAGCCAGCAGCCACAGGCCCTGGTGTGGTGTAAGTGGCCTCAGCCAGTGCCACAGGCCCTGGTGTGGTGTAAGTGGCCTGAGCAAGAGCCACAGACCCTGGTGTGGTGTAATTGGCCTCAGCCAGCAGCCACAGGCCCTGGTGTGGTGTAAGTGGCCTCAGCCAGCAGCAAAAGGGCCCTGGTGTGGTGTAAGTCGCCTCAGCCAGCAGCCACAGGCCCTGGTGTGGTGTAGGTGGCCTCAGCCAGCAGCCACAGGCCCTGGTGTGGTGTAAGTGGCCTCAGCCAGCAGCCACAGGCCCTGGTGTGGTGTAAGTGGCCTCAGCCAGCAGCCACAGGCCCTGGTGTGGTGTAAGTGGCCTCAGCCAGTGCCACAGGCCCTGGTGTGGTGTAAGTGGCCTGAGCAAGAGCCACAGGCCCTGGTGTGGTGTAATTGGCCTCAATAGCAACTAATGCCCTGGTGTGGTGTAGGTGGCCTCAGCCAGCAGCCACAGGCCCTGGTGTGGTGTAAGTCACCTCAGCCAGCAGCCACAGGCCCTGGTGTGGTGTAGGTGGCCTCAGCCAGCAGCCACAGGCCCTGGTGTGGTGTAAGTGGCCTCAGCCAGCAGCCACAGGCCCTGGTGTGGTGTAAGTGGCCTCAGCCAGAGCCACAGGCCCTGATGTGGTGTAAGTGGCCCCAGCCGGTCACTCAGGCCCTTGTGTGGTGTAGGTTGCATCAGCTAGCAGCACAAGACATTGGAAAAGAGCCAAAAGCAGTGTCGTTAATGTGCCCTCATTAATGGGCAGCTGCTTTTGGTCTTTTAATACACCCCTTCTCTGGATCAAAAGCGGTTCAATGACATGAAAATGAAAGGCTTACAGCACCAGGTATTCCCAGGCAGTCTCCCATCCAAGTACTAACCAAGCCCAGCCCTGCTTAGCTTCCGAGATCAGACGAGGTCGGGCGTGCTCAGGGTGGTATGGCCGTAAGCTTCTGGCTCCAGCACAATGTCTCAATTTATGGATTCAAGTGATTAGGTGGCAAGTACCTGAAGTTACGAAGACAATCCTATAACCATACCTGCATGTTTGCATAATACCCTAACCCAAAGGCTCAGTTTGGCATTTATCCAACAGCACAGGCCCTGGATTGTTGAAGATGGCCTCAGGAACCAGCACAGGGCCTGGTGTGTTGTACATGGCCACAGCAAGCAGCACAGGGCCTGGTTTGGTGAAGATGGCCTCGGCCAGAAGCGCAGGGCCTGGTGTGATGTGAGTGGCCTGAGCAAGAGCAACAGGCCTTGGTGTGGTGTAAGTGGCCTCAGCCAGCAGCCACAGGCCCTGGTGTGGTGTAAGTCGCCTCAGCCAGCAGCCACAGGCACTGGTGTGGTGTAAGTGGCCTCAGCCAGCAGCCACAGGCCCTGGTGTGGTGTAAGTGGCCTCAGCCAGTGCCACAGGCCCTGGTGTGGTGTAAGTGGCCTGAGCAAGAGCCACAGACCCTGGTGTGGTGTAATTGGCCTCAGCCAGCAGCCACAGGCCCTGGTGTGGTGTAAGTGGCCTCAGCCAGCAGCAAAAGGGCCCTGGTGTGGTGTAAGTCGCCTCAGCCAGCAGCCACAGGCCCTGGTGTGGTGTAGGTGGCCTCAGCCAGCAGCCACAGGCCCTGGTGTGGTGTAAGTGGCCTCAGCCAGCAGCCACAGGCCCTGGTGTGGTGTAAGTGGCCTCAGCCAGCAGCCACAGGCCCTGGTGTGGTGTAAGTGGCCTCAGCCAGTGCCACAGGCCCTGGTGTGGTGTAAGTGGCCTGAGCAAGAGCCACAGGCCCTGGTGTGGTGTAATTGGCCTCAATAGCAACTAATGCCCTGGTGTGGTGTAGGTGGCCTCAGCCAGCAGCCACAGGCCCTGGTGTGGTGTAAGTCACCTCAGCCAGCAGCCACAGGCCCTGGTGTGGTGTAGGTGGCCTCAGCCAGCAGCCACAGGCCCTGGTGTGGTGTAAGTGGCCTCAGCCAGCAGCCACAGGCCCTGGTGTGGTGTAAGTGGCCTCAGCCAGAGCCACAGGCCCTGATGTGGTGTAAGTGGCCCCAGCCGGTCACTCAGGCCCTTGTGTGGTGTAGGTTGCATCAGCTAGCAGCACAAGACATTGGAAAAGAGCCAAAAGCAGTGTCGTTAATGTGCCCTCATTAATGGGCAGCTGCTTTTGGTCTTTTAATACACCCCTTCTCTGGATCAAAAGCGGTTCAATGACATGAAAATGAAAGGCTTACAGCACCAGGTATTCCCAGGCAGTCTCCCATCCAAGTACTAACCAAGCCCAGCCCTGCTTAGCTTCCGAGATCAGACGAGGTCGGGCGTGCTCAGGGTGGTATGGCCGTAAGCTTCTGGCTCCAGCACAATGTCTCAATTTATGGATTCAAGTGATTAGGTGGCAAGTACCTGAAGTTACGAAGACAATCCTATAACCATACCTGCATGTTTGCATAATACCCTAACCCAAAGGCTCAGTTTGGCATTTATCCAACAGCACAGGCCCTGGATTGTTGAAGATGGCCTCAGGAACCAGCACAGGGCCTGGTGTGTTGTACATGGCCACAGCAAGCAGCACAGGGCCTGGTTTGGTGAAGATGGCCTCGGCCAGAAGCGCAGGGCCTGGTGTGATGTGAGTGGCCTGAGCAAGAGCAACAGGCCTTGGTGTGGTGTAAGTGGCCTCAGCCAGCAGCCACAGGCCCTGGTGTGGTGTAAGTCGCCTCAGCCAGCAGCCACAGGCACTGGTGTGGTGTAAGTGGCCTCAGCCAGCAGCAAAAGGGCCCTGGTGTGGTGTAAGTGGCCTCAGCCAGCAGCCACAGGCCCTGGTGTGGTGTAGGTGGCCTCAGCCAGCAGCCACAGGCCCTGGTGTGGTGTAAGTGGCCTCAGCCAGTGCCACAGGCCCTGGTGTGGTGTAAGTGGCCTGAGCAAGAGCCACAGGCCCTGGTGTGGTGTAAGTGGCCTGAGCAAGAGCCACAGACCCTGGTGTGGTGTAATTGGCCTCAATAGCAACTAATTCCCTGGTGTGGTGTAGGTGGCCTCAGCCAGCAGCCACAGGCCCTGGTGTGGTGTAAGTGGCCTCAGCCAGCAGCCACAGGCCCTGGTGTGGTGTAAGTGGCCTCAGCCAGAGCCACAGGCCCTGATGTGGTGTAAGTGGCCCCAGCCGGTCACTCAGGCCCTTGTGTGGTGTAGGTTGCATCAGCTAGCAGCACAAGACATTGGAAAAGAGCCAAAAGCAGTGTCGTTAATGTGCCCTCATTAATGGGCAGCTGCTTTTGGTCTTTTAATACACCCCTTCTCTGGATCAAAAGCGGTTCAATGACATGAAAATGAAAGGCTTACAGCACCAGGTATTCCCAGGCAGTCTCCCATCCAAGTACTAACCAAGCCCAGCCCTGCTTAGCTTCCGAGATCAGACGAGGTCGGGCGTGCTCAGGGTGGTATGGCCGTAAGCTGCTGGCGACAGCACAATGTCTCAATTTATGGATTCAAGTGATTAGGTGGCAAGTACCTGAAGTTACGAAGACAATCCTATAACCATACCTGCATGTTTGCATAATACCCTAACCCAAAGGCTCAGTTTGGCATTTATCCAACAGCACAGGCCCTGGATTGTTGAAGATGGCCTCAGGAACCAGCACAGGGCCTGGTGTGTTGTACATGGCCACAGCAAGCAGCACAGGGCCTGGTTTGGTGAAGATGGCCTCGGCCAGAAGCGCAGGGCCTGGTGTGATGTGAGTGGCCTGAGCAAGAGCAACAGGCCTTGGTGTGGTGTAAGTGGCCTCAGCCAGCAGCCACAGGCCCTGGTGTGGTGTAAGTCGCCTCAGCCAGAAGCCACAGGCACTGGTGTGGTGTAAGTGGCCTCAGCCAGCAGCAAAAGGGCCCTGGTGTGGTGTAAGTGGCCTCAGCCAGCAGCCACAGGCCCTGGTGTGGTGTAGGTGGCCTCAGCCAGCAGCCACAGGCCCTGGTGTGGTGTAAGTGGCCTCAGCCAGCAGCCACAGGCCCTGGTGTGGTGTAAGTGGCCTCAGCCAGCAGCCACAGGCCCTGGTGTGGTGTAAGTGGCCTCAGCCAGTGCCACAGGCCCTGGTGTGGTGTAAGTGGCCTGAGCAAGAGCCACAGGCCCTGGTGTGGTGTAAGTGGCCTCAGCCAGTGCCACAGGCCCTGGTGTGGTGTAAGTGGCCTGAGCAAGAGCCACAGACCCTGGTGTGGTGTAATTGGCCTCAGCCAGCAGCCACAGGCCCTGGTGTGGTGTAAGTCGCCTCAGCTAGAAGACACAGGCACTGGTGTGGTGTAAGTGGCCTCAGCCAGCAGCAAAAGGGCCCTGGTGTGGTGTAAGTCGCCTCAGCCAGCAGCCACAGGCCCTGGTGTGGTGTAGGTGGCCTCAGCCAGCAGCCACACGCCCTGGTGTGGTGTAAGTGGCCTCAGCCAGCAGCCACAGGCCCTGGTGTGGTGTAAGTGGCCTCAGCCAGCAGCCACAGGCCCTGGTGTGGTGTAAGTCGCCTCAGCCAGAAGCCACAGGCACTGGTGAGGTGTAAGTGGCCTCAGCCAGCAGCAAAAGGGCCCTGGTGTGGTGTAAGTCGCCTCAGCCAGCAGCCACAGGCCCTGGTGTGGTGTAGGTGGCCTCAGCCAGCAGCCACAGGCCCTGGTGTGGTGTAAGTGGCCTCAGCCAGTGCCACAGGCCCTGGTGTGGTGTAAGTGGCCTGAGCAAGAGCCACAGGCCCTGGTGTGGTGTAAGTGGCCTCAGCCAGTGCCACAGGCCCTGGTGTGGTGTAATTGGCCTCAGCCAGCAGCCACAGGCCCTGGTGTGGTGTAGGTGGCCTCAGCCAGCAGCCACAGGCCCTGGTGTGGTGTAAGTGGCCTCAGCCAGCAGCCACAGGCCCTGGTGTGGTGTAGGTGGCCTCAGCCAGCAGCCACAGGCCCTGGTGTGGTGTAAGTGGCCTCAGCCAGCAGCCACAGGCCCTGGTGTGGTGTAAGTGGCCTCAGCCAGTGCCACAGGCCCTGGTGTGGTGTAAGTGGCCTGAGCAAGAGCCACAGACCCTGGTGTGGTGTAATTGGCCACAGCCAGCAGCCACAGGCCCTGGTGTGGTGTAAGTCGCCTCAGCCAGAAGCCACAGGCACTGGTGTGGTGTAAGTGGCCTCAGCCAGCAGCAAAAGGGCCCTGGTGTGGTTTAAGTCGCCTCAGCCAGCAGCCACAGGCCCTGGTGTGGTGTAAGTGGCCACAGCAAGCAGCACAGGGCCTGGTTTGGTGAAGATGGCCTCGGCCAGAAGCGCAGGGCCTGGTGTGATGTGAGTGGCCTGAGCAAGAGCCACAGGCCTTGGTGTGGTGTAAGTGGCCTCAGCCAGCAGCCACAGGCCCTGGTGTGGTGTAAGTCGCCTCAGCCAGAAGCCACAGGCACTGGTGTGGTGTAAGTGGCCTCAGCCAGCAGCAAAAGGGCCCTGGTGTGGTGTAAGTGGCCTCAGCCAGCAGCCACAGGCCCTGGTGTGGTGTAGGTGGCCTCAGCCAGCAGCCACAGGCCCTGGTGTGGTGTAAGTGGCCTCAGCCAGCAGCCACAGGCCCTGGTGTGGTGTAAGTGGCCTCAGCCAGTGCCACAGGCCCTGGTGTGGTGTAAGTGGCCTGAGCAAGTGCCACAGGCCCTGGTGTGGTGTAAGTGGCCTGAGCAAGAGCCACAGACCCTGGTGTGGTGTAAGTGGCCTCAGCCAGTGCCACAGGCCCTGGTGTGGTGTAAGTGGCCTGAGCAAGTGCCACAGGCCCTGGTGTGGTGTAAGTGGCCTGAGCAAGTGCCACAGGCCCTGGTGTGGTGTAATTGGCCTCAATAGCAACTAATGCCCTGGTGTGGTGTAGGTGGCCTCAGCCAGCAGCCACAGGCCCTGGTGTGGTGTAAGTGGCCTCAGCCAGCAGCCACAGGCCCTGGTGTGGTGTAAGTGGCCTCAGCCAGAGCCACAGGCCCTGATGTGGTGTAAGTGGCCCCAGCCGGTCACTCAGGCCCTTGTGTGGTGTAGGTTGCATCAGCTAGCAGCACAAGACATTGGAAAAGAGCCAAAAGCAGTGTCGTTAATGTGCCCTCATTAATGGGCAGCTGCTTTTGGTCTTTTAATACACCCCTTCTCTGGATCAAAAGCGGTTCAATGACATGAAAAGGAAAGGCTTACAGCACCAGGTATTCCCAGGCAGTCTCCCATCCAAGTACTAACCAAGCCCAGCCCTGCTTAGCTTCCGAGATCAGACGAGGTCGGGCGTGCTCAGGGTGGTATGGCCGTAAGCTTCTGGCTCCAGCACAATGTCTCAATTTATGGATTCAAGTGATTAGGTGGCAAGTACCTGAAGTTACGAAGACAATCCTATAACCATACCTGCATGTTTGCATAATACCCTAACCCAAAGGCTCAGTTTGGCATTTATCCAACAGCACAGGCCCTGGATTGTTGAAGATGGCCTCAGGAACCAGCACAGGGCCTGGTGTGTTGTACATGGCCACAGCAAGCAGCACAGGGCCTGGTTTGGTGAAGATGGCCTCGGCCAGAAGCGCAGGGCCTGGTGTGATGTGAGTGGCCTGAGCAAGAGCAACAGGCCTTGGTGTGGTGTAAGTGGCCTCAGCCAGCAGCCACAGGCCCTGGTGTGGTGTAAGTCGCCTCAGCCAGCAGCCACAGGCACTGGTGTGGTGTAAGTGGCCTCAGCCAGCAGCAAAAGGGCCCTGGTGTGGTGTAAGTGGCCTCAGCCAGCAGCCACAGGCCCTGGTGTGGTGTAGGTGGCCTCAGCCAGCAGCCACAGGCCCTGGTGTGGTGTAAGTGGCCTCAGCCAGTGCCACAGGCCCTGGTGTGGTGTAAGTGGCCTGAGCAAGAGCCACAGGCCCTGGTGTGGTGTAAGTGGCCTGAGCAAGAGCCACAGACCCTGGTGTGGTGTAATTGGCCTCAATAGCAACTAATTCCCTGGTGTGGTGTAGGTGGCCTCAGCCAGCAGCCACAGGCCCTGGTGTGGTGTAGGTGGCCTCAGCCAGCAGCCACAGGCCCTGGTGTGGTGTAAGTGGCCTCAGCCAGTGCCACAGGCCCTGGTGTGGTGTAAGTGGCCTGAGCAAGAGCCACAGGCCCTGGTGTGGTGTAAGTGGCCCCAGCCGGTCACTCAGGCCCTTGTGTGGTGTAGGTTGCATCAGCTAGCAGCACAAGACATTGGAAAAGAGCCAAAAGCAGTGTCGTTAATGTGCCCTCATTAATGGGCAGCTGCTTTTGGTCTTTTAATACACCCCTTCTCTGGATCAAAAGCGGTTCAATGACATGAAAATGAAAGGCTTACAGCACCAGGTATTCCCAGGCAGTCTCCCATCCAAGTACTAACCAAGCCCAGCCCTGCTTAGCTTCCGAGATCAGACGAGGTCGGGCGTGCTCAGGGTGGTATGGCCGTAAGCTGCTGGCTCCAGCACAATGTCTCAATTTATGGATTCAAGTGATTAGGTGGCAAGTACCTGAAGTTACGAAGACAATCCTATAACCATACCTGCATGTTTGCATAATACCCTAACCCAAAGGCTCAGTTTGGCATTTATCCAACAGCACAGGCCCTGGATTGTTGAAGATGGCCTCAGGAACCAGCACAGGGCCTGGTGTGTTGTACATGGCCACAGCAAGCAGCACAGGGCCTGGTTTGGTGAAGATGGCCTCGGCCAGAAGCGCAGGGCCTGGTGTGATGTGAGTGGCCTGAGTAAGAGCAACAGGCCTTGGTGTGGTGTAAGTGGCCTCAGCCAGCAGCCACAGGCCCTGGTGTGGTGTAAGTCGCCTCAGCCAGAAGCCACAGGCACTGGTGTGGTGTAAGTGGCCTCAGCCAGCAGCAAAAGGGCCCTGGTGTGGTGTAAGTGGCCTCAGCCAGCAGCCACAGGCCCTGGTGTGGTGTAGGTGGCCTCAGCCAGCAGCCACAGGCCCTGGTGTGGTGTAAGTGGCCTCAGCCAGCAGCCACAGGCCCTGGTGTGGTGTAAGTGGCCTCAGCCAGCAGCCACAGGCCCTGGTGTGGTGTAAGTGGCCTCAGCCAGTGCCACAGGCCCTGGTGTGGTGTAAGTGGCCTGAGCAAGAGCCACAGGCCCTGGTGTGGTGTAAGTGGCCTCAGCCAGTGCCACAGGCCCTGGTGTGGTGTAATTGGCCTCAGCCAGCAGCCACAGGCCCTGGTGTGGTGTAGGTGGCCTCAGCCAGCAGCCACAGGCCCTGGTGTGGTGTAAGTGGCCTCAGCCAGCAGCCACAGGCCCTGGTGTGGTGTAAGTGGCCTCAGCCAGAGCCACAGGCCCTGATGTGGTGTAAGTGGCCCCAGCCGGTCACTCAGGCCCTTGTGTGGTGTAGGTTGCATCAGCTAGCAGCACAAGACATTGGAAAAGAGCCAAAAGCAGTGTCGTTAATGTGCCCTCATTAATGGGCAGCTGCTTTTGGTCTTTTAATACACCCCTTCTCTGGATCAAAAGCGGTTCAATGACATGAAAATGAAAGGCTTACAGCACCAGGTATTCCCAGGCAGTCTCCCATCCAAGTACTAACCAAGCCCAGCCCTGCTTAGCTTCCGAGATCAGACGAGGTCGGGCGTGCTCAGGGTGGTATGGCCGTAAGCTGCTGGCTCCAGCACAATGTCTCAATTTATGGATTCAAGTGATTAGGTGGCAAGTACCTGAAGTTACGAAGACAATCCTATAACCATACCTGCATGTTTGCATAATACCCTAAACAAAGGCTCAGTTTGGCATTTATCCAACAGCACAGGCCCTGGATTGTTGAAGATGGCCTCAGGGACCAGCACAGGGCCTGGTGTGTTGTACATGGCCACAGCAAGCAGCACAGGGCCTGGTTTGGTGAAGATGGCCTCGGCCAGAAGCGCAGGGCCTGGTGTGATGTGAGTGGCCTGAGCAAGAGCAACAGGCCTTGGTGTGGTGTAAGTGGCCTCAGCCAGCAGCCACAGGCCCTGGTGTGGTGTAAGTCGCCTCAGCCAGAAGCCACAGGCACTGGTGTGGTGTAAGTGGCCTCAGCCAGCAGCAAAAGGGCCCTGGTGTGGTGTAAGTGGCCTCAGCCAGCAGCCACAGGCCCTGGTGTGGTGTAGGTGGCCTCAGCCAGCAGCCACAGGCCCTGGTGTGGTGTAATTGGCCTCAGCCAGCAGCCACAGGCCCTGGTGTGGTGTAAGTGGCCTCAGCCAGTGCCACAGGCCCTGGTGTGGTGTAAGTGGCCTGAGCAAGAGCCACAGACCCTGGTGTGGTGTAATTGGCCTCAGCCAGCAGCCACAGGCCCTGGTGTGGTGTAAGTCGCCTCAGCCAGAAGCCACAGGCACTGGTGTGGTGTAAGTGGCCTCAGCCAGCAGCAAAGGGGCCTGGTGTGGTTTAAGTCGCCTCAGCCAGCAGCCACAGGCCCTGGTGTGGTGTAGGTGGCCTCAGCCAGCAGCCACAGGCCCTGGTGTGGTGTAAGTGGCCACAGCAAGCAGCACAGGGCCTGGTTTGGTGAAGATGGCCTCGGCCAGAAGCGCAGGGCCTGGTGTGATGTGAGTGGCCTGAGCAAGAGCAACAGGCCTTGGTGTGGTGTAAGTGGCCTCAGCCAGCAGCCACAGGCCCTGGTGTGGTGTAAGTCGCCTCAGCCAGCAGCCACAGGCACTGGTGTGGTGTAAGTGGCCTCAGCCAGCAGCAAAAGGGCCCTGGTGTGGTGTAAGTGGCCTCAGCCAGCAGCCACAGGCCTTGGTGTGGTGTAGGTGGCCTCAGCCAGCAGCCACAGGCCCTGGTGTGGTGTAAGTGGCCTCAGCCAGCAGCCACAGGCCCTGGTGTGGTGTAAGTGGCCTCAGCCAGCAGCCACAGGCCCTGGTGTGGTGTAAGTGGCCTCAGCCAGTGCCACAGGCCCTGGTGTGGTGTAAGTGGCCACAGCAAGCAGCACAGGGCCTGGTTTGGTGAAGATGGCCTCGGCCAGAAGCGCAGGGCCTGGTGTGATGTGAGTGGCCTGAGCAAGAGCAACAGGCCTTGGTGTGGTGTAAGTGGCCTCAGCCAGCAGCCACAGGCCCTGGTGTGGTGTAAGTCGCCTCAGCCAGCAGCCACAGGCACTGGTGTGGTGTAAGTGGCCTCAGCCAGCAGCAAAAGGGCCCTGGTGTGGTGTAAGTGGCCTCAGCCAGCAGCCACAGGCCTTGGTGTGGTGTAGGTGGCCTCAGCCAGCAGCCACAGGCCCTGGTGTGGTGTAAGTGGCCTCAGCCAGCAGCCACAGGCCCTGGTGTGGTGTAAGTGGCCTCAGCCAGCAGCCACAGGCCCTGGTGTGGTGTAAGTGGCCTCAGCCAGTGCCACAGGCCCTGGTGTGGTGTAAGTGGCCTGAGCAAGAGCCACAGACCCTGGTGTGGTGTAATTGGCCTCAGCCAGCAGCCACAGGCCCTGGTGTGGTGTAAGTGGCCTCAGCCAGAAGCCACAGGCACTGGTGTGGTGTAAGTGGCCTCAGCCAGCAGCAAAAGGGCCCTGGTGTGGTGTAAGTCGCCTCAGCCAGCAGCCACAGGCCCTGGTGTGGTGTAAGTGGCCACAGCAAGCAGCACAGGGCCTGGTTTGGTGAAGATGGCCTCGGCCAGAAGCGCAGGGCCTGGTGTGATGTGAGTGGCCTGAGCAAGAGCCACAGGCCTTGGTGTGGTGTAAGTGGCCTCAGCCAGCAGCCACAGGCCCTGGTGTGGTGTAAGTCGCCTCAGCCAGAAGCCACAGGCACTGGTGTGGTGTAAGTGGCCTCAGCCAGCAGCAAAAGGGCCCTGGTGTGGTGTAAGTGGCCTCAGCCAGCAGCCACAGGCCCTGGTGTGGTGTAGGTGGCCTCAGCCAGCAGCCACAGGCCCTGGTGTGGTGTAATTGGCCTCAGCCAGCAGCCACAGGCCCTGGTGTGGTGTAAGTGGCCTCAGCCAGTGCCACAGGCCCTGGTGTGGTGTAAGTGGCCTGAGCAAGAGCCACAGACCCTGGTGTGGTGTAATTGGCCTCAGCCAGCAGCCACAGGCCCTGGTGTGGTGTAAGTCGCCTCAGCCAGAAGCCACAGGCACTGGTGTGGTGTAAGTGGCCTCAGCCAGCAGCAAAGGGGCCTGGTGTGGTTTAAGTCGCCTCAGCCAGCAGCCACAGGCCCTGGTGTGGTGTAGGTGGCCTCAGCCAGCAGCCACAGGCCCTGGTGTGGTGTAAGTGGCCACAGCAAGCAGCACAGGGCCTGGTTTGGTGAAGATGGCCTCGGCCAGAAGCGCAGGGCCTGGTGTGATGTGAGTGGCCTGAGCAAGAGCAACAGGCCTTGGTGTGGTGTAAGTGGCCTCAGCCAGCAGCCACAGGCCCTGGTGTGGTGTAAGTCGCCTCAGCCAGCAGCCACAGGCACTGGTGTGGTGTAAGTGGCCTCAGCCAGCAGCAAAAGGGCCCTGGTGTGGTGTAAGTGGCCTCAGCCAGCAGCCACAGGCCTTGGTGTGGTGTAGGTGGCCTCAGCCAGCAGCCACAGGCCCTGGTGTGGTGTAAGTGGCCTCAGCCAGCAGCCACAGGCCCTGGTGTGGTGTAAGTGGCCTCAGCCAGCAGCCACAGGCCCTGGTGTGGTGTAAGTGGCCTCAGCCAGTGCCACAGGCCCTGGTGTGGTGTAAGTGGCCTGAGCAAGAGCCACAGACCCTGGTGTGGTGTAATTGGCCTCAGCCAGCAGCCACAGGCCCTGGTGTGGTGTAAGTGGCCTCAGCCAGAAGCCACAGGCACTGGTGTGGTGTAAGTGGCCTCAGCCAGCAGCAAAAGGGCCCTGGTGTGGTGTAAGTCGCCTCAGCCAGCAGCCACAGGCCCTGGTGTGGTGTAAGTGGCCACAGCAAGCAGCACAGGGCCTGGTTTGGTGAAGATGGCCTCGGCCAGAAGCGCAGGGCCTGGTGTGATGTGAGTGGCCTGAGCAAGAGCCACAGGCCTTGGTGTGGTGTAAGTGGCCTCAGCCAGCAGCCACAGGCCCTGGTGTGGTGTAAGTCGCCTCAGCCAGAAGCCACAGGCACTGGTGTGGTGTAAGTGGCCTCAGCCAGCAGCAAAAGGGCCCTGGTGTGGTGTAAGTGGCCTCAGCCAGCAGCCACAGGCCCTGGTGTGGTGTAGGTGGCCTCAGCCAGCAGCCACAGGCCCTGGTGTGGTGTAAGTGGCCTCAGCCAGCAGCCACAGGCCCTGGTGTGGTGTAAGTGGCCTCAGCCAGTGCCACAGGCCCTGGTGTGGTGTAAGTGGCCTGAGCAAGTGCCACAGGCCCTGGTGTGGTGTAAGTGGCCTGAGCAAGAGCCACAGACCCTGGTGTGGTGTAATTGGCCTCAATAGCAACTAATGCCCTGGTGTGGTGTAGGTGGCCTCAGCCAGCAGCCACAGGCCCTGGTGTGGTGTAAGTGGCCTCAGCCAGCAGCCACAGGCCCTGGTGTGGTGTAAGTGGCCTCAGCCAGAGCCACAGGCCCTGATGTGGTGTAAGTGGCCCCAGCCGGTCACTCAGGCCCTTGTGTGGTGTAGGTTGCATCAGCTAGCAGCACAAGACATTGGAAAAGAGCCAAAAGCAGTGTCGTTAATGTGCCCTCATTAATGGGCAGCTGCTTTTGGTCTTTTAATACACCCCTTCTCTGGATCAAAAGCGGTTCAATGACATGAAAAGGAAAGGCTTACAGCAGCAGGTATTCCCAGGCAGTCTCCCATCCAAGTACTAACCAAGCCCAGCCCTGCTTAGCTTCCGAGATCAGACGAGGTCGGGCGTGCTCAGGGTGGTATGGCCGTAAGCTGCTGGCTCCAGCACAATGTCTCAATTTATGGATTCAAGTGATTAGGTGGCAAGTACCTGAAGTTACGAAGACAATCCTATAACCATACCTGCATGTTTGCATAATACCCTAACCCAAAGGCTCAGTTTGGCATTTATCCAACAGCACAGGCCCTGGATTGTTGAAGATGGCCTCAGGGACCAGCACAGGGCCTGGTGTGTTGTACATGGCCACAGCAAGCAGCACAGGGCCTGGTTTGGTGAAGATGGCCTCGGCCAGAAGCGCAGGGCCTGGTGTGATGTGAGTGGCCTGAGCAAGAGCAACAGGCCTTGGTGTGGTGTAAGTGGCCTCAGCCAGCAGCCACAGGCCCTGGTGTGGTGTAAGTCGCCTCAGCCAGAAGCCACAGGCACTGGTGTGGTGTAAGTGGCCTCAGCCAGCAGCAAAAGGGCCCTGGTGTGGTGTAGGTGGCCTCAGCCAGCAGCCACAGGCCCTGGTGTGGTGTAAGTGGCCTCAGCCAGCAGCCACAGGCCCTGGTGTGGTGTAAGTGGCCTCAGCCAGTGCCACAGGCCCTGGTGTGGTGTAAGTGGCCTGAGCAAGAGCCACAGGCCCTGGTGTGGTGTAAGTGGCCTGAGCAAGAGCCACAGACCCTGGTGTGGTGTAATTGGCCTCAATAGCAACTAATGCCCTGGTGTGGTGTAGGTGGCCTCAGCCAGCAGCCACAGGCCCTGGTGTGGTGTAAGTGGCCTCAGCCAGCAGCCACAGGCCCTGGTGTGGTGTAAGTGGCCTCAGCCAGAGCCACAGGCCCTGGTGTGGTGTAAGTGGCCTCAGCCAGCAGCCACAGGCCCTGGTGTGGTGTAAGTCGCCTCAGCTAGAAGACACAGGCACTGGTGTGGTGTAAGTGGCCTCAGCCAGCAGCAAAAGGGCCCTGGTGTGGTGTAAGTGGCCTCAGCCAGAGCCACAGGCCCTGATGTGGTGTAAGTGGCCCCAGCCGGTCACTCAGGCCCTTGTGTGGTGTAGGTTGCATCAGCTAGCAGCACAAGACATTGGAAAAGAGCCAAAAGCAATGTCGTTAATGTGCCCTCATTAATTGGCAGATGCTTTTGGTCTTTTAATACACCCCTTCTCTGGATCAAAAGCGGTTCAATGACATGAAAATGAAAGGCTTACAGCACCAGGTATTCCCAGGCAGTCTCCCATCCAAGTACTAGCCAAGCCCAGCCCTGCTTAGCTTCCGAGATCAGACGAGGTCGGGCGTGCTCAGGGTGGTATGGCCGTAAGCTGCTGGCCCCAGCACAATGTCTCAATTTATGGATTCAAGTGATTAGGTGGCAAGTACCTGAAGTTACGAAGACAATCCTATAACCATACCTGCATGTTTGCATAATACCCTAACCCAAAGGCTCAGTTTGGCATTTATCCAACAGCACAGGCCCTGGATTGTTGAAGATGGCCTCAAGAACCACCACAGGACCTGGTGTGTTTTACATGGCCACAGCAAGCAGCACAGGGCCTGGTTTGGTGAAGATGGCCTCAGCAAGCAGCCACAGGCCCTGGTTTGGTGTAAGTGGCCTCAGCCAGCAGCCACAGGCCCTGGTGTGGTGTAAGTGGCCTCAGCCAGCAGCCACAGGCCCTGGTGTGGTCTAAGTGGCCTCAGCCAGTGCCACAGGCCCTGGTGTGGTGTAAGTGGCCTGAGCAAGAGCCACAGGCCCTGGTGTGGTGTAAGTGGCCTCAGCCAGCAGCCACAGGCCCTGGTGTGGTGTAAGTGGCCTGAGCAAGTGCCACAGGCCCTGGTGTGGTGTAAGTGGCCTAAGCCAGAGCCACAGGCCCTGGTGTGGTGTAAGTGGCCTCAATAGCAAATAAGGCCCTGGTGTGGTGTAAGTGGCCTGAGCAAGAACCACAGGGCCTGGTTTGGTGAAGATGGCCTCGGCCAGAAGCGCAGGGCCTGGTGTAATGTGAGTGGCCTGAGCAAGAGCCACAGGCCCTGGTGTGGTGTAAGTGGCCTCAGCCAGCAGCCACAGGCCCTGGTGTGGTGTAAGTTGCCTCAGCCAGAATCCACAGCCACTGGTGTGGTGTAAGTGGCCTCAGCCAGCAGCAAAAGGGCCCTGGTGTGGTGTAAGTGGCCTCAGCCAGCAGCCACAGGCCCTGGTGTGGTGTAGGTGGCCTCAGCCAGCAGCCACAGGCCCTGGTGTGGTGTAAGTGGCCTCAATAGCAACTAAGGCCCTGGTGTGGTGTAAGTGGCCTCAGCCAGCAGCCAAAGGCCCTGGTGTGGTGTAAGTGGCCTCAGCCAGCAGCCACAGGCCCTGGTGTGGTGTAAGTGGCCTCAGCCAGTGCCACAGGCCCTGGTGTGGTGTAAGTGGCCTGAGCAAGAGCCACAGACCCTGGTGTGGTGTAATTGGCCTCAGCCAGCAGCCACAGGCCCTGGTGTGGTGTAAGTGGCCTCAGCCAGCAGCAAAAGGGCCCTGGTGTGGTGTAAGTCGCCTCAGCCAGCAGCCACAGGCCCTGGTGTGGTGTAGGTGGCCTCAGCCAGCAGCCACAGGCCCTGGTGTGGTGTAAGTGGCCTCAGCCAGCAGCCACAGGCCCTGGTGTGGTGTAAGTGGCCTCAGCCAGCAGCCACAGGCCCTGGTGTGGTGTAAGTGGCCTCAGCCAGTGCCACAGGCCCTGGTGTGGTGTAAGTGGCCTGAGCAAGAGCCACAGGCCCTGGTGTGGTGTAATTGGCCTCAATAGCAACTAATGCCCTGGTGTGGTGTAGGTGGCCTCAGCCAGCAGCCACAGGCCCTGGTGTGGTGTAAGTCACCTCAGCCAGCAGCCACAGGCCCTGGTGTGGTGTAGGTGGCCTCAGCCAGCAGCCACAGGCCCTGGTGTGGTGTAAGTGGCCTCAGCCAGCAGCCACAGGCCCTGGTGTGGTGTAAGTGGCCTCAGCCAGAGCCACAGGCCCTGATGTGGTGTAAGTGGCCCCAGCCGGTCACTCAGGCCCTTGTGTGGTGTAGGTTGCATCAGCTAGCAGCACAAGACATTGGAAAAGAGCCAAAAGCAGTGTCGTTAATGTGCCCTCATTAATGGGCAGCTGCTTTTGGTCTTTTAATACACCCCTTCTCTGGATCAAAAGCGGTTCAATGACATGAAAATGAAAGGCTTACAGCACCAGGTATTCCCAGGCAGTCTCCCATCCAAGTACTAACCAAGCCCAGCCCTGCTTAGCTTCCGAGATCAGACGAGGTCGGGCGTGCTCAGGGTGGTATGGCCGTAAGCTTCTGGCTCCAGCACAATGTCTCAATTTATGGATTCAAGTGATTAGGTGGCAAGTACCTGAAGTTACGAAGACAATCCTATAACCATACCTGCATGTTTGCATAATACCCTAACCCAAAGGCTCAGTTTGGCATTTATCCAACAGCACAGGCCCTGGATTGTTGAAGATGGCCTCAGGAACCAGCACAGGGCCTGGTGTGTTGTACATGGCCACAGCAAGCAGCACAGGGCCTGGTTTGGTGAAGATGGCCTCGGCCAGAAGCGCAGGGCCTGGTGTGATGTGAGTGGCCTGAGCAAGAGCAACAGGCCTTGGTGTGGTGTAAGTGGCCTCAGCCAGCAGCCACAGGCCCTGGTGTGGTGTAAGTCGCCTCAGCCAGCAGCCACAGGCACTGGTGTGGTGTAAGTGGCCTCAGCCAGCAGCAAAAGGGCCCTGGTGTGGTGTAAGTGGCCTCAGCCAGCAGCCACAGGCCCTGGTGTGGTGTAGGTGGCCTCAGCCAGCAGCCACAGGCCCTGGTGTGGTGTAAGTGGCCTCAGCCAGTGCCACAGGCCCTGGTGTGGTGTAAGTGGCCTGAGCAAGAGCCACAGGCCCTGGTGTGGTGTAAGTGGCCTGAGCAAGAGCCACAGACCCTGGTGTGGTGTAATTGGCCTCAATAGCAACTAATTCCCTGGTGTGGTGTAGGTGGCCTCAGCCAGCAGCCACAGGCCCTGGTGTGGTGTAAGTGGCCTCAGCCAGCAGCCACAGGCCCTGGTGTGGTGTAAGTGGCCTCAGCCAGAGCCACAGGCCCTGATGTGGTGTAAGTGGCCCCAGCCGGTCACTCAGGCCCTTGTGTGGTGTAGGTTGCATCAGCTAGCAGCACAAGACATTGGAAAAGAGCCAAAAGCAGTGTCGTTAATGTGCCCTCATTAATGGGCAGCTGCTTTTGGTCTTTTAATACACCCCTTCTCTGGATCAAAAGCGGTTCAATGACATGAAAATGAAAGGCTTACAGCACCAGGTATTCCCAGGCAGTCTCCCATCCAAGTACTAACCAAGCCCAGCCCTGCTTAGCTTCCGAGATCAGACGAGGTCGGGCGTGCTCAGGGTGGTATGGCCGTAAGCTGCTGGCGACAGCACAATGTCTCAATTTATGGATTCAAGTGATTAGGTGGCAAGTACCTGAAGTTACGAAGACAATCCTATAACCATACCTGCATGTTTGCATAATACCCTAACCCAAAGGCTCAGTTTGGCATTTATCCAACAGCACAGGCCCTGGATTGTTGAAGATGGCCTCAGGAACCAGCACAGGGCCTGGTGTGTTGTACATGGCCACAGCAAGCAGCACAGGGCCTGGTTTGGTGAAGATGGCCTCGGCCAGAAGCGCAGGGCCTGGTGTGATGTGAGTGGCCTGAGCAAGAGCAACAGGCCTTGGTGTGGTGTAAGTGGCCTCAGCCAGCAGCCACAGGCCCTGGTGTGGTGTAAGTCGCCTCAGCCAGAAGCCACAGGCACTGGTGTGGTGTAAGTGGCCTCAGCCAGCAGCAAAAGGGCCCTGGTGTGGTGTAAGTGGCCTCAGCCAGCAGCAAAAGGGCCCTGGTGTGGTGTAAGTGGCCTCAGCCAGCAGCCACAGGCCCTGGTGTGGTGTAGGTGGCCTCAGCCAGCAGCCACAGGCCCTGGTGTGGTGTAAGTGGCCTCAGCCAGCAGCCACAGGCCCTGGTGTGGTGTAAGTGGCCTCAGCCAGTGCCACAGGCCCTGGTGTGGTGTAAGTGGCCTGAGCAAGTGCCACAGGCCCTGGTGTGGTGTAAGTGGCCTGAGCAAGAGCCACAGACCCTGGTGTGGTGTAATTGGCCTCAATAGCAACTAATGCCCTGGTGTGGTGTAGGTGGCCTCAGCCAGCAGCCACAGGCCCTGGTGTGGTGTAAGTGGCCTCAGCCAGAGCCACAGGCCCTGATGTGGTGTAAGTGGCCCCAGCCGGTCACTCAGGCCCTTGTGTGGTGTAGGTTGCATCAGCTAGCAGCACAAGACATTGGAAAAGAGCCAAAAGCAGTGTCGTTAATGTGCCCTCATTAATGGGCAGCTGCTTTTGGTCTTTTAATACACCCCTTCTCTGGATCAAAAGCGGTTCAATGACATGAAAATGAAAGGCTTACAGCACCAGGTATTCCCAGGCAGTCTCCCATCCAAGTACTAACCAAGCCCAGCCCTGCTTAGCTTCCGAGATCAGACGAAGTCGGGCGTGCTCAGGGTGGTATGGCCGTAAGCTGCTGGCTCCAGCACAATGTCTCAATTTATGGATTCAAGTGATTAGGTGGCAAGTACCTGAAGTTACGAAGACAATCCTATAACCATACCTGCATGTTTGCATAATACCCTAACCCAAAGGCTCAGTTTGGCATTTATCCAACAGCACAGGCCCTGGATTGTTGAAGATGGCCTCAGGAACCAGCACAGGGCCTGGTGTGTTGTACATGGCCACAGCAAGCAGCACAGGGCCTGGTTTGGTGAAGATGGCCTCGGCCAGAAGCGCAGGGCCTGGTGTGATGTGAGTGGCCTGAGCAAGAGCCACAGGCCTTGGTGTGGTGTAAGTGGCCTCAGCCAGCAGCCACAGGCCCTGGTGTGGTGTAAGTCGCCTCAGCCAGAAGCCACAGGCACTGGTGTGGTGTAAGTGGCCTCAGCCAGCAGCAAAAGGGCCCTGGTGTGGTGTAAGTGGCCTCAGCCAGCAGCCACAGGCCCTGGTGTGGTGTAGGTGGCCTCAGCCAGCAGCCACAGGCCCTGGTGTGGTGTAAGTGGCCTCAGCCAGCAGCCACAGGCCCTGGTGTGGTGTAAGTGGCCTCAGCCAGTGCCACAGGCCCTGGTGTGGTGTAAGTGGCCTGAGCAAGTGCCACAGGCCCTGGTGTGGTGTAAGTGGCCTGAGCAAGAGCCACAGACCCTGGTGTGGTGTAATTGGCCTCAATAGCAACTAATGCCCTGGTGTGGTGTAGGTGGCCTCAGCCAGCAGCCACAGGCCCTGGTGTGGTGTAAGTGGCCTCAGCCAGCAACCACAGGCCCTGGTGTGGTGTAAGTGGCCTCAGCCAGAGCCACAGGCCCTGATGTGGTGTAAGTGGCCCCAGCCGGTCACTCAGGCCCTTGTGTGGTGTAGGTTGCATCAGCTAGCAGCACAAGACATTGGAAAAGAGCCAAAAGCAGTGTCGTTAATGTGCCCTCATTAATGGGCAGCTGCTTTTGGTCTTTTAATACACCCCTTCTCTGGATCAAAAGCGGTTCAATGACATGAAAAGGAAAGGCTTACAGCAGCAGGTATTCCCAGGCAGTCTCCCATCCAAGTACTAACCAAGCCCAGCCCTGCTTAGCTTCCGAGATCAGACGAGGTCGGGCGTGCTCAGGGTGGTATGGCCGTAAGCTGCTGGCTCCAGCACAATGTCTCAATTTATGGATTCAAGTGATTAGGTGGCAAGTACCTGAAGTTACGAAGACAATCCTATAACCATACCTGCATGTTTGCATAATACCCTAACCCAAAGGCTCAGTTTGGCATTTATCCAACAGCACAGGCCCTGGATTGTTGAAGATGGCCTCAGGGACCAGCACAGGGCCTGGTGTGTTGTACATGGCCACAGCAAGCAGCACAGGGCCTGGTTTGGTGAAGATGGCCTCGGCCAGAAGCGCAGGGCCTGGTGTGATGTGAGTGGCCTGAGCAAGAGCAACAGGCCTTGGTGTGGTGTAAGTGGCCTCAGCCAGCAGCCACAGGCCCTGGTGTGGTGTAAGTCGCCTCAGCCAGAAGCCACAGGCACTGGTGTGGTGTAAGTGGCCTCAGCCAGCAGCAAAAGGGCCCTGGTGTGGTGTAGGTGGCCTCAGCCAGCAGCCACAGGCCCTGGTGTGGTGTAAGTGGCCTCAGCCAGCAGCCACAGGCCCTGGTGTGGTGTAAGTGGCCTCAGCCAGTGCCACAGGCCCTGGTGTGGTGTAAGTGGCCTGAGCAAGAGCCACAGGCCCTGGTGTGGTGTAAGTGGCCTGAGCAAGAGCCACAGACCCTGGTGTGGTGTAATTGGCCTCAATAGCAACTAATGCCCTGGTGTGGTGTAGGTGGCCTCAGCCAGCAGCCACAGGCCCTGGTGTGGTGTAAGTGGCCTCAGCCAGCAGCCACAGGCCCTGGTGTGGTGTAAGTGGCCTCAGCCAGAGCCACAGGCCCTGGTGTGGTGTAAGTGGCCTCAGCCAGCAGCCACAGGCCCTGGTGTGGTGTAAGTCGCCTCAGCTAGAAGACACAGGCACTGGTGTGGTGTAAGTGGCCTCAGCCAGCAGCAAAAGGGCCCTGGTGTGGTGTAAGTGGCCTCAGCCAGAGCCACAGGCCCTGATGTGGTGTAAGTGGCCCCAGCCGGTCACTCAGGCCCTTGTGTGGTGTAGGTTGCATCAGCTAGCAGCACAAGACATTGGAAAAGAGCCAAAAGCAGTGTCGTTAATGTGCCCTCATTAATGGGCAGCTGCTTTTGGTCTTTTAATACACCCCTTCTCTGGATCAAAAGCGGTTCAATGACATGAAAATGAAAGGCTTACAGCACCAGGTATTCCCAGGCAGTCTCCCATCCAAGTACTAACCAAGCCCAGCCCTGCTTAGCTTCCGAGATCAGACGAGGTCGGGCGTGCTCAGGGTGGTATGGCCGTAAGCTGCTGGCGACAGCACAATGTCTCAATTTATGGATTCAAGTGATTAGGTGGCAAGTACCTGAAGTTACGAAGACAATCCTATAACCATACCTGCATGTTTGCATAATACCCTAACCCAAAGGCTCAGTTTGGCATTTATCCAACAGCACAGGCCCTGGATTGTTGAAGATGGCCTCAGGAACCAGCACAGGGCCTGGTGTGTTGTACATGGCCACAGCAAGCAGCACAGGGCCTGGTTTGGTGAAGATGGCCTCGGCCAGAAGCGCAGGGCCTGGTGTGATGTGAGTGGCCTGAGCAAGAGCAACAGGCCTTGGTGTGGTGTAAGTGGCCTCAGCCAGCAGCCACAGGCCCTGGTGTGGTGTAAGTCGCCTCAGCCAGAAGCCACAGGCACTGGTGTGGTGTAAGTGGCCTCAGCCAGCAGCAAAAGGGCCCTGGTGTGGTGTAAGTGGCCTCAGCCAGCAGCAAAAGGGCCCTGGTGTGGTGTAAGTGGCCTCAGCCAGCAGCCACAGGCCCTGGTGTGGTGTAGGTGGCCTCAGCCAGCAGCCACAGGCCCTGGTGTGGTGTAAGTGGCCTCAGCCAGCAGCCACAGGCCCTGGTGTGGTGTAAGTGGCCTCAGCCAGTGCCACAGGCCCTGGTGTGGTGTAAGTGGCCTGAGCAAGTGCCACAGGCCCTGGTGTGGTGTAAGTGGCCTGAGCAAGAGCCACAGACCCTGGTGTGGTGTAATTGGCCTCAATAGCAACTAATGCCCTGGTGTGGTGTAGGTGGCCTCAGCCAGCAGCCACAGGCCCTGGTGTGGTGTAAGTGGCCTCAGCCAGAGCCACAGGCCCTGATGTGGTGTAAGTGGCCCCAGCCGGTCACTCAGGCCCTTGTGTGGTGTAGGTTGCATCAGCTAGCAGCACAAGACATTGGAAAAGAGCCAAAAGCAGTGTCGTTAATGTGCCCTCATTAATGGGCAGCTGCTTTTGGTCTTTTAATACACCCCTTCTCTGGATCAAAAGCGGTTCAATGACATGAAAATGAAAGGCTTACAGCACCAGGTATTCCCAGGCAGTCTCCCATCCAAGTACTAACCAAGCCCAGCCCTGCTTAGCTTCCGAGATCAGACGAAGTCGGGCGTGCTCAGGGTGGTATGGCCGTAAGCTGCTGGCTCCAGCACAATGTCTCAATTTATGGATTCAAGTGATTAGGTGGCAAGTACCTGAAGTTACGAAGACAATCCTATAACCATACCTGCATGTTTGCATAATACCCTAACCCAAAGGCTCAGTTTGGCATTTATCCAACAGCACAGGCCCTGGATTGTTGAAGATGGCCTCAGGAACCAGCACAGGGCCTGGTGTGTTGTACATGGCCACAGCAAGCAGCACAGGGCCTGGTTTGGTGAAGATGGCCTCGGCCAGAAGCGCAGGGCCTGGTGTGATGTGAGTGGCCTGAGCAAGAGCCACAGGCCTTGGTGTGGTGTAAGTGGCCTCAGCCAGCAGCCACAGGCCCTGGTGTGGTGTAAGTCGCCTCAGCCAGAAGCCACAGGCACTGGTGTGGTGTAAGTGGCCTCAGCCAGCAGCAAAAGGGCCCTGGTGTGGTGTAAGTGGCCTCAGCCAGCAGCCACAGGCCCTGGTGTGGTGTAGGTGGCCTCAGCCAGCAGCCACAGGCCCTGGTGTGGTGTAAGTGGCCTCAGCCAGCAGCCACAGGCCCTGGTGTGGTGTAAGTGGCCTCAGCCAGTGCCACAGGCCCTGGTGTGGTGTAAGTGGCCTGAGCAAGTGCCACAGGCCCTGGTGTGGTGTAAGTGGCCTGAGCAAGAGCCACAGACCCTGGTGTGGTGTAATTGGCCTCAATAGCAACTAATGCCCTGGTGTGGTGTAGGTGGCCTCAGCCAGCAGCCACAGGCCCTGGTGTGGTGTAAGTGGCCTCAGCCAGCAACCACAGGCCCTGGTGTGGTGTAAGTGGCCTCAGCCAGAGCCACAGGCCCTGATGTGGTGTAAGTGGCCCCAGCCGGTCACTCAGGCCCTTGTGTGGTGTAGGTTGCATCAGCTAGCAGCACAAGACATTGGAAAAGAGCCAAAAGCAGTGTCGTTAATGTGCCCTCATTAATGGGCAGCTGCTTTTGGTCTTTTAATACACCCCTTCTCTGGATCAAAAGCGGTTCAATGACATGAAAAGGAAAGGCTTACAGCAGCAGGTATTCCCAGGCAGTCTCCCATCCAAGTACTAACCAAGCCCGGCCCTGCTTAGCTTCCGAGATCAGACGAGGTCGGGCGTGCTCAGGGTGGTATGGCCGTAAGCTGCTGGCTCCAGCACAATGTCTCAATTTATGGATTCAAGTGATTAGGTGGCAAGTACCTGAAGTTACGAAGACAATCCTATAACCATACCTGCATGTTTGCATAATACCCTAACCCAAAGGCTCAGTTTGGCATTTATCCAACAGCACAGGCCCTGGATTGTTGAAGATGGCCTCAGGGACCAGCACAGGGCCTGGTGTGTTGTACATGGCCACAGCAAGCAGCACAGGGCCTGGTTTGGTGAAGATGGCCTCGGCCAGAAGCGCAGGGCCTGGTGTGATGTGAGTGGCCTGAGCAAGAGCAACAGGCCTTGGTGTGGTGTAAGTGGCCTCAGCCAGCAGCCACAGGCCCTGGTGTGGTGTAAGTCGCCTCAGCCAGAAGCCACAGGCACTGGTGTGGTGTAAGTGGCCTCAGCCAGCAGCAAAAGGGCCCTGGTGTGGTGTAGGTGGCCTCAGCCAGCAGCCACAGGCCCTGGTGTGGTGTAAGTGGCCTCAGCCAGCAGCCACAGGCCCTGGTGTGGTGTAAGTGGCCTCAGCCAGTGCCACAGGCCCTGGTGTGGTGTAAGTGGCCTGAGCAAGAGCCACAGGCCCTGGTGTGGTGTAAGTGGCCTGAGCAAGAGCCACAGACCCTGGTGTGGTGTAATTGGCCTCAATAGCAACTAATGCCCTGGTGTGGTGTAGGTGGCCTCAGCCAGCAGCCACAGGCCCTGGTGTGGTGTAAGTGGCCTCAGCCAGCAGCCACAGGCCCTGGTGTGGTGTAAGTGGCCTCAGCCAGAGCCACAGGCCCTGGTGTGGTGTAAGTGGCCTCAGCCAGCAGCCACAGGCCCTGGTGTGGTGTAAGTCGCCTCAGCTAGAAGACACAGGCACTGGTGTGGTGTAAGTGGCCTCAGCCAGCAGCAAAAGGGCCCTGGTGTGGTGTAAGTGGCCTCAGCCAGAGCCACAGGCCCTGATGTGGTGTAAGTGGCCCCAGCCGGTCACTCAGGCCCTTGTGTGGTGTAGGTTGCATCAGCTAGCAGCACAAGACATTGGAAAAGAGCCAAAAGCAATGTCGTTAATGTGCCCTCATTAATTGGCAGATGCTTTTGGTCTTTTAATACACCCCTTCTCTGGATCAAAAGCGGTTCAATGACATGAAAATGAAAGGCTTACAGCACCAGGTATTCCCAGGCAGTCTCCCATCCAAGTACTAGCCAAGCCCAGCCCTGCTTAGCTTCCGAGATCAGACGAGGTCGGGCGTGCTCAGGGTGGTATGGCCGTAAGCTGCTGGCCCCAGCACAATGTCTCAATTTATGGATTCAAGTGATTAGGTGGCAAGTACCTGAAGTTACGAAGACAATCCTATAACCATACCTGCATGTTTGCATAATACCCTAACCCAAAGGCTCAGTTTGGCATTTATCCAACAGCACAGGCCCTGGATTGTTGAAGATGGCCTCAAGAACCACCACAGGACCTGGTGTGTTTTACATGGCCACAGCAAGCAGCACAGGGCCTGGTTTGGTGAAGATGGCCTCAGCAAGCAGCCACAGGCCCTGGTTTGGTGTAAGTGGCCTCAGCCAGCAGCCACAGGCCCTGGTGTGGTGTAAGTGGCCTCAGCCAGCAGCCACAGGCCCTGGTGTGGTCTAAGTGGCCTCAGCCAGTGCCACAGGCCCTGGTGTGGTGTAAGTGGCCTGAGCAAGAGCCACAGGCCCTGGTGTGGTGTAAGTGGCCTCAGCCAGCAGCCACAGGCCCTGGTGTGGTGTAAGTGGCCTGAGCAAGTGCCACAGGCCCTGGTGTGGTGTAAGTGGCCTAAGCCAGAGCCACAGGCCCTGGTGTGGTGTAAGTGGCCTCAATAGCAAATAAGGCCCTGGTGTGGTGTAAGTGGCCTGAGCAAGAACCACAGGGCCTGGTTTGGTGAAGATGGCCTCGGCCAGAAGCGCAGGGCCTGGTGTAATGTGAGTGGCCTGAGCAAGAGCCACAGGCCCTGGTGTGGTGTAAGTGGCCTCAGCCAGCAGCCACAGGCCCTGGTGTGGTGTAAGTTGCCTCAGCCAGAATCCACAGCCACTGGTGTGGTGTAAGTGGCCTCAGCCAGCAGCAAAAGGGCCCTGGTGTGGTGTAAGTGGCCTCAGCCAGCAGCCACAGGCCCTGGTGTGGTGTAGGTGGCCTCAGCCAGCAGCCACAGGCCCTGGTGTGGTGTAAGTGGCCTCAATAGCAACTAAGGCCCTGGTGTGGTGTAAGTGGCCTCAGCCAGCAGCCAAAGGCCCTGGTGTGGTGTAAGTGGCCTCAGCCAGCAGCCACAGGCCCTGGTGTGGTGTAAGTGGCCTCAGCCAGTGCCACAGGCCCTGGTGTGGTGTAAGTGGCCTGAGCAAGAGCCACAGACCCTGGTGTGGTGTAATTGGCCTCAGCCAGCAGCCACAGGCCCTGGTGTGGTGTAAGTGGCCTCAGCCAGCAGCAAAAGGGCCCTGGTGTGGTGTAAGTCGCCTCAGCCAGAAGCCACAGGCACTGGTGTGGTGTAGGTGGCCTCAGCCAGCAGCCACAGGCCCTGGTGTGGTGTAAGTGGCCTCAGCCAGCAGCCACAGGCCCTGGTGTGGTGTAAGTGGCCTCAGCCAGCAGCCACAGGCCCTGGTGTGGTGTAAGTGGCCTCAGCCAGTGCCACAGGCCCTGGTGTGGTGTAAGTGGCCTGAGCAAGAGCCACAGGCCCTGGTGTGGTGTAATTGGCCTCAATAGCAACTAATGCCCTGGTGTGGTGTAGGTGGCCTCAGCCAGCAGCCACAGGCCCTGGTGTGGTGTAAGTCACCTCAGCCAGCAGCCACAGGCCCTGGTGTGGTGTAGGTGGCCTCAGCCAGCAGCCACAGGCCCTGGTGTGGTGTAAGTGGCCTCAGCCAGCAGCCACAGGCCCTGGTGTGGTGTAAGTGGCCTCAGCCAGAGCCACAGGCCCTGATGTGGTGTAAGTGGCCCCAGCCGGTCACTCAGGCCCTTGTGTGGTGTAGGTTGCATCAGCTAGCAGCACAAGACATTGGAAAAGAGCCAAAAGCAGTGTCGTTAATGTGCCCTCATTAATGGGCAGCTGCTTTTGGTCTTTTAATACACCCCTTCTCTGGATCAAAAGCGGTTCAATGACATGAAAATGAAAGGCTTACAGCACCAGGTATTCCCAGGCAGTCTCCCATCCAAGTACTAACCAAGCCCAGCCCTGCTTAGCTTCCGAGATCAGACGAGGTCGGGCGTGCTCAGGGTGGTATGGCCGTAAGCTTCTGGCTCCAGCACAATGTCTCAATTTATGGATTCAAGTGATTAGGTGGCAAGTACCTGAAGTTACGAAGACAATCCTATAACCATACCTGCATGTTTGCATAATACCCTAACCCAAAGGCTCAGTTTGGCATTTATCCAACAGCACAGGCCCTGGATTGTTGAAGATGGCCTCAGGAACCAGCACAGGGCCTGGTGTGTTGTACATGGCCACAGCAAGCAGCACAGGGCCTGGTTTGGTGAAGATGGCCTCGGCCAGAAGCGCAGGGCCTGGTGTGATGTGAGTGGCCTGAGCAAGAGCAACAGGCCTTGGTGTGGTGTAAGTGGCCTCAGCCAGCAGCCACAGGCCCTGGTGTGGTGTAAGTCGCCTCAGCCAGCAGCCACAGGCACTGGTGTGGTGTAAGTGGCCTCAGCCAGCAGCAAAAGGGCCCTGGTGTGGTGTAAGTGGCCTCAGCCAGCAGCCACAGGCCCTGGTGTGGTGTAGGTGGCCTCAGCCAGCAGCCACAGGCCCTGGTGTGGTGTAAGTGGCCTCAGCCAGTGCCACAGGCCCTGGTGTGGTGTAAGTGGCCTGAGCAAGAGCCACAGGCCCTGGTGTGGTGTAAGTGGCCTGAGCAAGAGCCACAGACCCTGGTGTGGTGTAATTGGCCTCAATAGCAACTAATTCCCTGGTGTGGTGTAGGTGGCCTCAGCCAGCAGCCACAGGCCCTGGTGTGGTGTAAGTGGCCTCAGCCAGCAGCCACAGGCCCTGGTGTGGTGTAAGTGGCCTCAGCCAGAGCCACAGGCCCTGATGTGGTGTAAGTGGCCCCAGCCGGTCACTCAGGCCCTTGTGTGGTGTAGGTTGCATCAGCTAGCAGCACAAGACATTGGAAAAGAGCCAAAAGCAGTGTCGTTAATGTGCCCTCATTAATGGGCAGCTGCTTTTGGTCTTTTAATACACCCCTTCTCTGGATCAAAAGCGGTTCAATGACATGAAAATGAAAGGCTTACAGCACCAGGTATTCCCAGGCAGTCTCCCATCCAAGTACTAACCAAGCCCAGCCCTGCTTAGCTTCCGAGATCAGACGAGGTCGGGCGTGCTCAGGGTGGTATGGCCGTAAGCTGCTGGCGACAGCACAATGTCTCAATTTATGGATTCAAGTGATTAGGTGGCAAGTACCTGAAGTTACGAAGACAATCCTATAACCATACCTGCATGTTTGCATAATACCCTAACCCAAAGGCTCAGTTTGGCATTTATCCAACAGCACAGGCCCTGGATTGTTGAAGATGGCCTCAGGAACCAGCACAGGGCCTGGTGTGTTGTACATGGCCACAGCAAGCAGCACAGGGCCTGGTTTGGTGAAGATGGCCTCGGCCAGAAGCGCAGGGCCTGGTGTGATGTGAGTGGCCTGAGCAAGAGCAACAGGCCTTGGTGTGGTGTAAGTGGCCTCAGCCAGCAGCCACAGGCCCTGGTGTGGTGTAAGTCGCCTCAGCCAGAAGCCACAGGCACTGGTGTGGTGTAAGTGGCCTCAGCCAGCAGCAAAAGGGCCCTGGTGTGGTGTAAGTGGCCTCAGCCAGCAGCCACAGGCCCTGGTGTGGTGTAGGTGGCCTCAGCCAGCAGCCACAGGCCCTGGTGTGGTGTAAGTGGCCTCAGCCAGCAGCCACAGGCCCTGGTGTGGTGTAAGTGGCCTCAGCCAGCAGCCACAGGCCCTGGTGTGGTGTAAGTGGCCTCAGCCAGTGCCACAGGCCCTGGTGTGGTGTAAGTGGCCTGAGCAAGAGCCACAGGCCCTGGTGTGGTGTAAGTGGCCTCAGCCAGTGCCACAGGCCCTGGTGTGGTGTAAGTGGCCTGAGCAAGAGCCACAGACCCTGGTGTGGTGTAATTGGCCTCAGCCAGCAGCCACAGGCCCTGGTGTGGTGTAAGTCGCCTCAGCTAGAAGACACAGGCACTGGTGTGGTGTAAGTGGCCTCAGCCAGCAGCAAAAGGGCCCTGGTGTGGTGTAAGTCGCCTCAGCCAGCAGCCACAGGCCCTGGTGTGGTGTAGGTGGCCTCAGCCAGCAGCCACACGCCCTGGTGTGGTGTAAGTGGCCTCAGCCAGCAGCCACAGGCCCTGGTGTGGTGTAAGTGGCCTCAGCCAGCAGCCACAGGCCCTGGTGTGGTGTAAGTCGCCTCAGCCAGAAGCCACAGGCACTGGTGAGGTGTAAGTGGCCTCAGCCAGCAGCAAAAGGGCCCTGGTGTGGTGTAAGTCGCCTCAGCCAGCAGCCACAGGCCCTGGTGTGGTGTAGGTGGCCTCAGCCAGCAGCCACAGGCCCTGGTGTGGTGTAAGTGGCCTCAGCCAGTGCCACAGGCCCTGGTGTGGTGTAAGTGGCCTGAGCAAGAGCCACAGGCCCTGGTGTGGTGTAAGTGGCCTCAGCCAGTGCCACAGGCCCTGGTGTGGTGTAATTGGCCTCAGCCAGCAGCCACAGGCCCTGGTGTGGTGTAGGTGGCCTCAGCCAGCAGCCACAGGCCCTGGTGTGGTGTAAGTGGCCTCAGCCAGCAGCCACAGGCCCTGGTGTGGTGTAGGTGGCCTCAGCCAGCAGCCACAGGCCCTGGTGTGGTGTAAGTGGCCTCAGCCAGCAGCCACAGGCCCTGGTGTGGTGTAAGTGGCCTCAGCCAGTGCCACAGGCCCTGGTGTGGTGTAAGTGGCCTGAGCAAGAGCCACAGACCCTGGTGTGGTGTAATTGGCCACAGCCAGCAGCCACAGGCCCTGGTGTGGTGTAAGTCGCCTCAGCCAGAAGCCACAGGCACTGGTGTGGTGTAAGTGGCCTCAGCCAGCAGCAAAAGGGCCCTGGTGTGGTTTAAGTCGCCTCAGCCAGCAGCCACAGGCCCTGGTGTGGTGTAAGTGGCCACAGCAAGCAGCACAGGGCCTGGTTTGGTGAAGATGGCCTCGGCCAGAAGCGCAGGGCCTGGTGTGATGTGAGTGGCCTGAGCAAGAGCCACAGGCCTTGGTGTGGTGTAAGTGGCCTCAGCCAGCAGCCACAGGCCCTGGTGTGGTGTAAGTCGCCTCAGCCAGAAGCCACAGGCACTGGTGTGGTGTAAGTGGCCTCAGCCAGCAGCAAAAGGGCCCTGGTGTGGTGTAAGTGGCCTCAGCCAGCAGCCACAGGCCCTGGTGTGGTGTAGGTGGCCTCAGCCAGCAGCCACAGGCCCTGGTGTGGTGTAAGTGGCCTCAGCCAGCAGCCACAGGCCCTGGTGTGGTGTAAGTGGCCTCAGCCAGTGCCACAGGCCCTGGTGTGGTGTAAGTGGCCTGAGCAAGTGCCACAGGCCCTGGTGTGGTGTAAGTGGCCTGAGCAAGAGCCACAGACCCTGGTGTGGTGTAAGTGGCCTCAGCCAGTGCCACAGGCCCTGGTGTGGTGTAAGTGGCCTGAGCAAGTGCCACAGGCCCTGGTGTGGTGTAAGTGGCCTGAGCAAGTGCCACAGGCCCTGGTGTGGTGTAATTGGCCTCAATAGCAACTAATGCCCTGGTGTGGTGTAGGTGGCCTCAGCCAGCAGCCACAGGCCCTGGTGTGGTGTAAGTGGCCTCAGCCAGCAGCCACAGGCCCTGGTGTGGTGTAAGTGGCCTCAGCCAGAGCCACAGGCCCTGATGTGGTGTAAGTGGCCCCAGCCGGTCACTCAGGCCCTTGTGTGGTGTAGGTTGCATCAGCTAGCAGCACAAGACATTGGAAAAGAGCCAAAAGCAGTGTCGTTAATGTGCCCTCATTAATGGGCAGCTGCTTTTGGTCTTTTAATACACCCCTTCTCTGGATCAAAAGCGGTTCAATGACATGAAAAGGAAAGGCTTACAGCACCAGGTATTCCCAGGCAGTCTCCCATCCAAGTACTAACCAAGCCCAGCCCTGCTTAGCTTCCGAGATCAGACGAGGTCGGGCGTGCTCAGGGTGGTATGGCCGTAAGCTGCTGGCTCCAGCACAATGTCTCAATTTATGGATTCAAGTGATTAGGTGGCAAGTACCTGAAGTTACGAAGACAATCCTATAACCATACCTGCATGTTTGCATAATACCCTAACCCAAAGGCTCAGTTTGGCATTTATCCAACAGCACAGGCCCTGGATTGTTGAAGATGGCCTCAGGAACCAGCACAGGGCCTGGTGTGTTGTACATGGCCACAGCAAGCAGCACAGGGCCTGGTTTGGTGAAGATGGCCTCGGCCAGAAGCGCAGGGCCTGGTGTGAAGTGAGTGGCCTGAGCAAGAGCAACAGGCCTTGGTGTGGTGTAAGTGGCCTCAGCCAGCAGCCACAGGCCCTGGTGTGGTGTAAGTCGCCTCAGCCAGAAGCCACAGGCACTGGTGTGGTGTAAGTGGCCTCAGCCAGCAGCAAAAGGGCCCTGGTGTGGTGTAAGTGGCCTCAGCCAGCAGCCACAGGCCCTGGTGTGGTGTAGGTGGCCTCAGCCAGCAGCCACAGGCCCTGGTGTGGTGTAAGTGGCCTCAGCCAGCAGCCACAGGCCCTGGTGTGGTGTAAGTGGCCTCAGCCAGAGCCACAGGCCCTGATGTGGTGTAAGTGGCCCCAGCCGGTCACTCAGGCCCTTGTGTGGTGTAGGTTGCATCAGCTAGCAGCACAAGACATTGGAAAAGAGCCAAAAGCAGTGTCGTTAATGTGCCCTCATTAATGGGCAGCTGCTTTTGGTCTTTTAATACACCCCTTCTCTGGATCAAAAGCGGTTCAATGACATGAAAATGAAAGGCTTACAGCACCAGGTATTCCCAGGCAGTCTCCCATCCAAGTACTAACCAAGCCCAGCCCTGCTTAGCTTCCGAGATCAGACGAGGTCGGGCGTGCTCAGGGTGGTATGGCCGTAAGCTGCTGGCTCCAGCACAATGTCTCAATTTATGGATTCAAGTGATTAGGTGGCAAGTACCTGAAGTTACGAAGACAATCCTATAACCATACCTGCATGTTTGCATAATACCCTAACCCAAAGGCTCAGTTTGGCATTTATCCAACAGCACAGGCCCTGGATTGTTGAAGATGGCCTCAGGAACCAGCACAGGGCCTGGTGTGTTGTACATGGCCACAGCAAGCAGCACAGGGCCTGGTTTGGTGAAGATGGCCTCGGCCAGAAGCGCAGGGCCTGGTGTGATGTGAGTGGCCTGAGTAAGAGCAACAGGCCTTGGTGTGGTGTAAGTGGCCTCAGCCAGCAGCCACAGGCCCTGGTGTGGTGTAAGTCGCCTCAGCCAGAAGCCACAGGCACTGGTGTGGTGTAAGTGGCCTCAGCCAGCAGCAAAAGGGCCCTGGTGTGGTGTAAGTGGCCTCAGCCAGCAGCCACAGGCCCTGGTGTGGTGTAGGTGGCCTCAGCCAGCAGCCACAGGCCCTGGTGTGGTGTAAGTGGCCTCAGCCAGCAGCCACAGGCCCTGGTGTGGTGTAAGTGGCCTCAGCCAGCAGCCACAGGCCCTGGTGTGGTGTAAGTGGCCTCAGCCAGTGCCACAGGCCCTGGTGTGGTGTAAGTGGCCTGAGCAAGAGCCACAGGCCCTGGTGTGGTGTAAGTGGCCTCAGCCAGTGCCACAGGCCCTGGTGTGGTGTAATTGGCCTCAGCCAGCAGCCACAGGCCCTGGTGTGGTGTAGGTGGCCTCAGCCAGCAGCCACAGGCCCTGGTGTGGTGTAAGTGGCCTCAGCCAGCAGCCACAGGCCCTGGTGTGGTGTAAGTGGCCTCAGCCAGAGCCACAGGCCCTGATGTGGTGTAAGTGGCCCCAGCCGGTCACTCAGGCCCTTGTGTGGTGTAGGTTGCATCAGCTAGCAGCACAAGACATTGGAAAAGAGCCAAAAGCAGTGTCGTTAATGTGCCCTCATTAATGGGCAGCTGCTTTTGGTCTTTTAATACACCCCTTCTCTGGATCAAAAGCGGTTCAATGACATGAAAATGAAAGGCTTACAGCACCAGGTATTCCCAGGCAGTCTCCCATCCAAGTACTAACCAAGCCCAGCCCTGCTTAGCTTCCGAGATCAGACGAGGTCGGGCGTGCTCAGGGTGGTATGGCCGTAAGCTGCTGGCTCCAGCACAATGTCTCAATTTATGGATTCAAGTGATTAGGTGGCAAGTACCTGAAGTTACGAAGACAATCCTATAACCATACCTGCATGTTTGCATAATACCCTAAACAAAGGCTCAGTTTGGCATTTATCCAACAGCACAGGCCCTGGATTGTTGAAGATGGCCTCAGGGACCAGCACAGGGCCTGGTGTGTTGTACATGGCCACAGCAAGCAGCACAGGGCCTGGTTTGGTGAAGATGGCCTCGGCCAGAAGCGCAGGGCCTGGTGTGATGTGAGTGGCCTGAGCAAGAGCAACAGGCCTTGGTGTGGTGTAAGTGGCCTCAGCCAGCAGCCACAGGCCCTGGTGTGGTGTAAGTCGCCTCAGCCAGAAGCCACAGGCACTGGTGTGGTGTAAGTGGCCTCAGCCAGCAGCAAAAGGGCCCTGGTGTGGTGTAAGTGGCCTCAGCCAGCAGCCACAGGCCCTGGTGTGGTGTAGGTGGCCTCAGCCAGCAGCCACAGGCCCTGGTGTGGTGTAATTGGCCTCAGCCAGCAGCCACAGGCCCTGGTGTGGTGTAAGTGGCCTCAGCCAGTGCCACAGGCCCTGGTGTGGTGTAAGTGGCCTGAGCAAGAGCCACAGACCCTGGTGTGGTGTAATTGGCCTCAGCCAGCAGCCACAGGCCCTGGTGTGGTGTAAGTCGCCTCAGCCAGAAGCCACAGGCACTGGTGTGGTGTAAGTGGCCTCAGCCAGCAGCAAAGGGGCCTGGTGTGGTTTAAGTCGCCTCAGCCAGCAGCCACAGGCCCTGGTGTGGTGTAGGTGGCCTCAGCCAGCAGCCACAGGCCCTGGTGTGGTGTAAGTGGCCACAGCAAGCAGCACAGGGCCTGGTTTGGTGAAGATGGCCTCGGCCAGAAGCGCAGGGCCTGGTGTGATGTGAGTGGCCTGAGCAAGAGCAACAGGCCTTGGTGTGGTGTAAGTGGCCTCAGCCAGCAGCCACAGGCCCTGGTGTGGTGTAAGTCGCCTCAGCCAGCAGCCACAGGCACTGGTGTGGTGTAAGTGGCCTCAGCCAGCAGCAAAAGGGCCCTGGTGTGGTGTAAGTGGCCTCAGCCAGCAGCCACAGGCCTTGGTGTGGTGTAGGTGGCCTCAGCCAGCAGCCACAGGCCCTGGTGTGGTGTAAGTGGCCTCAGCCAGCAGCCACAGGCCCTGGTGTGGTGTAAGTGGCCTCAGCCAGCAGCCACAGGCCCTGGTGTGGTGTAAGTGGCCTCAGCCAGTGCCACAGGCCCTGGTGTGGTGTAAGTGGCCTGAGCAAGAGCCACAGACCCTGGTGTGGTGTAATTGGCCTCAGCCAGCAGCCACAGGCCCTGGTGTGGTGTAAGTGGCCTCAGCCAGAAGCCACAGGCACTGGTGTGGTGTAAGTGGCCTCAGCCAGCAGCAAAAGGGCCCTGGTGTGGTGTAAGTCGCCTCAGCCAGCAGCCACAGGCCCTGGTGTGGTGTAAGTGGCCACAGCAAGCAGCACAGGGCCTGGTTTGGTGAAGATGGCCTCGGCCAGAAGCGCAGGGCCTGGTGTGATGTGAGTGGCCTGAGCAAGAGCCACAGGCCTTGGTGTGGTGTAAGTGGCCTCAGCCAGCAGCCACAGGCCCTGGTGTGGTGTAAGTCGCCTCAGCCAGAAGCCACAGGCACTGGTGTGGTGTAAGTGGCCTCAGCCAGCAGCAAAAGGGCCCTGGTGTGGTGTAAGTGGCCTCAGCCAGCAGCCACAGGCCCTGGTGTGGTGTAGGTGGCCTCAGCCAGCAGCCACAGGCCCTGGTGTGGTGTAAGTGGCCTCAGCCAGCAGCCACAGGCCCTGGTGTGGTGTAAGTGGCCTCAGCCAGTGCCACAGGCCCTGGTGTGGTGTAAGTGGCCTGAGCAAGTGCCACAGGCCCTGGTGTGGTGTAAGTGGCCTGAGCAAGAGCCACAGACCCTGGTGTGGTGTAATTGGCCTCAATAGCAACTAATGCCCTGGTGTGGTGTAGGTGGCCTCAGCCAGCAGCCACAGGCCCTGGTGTGGTGTAAGTGGCCTCAGCCAGCAGCCACAGGCCCTGGTGTGGTGTAAGTGGCCTCAGCCAGAGCCACAGGCCCTGATGTGGTGTAAGTGGCCCCAGCCGGTCACTCAGGCCCTTGTGTGGTGTAGGTTGCATCAGCTAGCAGCACAAGACATTGGAAAAGAGCCAAAAGCAGTGTCGTTAATGTGCCCTCATTAATGGGCAGCTGCTTTTGGTCTTTTAATACACCCCTTCTCTGGATCAAAAGCGGTTCAATGACATGAAAAGGAAAGGCTTACAGCACCAGGTATTCCCAGGCAGTCTCCCATCCAAGTACTAACCAAGCCCAGCCCTGCTTAGCTTCCGAGATCAGACGAGGTCGGGCGTGCTCAGGGTGGTATGGCCGTAAGCTGCTGGCTCCAGCACAATGTCTCAATTTATGGATTCAAGTGATTAGGTGGCAAGTACCTGAAGTTACGAAGACAATCCTATAACCATACCTGCATGTTTGCATAATACCCTAACCCAAAGGCTCAGTTTGGCATTTATCCAACAGCACAGGCCCTGGATTGTTGAAGATGGCCTCAGGGACCAGCACAGGGCCTGGTGTGTTGTACATGGCCACAGCAAGCAGCACAGGGCCTGGTTTGGTGAAGATGGCCTCGGCCAGAAGCGCAGGGCCTGGTGTGATGTGAGTGGCCTGAGCAAGAGCAACAGGCCTTGGTGTGGTGTAAGTGGCCTCAGCCAGCAGCCACAGGCCCTGGTGTGGTGTAAGTCGCCTCAGCCAGAAGCCACAGGCACTGGTGTGGTGTAAGTGGCCTCAGCCAGCAGCAAAAGGGCCCTGGTGTGGTGTAGGTGGCCTCAGCCAGCAGCCACAGGCCCTGGTGTGGTGTAAGTGGCCTCAGCCAGCAGCCACAGGCCCTGGTGTGGTGTAAGTGGCCTCAGCCAGTGCCACAGGCCCTGGTGTGGTGTAAGTGGCCTGAGCAAGAGCCACAGGCCCTGGTGTGGTGTAAGTGGCCTGAGCAAGAGCCACAGACCCTGGTGTGGTGTAATTGGCCTCAATAGCAACTAATGCCCTGGTGTGGTGTAGGTGGCCTCAGCCAGCAGCCACAGGCCCTGGTGTGGTGTAAGTGGCCTCAGCCAGCAGCCACAGGCCCTGGTGTGGTGTAAGTGGCCTCAGCCAGAGCCACAGGCCCTGGTGTGGTGTAAGTGGCCTCAGCCAGCAGCCACAGGCCCTGGTGTGGTGTAAGTCGCCTCAGCTAGAAGACACAGGCACTGGTGTGGTGTAAGTGGCCTCAGCCAGCAGCAAAAGGGCCCTGGTGTGGTGTAAGTGGCCTCAGCCAGAGCCACAGGCCCTGATGTGGTGTAAGTGGCCCCAGCCGGTCACTCAGGCCCTTGTGTGGTGTAGGTTGCATCAGCTAGCAGCACAAGACATTGGAAAAGAGCCAAAAGCAATGTCGTTAATGTGCCCTCATTAATTGGCAGATGCTTTTGGTCTTTTAATACACCCCTTCTCTGGATCAAAAGCGGTTCAATGACATGAAAATGAAAGGCTTACAGCACCAGGTATTCCCAGGCAGTCTCCCATCCAAGTACTAGCCAAGCCCAGCCCTGCTTAGCTTCCGAGATCAGACGAGGTCGGGCGTGCTCAGGGTGGTATGGCCGTAAGCTGCTGGCCCCAGCACAATGTCTCAATTTATGGATTCAAGTGATTAGGTGGCAAGTACCTGAAGTTACGAAGACAATCCTATAACCATACCTGCATGTTTGCATAATACCCTAACCCAAAGGCTCAGTTTGGCATTTATCCAACAGCACAGGCCCTGGATTGTTGAAGATGGCCTCAAGAACCACCACAGGACCTGGTGTGTTTTACATGGCCACAGCAAGCAGCACAGGGCCTGGTTTGGTGAAGATGGCCTCAGCAAGCAGCCACAGGCCCTGGTTTGGTGTAAGTGGCCTCAGCCAGCAGCCACAGGCCCTGGTGTGGTGTAAGTGGCCTCAGCCAGCAGCCACAGGCCCTGGTGTGGTCTAAGTGGCCTCAGCCAGTGCCACAGGCCCTGGTGTGGTGTAAGTGGCCTGAGCAAGAGCCACAGGCCCTGGTGTGGTGTAAGTGGCCTCAGCCAGCAGCCACAGGCCCTGGTGTGGTGTAAGTGGCCTGAGCAAGTGCCACAGGCCCTGGTGTGGTGTAAGTGGCCTAAGCCAGAGCCACAGGCCCTGGTGTGGTGTAAGTGGCCTCAATAGCAAATAAGGCCCTGGTGTGGTGTAAGTGGCCTGAGCAAGAACCACAGGGCCTGGTTTGGTGAAGATGGCCTCGGCCAGAAGCGCAGGGCCTGGTGTAATGTGAGTGGCCTGAGCAAGAGCCACAGGCCCTGGTGTGGTGTAAGTGGCCTCAGCCAGCAGCCACAGGCCCTGGTGTGGTGTAAGTTGCCTCAGCCAGAATCCACAGCCACTGGTGTGGTGTAAGTGGCCTCAGCCAGCAGCAAAAGGGCCCTGGTGTGGTGTAAGTGGCCTCAGCCAGCAGCCACAGGCCCTGGTGTGGTGTAGGTGGCCTCAGCCAGCAGCCACAGGCCCTGGTGTGGTGTAAGTGGCCTCAATAGCAACTAAGGCCCTGGTGTGGTGTAAGTGGCCTCAGCCAGCAGCCAAAGGCCCTGGTGTGGTGTAAGTGGCCTCAGCCAGCAGCCACAGGCCCTGGTGTGGTGTAAGTGGCCTCAGCCAGTGCCACAGGCCCTGGTGTGGTGTAAGTGGCCTGAGCAAGAGCCACAGACCCTGGTGTGGTGTAATTGGCCTCAGCCAGCAGCCACAGGCCCTGGTGTGGTGTAAGTGGCCTCAGCCAGCAGCAAAAGGGCCCTGGTGTGGTGTAAGTCGCCTCAGCCAGCAGCCACAGGCCCTGGTGTGGTGTAGGTGGCCTCAGCCAGCAGCCACAGGCCCTGGTGTGGTGTAAGTGGCCTCAGCCAGCAGCCACAGGCCCTGGTGTGGTGTAAGTGGCCTCAGCCAGCAGCCACAGGCCCTGGTGTGGTGTAAGTGGCCTCAGCCAGTGCCACAGGCCCTGGTGTGGTGTAAGTGGCCTGAGCAAGAGCCACAGGCCCTGGTGTGGTGTAATTGGCCTCAATAGCAACTAATGCCCTGGTGTGGTGTAGGTGGCCTCAGCCAGCAGCCACAGGCCCTGGTGTGGTGTAAGTCACCTCAGCCAGCAGCCACAGGCCCTGGTGTGGTGTAGGTGGCCTCAGCCAGCAGCCACAGGCCCTGGTGTGGTGTAAGTGGCCTCAGCCAGCAGCCACAGGCCCTGGTGTGGTGTAAGTGGCCTCAGCCAGAGCCACAGGCCCTGATGTGGTGTAAGTGGCCCCAGCCGGTCACTCAGGCCCTTGTGTGGTGTAGGTTGCATCAGCTAGCAGCACAAGACATTGGAAAAGAGCCAAAAGCAGTGTCGTTAATGTGCCCTCATTAATGGGCAGCTGCTTTTGGTCTTTTAATACACCCCTTCTCTGGATCAAAAGCGGTTCAATGACATGAAAAGGAAAGGCTTACAGCACCAGGTATTCCCAGGCAGTCTCCCATCCAAGTACTAACCAAGCCCAGCCCTGCTTAGCTTCCGAGATCAGACGAGGTCGGGCGTGCTCAGGGTGGTATGGCCGTAAGCTGCTGGCTCCAGCACAATGTCTCAATTTATGGATTCAAGTGATTAGGTGGCAAGTACCTGAAGTTACGAAGACAATCCTATAACCATACCTGCATGTTTGCATAATACCCTAACCCAAAGGCTCAGTTTGGCATTTATCCAACAGCACAGGCCCTGGATTGTTGAAGATGGCCTCAGGAACCAGCACAGGGCCTGGTGTGTTGTACATGGCCACAGCAAGCAGCACAGGGCCTGGTTTGGTGAAGATGGCCTCGGCCAGAAGCGCAGGGCCTGGTGTGAAGTGAGTGGCCTGAGCAAGAGCAACAGGCCTTGGTGTGGTGTAAGTGGCCTCAGCCAGCAGCCACAGGCCCTGGTGTGGTGTAAGTCGCCTCAGCCAGAAGCCACAGGCACTGGTGTGGTGTAAGTGGCCTCAGCCAGCAGCAAAAGGGCCCTGGTGTGGTGTAAGTGGCCTCAGCCAGCAGCCACAGGCCCTGGTGTGGTGTAGGTGGCCTCAGCCAGCAGCCACAGGCCCTGGTGTGGTGTAAGTGGCCTCAGCCAGCAGCCACAGGCCCTGGTGTGGTGTAAGTGGCCTCAGCCAGAGCCACAGGCCCTGATGTGGTGTAAGTGGCCCCAGCCGGTCACTCAGGCCCTTGTGTGGTGTAGGTTGCATCAGCTAGCAGCACAAGACATTGGAAAAGAGCCAAAAGCAGTGTCGTTAATGTGCCCTCATTAATGGGCAGCTGCTTTTGGTCTTTTAATACACCCCTTCTCTGGATCAAAAGCGGTTCAATGACATGAAAATGAAAGGCTTACAGCACCAGGTATTCCCAGGCAGTCTCCCATCCAAGTACTAACCAAGCCCAGCCCTGCTTAGCTTCCGAGATCAGACGAGGTCGGGCGTGCTCAGGGTGGTATGGCCGTAAGCTGCTGGCTCCAGCACAATGTCTCAATTTATGGATTCAAGTGATTAGGTGGCAAGTACCTGAAGTTACGAAGACAATCCTATAACCATACCTGCATGTTTGCATAATACCCTAACCCAAAGGCTCAGTTTGGCATTTATCCAACAGCACAGGCCCTGGATTGTTGAAGATGGCCTCAGGAACCAGCACAGGGCCTGGTGTGTTGTACATGGCCACAGCAAGCAGCACAGGGCCTGGTTTGGTGAAGATGGCCTCGGCCAGAAGCGCAGGGCCTGGTGTGATGTGAGTGGCCTGAGTAAGAGCAACAGGCCTTGGTGTGGTGTAAGTGGCCTCAGCCAGCAGCCACAGGCCCTGGTGTGGTGTAAGTCGCCTCAGCCAGAAGCCACAGGCACTGGTGTGGTGTAAGTGGCCTCAGCCAGCAGCAAAAGGGCCCTGGTGTGGTGTAAGTGGCCTCAGCCAGCAGCCACAGGCCCTGGTGTGGTGTAGGTGGCCTCAGCCAGCAGCCACAGGCCCTGGTGTGGTGTAAGTGGCCTCAGCCAGCAGCCACAGGCCCTGGTGTGGTGTAAGTGGCCTCAGCCAGCAGCCACAGGCCCTGGTGTGGTGTAAGTGGCCTCAGCCAGTGCCACAGGCCCTGGTGTGGTGTAAGTGGCCTGAGCAAGAGCCACAGGCCCTGGTGTGGTGTAAGTGGCCTCAGCCAGTGCCACAGGCCCTGGTGTGGTGTAATTGGCCTCAGCCAGCAGCCACAGGCCCTGGTGTGGTGTAGGTGGCCTCAGCCAGCAGCCACAGGCCCTGGTGTGGTGTAAGTGGCCTCAGCCAGCAGCCACAGGCCCTGGTGTGGTGTAAGTGGCCTCAGCCAGAGCCACAGGCCCTGATGTGGTGTAAGTGGCCCCAGCCGGTCACTCAGGCCCTTGTGTGGTGTAATTGGCCTCAATAGCAACTAATGCCCTGGTGTGGTGTAGGTGGCCTCAGCCAGCAGCCACAGGCCCTGGTGTGGTGTAAGTGGCCTCAGCCAGCAACCACAGGCCCTGGTGTGGTGTAAGTGGCCTCAGCCAGAGCCACAGGCCCTGATGTGGTGTAAGTGGCCCCAGCCGGTCACTCAGGCCCTTGTGTGGTGTAGGTTGCATCAGCTAGCAGCACAAGACATTGGAAAAGAGCCAAAAGCAGTGTCGTTAATGTGCCCTCATTAATGGGCAGCTGCTTTTGGTCTTTTAATACACCCCTTCTCTGGATCAAAAGCGGTTCAATGACATGAAAAGGCTTACAGCAGCAGGTATTCCCAGGCAGTCTCCCATCCAAGTACTAACCAAGCCCGGCCCTGCTTAGCTTCCGAGATCAGACGAGGTCGGGCGTGCTCAGGGTGGTATGGCCGTAAGCTGCTGGCTCCAGCACAATGTCTCAATTTATGGATTCAAGTGATTAGGTGGCAAGTACCTGAAGTTACGAAGACAATCCTATAACCATACCTGCATGTTTGCATAATACCCTAACCCAAAGGCTCAGTTTGGCATTTATCCAACAGCACAGGCCCTGGATTGTTGAAGATGGCCTCAGGGACCAGCACAGGGCCTGGTGTGTTGTACATGGCCACAGCAAGCAGCACAGGGCCTGGTTTGGTGAAGATGGCCTCGGCCAGAAGCGCAGGGCCTGGTGTGATGTGAGTGGCCTGAGCAAGAGCAACAGGCCTTGGTGTGGTGTAAGTGGCCTCAGCCAGCAGCCACAGGCCCTGGTGTGGTGTAAGTCGCCTCAGCCAGAAGCCACAGGCACTGGTGTGGTGTAAGTGGCCTCAGCCAGCAGCAAAAGGGCCCTGGTGTGGTGTAGGTGGCCTCAGCCAGCAGCCACAGGCCCTGGTGTGGTGTAAGTGGCCTCAGCCAGCAGCCACAGGCCCTGGTGTGGTGTAAGTGGCCTCAGCCAGTGCCACAGGCCCTGGTGTGGTGTAAGTGGCCTGAGCAAGAGCCACAGGCCCTGGTGTGGTGTAAGTGGCCTGAGCAAGAGCCACAGACCCTGGTGTGGTGTAATTGGCCTCAATAGCAACTAATGCCCTGGTGTGGTGTAGGTGGCCTCAGCCAGCAGCCACAGGCCCTGGTGTGGTGTAAGTGGCCTCAGCCAGCAGCCACAGGCCCTGGTGTGGTGTAAGTGGCCTCAGCCAGAGCCACAGGCCCTGGTGTGGTGTAAGTGGCCTCAGCCAGCAGCCACAGGCCCTGGTGTGGTGTAAGTCGCCTCAGCTAGAAGACACAGGCACTGGTGTGGTGTAAGTGGCCTCAGCCAGCAGCAAAAGGGCCCTGGTGTGGTGTAAGTGGCCTCAGCCAGAGCCACAGGCCCTGATGTGGTGTAAGTGGCCCCAGCCGGTCACTCAGGCCCTTGTGTGGTGTAGGTTGCATCAGCTAGCAGCACAAGACATTGGAAAAGAGCCAAAAGCAATGTCGTTAATGTGCCCTCATTAATTGGCAGATGCTTTTGGTCTTTTAATACACCCCTTCTCTGGATCAAAAGCGGTTCAATGACATGAAAATGAAAGGCTTACAGCACCAGGTATTCCCAGGCAGTCTCCCATCCAAGTACTAGCCAAGCCCAGCCCTGCTTAGCTTCCGAGATCAGACGAGGTCGGGCGTGCTCAGGGTGGTATGGCCGTAAGCTGCTGGCCCCAGCACAATGTCTCAATTTATGGATTCAAGTGATTAGGTGGCAAGTACCTGAAGTTACGAAGACAATCCTATAACCATACCTGCATGTTTGCATAATACCCTAACCCAAAGGCTCAGTTTGGCATTTATCCAACAGCACAGGCCCTGGATTGTTGAAGATGGCCTCAAGAACCACCACAGGACCTGGTGTGTTTTACATGGCCACAGCAAGCAGCACAGGGCCTGGTTTGGTGAAGATGGCCTCAGCAAGCAGCCACAGGCCCTGGTTTGGTGTAAGTGGCCTCAGCCAGCAGCCACAGGCCCTGGTGTGGTGTAAGTGGCCTCAGCCAGCAGCCACAGGCCCTGGTGTGGTCTAAGTGGCCTCAGCCAGTGCCACAGGCCCTGGTGTGGTGTAAGTGGCCTGAGCAAGAGCCACAGGCCCTGGTGTGGTGTAAGTGGCCTCAGCCAGCAGCCACAGGCCCTGGTGTGGTGTAAGTGGCCTGAGCAAGTGCCACAGGCCCTGGTGTGGTGTAAGTGGCCTAAGCCAGAGCCACAGGCCCTGGTGTGGTGTAAGTGGCCTCAATAGCAAATAAGGCCCTGGTGTGGTGTAAGTGGCCTGAGCAAGAACCACAGGGCCTGGTTTGGTGAAGATGGCCTCGGCCAGAAGCGCAGGGCCTGGTGTAATGTGAGTGGCCTGAGCAAGAGCCACAGGCCCTGGTGTGGTGTAAGTGGCCTCAGCCAGCAGCCACAGGCCCTGGTGTGGTGTAAGTTGCCTCAGCCAGAATCCACAGCCACTGGTGTGGTGTAAGTGGCCTCAGCCAGCAGCAAAAGGGCCCTGGTGTGGTGTAAGTGGCCTCAGCCAGCAGCCACAGGCCCTGGTGTGGTGTAGGTGGCCTCAGCCAGCAGCCACAGGCCCTGGTGTGGTGTAAGTGGCCTCAATAGCAACTAAGGCCCTGGTGTGGTGTAAGTGGCCTCAGCCAGCAGCCAAAGGCCCTGGTGTGGTGTAAGTGGCCTCAGCCAGCAGCCACAGGCCCTGGTGTGGTGTAAGTGGCCTCAGCCAGTGCCACAGGCCCTGGTGTGGTGTAAGTGGCCTGAGCAAGAGCCACAGACCCTGGTGTGGTGTAATTGGCCTCAGCCAGCAGCCACAGGCCCTGGTGTGGTGTAAGTGGCCTCAGCCAGCAGCAAAAGGGCCCTGGTGTGGTGTAAGTCGCCTCAGCCAGCAGCCACAGGCCCTGGTGTGGTGTAGGTGGCCTCAGCCAGCAGCCACAGGCCCTGGTGTGGTGTAAGTGGCCTCAGCCAGCAGCCACAGGCCCTGGTGTGGTGTAAGTGGCCTCAGCCAGCAGCCACAGGCCCTGGTGTGGTGTAAGTGGCCTCAGCCAGTGCCACAGGCCCTGGTGTGGTGTAAGTGGCCTGAGCAAGAGCCACAGGCCCTGGTGTGGTGTAATTGGCCTCAATAGCAACTAATGCCCTGGTGTGGTGTAGGTGGCCTCAGCCAGCAGCCACAGGCCCTGGTGTGGTGTAAGTCACCTCAGCCAGCAGCCACAGGCCCTGGTGTGGTGTAGGTGGCCTCAGCCAGCAGCCACAGGCCCTGGTGTGGTGTAAGTGGCCTCAGCCAGCAGCCACAGGCCCTGGTGTGGTGTAAGTGGCCTCAGCCAGAGCCACAGGCCCTGATGTGGTGTAAGTGGCCCCAGCCGGTCACTCAGGCCCTTGTGTGGTGTAGGTTGCATCAGCTAGCAGCACAAGACATTGGAAAAGAGCCAAAAGCAGTGTCGTTAATGTGCCCTCATTAATGGGCAGCTGCTTTTGGTCTTTTAATACACCCCTTCTCTGGATCAAAAGCGGTTCAATGACATGAAAATGAAAGGCTTACAGCACCAGGTATTCCCAGGCAGTCTCCCATCCAAGTACTAACCAAGCCCAGCCCTGCTTAGCTTCCGAGATCAGACGAGGTCGGGCGTGCTCAGGGTGGTATGGCCGTAAGCTTCTGGCTCCAGCACAATGTCTCAATTTATGGATTCAAGTGATTAGGTGGCAAGTACCTGAAGTTACGAAGACAATCCTATAACCATACCTGCATGTTTGCATAATACCCTAACCCAAAGGCTCAGTTTGGCATTTATCCAACAGCACAGGCCCTGGATTGTTGAAGATGGCCTCAGGAACCAGCACAGGGCCTGGTGTGTTGTACATGGCCACAGCAAGCAGCACAGGGCCTGGTTTGGTGAAGATGGCCTCGGCCAGAAGCGCAGGGCCTGGTGTGATGTGAGTGGCCTGAGCAAGAGCAACAGGCCTTGGTGTGGTGTAAGTGGCCTCAGCCAGCAGCCACAGGCCCTGGTGTGGTGTAAGTCGCCTCAGCCAGCAGCCACAGGCACTGGTGTGGTGTAAGTGGCCTCAGCCAGCAGCAAAAGGGCCCTGGTGTGGTGTAAGTGGCCTCAGCCAGCAGCCACAGGCCCTGGTGTGGTGTAGGTGGCCTCAGCCAGCAGCCACAGGCCCTGGTGTGGTGTAAGTGGCCTCAGCCAGTGCCACAGGCCCTGGTGTGGTGTAAGTGGCCTGAGCAAGAGCCACAGGCCCTGGTGTGGTGTAAGTGGCCTGAGCAAGAGCCACAGACCCTGGTGTGGTGTAATTGGCCTCAATAGCAACTAATTCCCTGGTGTGGTGTAGGTGGCCTCAGCCAGCAGCCACAGGCCCTGGTGTGGTGTAAGTGGCCTCAGCCAGCAGCCACAGGCCCTGGTGTGGTGTAAGTGGCCTCAGCCAGAGCCACAGGCCCTGATGTGGTGTAAGTGGCCCCAGCCGGTCACTCAGGCCCTTGTGTGGTGTAGGTTGCATCAGCTAGCAGCACAAGACATTGGAAAAGAGCCAAAAGCAATGTCGTTAATGTGCCCTCATTAATTGGCAGATGCTTTTGGTCTTTTAATACACCCCTTCTCTGGATCAAAAGCGGTTCAATGACATGAAAATGAAAGGCTTACAGCACCAGGTATTCCCAGGCAGTCTCCCATCCAAGTACTAGCCAAGCCCAGCCCTGCTTAGCTTCCGAGATCAGACGAGGTCGGGCGTGCTCAGGGTGGTATGGCCGTAAGCTGCTGGCCCCAGCACAATGTCTCAATTTATGGATTCAAGTGATTAGGTGGCAAGTACCTGAAGTTACGAAGACAATCCTATAACCATACCTGCATGTTTGCATAATACCCTAACCCAAAGGCTCAGTTTGGCATTTATCCAACAGCACAGGCCCTGGATTGTTGAAGATGGCCTCAAGAACCACCACAGGACCTGGTGTGTTTTACATGGCCACAGCAAGCAGCACAGGGCCTGGTTTGGTGAAGATGGCCTCAGCAAGCAGCCACAGGCCCTGGTTTGGTGTAAGTGGCCTCAGCCAGCAGCCACAGGCCCTGGTGTGGTGTAAGTGGCCTCAGCCAGCAGCCACAGGCCCTGGTGTGGTCTAAGTGGCCTCAGCCAGTGCCACAGGCCCTGGTGTGGTGTAAGTGGCCTGAGCAAGAGCCACAGGCCCTGGTGTGGTGTAAGTGGCCTCAGCCAGCAGCCACAGGCCCTGGTGTGGTGTAAGTGGCCTGAGCAAGTGCCACAGGCCCTGGTGTGGTGTAAGTGGCCTAAGCCAGAGCCACAGGCCCTGGTGTGGTGTAAGTGGCCTCAATAGCAAATAAGGCCCTGGTGTGGTGTAAGTGGCCTGAGCAAGAACCACAGGGCCTGGTTTGGTGAAGATGGCCTCGGCCAGAAGCGCAGGGCCTGGTGTAATGTGAGTGGCCTGAGCAAGAGCCACAGGCCCTGGTGTGGTGTAAGTGGCCTCAGCCAGCAGCCACAGGCCCTGGTGTGGTGTAAGTTGCCTCAGCCAGAATCCACAGCCACTGGTGTGGTGTAAGTGGCCTCAGCCAGCAGCAAAAGGGCCCTGGTGTGGTGTAAGTGGCCTCAGCCAGCAGCCACAGGCCCTGGTGTGGTGTAGGTGGCCTCAGCCAGCAGCCACAGGCCCTGGTGTGGTGTAAGTGGCCTCAATAGCAACTAAGGCCCTGGTGTGGTGTAAGTGGCCTCAGCCAGCAGCCAAAGGCCCTGGTGTGGTGTAAGTGGCCTCAGCCAGCAGCCACAGGCCCTGGTGTGGTGTAAGTGGCCTCAGCCAGTGCCACAGGCCCTGGTGTGGTGTAAGTGGCCTGAGCAAGAGCCACAGACCCTGGTGTGGTGTAATTGGCCTCAGCCAGCAGCCACAGGCCCTGGTGTGGTGTAAGTGGCCTCAGCCAGCAGCAAAAGGGCCCTGGTGTGGTGTAAGTCGCCTCAGCCAGCAGCCACAGGCCCTGGTGTGGTGTAGGTGGCCTCAGCCAGCAGCCACAGGCCCTGGTGTGGTGTAAGTGGCCTCAGCCAGCAGCCACAGGCCCTGGTGTGGTGTAAGTGGCCTCAGCCAGCAGCCACAGGCCCTGGTGTGGTGTAAGTGGCCTCAGCCAGTGCCACAGGCCCTGGTGTGGTGTAAGTGGCCTGAGCAAGAGCCACAGGCCCTGGTGTGGTGTAATTGGCCTCAATAGCAACTAATGCCCTGGTGTGGTGTAGGTGGCCTCAGCCAGCAGCCACAGGCCCTGGTGTGGTGTAAGTCACCTCAGCCAGCAGCCACAGGCCCTGGTGTGGTGTAGGTGGCCTCAGCCAGCAGCCACAGGCCCTGGTGTGGTGTAAGTGGCCTCAGCCAGCAGCCACAGGCCCTGGTGTGGTGTAAGTGGCCTCAGCCAGAGCCACAGGCCCTGATGTGGTGTAAGTGGCCCCAGCCGGTCACTCAGGCCCTTGTGTGGTGTAGGTTGCATCAGCTAGCAGCACAAGACATTGGAAAAGAGCCAAAAGCAGTGTCGTTAATGTGCCCTCATTAATGGGCAGCTGCTTTTGGTCTTTTAATACACCCCTTCTCTGGATCAAAAGCGGTTCAATGACATGAAAATGAAAGGCTTACAGCACCAGGTATTCCCAGGCAGTCTCCCATCCAAGTACTAACCAAGCCCAGCCCTGCTTAGCTTCCGAGATCAGACGAGGTCGGGCGTGCTCAGGGTGGTATGGCCGTAAGCTTCTGGCTCCAGCACAATGTCTCAATTTATGGATTCAAGTGATTAGGTGGCAAGTACCTGAAGTTACGAAGACAATCCTATAACCATACCTGCATGTTTGCATAATACCCTAACCCAAAGGCTCAGTTTGGCATTTATCCAACAGCACAGGCCCTGGATTGTTGAAGATGGCCTCAGGAACCAGCACAGGGCCTGGTGTGTTGTACATGGCCACAGCAAGCAGCACAGGGCCTGGTTTGGTGAAGATGGCCTCGGCCAGAAGCGCAGGGCCTGGTGTGATGTGAGTGGCCTGAGCAAGAGCAACAGGCCTTGGTGTGGTGTAAGTGGCCTCAGCCAGCAGCCACAGGCCCTGGTGTGGTGTAAGTCGCCTCAGCCAGCAGCCACAGGCACTGGTGTGGTGTAAGTGGCCTCAGCCAGCAGCAAAAGGGCCCTGGTGTGGTGTAAGTGGCCTCAGCCAGCAGCCACAGGCCCTGGTGTGGTGTAGGTGGCCTCAGCCAGCAGCCACAGGCCCTGGTGTGGTGTAAGTGGCCTCAGCCAGTGCCACAGGCCCTGGTGTGGTGTAAGTGGCCTGAGCAAGAGCCACAGGCCCTGGTGTGGTGTAAGTGGCCTGAGCAAGAGCCACAGACCCTGGTGTGGTGTAATTGGCCTCAATAGCAACTAATTCCCTGGTGTGGTGTAGGTGGCCTCAGCCAGCAGCCACAGGCCCTGGTGTGGTGTAAGTGGCCTCAGCCAGCAGCCACAGGCCCTGGTGTGGTGTAAGTGGCCTCAGCCAGAGCCACAGGCCCTGATGTGGTGTAAGTGGCCCCAGCCGGTCACTCAGGCCCTTGTGTGGTGTAGGTTGCATCAGCTAGCAGCACAAGACATTGGAAAAGAGCCAAAAGCAGTGTCGTTAATGTGCCCTCATTAATGGGCAGCTGCTTTTGGTCTTTTAATACACCCCTTCTCTGGATCAAAAGCGGTTCAATGACATGAAAATGAAAGGCTTACAGCACCAGGTATTCCCAGGCAGTCTCCCATCCAAGTACTAACCAAGCCCAGCCCTGCTTAGCTTCCGAGATCAGACGAGGTCGGGCGTGCTCAGGGTGGTATGGCCGTAAGCTGCTGGCGACAGCACAATGTCTCAATTTATGGATTCAAGTGATTAGGTGGCAAGTACCTGAAGTTACGAAGACAATCCTATAACCATACCTGCATGTTTGCATAATACCCTAACCCAAAGGCTCAGTTTGGCATTTATCCAACAGCACAGGCCCTGGATTGTTGAAGATGGCCTCAGGAACCAGCACAGGGCCTGGTGTGTTGTACATGGCCACAGCAAGCAGCACAGGGCCTGGTTTGGTGAAGATGGCCTCGGCCAGAAGCGCAGGGCCTGGTGTGATGTGAGTGGCCTGAGCAAGAGCAACAGGCCTTGGTGTGGTGTAAGTGGCCTCAGCCAGCAGCCACAGGCCCTGGTGTGGTGTAAGTCGCCTCAGCCAGAAGCCACAGGCACTGGTGTGGTGTAAGTGGCCTCAGCCAGCAGCAAAAGGGCCCTGGTGTGGTGTAAGTGGCCTCAGCCAGCAGCCACAGGCCCTGGTGTGGTGTAGGTGGCCTCAGCCAGCAGCCACAGGCCCTGGTGTGGTGTAAGTGGCCTCAGCCAGCAGCCACAGGCCCTGGTGTGGTGTAAGTGGCCTCAGCCAGCAGCCACAGGCCCTGGTGTGGTGTAAGTGGCCTCAGCCAGTGCCACAGGCCCTGGTGTGGTGTAAGTGGCCTGAGCAAGAGCCACAGGCCCTGGTGTGGTGTAAGTGGCCTCAGCCAGTGCCACAGGCCCTGGTGTGGTGTAAGTGGCCTGAGCAAGAGCCACAGACCCTGGTGTGGTGTAATTGGCCTCAGCCAGCAGCCACAGGCCCTGGTGTGGTGTAAGTCGCCTCAGCTAGAAGACACAGGCACTGGTGTGGTGTAAGTGGCCTCAGCCAGCAGCAAAAGGGCCCTGGTGTGGTGTAAGTCGCCTCAGCCAGCAGCCACAGGCCCTGGTGTGGTGTAGGTGGCCTCAGCCAGCAGCCACACGCCCTGGTGTGGTGTAAGTGGCCTCAGCCAGCAGCCACAGGCCCTGGTGTGGTGTAAGTGGCCTCAGCCAGCAGCCACAGGCCCTGGTGTGGTGTAAGTCGCCTCAGCCAGAAGCCACAGGCACTGGTGAGGTGTAAGTGGCCTCAGCCAGCAGCAAAAGGGCCCTGGTGTGGTGTAAGTCGCCTCAGCCAGCAGCCACAGGCCCTGGTGTGGTGTAGGTGGCCTCAGCCAGCAGCCACAGGCCCTGGTGTGGTGTAAGTGGCCTCAGCCAGTGCCACAGGCCCTGGTGTGGTGTAAGTGGCCTGAGCAAGAGCCACAGGCCCTGGTGTGGTGTAAGTGGCCTCAGCCAGTGCCACAGGCCCTGGTGTGGTGTAATTGGCCTCAGCCAGCAGCCACAGGCCCTGGTGTGGTGTAGGTGGCCTCAGCCAGCAGCCACAGGCCCTGGTGTGGTGTAAGTGGCCTCAGCCAGCAGCCACAGGCCCTGGTGTGGTGTAGGTGGCCTCAGCCAGCAGCCACAGGCCCTGGTGTGGTGTAAGTGGCCTCAGCCAGCAGCCACAGGCCCTGGTGTGGTGTAAGTGGCCTCAGCCAGTGCCACAGGCCCTGGTGTGGTGTAAGTGGCCTGAGCAAGAGCCACAGACCCTGGTGTGGTGTAATTGGCCACAGCCAGCAGCCACAGGCCCTGGTGTGGTGTAAGTCGCCTCAGCCAGAAGCCACAGGCACTGGTGTGGTGTAAGTGGCCTCAGCCAGCAGCAAAAGGGCCCTGGTGTGGTTTAAGTCGCCTCAGCCAGCAGCCACAGGCCCTGGTGTGGTGTAAGTGGCCACAGCAAGCAGCACAGGGCCTGGTTTGGTGAAGATGGCCTCGGCCAGAAGCGCAGGGCCTGGTGTGATGTGAGTGGCCTGAGCAAGAGCCACAGGCCTTGGTGTGGTGTAAGTGGCCTCAGCCAGCAGCCACAGGCCCTGGTGTGGTGTAAGTCGCCTCAGCCAGAAGCCACAGGCACTGGTGTGGTGTAAGTGGCCTCAGCCAGCAGCAAAAGGGCCCTGGTGTGGTGTAAGTGGCCTCAGCCAGCAGCCACAGGCCCTGGTGTGGTGTAGGTGGCCTCAGCCAGCAGCCACAGGCCCTGGTGTGGTGTAAGTGGCCTCAGCCAGCAGCCACAGGCCCTGGTGTGGTGTAAGTGGCCTCAGCCAGTGCCACAGGCCCTGGTGTGGTGTAAGTGGCCTGAGCAAGTGCCACAGGCCCTGGTGTGGTGTAAGTGGCCTGAGCAAGAGCCACAGACCCTGGTGTGGTGTAAGTGGCCTCAGCCAGTGCCACAGGCCCTGGTGTGGTGTAAGTGGCCTGAGCAAGTGCCACAGGCCCTGGTGTGGTGTAAGTGGCCTGAGCAAGTGCCACAGGCCCTGGTGTGGTGTAATTGGCCTCAATAGCAACTAATGCCCTGGTGTGGTGTAGGTGGCCTCAGCCAGCAGCCACAGGCCCTGGTGTGGTGTAAGTGGCCTCAGCCAGCAGCCACAGGCCCTGGTGTGGTGTAAGTGGCCTCAGCCAGAGCCACAGGCCCTGATGTGGTGTAAGTGGCCCCAGCCGGTCACTCAGGCCCTTGTGTGGTGTAGGTTGCATCAGCTAGCAGCACAAGACATTGGAAAAGAGCCAAAAGCAGTGTCGTTAATGTGCCCTCATTAATGGGCAGCTGCTTTTGGTCTTTTAATACACCCCTTCTCTGGATCAAAAGCGGTTCAATGACATGAAAAGGAAAGGCTTACAGCACCAGGTATTCCCAGGCAGTCTCCCATCCAAGTACTAACCAAGCCCAGCCCTGCTTAGCTTCCGAGATCAGACGAGGTCGGGCGTGCTCAGGGTGGTATGGCCGTAAGCTGCTGGCTCCAGCACAATGTCTCAATTTATGGATTCAAGTGATTAGGTGGCAAGTACCTGAAGTTACGAAGACAATCCTATAACCATACCTGCATGTTTGCATAATACCCTAACCCAAAGGCTCAGTTTGGCATTTATCCAACAGCACAGGCCCTGGATTGTTGAAGATGGCCTCAGGAACCAGCACAGGGCCTGGTGTGTTGTACATGGCCACAGCAAGCAGCACAGGGCCTGGTTTGGTGAAGATGGCCTCGGCCAGAAGCGCAGGGCCTGGTGTGAAGTGAGTGGCCTGAGCAAGAGCAACAGGCCTTGGTGTGGTGTAAGTGGCCTCAGCCAGCAGCCACAGGCCCTGGTGTGGTGTAAGTCGCCTCAGCCAGAAGCCACAGGCACTGGTGTGGTGTAAGTGGCCTCAGCCAGCAGCAAAAGGGCCCTGGTGTGGTGTAAGTGGCCTCAGCCAGCAGCCACAGGCCCTGGTGTGGTGTAGGTGGCCTCAGCCAGCAGCCACAGGCCCTGGTGTGGTGTAAGTGGCCTCAGCCAGCAGCCACAGGCCCTGGTGTGGTGTAAGTGGCCTCAGCCAGAGCCACAGGCCCTGATGTGGTGTAAGTGGCCCCAGCCGGTCACTCAGGCCCTTGTGTGGTGTAGGTTGCATCAGCTAGCAGCACAAGACATTGGAAAAGAGCCAAAAGCAGTGTCGTTAATGTGCCCTCATTAATGGGCAGCTGCTTTTGGTCTTTTAATACACCCCTTCTCTGGATCAAAAGCGGTTCAATGACATGAAAATGAAAGGCTTACAGCACCAGGTATTCCCAGGCAGTCTCCCATCCAAGTACTAACCAAGCCCAGCCCTGCTTAGCTTCCGAGATCAGACGAGGTCGGGCGTGCTCAGGGTGGTATGGCCGTAAGCTGCTGGCTCCAGCACAATGTCTCAATTTATGGATTCAAGTGATTAGGTGGCAAGTACCTGAAGTTACGAAGACAATCCTATAACCATACCTGCATGTTTGCATAATACCCTAACCCAAAGGCTCAGTTTGGCATTTATCCAACAGCACAGGCCCTGGATTGTTGAAGATGGCCTCAGGAACCAGCACAGGGCCTGGTGTGTTGTACATGGCCACAGCAAGCAGCACAGGGCCTGGTTTGGTGAAGATGGCCTCGGCCAGAAGCGCAGGGCCTGGTGTGATGTGAGTGGCCTGAGTAAGAGCAACAGGCCTTGGTGTGGTGTAAGTGGCCTCAGCCAGCAGCCACAGGCCCTGGTGTGGTGTAAGTCGCCTCAGCCAGAAGCCACAGGCACTGGTGTGGTGTAAGTGGCCTCAGCCAGCAGCAAAAGGGCCCTGGTGTGGTGTAAGTGGCCTCAGCCAGCAGCCACAGGCCCTGGTGTGGTGTAGGTGGCCTCAGCCAGCAGCCACAGGCCCTGGTGTGGTGTAAGTGGCCTCAGCCAGCAGCCACAGGCCCTGGTGTGGTGTAAGTGGCCTCAGCCAGCAGCCACAGGCCCTGGTGTGGTGTAAGTGGCCTCAGCCAGTGCCACAGGCCCTGGTGTGGTGTAAGTGGCCTGAGCAAGAGCCACAGGCCCTGGTGTGGTGTAAGTGGCCTCAGCCAGTGCCACAGGCCCTGGTGTGGTGTAATTGGCCTCAGCCAGCAGCCACAGGCCCTGGTGTGGTGTAGGTGGCCTCAGCCAGCAGCCACAGGCCCTGGTGTGGTGTAAGTGGCCTCAGCCAGCAGCCACAGGCCCTGGTGTGGTGTAAGTGGCCTCAGCCAGAGCCACAGGCCCTGATGTGGTGTAAGTGGCCCCAGCCGGTCACTCAGGCCCTTGTGTGGTGTAGGTTGCATCAGCTAGCAGCACAAGACATTGGAAAAGAGCCAAAAGCAGTGTCGTTAATGTGCCCTCATTAATGGGCAGCTGCTTTTGGTCTTTTAATACACCCCTTCTCTGGATCAAAAGCGGTTCAATGACATGAAAATGAAAGGCTTACAGCACCAGGTATTCCCAGGCAGTCTCCCATCCAAGTACTAACCAAGCCCAGCCCTGCTTAGCTTCCGAGATCAGACGAGGTCGGGCGTGCTCAGGGTGGTATGGCCGTAAGCTGCTGGCTCCAGCACAATGTCTCAATTTATGGATTCAAGTGATTAGGTGGCAAGTACCTGAAGTTACGAAGACAATCCTATAACCATACCTGCATGTTTGCATAATACCCTAAACAAAGGCTCAGTTTGGCATTTATCCAACAGCACAGGCCCTGGATTGTTGAAGATGGCCTCAGGGACCAGCACAGGGCCTGGTGTGTTGTACATGGCCACAGCAAGCAGCACAGGGCCTGGTTTGGTGAAGATGGCCTCGGCCAGAAGCGCAGGGCCTGGTGTGATGTGAGTGGCCTGAGCAAGAGCAACAGGCCTTGGTGTGGTGTAAGTGGCCTCAGCCAGCAGCCACAGGCCCTGGTGTGGTGTAAGTCGCCTCAGCCAGAAGCCACAGGCACTGGTGTGGTGTAAGTGGCCTCAGCCAGCAGCAAAAGGGCCCTGGTGTGGTGTAAGTGGCCTCAGCCAGCAGCCACAGGCCCTGGTGTGGTGTAGGTGGCCTCAGCCAGCAGCCACAGGCCCTGGTGTGGTGTAATTGGCCTCAGCCAGCAGCCACAGGCCCTGGTGTGGTGTAAGTGGCCTCAGCCAGTGCCACAGGCCCTGGTGTGGTGTAAGTGGCCTGAGCAAGAGCCACAGACCCTGGTGTGGTGTAATTGGCCTCAGCCAGCAGCCACAGGCCCTGGTGTGGTGTAAGTCGCCTCAGCCAGAAGCCACAGGCACTGGTGTGGTGTAAGTGGCCTCAGCCAGCAGCAAAGGGGCCTGGTGTGGTTTAAGTCGCCTCAGCCAGCAGCCACAGGCCCTGGTGTGGTGTAGGTGGCCTCAGCCAGCAGCCACAGGCCCTGGTGTGGTGTAAGTGGCCACAGCAAGCAGCACAGGGCCTGGTTTGGTGAAGATGGCCTCGGCCAGAAGCGCAGGGCCTGGTGTGATGTGAGTGGCCTGAGCAAGAGCAACAGGCCTTGGTGTGGTGTAAGTGGCCTCAGCCAGCAGCCACAGGCCCTGGTGTGGTGTAAGTCGCCTCAGCCAGCAGCCACAGGCACTGGTGTGGTGTAAGTGGCCTCAGCCAGCAGCAAAAGGGCCCTGGTGTGGTGTAAGTGGCCTCAGCCAGCAGCCACAGGCCTTGGTGTGGTGTAGGTGGCCTCAGCCAGCAGCCACAGGCCCTGGTGTGGTGTAAGTGGCCTCAGCCAGCAGCCACAGGCCCTGGTGTGGTGTAAGTGGCCTCAGCCAGCAGCCACAGGCCCTGGTGTGGTGTAAGTGGCCTCAGCCAGTGCCACAGGCCCTGGTGTGGTGTAAGTGGCCTGAGCAAGAGCCACAGACCCTGGTGTGGTGTAATTGGCCTCAGCCAGCAGCCACAGGCCCTGGTGTGGTGTAAGTGGCCTCAGCCAGAAGCCACAGGCACTGGTGTGGTGTAAGTGGCCTCAGCCAGCAGCAAAAGGGCCCTGGTGTGGTGTAAGTCGCCTCAGCCAGCAGCCACAGGCCCTGGTGTGGTGTAAGTGGCCACAGCAAGCAGCACAGGGCCTGGTTTGGTGAAGATGGCCTCGGCCAGAAGCGCAGGGCCTGGTGTGATGTGAGTGGCCTGAGCAAGAGCCACAGGCCTTGGTGTGGTGTAAGTGGCCTCAGCCAGCAGCCACAGGCCCTGGTGTGGTGTAAGTCGCCTCAGCCAGAAGCCACAGGCACTGGTGTGGTGTAAGTGGCCTCAGCCAGCAGCAAAAGGGCCCTGGTGTGGTGTAAGTGGCCTCAGCCAGCAGCCACAGGCCCTGGTGTGGTGTAGGTGGCCTCAGCCAGCAGCCACAGGCCCTGGTGTGGTGTAAGTGGCCTCAGCCAGCAGCCACAGGCCCTGGTGTGGTGTAAGTGGCCTCAGCCAGTGCCACAGGCCCTGGTGTGGTGTAAGTGGCCTGAGCAAGTGCCACAGGCCCTGGTGTGGTGTAAGTGGCCTGAGCAAGAGCCACAGACCCTGGTGTGGTGTAATTGGCCTCAATAGCAACTAATGCCCTGGTGTGGTGTAGGTGGCCTCAGCCAGCAGCCACAGGCCCTGGTGTGGTGTAAGTGGCCTCAGCCAGCAGCCACAGGCCCTGGTGTGGTGTAAGTGGCCTCAGCCAGAGCCACAGGCCCTGATGTGGTGTAAGTGGCCCCAGCCGGTCACTCAGGCCCTTGTGTGGTGTAGGTTGCATCAGCTAGCAGCACAAGACATTGGAAAAGAGCCAAAAGCAGTGTCGTTAATGTGCCCTCATTAATGGGCAGCTGCTTTTGGTCTTTTAATACACCCCTTCTCTGGATCAAAAGCGGTTCAATGACATGAAAAGGAAAGGCTTACAGCACCAGGTATTCCCAGGCAGTCTCCCATCCAAGTACTAACCAAGCCCAGCCCTGCTTAGCTTCCGAGATCAGACGAGGTCGGGCGTGCTCAGGGTGGTATGGCCGTAAGCTGCTGGCTCCAGCACAATGTCTCAATTTATGGATTCAAGTGATTAGGTGGCAAGTACCTGAAGTTACGAAGACAATCCTATAACCATACCTGCATGTTTGCATAATACCCTAACCCAAAGGCTCAGTTTGGCATTTATCCAACAGCACAGGCCCTGGATTGTTGAAGATGGCCTCAGGGACCAGCACAGGGCCTGGTGTGTTGTACATGGCCACAGCAAGCAGCACAGGGCCTGGTTTGGTGAAGATGGCCTCGGCCAGAAGCGCAGGGCCTGGTGTGATGTGAGTGGCCTGAGCAAGAGCAACAGGCCTTGGTGTGGTGTAAGTGGCCTCAGCCAGCAGCCACAGGCCCTGGTGTGGTGTAAGTCGCCTCAGCCAGAAGCCACAGGCACTGGTGTGGTGTAAGTGGCCTCAGCCAGCAGCAAAAGGGCCCTGGTGTGGTGTAGGTGGCCTCAGCCAGCAGCCACAGGCCCTGGTGTGGTGTAAGTGGCCTCAGCCAGCAGCCACAGGCCCTGGTGTGGTGTAAGTGGCCTCAGCCAGTGCCACAGGCCCTGGTGTGGTGTAAGTGGCCTGAGCAAGAGCCACAGGCCCTGGTGTGGTGTAAGTGGCCTGAGCAAGAGCCACAGACCCTGGTGTGGTGTAATTGGCCTCAATAGCAACTAATGCCCTGGTGTGGTGTAGGTGGCCTCAGCCAGCAGCCACAGGCCCTGGTGTGGTGTAAGTGGCCTCAGCCAGCAGCCACAGGCCCTGGTGTGGTGTAAGTGGCCTCAGCCAGAGCCACAGGCCCTGGTGTGGTGTAAGTGGCCTCAGCCAGCAGCCACAGGCCCTGGTGTGGTGTAAGTCGCCTCAGCTAGAAGACACAGGCACTGGTGTGGTGTAAGTGGCCTCAGCCAGCAGCAAAAGGGCCCTGGTGTGGTGTAAGTGGCCTCAGCCAGAGCCACAGGCCCTGATGTGGTGTAAGTGGCCCCAGCCGGTCACTCAGGCCCTTGTGTGGTGTAGGTTGCATCAGCTAGCAGCACAAGACATTGGAAAAGAGCCAAAAGCAATGTCGTTAATGTGCCCTCATTAATTGGCAGATGCTTTTGGTCTTTTAATACACCCCTTCTCTGGATCAAAAGCGGTTCAATGACATGAAAATGAAAGGCTTACAGCACCAGGTATTCCCAGGCAGTCTCCCATCCAAGTACTAGCCAAGCCCAGCCCTGCTTAGCTTCCGAGATCAGACGAGGTCGGGCGTGCTCAGGGTGGTATGGCCGTAAGCTGCTGGCCCCAGCACAATGTCTCAATTTATGGATTCAAGTGATTAGGTGGCAAGTACCTGAAGTTACGAAGACAATCCTATAACCATACCTGCATGTTTGCATAATACCCTAACCCAAAGGCTCAGTTTGGCATTTATCCAACAGCACAGGCCCTGGATTGTTGAAGATGGCCTCAAGAACCACCACAGGACCTGGTGTGTTTTACATGGCCACAGCAAGCAGCACAGGGCCTGGTTTGGTGAAGATGGCCTCAGCAAGCAGCCACAGGCCCTGGTTTGGTGTAAGTGGCCTCAGCCAGCAGCCACAGGCCCTGGTGTGGTGTAAGTGGCCTCAGCCAGCAGCCACAGGCCCTGGTGTGGTCTAAGTGGCCTCAGCCAGTGCCACAGGCCCTGGTGTGGTGTAAGTGGCCTGAGCAAGAGCCACAGGCCCTGGTGTGGTGTAAGTGGCCTCAGCCAGCAGCCACAGGCCCTGGTGTGGTGTAAGTGGCCTGAGCAAGTGCCACAGGCCCTGGTGTGGTGTAAGTGGCCTAAGCCAGAGCCACAGGCCCTGGTGTGGTGTAAGTGGCCTCAATAGCAAATAAGGCCCTGGTGTGGTGTAAGTGGCCTGAGCAAGAACCACAGGGCCTGGTTTGGTGAAGATGGCCTCGGCCAGAAGCGCAGGGCCTGGTGTAATGTGAGTGGCCTGAGCAAGAGCCACAGGCCCTGGTGTGGTGTAAGTGGCCTCAGCCAGCAGCCACAGGCCCTGGTGTGGTGTAAGTTGCCTCAGCCAGAATCCACAGCCACTGGTGTGGTGTAAGTGGCCTCAGCCAGCAGCAAAAGGGCCCTGGTGTGGTGTAAGTGGCCTCAGCCAGCAGCCACAGGCCCTGGTGTGGTGTAGGTGGCCTCAGCCAGCAGCCACAGGCCCTGGTGTGGTGTAAGTGGCCTCAATAGCAACTAAGGCCCTGGTGTGGTGTAAGTGGCCTCAGCCAGCAGCCAAAGGCCCTGGTGTGGTGTAAGTGGCCTCAGCCAGCAGCCACAGGCCCTGGTGTGGTGTAAGTGGCCTCAGCCAGTGCCACAGGCCCTGGTGTGGTGTAAGTGGCCTGAGCAAGAGCCACAGACCCTGGTGTGGTGTAATTGGCCTCAGCCAGCAGCCACAGGCCCTGGTGTGGTGTAAGTGGCCTCAGCCAGCAGCAAAAGGGCCCTGGTGTGGTGTAAGTCGCCTCAGCCAGCAGCCACAGGCCCTGGTGTGGTGTAGGTGGCCTCAGCCAGCAGCCACAGGCCCTGGTGTGGTGTAAGTGGCCTCAGCCAGCAGCCACAGGCCCTGGTGTGGTGTAAGTGGCCTCAGCCAGCAGCCACAGGCCCTGGTGTGGTGTAAGTGGCCTCAGCCAGTGCCACAGGCCCTGGTGTGGTGTAAGTGGCCTGAGCAAGAGCCACAGGCCCTGGTGTGGTGTAATTGGCCTCAATAGCAACTAATGCCCTGGTGTGGTGTAGGTGGCCTCAGCCAGCAGCCACAGGCCCTGGTGTGGTGTAAGTCACCTCAGCCAGCAGCCACAGGCCCTGGTGTGGTGTAGGTGGCCTCAGCCAGCAGCCACAGGCCCTGGTGTGGTGTAAGTGGCCTCAGCCAGCAGCCACAGGCCCTGGTGTGGTGTAAGTGGCCTCAGCCAGAGCCACAGGCCCTGATGTGGTGTAAGTGGCCCCAGCCGGTCACTCAGGCCCTTGTGTGGTGTAGGTTGCATCAGCTAGCAGCACAAGACATTGGAAAAGAGCCAAAAGCAGTGTCGTTAATGTGCCCTCATTAATGGGCAGCTGCTTTTGGTCTTTTAATACACCCCTTCTCTGGATCAAAAGCGGTTCAATGACATGAAAAGGAAAGGCTTACAGCACCAGGTATTCCCAGGCAGTCTCCCATCCAAGTACTAACCAAGCCCAGCCCTGCTTAGCTTCCGAGATCAGACGAGGTCGGGCGTGCTCAGGGTGGTATGGCCGTAAGCTGCTGGCTCCAGCACAATGTCTCAATTTATGGATTCAAGTGATTAGGTGGCAAGTACCTGAAGTTACGAAGACAATCCTATAACCATACCTGCATGTTTGCATAATACCCTAACCCAAAGGCTCAGTTTGGCATTTATCCAACAGCACAGGCCCTGGATTGTTGAAGATGGCCTCAGGAACCAGCACAGGGCCTGGTGTGTTGTACATGGCCACAGCAAGCAGCACAGGGCCTGGTTTGGTGAAGATGGCCTCGGCCAGAAGCGCAGGGCCTGGTGTGAAGTGAGTGGCCTGAGCAAGAGCAACAGGCCTTGGTGTGGTGTAAGTGGCCTCAGCCAGCAGCCACAGGCCCTGGTGTGGTGTAAGTCGCCTCAGCCAGAAGCCACAGGCACTGGTGTGGTGTAAGTGGCCTCAGCCAGCAGCAAAAGGGCCCTGGTGTGGTGTAAGTGGCCTCAGCCAGCAGCCACAGGCCCTGGTGTGGTGTAGGTGGCCTCAGCCAGCAGCCACAGGCCCTGGTGTGGTGTAAGTGGCCTCAGCCAGCAGCCACAGGCCCTGGTGTGGTGTAAGTGGCCTCAGCCAGAGCCACAGGCCCTGATGTGGTGTAAGTGGCCCCAGCCGGTCACTCAGGCCCTTGTGTGGTGTAGGTTGCATCAGCTAGCAGCACAAGACATTGGAAAAGAGCCAAAAGCAGTGTCGTTAATGTGCCCTCATTAATGGGCAGCTGCTTTTGGTCTTTTAATACACCCCTTCTCTGGATCAAAAGCGGTTCAATGACATGAAAATGAAAGGCTTACAGCACCAGGTATTCCCAGGCAGTCTCCCATCCAAGTACTAACCAAGCCCAGCCCTGCTTAGCTTCCGAGATCAGACGAGGTCGGGCGTGCTCAGGGTGGTATGGCCGTAAGCTGCTGGCTCCAGCACAATGTCTCAATTTATGGATTCAAGTGATTAGGTGGCAAGTACCTGAAGTTACGAAGACAATCCTATAACCATACCTGCATGTTTGCATAATACCCTAACCCAAAGGCTCAGTTTGGCATTTATCCAACAGCACAGGCCCTGGATTGTTGAAGATGGCCTCAGGAACCAGCACAGGGCCTGGTGTGTTGTACATGGCCACAGCAAGCAGCACAGGGCCTGGTTTGGTGAAGATGGCCTCGGCCAGAAGCGCAGGGCCTGGTGTGATGTGAGTGGCCTGAGTAAGAGCAACAGGCCTTGGTGTGGTGTAAGTGGCCTCAGCCAGCAGCCACAGGCCCTGGTGTGGTGTAAGTCGCCTCAGCCAGAAGCCACAGGCACTGGTGTGGTGTAAGTGGCCTCAGCCAGCAGCAAAAGGGCCCTGGTGTGGTGTAAGTGGCCTCAGCCAGCAGCCACAGGCCCTGGTGTGGTGTAGGTGGCCTCAGCCAGCAGCCACAGGCCCTGGTGTGGTGTAAGTGGCCTCAGCCAGCAGCCACAGGCCCTGGTGTGGTGTAAGTGGCCTCAGCCAGCAGCCACAGGCCCTGGTGTGGTGTAAGTGGCCTCAGCCAGTGCCACAGGCCCTGGTGTGGTGTAAGTGGCCTGAGCAAGAGCCACAGGCCCTGGTGTGGTGTAAGTGGCCTCAGCCAGTGCCACAGGCCCTGGTGTGGTGTAATTGGCCTCAGCCAGCAGCCACAGGCCCTGGTGTGGTGTAGGTGGCCTCAGCCAGCAGCCACAGGCCCTGGTGTGGTGTAAGTGGCCTCAGCCAGCAGCCACAGGCCCTGGTGTGGTGTAAGTGGCCTCAGCCAGAGCCACAGGCCCTGATGTGGTGTAAGTGGCCCCAGCCGGTCACTCAGGCCCTTGTGTGGTGTAGGTTGCATCAGCTAGCAGCACAAGACATTGGAAAAGAGCCAAAAGCAGTGTCGTTAATGTGCCCTCATTAATGGGCAGCTGCTTTTGGTCTTTTAATACACCCCTTCTCTGGATCAAAAGCGGTTCAATGACATGAAAATGAAAGGCTTACAGCACCAGGTATTCCCAGGCAGTCTCCCATCCAAGTACTAACCAAGCCCAGCCCTGCTTAGCTTCCGAGATCAGACGAGGTCGGGCGTGCTCAGGGTGGTATGGCCGTAAGCTGCTGGCTCCAGCACAATGTCTCAATTTATGGATTCAAGTGATTAGGTGGCAAGTACCTGAAGTTACGAAGACAATCCTATAACCATACCTGCATGTTTGCATAATACCCTAAACAAAGGCTCAGTTTGGCATTTATCCAACAGCACAGGCCCTGGATTGTTGAAGATGGCCTCAGGGACCAGCACAGGGCCTGGTGTGTTGTACATGGCCACAGCAAGCAGCACAGGGCCTGGTTTGGTGAAGATGGCCTCGGCCAGAAGCGCAGGGCCTGGTGTGATGTGAGTGGCCTGAGCAAGAGCAACAGGCCTTGGTGTGGTGTAAGTGGCCTCAGCCAGCAGCCACAGGCCCTGGTGTGGTGTAAGTCGCCTCAGCCAGAAGCCACAGGCACTGGTGTGGTGTAAGTGGCCTCAGCCAGCAGCAAAAGGGCCCTGGTGTGGTGTAAGTGGCCTCAGCCAGCAGCCACAGGCCCTGGTGTGGTGTAGGTGGCCTCAGCCAGCAGCCACAGGCCCTGGTGTGGTGTAATTGGCCTCAGCCAGCAGCCACAGGCCCTGGTGTGGTGTAAGTGGCCTCAGCCAGTGCCACAGGCCCTGGTGTGGTGTAAGTGGCCTGAGCAAGAGCCACAGACCCTGGTGTGGTGTAATTGGCCTCAGCCAGCAGCCACAGGCCCTGGTGTGGTGTAAGTCGCCTCAGCCAGAAGCCACAGGCACTGGTGTGGTGTAAGTGGCCTCAGCCAGCAGCAAAGGGGCCTGGTGTGGTTTAAGTCGCCTCAGCCAGCAGCCACAGGCCCTGGTGTGGTGTAGGTGGCCTCAGCCAGCAGCCACAGGCCCTGGTGTGGTGTAAGTGGCCACAGCAAGCAGCACAGGGCCTGGTTTGGTGAAGATGGCCTCGGCCAGAAGCGCAGGGCCTGGTGTGATGTGAGTGGCCTGAGCAAGAGCAACAGGCCTTGGTGTGGTGTAAGTGGCCTCAGCCAGCAGCCACAGGCCCTGGTGTGGTGTAAGTCGCCTCAGCCAGCAGCCACAGGCACTGGTGTGGTGTAAGTGGCCTCAGCCAGCAGCAAAAGGGCCCTGGTGTGGTGTAAGTGGCCTCAGCCAGCAGCCACAGGCCTTGGTGTGGTGTAGGTGGCCTCAGCCAGCAGCCACAGGCCCTGGTGTGGTGTAAGTGGCCTCAGCCAGCAGCCACAGGCCCTGGTGTGGTGTAAGTGGCCTCAGCCAGCAGCCACAGGCCCTGGTGTGGTGTAAGTGGCCTCAGCCAGTGCCACAGGCCCTGGTGTGGTGTAAGTGGCCTGAGCAAGAGCCACAGACCCTGGTGTGGTGTAATTGGCCTCAGCCAGCAGCCACAGGCCCTGGTGTGGTGTAAGTGGCCTCAGCCAGAAGCCACAGGCACTGGTGTGGTGTAAGTGGCCTCAGCCAGCAGCAAAAGGGCCCTGGTGTGGTGTAAGTCGCCTCAGCCAGCAGCCACAGGCCCTGGTGTGGTGTAAGTGGCCACAGCAAGCAGCACAGGGCCTGGTTTGGTGAAGATGGCCTCGGCCAGAAGCGCAGGGCCTGGTGTGATGTGAGTGGCCTGAGCAAGAGCCACAGGCCTTGGTGTGGTGTAAGTGGCCTCAGCCAGCAGCCACAGGCCCTGGTGTGGTGTAAGTCGCCTCAGCCAGAAGCCACAGGCACTGGTGTGGTGTAAGTGGCCTCAGCCAGCAGCAAAAGGGCCCTGGTGTGGTGTAAGTGGCCTCAGCCAGCAGCCACAGGCCCTGGTGTGGTGTAGGTGGCCTCAGCCAGCAGCCACAGGCCCTGGTGTGGTGTAAGTGGCCTCAGCCAGCAGCCACAGGCCCTGGTGTGGTGTAAGTGGCCTCAGCCAGTGCCACAGGCCCTGGTGTGGTGTAAGTGGCCTGAGCAAGTGCCACAGGCCCTGGTGTGGTGTAAGTGGCCTGAGCAAGAGCCACAGACCCTGGTGTGGTGTAATTGGCCTCAATAGCAACTAATGCCCTGGTGTGGTGTAGGTGGCCTCAGCCAGCAGCCACAGGCCCTGGTGTGGTGTAAGTGGCCTCAGCCAGCAGCCACAGGCCCTGGTGTGGTGTAAGTGGCCTCAGCCAGAGCCACAGGCCCTGATGTGGTGTAAGTGGCCCCAGCCGGTCACTCAGGCCCTTGTGTGGTGTAGGTTGCATCAGCTAGCAGCACAAGACATTGGAAAAGAGCCAAAAGCAGTGTCGTTAATGTGCCCTCATTAATGGGCAGCTGCTTTTGGTCTTTTAATACACCCCTTCTCTGGATCAAAAGCGGTTCAATGACATGAAAAGGAAAGGCTTACAGCACCAGGTATTCCCAGGCAGTCTCCCATCCAAGTACTAACCAAGCCCAGCCCTGCTTAGCTTCCGAGATCAGACGAGGTCGGGCGTGCTCAGGGTGGTATGGCCGTAAGCTGCTGGCTCCAGCACAATGTCTCAATTTATGGATTCAAGTGATTAGGTGGCAAGTACCTGAAGTTACGAAGACAATCCTATAACCATACCTGCATGTTTGCATAATACCCTAACCCAAAGGCTCAGTTTGGCATTTATCCAACAGCACAGGCCCTGGATTGTTGAAGATGGCCTCAGGGACCAGCACAGGGCCTGGTGTGTTGTACATGGCCACAGCAAGCAGCACAGGGCCTGGTTTGGTGAAGATGGCCTCGGCCAGAAGCGCAGGGCCTGGTGTGATGTGAGTGGCCTGAGCAAGAGCAACAGGCCTTGGTGTGGTGTAAGTGGCCTCAGCCAGCAGCCACAGGCCCTGGTGTGGTGTAAGTCGCCTCAGCCAGAAGCCACAGGCACTGGTGTGGTGTAAGTGGCCTCAGCCAGCAGCAAAAGGGCCCTGGTGTGGTGTAGGTGGCCTCAGCCAGCAGCCACAGGCCCTGGTGTGGTGTAAGTGGCCTCAGCCAGCAGCCACAGGCCCTGGTGTGGTGTAAGTGGCCTCAGCCAGTGCCACAGGCCCTGGTGTGGTGTAAGTGGCCTGAGCAAGAGCCACAGGCCCTGGTGTGGTGTAAGTGGCCTGAGCAAGAGCCACAGACCCTGGTGTGGTGTAATTGGCCTCAATAGCAACTAATGCCCTGGTGTGGTGTAGGTGGCCTCAGCCAGCAGCCACAGGCCCTGGTGTGGTGTAAGTGGCCTCAGCCAGCAGCCACAGGCCCTGGTGTGGTGTAAGTGGCCTCAGCCAGAGCCACAGGCCCTGGTGTGGTGTAAGTGGCCTCAGCCAGCAGCCACAGGCCCTGGTGTGGTGTAAGTCGCCTCAGCTAGAAGACACAGGCACTGGTGTGGTGTAAGTGGCCTCAGCCAGCAGCAAAAGGGCCCTGGTGTGGTGTAAGTGGCCTCAGCCAGAGCCACAGGCCCTGATGTGGTGTAAGTGGCCCCAGCCGGTCACTCAGGCCCTTGTGTGGTGTAGGTTGCATCAGCTAGCAGCACAAGACATTGGAAAAGAGCCAAAAGCAATGTCGTTAATGTGCCCTCATTAATTGGCAGATGCTTTTGGTCTTTTAATACACCCCTTCTCTGGATCAAAAGCGGTTCAATGACATGAAAATGAAAGGCTTACAGCACCAGGTATTCCCAGGCAGTCTCCCATCCAAGTACTAGCCAAGCCCAGCCCTGCTTAGCTTCCGAGATCAGACGAGGTCGGGCGTGCTCAGGGTGGTATGGCCGTAAGCTGCTGGCCCCAGCACAATGTCTCAATTTATGGATTCAAGTGATTAGGTGGCAAGTACCTGAAGTTACGAAGACAATCCTATAACCATACCTGCATGTTTGCATAATACCCTAACCCAAAGGCTCAGTTTGGCATTTATCCAACAGCACAGGCCCTGGATTGTTGAAGATGGCCTCAAGAACCACCACAGGACCTGGTGTGTTTTACATGGCCACAGCAAGCAGCACAGGGCCTGGTTTGGTGAAGATGGCCTCAGCAAGCAGCCACAGGCCCTGGTTTGGTGTAAGTGGCCTCAGCCAGCAGCCACAGGCCCTGGTGTGGTGTAAGTGGCCTCAGCCAGCAGCCACAGGCCCTGGTGTGGTCTAAGTGGCCTCAGCCAGTGCCACAGGCCCTGGTGTGGTGTAAGTGGCCTGAGCAAGAGCCACAGGCCCTGGTGTGGTGTAAGTGGCCTCAGCCAGCAGCCACAGGCCCTGGTGTGGTGTAAGTGGCCTGAGCAAGTGCCACAGGCCCTGGTGTGGTGTAAGTGGCCTAAGCCAGAGCCACAGGCCCTGGTGTGGTGTAAGTGGCCTCAATAGCAAATAAGGCCCTGGTGTGGTGTAAGTGGCCTGAGCAAGAACCACAGGGCCTGGTTTGGTGAAGATGGCCTCGGCCAGAAGCGCAGGGCCTGGTGTAATGTGAGTGGCCTGAGCAAGAGCCACAGGCCCTGGTGTGGTGTAAGTGGCCTCAGCCAGCAGCCACAGGCCCTGGTGTGGTGTAAGTTGCCTCAGCCAGAATCCACAGCCACTGGTGTGGTGTAAGTGGCCTCAGCCAGCAGCAAAAGGGCCCTGGTGTGGTGTAAGTGGCCTCAGCCAGCAGCCACAGGCCCTGGTGTGGTGTAGGTGGCCTCAGCCAGCAGCCACAGGCCCTGGTGTGGTGTAAGTGGCCTCAATAGCAACTAAGGCCCTGGTGTGGTGTAAGTGGCCTCAGCCAGCAGCCAAAGGCCCTGGTGTGGTGTAAGTGGCCTCAGCCAGCAGCCACAGGCCCTGGTGTGGTGTAAGTGGCCTCAGCCAGTGCCACAGGCCCTGGTGTGGTGTAAGTGGCCTGAGCAAGAGCCACAGACCCTGGTGTGGTGTAATTGGCCTCAGCCAGCAGCCACAGGCCCTGGTGTGGTGTAAGTGGCCTCAGCCAGCAGCAAAAGGGCCCTGGTGTGGTGTAAGTCGCCTCAGCCAGCAGCCACAGGCCCTGGTGTGGTGTAGGTGGCCTCAGCCAGCAGCCACAGGCCCTGGTGTGGTGTAAGTGGCCTCAGCCAGCAGCCACAGGCCCTGGTGTGGTGTAAGTGGCCTCAGCCAGCAGCCACAGGCCCTGGTGTGGTGTAAGTGGCCTCAGCCAGTGCCACAGGCCCTGGTGTGGTGTAAGTGGCCTGAGCAAGAGCCACAGGCCCTGGTGTGGTGTAATTGGCCTCAATAGCAACTAATGCCCTGGTGTGGTGTAGGTGGCCTCAGCCAGCAGCCACAGGCCCTGGTGTGGTGTAAGTCACCTCAGCCAGCAGCCACAGGCCCTGGTGTGGTGTAGGTGGCCTCAGCCAGCAGCCACAGGCCCTGGTGTGGTGTAAGTGGCCTCAGCCAGCAGCCACAGGCCCTGGTGTGGTGTAAGTGGCCTCAGCCAGAGCCACAGGCCCTGATGTGGTGTAAGTGGCCCCAGCCGGTCACTCAGGCCCTTGTGTGGTGTAGGTTGCATCAGCTAGCAGCACAAGACATTGGAAAAGAGCCAAAAGCAGTGTCGTTAATGTGCCCTCATTAATGGGCAGCTGCTTTTGGTCTTTTAATACACCCCTTCTCTGGATCAAAAGCGGTTCAATGACATGAAAATGAAAGGCTTACAGCACCAGGTATTCCCAGGCAGTCTCCCATCCAAGTACTAACCAAGCCCAGCCCTGCTTAGCTTCCGAGATCAGACGAGGTCGGGCGTGCTCAGGGTGGTATGGCCGTAAGCTTCTGGCTCCAGCACAATGTCTCAATTTATGGATTCAAGTGATTAGGTGGCAAGTACCTGAAGTTACGAAGACAATCCTATAACCATACCTGCATGTTTGCATAATACCCTAACCCAAAGGCTCAGTTTGGCATTTATCCAACAGCACAGGCCCTGGATTGTTGAAGATGGCCTCAGGAACCAGCACAGGGCCTGGTGTGTTGTACATGGCCACAGCAAGCAGCACAGGGCCTGGTTTGGTGAAGATGGCCTCGGCCAGAAGCGCAGGGCCTGGTGTGATGTGAGTGGCCTGAGCAAGAGCAACAGGCCTTGGTGTGGTGTAAGTGGCCTCAGCCAGCAGCCACAGGCCCTGGTGTGGTGTAAGTCGCCTCAGCCAGCAGCCACAGGCACTGGTGTGGTGTAAGTGGCCTCAGCCAGCAGCAAAAGGGCCCTGGTGTGGTGTAAGTGGCCTCAGCCAGCAGCCACAGGCCCTGGTGTGGTGTAGGTGGCCTCAGCCAGCAGCCACAGGCCCTGGTGTGGTGTAAGTGGCCTCAGCCAGTGCCACAGGCCCTGGTGTGGTGTAAGTGGCCTGAGCAAGAGCCACAGGCCCTGGTGTGGTGTAAGTGGCCTGAGCAAGAGCCACAGACCCTGGTGTGGTGTAATTGGCCTCAATAGCAACTAATTCCCTGGTGTGGTGTAGGTGGCCTCAGCCAGCAGCCACAGGCCCTGGTGTGGTGTAAGTGGCCTCAGCCAGCAGCCACAGGCCCTGGTGTGGTGTAAGTGGCCTCAGCCAGAGCCACAGGCCCTGATGTGGTGTAAGTGGCCCCAGCCGGTCACTCAGGCCCTTGTGTGGTGTAGGTTGCATCAGCTAGCAGCACAAGACATTGGAAAAGAGCCAAAAGCAGTGTCGTTAATGTGCCCTCATTAATGGGCAGCTGCTTTTGGTCTTTTAATACACCCCTTCTCTGGATCAAAAGCGGTTCAATGACATGAAAATGAAAGGCTTACAGCACCAGGTATTCCCAGGCAGTCTCCCATCCAAGTACTAACCAAGCCCAGCCCTGCTTAGCTTCCGAGATCAGACGAGGTCGGGCGTGCTCAGGGTGGTATGGCCGTAAGCTGCTGGCGACAGCACAATGTCTCAATTTATGGATTCAAGTGATTAGGTGGCAAGTACCTGAAGTTACGAAGACAATCCTATAACCATACCTGCATGTTTGCATAATACCCTAACCCAAAGGCTCAGTTTGGCATTTATCCAACAGCACAGGCCCTGGATTGTTGAAGATGGCCTCAGGAACCAGCACAGGGCCTGGTGTGTTGTACATGGCCACAGCAAGCAGCACAGGGCCTGGTTTGGTGAAGATGGCCTCGGCCAGAAGCGCAGGGCCTGGTGTGATGTGAGTGGCCTGAGCAAGAGCAACAGGCCTTGGTGTGGTGTAAGTGGCCTCAGCCAGCAGCCACAGGCCCTGGTGTGGTGTAAGTCGCCTCAGCCAGAAGCCACAGGCACTGGTGTGGTGTAAGTGGCCTCAGCCAGCAGCAAAAGGGCCCTGGTGTGGTGTAAGTGGCCTCAGCCAGCAGCCACAGGCCCTGGTGTGGTGTAGGTGGCCTCAGCCAGCAGCCACAGGCCCTGGTGTGGTGTAAGTGGCCTCAGCCAGCAGCCACAGGCCCTGGTGTGGTGTAAGTGGCCTCAGCCAGCAGCCACAGGCCCTGGTGTGGTGTAAGTGGCCTCAGCCAGTGCCACAGGCCCTGGTGTGGTGTAAGTGGCCTGAGCAAGAGCCACAGGCCCTGGTGTGGTGTAAGTGGCCTCAGCCAGTGCCACAGGCCCTGGTGTGGTGTAAGTGGCCTGAGCAAGAGCCACAGACCCTGGTGTGGTGTAATTGGCCTCAGCCAGCAGCCACAGGCCCTGGTGTGGTGTAAGTCGCCTCAGCTAGAAGACACAGGCACTGGTGTGGTGTAAGTGGCCTCAGCCAGCAGCAAAAGGGCCCTGGTGTGGTGTAAGTCGCCTCAGCCAGCAGCCACAGGCCCTGGTGTGGTGTAGGTGGCCTCAGCCAGCAGCCACACGCCCTGGTGTGGTGTAAGTGGCCTCAGCCAGCAGCCACAGGCCCTGGTGTGGTGTAAGTGGCCTCAGCCAGCAGCCACAGGCCCTGGTGTGGTGTAAGTCGCCTCAGCCAGAAGCCACAGGCACTGGTGAGGTGTAAGTGGCCTCAGCCAGCAGCAAAAGGGCCCTGGTGTGGTGTAAGTCGCCTCAGCCAGCAGCCACAGGCCCTGGTGTGGTGTAGGTGGCCTCAGCCAGCAGCCACAGGCCCTGGTGTGGTGTAAGTGGCCTCAGCCAGTGCCACAGGCCCTGGTGTGGTGTAAGTGGCCTGAGCAAGAGCCACAGGCCCTGGTGTGGTGTAAGTGGCCTCAGCCAGTGCCACAGGCCCTGGTGTGGTGTAATTGGCCTCAGCCAGCAGCCACAGGCCCTGGTGTGGTGTAGGTGGCCTCAGCCAGCAGCCACAGGCCCTGGTGTGGTGTAAGTGGCCTCAGCCAGCAGCCACAGGCCCTGGTGTGGTGTAGGTGGCCTCAGCCAGCAGCCACAGGCCCTGGTGTGGTGTAAGTGGCCTCAGCCAGCAGCCACAGGCCCTGGTGTGGTGTAAGTGGCCTCAGCCAGTGCCACAGGCCCTGGTGTGGTGTAAGTGGCCTGAGCAAGAGCCACAGACCCTGGTGTGGTGTAATTGGCCACAGCCAGCAGCCACAGGCCCTGGTGTGGTGTAAGTCGCCTCAGCCAGAAGCCACAGGCACTGGTGTGGTGTAAGTGGCCTCAGCCAGCAGCAAAAGGGCCCTGGTGTGGTTTAAGTCGCCTCAGCCAGCAGCCACAGGCCCTGGTGTGGTGTAAGTGGCCACAGCAAGCAGCACAGGGCCTGGTTTGGTGAAGATGGCCTCGGCCAGAAGCGCAGGGCCTGGTGTGATGTGAGTGGCCTGAGCAAGAGCCACAGGCCTTGGTGTGGTGTAAGTGGCCTCAGCCAGCAGCCACAGGCCCTGGTGTGGTGTAAGTCGCCTCAGCCAGAAGCCACAGGCACTGGTGTGGTGTAAGTGGCCTCAGCCAGCAGCAAAAGGGCCCTGGTGTGGTGTAAGTGGCCTCAGCCAGCAGCCACAGGCCCTGGTGTGGTGTAGGTGGCCTCAGCCAGCAGCCACAGGCCCTGGTGTGGTGTAAGTGGCCTCAGCCAGCAGCCACAGGCCCTGGTGTGGTGTAAGTGGCCTCAGCCAGTGCCACAGGCCCTGGTGTGGTGTAAGTGGCCTGAGCAAGTGCCACAGGCCCTGGTGTGGTGTAAGTGGCCTGAGCAAGAGCCACAGACCCTGGTGTGGTGTAAGTGGCCTCAGCCAGTGCCACAGGCCCTGGTGTGGTGTAAGTGGCCTGAGCAAGTGCCACAGGCCCTGGTGTGGTGTAAGTGGCCTGAGCAAGTGCCACAGGCCCTGGTGTGGTGTAATTGGCCTCAATAGCAACTAATGCCCTGGTGTGGTGTAGGTGGCCTCAGCCAGCAGCCACAGGCCCTGGTGTGGTGTAAGTGGCCTCAGCCAGCAGCCACAGGCCCTGGTGTGGTGTAAGTGGCCTCAGCCAGAGCCACAGGCCCTGATGTGGTGTAAGTGGCCCCAGCCGGTCACTCAGGCCCTTGTGTGGTGTAGGTTGCATCAGCTAGCAGCACAAGACATTGGAAAAGAGCCAAAAGCAGTGTCGTTAATGTGCCCTCATTAATGGGCAGCTGCTTTTGGTCTTTTAATACACCCCTTCTCTGGATCAAAAGCGGTTCAATGACATGAAAAGGAAAGGCTTACAGCACCAGGTATTCCCAGGCAGTCTCCCATCCAAGTACTAACCAAGCCCAGCCCTGCTTAGCTTCCGAGATCAGACGAGGTCGGGCGTGCTCAGGGTGGTATGGCCGTAAGCTGCTGGCTCCAGCACAATGTCTCAATTTATGGATTCAAGTGATTAGGTGGCAAGTACCTGAAGTTACGAAGACAATCCTATAACCATACCTGCATGTTTGCATAATACCCTAACCCAAAGGCTCAGTTTGGCATTTATCCAACAGCACAGGCCCTGGATTGTTGAAGATGGCCTCAGGAACCAGCACAGGGCCTGGTGTGTTGTACATGGCCACAGCAAGCAGCACAGGGCCTGGTTTGGTGAAGATGGCCTCGGCCAGAAGCGCAGGGCCTGGTGTGAAGTGAGTGGCCTGAGCAAGAGCAACAGGCCTTGGTGTGGTGTAAGTGGCCTCAGCCAGCAGCCACAGGCCCTGGTGTGGTGTAAGTCGCCTCAGCCAGAAGCCACAGGCACTGGTGTGGTGTAAGTGGCCTCAGCCAGCAGCAAAAGGGCCCTGGTGTGGTGTAAGTGGCCTCAGCCAGCAGCCACAGGCCCTGGTGTGGTGTAGGTGGCCTCAGCCAGCAGCCACAGGCCCTGGTGTGGTGTAAGTGGCCTCAGCCAGCAGCCACAGGCCCTGGTGTGGTGTAAGTGGCCTCAGCCAGAGCCACAGGCCCTGATGTGGTGTAAGTGGCCCCAGCCGGTCACTCAGGCCCTTGTGTGGTGTAGGTTGCATCAGCTAGCAGCACAAGACATTGGAAAAGAGCCAAAAGCAGTGTCGTTAATGTGCCCTCATTAATGGGCAGCTGCTTTTGGTCTTTTAATACACCCCTTCTCTGGATCAAAAGCGGTTCAATGACATGAAAATGAAAGGCTTACAGCACCAGGTATTCCCAGGCAGTCTCCCATCCAAGTACTAACCAAGCCCAGCCCTGCTTAGCTTCCGAGATCAGACGAGGTCGGGCGTGCTCAGGGTGGTATGGCCGTAAGCTGCTGGCTCCAGCACAATGTCTCAATTTATGGATTCAAGTGATTAGGTGGCAAGTACCTGAAGTTACGAAGACAATCCTATAACCATACCTGCATGTTTGCATAATACCCTAACCCAAAGGCTCAGTTTGGCATTTATCCAACAGCACAGGCCCTGGATTGTTGAAGATGGCCTCAGGAACCAGCACAGGGCCTGGTGTGTTGTACATGGCCACAGCAAGCAGCACAGGGCCTGGTTTGGTGAAGATGGCCTCGGCCAGAAGCGCAGGGCCTGGTGTGATGTGAGTGGCCTGAGTAAGAGCAACAGGCCTTGGTGTGGTGTAAGTGGCCTCAGCCAGCAGCCACAGGCCCTGGTGTGGTGTAAGTCGCCTCAGCCAGAAGCCACAGGCACTGGTGTGGTGTAAGTGGCCTCAGCCAGCAGCAAAAGGGCCCTGGTGTGGTGTAAGTGGCCTCAGCCAGCAGCCACAGGCCCTGGTGTGGTGTAGGTGGCCTCAGCCAGCAGCCACAGGCCCTGGTGTGGTGTAAGTGGCCTCAGCCAGCAGCCACAGGCCCTGGTGTGGTGTAAGTGGCCTCAGCCAGCAGCCACAGGCCCTGGTGTGGTGTAAGTGGCCTCAGCCAGTGCCACAGGCCCTGGTGTGGTGTAAGTGGCCTGAGCAAGAGCCACAGGCCCTGGTGTGGTGTAAGTGGCCTCAGCCAGTGCCACAGGCCCTGGTGTGGTGTAATTGGCCTCAGCCAGCAGCCACAGGCCCTGGTGTGGTGTAGGTGGCCTCAGCCAGCAGCCACAGGCCCTGGTGTGGTGTAAGTGGCCTCAGCCAGCAGCCACAGGCCCTGGTGTGGTGTAAGTGGCCTCAGCCAGAGCCACAGGCCCTGATGTGGTGTAAGTGGCCCCAGCCGGTCACTCAGGCCCTTGTGTGGTGTAGGTTGCATCAGCTAGCAGCACAAGACATTGGAAAAGAGCCAAAAGCAGTGTCGTTAATGTGCCCTCATTAATGGGCAGCTGCTTTTGGTCTTTTAATACACCCCTTCTCTGGATCAAAAGCGGTTCAATGACATGAAAATGAAAGGCTTACAGCACCAGGTATTCCCAGGCAGTCTCCCATCCAAGTACTAACCAAGCCCAGCCCTGCTTAGCTTCCGAGATCAGACGAGGTCGGGCGTGCTCAGGGTGGTATGGCCGTAAGCTGCTGGCTCCAGCACAATGTCTCAATTTATGGATTCAAGTGATTAGGTGGCAAGTACCTGAAGTTACGAAGACAATCCTATAACCATACCTGCATGTTTGCATAATACCCTAAACAAAGGCTCAGTTTGGCATTTATCCAACAGCACAGGCCCTGGATTGTTGAAGATGGCCTCAGGGACCAGCACAGGGCCTGGTGTGTTGTACATGGCCACAGCAAGCAGCACAGGGCCTGGTTTGGTGAAGATGGCCTCGGCCAGAAGCGCAGGGCCTGGTGTGATGTGAGTGGCCTGAGCAAGAGCAACAGGCCTTGGTGTGGTGTAAGTGGCCTCAGCCAGCAGCCACAGGCCCTGGTGTGGTGTAAGTCGCCTCAGCCAGAAGCCACAGGCACTGGTGTGGTGTAAGTGGCCTCAGCCAGCAGCAAAAGGGCCCTGGTGTGGTGTAAGTGGCCTCAGCCAGCAGCCACAGGCCCTGGTGTGGTGTAGGTGGCCTCAGCCAGCAGCCACAGGCCCTGGTGTGGTGTAATTGGCCTCAGCCAGCAGCCACAGGCCCTGGTGTGGTGTAAGTGGCCTCAGCCAGTGCCACAGGCCCTGGTGTGGTGTAAGTGGCCTGAGCAAGAGCCACAGACCCTGGTGTGGTGTAATTGGCCTCAGCCAGCAGCCACAGGCCCTGGTGTGGTGTAAGTCGCCTCAGCCAGAAGCCACAGGCACTGGTGTGGTGTAAGTGGCCTCAGCCAGCAGCAAAGGGGCCTGGTGTGGTTTAAGTCGCCTCAGCCAGCAGCCACAGGCCCTGGTGTGGTGTAGGTGGCCTCAGCCAGCAGCCACAGGCCCTGGTGTGGTGTAAGTGGCCACAGCAAGCAGCACAGGGCCTGGTTTGGTGAAGATGGCCTCGGCCAGAAGCGCAGGGCCTGGTGTGATGTGAGTGGCCTGAGCAAGAGCAACAGGCCTTGGTGTGGTGTAAGTGGCCTCAGCCAGCAGCCACAGGCCCTGGTGTGGTGTAAGTCGCCTCAGCCAGCAGCCACAGGCACTGGTGTGGTGTAAGTGGCCTCAGCCAGCAGCAAAAGGGCCCTGGTGTGGTGTAAGTGGCCTCAGCCAGCAGCCACAGGCCTTGGTGTGGTGTAGGTGGCCTCAGCCAGCAGCCACAGGCCCTGGTGTGGTGTAAGTGGCCTCAGCCAGCAGCCACAGGCCCTGGTGTGGTGTAAGTGGCCTCAGCCAGCAGCCACAGGCCCTGGTGTGGTGTAAGTGGCCTCAGCCAGTGCCACAGGCCCTGGTGTGGTGTAAGTGGCCTGAGCAAGAGCCACAGACCCTGGTGTGGTGTAATTGGCCTCAGCCAGCAGCCACAGGCCCTGGTGTGGTGTAAGTGGCCTCAGCCAGAAGCCACAGGCACTGGTGTGGTGTAAGTGGCCTCAGCCAGCAGCAAAAGGGCCCTGGTGTGGTGTAAGTCGCCTCAGCCAGCAGCCACAGGCCCTGGTGTGGTGTAAGTGGCCACAGCAAGCAGCACAGGGCCTGGTTTGGTGAAGATGGCCTCGGCCAGAAGCGCAGGGCCTGGTGTGATGTGAGTGGCCTGAGCAAGAGCCACAGGCCTTGGTGTGGTGTAAGTGGCCTCAGCCAGCAGCCACAGGCCCTGGTGTGGTGTAAGTCGCCTCAGCCAGAAGCCACAGGCACTGGTGTGGTGTAAGTGGCCTCAGCCAGCAGCAAAAGGGCCCTGGTGTGGTGTAAGTGGCCTCAGCCAGCAGCCACAGGCCCTGGTGTGGTGTAGGTGGCCTCAGCCAGCAGCCACAGGCCCTGGTGTGGTGTAAGTGGCCTCAGCCAGCAGCCACAGGCCCTGGTGTGGTGTAAGTGGCCTCAGCCAGTGCCACAGGCCCTGGTGTGGTGTAAGTGGCCTGAGCAAGTGCCACAGGCCCTGGTGTGGTGTAAGTGGCCTGAGCAAGAGCCACAGACCCTGGTGTGGTGTAATTGGCCTCAATAGCAACTAATGCCCTGGTGTGGTGTAGGTGGCCTCAGCCAGCAGCCACAGGCCCTGGTGTGGTGTAAGTGGCCTCAGCCAGCAGCCACAGGCCCTGGTGTGGTGTAAGTGGCCTCAGCCAGAGCCACAGGCCCTGATGTGGTGTAAGTGGCCCCAGCCGGTCACTCAGGCCCTTGTGTGGTGTAGGTTGCATCAGCTAGCAGCACAAGACATTGGAAAAGAGCCAAAAGCAGTGTCGTTAATGTGCCCTCATTAATGGGCAGCTGCTTTTGGTCTTTTAATACACCCCTTCTCTGGATCAAAAGCGGTTCAATGACATGAAAAGGAAAGGCTTACAGCACCAGGTATTCCCAGGCAGTCTCCCATCCAAGTACTAACCAAGCCCAGCCCTGCTTAGCTTCCGAGATCAGACGAGGTCGGGCGTGCTCAGGGTGGTATGGCCGTAAGCTGCTGGCTCCAGCACAATGTCTCAATTTATGGATTCAAGTGATTAGGTGGCAAGTACCTGAAGTTACGAAGACAATCCTATAACCATACCTGCATGTTTGCATAATACCCTAACCCAAAGGCTCAGTTTGGCATTTATCCAACAGCACAGGCCCTGGATTGTTGAAGATGGCCTCAGGGACCAGCACAGGGCCTGGTGTGTTGTACATGGCCACAGCAAGCAGCACAGGGCCTGGTTTGGTGAAGATGGCCTCGGCCAGAAGCGCAGGGCCTGGTGTGATGTGAGTGGCCTGAGCAAGAGCAACAGGCCTTGGTGTGGTGTAAGTGGCCTCAGCCAGCAGCCACAGGCCCTGGTGTGGTGTAAGTCGCCTCAGCCAGAAGCCACAGGCACTGGTGTGGTGTAAGTGGCCTCAGCCAGCAGCAAAAGGGCCCTGGTGTGGTGTAGGTGGCCTCAGCCAGCAGCCACAGGCCCTGGTGTGGTGTAAGTGGCCTCAGCCAGCAGCCACAGGCCCTGGTGTGGTGTAAGTGGCCTCAGCCAGTGCCACAGGCCCTGGTGTGGTGTAAGTGGCCTGAGCAAGAGCCACAGGCCCTGGTGTGGTGTAAGTGGCCTGAGCAAGAGCCACAGACCCTGGTGTGGTGTAATTGGCCTCAATAGCAACTAATGCCCTGGTGTGGTGTAGGTGGCCTCAGCCAGCAGCCACAGGCCCTGGTGTGGTGTAAGTGGCCTCAGCCAGCAGCCACAGGCCCTGGTGTGGTGTAAGTGGCCTCAGCCAGAGCCACAGGCCCTGGTGTGGTGTAAGTGGCCTCAGCCAGCAGCCACAGGCCCTGGTGTGGTGTAAGTCGCCTCAGCTAGAAGACACAGGCACTGGTGTGGTGTAAGTGGCCTCAGCCAGCAGCAAAAGGGCCCTGGTGTGGTGTAAGTGGCCTCAGCCAGAGCCACAGGCCCTGATGTGGTGTAAGTGGCCCCAGCCGGTCACTCAGGCCCTTGTGTGGTGTAGGTTGCATCAGCTAGCAGCACAAGACATTGGAAAAGAGCCAAAAGCAATGTCGTTAATGTGCCCTCATTAATTGGCAGATGCTTTTGGTCTTTTAATACACCCCTTCTCTGGATCAAAAGCGGTTCAATGACATGAAAATGAAAGGCTTACAGCACCAGGTATTCCCAGGCAGTCTCCCATCCAAGTACTAGCCAAGCCCAGCCCTGCTTAGCTTCCGAGATCAGACGAGGTCGGGCGTGCTCAGGGTGGTATGGCCGTAAGCTGCTGGCCCCAGCACAATGTCTCAATTTATGGATTCAAGTGATTAGGTGGCAAGTACCTGAAGTTACGAAGACAATCCTATAACCATACCTGCATGTTTGCATAATACCCTAACCCAAAGGCTCAGTTTGGCATTTATCCAACAGCACAGGCCCTGGATTGTTGAAGATGGCCTCAAGAACCACCACAGGACCTGGTGTGTTTTACATGGCCACAGCAAGCAGCACAGGGCCTGGTTTGGTGAAGATGGCCTCAGCAAGCAGCCACAGGCCCTGGTTTGGTGTAAGTGGCCTCAGCCAGCAGCCACAGGCCCTGGTGTGGTGTAAGTGGCCTCAGCCAGCAGCCACAGGCCCTGGTGTGGTCTAAGTGGCCTCAGCCAGTGCCACAGGCCCTGGTGTGGTGTAAGTGGCCTGAGCAAGAGCCACAGGCCCTGGTGTGGTGTAAGTGGCCTCAGCCAGCAGCCACAGGCCCTGGTGTGGTGTAAGTGGCCTGAGCAAGTGCCACAGGCCCTGGTGTGGTGTAAGTGGCCTAAGCCAGAGCCACAGGCCCTGGTGTGGTGTAAGTGGCCTCAATAGCAAATAAGGCCCTGGTGTGGTGTAAGTGGCCTGAGCAAGAACCACAGGGCCTGGTTTGGTGAAGATGGCCTCGGCCAGAAGCGCAGGGCCTGGTGTAATGTGAGTGGCCTGAGCAAGAGCCACAGGCCCTGGTGTGGTGTAAGTGGCCTCAGCCAGCAGCCACAGGCCCTGGTGTGGTGTAAGTTGCCTCAGCCAGAATCCACAGCCACTGGTGTGGTGTAAGTGGCCTCAGCCAGCAGCAAAAGGGCCCTGGTGTGGTGTAAGTGGCCTCAGCCAGCAGCCACAGGCCCTGGTGTGGTGTAGGTGGCCTCAGCCAGCAGCCACAGGCCCTGGTGTGGTGTAAGTGGCCTCAATAGCAACTAAGGCCCTGGTGTGGTGTAAGTGGCCTCAGCCAGCAGCCAAAGGCCCTGGTGTGGTGTAAGTGGCCTCAGCCAGCAGCCACAGGCCCTGGTGTGGTGTAAGTGGCCTCAGCCAGTGCCACAGGCCCTGGTGTGGTGTAAGTGGCCTGAGCAAGAGCCACAGACCCTGGTGTGGTGTAATTGGCCTCAGCCAGCAGCCACAGGCCCTGGTGTGGTGTAAGTGGCCTCAGCCAGCAGCAAAAGGGCCCTGGTGTGGTGTAAGTCGCCTCAGCCAGCAGCCACAGGCCCTGGTGTGGTGTAGGTGGCCTCAGCCAGCAGCCACAGGCCCTGGTGTGGTGTAAGTGGCCTCAGCCAGCAGCCACAGGCCCTGGTGTGGTGTAAGTGGCCTCAGCCAGCAGCCACAGGCCCTGGTGTGGTGTAAGTGGCCTCAGCCAGTGCCACAGGCCCTGGTGTGGTGTAAGTGGCCTGAGCAAGAGCCACAGGCCCTGGTGTGGTGTAATTGGCCTCAATAGCAACTAATGCCCTGGTGTGGTGTAGGTGGCCTCAGCCAGCAGCCACAGGCCCTGGTGTGGTGTAAGTCACCTCAGCCAGCAGCCACAGGCCCTGGTGTGGTGTAGGTGGCCTCAGCCAGCAGCCACAGGCCCTGGTGTGGTGTAAGTGGCCTCAGCCAGCAGCCACAGGCCCTGGTGTGGTGTAAGTGGCCTCAGCCAGAGCCACAGGCCCTGATGTGGTGTAAGTGGCCCCAGCCGGTCACTCAGGCCCTTGTGTGGTGTAGGTTGCATCAGCTAGCAGCACAAGACATTGGAAAAGAGCCAAAAGCAGTGTCGTTAATGTGCCCTCATTAATGGGCAGCTGCTTTTGGTCTTTTAATACACCCCTTCTCTGGATCAAAAGCGGTTCAATGACATGAAAAGGAAAGGCTTACAGCACCAGGTATTCCCAGGCAGTCTCCCATCCAAGTACTAACCAAGCCCAGCCCTGCTTAGCTTCCGAGATCAGACGAGGTCGGGCGTGCTCAGGGTGGTATGGCCGTAAGCTGCTGGCTCCAGCACAATGTCTCAATTTATGGATTCAAGTGATTAGGTGGCAAGTACCTGAAGTTACGAAGACAATCCTATAACCATACCTGCATGTTTGCATAATACCCTAACCCAAAGGCTCAGTTTGGCATTTATCCAACAGCACAGGCCCTGGATTGTTGAAGATGGCCTCAGGAACCAGCACAGGGCCTGGTGTGTTGTACATGGCCACAGCAAGCAGCACAGGGCCTGGTTTGGTGAAGATGGCCTCGGCCAGAAGCGCAGGGCCTGGTGTGAAGTGAGTGGCCTGAGCAAGAGCAACAGGCCTTGGTGTGGTGTAAGTGGCCTCAGCCAGCAGCCACAGGCCCTGGTGTGGTGTAAGTCGCCTCAGCCAGAAGCCACAGGCACTGGTGTGGTGTAAGTGGCCTCAGCCAGCAGCAAAAGGGCCCTGGTGTGGTGTAAGTGGCCTCAGCCAGCAGCCACAGGCCCTGGTGTGGTGTAGGTGGCCTCAGCCAGCAGCCACAGGCCCTGGTGTGGTGTAAGTGGCCTCAGCCAGCAGCCACAGGCCCTGGTGTGGTGTAAGTGGCCTCAGCCAGAGCCACAGGCCCTGATGTGGTGTAAGTGGCCCCAGCCGGTCACTCAGGCCCTTGTGTGGTGTAGGTTGCATCAGCTAGCAGCACAAGACATTGGAAAAGAGCCAAAAGCAGTGTCGTTAATGTGCCCTCATTAATGGGCAGCTGCTTTTGGTCTTTTAATACACCCCTTCTCTGGATCAAAAGCGGTTCAATGACATGAAAATGAAAGGCTTACAGCACCAGGTATTCCCAGGCAGTCTCCCATCCAAGTACTAACCAAGCCCAGCCCTGCTTAGCTTCCGAGATCAGACGAGGTCGGGCGTGCTCAGGGTGGTATGGCCGTAAGCTGCTGGCTCCAGCACAATGTCTCAATTTATGGATTCAAGTGATTAGGTGGCAAGTACCTGAAGTTACGAAGACAATCCTATAACCATACCTGCATGTTTGCATAATACCCTAACCCAAAGGCTCAGTTTGGCATTTATCCAACAGCACAGGCCCTGGATTGTTGAAGATGGCCTCAGGAACCAGCACAGGGCCTGGTGTGTTGTACATGGCCACAGCAAGCAGCACAGGGCCTGGTTTGGTGAAGATGGCCTCGGCCAGAAGCGCAGGGCCTGGTGTGATGTGAGTGGCCTGAGTAAGAGCAACAGGCCTTGGTGTGGTGTAAGTGGCCTCAGCCAGCAGCCACAGGCCCTGGTGTGGTGTAAGTCGCCTCAGCCAGAAGCCACAGGCACTGGTGTGGTGTAAGTGGCCTCAGCCAGCAGCAAAAGGGCCCTGGTGTGGTGTAAGTGGCCTCAGCCAGCAGCCACAGGCCCTGGTGTGGTGTAGGTGGCCTCAGCCAGCAGCCACAGGCCCTGGTGTGGTGTAAGTGGCCTCAGCCAGCAGCCACAGGCCCTGGTGTGGTGTAAGTGGCCTCAGCCAGCAGCCACAGGCCCTGGTGTGGTGTAAGTGGCCTCAGCCAGTGCCACAGGCCCTGGTGTGGTGTAAGTGGCCTGAGCAAGAGCCACAGGCCCTGGTGTGGTGTAAGTGGCCTCAGCCAGTGCCACAGGCCCTGGTGTGGTGTAATTGGCCTCAGCCAGCAGCCACAGGCCCTGGTGTGGTGTAGGTGGCCTCAGCCAGCAGCCACAGGCCCTGGTGTGGTGTAAGTGGCCTCAGCCAGCAGCCACAGGCCCTGGTGTGGTGTAAGTGGCCTCAGCCAGAGCCACAGGCCCTGATGTGGTGTAAGTGGCCCCAGCCGGTCACTCAGGCCCTTGTGTGGTGTAGGTTGCATCAGCTAGCAGCACAAGACATTGGAAAAGAGCCAAAAGCAGTGTCGTTAATGTGCCCTCATTAATGGGCAGCTGCTTTTGGTCTTTTAATACACCCCTTCTCTGGATCAAAAGCGGTTCAATGACATGAAAATGAAAGGCTTACAGCACCAGGTATTCCCAGGCAGTCTCCCATCCAAGTACTAACCAAGCCCAGCCCTGCTTAGCTTCCGAGATCAGACGAGGTCGGGCGTGCTCAGGGTGGTATGGCCGTAAGCTGCTGGCTCCAGCACAATGTCTCAATTTATGGATTCAAGTGATTAGGTGGCAAGTACCTGAAGTTACGAAGACAATCCTATAACCATACCTGCATGTTTGCATAATACCCTAAACAAAGGCTCAGTTTGGCATTTATCCAACAGCACAGGCCCTGGATTGTTGAAGATGGCCTCAGGGACCAGCACAGGGCCTGGTGTGTTGTACATGGCCACAGCAAGCAGCACAGGGCCTGGTTTGGTGAAGATGGCCTCGGCCAGAAGCGCAGGGCCTGGTGTGATGTGAGTGGCCTGAGCAAGAGCAACAGGCCTTGGTGTGGTGTAAGTGGCCTCAGCCAGCAGCCACAGGCCCTGGTGTGGTGTAAGTCGCCTCAGCCAGAAGCCACAGGCACTGGTGTGGTGTAAGTGGCCTCAGCCAGCAGCAAAAGGGCCCTGGTGTGGTGTAAGTGGCCTCAGCCAGCAGCCACAGGCCCTGGTGTGGTGTAGGTGGCCTCAGCCAGCAGCCACAGGCCCTGGTGTGGTGTAATTGGCCTCAGCCAGCAGCCACAGGCCCTGGTGTGGTGTAAGTGGCCTCAGCCAGTGCCACAGGCCCTGGTGTGGTGTAAGTGGCCTGAGCAAGAGCCACAGACCCTGGTGTGGTGTAATTGGCCTCAGCCAGCAGCCACAGGCCCTGGTGTGGTGTAAGTCGCCTCAGCCAGAAGCCACAGGCACTGGTGTGGTGTAAGTGGCCTCAGCCAGCAGCAAAGGGGCCTGGTGTGGTTTAAGTCGCCTCAGCCAGCAGCCACAGGCCCTGGTGTGGTGTAGGTGGCCTCAGCCAGCAGCCACAGGCCCTGGTGTGGTGTAAGTGGCCACAGCAAGCAGCACAGGGCCTGGTTTGGTGAAGATGGCCTCGGCCAGAAGCGCAGGGCCTGGTGTGATGTGAGTGGCCTGAGCAAGAGCAACAGGCCTTGGTGTGGTGTAAGTGGCCTCAGCCAGCAGCCACAGGCCCTGGTGTGGTGTAAGTCGCCTCAGCCAGCAGCCACAGGCACTGGTGTGGTGTAAGTGGCCTCAGCCAGCAGCAAAAGGGCCCTGGTGTGCTGTAAGTGGCCTCAGCCAGCAGCCACAGGCCTTGGTGTGGTGTAGGTGGCCTCAGCCAGCAGCCACAGGCCCTGGTGTGGTGTAAGTGGCCTCAGCCAGCAGCCACAGGCCCTGGTGTGGTGTAAGTGGCCTCAGCCAGCAGCCACAGGCCCTGGTGTGGTGTAAGTGGCCTCAGCCAGTGCCACAGGCCCTGGTGTGGTGTAAGTGGCCTGAGCAAGAGCCACAGACCCTGGTGTGGTGTAATTGGCCTCAGCCAGCAGCCACAGGCCCTGGTGTGGTGTAAGTGGCCTCAGCCAGAAGCCACAGGCACTGGTGTGGTGTAAGTGGCCTCAGCCAGCAGCAAAAGGGCCCTGGTGTGGTGTAAGTCGCCTCAGCCAGCAGCCACAGGCCCTGGTGTGGTGTAAGTGGCCACAGCAAGCAGCACAGGGCCTGGTTTGGTGAAGATGGCCTCGGCCAGAAGCGCAGGGCCTGGTGTGATGTGAGTGGCCTGAGCAAGAGCCACAGGCCTTGGTGTGGTGTAAGTGGCCTCAGCCAGCAGCCACAGGCCCTGGTGTGGTGTAAGTCGCCTCAGCCAGAAGCCACAGGCACTGGTGTGGTGTAAGTGGCCTCAGCCAGCAGCAAAAGGGCCCTGGTGTGGTGTAAGTGGCCTCAGCCAGCAGCCACAGGCCCTGGTGTGGTGTAGGTGGCCTCAGCCAGCAGCCACAGGCCCTGGTGTGGTGTAAGTGGCCTCAGCCAGCAACCACAGGCCCTGGTGTGGTGTAAGTGGCCTCAGCCAGTGCCACAGGCCCTGGTGTGGTGTAAGTGGCCTGAGCAAGTGCCACAGGCCCTGGTGTGGTGTAAGTGGCCTGAGCAAGAGCCACAGACCCTGGTGTGGTGTAATTGGCCTCAATAGCAACTAATGCCCTGGTGTGGTGTAGGTGGCCTCAGCCAGCAGCCACAGGCCCTGGTGTGGTGTAAGTGGCCTCAGCCAGAAGCCACAGGCACTGGTGTGGTGTAAGTGGCCTCAGCCAGCAGCAAAAGGGCCCTGGTGTGGTGTAAGTGGCCTCAGCCAGCAGCCACAGGCCCTGGTGTGGTGTAGGTGGCCTCAGCCAGCAGCCACAGGCCCTGGTGTGGTGTAAGTGGCCTCAGCCAGTGCCACAGGCCCTGGTGTGGTGTAAGTGGCCTGAGCAAGAGCCACAGGCCCTGGTGTGGTGTAAGTGGCCTGAGCAAGAGCCACAGGCCCTGGTGTGGTGTAATTGGCCTCAGCCAGCAGCCACAGGCCCTGGTGTGGTGTAGGTGGCCTCAGCCAGCAGCCACAGGCCCTGGTGTGGTGTAAGTGGCCTCAGCCAGCAGCCACAGGCCCTGGTGTGGTGTAAGTGGCCTCAGCCAGAGCCACAGGCCCTGATGTGGTGTAAGTGGCCCCAGCCGGTCACTCAGGCCCTTGTGTGGTGTAGGTTGCATCAGCTAGCAGCACAAGACATTGGAAAAGAGCCAAAAGCAGTGTCGTTAATGTGCCCTCATTAATGGGCAGCTGCTTTTGGTCTTTTAATACACCCCTTCTCTGGATCAAAAGCGGTTCAATGACATGAAAATGAAAGGCTTACAGCACCAGGTATTCCCAGGCAGTCTCCCATCCAAGTACTAACCAAGCCCAGCCCTGCTTAGCTTCCGAGATCAGACGAGGTCGGGCGTGCTCAGGGTGGTATGGCCGTAAGCTGCTGGCGACAGCACAATGTCTCAATTTATGGATTCAAGTGATTAGGTGGCAAGTACCTGAAGTTACGAAGACAATCCTATAACCATACCTGCATGTTTGCATAATACCCTAACCCAAAGGCTCAGTTTGGCATTTATCCAACAGCACAGGCCCTGGATTGTTGAAGATGGCCTCAGGGACCAGCACAGGGCCTGGTGTGTTGTACATGGCCACAGCAAGCAGCACAGGGCCTGGTTTGGTGAAGATGGCCTCGGCCAGAAGCGCAGGGCCTGGTGTGATGTGAGTGGCCTGAGCAAGAGCAACAGGCCTTGGTGTGGTGTAAGTGGCCTCAGCCAGCAGCCACAGGCCCTGGTGTGGTGTAAGTTGCCTCAGCTAGAAGACACAGGCACTGGTGTAGTGTAAGTGGCCTCAGCCAGCAGCAAAAGGGCCCTGGTGTGGTGTAAGTCGCCTCAGCCAGCAGCCACAGGCCCTGGTGTGGTGTAGGTGGCCTCAGCCAGCAGCCACAGGCCCTGGTGTGGTGTAAGTGGCCTCAATAGCAACTAAGGCCCTGGTGTGGTGTAAGTGGCTTCAGCCAGCAGCCACAGGCTCTGTTGTGGTGTAACTGGCCTCAGCCAGCAGCCACAGGCCCTGGTGTGGTGTAAGTGGCCTCAGCCAGAGCCACAGGCCCTGATGTGGTGTAAGTGGCCCCAGCCGGTCACTCAGGCCCTGGTGTGGTGTAGGTGGCATCAGCTAGCAGCACAAGACATTGGAAAAGAGCCAAAAGCAGTGTCGTTAATGTGCCCTCATTAATGGGCAGCTGCTTTTGGTCTTTTAATACACCCCTTCTCTGGATCAAAAGCGGTTCAATGACATGAAAATGAAAGGCTTACAGCACCAGGTATTCCCAGGCAGTCTCCCATCCAAGTACTAACCAAGCCCAGCCCTGCTTAGCTTCCGAGATCAGACGAGGTCGGGCGTGCTCAGGGTGGTATGGCCGTAAGCTGCTGGCCCCAGCACAATGTCTCAATTTATGGATTCAAGTGATTAGGTGGCAAGTACCTGAAGTTACGAAGACAATCCTATAACCATACCTGCATGTTTGCATAATACCCTAACCCAAGGGCTCAGTTTGGCATTTATCCAACAGCACAGGCCCTGGATTGTTGAAGATGGCCTCAGGAACCAGCACAGGGCCTGGTGTGTTGTACATGGCCACAGCAAGCAGCACAGGGCCTGGTTTGGTGAAGATGGCCTCGGCCAGAAGCGCAGGGCCTGGTGTGATGTGAGTGGCCTGAGCAAGAGCAACAGGCCTTGGTGTGGTGTAAGTGGCCTCAGCCAGCAGCCACAGGCCCTGGTGTGGTGTAAGTCGCCTCAGCCAGAAGCCACAGGCACTGGTGTGGTGTAAGTGGCCTCAGCCAGCAGCAAAAGGGCCCTGGTGTGGTGTAAGTGGCCTCAGCCAGCAGCCACAGGCCCTGGTGTGGTGTAGGTGGCCTCAGCCAGCAGCCACAGGCCCTGGTGTGGTGTAAGTGGCCTCAGCCAGCAGCCACAGGCCCTGGTGTGGTGTAAGTGGCCTCAGCCAGTGCCACAGGCCCTGGTGTGGTGTAAGTGGCCTGAGCAAGAGCCACAGACCCTGGTGTGGTGTAATTGGCCTCAGCCAGCAGCCACAGGCCCTGGTGTGGTGTAAGTTGCCTCAGCTAGAAGACACAGGCACTGGTGTGGTGTAAGTGGCCTCAGCCAGCAGCAAAAGGGCCCTGGTGTGGTGTAAGTCGCCTCAGCCAGCAGCCACAGGCCCTGGTGTGGTGTAGGTGGCCTCAGCCAGCAGCCACAGGCCCTGGTGTGGTGTAAGTGGCCTCAATAGCAACTAAGGCCCTGGTGTGGTGTAAGTGGCTTCAGCCAGCAGCCACAGGCTCTGTTGTGGTGTAACTGGCCTCAGCCAGCAGCCACAGGCCCTGGTGTGGTGTAAGTGGCCTCAGCCAGAGCCACAGGCCCTGATGTGGTGTAAGTGGCCCCAGCCGGTCACTCAGGCCCTGGTGTGGTGTAGGTGGCATCAGCTAGCAGCACAAGACATTGGAAAAGAGCCAAAAGCAGTGTCGTTAATGTGCCCTCATTAATGGGCAGCTGCTTTTGGTCTTTTAATACACCCCTTCTCTGGATCAAAAGCGGTTCAATGACATGAAAATGAAAGGCTTACAGCACCAGGTATTCCCAGGCAGTCTCCCATCCAAGTACTAACCAAGCCAAGCCCTGCTTAGCTTCCGAGATCAGACGAGGTCGGGCGTGCTCAGGGTGGTATGGCCGTAAGCTGCTGGCCCCAGCACAATGTCTCAATTTATGGATTCAAGTGATTAGGTGGCAAGTACCTGAAGTTACGAAGACAATCCTATAACCATACCTGCATGTTTGCATAATACCCTAACCCAAAGGCTCAGTTTGGCATTTATCCAACAGCACAGGCCCTGGATTGTTGAAGATGGCCTCAGGAACCAGCACAGGACCTGGTTTGGTGAAGATGGCCTCGGCCAGAAGCGCAGGGCCTGGTGTGAAGTGAGTGGCCTGAGCAAGAGCAACAGGCCTTGGTGTGGTGTAAGTGGCCTCAGCCAGCAGCCACAGGCCCTGGTGTGGTGTAAGTCGCCTCAGCCAGCAGCCACAGGCACTGGTGTGGTGTAAGTGGCCTCAGCCAGCAGCAAAAGGGCCCTGGTGTGGTGTAAGTGGCCTCAGCCAGCAGCCACAGGCCCTGGTGTGGTGTAGGTGGCCTCAGCCAGCAGCCACAGGCCCTGGTGTGGTGTAAGTGGCCTCAGCCAGCAGCCACAGGCCCTGGTGTGGTGTAAGTGGCCTCAGCCAGCAGCCACAGGCCCTGGTGTGGTGTAAGTGGCCTCAGCCAGTGCCACAGGCCCTGGTGTGGTGTAAGTGGCCTGAGCAAGAGCCACAGACCCTGGTGTGGTGTAATTGGCCTCAGCCAGCAGCCACAGGCCCTGGTGTGGTGTAAGTGGCCTCAGCCAGAAGCCACAGGCACTGGTGTGGTGTAAGTGGCCTCAGCCAGCAGCAAAAGGGCCCTGGTGTGGTGTAAGTCGCCTCAGCCAGCAGCCACAGGCCCTGGTGTGGTGTAGGTGGCCTCAGCCAGCAGCCACAGGCCCTGGTGTGGTGTAAGTGGCCTCAGCCAGTGCCACAGGCCCTGGTGTGGTGTAAGTGGCCTGAGCAAGAGCCACAGGCCCTGGTGTGGTGTAAGTGGCCTCAGCCAGTGCCACAGGCCCTGGTGTGGTGTAATTGGCCTCAGCCAGCAGCCACAGGCCCTGGTGTGGTGTAGGTGGCCTCAGCCAGCAGCCACAGGCCCTGGTGTGGTGTAAGTGGCCTCAGCCAGCAGCCACAGGCCCTGGTGTGGTGTAAGTGGCCTCAGCCAGAGCCACAGGCCCTGATGTGGTGTAAGTGGCCCCAGCCGGTCACTCAGGCCCTTGTGTGGTGTAGGTTGCATCAGCTAGCAGCACAAGACATTGGAAAAGAGCCAAAAGCAGTGTCGTTAATGTGCCCTCATTAATGGGCAGCTGCTTTTGGTCTTTTAATACACCCCTTCTCTGGATCAAAAGCGGTTCAATGACATGAAAATGAAAGGCTTACAGCACCAGGTATTCCCAGGCAGTCTCCCATCCAAGTACTAACCAAGCCCAGCCCTGCTTAGCTTCCGAGATCAGACGAGGTCGGGCGTGCTCAGGGTGGTATGGCCGTAAGCTGCTGGCTCCAGCACAATGTCTCAATTTATGGATTCAAGTGATTAGGTGGCAAGTACCTGAAGTTACGAAGACAATCCTATAACCATACCTGCATGTTTGCATAATACCCTAACCCAAAGGCTCAGTTTGGCATTTATCCAACAGCACAGGCCCTGGATTGTTGAAGATGGCCTCAGGGACCAGCACAGGGCCTGGTGTGTTGTACATGGCCACAGCAAGCAGCACAGGGCCTGGTTTGGTGAAGATGGCCTCGGCCAGAAGCGCAGGGCCTGGTGTGATGTGAGTGGCCTGAGCAAGAGCAACAGGCCTTGGTGTGGTGTAAGTGGCCTCAGCCAGCAGCCACAGGCCCTGGTGTGGTGTAAGTGGCCTGAGCAAGAGCCACAGACCCTGGTGTGGTGTAATTGGCCTCAGCCAGCAGCCACAGGCCCTGGTGTGGTGTAAGTGGCCTCAGCCAGAAGCCACAGGCACTGGTGTGGTGTAAGTGGCCTCAGCCAGCAGCAAAAGGGCCCTGGTGTGGTTTAAGTCGCCTCAGCCAGCAGCCACAGGCCCTGGTGTGGTGTAGGTGGCCTCAGCCAGCAGCCACAGGCCCTGGTGTGGTGTAAGTGGCCACAGCAAGCAGCACAGGGCCTGGTTTGGTGAAGATGGCCTCGGCCAGAAGCGCAGGGCCTGGTGTGATGTGAGTGGCCTGAGCAAGAGCCACAGGCCCTGGTGTGGTGTAAGTGGCCTGAGCAAGAGCCACAGACCCTGGTGTGGTGTAATTGGCCTCAATAGCAACTAATGCCCTGGTGTGGTGTAGGTGGCCTCAGCCAGCAGCCACAGGCCCTGGTGTGGTGTAAGTGGCCTCAGCCAGAGCCACAGGCCCTGATGTGGTGTAAGTGGCCCCAGCCGGTCACTCAGGCCCTTGTGTGGTGTAGGTTGCATCAGCTAGCAGCACAAGACATTGGAAAAGAGCCAAAAGCAGTGTCGTTAATGTGCCCTCATTAATGGGCAGCTGCTTTTGGTCTTTTAATACACCCCTTCTCTGTATCAAAAGCGGTTCAATGACATGAAAAGGAGAGGCTTACAGCACCAGGTATTCCCAGGTAGTCTCCCATCCAAGTACTAACCAAGCCCAGCCCTGCTTAGCTTCCGAGATCAGACGAGGTCGGGCGTGCTCAGGGTGGTATGGCCGTAAGCTGCTGGCTCCAGCACAATGTCTCAATTTATGGATTCAAGTGATTAGGTGGCAAGTACCTGAAGTTACGAAGACAATCCTATAACCATACCTGCATGTTTGCATAATACCCTAACCCAAAGGCTCAGTTTGGCATTTATCCAACAGCACAGGCCCTGGATTGTTGAAGATGGCCTCAGGAACCAGCACAGGGCCTGGTGTGTTGTACATGGCCACAGCAAGCAGCACAGGGCCTGGTTTGGTGAAGATGGCCTCGGCCAGAAGCGCAGGGCCTGGTGTGAAGTGAGTGGCCTGAACAAGAGCAACAGGCCTTGGTGTGGTGTAAGTGGCCTCAGCCAGCAGCCACAGGCCCTGGTGTGGTGTAAGTCGCCTCAGCCAGAAGCCACAGGCACTGGTGTGGTGTAAGTGGCCTCAGCCAGCAGCAAAAGGGCCCTGGTGTGGTGTAAGTGGCCTCAGCCAGCAGCCACAGGCCCTGGTGTGGTGTAAGTCGCCTCAGCCAGAAGCCACAGGCACTGGTGTGGTGTAAGTGGCCTCAGCCAGCAGCAAAAGGGCCCTGGTGTGGTGTAAGTGGCCTCAGCCAGCAGCCACAGGCCCTGGTGTGGTGTAGGTGGACTCAGCCAGCAGCCACAGGCCCTGGTGTGGTGTAAGTGGCCTCAGCCAGTGCCACAGGCCCTGGTGTGGTGTAAGTGGCCTGAGCAAGAGCCACAGGCCCTGGTGTGGTGTAAGTGGCCTGAGCAAGAGCCACAGACCCTGGTGTGGTGTAATTGGCCTCAATAGCAACTAATGCCCTGGTGTGGTGTAGGTGGCCTCAGCCAGCAGCCACAGGCCCTGGTGTGGTGTAGGTGGCCTCAGCCAGCAGCCACAGGCCCTGGTGTGGTGTAAGTGGCCTCAGCCAGAAGCCACAGGCACTGGTGTGGTGTAAGTGGCCTCAGCCAGCAGCAAAAGGGCCCTGGTGTGGTGTAAGTCGCCTCAGCCAGCAGCCACAGGCCCTGGTGTGGTGTAAGTGGCCTCAGCCAGAAGCCACAGGCACTGGTGTGGTGTAAGTGGCCTCAGCCAGCAGCAAAAGGGCCCTGGTGTGGTGTAGGTGGCCTCAGCCAGCAGCCACAGGCCCTGGTGTGGTGTAAGTGGCCTCAGCCAGTGCCACAGGCCCTGGTGTGGTGTAAGTGGCCTGAGCAAGAGCCACAGGCCCTGGTGTGGTGTAATTGGCCTCAGCCAGCAGCCACAGGCCCTGGTGTGGTGTAAGTGGCCTCAGCCAGAAGCCACAGGCACTGGTGTGGTGTAAGTGGCCTCAGCCAGCAGCCACAGGCCCTGGTTTGGTGTAGGTGGCCTCAGCCAGCAGCCACAGGCCCTGGTGTGGTGTAAGTGGCCTCAGCCAGTGCCACAGGCCCTGGTGTGGTGTAAGTGGCCTGAGCAAGAGCCACAGGCCCTGGTGTGGTGTAAGTGGCCTCAGCCAGTGCCACAGGCCCTGGTGTGGTGTAATTGGCCTCAGCCAGCAGCCACAGGCCCTGGTGTGGTGTAGGTGGCCTCAGCCAGCAGCCACAGGCCCTGGTGTGGTGTAAGTGGCCTCAGCCAGCAGCCACAGGCCCTGGTGTGGTGTAAGTGGCCTCAGCCAGAGCCACAGGCCCTGATGTGGTGTAAGTGGCCCCAGCCGGTCACTCAGGCCCTTGTGTGGTGTAGGTTGCATCAGCTAGCAGCACAAGACATTGGAAAAGAGCCAAAAGCAGTGTCGTTAATGTGCCCTCATTAATGGGCAGCTGCTTTTGGTCTTTTAATACACCCCTTCTCTGGATCAAAAGCGGTTCAATGACATGAAAATGAAAGGCTTACAGCACCAGGTATTCCCAGGCAGTCTCCCATCCAAGTACTAACCAAGCCCAGCCCTGCTTAGCTTCCGAGATCAGACGAGGTCGGGCGTGCTCAGGGTGGTATGGCCGTAAGCTGCTGGCCCCAGCACAATGTCTCAATTTATGGATTCAAGTGATTAGGTGGCAAGTACCTGAAGTTACGAAGACAATCCTATAACCATACCTGCATGTTTGCATAATACCCTAACCCAAAGGCTCAGTTTGGCATTTATCCAACAGCACAGGCCCTGGATTGTTGAAGATGGCCTCAAGAACCAGCACGGGACCTGGTGTGTTTTACATGGCCACAGCAAGCAGCACAGGGCCTGGTTTGGTGAAGATGGCCTCGGCCAGAAGCGCAGGGCCTGGTGTGATGTGAGTGGCCTGAGCAAGAGCAACAGGCCTTGGTGTGGTGTAAGTGGCCTCAGCCAGCAGCCACAGGCCCTGGTGTGGTGTAAGTCGCCTCAGCCAGAAGCCACAGGCACTGGTGTGGTGTAAGTGGCCTCAGCCAGCAGCCACAGGCCCTGGTGTGGTGTAGGTGGCCTCAGCCAGCAGCCACAGGCCCTGGTGTGGTGTAAGTGGCCTCAGCCAGCAGCCACAGGCCCTGGTGTGGTGTAAGTGGCCTCAGCCAGTGCCACAGGCCCTGGTGTGGTGTAAGTGGCCTGAGCAAGAGCCACAGACCCTGGTGTGGTGTAATTGGCCTCAGCCAGCAGCCACAGGCCCTGGTGTGGTGTAAGTCGCCTCAGCCAGAAGCCACAGGCACTGGTGTGGTGTAAGTGGCCTCAGCCAGCAGCAAAAGGGCCCTGGTGTGGTTTAAGTCGCCTCAGCCAGCAGCCACAGGCCCTGGTGTGGTGTAGGTGGCCTCAGCCAGCAGCCACAGGCCCTGGTGTGGTGTAAGTGGCCACAGCAAGCAGCACAGGGCCTGGTTTGGTGAAGATGGCCTCGGCCAGAAGCGCAGGGCCTGGTGTGATGTGAGTGGCCTGAGCAAGAGCCACAGGCCTTGGTGTGGTGTAAGTGGCCTCAGCCAGCAGCCACAGGCCCTGGTGTGGTGTAAGTCGCCTCAGCCAGAAGCCACAGGCACTGGTGTGGTGTAAGTGGCCTCAGCCAGCAGCAAAAGGGCCCTGGTGTGGTGTAAGTGGCCTCAGCCAGCAGCCACAGGCCCTGGTGTGGTGTAGGTGGCCTCAGCCAGCAGCCACAGGCCCTGGTGTGGTGTAAGTGGCCTCAGCCAGCAGCCACAGGCCCTGGTGTGGTGTAAGTGGCCTCAGCCAGTGCCACAGGCCCTGGTGTGGTGTAAGTGGCCTGAGCAAGAGCCACAGACCCTGGTGTGGTGTAAGTGGCCTGAGCAAGAGCCACAGACCCTGGTGTGGTGTAATTGGCCTCAATAGCAACTAATGCCCTGGTGTGGTGTAGGTGGCCTCAGCCAGCAGCCACAGGCCCTGGTGTGGTGTAAGTGGCCTCAGCCAGCAGCCACAGGCCCTGGTGTGGTGTAAGTGGCCTCAGCCAGAGCCACAGGCCCTGATGTGGTGTAAGTGGCCCCAGCCGGTCACTCAGGCCCTTGTGTGGTGTAGGTTGCATCAGCTAGCAGCACAAGACATTGGAAAAGAGCCAAAAGCAGTGTCGTTAATGTGCCCTCATTAATGGGCAGCTGCTTTTGGTCTTTTAATACACCCCTTCTCTGGATCAAAAGCGGTTCAATGACATGAAAGGCTTACAGCACCAGGTATTCCCAGGTAGTCTCCCATCCAAGTACTAACCAAGCCCAGCCCTGCTTAGCTTCCGAGATCAGACGAGGTCGGGCGTGCTCAGGGTGGTATGGCCGTAAGCTGCTGGCTCCAGCACAATGTCTCAATTTATGGATTCAAGTGATTAGGTGGCAAGTACCTGAAGTTACGAAGACAATCCTATAACCATACCTGCATGTTTGCATAATACCCTAACCCAAAGGCTCAGTTTGGCATTTATCCAACAGCACAGGCCCTGGATTGTTGAAGATGGCCTCAGGGACCAGCACAGGGCCTGGTGTGTTGTACATGGCCACAGCAAGCAGCACAGGGCCTGGTTTGGTGAAGATGGCCTCGGCCAGAAGCGCAGGGCCTGGTGTGATGTGAGTGGCCTGAGCAAGAGCAACAGGCCTTGGTGTGGTGTAAGTGGCCTCAGCCAGCAGCCACAGGCCCTGGTGTGGTGTAAGTCGCCTCAGCCAGAAGCCACAGGCACTGGTGTGGTGTAAGTGGCCTCAGCCAGCAGCAAAAGGGCCCTGGTGTGGTGTAAGTGGCCTCAGCCAGCAGCCACAGGCCCTGGTGTGGTGTAGGTGGCCTCAGCCAGCAGCCACAGGCCCTGGTGTGGTGTAAGTGGCCTCAGCCAGTGCCACAGGCCCTGGTGTGGTGTAAGTGGCCTGAGCAAGAGCCACAGACCCTGGTGTGGTGTAATTGGCCTCAATAGCAACTAATGCCCTGGTGTGGTGTAGGTGGCCTCAGCCAGCAGCCACAGGCCCTGGTGTGGTGTAAGTGGCCTCAGCCAGCAGCCACAGGCCCTGGTGTGGTGTAAGTGGCCTCAGCCAGTGCCACAGGCCCTGGTGTGGTGTAAGTGGCCTGAGCAAGAGCCACAGGCCCTGGTGTGGTGTAAGTGGCCTGAGCAAGAGCCACAGACCCTGGTGTGGTGTAATTGGCCTCAATAGCAACTAATGCCCTGGTGTGGTGTAGGTGGCCTCAGCCAGCAGCCACAGGCCCTGGTGTGGTGTAAGTGGCCTCAGCCAGCAGCCACAGGCCCTGGTGTGGTGTAAGTGGCCTCAGCCAGAGCCACAGGCCCTGATGTGGTGTAAGTGGCCCCAGCCGGTCACTCAGGCCCTTGTGTGGTGTAGGTTGCATCAGCTAGCAGCACAAGACATTGGAAAAGAGCCAAAAGCAGTGTCGTTAATGTGCCCTCATTAATGGGCAGCTGCTTTTGGTCTTTTAATAAACCCCTTCTCTGGATCAAAAGCGGTTCAATGACATGAAAATGAAAGGCTTACAGCACCAGGTATTCCCAGGCAGTCTCCCATCCAAGTACTAACCAAGCCCAGCCCTGCTTAGCTTCCGAGATCAGACGAGGTCGGGCGTGCTCAGGGTGGTATGGCCGTAAGCTGCTGGCTCCAGCACAATGTCTCAATTTATGGATTCAAGTGATTAGGTGGCAAGTACCTGAAGTTACGAAGACAATCCTATAACCATACCTGCATGTTTGCATAATACCCTAACCCAAAGGCTCAGTTTGGCATTTATCCAACAGCACAGGCCCTGGATTGTTGAAGATGGCCTCAGGAACCAGCACAGGGCCTGGTGTGTTGTACATGGCCACAGCAAGCAGCACAGGGCCTGGTTTGGTGAAGATGGCCTCGGCCAGAAGCGCAGGGCCTGGTGTGATGTGAGTGGCCTGAGCAAGAGCAACAGGCCTTGGTGTGGTGTAAGTGGCCTCAGCCAGCAGCCACAGGCCCTGGTGTGGTGTAAGTCGCCTCAGCCAGAAGCCACAGGCACTGGTGTGGTGTAAGTGGCCTCAGCCAGCAGCCACAGGCCCTGGTGTGGTGTAAGTGGCCTCAGCCAGTGCCACAGGCCCTGGTGTGGTGTAAGTGGCCTGAGCAAGAGCCACAGGCCCTGGTGTGGTGTAAGTGGCCTGAGCAAGAGCCACAGGCCCTGGTGTGGTGTAATTGGCCTCAATAGCAACTAATGCCCTGGTGTGGTGTAGGTGGCCTCAGCCAGCAGCCACAGGCCCTGGTGTGGTGTAAGTTGCCTCAGCCAGCAGCCACAGGCCCTGGTGTGGTGTAAGTGGCCTCAGCCAGCAGCCACAGGCCCTGATGTGGTGTAAGTGGCCCCAGCCGGTCACTCAGGCCCTTGTGTGGTGTAGGTTGCATCAGCTAGCAGCACAAGACATTGGAAAAGAGCCAAAAGCAGTGTCGTTAATGTGCCCTCATTAATGGGCAGCTGCTTTTGGTCTTTTAATACACCCCTTCTCTGGATCAAAAGCGGTTCAATGACATGAAAATGAAAGGCTTACAGCACCAGGTATTCCCAGGCAGTCTCCCATCCAAGTACTAACCAAGCCCAGCCCTGCTTAGCTTCCGAGATCAGACGAGGTCGGGCGTGCTCAGGGTGGTATGGCCGTAAGCTGCTGGCTCCAGCACAATGTCTCAATTTATGGATTCAAGTGATTAGGTGGCAAGTACCTGAAGTTACGAAGACAATCCTATAACCATACCTGCATGTTTGCATAATACCCTAACCCAAAGGCTCAGTTTGGCATTTATCCAACAGCACAGGCCCTGGATTGTTGAAGATGGCCTCAGGGACCAGCACAGGGCCTGGTGTGTTGTACATGGCCACAGCAAGCAGCACAGGGCCTGGTTTGGTGAAGATGGCCTCGGCCAGAAGCGCAGGGCCTGGTGTGATGTGAGTGGCCTGAGCAAGAGCAACAGGCCTTGGTGTGGTGTAAGTGGCCTCAGCCAGCAGCCACAGGCCCTGGTGTGGTGTAAGTGGCCTGAGCAAGAGCCACAGACCCTGGTGTGGTGTAATTGGCCTCAGCCAGCAGCCACAGGCCCTGGTGTGGTGTAAGTCGCCTCAGCCAGAAGCCACAGGCACTGGTGTGGTGTAAGTGGCCTCAGCCAGCAGCAAAAGGGCCCTGGTGTGGTTTAAGTCGCCTCAGCCAGCAGCCACAGGCCCTGGTGTGGTGTAGGTGGCCTCAGCCAGCAGCCACAGGCCCTGGTGTGGTGTAAGTGGCCACAGCAAGCAGCACAGGGCCTGGTTTGGTGAAGATGGCCTCGGCCAGAAGCGCAGGGCCTGGTGTGATGTGAGTGGCCTGAGCAAGAGCCACAGGCCTTGGTGTGGTGTAAGTGGCCTCAGCCAGCAGCCACAGGCCCTGGTGTGGTGTAAGTCGCCTCAGCCAGAAGCCACAGGCACTGGTGTGGTGTAAGTGGCCTCAGCCAGCAGCAAAAGGGCCCTGGTGTGGTGTAAGTGGCCTCAGCCAGCAGCCACAGGCCCTGGTGTGGTGTAGGTGGCCTCAGCCAGCAGCCACAGGCCCTGGTGTGGTGTAAGTGGCCTCAGCCAGCAGCCACAGGCCCTGGTGTGGTGTAAGTGGCCTCAGCCAGTGCCACAGGCCCTGGTGTGGTGTAAGTGGCCTGAGCAAGTGCCACAGGCCCTGGTGTGGTGTAAGTGGCCTGAGCAAGAGCCACAGACCCTGGTGTGGTGTAATTGGCCTCAATAGCAACTAATGCCCTGGTGTGGAGTAGGTGGCCTCAGCCAGCAGCCACAGGCCCTGGTGTGGTGTAAGTGGCCTCAGCCAGCAGCCACAGGCCCTGGTGTGGTGTAAGTGGCCTCAGCCAGAGCCACAGGCCCTGATGTGGTGTAAGTGGCCCCAGCCGGTCACTCAGGCCCTTGTGTGGTGTAGGTTGCATCAGCTAGCAGCACAAGACATTGGAAAAGAGCCAAAAGCAGTGTCGTTAATGTGCCCTCATTAATGGGCAGCTGCTTTTGGTCTTTTAATACACCCCTTCTCTGGATCAAAAGCGGTTCAATGACATGAAAAGGAAAGGCTTACAGCACCAGGTATTCCCAGGTAGTCTCCCATCCAAGTACTAACCAAGCCCAGCCCTGCTTAGCTTCCGAGATCAGACGAGGTCGGGCGTGCTCAGGGTGGTATGGCCGTAAGCTGCTGGCTCCAGCACAATGTCTCAATTTATGGATTCAAGTGATTAGGTGGCAAGTACCTGAAGTTACGAAGACAATCCTATAACCATACCTGCATGTTTGCATAATACCCTAACCCAAAGGCTCAGTTTGGCATTTATCCAACAGCACAGGCCCTGGATTGTTGAAGATGGCCTCAGGAACCAGCACAGGGCCTGGTGTGTTGTACATGGCCACAGCAAGCAGCACAGGGCCTGGTTTGGTGAAGATGGCCTCGGCCAGAAGCGCAGGGCCTGGTGTGAAGTGAGTGGCCTGAACAAGAGCAACAGGCCTTGGTGTGGTGTAAGTGGCCTCAGCCAGCAGCCACAGGCCCTGGTGTGGTGTAAGTCGCCTCAGCCAGAAGCCACAGGCACTGGTGTGGTGTAAGTGGCCTCAGCCAGCAGCAAAAGGGCCCTGGTGTGGTGTAAGTGGCCTCAGCCAGCAGCCACAGGCCCTGGTGTGGTGTAAGTCGCCTCAGCCAGAAGCCACAGGCACTGGTGTGGTGTAAGTGGCCTCAGCCAGCAGCAAAAGGGCCCTGGTGTGGTGTAAGTGGCCTCAGCCAACAGCCACAGGCCCTGGTGTGGTGTAGGTGGACTCAGCCAGCAGCCACAGGCCCTGGTGTGGTGTAAGTGGCCTCAGCCAGTGCCACAGGCCCTGGTGTGGTGTAAGTGGCCTGAGCAAGAGCCACAGGCCCTGGTGTGGTGTAAGTGGCCTGAGCAAGAGCCACAGACCCTGGTGTGGTGTAATTGGCCTCAATAGCAACTAATGCCCTGGTGTGGTGTAGGTGGCCTCAGCCAGCAGCCACAGGCCCTGGTGTGGTGTAGGTGGCCTCAGCCAGCAGCCACAGGCCCTGGTGTGGTGTAAGTGGCCTCAGCCAGAAGCCACAGGCACTGCTGTGGTGTAAGTGGCCTCAGCCAGCAGCAAAAGGGCCCTGGTGTGGTGTAAGTCGCCTCAGCCAGCAGCCACAGGCCCTGGTGTGGTGTAAGTGGCCTCAGCCAGAAGCCACAGGCACTGGTGTGGTGTAAGTGGCCTCAGCCAGCAGCAAAAGGGCCCTGGTGTGGTGTAGGTGGCCTCAGCCAGCAGCCACAGGCCCTGGTGTGGTGTAAGTGGCCTCAGCCAGTGCCACAGGCCCTGGTGTGGTGTAAGTGGCCTGAGCAAGAGCCACAGGCCCTGGTGTGGTGTAATTGGCCTCAGCCAGCAGCCACAGGCCCTGGTGTGGTGTAAGTGGCCTCAGCCAGAAGCCACAGGCACTGGTGTGGTGTAAGTGGCCTCAGCCAGCAGCCACAGGCCCTGGTTTGGTGTAGGTGGCCTCAGCCAGCAGCCACAGGCCCTGGTGTGGTGTAAGTGGCCTCAGCCAGTGCCACAGGCCCTGGTGTGGTGTAAGTGGCCTGAGCAAGAGCCACAGGCCCTGGTGTGGTGTAAGTGGCCTCAGCCAGTGCCACAGGCCCTGGTGTGGTGTAATTGGCCTCAGCCAGCAGCCACAGGCCCTGGTGTGGTGTAGGTGGCCTCAGCCAGCAGCCACAGGCCCTGGTGTGGTGTAAGTGGCCTCAGCCAGCAGCCACAGGCCCTGGTGTGGTGTAAGTGGCCTCAGCCAGAGCCACAGGCCCTGATGTGGTGTAAGTGGCCCCAGCCGGTCACTCAGGCCCTTGTGTGGTGTAGGTTGCATCAGCTAGCAGCACAAGACATTGGAAAAGAGCCAAAAGCAGTGTCGTTAATGTGCCCTCATTAATGGGCAGCTGCTTTTGGTCTTTTAATACACCCCTTCTCTGGATCAAAAGCGGTTCAATGACATGAAAATGAAAGGCTTACAGCACCAGGTATTCCCAGGCAGTCTCCCATCCAAGTACTAACCAAGCCCAGCCCTGCTTAGCTTCCGAGATCAGACGAGGTCGGGCGTGCTCAGGGTGGTATGGCCGTAAGCTGCTGGCCCCAGCACAATGTCTCAATTTATGGATTCAAGTGATTAGGTGGCAAGTACCTGAAGTTACGAAGACAATCCTATAACCATACCTGCATGTTTGCATAATACCCTAACCCAAAGGCTCAGTTTGGCATTTATCCAACAGCACAGGCCCTGGATTGTTGAAGATGGCCTCAAGAACCAGCACGGGACCTGGTGTGTTTTACATGGCCACAGCAAGCAGCACAGGGCCTGGTTTGGTGAAGATGGCCTCGGCCAGAAGCGCAGGGCCTGGTGTGATGTGAGTGGCCTGAGCAAGAGCAACAGGCCTTGGTGTGGTGTAAGTGGCCTCAGCCAGCAGCCACAGGCCCTGGTGTGGTGTAAGTCGCCTCAGCCAGAAGCCACAGGCACTGGTGTGGTGTAAGTGGCCTCAGCCAGCAGCCACAGGCCCTGGTGTGGTGTAGGTGGCCTCAGCCAGCAGCCACAGGCCCTGGTGTGGTGTAAGTGGCCTCAGCCAGCAGCCACAGGCCCTGGTGTGGTGTAAGTGGCCTCAGCCAGTGCCACAGGCCCTGGTGTGGTGTAAGTGGCCTGAGCAAGAGCCACAGACCCTGGTGTGGTGTAATTGGCCTCAGCCAGCAGCCACAGGCCCTGGTGTGGTGTAAGTCGCCTCAGCCAGAAGCCACAGGCACTGGTGTGGTGTAAGTGGCCTCAGCCAGCAGCAAAAGGGCCCTGGTGTGGTTTAAGTCGCCTCAGCCAGCAGCCACAGGCCCTGGTGTGGTGTAGGTGGCCTCAGCCAGCAGCCACAGGCCCTGGTGTGGTGTAAGTGGCCACAGCAAGCAGCACAGGGCCTGGTTTGGTGAAGATGGCCTCGGCCAGAAGCGCAGGGCCTGGTGTGATGTGAGTGGCCTGAGCAAGAGCCACAGGTCTTGGTGTGGTGTAAGTGGCCTCAGCCAGCAGCCACAGGCCCTGGTGTGGTGTAAGTCGCCTCAGCCAGAAGCCACAGGCACTGGTGTGGTGTAAGTGGCCTCAGCCAGCAGCAAAAGGGCCCTGGTGTGGTGTAAGTGGCCTCAGCCAGCAGCCACAGGCCCTGGTGTGGTGTAGGTGGCCTCAGCCAGCAGCCACAGGCCCTGGTGTGGTGTAAGTGGCCTCAGCCAGCAGCCACAGGCCCTGGTGTGGTGTAAGTGGCCTCAGCCAGTGCCACAGGCCCTGGTGTGGTGTAAGTGGCCTGAGCAAGAGCCACAGACCCTGGTGTGGTGTAAGTGGCCTGAGCAAGAGCCACAGACCCTGGTGTGGTGTAATTGGCCTCAATAGCAACTAATGCCATGGTGTGGTGTAGGTGGCCTCAGCCAGCAGCCACAGGCCCTGGTGTGGTGTAAGTGGCCTCAGCCAGCAGCCACAGGCCCTGGTGTGGTGTAAGTGGCCTCAGCCAGAGCCACAGGCCCTGATGTGGTGTAAGTGGCCCCAGCCGGTCACTCAGGCCCTTGTGTGGTGTAGGTTGCATCAGCTAGCAGCACAAGACATTGGAAAAGAGCCAAAAGCAGTGTCGTTAATGTGCCCTCATTAATGGGCAGCTGCTTTTGGTCTTTTAATACACCCCTTCTCTGGATCAAAAGCGGTTCAATGACATGAAAATGAAAGGCTTACAGCACCAGGTATTCCCAGGTAGTCTCCCATCCAAGTACTAACCAAGCCCAGCCCTGCTTAGCTTCCGAGATCAGACGAGGTCGGGCGTGCTCAGGGTGGTATGGCCGTAAGCTGCTGGCTCCAGCACAATGTCTCAATTTATGGATTCAAGTGATTAGGTGGCAAGTACCTGAAGTTACGAAGACAATCCTATAACCATACCTGCATGTTTGCATAATACCCTAACCCAAAGGCTCAGTTTGGCATTTATCCAACAGCACAGGCCCTGGATTGTTGAAGATGGCCTCAGGGACCAGCACAGGGCCTGGTGTGTTGTACATGGCCACAGCAAGCAGCACAGGGCCTGGTTTGGTGAAGATGGCCTCGGCCAGAAGCGCAGGGCCTGGTGTGATGTGAGTGGCCTGAGCAAGAGCAACAGGCCTTGGTGTGGTGTAAGTGGCCTCAGCCAGCAGCCACAGGCCCTGGTGTGGTGTAAGTCGCCTCAGCCAGAAGCCACAGGCACTGGTGTGGTGTAAGTGGCCTCAGCCAGCAGCAAAAGGGCCCTGGTGTGGTGTAAGTGGCCTCAGCCAGCAGCCACAGGCCCTGGTGTGGTGTAGGTGGCCTCAGCCAGCAGCCACAGGCCCTGGTGTGGTGTAAGTGGCCTCAGCCAGTGCCACAGGCCCTGGTGTGGTGTAAGTGGCCTGAGCAAGAGCCACAGACCCTGGTGTGGTGTAATTGGCCTCAATAGCAACTAATGCCCTGGTGTGGTGTAGGTGGCCTCAGCCAGCAGCCACAGGCCCTGGTGTGGTGTAAGTGGCCTCAGCCAGCAGCCACAGGCCCTGGTGTGGTGTAAGTGGCCTCAGCCAGTGCCACAGGCCCTGGTGTGGTGTAAGTGGCCTGAGCAAGAGCCACAGGCCCTGGTGTGGTGTAAGTGGCCTGAGCAAGAGCCACAGACCCTGGTGTGGTGTAATTGGCCTCAATAGCAACTAATGCCCTGGTGTGGTGTAGGTGGCCTCAGCCAGCAGCCACAGGCCCTGGTGTGGTGTAAGTGGCCTCAGCCAGCAGCCACAGGCCCTGGTGTGGTGTAAGTGGCCTCAGCCAGAGCCACAGGCCCTGATGTGGTGTAAGTGGCCCCAGCCGGTCACTCAGGCCCTTGTGTGGTGTAGGTTGCATCAGCTAGCAGCACAAGACATTGGAAAAGAGCCAAAAGCAGTGTCGTTAATGTGCCCTCATTAATGGGCAGCTGCTTTTGGTCTTTTAATACACCCCTTCTCTGGATCAAAAGCGGTTCAATGACATGAAAATGAAAGGCTTACAGCACCAGGTATTCCCAGGCAGTCTCCCATCCAAGTACTAACCAAGCCCAGCCCTGCTTAGCTTCCGAGATCAGACGAGGTCGGGCGTGCTCAGGGTGGTATGGCCGTAAGCTGCTGGCTCCAGCACAATGTCTCAATTTATGGATTCAAGTGATTAGGTGGCAAGTACCTGAAGTTACGAAGACAATCCTATAACCATACCTGCATGTTTGCATAATACCCTAACCCAAAGGCTCAGTTTGGCATTTATCCAACAGCACAGGCCCTGGATTGTTGAAGATGGCCTCAGGAACCAGCACAGGGCCTGGTGTGTTGTACATGGCCACAGCAAGCAGCACAGGGCCTGGTTTGGTGAAGATGGCCTCGGCCAGAAGCGCAGGGCCTGGTGTGATGTGAGTGGCCTGAGCAAGAGCAACAGACCTTGGTGTGGTGTAAGTGGCCTCAGCCAGCAGCCACAGGCCCTGGTGTGGTGTAAGTCGCCTCAGCCAGAAGCCACAGGCACTGGTGTGGTGTAAGTGGCCTCAGCCAGCAGCCACAGGCCCTGGTGTGGTGTAAGTGGCCTCAGCCAGTGCCACAGGCCCTGGTGTGGTGTAAGTGGCCTGAGCAAGAGCCACAGGCCCTGGTGTGGTGTAAGTGGCCTGAGCAAGAGCCACAGGCCCTGGTGTGGTGTAATTGGCCTCAATAGCAACTAATGCCCTGGTGTGGTGTAGGTGGCCTCAGCCAGCAGCCACAGGCCCTGGTGTGGTGTAAGTTGCCTCAGCCAGCAGCCACAGGCCCTGGTGTGGTGTAAGTGGCCTCAGCCAGAAGCCACAGGCACTGGTGTGGTGTAAGTGGCCTCAGCCAGCAGCAAAAGGGCCCTGGTGTGGTGTAAGTCGCCTCAGCCAGCAGCCACAGGCCCTGGTGTGGTGTAGGTGGCCTCAGCCAGTGCCACAGGCCCTGGTGTGGTGTAAGTGGCCTCAGCCAGTGCCACAGGCCCTGGTGTGGTGTAAGTGGCCTGAGCAAGAGCCACAGGCCCTGGTGTGGTGTAAGTGGCCTCAGCCAGTGCCACAGGCCCTGGTGTGGTGTAATTGGCCTCAGCCAGCAGCCACAGGCCCTGGTGTGGTGTAAGTGGCCTCAGCCAGCAGCCACAGGCCCTGGTGTGGTGTAAGTGGCCTCAGCCAGAGCCACAGGCCCTGATGTGGTGTAAGTGGCCCCAGCCGGTCACTCAGGCCCTTGTGTGGTGTAGGTTGCATCAGCTAGCAGCACAAGACATTGGAAAAGAGCCAAAAGCAGTGTCGTTAATGTGCCCTCATTAATGGGCAGCTGCTTTTAGTCTTTTAATACACCCCTTCTCTGGATCAAAAGCGGTTCAATGACATGAAAATGAAAGGCTTACAGCAGCAGGTATTGCCAGGCAGTCTCCCATCCAAGTACTAACCAAGCCAAGCCCTGCTTAGCTTCCGAGATCAGACGAGGTCGGGCGTGCTCAGGGTGGTATGGCCGTAAGCTGCTGGCTCCAGCACAATGTCTCAATTTATGGATTCAAGTGATTAGGTGGCAAGTACCTGAAGTTACGAAGACAATCCTATAACCATACCTGCATGTTTGCATAATACCCTAACCCAAAGGCTCAGTTTGGCATTTATCCAACAGCACAGGCCCTGGATTGTTGAAGATGGCCTCAGGGACCAGCACAGGGCCTGGTGTGTTGTACATGGCCACAGCAAGCAGCACAGGGCCTGGTTTGGTGAAGATGGCCTCGGCCAGAAGCGCAGGGCCTGGTGTGATGTGAGTGGCCTGAGCAAGAGCAACAGGCCTTGGTGTGGTGTAAGTGGCCTCAGCCAGCAGCCACAGGCCCTGGTGTGGTGTAAGTGGCCTGAGCAAGAGCCACAGGCCTTGGTGTGGTGTAAGTGGCCTCAGCCAGCAGCCACAGGCCCTGGTGTGGTGTAAGTGGCCTCAGCCAGCAGCAAAAGGGCCCTGGTGTGGTGTAAGTCGCCTCAGCCAGCAGCCACAGGCCCTGGTGTGGTGTAAGTGGCCTCAATAGCAACTAAGGCCCTGGTGTGGTGTAAGTGGCTTCAGCCAGCAGCCACAGGCTCTGTTGTGGTGTAACTGGCCTCAGCCAGCAGCCACAGGCCCTGGTGTGGTGTAAGTGGCCTCAGCCAGAGCCACAGGCCCTGATGTGGTGTAAGTGGCCCCAGCCGGTCACTCAGGCCCTGGTGTGGTGTAGGTGGCATCAGCTAGCAGCACAAGACATTGGAAAAGAGCCAAAAGCAGTGTCGTTAATGTGCCCTCATTAATGGGCAGCTGCTTTTGGTCTTTTAATACACCCCTTCTCTGGATCAAAAGCGGTTCAATGACATGAAAATGAAAGGCTTACAGCACCAGGTATTCCCAGGAAGTCTCCCATCCAAGTACTAACCAAGCCCAGCCCTGCTTAGCTTCCGAGATCAGACGAGGTCGGGTGTGCTCAGGGTGGTATGGCCGTAAGCTGCTGGCTCCAGCACAATGTCTCAATTTATGGATTCAAGTGATTAGGTGGCAAGTACCTGAAGTTACGAAGACAATCCTATAACCATACCTGCATGTTTGCATAATACCCTAACCCAAAGGCTCAGTTTGGCATTTATCCAACAGCACAGGCCCTGGATTGTTGAAGATGGCCTCAGGAACCAGCACAGGGCCTGGTGTGTTGTACATGGCCACAGCAAGCAGCACAGGGCCTGGTTTGGTGAAGATGGCCTCGGCCAGAAGCGCAGGGCCTGGTGTGAAGTGAGTGGCCTGAGCAAGAGCAACAGGCCTTGGTGTGGTGTAAGTGGCCTCAGCCAGCAGCCACAGGCCCTGGTGTGGTGTAAGTCGCCTCAGCCAGCAGCCACAGGCACTGGTGTGGTGTAAGTGGCCTCAGCCAGCAGCAAAAGGGCCCTGGTGTGGTGTAAGTGGCCTCAGCCAGCAGCCACAGGCCCTGGTGTGGTGTAGGTGGCCTCAGCCAGCAGCCACAGGCACTGGTGTGGTGTAAGTGGCCTCAGCCAGCAGCAAAAGGGCCCTGGTGTGGTGTAAGTGGCCTCAGCCAGCAGCCACAGGCCCTGGTGTGGTGTAGGTGGCCTCAGCCAGCAGCCACAGGCCCTGGTGTGGTGTAAGTGGCCTCAGCCAGCAGCCACAGGCCCTGGTGTGGTGTAAGTGGCCTCAGCCAGTGCCACAGGCCCTGGTGTGGTGTAAGTGGCCTGAGCAAGAGCCACAGACCCTGGTGTGGTGTAATTGGCCTCAGCCAGCAGCCACAGGCCCTGGTGTGGTGTAAGTGGCCTCAGCCAGAAGCCACAGGCACTGGTGTGGTGTAAGTGGCCTCAGCCAGCAGCAAAAGGGCCCTGGTGTGGTGTAAGTCGCCTCAGCCAGCAGCCACAGGCCCTGGTGTGGTGTAGGTGGCCTCAGCCAGCAGCCACAGGCCCTGGTGTGGTGTAAGTGGCCTCAGCCAGTGCCACAGGCCCTGGTGTGGTGTAAGTGGCCTGAGCAAGAGCCACAGGCCCTGGTGTGGTGTAAGTGGCCTCAGCCAGTGCCACAGGCCCTGGTGTGGTGTAATTGGCCTCAGCCAGCAGCCACAGGCCCTGGTGTGGTGTAGGTGGCCTCAGCCAGCAGCCACAGGCCCTGGTGTGGTGTAAGTGGCCTCAGCCAGCAGCCACAGGCCCTGGTGTGGTGTAAGTGGCCTCAGCCAGAGCCACAGGCCCTGATGTGGTGTAAGTGGCCCCAGCCGGTCACTCAGGCCCTTGTGTGGTGTAGGTTGCATCAGCTAGCAGCACAAGACATTGGAAAAGAGCCAAAAGCAGTGTCGTTAATGTGCCCTCATTAATGGGTAGCTGCTTTTTGTCTTTTAATACACCCCTTCTCTGGATCAAAAGCGGTTCAATGACATGAAAGGCTTACTGCACCAGGTATTCCCAGGCAGTCTCCCATCCAAGTACTAACCAAGCCCAGCCCTGCTTAGCTTCCGAGATCAGACGAGGTCGGGCGTGCTCAGGGTGGTATGGCCGTAAGCTGCTGGCTCCAGCACAATGTCTCAATTTATGGATTCAAGTGATTAGGTGGCAAGTACCTGAAGTTACGAAGACAATCCTATAACCATACCTGCATGTTTGCATAATACCCTAACCCAAAGGCTCAGTTTGGCATTTATCCAACAGCACAGGCCCTGGATTGTTGAAGATGGCCTCAGGAACCAGCACAGGGCCTGGTGTGTTGTACATGGCCACAGCAAGCAGCACAGGGCCTGGTTTGGTGAAGATGGCCTCGGCCAGAAGCGCAGGGCCTGGTGTGATGTGAGTGGCCTGAGCAAGAGCAACAGGCCTTGGTGTGGTGTAAGTGGCCTCAGCCAGCAGCCACAGGCCCTGGTGTGGTGTAAGTCGCCTCAGCCAGAAGCCACAGGCACTGGTGTGGTGTAAGTGGCCTCAGCCAGCAGCAAAAGGGCCCTGGTGTGGTGTAAGTGGCCTCAGCCAGCAGCCACAGGCCCTGGTGTGGTGTAGGTGGCCTCAGCCAGCAGCCACAGGCCCTGGTGTGGTGTAAGTGGCCTCAGCCAGTGCCACAGGCCCTGGTGTGGTGTAAGTGGCCTGAGCAAGAGCCACAGGCCCTGGTGTGGTGTAAGTGGCCTGAGCAAGAGCCACAGGCCCTGGTGTGGTGTAAGTGGCCTGAGCAAGAGCCACAGACCCTGGTGTGGTGTAATTGGCCTCAGCCAGCAGCCACAGGCCCTGGTGTGGTGTAGGTGGCCTCAGCCAGCAGCCACAGGCCCTGGTGTGGTGTAAGTGGCCTCAGCCAGCAGCCACAGGCCCTGGTGTGGTGTAAGTGGCCTCAGCCAGAGCCACAGGCCCTGATGTGGTGTAAGTGGCCCCAGCCGGTCACTCAGGCCCTTGTGTGGTGTAGGTTGCATCAGCTAGCAGCACAAGACATTGGAAAAGAGCCAAAAGCAGTGTCGTTAATGTGCCCTCATTAATGGGCAGCTGCTTTTGGTCTTTTAATACACCCCTTCTCTGGATCAAAAGCGGTTCAATGACATGAAAATGAAAGGCTTACAGCACCAGGTATTCCCAGGCAGTCTCCCATCCAAGTACTAACCAAGCCCAGCCCTGCTTAGCTTCCGAGATCAGACGAGGTCGGGCGTGCTCAGGGTGGTATGGCCGTAAGCTGCTGGCGACAGCACAATGTCTCAATTTATGGATTCAAGTGATTAGGTGGCAAGTACCTGAAGTTACGAAGACAATCCTATAACCATACCTGCATGTTTGCATAATACCCTAACCCAAAGGCTCAGTTTGGCATTTATCCAACAGCACAGGCCCTGGATTGTTGAAGATGGCCTCAGGGACCAGCACAGGGCCTGGTGTGTTGTACATGGCCACAGCAAGCAGCACAGGGCCTGGTTTGGTGAAGATGGCCTCGGCCAGAAGCGCAGGGCCTGGTGTGATGTGAGTGGCCTGAGCAAGAGCAACAGGCCTTGGTGTGGTGTAAGTGGCCTCAGCCAGCAGCCACAGGCCCTGGTGTGGTGTAAGTGGCCTCAGCCAGAGCCACAGGCCCTGATGTGGTGTAAGTGGCCCCAGCCGGTCACTCAGGCCCTTGTGTGGTGTAGGTTGCATCAGTTAGCAGCACAAGACATTGGAAAAGAGCCAAAAGCAGTGTCGTTAATGTGCCCTCATTAATGGGCAGCTGCTTTTGGTCTTTTAATACACCCCTTCTCTGGATCAAAAGCGGTTCAATGACATGAAAATGAAAGGCTTACAGCACCAGGTATTCCCAGGCAGTCTCCCATCCAAGTACTAACCAAGCCCAGCCCTGCTTAGCTTCCGAGATCAGACGAGGTCGGGCGTGCTCAGGGTGGTATGGCCGTAAGCTGCTGGCCCCAGCACAATGTCTCAATTTATGGATTCAAGTGATTAGGTGGCAAGTACCTGAAGTTACGAAGACAATCCTATAACCATACCTGCATGTTTGCATAATACCCTAACCCAAAGGCTCAGTTTGGCATTTATCCAACAGCACAGGCCCTGGATTGTTGAAGATGGCCTCAAGAACCAGCACGGGACCTGGTGTGTTTTACATGGCCACAGCAAGCAGCACAGGGCCTGGTTTGGTGAAGATGGCCTCGGCCAGAAGCGCAGGGCCTGGTGTGATGTGAGTGGCCTGAGCAAGAGCAACAGGCCTTGGTGTGGTGTAAGTGGCCTCAGCCAGCAGCCACAGGCCCTGGTGTGGTGTAAGTCGCCTCAGCCAGAAGCCACAGGCACTGGTGTGGTGTAAGTGGCCTCAGCCAGCAGCCACAGGCCCTGGTGTGGTGTAAGTGGCCTCAGCCAGTGCCACAGGCCCTGGTGTGGTGTAAGTGGCCTGAGCAAGAGCCACAGGCCCTGGTGTGGTGTAAGTGGCCTGAGCAAGAGCCACAGACCCTGGTGTGGTGTAATTGGCCTCAATAGCAACTAATGCCCTGGTGTGGTGTAGGTGGCCTCAGCCAGCAGCCACAGGCCCTGGTGTGGTGTAAGTGGCCTCAGCCAGCAGCAAAGGGGCCTGGTGTGGTTTAAGTCGCCTCAGCCAGCAGCCACAGGCCCTGGTGTGGTGTAGGTGGCCTCAGCCAGCAGCCACAGGCCCTGGTGTGGTGTAAGTGGCCACAGCAAGCAGCACAGGGCCTGGTTTGGTGAAGATGGCCTCGGCCAGAAGCGCAGGGCCTGGTGTGATGTGAGTGGCCTGAGCAAGAGCAACAGGCCTTGGTGTGGTGTAAGTGGCCTCAGCCAGCAGCCACAGGCCCTGGTGTGGTGTAAGTCGCCTCAGCCAGCAGCCACAGGCACTGGTGTGGTGTAAGTGGCCTCAGCCAGCAGCAAAAGGGCCCTGGTGTGGTGTAAGTGGCCTCAGCCAGCAGCCACAGGCCTTGGTGTGGTGTAGGTGGCCTCAGCCAGCAGCCACAGGCCCTGGTGTGGTGTAAGTGGCCTCAGCCAGCAGCCACAGGCCCTGGTGTGGTGTAAGTGGCCTCAGCCAGCAGCCACAGGCCCTGGTGTGGTGTAAGTGGCCTCAGCCAGTGCCACAGGCCCTGGTGTGGTGTAAGTCGCCTCAGCTAGAAGACACAGGCACTGGTGTGGTGTAAGTGGCCTCAGCCAGCAGCAAAAGGGCCCTGGTGTGGTGTAAGTCGCCTCAGCCAGCAGCCACAGGCCCTGGTGTGGTGTAGGTGGCCTCAGCCAGCAGCCACAGGCCCTGGTGTGGTGTAAGTGGCCTCAATAGCAACTAAGGCCCTGGTGTGGTGTAAGTGGCTTCAGCCAGCAGCCACAGGCTCTGTTGTGGTGTAACTGGCCTCAGCCAGCAGCCACAGGCCCTGGTGTGGTGTAAGTGGCCTCAGCCAGAGCCACAGGCCCTGATGTGGTGTAAGTGGCCCCAGCCGGTCACTCAGGCCCTGGTGTGGTGTAGGTGGCATCAGCTAGCAGCACAAGACATTGGAAAAGAGCCAAAAGCAGTGTCGTTAATGTGCCCTCATTAATGGGCAGCTGCTTTTGGTCTTTTAATACACCCCTTCTCTGGATCAAAAGCGGTTCAATGACATGAAAATGAAAGGCTTACAGCACCAGGTATTCCCAGGAAGTCTCCCATCCAAGTACTAACCAAGCCCAGCCCTGCTTAGCTTCCGAGATCAGACGAGGTCGGGCGTGCTCAGGGTGGTATGGCCGTAAGCTGCTGGCTCCAGCACAATGTCTCAATTTATGGATTCAAGTGATTAGGTGGCAAGTACCTGAAGTTACGAAGACAATCCTATAACCATACCTGCATGTTTGCATAATACCCTAACCCAAAGGCTCAGTTTGGCATTTATCCAACAGCACAGGCCCTGGATTGTTGAAGATGGCCTCAGGAACCAGCACAGGGCCTGGTGTGTTGTACATGGCCACAGCAAGCAGCACAGGGCCTGGTTTGGTGAAGATGGCCTCGGCCAGAAGCGCAGGGCCTGGTGTGAAGTGAGTGGCCTGAGCAAGAGCAACAGGCCTTGGTGTGGTGTAAGTGGCCTCAGCCAGCAGCCACAGGCACTGGTGTGGTGTAAGTGGCCTCAGCCAGCAGCAAAAGGGCCCTGGTGTGGTGTAAGTGGCCTCAGCCAGCAGCCACAGGCCCTGGTGTGGTGTAGGTGGCCTCAGCCAGCAGCCACAGGCCCTGGTGTGGTGTAAGTGGCCTCAGCCAGCAGCCACAGGCCCTGGTGTGGTGTAAGTGGCCTCAGCCAGTGCCACAGGCCCTGGTGTGGTGTAAGTGGCCTGAGCAAGAGCCACAGACCCTGGTGTGGTGTAATTGGCCTCAGCCAGCAGCCACAGGCCCTGGTGTGGTGTAAGTGGCCTCAGCCAGAAGCCACAGGCACTGGTGTGGTGTAAGTGGCCTCAGCCAGCAGCAAAAGGGCCCTGGTGTGGTGTAAGTCGCCTCAGCCAGCAGCCACAGGCCCTGGTGTGGTGTAGGTGGCCTCAGCCAGCAGCCACAGGCCCTGGTGTGGTGTAAGTGGCCTCAGCCAGTGCCACAGGCCCTGGTGTGGTGTAAGTGGCCTGAGCAAGAGCCACAGGCCCTGGTGTGGTGTAAGTGGCCTCAGCCAGTGCCACAGGCCCTGGTGTGGTGTAATTGGCCTCAGCCAGCAGCCACAGGCCCTGGTGTGGTGTAGGTGGCCTCAGCCAGCAGCCACAGGCCCTGGTGTGGTGTAAGTGGCCTCAGCCAGCAGCCACAGGCCCTGGTGTGGTGTAAGTGGCCTCAGCCAGAGCCACAGGCCCTGATGTGGTGTAAGTGGCCCCAGCCGGTCACTCAGGCCCTTGTGTGGTGTAGGTTGCATCAGCTAGCAGCACAAGACATTGGAAAAGAGCCAAAAGCAGTGTCGTTAATGTGCCCTCATTAATGGGCAGCTGCTTTTGGTCTTTTAATACACCCCTTCTCTGGATCAAAAGCGGTTCAATGACATGAAAATGAAAGGCTTACAGCACCAGGTATTCCCAGGAAGTCTCCCATCCAAGTACTAACCAAGCCCAGCCCTGCTTAGCTTCCGAGATCAGACGAGGTCGGGCGTGCTCAGGGTGGTATGGCCGTAAGCTGCTGGCTCCAGCACAATGTCTCAATTTATGGATTCAAGTGATTAGGTGGCAAGTACCTGAAGTTACGAAGACAATCCTATAACCATACCTACATGTTTGCATAATACCCTAACCCAAAGGCTCAGTTTGGCATTTATCCAACAGCACAGGCCCTGGATTGTTGAAGATGGCCTCAGGGACCAGCACAGGGCCTGGTGTGTTGTACATGGCCACAGCAAGCAGCACAGGGCCTGGTTTGGTGAAGATGGCCTCGGCCAGAAGCGCAGGGCCTGGTGTGATGTGAGTGGCCTGAGCAAGAGCAACAGGCCTTGGTGTGGTGTAAGTGGCCTCAGCCAGCAGCCACAGGCCCTGGTGTGGTGTAAGTGGCCTGAGCAAGAGCCACAGGCCTTGGTGTGGTGTAAGTGGCCTCAGCCAGCAGCCACAGGCCCTGGTGTGGTGTAAGTCGCCTCAGCCAGAAGCCACAGGCACTGGTGTGGTGTAAGTGGCCTCAGCCAGCAGCAAAAGGGCCCTGGTGTGGTGTAAGTGGCCTCAGCCAGCAGCCACAGGCCCTGGTGTGGTGTAGGTGGCCTCAGCCAGCAGCCACAGGCCCTGGTGTGGTGTAAGTGGCCTCAGCCAGCAGCCACAGGCCCTGGTGTGGTGTAAGTGGCCTCAGCCAGCAGCCACAGGCCCTGGTGTGGTGTAAGTGGCCTCAGCCAGTGCCACAGGCCCTGGTGTGGTGTAAGTGGCCTGAGCAAGAGCCACAGACCCTGGTGTGGTGTAATTGGCCTCAGCCAGCAGCCACAGGCCCTGGTGTGGTGTAAGTCGCCTCAGCCAGAAGCCACAGGCACTGGTGTGGTGTAAGTGGCCTCAGCCAGCAGCAAAAGGGCCCTGGTGTGGTGTAAGTCACCTCAGCCAGCAGCCACAGGCCCTGGTGTGGTGTAGGTGGCCTCAGCCAGCAGCCACAGGCCCTGGTGTGGTGTAAGTGGCCTCAATAGCAACTAAGGCCCTGGTGTGGTGTAAGTGGCTTCAGCCAGCAGCCACAGGCTCTGTTGTGGTGTAACTGGCCTCAGCCAGCAGCCACAGGCCCTGGTGTGGTGTAAGTGGCCTCAGCCAGAGCCACAGGCCCTGATGTGGTGTAAGTGGCCCCAGCCGGTCACTCAGGCCCTGGTGTGGTGTAGGTGGCATCAGATAGCAGCACAAGACATTGGAAAAGAGCCAAAAGCAGTGTCGTTAATGTGCCCTCATTAATGGGCAGCTGCTTTTGGTCTTTTAATACACCCCTTCTCTGGATCAAAAGCGGTTCAATGACATGAAAATGAAAGGCTTACAGCACCAGGTATTCCCAGGAAGTCTCCCATCCAAGTACTAACCAAGCCCAGCCCTGCTTAGCTTCCGAGATCAGACGAGGTCGGGCGTGCTCAGGGTGGTATGGCCGTAAGCTGCTGGCTCCAGCACAATGTCTCAATTTATGGATTCAAGTGATTAGGTGGCAAGTACCTGAAGTTACGAAGACAATCCTATAACCATACCTGCATGTTTGCATAATACCCTAACCCAAAGGCTCAGTTTGGCATTTATCCAACAGCACAGGCCCTGGATTGTTGAAGATGGCCTCAGGAACCAGCACAGGGCCTGGTGTGTTGTACATGGCCACAGCAAGCAGCACAGGGCCTGGTTTGGTGAAGATGGCCTCGGCCAGAAGCGCAGGGCCTGGTGTGAAGTGAGTGGCCTGAGCAAGAGCAACAGGCCTTGGTGTGGTGTAAGTGGCCTCAGCCAGCAGCCACAGGCCCTGGTGTGGTGTAAGTCACCTCAGCCAGAAGCCACAGGCACTGGTGTGGTGTAAGTGGCCTCAGCCAGCAGCAAAAGGGCCCTGGTGTGGTGTAAGTGGCCTCAGCCAGCAGCCACAGGCCCTGGTGTGGTGTAGGTGGCCTCAGCCAGCAGCCACAGGCCCTGGTGTGGTGTAAGTGGCCTCAGCCAGCAGCCACAGGCCCTGGTGTGGTGTAAGTGGCCTCAGCCAGCAGCCACAGGCCCTGGTGTGGTGTAAGTGGCCTAAGCCAGTGCCACAGGCCCTGGTGTGGTGTAAGTGGCCTGATCAAGAGCCACAGACCCTGGTGTGGTGTAATTGGCCTCAGCCAGCAGCCACAGGCCCTGGTGTGGTGTAAGTGGCCTCAGCCAGAAGCCACAGGCACTGGTGTGGTGTAAGTGGCCTCAGCCAGCAGCAAAAGGGCCCTGGTGTGGTGTAAGTGGCCTCAGCCAGCAGCCACAGGCCCTGGTGTGGCGTAGGTGGCCTCAGCCAGCAGCCACAGGCCCTGGTGTGGTGTAAGTGGCCTCAGCCAGTGCCACAGGCCCTGGTGTGGTGTAAGTGGCCTGAGCAAGAGCCACAGGCCCTGGTGTGGTGTAAGTGGCCTCAGCCAGTGCCACAGGCCCTGGTGTGGTGTAATTGGCCTCAGCCAGCAGCCACAGGCCCTGGTGTGGTGTAGGTGGCCTCAGCCAGCAGCCACAGGCCCTGGTGTGGTGTAAGTGGCCTCAGCCAGCAGCCACAGGCCCTGGTGTGGTGTAAGTGGCCTCAGCCAGAGCCACAGGCCCTGATGTGGTGTAAGTGGCCCCAGCCGGTCACTCAGGCCCTTGTGTGGTGTAGGTTGCATCAGCTAGCAGCACAAGACATTGGAAAAGAGCCAAAAGCAGTGTCGTTAATGTGCCCTCATTAATGGGCAGCTGCTTTTGGTCTTTTAATACACCCCTTCTCTGGATCAAAAGCGGTTCAATGACATGAAAATGAAAGGCTTACAGCACCAGGTATTCCCAGGCAGTCTCCCATCCAAGTACTAACCAAGCCCAGCCCTGCTTAGCTTCCGAGCTCAGACGAGGTCGGGCGTGCTCAGGGTGGTATGGCCGTAAGCTGCTGGCTCCAGCACAATGTCTCAATTTATGGATTCAAGTGATTAGGTGGCAAGTACCTGAAGTTACGAAGACAATCCTATAACCATACCTGCATGTTTGCATAATACCCTAAACAAAGGCTCAGTTTGGCATTTATCCAACAGCACAGGCCCTGGATTGTTGAAGATGGCCTCAGGGACCAGCACAGGGCCTGGTGTGTTGTACATGGCCACAGCAAGCAGCACAGGGCCTGGTTTGGTGAAGATGGCCTCGGCCAGAAGCGCAGGGCCTGGTGTGATGTGAGTGGCCTGAGCAAGAGCAACAGGCCTTGGTGTGGTGTAAGTGGCCTCAGCCAGCAGCCACAGGCCCTGGTGTGGTGTAAGTCGCCTCAGCCAGAAGCCACAGGCACTGGTGTGGTGTAAGTGGCCTCAGCCAGCAGCAAAAGGGCCCTGGTGTGGTGTAAGTGGCCTCAGCCAGCAGCCACAGGCCCTGGTGTGGTGTAGGTGGCCTCAGCCAGCAGCCACAGGCCCTGGTGTGGTGTAAGTGGCCTCAGCCAGCAGCCACAGGCCCTGGTGTGGTGTAAGTGGCCTGAGCAAGAGCCACAGACCCTGGTGTGGTGTAATTGGCCTCAGCCAGCAGCCACAGGCCCTGGTGTGGTGTAAGTCGCCTCAGCCAGAAGCCACAGGCACTGGTGTGGTGTAAGTGGCCTCAGCCAGCAGCAAAGGGGCCTGGTGTGGTTTAAGTCGCCTCAGCCAGCAGCCACAGGCCCTGGTGTGGTGTAGGTGGCCTCAGCCAGCAGCCACAGGCCCTGGTGTGGTGTAAGTGGCCACAGCAAGCAGCACAGGGCCTGGTTTGGTGAAGATGGCCTCGGCCAGAAGCGCAGGGCCTGGTGTGATGTGAGTGGCCTGAGCAAGAGCAACAGGCCTTGGTGTGGTGTAAGTGGCCTCAGCCAGCAGCCACAGGCCCTGGTGTGGTGTAAGTCGCCTCAGCCAGCAACCACAGGCACTGGTGTGGTGTAAGTGGCCTCAGCCAGCAGCAAAAGGGCCCTGGTGTGCTGTAAGTGGCCTCAGCCAGCAGCCACAGGCCTTGGTGTGGTGTAGGTGGCCTCAGCCAGCAGCCACAGGCCCTGGTGTGGTGTAAGTGGCCTCAGCCAGCAGCCACAGGCCCTGGTGTGGTGTAAGTGGCCTCAGCCAGCAGCCACAGGCCCTGGTGTGGTGTAAGTGGCCTCAGCCAGTGCCACAGGCCCTGGTGTGGTGTAAGTGGCCTGAGCAAGAGCCACAGACCCTGGTGTGGTGTAATTGGCCTCAGCCAGCAGCCACAGGCCCTGGTGTGGTGTAAGTGGCCTCAGCCAGAAGCCACAGGCACTGGTGTGGTGTAAGTGGCCTCAGCCAGCAGCAAAAGGGCCCTGGTGTGGTGTAAGTCGCCTCAGCCAGCAGCCACAGGCCCTGGTGTGGTGTAAGTGGCCACAGCAAGCAGCACAGGGCCTGGTTTGGTGAAGATGGCCTCGGCCAGAAGCGCAGGGCCTGGTGTGATGTGAGTGGCCTGAGCAAGAGCCACAGGCCTTGGTGTGGTGTAAGTGGCCTCAGCCAGCAGCCACAGGCCCTGGTGTGGTGTAAGTCGCCTCAGCCAGAAGCCACAGGCACTGGTGTGGTGTAAGTGGCCTCAGCCAGCAGCAAAAGGGCCCTGGTGTGGTGTAAGTGGCCTCAGCCAGCAGCCACAGGCCCTGGTGTGGTGTAGGTGGCCTCAGCCAGCAGCCACAGGCCCTGGTGTGGTGTAAGTGGCCTCAGCCAGCAACCACAGGCCCTGGTGTGGTGTAAGTGGCCTCAGCCAGTGCCACAGGCCCTGGTGTGGTGTAAGTGGCCTGAGCAAGTGCCACAGGCCCTGGTGTGGTGTAAGTGGCCTGAGCAAGAGCCACAGACCCTGGTGTGGTGTAATTGGCCTCAATAGCAACTAATGCCCTGGTGTGGTGTAGGTGGCCTCAGCCAGCAGCCACAGGCCCTGGTGTGGTGTAAGTGGCCTCAGCCAGAAGCCACAGGCACTGGTGTGGTGTAAGTGGCCTCAGCCAGCAGCAAAAGGGCCCTGGTGTGGTGTAAGTGGCCTCAGCCAGCAGCCACAGGCCCTGGTGTGGTGTAGGTGGCCTCAGCCAGCAGCCACAGGCCCTGGTGTGGTGTAAGTGGCCTCAGCCAGTGCCACAGGCCCTGGTGTGGTGTAAGTGGCCTGAGCAAGAGCCACAGGCCCTGGTGTGGTGTAAGTGGCCTGAGCAAGAGCCACAGGCCCTGGTGTGGTGTAAGTGGCCTGAGCAAGAGCCACAGACCCTGGTGTGGTGTAATTGGCCTCAGCCAGCAGCCACAGGCCCTGGTGTGGTGTAGGTGGCCTCAGCCAGCAGCCACAGGCCCTGGTGTGGTGTAAGTGGCCTCAGCCAGCAGCCACAGGCCCTGGTGTGGTGTAAGTGGCCTCAGCCAGAGCCACAGGCCCTGATGTGGTGTAAGTGGCCCCAGCCGGTCACTCAGGCCCTTGTGTGGTGTAGGTTGCATCAGCTAGCAGCACAAGACATTGGAAAAGAGCCAAAAGCAGTGTCGTTAATGTGCCCTCATTAATGGGCAGCTGCTTTTGGTCTTTTAATACACCCCTTCTCTGGATCAAAAGCGGTTCAATGACATGAAAATGAAAGGCTTACAGCACCAGGTATTCCCAGGCAGTCTCCCATCCAAGTACTAACCAAGCCCAGCCCTGCTTAGCTTCCGAGATCAGACGAGGTCGGGCGTGCTCAGGGTGGTATGGCCGTAAGCTGCTGGCGACAGCACAATGTCTCAATTTATGGATTCAAGTGATTAGGTGGCAAGTACCTGAAGTTACGAAGACAATCCTATAACCATACCTGCATGTTTGCATAATACCCTAACCCAAAGGCTCAGTTTGGCATTTATCCAACAGCACAGGCCCTGGATTGTTGAAGATGGCCTCAGGGACCAGCACAGGGCCTGGTGTGTTGTACATGGCCACAGCAAGCAGCACAGGGCCTGGTTTGGTGAAGATGGCCTCGGCCAGAAGCGCAGGGCCTGGTGTGATGTGAGTGGCCTGAGCAAGAGCAACAGGCCTTGGTGTGGTGTAAGTGGCCTCAGCCAGCAGCCACAGGCCCTGGTGTGGTGTAAGTTGCCTCAGCTAGAAGACACAGGCACTGGTGTAGTGTAAGTGGCCTCAGCCAGCAGCAAAAGGGCCCTGGTGTGGTGTAAGTCGCCTCAGCCAGCAGCCACAGGCCCTGGTGTGGTGTAGGTGGCCTCAGCCAGCAGCCACAGGCCCTGGTGTGGTGTAAGTGGCCTCAATAGCAACTAAGGCCCTGGTGTGGTGTAAGTGGCTTCAGCCAGCAGCCACAGGCTCTGTTGTGGTGTAACTGGCCTCAGCCAGCAGCCACAGGCCCTGGTGTGGTGTAAGTGGCCTCAGCCAGAGCCACAGGCCCTGATGTGGTGTAAGTGGCCCCAGCCGGTCACTCAGGCCCTGGTGTGGTGTAGGTGGCATCAGCTAGCAGCACAAGACATTGGAAAAGAGCCAAAAGCAGTGTCGTTAATGTGCCCTCATTAATGGGCAGCTGCTTTTGGTCTTTTAATACACCCCTTCTCTGGATCAAAAGCGGTTCAATGACATGAAAATGAAAGGCTTACAGCACCAGGTATTCCCAGGCAGTCTCCCATCCAAGTACTAACCAAGCCCAGCCCTGCTTAGCTTCCGAGATCAGACGAGGTCGGGCGTGCTCAGGGTGGTATGGCCGTAAGCTGCTGGCCCCAGCACAATGTCTCAATTTATGGATTCAAGTGATTAGGTGGCAAGTACCTGAAGTTACGAAGACAATCCTATAACCATACCTGCATGTTTGCATAATACCCTAACCCAAGGGCTCAGTTTGGCATTTATCCAACAGCACAGGCCCTGGATTGTTGAAGATGGCCTCAGGAACCAGCACAGGGCCTGGTGTGTTGTACATGGCCACAGCAAGCAGCACAGGGCCTGGTTTGGTGAAGATGGCCTCGGCCAGAAGCGCAGGGCCTGGTGTGATGTGAGTGGCCTGAGCAAGAGCAACAGGCCTTGGTGTGGTGTAAGTGGCCTCAGCCAGCAGCCACAGGCCCTGGTGTGGTGTAAGTCGCCTCAGCCAGAAGCCACAGGCACTGGTGTGGTGTAAGTGGCCTCAGCCAGCAGCAAAAGGGCCCTGGTGTGGTGTAAGTGGCCTCAGCCAGCAGCCACAGGCCCTGGTGTGGTGTAGGTGGCCTCAGCCAGCAGCCACAGGCCCTGGTGTGGTGTAAGTGGCCTCAGCCAGCAGCCACAGGCCCTGGTGTGGTGTAAGTGGCCTCAGCCAGTGCCACAGGCCCTGGTGTGGTGTAAGTGGCCTGAGCAAGAGCCACAGACCCTGGTGTGGTGTAATTGGCCTCAGCCAGCAGCCACAGGCCCTGGTGTGGTGTAAGTTGCCTCAGCTAGAAGACACAGGCACTGGTGTGGTGTAAGTGGCCTCAGCCAGCAGCAAAAGGGCCCTGGTGTGGTGTAAGTCGCCTCAGCCAGCAGCCACAGGCCCTGGTGTGGTGTAGGTGGCCTCAGCCAGCAGCCACAGGCCCTGGTGTGGTGTAAGTGGCCTCAATAGCAACTAAGGCCCTGGTGTGGTGTAAGTGGCTTCAGCCAGCAGCCACAGGCTCTGTTGTGGTGTAACTGGCCTCAGCCAGCAGCCACAGGCCCTGGTGTGGTGTAAGTGGCCTCAGCCAGAGCCACAGGCCCTGATGTGGTGTAAGTGGCCCCAGCCGGTCACTCAGGCCCTGGTGTGGTGTAGGTGGCATCAGCTAGCAGCACAAGACATTGGAAAAGAGCCAAAAGCAGTGTCGTTAATGTGCCCTCATTAATGGGCAGCTGCTTTTGGTCTTTTAATACACCCCTTCTCTGGATCAAAAGCGGTTCAATGACATGAAAATGAAAGGCTTACAGCACCAGGTATTCCCAGGCAGTCTCCCATCCAAGTACTAACCAAGCCAAGCCCTGCTTAGCTTCCGAGATCAGACGAGGTCGGGCGTGCTCAGGGTGGTATGGCCGTAAGCTGCTGGCCCCAGCACAATGTCTCAATTTATGGATTCAAGTGATTAGGTGGCAAGTACCTGAAGTTACGAAGACAATCCTATAACCATACCTGCATGTTTGCATAATACCCTAACCCAAAGGCTCAGTTTGGCATTTATCCAACAGCACAGGCCCTGGATTGTTGAAGATGGCCTCAGGAACCAGCACAGGACCTGGTTTGGTGAAGATGGCCTCGGCCAGAAGCGCAGGGCCTGGTGTGAAGTGAGTGGCCTGAGCAAGAGCAACAGGCCTTGGTGTGGTGTAAGTGGCCTCAGCCAGCAGCCACAGGCCCTGGTGTGGTGTAAGTCGCCTCAGCCAGCAGCCACAGGCACTGGTGTGGTGTAAGTGGCCTCAGCCAGCAGCAAAAGGGCCCTGGTGTGGTGTAAGTGGCCTCAGCCAGCAGCCACAGGCCCTGGTGTGGTGTAGGTGGCCTCAGCCAGCAGCCACAGGCCCTGGTGTGGTGTAAGTGGCCTCAGCCAGCAGCCACAGGCCCTGGTGTGGTGTAAGTGGCCTCAGCCAGCAGCCACAGGCCCTGGTGTGGTGTAAGTGGCCTCAGCCAGTGCCACAGGCCCTGGTGTGGTGTAAGTGGCCTGAGCAAGAGCCACAGACCCTGGTGTGGTGTAATTGGCCTCAGCCAGCAGCCACAGGCCCTGGTGTGGTGTAAGTGGCCTCAGCCAGAAGCCACAGGCACTGGTGTGGTGTAAGTGGCCTCAGCCAGCAGCAAAAGGGCCCTGGTGTGGTGTAAGTCGCCTCAGCCAGCAGCCACAGGCCCTGGTGTGGTGTAGGTGGCCTCAGCCAGCAGCCACAGGCCCTGGTGTGGTGTAAGTGGCCTCAGCCAGTGCCACAGGCCCTGGTGTGGTGTAAGTGGCCTGAGCAAGAGCCACAGGCCCTGGTGTGGTGTAAGTGGCCTCAGCCAGTGCCACAGGCCCTGGTGTGGTGTAATTGGCCTCAGCCAGCAGCCACAGGCCCTGGTGTGGTGTAGGTGGCCTCAGCCAGCAGCCACAGGCCCTGGTGTGGTGTAAGTGGCCTCAGCCAGCAGCCACAGGCCCTGGTGTGGTGTAAGTGGCCTCAGCCAGAGCCACAGGCCCTGATGTGGTGTAAGTGGCCCCAGCCGGTCACTCAGGCCCTTGTGTGGTGTAGGTTGCATCAGCTAGCAGCACAAGACATTGGAAAAGAGCCAAAAGCAGTGTCGTTAATGTGCCCTCATTAATGGGCAGCTGCTTTTGGTCTTTTAATACACCCCTTCTCTGGATCAAAAGCGGTTCAATGACATGAAAATGAAAGGCTTACAGCACCAGGTATTCCCAGGCAGTCTCCCATCCAAGTACTAACCAAGCCCAGCCCTGCTTAGCTTCCGAGATCAGACGAGGTCGGGCGTGCTCAGGGTGGTATGGCCGTAAGCTGCTGGCTCCAGCACAATGTCTCAATTTATGGATTCAAGTGATTAGGTGGCAAGTACCTGAAGTTACGAAGACAATCCTATAACCATACCTGCATGTTTGCATAATACCCTAACCCAAAGGCTCAGTTTGGCATTTATCCAACAGCACAGGCCCTGGATTGTTGAAGATGGCCTCAGGGACCAGCACAGGGCCTGGTGTGTTGTACATGGCCACAGCAAGCAGCACAGGGCCTGGTTTGGTGAAGATGGCCTCGGCCAGAAGCGCAGGGCCTGGTGTGATGTGAGTGGCCTGAGCAAGAGCAACAGGCCTTGGTGTGGTGTAAGTGGCCTCAGCCAGCAGCCACAGGCCCTGGTGTGGTGTAAGTGGCCTGAGCAAGAGCCACAGACCCTGGTGTGGTGTAATTGGCCTCAGCCAGCAGCCACAGGCCCTGGTGTGGTGTAAGTGGCCTCAGCCAGAAGCCACAGGCACTGGTGTGGTGTAAGTGGCCTCAGCCAGCAGCAAAAGGGCCCTGGTGTGGTTTAAGTCGCCTCAGCCAGCAGCCACAGGCCCTGGTGTGGTGTAGGTGGCCTCAGCCAGCAGCCACAGGCCCTGGTGTGGTGTAAGTGGCCACAGCAAGCAGCACAGGGCCTGGTTTGGTGAAGATGGCCTCGGCCAGAAGCGCAGGGCCTGGTGTGATGTGAGTGGCCTGAGCAAGAGCCACAGGCCCTGGTGTGGTGTAAGTGGCCTGAGCAAGAGCCACAGACCCTGGTGTGGTGTAATTGGCCTCAATAGCAACTAATGCCCTGGTGTGGTGTAGGTGGCCTCAGCCAGCAGCCACAGGCCCTGGTGTGGTGTAAGTGGCCTCAGCCAGAGCCACAGGCCCTGATGTGGTGTAAGTGGCCCCAGCCGGTCACTCAGGCCCTTGTGTGGTGTAGGTTGCATCAGCTAGCAGCACAAGACATTGGAAAAGAGCCAAAAGCAGTGTCGTTAATGTGCCCTCATTAATGGGCAGCTGCTTTTGGTCTTTTAATACACCCCTTCTCTGTATCAAAAGCGGTTCAATGACATGAAAAGGAGAGGCTTACAGCACCAGGTATTCCCAGGTAGTCTCCCATCCAAGTACTAACCAAGCCCAGCCCTGCTTAGCTTCCGAGATCAGACGAGGTCGGGCGTGCTCAGGGTGGTATGGCCGTAAGCTGCTGGCTCCAGCACAATGTCTCAATTTATGGATTCAAGTGATTAGGTGGCAAGTACCTGAAGTTACGAAGACAATCCTATAACCATACCTGCATGTTTGCATAATACCCTAACCCAAAGGCTCAGTTTGGCATTTATCCAACAGCACAGGCCCTGGATTGTTGAAGATGGCCTCAGGAACCAGCACAGGGCCTGGTGTGTTGTACATGGCCACAGCAAGCAGCACAGGGCCTGGTTTGGTGAAGATGGCCTCGGCCAGAAGCGCAGGGCCTGGTGTGAAGTGAGTGGCCTGAACAAGAGCAACAGGCCTTGGTGTGGTGTAAGTGGCCTCAGCCAGCAGCCACAGGCCCTGGTGTGGTGTAAGTCGCCTCAGCCAGAAGCCACAGGCACTGGTGTGGTGTAAGTGGCCTCAGCCAGCAGCAAAAGGGCCCTGGTGTGGTGTAAGTGGCCTCAGCCAGCAGCCACAGGCCCTGGTGTGGTGTAAGTCGCCTCAGCCAGAAGCCACAGGCACTGGTGTGGTGTAAGTGGCCTCAGCCAGCAGCAAAAGGGCCCTGGTGTGGTGTAAGTGGCCTCAGCCAGCAGCCACAGGCCCTGGTGTGGTGTAGGTGGACTCAGCCAGCAGCCACAGGCCCTGGTGTGGTGTAAGTGGCCTCAGCCAGTGCCACAGGCCCTGGTGTGGTGTAAGTGGCCTGAGCAAGAGCCACAGGCCCTGGTGTGGTGTAAGTGGCCTGAGCAAGAGCCACAGACCCTGGTGTGGTGTAATTGGCCTCAATAGCAACTAATGCCCTGGTGTGGTGTAGGTGGCCTCAGCCAGCAGCCACAGGCCCTGGTGTGGTGTAGGTGGCCTCAGCCAGCAGCCACAGGCCCTGGTGTGGTGTAAGTGGCCTCAGCCAGAAGCCACAGGCACTGGTGTGGTGTAAGTGGCCTCAGCCAGCAGCAAAAGGGCCCTGGTGTGGTGTAAGTCGCCTCAGCCAGCAGCCACAGGCCCTGGTGTGGTGTAAGTGGCCTCAGCCAGAAGCCACAGGCACTGGTGTGGTGTAAGTGGCCTCAGCCAGCAGCAAAAGGGCCCTGGTGTGGTGTAGGTGGCCTCAGCCAGCAGCCACAGGCCCTGGTGTGGTGTAAGTGGCCTCAGCCAGTGCCACAGGCCCTGGTGTGGTGTAAGTGGCCTGAGCAAGAGCCACAGGCCCTGGTGTGGTGTAATTGGCCTCAGCCAGCAGCCACAGGCCCTGGTGTGGTGTAAGTGGCCTCAGCTAGAAGCCACAGGCACTGGTGTGGTGTAAGTGGCCTCAGCCAGCAGCCACAGGCCCTGGTTTGGTGTAGGTGGCCTCAGCCAGCAGCCACAGGCCCTGGTGTGGTGTAAGTGGCCTCAGCCAGTGCCACAGGCCCTGGTGTGGTGTAAGTGGCCTGAGCAAGAGCCACAGGCCCTGGTGTGGTGTAAGTGGCCTCAGCCAGTGCCACAGGCCCTGGTGTGGTGTAATTGGACTCAGCCAGCAGCCACAGGCCCTGGTGTGGTGTAGGTGGCCTCAGCCAGCAGCCACAGGCCCTGGTGTGGTGTAAGTGGCCTCAGCCAGCAGCCACAGGCCCTGGTGTGGTGTAAGTGGCCTCAGCCAGAGCCACAGGCCCTGATGTGGTGTAAGTGGCCCCAGCCGGTCACTCAGGCCCTTGTGTGGTGTAGGTTGCATCAGCTAGCAGCACAAGACATTGGAAAAGAGCCAAAAGCAGTGTCGTTAATGTGCCCTCATTAATGGGCAGCTGCTTTTGGTCTTTTAATACACCCCTTCTCTGGATCAAAAGCGGTTCAATGACATGAAAATGAAAGGCTTACAGCACCAGGTATTCCCAGGCAGTCTCCCATCCAAGTACTAACCAAGCCCAGCCCTGCTTAGCTTCCGAGATCAGACGAGGTCGGGCGTGCTCAGGGTGGTATGGCCGTAAGCTGCTGGCCCCAGCACAATGTCTCAATTTATGGATTCAAGTGATTAGGTGGCAAGTACCTGAAGTTACGAAGACAATCCTATAACCATACCTGCATGTTTGCATAATACCCTAACCCAAAGGCTCAGTTTGGCATTTATCCAACAGCACAGGCCCTGGATTGTTGAAGATGGCCTCAAGAACCAGCACGGGACCTGGTGTGTTTTACATGGCCACAGCAAGCAGCACAGGGCCTGGTTTGGTGAAGATGGCCTCGGCCAGAAGCGCAGGGCCTGGTGTGATGTGAGTGGCCTGAGCAAGAGCAACAGGCCTTGGTGTGGTGTAAGTGGCCTCAGCCAGCAGCCACAGGCCCTGGTGTGGTGTAAGTCGCCTCAGCCAGAAGCCACAGGCACTGGTGTGGTGTAAGTGGCCTCAGCCAGCAGCCACAGGCCCTGGTGTGGTGTAGGTGGCCTCAGCCAGCAGCCACAGGCCCTGGTGTGGTGTAAGTGGCCTCAGCCAGCAGCCACAGGCCCTGGTGTGGTGTAAGTGGCCTCAGCCAGTGCCACAGGCCCTGGTGTGGTGTAAGTGGCCTGAGCAAGAGCCACAGACCCTGGTGTGGTGTAATTGGCCTCAGCCAGCAGCCACAGGCCCTGGTGTGGTGTAAGTCGCCTCAGCCAGAAGCCACAGGCACTGGTGTGGTGTAAGTGGCCTCAGCCAGCAGCAAAAGGGCCCTGGTGTGGTTTAAGTCGCCTCAGCCAGCAGCCACAGGCCCTGGTGTGGTGTAGGTGGCCTCAGCCAGCAGCCACAGGCCCTGGTGTGGTGTAAGTGGCCACAGCAAGCAGCACAGGGCCTGGTTTGGTGAAGATGGCCTCGGCCAGAAGCGCAGGGCCTGGTGTGATGTGAGTGGCCTGAGCAAGAGCCACAGGCCTTGGTGTGGTGTAAGTGGCCTCAGCCAGCAGCCACAGGCCCTGGTGTGGTGTAAGTCGCCTCAGCCAGAAGCCACAGGCACTGGTGTGGTGTAAGTGGCCTCAGCCAGCAGCAAAAGGGCCCTGGTGTGGTGTAAGTGGCCTCAGCCAGCAGCCACAGGCCCTGGTGTGGTGTAGGTGGCCTCAGCCAGCAGCCACAGGCCCTGGTGTGGTGTAAGTGGCCTCAGCCAGCAGCCACAGGCCCTGGTGTGGTGTAAGTGGCCTCAGCCAGTGCCACAGGCCCTGGTGTGGTGTAAGTGGCCTGAGCAAGAGCCACAGACCCTGGTGTGGTGTAAGTGGCCTGAGCAAGAGCCACAGACCCTGGTGTGGTGTAATTGGCCTCAATAGCAACTAATGCCCTGGTGTGGTGTAGGTGGCCTCAGCCAGCAGCCACAGGCCCTGGTGTGGTGTAAGTGGCCTCAGCCAGCAGCCACAGGCCCTGGTGTGGTGTAAGTGGCCTCAGCCAGAGCCACAGGCCCTGATGTGGTGTAAGTGGCCCCAGCCGGTCACTCAGGCCCTTGTGTGGTGTAGGTTGCATCAGCTAGCAGCACAAGACATTGGAAAAGAGCCAAAAGCAGTGTCGTTAATGTGCCCTCATTAATGGGCAGCTGCTTTTGGTCTTTTAATACACCCCTTCTCTGGATCAAAAGCGGTTCAATGACATGAAAGGCTTACAGCACCAGGTATTCCCAGGTAGTCTCCCATCCAAGTACTAACCAAGCCCAGCCCTGCTTAGCTTCCGAGATCAGACGAGGTCGGGCGTGCTCAGGGTGGTATGGCCGTAAGCTGCTGGCTCCAGCACAATGTCTCAATTTATGGATTCAAGTGATTAGGTGGCAAGTACCTGAAGTTACGAAGACAATCCTATAACCATACCTGCATGTTTGCATAATACCCTAACCCAAAGGCTCAGTTTGGCATTTATCCAACAGCACAGGCCCTGGATTGTTGAAGATGGCCTCAGGGACCAGCACAGGGCCTGGTGTGTTGTACATGGCCACAGCAAGCAGCACAGGGCCTGGTTTGGTGAAGATGGCCTCGGCCAGAAGCGCAGGGCCTGGTGTGATGTGAGTGGCCTGAGCAAGAGCAACAGGCCTTGGTGTGGTGTAAGTGGCCTCAGCCAGCAGCCACAGGCCCTGGTGTGGTGTAAGTCGCCTCAGCCAGAAGCCACAGGCACTGGTGTGGTGTAAGTGGCCTCAGCCAGCAGCAAAAGGGCCCTGGTGTGGTGTAAGTGGCCTCAGCCAGCAGCCACAGGCCCTGGTGTGGTGTAGGTGGCCTCAGCCAGCAGCCACAGGCCCTGGTGTGGTGTAAGTGGCCTCAGCCAGTGCCACAGGCCCTGGTGTGGTGTAAGTGGCCTGAGCAAGAGCCACAGACCCTGGTGTGGTGTAATTGGCCTCAATAGCAACTAATGCCCTGGTGTGGTGTAGGTGGCCTCAGCCAGCAGCCACAGGCCCTGGTGTGGTGTAAGTGGCCTCAGCCAGTGCCACAGGCCCTGGTGTGGTGTAAGTGGCCTGAGCAAGAGCCACAGGCCCTGGTGTGGTGTAAGTGGCCTGAGCAAGAGCCACAGGCCCTGGTGTGGTGTAATTGGCCTCAATAGCAACTAATGCCCTGGTGTGGTGTAGGTGGCCTCAGCCAGCAGCCACAGGCCCTGGTGTGGTGTAAGTTGCCTCAGCCAGCAGCCACAGGCCCTGGTGTGGTGTAAGTGGCCTCAGCCAGCAGCCACAGGCCCTGATGTGGTGTAAGTGGCCCCAGCCGGTCACTCAGGCCCTTGTGTGGTGTAGGTTGCATCAGCTAGCAGCACAAGACATTGGAAAAGAGCCAAAAGCAGTGTCGTTAATGTGCCCTCATTAATGGGCAGCTGCTTTTGGTCTTTTAATACACCCCTTCTCTGGATCAAAAGCGGTTCAATGACATGAAAATGAAAGGCTTACAGCACCAGGTATTCCCAGGCAGTCTCCCATCCAAGTACTAACCAAGCCCAGCCCTGCTTAGCTTCCGAGATCAGACGAGGTCGGGCGTGCTCAGGGTGGTATGGCCGTAAGCTGCTGGCTCCAGCACAATGTCTCAATTTATGGATTCAAGTGATTAGGTGGCAAGTACCTGAAGTTACGAAGACAATCCTATAACCATACCTGCATGTTTGCATAATACCCTAACCCAAAGGCTCAGTTTGGCATTTATCCAACAGCACAGGCCCTGGATTGTTGAAGATGGCCTCAGGGACCAGCACAGGGCCTGGTGTGTTGTACATGGCCACAGCAAGCAGCACAGGGCCTGGTTTGGTGAAGATGGCCTCGGCCAGAAGCGCAGGGCCTGGTGTGATGTGAGTGGCCTGAGCAAGAGCAACAGGCCTTGGTGTGGTGTAAGTGGCCTCAGCCAGCAGCCACAGGCCCTGGTGTGGTGTAAGTGGCCTGAGCAAGAGCCACAGACCCTGGTGTGGTGTAATTGGCCTCAGCCAGCAGCCACAGGCCCTGGTGTGGTGTAAGTCGCCTCAGCCAGAAGCCACAGGCACTGGTGTGGTGTAAGTGGCCTCAGCCAGCAGCAAAAGGGCCCTGGTGTGGTTTAAGTCGCCTCAGCCAGCAGCCACAGGCCCTGGTGTGGTGTAGGTGGCCTCAGCCAGCAGCCACAGGCCCTGGTGTGGTGTAAGTGGCCACAGCAAGCAGCACAGGGCCTGGTTTGGTGAAGATGGCCTCGGCCAGAAGCGCAGGGCCTGGTGTGATGTGAGTGGCCTGAGCAAGAGCCACAGGCCTTGGTGTGGTGTAAGTGGCCTCAGCCAGCAGCCACAGGCCCTGGTGTGGTGTAAGTCGCCTCAGCCAGAAGCCACAGGCACTGGTGTGGTGTAAGTGGCCTCAGCCAGCAGCAAAAGGGCCCTGGTGTGGTGTAAGTGGCCTCAGCCAGCAGCCACAGGCCCTGGTGTGGTGTAGGTGGCCTCAGCCAGCAGCCACAGGCCCTGGTGTGGTGTAAGTGGCCTCAGCCAGCAGCCACAGGCCCTGGTGTGGTGTAAGTGGCCTCAGCCAGTGCCACAGGCCCTGGTGTGGTGTAAGTGGCCTGAGCAAGTGCCACAGGCCCTGGTGTGGTGTAAGTGGCCTGAGCAAGAGCCACAGACCCTGGTGTGGTGTAATTGGCCTCAATAGCAACTAATGCCCTGGTGTGGAGTAGGTGGCCTCAGCCAGCAGCCACAGGCCCTGGTGTGGTGTAAGTGGCCTCAGCCAGCAGCCACAGGCCCTGGTGTGGTGTAAGTGGCCTCAGCCAGAGCCACAGGCCCTGATGTGGTGTAAGTGGCCCCAGCCGGTCACTCAGGCCCTTGTGTGGTGTAGGTTGCATCAGCTAGCAGCACAAGACATTGGAAAAGAGCCAAAAGCAGTGTCGTTAATGTGCCCTCATTAATGGGCAGCTGCTTTTGGTCTTTTAATACACCCCTTCTCTGGATCAAAAGCGGTTCAATGACATGAAAAGGAAAGGCTTACAGCACCAGGTATTCCCAGGTAGTCTCCCATCCAAGTACTAACCAAGCCCAGCCCTGCTTAGCTTCCGAGATCAGACGAGGTCGGGCGTGCTCAGGGTGGTATGGCCGTAAGCTGCTGGCTCCAGCACAATGTCTCAATTTATGGATTCAAGTGATTAGGTGGCAAGTACCTGAAGTTACGAAGACAATCCTATAACCATACCTGCATGTTTGCATAATACCCTAACCCAAAGGCTCAGTTTGGCATTTATCCAACAGCACAGGCCCTGGATTGTTGAAGATGGCCTCAGGAACCAGCACAGGGCCTGGTGTGTTGTACATGGCCACAGCAAGCAGCACAGGGCCTGGTTTGGTGAAGATGGCCTCGGCCAGAAGCGCAGGGCCTGGTGTGAAGTGAGTGGCCTGAACAAGAGCAACAGGCCTTGGTGTGGTGTAAGTGGCCTCAGCCAGCAGCCACAGGCCCTGGTGTGGTGTAAGTCGCCTCAGCCAGAAGCCACAGGCACTGGTGTGGTGTAAGTGGCCTCAGCCAGCAGCAAAAGGGCCCTGGTGTGGTGTAAGTGGCCTCAGCCAGCAGCCACAGGCCCTGGTGTGGTGTAAGTCGCCTCAGCCAGAAGCCACAGGCACTGGTGTGGTGTAAGTGGCCTCATCCAGCAGCAAAAGGGCCCTGGTGTGGTGTAAGTGGCCTCAGCCAACAGCCACAGGCCCTGGTGTGGTGTAGGTGGACTCAGCCAGCAGCCACAGGCCCTGGTGTGGTGTAAGTGGCCTCAGCCAGTGCCACAGGCCCTGGTGTGGTGTAAGTGGCCTGAGCAAGAGCCACAGGCCCTGGTGTGGTGTAAGTGGCCTGAGCAAGAGCCACAGACCCTGGTGTGGTGTAATTGGCCTCAATAGCAACTAATGCCCTGGTGTGGTGTAGGTGGCCTCAGCCAGCAGCCACAGGCCCTGGTGTGGTGTAGGTGGCCTCAGCCAGCAGCCACAGGCCCTGGTGTGGTGTAAGTGGCCTCAGCCAGAAGCCACAGGCACTGCTGTGGTGTAAGTGGCCTCAGCCAGCAGCAAAAGGGCCCTGGTGTGGTGTAAGTCGCCTCAGCCAGCAGCCACAGGCCCTGGTGTGGTGTAAGTGGCCTCAGCCAGAAGCCACAGGCACTGGTGTGGTGTAAGTGGCCTCAGCCAGCAGCAAAAGGGCCCTGGTGTGGTGTAGGTGGCCTCAGCCAGCAGCCACAGGCCCTGGTGTGGTGTAAGTGGCCTCAGCCAGTGCCACAGGCCCTGGTGTGGTGTAAGTGGCCTGAGCAAGAGCCACAGGCCCTGGTGTGGTGTAATTGGCCTCAGCCAGCAGCCACAGGCCCTGGTGTGGTGTAAGTGGCCTCAGCCAGAAGCCACAGGCACTGGTGTGGTGTAAGTGGCCTCAGCCAGCAGCCACAGGCCCTGGTTTGGTGTAGGTGGCCTCAGCCAGCAGCCACAGGCCCTGGTGTGGTGTAAGTGGCCTCAGCCAGTGCCACAGGCCCTGGTGTGGTGTAAGTGGCCTGAGCAAGAGCCACAGGCCCTGGTGTGGTGTAAGTGGCCTCAGCCAGTGCCACAGGCCCTGGTGTGGTGTAATTGGCCTCAGCCAGCAGCCACAGGCCCTGGTGTGGTGTAGGTGGCCTCAGCCAGCAGCCACAGGCCCTGGTGTGGTGTAAGTGGCCTCAGCCAGCAGCCACAGGCCCTGGTGTGGTGTAAGTGGCCTCAGCCAGAGCCACAGGCCCTGATGTGGTGTAAGTGGCCCCAGCCGGTCACTCAGGCCCTTGTGTGGTGTAGGTTGCATCAGCTAGCAGCACAAGACATTGGAAAAGAGCCAAAAGCAGTGTCGTTAATGTGCCCTCATTAATGGGCAGCTGCTTTTGGTCTTTTAATACACCCCTTCTCTGGATCAAAAGCGGTTCAATGACATGAAAATGAAAGGCTTACAGCACCAGGTATTCCCAGGCAGTCTCCCATCCAAGTACTAACCAAGCCCAGCCCTGCTTAGCTTCCGAGATCAGACGAGGTCGGGCGTGCTCAGGGTGGTATGGCCGTAAGCTGCTGGCCCCAGCACAATGTCTCAATTTATGGATTCAAGTGATTAGGTGGCAAGTACCTGAAGTTACGAAGACAATCCTATAACCATACCTGCATGTTTGCATAATACCCTAACCCAAAGGCTCAGTTTGGCATTTATCCAACAGCACAGGCCCTGGATTGTTGAAGATGGCCTCAAGAACCAGCACGGGACCTGGTGTGTTTTACATGGCCACAGCAAGCAGCACAGGGCCTGGTTTGGTGAAGATGGCCTCGGCCAGAAGCGCAGGGCCTGGTGTGATGTGAGTGGCCTGAGCAAGAGCAACAGGCCTTGGTGTGGTGTAAGTGGCCTCAGCCAGCAGCCACAGGCCCTGGTGTGGTGTAAGTCGCCTCAGCCAGAAGCCACAGGCACTGGTGTGGTGTAAGTGGCCTCAGCCAGCAGCCACAGGCCCTGGTGTGGTGTAGGTGGCCTCAGCCAGCAGCCACAGGCCCTGGTGTGGTGTAAGTGGCCTCAGCCAGCAGCCACAGGCCCTGGTGTGGTGTAAGTGGCCTCAGCCAGTGCCACAGGCCCTGGTGTGGTGTAAGTGGCCTGAGCAAGAGCCACAGACCCTGGTGTGGTGTAATTGGCCTCAGCCAGCAGCCACAGGCCCTGGTGTGGTGTAAGTCGCCTCAGCCAGAAGCCACAGGCACTGGTGTGGTGTAAGTGGCCTCAGCCAGCAGCAAAAGGGCCCTGGTGTGGTTTAAGTCGCCTCAGCCAGCAGCCACAGGCCCTGGTGTGGTGTAGGTGGCCTCAGCCAGCAGCCACAGGCCCTGGTGTGGTGTAAGTGGCCACAGCAAGCAGCACAGGGCCTGGTTTGGTGAAGATGGCCTCGGCCAGAAGCGCAGGGCCTGGTGTGATGTGAGTGGCCTGAGCAAGAGCCACAGGTCTTGGTGTGGTGTAAGTGGCCTCAGCCAGCAGCCACAGGCCCTGGTGTGGTGTAAGTCGCCTCAGCCAGAAGCCACAGGCACTGGTGTGGTGTAAGTGGCCTCAGCCAGCAGCAAAAGGGCCCTGGTGTGGTGTAAGTGGCCTCAGCCAGCAGCCACAGGCCCTGGTGTGGTGTAGGTGGCCTCAGCCAGCAGCCACAGGCCCTGGTGTGGTGTAAGTGGCCTCAGCCAGCAGCCACAGGCCCTGGTGTGGTGTAAGTGGCCTCAGCCAGTGCCACAGGCCCTGGTGTGGTGTAAGTGGCCTGAGCAAGAGCCACAGACCCTGGTGTGGTGTAAGTGGCCTGAGCAAGAGCCACAGACCCTGGTGTGGTGTAATTGGCCTCAATAGCAACTAATGCCATGGTGTGGTGTAGGTGGCCTCAGCCAGCAGCCACAGGCCCTGGTGTGGTGTAAGTGGCCTCAGCCAGCAGCCACAGGCCCTGGTGTGGTGTAAGTGGCCTCAGCCAGAGCCACAGGCCCTGATGTGGTGTAAGTGGCCCCAGCCGGTCACTCAGGCCCTTGTGTGGTGTAGGTTGCATCAGCTAGCAGCACAAGACATTGGAAAAGAGCCAAAAGCAGTGTCGTTAATGTGCCCTCATTAATGGGCAGCTGCTTTTGGTCTTTTAATACACCCCTTCTCTGGATCAAAAGCGGTTCAATGACATGAAAATGAAAGGCTTACAGCACCAGGTATTCCCAGGTAGTCTCCCATCCAAGTACTAACCAAGCCCAGCCCTGCTTAGCTTCCGAGATCAGACGAGGTCGGGCGTGCTCAGGGTGGTATGGCCGTAAGCTGCTGGCTCCAGCACAATGTCTCAATTTATGGATTCAAGTGATTAGGTGGCAAGTACCTGAAGTTACGAAGACAATCCTATAACCATACCTGCATGTTTGCATAATACCCTAACCCAAAGGCTCAGTTTGGCATTTATCCAACAGCACAGGCCCTGGATTGTTGAAGATGGCCTCAGGGACCAGCACAGGGCCTGGTGTGTTGTACATGGCCACAGCAAGCAGCACAGGGCCTGGTTTGGTGAAGATGGCCTCGGCCAGAAGCGCAGGGCCTGGTGTGATGTGAGTGGCCTGAGCAAGAGCAACAGGCCTTGGTGTGGTGTAAGTGGCCTCAGCCAGCAGCCACAGGCCCTGGTGTGGTGTAAGTCGCCTCAGCCAGAAGCCACAGGCACTGGTGTGGTGTAAGTGGCCTCAGCCAGCAGCAAAAGGGCCCTGGTGTGGTGTAAGTGGCCTCAGCCAGCAGCCACAGGCCCTGGTGTGGTGTAGGTGGCCTCAGCCAGCAGCCACAGGCCCTGGTGTGGTGTAAGTGGCCTCAGCCAGTGCCACAGGCCCTGGTGTGGTGTAAGTGGCCTGAGCAAGAGCCACAGACCCTGGTGTGGTGTAATTGGCCTCAATAGCAACTAATGCCCTGGTGTGGTGTAGGTGGCCTCAGCCAGCAGCCACAGGCCCTGGTGTGGTGTAAGTGGCCTCAGCCAGCAGCCACAGGCCCTGGTGTGGTGTAAGTGGCCTCAGCCAGTGCCACAGGCCCTGGTGTGGTGTAAGTGGCCTGAGCAAGAGCCACAGGCCCTGGTGTGGTGTAAGTGGCCTGAGCAAGAGCCACAGACCCTGGTGTGGTGTAATTGGCCTCAATAGCAACTAATGCCCTGGTGTGGTGTAGGTGGCCTCAGCCAGCAGCCACAGGCCCTGGTGTGGTGTAAGTGGCCTCAGCCAGCAGCCACAGGCCCTGGTGTGGTGTAAGTGGCCTCAGCCAGAGCCACAGGCCCTGATGTGGTGTAAGTGGCCCCAGCCGGTCACTCAGGCCCTTGTGTGGTGTAGGTTGCATCAGCTAGCAGCACAAGACATTGGAAAAGAGCCAAAAGCAGTGTCGTTAATGTGCCCTCATTAATGGGCAGCTGCTTTTGGTCTTTTAATACACCCCTTCTCTGGATCAAAAGCGGTTCAATGACATGAAAATGAAAGGCTTACAGCACCAGGTATTCCCAGGCAGTCTCCCATCCAAGTACTAACCAAGCCCAGCCCTGCTTAGCTTCCGAGATCAGACGAGGTCGGGCGTGCTCAGGGTGGTATGGCCGTAAGCTGCTGGCTCCAGCACAATGTCTCAATTTATGGATTCAAGTGATTAGGTGGCAAGTACCTGAAGTTACGAAGACAATCCTATAACCATACCTGCATGTTTGCATAATACCCTAACCCAAAGGCTCAGTTTGGCATTTATCCAACAGCACAGGCCCTGGATTGTTGAAGATGGCCTCAGGAACCAGCACAGGGCCTGGTGTGTTGTACATGGCCACAGCAAGCAGCACAGGGCCTGGTTTGGTGAAGATGGCCTCGGCCAGAAGCGCAGGGCCTGGTGTGATGTGAGTGGCCTGAGCAAGAGCAACAGGCCTTGGTGTGGTGTAAGTGGCCTCAGCCAGCAGCCACAGGCCCTGGTGTGGTGTAAGTCGCCTCAGCCAGAAGCCACAGGCACTGGTGTGGTGTAAGTGGCCTCAGCCAGCAGCCACAGGCCCTGGTGTGGTGTAAGTGGCCTCAGCCAGTGCCACAGGCCCTGGTGTGGTGTAAGTGGCCTGAGCAAGAGCCACAGGCCCTGGTGTGGTGTAAGTGGCCTGAGCAAGAGCCACAGGCCCTGGTGTGGTGTAATTGGCCTCAATAGCAACTAATGCCCTGGTGTGGTGTAGGTGGCCTCAGCCAGCAGCCACAGGCCCTGGTGTGGTGTAAGTTGCCTCAGCCAGCAGCCACAGGCCCTGGTGTGGTGTAAGTGGCCTCAGCCAGAAGCCACAGGCACTGGTGTGGTGTAAGTGGCCTCAGCCAGCAGCAAAAGGGCCCTGGTGTGGTGTAAGTCGCCTCAGCCAGCAGCCACAGGCCCTGGTGTGGTGTAGGTGGCCTCAGCCAGTGCCACAGGCCCTGGTGTGGTGTAAGTGGCCTCAGCCAGTGCCACAGGCCCTGGTGTGGTGTAAGTGGCCTGAGCAAGAGCCACAGGCCCTGGTGTGGTGTAAGTGGCCTCAGCCAGTGCCACAGGCCCTGGTGTGGTGTAATTGGCCTCAGCCAGCAGCCACAGGCCCTGGTGTGGTGTAAGTGGCCTCAGCCAGCAGCCACAGGCCCTGGTGTGGTGTAAGTGGCCTCAGCCAGAGCCACAGGCCCTGATGTGGTGTAAGTGGCCCCAGCCGGTCACTCAGGCCCTTGTGTGGTGTAGGTTGCATCAGCTAGCAGCACAAGACATTGGAAAAGAGCCAAAAGCAGTGTCGTTAATGTGCCCTCATTAATGGGCAGCTGCTTTTAGTCTTTTAATACACCCCTTCTCTGGATCAAAAGCGGTTCAATGACATGAAAATGAAAGGCTTACAGCAGCAGGTATTGCCAGGCAGTCTCCCATCCAAGTACTAACCAAGCCAAGCCCTGCTTAGCTTCCGAGATCAGACGAGGTCGGGCGTGCTCAGGGTGGTATGGCCGTAAGCTGCTGGCTCCAGCACAATGTCTCAATTTATGGATTCAAGTGATTAGGTGGCAAGTACCTGAAGTTACGAAGACAATCCTATAACCATACCTGCATGTTTGCATAATACCCTAACCCAAAGGCTCAGTTTGGCATTTATCCAACAGCACAGGCCCTGGATTGTTGAAGATGGCCTCAGGGACCAGCACAGGGCCTGGTGTGTTGTACATGGCCACAGCAAGCAGCACAGGGCCTGGTTTGGTGAAGATGGCCTCGGCCAGAAGCGCAGGGCCTGGTGTGATGTGAGTGGCCTGAGCAAGAGCAACAGGCCTTGGTGTGGTGTAAGTGGCCTCAGCCAGCAGCCACAGGCCCTGGTGTGGTGTAAGTGGCCTGAGCAAGAGCCACAGGCCTTGGTGTGGTGTAAGTGGCCTCAGCCAGCAGCCACAGGCCCTGGTGTGGTGTAAGTCGCCTCAGCCAGAAGCCACAGGCACTGGTGTGGTGTAAGTGGCCTCAGCCAGCAGCAAAAGGGCCCTGGTGTGGTGTAAGTGGCCTCAGCCAGCAGCCACAGGCCCTGGTGTGGTGTAGGTGGCCTCAGCCAGCAGCCACAGGCCCTGGTGTGGTGTAAGTGGCCTCAGCCAGCAGCCACAGGCCCTGGTGTGGTGTAAGTGGCCTCAGCCAGCAGCCACAGGCCCTGGTGTGGTGTAAGTGGCCTCAGCCAGTGCCACAGGCCCTGGTGTGGTGTAAGTGGCCTGAGCAAGAGCCACAGACCCTGGTGTGGTGTAATTGGCCTCAGCCAGCAGCCACAGGCCCTGGTGTGGTGTAAGTCGCCTCAGCTAGAAGACACAGGCACTGGTGTGGTGTAAGTGGCCTCAGCCAGCAGCAAAAGGGCCCTGGTGTGGTGTAAGTCGCCTCAGCCAGCAGCCACAGGCCCTGGTGTGGTGTAGGTGGCCTCAGCCAGCAGCCACAGGCCCTGGTGTGGTGTAAGTGGCCTCAATAGCAACTAAGGCCCTGGTGTGGTGTAAGTGGCTTCAGCCAGCAGCCACAGGCTCTGTTGTGGTGTAACTGGCCTCAGCCAGCAGCCACAGGCCCTGGTGTGGTGTAAGTGGCCTCAGCCAGAGCCACAGGCCCTGATGTGGTGTAAGTGGCCCCAGCCGGTCACTCAGGCCCTTGTGTGGTGTAGGTTGCATCAGCTAGCAGCACAAGACATTGGAAAAGAGCCAAAAGCAGTGTCGTTAATGTGCCCTCATTAATGGGTAGCTGCTTTTTGTCTTTTAATACACCCCTTCTCTGGATCAAAAGCGGTTCAATGACATGAAAGGCTTACTGCACCAGGTATTCCCAGGCAGTCTCCCATCCAAGTACTAACCAAGCCCAGCCCTGCTTAGCTTCCGAGATCAGACGAGGTCGGGCGTGCTCAGGGTGGTATGGCCGTAAGCTGCTGGCTCCAGCACAATGTCTCAATTTATGGATTCAAGTGATTAGGTGGCAAGTACCTGAAGTTACGAAGACAATCCTATAACCATACCTGCATGTTTGCATAATACCCTAACCCAAAGGCTCAGTTTGGCATTTATCCAACAGCACAGGCCCTGGATTGTTGAAGATGGCCTCAGGAACCAGCACAGGGCCTGGTGTGTTGTACATGGCCACAGCAAGCAGCACAGGGCCTGGTTTGGTGAAGATGGCCTCGGCCAGAAGCGCAGGGCCTGGTGTGATGTGAGTGGCCTGAGCAAGAGCAACAGGCCTTGGTGTGGTGTAAGTGGCCTCAGCCAGCAGCCACAGGCCCTGGTGTGGTGTAAGTCGCCTCAGCCAGAAGCCACAGGCACTGGTGTGGTGTAAGTGGCCTCAGCCAGCAGCAAAAGGGCCCTGGTGTGGTGTAAGTGGCCTCAGCCAGCAGCCACAGGCCCTGGTGTGGTGTAGGTGGCCTCAGCCAGCAGCCACAGGCCCTGGTGTGGTGTAAGTGGCCTCAGCCAGTGCCACAGGCCCTGGTGTGGTGTAAGTGGCCTGAGCAAGAGCCACAGGCCCTGGTGTGGTGTAAGTGGCCTGAGCAAGAGCCACAGGCCCTGGTGTGGTGTAAGTGGCCTGAGCAAGAGCCACAGACCCTGGTGTGGTGTAATTGGCCTCAGCCAGCAGCCACAGGCCCTGGTGTCGTGTAGGTGGCCTCAGCCAGCAGCCACAGGCCCTGGTGTGGTGTAAGTGGCCTCAGCCAGCAGCCACAGGCCCTGGTGTGGTGTAAGTGGCCTCAGCCAGAGCCACAGGCCCTGATGTGGTGTAAGTGGCCCCAGCCGGTCACTCAGGCCCTTGTGTGGTGTAGGTTGCATCAGCTAGCAGCACAAGACATTGGAAAAGAGCCAAAAGCAGTGTCGTTAATGTGCCCTCATTAATGGGCAGCTGCTTTTGGTCTTTTAATACACCCCTTCTCTGGATCAAAAGCGGTTCAATGACATGAAAATGAAAGGCTTACAGCACCAGGTATTCCCAGGCAGTCTCCCATCCAAGTACTAACCAAGCCCAGCCCTGCTTAGCTTCCGAGATCAGACGAGGTCGGGCGTGCTCAGGGTGGTATGGCCGTAAGCTGCTGGCGACAGCACAATGTCTCAATTTATGGATTCAAGTGATTAGGTGGCAAGTACCTGAAGTTACGAAGACAATCCTATAACCATACCTGCATGTTTGCATAATACCCTAACCCAAAGGCTCAGTTTGGCATTTATCCAACAGCACAGGCCCTGGATTGTTGAAGATGGCCTCAGGGACCAGCACAGGGCCTGGTGTGTTGTACATGGCCACAGCAAGCAGCACAGGGCCTGGTTTGGTGAAGATGGCCTCGGCCAGAAGCGCAGGGCCTGGTGTGATGTGAGTGGCCTGAGCAAGAGCAACAGGCCTTGGTGTGGTGTAAGTGGCCTCAGCCAGCAGCCACAGGCCCTGGTGTGGTGTAAGTTGCCTCAGCTAGAAGACACAGGCACTGGTGTAGTGTAAGTGGCCTCAGCCAGCAGCAAAAGGGCCCTGGTGTGGTGTAAGTCGCCTCAGCCAGCAGCCACAGGCCCTGGTGTGGTGTAGGTGGCCTCAGCCAGCAGCCACAGGCCCTGGTGTGGTGTAAGTGGCCTCAATAGCAACTAAGGCCCTGGTGTGGTGTAAGTGGCTTCAGCCAGCAGCCACAGGCTCTGTTGTGGTGTAACTGGCCTCAGCCAGCAGCCACAGGCCCTGGTGTGGTGTAAGTGGCCTCAGCCAGAGCCACAGGCCCTGATGTGGTGTAAGTGGCCCCAGCCGGTCACTCAGGCCCTGGTGTGGTGTAGGTGGCATCAGCTAGCAGCACAAGACATTGGAAAAGAGCCAAAAGCAGTGTCGTTAATGTGCCCTCATTAATGGGCAGCTGCTTTTGGTCTTTTAATACACCCCTTCTCTGGATCAAAAGCGGTTCAATGACATGAAAATGAAAGGCTTACAGCACCAGGTATTCCCAGGCAGTCTCCCATCCAAGTACTAACCAAGCCCAGCCCTGCTTAGCTTCCGAGATCAGACGAGGTCGGGCGTGCTCAGGGTGGTATGGCCGTAAGCTGCTGGCCCCAGCACAATGTCTCAATTTATGGATTCAAGTGATTAGGTGGCAAGTACCTGAAGTTACGAAGACAATCCTATAACCATACCTGCATGTTTGCATAATACCCTAACCCAAGGGCTCAGTTTGGCATTTATCCAACAGCACAGGCCCTGGATTGTTGAAGATGGCCTCAGGAACCAGCACAGGGCCTGGTGTGTTGTACATGGCCACAGCAAGCAGCACAGGGCCTGGTTTGGTGAAGATGGCCTCGGCCAGAAGCGCAGGGCCTGGTGTGATGTGAGTGGCCTGAGCAAGAGCAACAGGCCTTGGTGTGGTGTAAGTGGCCTCAGCCAGCAGCCACAGGCCCTGGTGTGGTGTAAGTCGCCTCAGCCAGAAGCCACAGGCACTGGTGTGGTGTAAGTGGCCTCAGCCAGCAGCAAAAGAGCCCTGGTGTGGTGTAAGTGGCCTCAGCCAGCAGCCACAGGCCCTGGTGTGGTGTAGGTGGCCTCAGCCAGCAGCCACAGGCCCTGGTGTGGTGTAAGTGGCCTCAGCCAGTGCCACAGGCCCTGGTGTGGTGTAAGTGGCCTCAGCCAGTGCCACAGGCCCTGGTGTGGTGTAAGTGGCCTGAGCAAGAGCCACAGACCCTGGTGTGGTGTAATTGGCCTCAGCCAGCAGCCACAGGCCCTGGTGTGGTGTAAGTTGCCTCAGCTAGAAGACACAGGCACTGGTGTGGTGTAAGTGGCCTCAGCCAGCAGCAAAAGGGCCCTGGTGTGGTGTAAGTCGCCTCAGCCAGCAGCCACAGGCCCTGGTGTGGTGTAGGTGGCCTCAGCCAGCAGCCACAGGCCCTGGTGTGGTGTAAGTGGCCTCAATAGCAACTAAGGCCCTGGTGTGGTGTAAGTGGCTTCAGCCAGCAGCCACAGGCTCTGTTGTGGTGTAACTGGCCTCAGCCAGCAGCCACAGGCCCTGGTGTGGTGTAAGTGGCCTCAGCCAGAGCCACAGGCCCTGATGTGGTGTAAGTGGCCCCAGCCGGTCACTCAGGCCCTGGTGTGGTGTAGGTGGCATCAGCTAGCAGCACAAGACATTGGAAAAGAGCCAAAAGCAGTGTCGTTAATGTGCCCTCATTAATGGGCAGCTGCTTTTGGTCTTTTAATACACCCCTTCTCTGGATCAAAAGCGGTTCAATGACATGAAAATGAAAGGCTTACAGCACCAGGTATTCCCAGGCAGTCTCCCATCCAAGTACTAACCAAGCCAAGCCCTGCTTAGCTTCCGAGATCAGACGAGGTCGGGCGTGCTCAGGGTGGTATGGCCGTAAGCTGCTGGCCCCAGCACAATGTCTCAATTTATGGATTCAAGTGATTAGGTGGCAAGTACCTGAAGTTACGAAGACAATCCTATAACCATACCTGCATGTTTGCATAATACCCTAACCCAAAGGCTCAGTTTGGCATTTATCCAACAGCACAGGCCCTGGATTGTTGAAGATGGCCTCAGGAACCAGCACAGGACCTGGTTTGGTGAAGATGGCCTCGGCCAGAAGCGCAGGGCCTGGTGTGAAGTGAGTGGCCTGAGCAAGAGCAACAGGCCTTGGTGTGGTGTAAGTGGCCTCAGCCAGCAGCCACAGGCCCTGGTGTGGTGTAAGTCGCCTCAGCCAGCAGCCACAGGCACTGGTGTGGTGTAAGTGGCCTCAGCCAGCAGCAAAAGGGCCCTGGTGTGGTGTAAGTGGCCTCAGCCAGCAGCCACAGGCCCTGGTGTGGTGTAGGTGGCCTCAGCCAGCAGCCACAGGCCCTGGTGTGGTGTAAGTGGCCTCAGCCAGCAGCCACAGGCCCTGGTGTGGTGTAAGTGGCCTCAGCCAGCAGCCACAGGCCCTGGTGTGGTGTAAGTGGCCTCAGCCAGTGCCACAGGCCCTGGATTGTTGAAGATGGCCTCAGGGACCAGCACAGGGCCTGGTGTGTTGTACATGGCCACAGCAAGCAGCACAGGGCCTGGTTTGGTGAAGATGGCCTCGGCCAGAAGCGCAGGGCCTGGTGTGATGTGAGTGGCCTGAGCAAGAGCAACAGGCCTTGGTGTGGTGTAAGTGGCCTCAGCCAGCAGCCACAGGCCCTGGTGTGGTGTAAGTGGCCTGAGCAAGAGCCACAGACCCTGGTGTGGTGTAATTGGCCTCAGCCAGCAGCCACAGGCCCTGGTGTGGTGTAAGTGGCCTCAGCCAGAAGCCACAGGCACTGGTGTGGTGTAAGTGGCCTCAGCCAGCAGCAAAAGGGCCCTGGTGTGGTTTAAGTCGCCTCAGCCAGCAGCCACAGGCCCTGGTGTGGTGTAGGTGGCCTCAGCCAGCAGCCACAGGCCCTGGTGTGGTGTAAGTGGCCACAGCAAGCAGCACAGGGCCTGGTTTGGTGAAGATGGCCTCGGCCAGAAGCGCAGGGCCTGGTGTGATGTGAGTGGCCTGAGCAAGAGCCACAGGCCCTGGTGTGGTGTAAGTGGCCTGAGCAAGAGCCACAGACCCTGGTGTGGTGTAATTGGCCTCAATAGCAACTAATGCCCTGGTGTGGTGTAGGTGGCCTCAGCCAGCAGCCACAGGCCCTGGTGTGGTGTAAGTGGCCTCAGCCAGAGCCACAGGCCCTGATGTGGTGTAAGTGGCCCCAGCCGGTCACTCAGGCCCTTGTGTGGTGTAGGTTGCATCAGCTAGCAGCACAAGACATTGGAAAAGAGCCAAAAGCAGTGTCGTTAATGTGCCCTCATTAATGGGCAGCTGCTTTTGGTCTTTTAATAAACCCCTTCTCTGGATCAAAAGCGGTTCAATGACATGAAAATGAAAGGCTTACAGCACCAGGTATTCCCAGGCAGTCTCCCATCCAAGTACTAACCAAGCCCAGCCCTGCTTAGCTTCCGAGATCAGACGAGGTCGGGCGTGCTCAGGGTGGTATGGCCGTAAGCTGCTGGCTCCAGCACAATGTCTCAATTTATGGATTCAAGTGATTAGGTGGCAAGTACCTGAAGTTACGAAGACAATCCTATAACCATACCTGCATGTTTGCATAATACCCTAACCCAAAGGCTCAGTTTGGCATTTATCCAACAGCACAGGCCCTGGATTGTTGAAGATGGCCTCAGGAACCAGCACAGGGCCTGGTGTGTTGTACATGGCCACAGCAAGCAGCACAGGGCCTGGTTTGGTGAAGATGGCCTCGGCCAGAAGCGCAGGGCCTGGTGTGATGTGAGTGGCCTGAGCAAGAGCAACAGGCCTTGGTGTGGTGTAAGTGGCCTCAGCCAGCAGCCACAGGCCCTGGTGTGGTGTAAGTCGCCTCAGCCAGAAGCCACAGGCACTGGTGTGGTGTAAGTGGCCTCAGCCAGCAGCCACAGGCCCTGGTGTGGTGTAAGTGGCCTCAGCCAGTGCCACAGGCCCTGGTGTGGTGTAAGTGGCCTGAGCAAGAGCCACAGGCCCTGGTGTGGTGTAAGTGGCCTGAGCAAGAGCCACAGGCCCTGGTGTGGTGTAATTGGCCTCAATAGCAACTAATGCCCTGGTGTGGTGTAGGTGGCCTCAGCCAGCAGCCACAGGCCCTGGTGTGGTGTAAGTTGCCTCAGCCAGCAGCCACAGGCCCTGGTGTGGTGTAAGTGGCCTCAGCCAGCAGCCACAGGCCCTGATGTGGTGTAAGTGGCCCCAGCCGGTCACTCAGGCCCTTGTGTGGTGTAGGTTGCATCAGCTAGCAGCACAAGACATTGGAAAAGAGCCAAAAGCAGTGTCGTTAATGTGCCCTCATTAATGGGCAGCTGCTTTTGGTCTTTTAATACACCCCTTCTCTGGATCAAAAGCGGTTCAATGACATGAAAATGAAAGGCTTACAGCACCAGGTATTCCCAGGCAGTCTCCCATCCAAGTACTAACCAAGCCCAGCCCTGCTTAGCTTCCGAGATCAGACGAGGTCGGGCGTGCTCAGGGTGGTATGGCCGTAAGCTGCTGGCTCCAGCACAATGTCTCAATTTATGGATTCAAGTGATTAGGTGGCAAGTACCTGAAGTTACGAAGACAATCCTATAACCATACCTGCATGTTTGCATAATACCCTAACCCAAAGGCTCAGTTTGGCATTTATCCAACAGCACAGGCCCTGGATTGTTGAAGATGGCCTCAGGGACCAGCACAGGGCCTGGTGTGTTGTACATGGCCACAGCAAGCAGCACAGGGCCTGGTTTGGTGAAGATGGCCTCGGCCAGAAGCGCAGGGCCTGGTGTGATGTGAGTGGCCTGAGCAAGAGCAACAGGCCTTGGTGTGGTGTAAGTGGCCTCAGCCAGCAGCCACAGGCCCTGGTGTGGTGTAAGTGGCCTGAGCAAGAGCCACAGACCCTGGTGTGGTGTAATTGGCCTCAGCCAGCAGCCACAGGCCCTGGTGTGGTGTAAGTCGCCTCAGCCAGAAGCCACAGGCACTGGTGTGGTGTAAGTGGCCTCAGCCAGCAGCAAAAGGGCCCTGGTGTGGTTTAAGTCGCCTCAGCCAGCAGCCACAGGCCCTGGTGTGGTGTAGGTGGCCTCAGCCAGCAGCCACAGGCCCTGGTGTGGTGTAAGTGGCCACAGCAAGCAGCACAGGGCCTGGTTTGGTGAAGATGGCCTCGGCCAGAAGCGCAGGGCCTGGTGTGATGTGAGTGGCCTGAGCAAGAGCCACAGGCCTTGGTGTGGTGTAAGTGGCCTCAGCCAGCAGCCACAGGCCCTGGTGTGGTGTAAGTCGCCTCAGCCAGAAGCCACAGGCACTGGTGTGGTGTAAGTGGCCTCAGCCAGCAGCAAAAGGGCCCTGGTGTGGTGTAAGTGGCCTCAGCCAGCAGCCACAGGCCCTGGTGTGGTGTAGGTGGCCTCAGCCAGCAGCCACAGGCCCTGGTGTGGTGTAAGTGGCCTCAGCCAGCAGCCACAGGCCCTGGTGTGGTGTAAGTGGCCTCAGCCAGTGCCACAGGCCCTGGTGTGGTGTAAGTGGCCTGAGCAAGTGCCACAGGCCCTGGTGTGGTGTAAGTGGCCTGAGCAAGAGCCACAGACCCTGGTGTGGTGTAATTGGCCTCAATAGCAACTAATGCCCTGGTGTGGTGTAGGTGGCCTCAGCCAGCAGCCACAGGCCCTGGTGTGGTGTAAGTGGCCTCAGCCAGCAGCCACAGGCCCTGGTGTGGTGTAAGTGGCCTCAGCCAGAGCCACAGGCCCTGATGTGGTGTAAGTGGCCCCAGCCGGTCACTCAGGCCCTTGTGTGGTGTAGGTTGCATCAGCTAGCAGCACAAGACATTGGAAAAGAGCCAAAAGCAGTGTCGTTAATGTGCCCTCATTAATGGGCAGCTGCTTTTGGTCTTTTAATACACCCCTTCTCTGGATCAAAAGCGGTTCAATGACATGAAAAGGAAAGGCTTACAGCACCAGGTATTCCCAGGTAGTCTCCCATCCAAGTACTAACCAAGCCCAGCCCTGCTTAGCTTCCGAGATCAGACGAGGTCGGGCGTGCTCAGGGTGGTATGGCCGTAAGCTGCTGGCTCCAGCACAATGTCTCAATTTATGGATTCAAGTGATTAGGTGGCAAGTACCTGAAGTTACGAAGACAATCCTATAACCATACCTGCATGTTTGCATAATACCCTAACCCAAAGGCTCAGTTTGGCATTTATCCAACAGCACAGGCCCTGGATTGTTGAAGATGGCCTCAGGAACCAGCACAGGGCCTGGTGTGTTGTACATGGCCACAGCAAGCAGCACAGGGCCTGGTTTGGTGAAGATGGCCTCGGCCAGAAGCGCAGGGCCTGGTGTGAAGTGAGTGGCCTGAACAAGAGCAACAGGCCTTGGTGTGGTGTAAGTGGCCTCAGCCAGCAGCCACAGGCCCTGGTGTGGTGTAAGTCGCCTCAGCCAGAAGCCACAGGCACTGGTGTGGTGTAAGTGGCCTCAGCCAGCAGCAAAAGGGCCCTGGTGTGGTGTAAGTGGCCTCAGCCAGCAGCCACAGGCCCTGGTGTGGTGTAAGTCGCCTCAGCCAGAAGCCACAGGCACTGGTGTGGTGTAAGTGGCCTCAGCCAGCAGCAAAAGGGCCCTGGTGTGGTGTAAGTGGCCTCAGCCAACAGCCACAGGCCCTGGTGTGGTGTAGGTGGACTCAGCCAGCAGCCACAGGCCCTGGTGTGGTGTAAGTGGCCTCAGCCAGTGCCACAGGCCCTGGTGTGGTGTAAGTGGCCTGAGCAAGAGCCACAGGCCCTGGTGTGGTGTAAGTGGCCTGAGCAAGAGCCACAGACCCTGGTGTGGTGTAATTGGCCTCAATAGCAACTAATGCCCTGGTGTGGTGTAGGTGGCCTCAGCCAGCAGCCACAGGCCCTGGTGTGGTGTAGGTGGCCTCAGCCAGCAGCCACAGGCCCTGGTGTGGTGTAAGTGGCCTCAGCCAGAAGCCACAGGCACTGGTGTGGTGTAAGTGGCCTCAGCCAGCAGCAAAAGGGCCCTGGTGTGGTGTAAGTCGCCTCAGCCAGCAGCCACAGGCCCTGGTGTGGTGTAAGTGGCCTCAGCCAGAAGCCACAGGCACTGGTGTGGTGTAAGTGGCCTCAGCCAGCAGCAAAAGGGCCCTGGTGTGGTGTAGGTGGCCTCAGCCAGCAGCCACAGGCCCTGGTGTGGTGTAAGTGGCCTCAGCCAGTGCCACAGGCCCTGGATTGTTGAAGATGGCCTCAGGAACCAGCACAGGGCCTGGTGTGTTGTACATGGCCACAGCAAGCAGCACAGGGCCTGGTTTGGTGAAGATGGCCTCGGCCAGAAGCGCAGGGCCTGGTGTGATGTGAGTGGCCTGAGCAAGAGCAACAGGCCTTGGTGTGGTGTAAGTGGCCTCAGCCAGCAGCCACAGGCCCTGGTGTGGTGTAAGTCGCCTCAGCCAGAAGCCACAGGCACTGGTGTGGTGTAAGTGGCCTCAGCCAGCAGCCACAGGCCCTGGTGTGGTGTAAGTGGCCTCAGCCAGTGCCACAGGCCCTGGTGTGGTGTAAGTGGCCTGAGCAAGAGCCACAGGCCCTGGTGTGGTGTAAGTGGCCTGAGCAAGAGCCACAGGCCCTGGTGTGGTGTAATTGGCCTCAATAGCAACTAATGCCCTGGTGTGGTGTAGGTGGCCTCAGCCAGCAGCCACAGGCCCTGGTGTGGTGTAAGTTGCCTCAGCCAGCAGCCACAGGCCCTGGTGTGGTGTAAGTGGCCTCAGCCAGCAGCCACAGGCCCTGATGTGGTGTAAGTGGCCCCAGCCGGTCACTCAGGCCCTTGTGTGGTGTAGGTTGCATCAGCTAGCAGCACAAGACATTGGAAAAGAGCCAAAAGCAGTGTCGTTAATGTGCCCTCATTAATGGGCAGCTGCTTTTGGTCTTTTAATACACCCCTTCTCTGGATCAAAAGCGGTTCAATGACATGAAAATGAAAGGCTTACAGCACCAGGTATTCCCAGGTAGTCTCCCATCCAAGTACTAACCAAGCCCAGCCCTGCTTAGCTTCCGAGATCAGACGAGGTCGGGCGTGCTCAGGGTGGTATGGCCGTAAGCTGCTGGCTCCAGCACAATGTCTCAATTTATGGATTCAAGTGATTAGGTGGCAAGTACCTGAAGTTACGAAGACAATCCTATAACAATACCTGCATGTGTGCATAATACCCTAACCCAAAGGCTCAGTTTGGCATTTATCCAACAGCACAGGCCCTGGATTGTTGAAGATGGCCTCAGGAACCAGCACAGGGCCTGGTGTGTTGTACATGGCCACAGCAAGCAGCACAGGGCCTGGTTTGGTGAAGATGGCCTCGGCCAGAAGCGCAGGGCCTGGTGTGATGTGAGTGGCCTGAGCAAGAGCAACAGGCCTTGGTGTGGTGTAAGTGGCCTCAGCCAGCAGCCACAGGCCCTGGTGTGGTGTAAGTCGCCTCAGCCAGAATCCACAGGCACTGGTGTGGTGTAAGTGGCCTCAGCCAGCAGCAAAAGGGCCCTGGTGTGGTGTAAGTGGCCTCAGCCAGCAGCCACAGGCCCTGGTGTGGTGTAGGTGGCCTCAGCCAGCAGCCACAGGCCCTGGTGTGGTGTAAGTCGCCTCAGCCAGCAGCCACAGGCCCTGGTGTGGTGTAAGTGGCCTCAGCCAGCAGCCACAGGCCCTGGTGTGGTGTAAGTGGCCTCAGCCAGTGCCACAGGCCCTGGTGTGGTGTAAGTGGCCTGAGCAAGAGCCACAGACCCTGGTGTGGTGTAATTGGCCTCAGCCAGCAGCCACAGGCCCTGGTGTGGTGTAAGTTGCCTCAGCTAGAAGACACAGGCACTGGTGTGGTGTAAGTGGCCTCAGCCAGCAGCAAAAGGGCCCTGGTGTGGTGTAAGTCGCCTCAGCCAGCAGCCACAGGCCCTGGTGTGGTGTAGGTGGCCTCAGCCAGCAGCCACAGGCCCTGGTGTGGTGTAAGTGGCCTCAATAGCAACTAAGGCCCTGGTGTGGTGTAAGTGGCTTCAGCCAGCAGCCACAGGCTCTGTTGTGGTGTAACTGGCCTCAGCCAGCAGCCACAGGCCCTGGTGTGGTGTAAGTGGCCTCAGCCAGAGCCACAGGCCCTGATGTGGTGTAAGTGGCCCCAGCCGGTCACTCAGGCCCTGGTGTGGTGTAGGTGGCATCAGCTAGCAGCACAAGACATTGGAAAAGAGCCAAAAGCAGTGTCGTTAATGTGCCCTCATTAATGGGCAGCTGCTTTTGGTCTTTTAATACACCCCTTCTCTGGATCAAAAGCGGTTCAATGACATGAAAATGAAAGGCTTACAGCACCAGGTATTCCCAGGTAGTCTCCCATCCAAGTACTAACCAAGCCCAGCCCTGCTTAGCTTCCGAGATCAGACGAGGTCGGGCGTGCTCAGGGTGGTATGGCCGTAAGCTGCTGGCCCCAGCACAATGTCTCAATTTATGGATTCAAGTGATTAGGTGGCAAGTACCTGAAGTTACGAAGACAATCCTATAACCATACCTGCATGTTTGCATAATACCCTAACCCAAAGGCTCAGTTTGGCATTTATCCAACAGCACAGGCCCTGGATTGTTGAAGATGGCCTCAGGGACCAGCACAGGGCCTGGTGTGTTGTACATGGCCACAGCAAGCAGCACAGGGCCTGGTTTGGTGAAGATGGCCTCGGCCAGAAGCGCAGGGCCTGGTGTGATGTGAGTGGCCTGAGCAAGAGCAACAGGCCTTGGTGTGGTGTAAGTGGCCTCAGCCAGCAGCCACAGGCCCTGGTGTGGTGTAAGTGGCCTGAGCAAGAGCCACAGACCCTGGTGTGGTGTAATTGGCCTCAGCCAGCAGCCACAGGCCCTGGTGTGGTGTAAGTCGCCTCAGCCAGAAGCCACAGGCACTGGTGTGGTGTAAGTGGCCTCAGCCAGCAGCAAAAGGGCCCTGGTGTGGTTTAAGTCGCCTCAGCCAGCAGCCACAGGCCCTGGTGTGGTGTAGGTGGCCTCAGCCAGCAGCCACAGGCCCTGGTGTGGTGTAAGTGGCCACAGCAAGCAGCACAGGGCCTGGTTTGGTGAAGATGGCCTCGGCCAGAAGCGCAGGGCCTGGTGTGATGTGAGTCGCCTGAGCAAGAGCCACAGGCCTTGGTGTGGTGTAAGTGGCCTCAGCCAGCAGCCACAGGCCCTGGTGTGGTGTAAGTCGCCTCAGCCAGAAGCCACAGGCACTGGTGTGGTGTAAGTGGCCTCAGCCAGCAGCAAAAGGGCCCTGGTGTGGTGTAAGTGGCCTCAGCCAGCAGCCACAGGCCCTGGTGTGGTGTAAGTGGCCTCAGCCAGCAGCCACAGGCCCTGGTGTGGTGTAAGTGGCCTGAGCAAGAGCCACAGGCCCTGGTGTGGTGTAAGTGGCCTGAGCAAGAGCCACAGACCCTGGTGTGGTGTAATTGGCCTCAATAGCAACTAATGCCCTGGTGTGGTGTAGGTGGCCTCAGCCAGCAGCCACAGGCCCTGGTGTGGTGTAAGTGGCCTCAGCCAGCAGCCACAGGCCCTGGTGTGGTGTAAGTGGCCTCAGCCAGAGCCACAGGCCCTGATGTGGTGTAAGTGGCCCCAGCCGGTCACTCAGGCCCTTGTGTGGTGTAGGTTGCATCAGCTAGCAGCACAAGACATTGGAAAAGAGCCAAAAGCAGTGTCGTTAATGTGCCCTCATTAATGGGCAGCTGCTTTTGGTCTTTTAATACACCCCTTCTCTGGATCAAAAGCGGTTCAATGACATGAAAGGCTTACAGCACCAGGTATTCCCAGGTAGTCTCCCATCCAAGTACTAACCAAGCCCAGCCCTGCTTAGCTTCCGAGATCAGACGAGGTCGGGCGTGCTCAGGGTGGTATGGCCGTAAGCTGCTGGCTCCAGCACAATGTCTCAATTTATGGATTCAAGTGATTAGGTGGCAAGTACCTGAAGTTACGAAGACAATCCTATAACCATACCTGCATGTTTGCATAATACCCTAACCCAAAGGCTCAGTTTGGCATTTATCCAACAGCACAGGCCCTGGATTGTTGAAGATGGCCTCAGGAACCAGCACAGGGCCTGGTGTGTTGTACATGGCCACAGCAAGCAGCACAGGTCCTGGTTTGGTGAAGATGGCCTCGGCCAGAAGCGCAGGGCCTGGTGTGATGTGAGTGGCCTGAGTAAGAGCAACAGGCCTTGGTGTGGTGTAAGTGGCCTCAGCCAGCAGCCACAGGCCCTGGTGTGGTGTAAGTCGCCTCAGCCAGAAGCCACAGGCACTGGTGTGGTGTAAGTGGCCTCAGCCAGCAGCAAAAGGGCCCTGGTGTGGTGTAAGTGGCCTCAGCCAGCAGCCACAGGCCCTGGTGTGGTGTAGGTGGCCTCAGCCAGCAGCCACAGGCCCTGGTGTGGTGTAAGTGGCCTCAGCCAGCAGCCACAGGCCCTGGTGTGGTGTAAGTGGCCTCAGCCAGCAGCCACAGGCCCTGGTGTGGTGTAAGTGGCCTCAGCCAGTGCCACAGGCCCTGGTGTGGTGTAAGTGGCCTGAGCAAGAGTCACAGGCCCTGGTGTGGTGTAAGTGGCCTCAGCCAGTGCCACAGGCCCTGGTGTGGTGTAATTGGCCTCAGCCAGCAGCCACAGGCCCTGGTGTGGTGTAGGTGGCCTCAGCCAGCAGCCACAGGCCCTGGTGTGGTGTAAGTGGCCTCAGCCAGCAGCCACAGGCCCTGGTGTGGTGTAAGTGGCCTCAGCCAGAGCCACAGGCCCTGATGTGGTGTAAGTGGCCCCAGCCGGTCACTCAGGCCCTGGTGTGTTGTAGGTGGCATCAGCTAGCAGCACAAGACATTGGAAAAGAGCCAAAAGCAGTGTCGTTAATGTGCCCTCATTAATGGGCAGCTGCTTTTGGTCTTTTAATACACCCCTTCTCTGGATCAAAAGCGGTTCAATGACATGAAAATGAAAGGCTTACAGCAACAGGTATTCACAGGCAGTCTCCCATCCAAGTACTAACCAAGCCCAGCCCTGCTTAGCTTCCGAGATCAGACGAGGTCGGGCGTGCTCAGGGTGGTATGGCCGTAAGCTGCTGGCCCCAGCACAATGTCTCAATTTATGGATTCAAGTGATTAGGTGGCAAGTACCTGAAGTTACGAAGACAATCCTATAACCATACCTGCATGTTTGTATAATACCCTAACCCAAACGCTCAGTTTGGCATTTATCCAACAGCACAGGCCCTGGATTGTTGAAGATGGCCTCAGAAACCAGCACAGGACCTGGTTTGGTGAAGATGGCCTCGGCCAGAAGCGCAGGGCCTGGTGTGAAGTGAGTGGCCTGAGCAAGAGCAACAGGCCTTGGTGTGGTGTAAGTGGCCTCAGCCAGCAGCCACAGGCCCTGGTGTGGTGTAAGTCGCCTCAGCCAGCAGCCACAGGCACTGGTGTGGTGTAAGTGGCCTCAGCTAGCAGCAAAAGGGCCCTGCTGTGGTGTAAGTGGCCTCAGCCAGCAGCCACAGGCCCTGGTGTGGTGTAAGTGGCCTCAGCCAGCAGCCACAGGCCCTGGTGTGGTGTAAGTGGCCTCAGCCAGCAGCCACAGGCCCTGGTGTGGTGTAAGTGGCCTCAGCCAGCAGCCACAGGCCCTGGTGTGGTGTAAGTGGCCTCAGCCAGTGCCACAGGCCCTGGTGTGGTGTAAGTGGCCTGAGCAAGAGCCACAGACCCTGGTGTGGTGTAATTGGCCTCAGCCAGCAGCCACAGGCCCTGGTGTGGTGTAAGTGGCCTCAGCCAGAAGCCACAGGCACTGGTGTGGTGTAAGTGGCCTCAGCCAGCAGCAAAAGGGCCCTGGTGTGGTGTAAGTCGCCTCAGCCAGCAGCCACAGGCCCTGGTGTGGTGTAGGTGGCCTCAGCCAGCAGCCACAGGCCCTGGTGTGGTGTAAGTGGCCTCAGCCAGTGCCACAGGCCCTGGTGTGGTGTAAGTGGCCTGAGCAAGAGCCACAGGCCCTGGTGTGGTGTAAGTGGCCTCAGCCAGTGCCACAGGCCCTGGTGTGGTGTAATTGGCCTCAGCCAGCAGCCACAGGCCCTGGTGTGGTGTAGGTGGCCTCAGCCAGCAGCCACAGGCCCTGGTGTGGTGTAAGTGGCCTCAGCCAGAGCCACAGGCCCTGATGTGGTGTAAGTGGCCCCAGCCGGTCACTCAGGCCCTTGTGTGGTGTAGGTTGCATCAGCTAGCAGCACAAGACATTGGAAAAGAGCCAAAAGCAGTGTCGTTAATGTGCCCTCATTAATGGGCAGCTGCTTTTGGTCTTTTAATACACCCCTTCTCTGGATCAAAAGCGGTTCAATGACATGAAAATGAAAGGCTTACAGCACCAGGTATTCCCAGGCAGTCTCCCATCCAAGTACTAACCAAGCCCAGCCCTGCTTAGCTTCCGAGATCAGACGAGGTCGGGCGTGCTCAGGGTGGTATGGCCGTAAGCTACTGGCTCCAGCACAATGTCTCAATTTATGGATTCAAGTGATTAGGTGGCAAGTACCTGAAGTTACGAAGACAATCCTATAACCATACCTGCATGTTTGCATAATACCCTAACCCAAAGGCTCAGTTTGGCATTTATCCAACAGCACAGGCCCTGGATTGTTGAAGATGGCCTCAGGGACCAGCACAGGGCCTGGTGTGTTGTACATGGCCACAGCAAGCAGCACAGGGCCTGGTTTGGTGAAGATGGCCTCGGCCAGAAGCGCAGGGCCTGGTGTGATGTGAGTGGCCTGAGCAAGAGCAACAGGCCTTGGTGTGGTGTAAGTGGCCTCAGCCAGCAGCCACAGGCCCTGGTGTGGTGTAAGTCGCCTCAGCCAGAAGCCACAGGCACTGGTGTGGTGTAAGTGGCCTCAGCCAGCAGCAAAAGGGCCCTGGTGTGGTGTAAGTGGCCTCAGCCAGCAGCCACAGGCCCTGGTGTGGTGTAGGTGGCCTCAGCCAGCAGCCACAGGCCCTGGTGTGGTGTAAGTGGCCTCAGCCAGCAGCCACAGGCCCTGGTGTGGTGTAAGTGGCCTCAGCCAGCAGCCACAGGCCCTGGTGTGGTGTAAGTGGCCTCAGCCAGTGCCACAGGCCCTGGTGTGGTGTAAGTGGCCTGAGCAAGAGCCACAGACCCTGGTGTGGTGTAATTGGCCTCAGCCAGCAGCCACAGGCCCTGGTGTGGTGTAAGTTGCCTCAGCTAGAAGACACAGGCACTGGTGTGGTGTAAGTGGCCTCAGCCAGCAGCAAAAGGGCCCTGGTGTGGTGTAAGTCGCCTCAGCCAGCAGCCACAGGCCCTGGTGTGGTGTAGGTGGCCTCAGCCAGCAGCCACAGGCCCTGGTGTGGTGTAAGTGGCCTCAATAGCAACTAAGGCCCTGGTGTGGTGTAAGTGGCTTCAGCCAGCAGCCACAGGCTCTGTTGTGGTGTAACTGGCCTCAGCCAGCAGCCACAGGCCCTGGTGTGGTGTAAGTGGCCTCAGCCAGAGCCACAGGCCCTGATGTGGTGTAAGTGGCCCCAGCCGGTCACTCAGGCCCTGGTGTGGTGTAGGTGGCATCAGCTAGCAGCACAAGACATTGGAAAAGAGCCAAAAGCAGTGTCGTTAATGTGCCCTCATTAATGGGCAGCTGCTTTTGGTCTTTTAATACACCCCTTCTCTGGATCAAAAGCGGTTCAATGACATGAAAATGAAAGGCTTACAGCACCAGGTATTCCCAGGCAGTCTCCCATCCAAGTACTAACCAAGCCAAGCCCTGCTTAGCTTCCGAGATCAGACGAGGTCGGGCGTGCTCAGGGTGGTATGGCCGTAAGCTGCTGGCCCCAGCACAATGTCTCAATTTATGGATTCAAGTGATTAGGTGGCAAGTACCTGAAGTTACGAAGACAATCCTATAACCATACCTGCATGTTTGCATAATACCCTAACCCAAAGGCTCAGTTTGGCATTTATCCAACAGCACAGGCCCTGGATTGTTGAAGATGGCCTCAGGAACCAGCACAGGACCTGGTTTGGTGAAGATGGCCTCGGCCAGAAGCGCAGGGCCTGGTGTGAAGTGAGTGGCCTGAGCAAGAGCAACAGGCCTTGGTGTGGTGTAAGTGGCCTCAGCCAGCAGCCACAGGCCCTGGTGTGGTGTAAGTCGCCTCAGCCAGCAGCCACAGGCACTGGTGTGGTGTAAGTGGCCTCAGCCAGCAGCAAAAGGGCCCTGGTGTGGTGTAAGTGGCCTCAGCCAGCAGCCACAGGCCCTGGTGTGGTGTAGGTGGCCTCAGCCAGCAGCCACAGGCCCTGGTGTGGTGTAAGTGGCCTCAGCCAGCAGCCACAGGCCCTGGTGTGGTGTAAGTGGCCTCAGCCAGCAGCCACAGGCCCTGGTGTGGTGTAAGTGGCCTCAGCCAGTGCCACAGGCCCTGGTGTGGTGTAAGTGGCCTGAGCAAGAGCCACAGACCCTGGTGTGGTGTAATTGGCCTCAGCCAGCAGCCACAGGCCCTGGTGTGGTGTAAGTGGCCTCAGCCAGAAGCCACAGGCACTGGTGTGGTGTAAGTGGCCTCAGCCAGCAGCAAAAGGGCCCTGGTGTGGTGTAAGTCGCCTCAGCCAGCAGCCACAGGCCCTGGTGTGGTGTAGGTGGCCTCAGCCAGCAGCCACAGGCCCTGGTGTGGTGTAGGTGGCCTCAGCCAGCAGCCACAGGCCCTGGTGTGGTGTAAGTGGCCTCAGCCAGCAGCCACAGGCCCTGGTGTGGTGTAAGTGGCCTCAGCCAGCAGCCACAGGCCCTGGTGTGGTGTAAGTGGCCTCAGCCAGCAGCCACAGGCCCTGGTGTGGTGTAAGTGGCCTCAGCCAGTGCCACAGGCCCTGGTGTGGTGTAAGTGGCCTGAGCAAGAGCCACAGACCCTGGTGTGGTGTAATTGGCCTCAGCCAGCAGCCACAGGCCCTGGTGTGGTGTAAGTTGCCTCAGCTAGAAGACACAGGCACTGGTGTGGTGTAAGTGGCCTCAGCCAGCAGCAAAAGGGCCCTGGTGTGGTGTAAGTCGCCTCAGCCAGCAGCCACAGGCCCTGGTGTGGTGTAGGTGGCCTCAGCCAGCAGCCACAGGCCCTGGTGTGGTGTAAGTGGCCTCAATAGCAACTAAGGCCCTGGTGTGGTGTAAGTGGCTTCAGCCAGCAGCCACAGGCTCTGTTGTGGTGTAACTGGCCTCAGCCAGCAGCCACAGGCCCTGGTGTGGTGTAAGTGGCCTCAGCCAGAGCCACAGGCCCTGATGTGGTGTAAGTGGCCCCAGCCGGTCACTCAGGCCCTGGTGTGGTGTAGGTGGCATCAGCTAGCAGCACAAGACATTGGAAAAGAGCCAAAAGCAGTGTCGTTAATGTGCCCTCATTAATGGGCAGCTGCTTTTGGTCTTTTAATACACCCCTTCTCTGGATCAAAAGCGGTTCAATGACATGAAAATGAAAGGCTTACAGCACCAGGTATTCCCAGGCAGTCTCCCATCCAAGTACTAACCAAGCCAAGCCCTGCTTAGCTTCCGAGATCAGACGAGGTCGGGCGTGCTCAGGGTGGTATGGCCGTAAGCTGCTGGCCCCAGCACAATGTCTCAATTTATGGATTCAAGTGATTAGGTGGCAAGTACCTGAAGTTACGAAGACAATCCTATAACCATACCTGCATGTTTGCATAATACCCTAACCCAAAGGCTCAGTTTGGCATTTATCCAACAGCACAGGCCCTGGATTGTTGAAGATGGCCTCAGGAACCAGCACAGGACCTGGTTTGGTGAAGATGGCCTCGGCCAGAAGCGCAGGGCCTGGTGTGAAGTGAGTGGCCTGAGCAAGAGCAACAGGCCTTGGTGTGGTGTAAGTGGCCTCAGCCAGCAGCCACAGGCCCTGGTGTGGTGTAAGTCGCCTCAGCCAGCAGCCACAGGCACTGGTGTGGTGTAAGTGGCCTCAGCCAGCAGCAAAAGGGCCCTGGTGTGGTGTAAGTGGCCTCAGCCAGCAGCCACAGGCCCTGGTGTGGTGTAGGTGGCCTCAGCCAGCAGCCACAGGCCCTGGTGTGGTGTAAGTGGCCTCAGCCAGCAGCCACAGGCCCTGGTGTGGTGTAAGTGGCCTCAGCCAGCAGCCACAGGCCCTGGTGTGGTGTAAGTGGCCTCAGCCAGTGCCACAGGCCCTGGTGTGGTGTAAGTGGCCTGAGCAAGAGCCACAGACCCTGGTGTGGTGTAATTGGCCTCAGCCAGCAGCCACAGGCCCTGGTGTGGTGTAAGTGGCCTCAGCCAGAAGCCACAGGCACTGGTGTGGTGTAAGTGGCCTCAGCCAGCAGCAAAAGGGCCCTGGTGTGGTGTAAGTCGCCTCAGCCAGCAGCCACAGGCCCTGGTGTGGTGTAGGTGGCCTCAGCCAGCAGCCACAGGCCCTGGTGTGGTGTAAGTGGCCTCAGCCAGTGCCACAGGCCCTGGTGTGGTGTAAGTGGCCTGAGCAAGAGCCACAGGCCCTGGTGTGGTGTAAGTGGCCTCAGCCAGTGCCACAGGCCCTGGTGTGGTGTAATTGGCCTCAGCCAGCAGCCACAGGCCCTGGTGTGGTGTAGGTGGCCTCAGCCAGCAGCCACAGGCCCTGGTGTGGTGTAAGTGGCCTCAGCCAGCAGCCACAGGCCCTGGTGTGGTGTAAGTGGCCTCAGCCAGAGCCACAGGCCCTGATGTGGTGTAAGTGGCCCCAGCCGGTCACTCAGGCCCTTGTGTGGTGTAGGTTGCATCAGCTAGCAGCACAAGACATTGGAAAAGAGCCAAAAGCAGTGTCGTTAATGTGCCCTCATTAATGGGCAGCTGCTTTTGGTCTTTTAATACACCCCTTCTCTGGATCAAAAGCGGTTCAATGACATGAAAATGAAAGGCTTACAGCACCAGGTATTCCCAGGCAGTCTCCCATCCAAGTACTAACCAAGCCCAGCCCTGCTTAGCTTCCGAGATCAGACGAGGTCGGGCGTGCTCAGGGTGGTATGGCCGTAAGCTGCTGGCTCCAGCACAATGTCTCAATTTATGGATTCAAGTGATTAGGTGGCAAGTACCTGAAGTTACGAAGACAATCCTATAACCATACCTGCATGTTTGCATAATACCCTAACCCAAAGGCTCAGTTTGGCATTTATCCAACAGCACAGGCCCTGGATTGTTGAAGATGGCCTCAGGGACCAGCACAGGGCCTGGTGTGTTGTACATGGCCACAGCAAGCAGCACAGGGCCTGGTTTGGTGAAGATGGCCTCGGCCAGAAGCGCAGGGCCTGGTGTGATGTGAGTGGCCTGAGCAAGAGCAACAGGCCTTGGTGTGGTGTAAGTGGCCTCAGCCAGCAGCCACAGGCCCTGGTGTGGTGTAAGTGGCCTGAGCAAGAGCCACAGACCCTGGTGTGGTGTAATTGGCCTCAGCCAGCAGCCACAGGCCCTGGTGTGGTGTAAGTCGCCTCAGCCAGAAGCCACAGGCACTGGTGTGGTGTAAGTGGCCTCAGCCAGCAGCAAAAGGGCCCTGGTGTGGTTTAAGTCGCCTCAGCCAGCAGCCACAGGCCCTGGTGTGGTGTAGGTGGCCTCAGCCAGCAGCCACAGGCCCTGGTGTGGTGTAAGTGGCCACAGCAAGCAGCACAGGGCCTGGTTTGGTGAAGATGGCCTCGGCCAGAAGCGCAGGGCCTGGTGTGATGTGAGTGGCCTGAGCAAGAGCAACAGGCCTTGCTGTGGTGTAAGTGGCCTCAGCCAGCAGCCACAGGCCCTGGTGTGGTGTAAGTGGCCTGAGCAAGAGCCACAGACCCTGGTGTGGTGTAATTGGCCTCAGCCAGCAGCCACAGGCCCTGGTGTGGTGTAAGTGGCCTCAGCCAGCAGCCACAGGCACTGGTGTGGTGTAAGTGGCCTCAGCCAGCAGCAAAAGGGCCCTGGTGTGGTTTAAGTCGCCTCAGCCAGCAGCCACAGGCCCTGGTGTGGTGTAGGTGGCCTCAGCCAGCAGCCACAGGCCCTGGTGTGGTGTAAGTGGCCACAGCAAGCAGCACAGGGCCTGGTTTGGTGAAGATGGCCTCGGCCAGAAGCGCAGGGCCTGGTGTGATGTGAGTGGCCTGAGCAAGAGCCACAGGCCTTGGTGTGGTGTAAGTGGCCTCAGCCAGCAGCCACAGGCCCTGGTGTGGCGTAAGTCGCCTCAGCCAGAAGCCACAGGCACTGGTGTGGTGTAAGTGGCCTCAGCCAGCAGCAAAAGGGCCCTGGTGTGGTGTAAGTGGCCTCAGCCAGCAGCCACAGGCCCTGGTGTGGTGTAGGTGGCCTCAGCCAGCAGCCACAGGCCCTGGTGTGGTGTAAGTGGCCTCAGCCAGCAGCCACAGGCCCTGGTGTGGTGTAAGTGGCCTCAGCCAGTGCCACAGGCCCTGGTGTGGTGTAAGTGGCCTGAGCAAGAGCCACAGGCCCTGGTGTGGTGTAAGTGGCCTGAGCAAGAGCCACAGACCCTGGTGTGGTGTAATTGGCCTCAATAGCAACTAATGCCCTGGTGTGGTGTAGGTGGCCTCAGCCAGCAGCCACAGGCCCTGGTGTGGTGTAAGTGGCCTCAGCCAGCAGCCACAGGCCCTGGTGTGGTGTAAGTGGCCTCAGCCAGAGCCACAGGCCCTGATGTGGTGTAAGTGGCCCCAGCCGGTCACTCAGGCCCTTGTGTGGTGTAGGTTGCATCAGCTAGCAGCACAAGACATTGGAAAAGAGCCAAAAGCAGTGTCGTTAATGTGCCCTCATTAATGGGCAGCTGCTTTTGGTCTTTTAATACACCCCTTCTCTGGATCAAAAGCGGTTCAATGACATGAAAATGAAAGGCTTACAGCACCAGGTATTCCCAGGCAGTCTCCCATCCAAGTACTAACCAAGCCCAGCCCTGCTTAGCTTCCGAGATCAGACGAGGTCGGGCGTGCTCAGGGTGGTATGGCCGTAAGCTGCTGGCTCCAGCACAATGTCTCAATTTATGGATTCAAGTGATTAGGTGGCAAGTACCTGAAGTTACGAAGACAATCCTATAACCATACCTGCATGTTTGCATAATACCCTAACCCAAAGGCTCAGTTTGGCATTTATCCAACAGCACAGGCCCTGGATTGTTGAAGATGGCCTCAGGAACCAGCACAGGGCCTGGTGTGTTGTACATGGCCACAGCAAGCAGCACAGGGCCTGGTTTGGTGAAGATGGCCTCGGCCAGAAGCGCAGGGCCTGGTGTGATGTGAGTGGCCTCAGCCAGCAGCCACAGGCCCTGGTGTGGTGTAAGTCGCCTCAGCCAGAAGCCACAGGCACTGGTGTGGTGTAAGTGGCCTCAGCCAGCAGCCACAGGCCCTGGTGTGGTGTAAGTGGCCTCAGCCAGCAGCCACAGGCCCTGGTGTGGTGTAGGTGGCCTCAGCCAGCAGCCACAGGCACTGGTGTGGTGTAAGTGGCCTCAGCCAGCAGCCACAGGCCCTGGTGTGGTGTAAGTGGCCTCAGCCAGTGCCACAGGCCCTGGTGTGGTGTAAGTGGCCTGAGCAAGAGCCACAGGCCCTGGTGTGGTGTAAGTGGCCTCAGCCAGTGCCACAGGCCCTGGTGTGGTGTAAGTGGCCTCAGCCAGCAGCCACAGGCCCTGGTGTGGTGTAGGTGGCCTCAGCCAGCAGCCACAGGCCCTGGTGTGGTGTAAGTGGCCTCAGCCAGCAGCCACAGGCCCTGGTGTGGTGTAAGTGGCCTCAGCCAGAGCCACAGGCCCTGATGTGGTGTAAGTGGCCCCAGCCGGTCACTCAGGCCCTTGTGTGGTGTAGGTTGCATCAGCTAGCAGCACAAGACATTGGAAAAGAGCCAAAAGCAGTGTCGTTAATGTGCCCTCATTAATGGGCAGCTGCTTTTGGTCTTTTAATACACCCCTTCTCTGGATCAAAAGCGGTTCAATGACATGAAAATGAAAGGCTTACAGCACCAGGTATTCCCAGGCAGTCTCCCATCCAAGTACTAACCAAGCCCAGCCCTGCTTAGCTTCCGAGATCAGACGAGGTCGGGCGTGCTCAGGGTGGTATGGCCGTAAGCTGCTGGCTCCAGCACAATGTCTCAATTTATGGATTCAAGTGATTAGGTGGCAAGTACCTGAAGTTACGAAGACAATCCTATAACCATACCTGCATGTTTGCATAATACCCTAAACAAAGGCTCAGTTTGGCATTTATCCAACAGCACAGGCCCTGGATTGTTGAAGATGGCCTCAGGAACCAGCACAGGGCCTGGTGTGTTGTACATGGCCACAGCAAGCAGCACAGGGCCTGGTTTGGTGAAGATGGCCTCGGCCAGAAGCGCAGGGCCTGGTGTGATGTGAGTGGCCTGAGTAAGAGCAACAGGCCTTGGTGTGGTGTAAGTGGCCTCAGCCAGCAGCCACAGGCCCTGGTGTGGTGTAAGTCGCCTCAGCCAGAAGCCACAGGCACTGGTGTGGTGTAAGTGGCCTCAGCCAGCAGCAAAAGGGCCCTGGTGTGGTGTAAGTGGCCTCAGCCAGCAGCCACAGGCCCTGGTGTGGTGTAGGTGGCCTCAGCCAGCAGCCACAGGCACTGGTGTGGTGTAAGTGGCCTCAGCCAGCAGCCACAGGCCCTGGTGTGGTGTAAGTGGCCTCAGCCAGTGCCACAGGCCCTGGTGTGGTGTAAGTGGCCTGAGCAAGAGCCACAGGCCCTGGTGTGGTGTAAGTGGCCTCAGCCAGTGCCACAGGCCCTGGTGTGGTGTAAGTGGCCTCAGCCAGCAGCCACAGGCCCTGGTGTGGTGTAGGTGGCCTCAGCCAGCAGCCACAGGCCCTGGTGTGGTGTAAGTGGCCTCAGCCAGCAGCCACAGGCCCTGGTGTGGTGTAAGTGGCCTCAGCCAGAGCCACAGGCCCTGATGTGGTGTAAGTGGCCCCAGCCGGTCACTCAGGCCCTTGTGTGGTGTAGGTTGCATCAGCTAGCAGCACAAGACATTGGAAAAGAGCCAAAAGCAGTGTCGTTAATGTGCCCTCATTAATGGGCAGCTGCTTTTGGTCTTTTAATACACCCCTTCTCTGGATCAAAAGCGGTTCAATGACATGAAAGGCTTACAGCACCAGGTATTCCCAGGTAGTCTCCCATCCAAGTACTAACCAAGCCCAGCCCTGCTTAGCTTCCGAGATCAGACGAGGTCGGGCGTGCTCAGGGTGGTATGGCCGTAAGCTGCTGGCTCCAGCACAATGTCTCAATTTATGGATTCAAGTGATTAGGTGGCAAGTACCTGAAGTTACGAAGACAATCCTATAACCATACCTGCATGTTTGCATAATACCCTAACCCAAAGGCTCAGTTTGGCATTTATCCAACAGCACAGGCCCTGGATTGTTGAAGATGGCCTCAGGGACCAGCACAGGGCCTGGTGTGTTGTACATGGCCACAGCAAGCAGCACAGGGCCTGGTTTGGTGAAGATGGCCTCGGCCAGAAGCGCAGGGCCTGGTGTGATGTGAGTGGCCTGAGCAAGAGCAACAGGCCTTGGTGTGGTGTAAGTGGCCTCAGCCAGCAGCCACAGGCCCTGGTGTGGTGTAAGTGGCCTGAGCAAGAGCCACAGACCCTGGTGTGGTGTAATTGGCCTCAGCCAGCAGCCACAGGCCCTGGTGTGGTGTAAGTCGCCTCAGCCAGAAGCCACAGGCACTGGTGTGGTGTAAGTGGCCTCAGCCAGCAGCAAAAGGGCCCTGGTGTGGTTTAAGTCGCCTCAGCCAGCAGCCACAGGCCCTGGTGTGGTGTAGGTGGCCTCAGCCAGCAGCCACAGGCCCTGGTGTGGTGTAAGTGGCCACAGCAAGCAGCACAGGGCCTGGTTTGGTGAAGATGGCCTCGGCCAGAAGCGCAGGGCCTGGTGTGATGTGAGTGGCCTGAGCAAGAGCAACAGGCCTTGCTGTGGTGTAAGTGGCCTCAGCCAGCAGCCACAGGCCCTGGTGTGGTGTAAGTGGCCTGAGCAAGAGCCACAGACCCTGGTGTGGTGTAATTGGCCTCAGCCAGCAGCCACAGGCCCTGGTGTGGTGTAAGTGGCCTCAGCCAGCAGCCACAGGCACTGGTGTGGTGTAAGTGGCCTCAGCCAGCAGCAAAAGGGCCCTGGTGTGGTTTAAGTCGCCTCAGCCAGCAGCCACAGGCCCTGGTGTGGTGTAGGTGGCCTCAGCCAGCAGCCACAGGCCCTGGTGTGGTGTAAGTGGCCACAGCAAGCAGCACAGGGCCTGGTTTGGTGAAGATGGCCTCGGCCAGAAGCGCAGGGCCTGGTGTGATGTGAGTGGCCTGAGCAAGAGCCACAGGCCTTGGTGTGGTGTAAGTGGCCTCAGCCAGCAGCCACAGGCCCTGGTGTGGCGTAAGTCGCCTCAGCCAGAAGCCACAGGCACTGGTGTGGTGTAAGTGGCCTCAGCCAGCAGCAAAAGGGCCCTGGTGTGGTGTAAGTGGCCTCAGCCAGCAGCCACAGGCCCTGGTGTGGTGTAGGTGGCCTCAGCCAGCAGCCACAGGCCCTGGTGTGGTGTAAGTGGCCTCAGCCAGCAGCCACAGGCCCTGGTGTGGTGTAAGTGGCCTCAGCCAGTGCCACAGGCCCTGGTGTGGTGTAAGTGGCCTGAGCAAGAGCCACAGGCCCTGGTGTGGTGTAAGTGGCCTGAGCAAGAGCCACAGACCCTGGTGTGGTGTAATTGGCCTCAATAGCAACTAATGCCCTGGTGTGGTGTAGGTGGCCTCAGCCAGCAGCCACAGGCCCTGGTGTGGTGTAAGTGGCCTCAGCCAGCAGCCACAGGCCCTGGTGTGGTGTAAGTGGCCTCAGCCAGAGCCACAGGCCCTGATGTGGTGTAAGTGGCCCCAGCCGGTCACTCAGGCCCTTGTGTGGTGTAGGTTGCATCAGCTAGCAGCACAAGACATTGGAAAAGAGCCAAAAGCAGTGTCGTTAATGTGCCCTCATTAATGGGCAGCTGCTTTTGGTCTTTTAATACACCCCTTCTCTGGATCAAAAGCGGTTCAATGACATGAAAATGAAAGGCTTACAGCACCAGGTATTCCCAGGCAGGCTCCCATCCAAGTACTAACCAAGCCCAGCCCTGCTTAGCTTCCGAGATCAGACGAGGTCGGGCGTGCTCAGGGTGGTATGGCCGTAAGCTGCTGGCTCCAGCACAATGTCTCAATTTATGGATTCAAGTGATTAGGTGGCAAGTACCTGAAGTTACGAAGACAATCCTATAACCATACCTGCATGTTTGCATAATACCCTAACCCAAAGGCTCAGTTTGGCATTTATCCAACAGCACAGGCCCTGGATTGTTGAAGATGGCCTCAGGAACCAGCACAGGGCCTGGTGTGTTGTACATGGCCACAGCAAGCAGCACAGGGCCTGGTTTGGTGAAGATGGCCTCGGCCAGAAGCGCAGGGCCTGGTGTGATGTGAGTGGCCTGAGTAAGGGCAACAGGCCTTGGTGTGGTGTAAGTGGCCTCAGCCAGCAGCCACAGGCCCTGGTGTGGTGTAAGTCGCCTCAGCCAGAAGCCACAGGCACTGGTGTGGTGTAAGTGGCCTCAGCCAGCAGCAAAAGGGCCCTGGTGTGGTGTAAGTGGCCTCAGCCAGCAGCCACAGGCCCTGGTGTGGTGTAGGTGGCCTCAGCCAGCAGCCACAGGCACTGGTGTGGTGTAAGTGGCCTCAGCCAGCAGCCACAGGCCCTGGTGTGGTGTAAGTGGCCTCAGCCAGTGCCACAGGCCCTGGTGTGGTGTAAGTGGCCTGAGCAAGAGCCACAGGCCCTGGTGTGGTGTAAGTGGCCTCAGCCAGTGCCACAGGCCCTGGTGTGGTGTAAGTGGCCTCAGCCAGCAGCCACAGGCCCTGGTGTGGTGTAGGTGGCCTCAGCCAGCAGCCACAGGCCCTGGTGTGGTGTAAGTGGCCTCAGCCAGCAGCCACAGGCCCTGGTGTGGTGTAAGTGGCCTCAGCCAGAGCCACAGGCCCTGATGTGGTGTAAGTGGCCCCAGCCGGTCACTCAGGCCCTTGTGTGGTGTAGGTTGCATCAGCTAGCAGCACAAGACATTGGAAAAGAGCCAAAAGCTGTGTCGTTAATGTGCCCTCATTAATGGGCAGCTGCTTTTGGTCTTTTAATACACCCCTTCTCTGGATCAAAAGCGGTTCAATGACATGAAAATGAAAGGCTTACAGCACCAGGTATTCCCAGGCAGTCTCCCATCCAAGTACTAACCAAGCCCAGCCCTGCTTAGCTTCCGAGATCAGACGAGGTCGGGCGTGCTCAGGGTGGTATGGCCGTAAGCAGCTGGCTCCAGCACAATGTCTCAATTTATGGATTCAAGTGATTAGGTGGCAAGTACCTGAAGTTACGAAGACAATCCTATAACCATACCTGCATGTTTGCATAATACCCTAAACAAAGGCTCAGTTTGGCATTTATCCAACAGCACAGGCCCTGGATTGTTGAAGATGGCCTCAGGAACCAGCACAGGGCCTGGTGTGTTGTACATGGCCACAGCAAGCAGCACAGGGCCTGGTTTGGTGAAGATGGCCTCGGCCAGAAGCGCAGGGCCTGGTGTGATGTGAGTGGCCTGAGTAAGAGCAACAGGCCTTGGTGTGGTGTAAGTGGCCTCAGCCAGCAGCCACAGGCCCTGGTGTGGTGTAAGTCGCCTCAGCCAGAAGCCACAGGCACTGGTGTGGTGTAAGTGGCCTCAGCCAGCAGCAAAAGGGCCCTGGTGTGGTGTAAGTGGCCTCAGCCAGCAGCCACAGGCCCTGGTGTGGTGTAGGTGGCCTCAGCCAGCAGCCACAGGCACTGGTGTGGTGTAAGTGGCCTCAGCCAGCAGCCACAGGCCCTGGTGTGGTGTAAGTGGCCTCAGCCAGTGCCACAGGCCCTGGTGTGGTGTAAGTGGCCTGAGCAAGAGCCACAGGCCCTGGTGTGGTGTAAGTGGCCTCAGCCAGTGCCACAGGCCCTGGTGTGGTGTAAGTGGCCTCAGCCAGCAGCCACAGGCCCTGGTGTGGTGTAGGTGGCCTCAGCCAGCAGCCACAGGCCCTGGTGTGGTGTAAGTGGCCTCAGCCAGCAGCCACAGGCCCTGGTGTGGTGTAAGTGGCCTCAGCCAGAGCCACAGGCCCTGATGTGGTGTAAGTGGCCCCAGCCGGTCACTCAGGCCCTTGTGTGGTGTAGGTTGCATCAGCTAGCAGCACAAGACATTGGAAAAGAGCCAAAAGCAGTGTCGTTAATGTGCCCTCATTAATGGGCAGCTGCTTTTGGTCTTTTAATACACCCCTTCTCTGGATCAAAAGCGGTTCAATGACATGAAAATGAAAGGCTTACAGCACCAGGTATTCCCAGGCAGTCTCCCATCCAAGTACTAACCAAGCCCAGCCCTGCTTAGCTTCCGAGATCAGACGAGGTCGGGCGTGCTCAGGGTGGTATGGCCGTAAGCTGCTGGCTCCAGCACAATGTCTCAATTTATGGATTAAAGTGATTAGGTGGCAAGTACCTGAAGTTACGAAGACAATCCTATAACCATACCTGCATGTTTGCATAATACCCTAACCCAAAGGCTCAGTTTGGCATTTATCCAACAGCACAGGCCCTGGATTGTTGAAGATGGCCTCAGGGACCAGCACAGGGCCTGGTGTGTTGTACATGGCCACAGCAAGCAGCACAGGGCCTGGTTTGGTGAAGATGGCCTCGGCCAGAAGCGCAGGGCCTGGTGTGATGTGAGTGGCCTGAGCAAGAGCAACAGGCCTTGCTGTGGTGTAAGTGGCCTCAGCCAGCAGCCACAGGCCCTGGTGTGGTGTAAGTGGCCTGAGCAAGAGCCACAGACCCTGGTGTGGTGTAATTGGCCTCAGCCAGCAGCCACAGGCCCTGGTGTGGTGTAAGTGGCCTCAGCCAGCAGCCACAGGCACTGGTGTGGTGTAAGTGGCCTCAGCCAGCAGCAAAAGGGCCCTGGTGTGGTTTAAGTCGCCTCAGCCAGCAGCCACAGGCCCTGGTGTGGTGTAGGTGGCCTCAGCCAGCAGCCACAGGCCCTGGTGTGGTGTAAGTGGCCACAGCAAGCAGCACAGGGCCTGGTTTGGTGAAGATGGCCTCGGCCAGAAGCGCAGGGCCTGGTGTGATGTGAGTGGCCTGAGCAAGAGCCACAGGCCTTGGTGTGGTGTAAGTGGCCTCAGCCAGCAGCCACAGGCCCTGGTGTGGTGTAAGTCGCCTCAGCCAGAAGCCACAGGCACTGGTGTGGTGTAAGTGGCCTCAGCCAGCAGCAAAAGGGCCCTGGTGTGGTGTAAGTGGCCTCAGCCAGCAGCCACAGGCCCTGGTGTGGTGTAGGTGGCCTCAGCCAGCAGCCACAGGCCCTGGTGTGGTGTAAGTGGCCTCAGCCAGCAGCCACAGGCCCTGGTGTGGTGTAAGTGGCCTCAGCCAGTGCCACAGGCCCTGGTGTGGTGTAAGTGGCCTGAGCAAGAGCCACAGGCCCTGGTGTGGTGTAAGTGGCCTGAGCAAGAGCCACAGACCCTGGTGTGGTGTAATTGGCCTCAATAGCAACTAATGCCCTGGTGTGGTGTAAGTGGCCTCAGCCAGCAGCCACAGGCCCTGGTGTGGTGTAAGTGGCCTCAGCCAGCAGCCACAGGCCCTGGTGTGGTGTAAGTGGCCTCAGCCAGAGCCACAGGCCCTGATGTGGTGTAAGTGGCCCCAGCCGGTCACTCAGGCCCTTGTGTGGTGTAGGGTGCATCAGCTAGCAGCACAAGACATTGGAAAAGAGCCAAAAGCAGTGTCGTTAATGTGCCCTCATTAATGGGCAGCTGCTTTTGGTCTTTTAATACACCCCTTCTCTGGATCAAAAGCGGTTCAATGACATGAAAATTAAAGGCTTACAGCACCAGGTATTCCCAGGCAGGCTCCCATCCAAGTACTAACCAAGCCCAGCCCTGCTTAGCTTCCGAGATCAGACGAGGTCGGGCGTGCTCAGGGTGGTATGGCCGTAAGCTGCTGGCTCCAGCACAATGTCTCAATTTATGGATTCAAGTGATTAGGTGGCAAGTACCTGAAGTTACGAAGACAATCCTATAACCATACCTGCATGTTTGCATAATACCCTAACCCAAAGGCTCAGTTTGGCATTTATCCAACAGCACAGGCCCTGGATTGTTGAAGATGGCCTCAGGAACCAGCACAGGGCCTGGTGTGTTGTACATGGCCACAGCAAGCAGCACAGGGCCTGGTTTGGTGAAGATGGCCTCGGCCAGAAGCGCAGGGCCTGGTGTGATGTGAGTGGCCTGAGTAAGGGCAACAGGCCTTGGTGTGGTGTAAGTGGCCTCAGCCAGCAGCCACAGGCCCTGATGTGGTGTAAGTCGCCTCAGCCAGAAGCCACAGGCACTGGTGTGGTGTAAGTGGCCTCAGCCAGCAGCAAAAGGGCCCTGGTGTGGTGTAAGTGGCCTCAGCCAGCAGCCACAGGCCCTGGTGTGGTGTAGGTGGCCTCAGCCAGCAGCCACAGGCACTGGTGTGGTGTAAGTGGCCTCAGCCAGCAGCCACAGGCCCTGGTGTGGTGTAAGTGGCCTCAGCCAGTGCCACAGGCCCTGGTGTGGTGTAAGTGGCCTGAGCAAGAGCCACAGGCCCTGGTGTGGTGTAAGTGGCCTCAGCCAGTGCCACAGGCCCTGGTGTGGTGTAAGTGGCCTCAGCCAGCAGCCACAGGCCCTGGTGTGGTGTAGGTGGCCTCAGCCAGCAGCCACAGGCCCTGGTGTGGTGTAAGTGGCCTCAGCCAGCAGCCACAGGCCCTGGTGTGGTGTAAGTGGCCTCAGCCAGAGCCACAGGCCCTGATGTGGTGTAAGTGGCCCCAGCCGGTCACTCAGGCCCTTGTGTGGTGTAGGTTGCATCAGCTAGCAGCACAAGACATTGGAAAAGAGCCAAAAGCAGTGTCGTTAATGTGCCCTCATTAATGGGCAGCTGCTTTTGGTCTTTTAATACACCCCTTCTCTGGATCAAAAGCGGTTCAATGACATGAAAATGAAAGGCTTACAGCACCAGGTATTCCCAGGCAGTCTCCCATCCAAGTACTAACCAAGCCCAGCCCTGCTTAGCTTCCGAGATCAGACGAGGTCGGGCGTGCTCAGGGTGGTATGGCCGTAAGCAGCTGGCTCCAGCACAATGTCTCAATTTATGGATTCAAGTGATTAGGTGGCAAGTACCTGAAGTTACGAAGACAATCCTATAACCATACCTGCATGTTTGCATAATACCCTAAACAAAGGCTCAGTTTGGCATTTATCCAACAGCACAGGCCCTGGATTGTTGAAGATGGCCTCAGGAACCAGCACAGGGCCTGGTGTGTTGTACATGGCCACAGCAAGCAGCACAGGGCCTGGTTTGGTGAAGATGGCCTCGGCCAGAAGCGCAGGGCCTGGTGTGATGTGAGTGGCCTGAGTAAGAGCAACAGGCCTTGGTGTGGTGTAAGTGGCCTCAGCCAGCAGCCACAGGCCCTGGTGTGGTGTAAGTCGCCTCAGCCAGAAGCCACAGGCACTGGTGTGGTGTAAGTGGCCTCAGCCAGCAGCAAAAGGGCCCTGGTGTGGTGTAAGTGGCCTCAGCCAGCAGCCACAGGCCCTGGTGTGGTGTAGGTGGCCTCAGCCAGCAGCCACAGGCACTGGTGTGGTGTAAGTGGCCTCAGCCAGCAGCCACAGGCCCTGGTGTGGTGTAAGTGGCCTCAGCCAGTGCCACAGGCCCTGGTGTGGTGTAAGTGGCCTGAGCAAGAGCCACAGGCCCTGGTGTGGTGTAAGTGGCCTCAGCCAGTGCCACAGGCCCTGGTGTGGTGTAAGTGGCCTCAGCCAGCAGCCACAGGCCCTGGTGTGGTGTAGGTGGCCTCAGCCAGCAGCCACAGGCCCTGGTGTGGTGTAAGTGGCCTCAGCCAGCAGCCACAGGCCCTGGTGTGGTGTAAGTGGCCTCAGCCAGAGCCACAGGCCCTGATGTGGTGTAAGTGGCCCCAGCCGGTCACTCAGGCCCTTGTGTGGTGTAGGTTGCATCAGCAAGCAGCACAAGACAATGGAAAAGAGCCAAAAGCAGTGTCGTTAATGTGCCCTCATTAATGGGCAGCTGCTTTTGGTCTTTTAATACACCCCTTCTCTGGATCAAAAGCGGTTCAATGACATGAAAATGAAACGCTTACAGCACCAGGTATTCCCAGGCAGTCTCCCATCCAAGTACTAACCAAGCCCAGCCCTGCTTAGCTTCCGAGATCAGACGAGGTCGGGCGTGCTCAGGGTGGTATGGCCGTAAGCTGCTGGCTCCAGCACAATGTCTCAATTTATGGATTAAAGTGATTAGGTGGCAAGTACCTGAAGTTACGAAGACAATCCTATAACCATACCTGCATGTTTGCATAATACCCTAACCCAAAGGCTCAGTTTGGCATTTATCCAACAGCACAGGCCCTGGATTGTTGAAGATGGCCTCAGGGACCAGCACAGGGCCTGGTGTGTTGTACATGGCCACAGCAAGCAGCACAGGGCCTGGTTTGGTGAAGATGGCCTCGGCCAGAAGCGCAGGGCCTGGTGTGATGTGAGTGGCCTGAGCAAGAGCAACAGGCCTTGCTGTGGTGTAAGTGGCCTCAGCCAGCAGCCACAGGCCCTGGTGTGGTGTAAGTGGCCTGAGCAAGAGCCACAGACCCTGGTGTGGTGTAATTGGCCTCAGCCAGCAGCCACAGGCCCTGGTGTGGTGTAAGTGGCCTCAGCCAGCAGCCACAGGCACTGGTGTGGTGTAAGTGGCCTCAGCCAGCAGCAAAAGGGCCCTGGTGTGGTTTAAGTCGCCTCAGCCAGCAGCCACAGGCCCTGGTGTGGTGTAGGTGGCCTCAGCCAGCAGCCACAGGCCCTGGTGTGGTGTAAGTGGCCACAGCAAGCAGCACAGGGCCTGGTTTGGTGAAGATGGCCTCGGCCAGAAGCGCAGGGCCTGGTGTGATGTGAGTGGCCTGAGCAAGAGCCACAGGCCTTGGTGTGGTGTAAGTGGCCTCAGCCAGCAGCCACAGGCCCTGGTGTGGTGTAAGTCGCCTCAGCCAGAAGCCACAGGCACTGGTGTGGTGTAAGTGGCCTCAGCCAGCAGCAAAAGGGCCCTGGTGTGGTGTAAGTGGCCTCAGCCAGCAGCCACAGGCCCTGGTGTGGTGTAGGTGGCCTCAGCCAGCAGCCACAGGCCCTGGTGTGGTGTAAGTGGCCTCAGCCAGCAGCCACAGGCCCTGGTGTGGTGTAAGTGGCCTCAGCCAATGCCACAGGCCCTGGTGTGGTGTAAGTGGCCTGAGCAAGAGCCACAGGCCCTGGTGTGGTGTAAGTGGCCTGAGCAAGAGCCACAGACCCTGGTGTGGTGTAATTGGCCTCAATAGCAACTAATGCCCTGGTGTGGTGTAGGTGGCCTCAGCCAGCAGCCACAGGCCCTGGTGTGGTGTAAGTGGCCTCAGCCAGCAGCCACAGGCCCTGGTGTGGTGTAAGTGGCCTCAGCCAGCAGCCACAGGCCCTGGTGTGGTGTAAGTGGCCTCAGCCAGTGCCACAGGCCCTGGTGTGGTGTAAGTGGCCTGAGCAAGAGCCACAGGCCCTGGTGTGGTGTAAGTGGCCTCAGCCAGTGCCACAGGCCCTGGTGTGGTTTAATTGGCCTCAGCCAGCAGCCACAGGCCCTGGTGTGGTGTAGGTGGCCTCAGCCAGCAGCCACAGGCCCTGGTGTGGTGTAAGTGGCCTCAGTAGCAACTAAGGCCCTGGTGTGGTGTATGTGGCCTCAGGCAGCAGCCACAGGCCCTGTTGTGATGTAACTTGCCTGAGCAAGAGCCACAGACCCTGGTGTGGTGTAATTGGCCTCAATAGCAACTAATGCCCTGGTGTGGTGTAGGTGGCCTCAGCCAGCAGCCACAGGCCCTGGTGTGGTGTAAGTGGCCTCAGCCAGCAGCCACAGGCCCTGGTGTGGTGTAAGTGGCCTCAGCCAGAGCCACAGGCCCTGATGTGGTGTAAGTGGCCCCAGCCGGTCACTCAGGCCCTTGTGTGGTGTAGGTTGCATCAGCTAGCAGCACAAGACATTGGAAAAGAGCCAAAAGCAGTGTCGTTAATGTGCCCTCATTAATGGGGAGCTGCTTTTGGTCTTTTAATACACCCCTTCTCTGGATCAAAAGCGGTTCAATGACATGAAAATGAAAGGCTTACAGCACCAGGTATTCCCAGTCAGTCTCCCATCCAAGTACTAACCAAGCCCAGCCCTGCTTAGCTTCCGAGATCAGACGAGGTCGGGCGTGCTCAGGGTGGTATGGCCGTAAGCTGCTGGCCCCAGCACCATGTCTCAATTTATGGATTCAAGTGATTAGGTGGCAAGTACCTGAAGTTACGAAGACAATCCTATAACCATACCTGCATGTTTGCATAATACCCTAACCCAAAGGCTCAGTTTGGCATTTATCCAACAGCACAGGCCCTGGATTGTTGAAGATGGCCTCAGGAACCAGCACAGGGCCTGGTGTGTTGTACATGGCCACAGCAAGCAGCACAGGGCCTGGTTTGGTGAAGATGGCCTCGGCCAGAAGCGCAGGGCCTGGTGTGATGTGAGTGACCTGAGCAAGAGCAACAGGCCTTGGTGTGGTGTAAGTGGCCTCAGCCAGCAGCCACAGGCCCTGGTGTGGTGTAAGTCGCCTCAGCCAGAAGCCACAGGCACTGGTGTGGTGTAAGTGGCCTCAGCCAGCAGCAAAAGGGCCCTGGTGTGGTGTAAGTGGCCTCAGCCAGCAGCCACAGGCCCTGGTGTGGTGTAGGTGGCCTCAGCCAGCAGCCACAGGCCCTGGTGTGGTGTAAGTGGCCTCAGCCAGCAGCCACAGGCCCTGGTGTGGTGTAAGTGGCCTCAGCCAGCAGCCACAGGCCCTGGTGTGGTGTAAGTGGCCTCAGCCAGTGCCACAGGCCCTGGTGTGGTGTAAGTGGCCTGAGCAAGAGCCACAGACCCTGGTGTGGTGTAAGTGGCCTCAGCCAGCAGCCACAGGCCCTGGTGTGGTGTAAGTCGCCTCAGCCAGAAGCCACAGGCACTGGTGTGGTGTAAGTGGCCTCAGCCAGCAGCAAAAGGGCCCTGGTGTGGTGTAAGTGGCCTCAGCCAGCAGCCACAGGCCCTGGTGTGGTGTAGGTGGCCTCAGCCAGCAGCCACAGGCCCTGGTGTGGTGTAAGTGGCCTGAGCAAGAGCCACAGACCCTGGTGTGGTGTAATTGGCCTCAGCCAGCAGCCACAGGCCCTGGTGTGGTGTAAGTGGCCTCAGCCAGCAGCCACAGGCACTGGTGTGGTGTAAGTGGCCTCAGCCAGCAGCAAAAGGGCCCTGGTGTGGTTTAAGTCGCCTCAGCCAGCAGCCACAGGCCCTGGTGTGGTGTAGGTGGCCTCAGCCAGCAGCCACAGGCCCTGGTGTGGTGTAAGTGGCCACAGCAAGCAGCACAGGGCCTGGTTTGGTGAAGATGGCCTCGGCCAGAAGCGCAGGGCCTGGTGTGATGTGAGTGGCCTGAGCAAGAGCCACAGGCCTTGGTGTGGTGTAAGTGGCCTCAGCCAGCAGCCACAGGCCCTGGTGTGGTGTAAGTCGCCTCAGCCAGAAGCCACAGGCACTGGTGTGGTGTAAGTGGCCTCAGCCAGCAGCAAAAGGGCCCTGGTGTGGTGTAAGTGGCCTCAGCCAGCAGCCACAGGCCCTGGTGTGGTGTAGGTGGCCTCAGCCAGCAGCCACAGGCCCTGGTGTGGTGTAGGTGGCCTCAGCCAGCAGCCACAGGCCCTGGTGTGGTGTAAGTGGCCTCAGCCAGCAGCCACAGGCCCTGGTGTGGTGTAAGTGGCCTCAGCCAGTGCCACAGGCCCTGGTGTGGTGTAAGTGGCCTGAGCAAGAGCCACAGGCCCTGGTGTGGTGTAAGTGGCCTGAGCAAGAGCCCCAGACCCTGGTGTGGTGTAATTGGCCTCAATAGCAACTAATGCCCTGGTGTGGTGTAGGTGGCCTCAGCCAGCAGCCACAGGCCCTGGTGTGGTGTAAGTGGCCTCAGCCAGCAGCCACAGGCCCTGGTGTGGTGTAAGTGGCCTCAGCCAGAGCCACAGGCCCTGATGTGGTGTAAGTGGCCCCAGCCGGTCACTCAGGCCCTTGTGTGGTGTAGGTTGCATCAGCTAGCAGCACAAGACATTGGAAAAGAGCCAAAAGCAGTGTCGTTAATGTGCCCTCATTAATGGGCAGCTGCTTTTGGTCTTTTAATACACCCCTTCTCTGGATCAAAAGCGGTTCAATGACATGAAAATGAAAGGCTTACAGCACCAGGTATTCCCAGGCAGTCTCCCATCCAAGTACTAACCAAGCCCAGCCCTGCTTAGCTTCCGAGATCAGACGAGGTCGGGCGTGCTCAGGGTGGTATGGCCGTAAGCTGCTGGCTCCAGCACAATGTCTCAATTTATGGATTCAAGTGATTAGGTGGCAAGTACCTGAAGTTACGAAGACAATCCTATAACCATACCTGCATGTTTGCATAATACCCTAACCCAAAGGCTCAGTTTGGCATTTATCCAACAGCACAGGCCCTGGATTGTTGAAGATGGCCTCAGGGACCAGCACAGGGCCTGGTGTGTTGTACATGGCCACAGCAAGCAGCACAGGGCCTGGTTTGGTGAAGATGGCCTCGGCCAGAAGCGCAGGGCCTGGTGTGATGTGAGTGGCCTGAGCAAGAGCAACAGGCCTTGGTGTGGTGTAAGTGGCCTCAGCCAGCAGCCACAGGCCCTGGTGTGGTGTAAGTGGCCTGAGCAAGAGCCACAGACCCTGGTGTGGTGTAATTGGCCTCAGCCAGCAGCCACAGGCCCTGGTGTGGTGTAAGTCGCCTCAGCCAGAAGCCACAGGCACTGGTGTGGTGTAAGTGGCCTCAGCCAGCAGCAAAAGGGCCCTGGTGTGGTGTAAGTGGCCTCAGCCAGCAGCCACAGGCCCTGGTGTGGTGTAGGTGGCCTCAGCCAGCAGCCACAGGCCCTGGTGTGGTGTAAGTGGCCTCAGCCAGCAGCCACAGGCCCTGGTGTGGTGTAAGTGGCCTCAGCCAGTGCCACAGGCCCTGGTGTGGTGTAAGTGGCCTGAGCAAGAGCCACAGGCCCTGGTGTGGTGTAAGTGGCCTGAGCAAGAGCCACAGACCCTGGTGTGGTGTAAGTGGCCCCAGCCGGTCACTCAGGCCCTTGTGTGGTGTAGGTTGCATCAGCTAGCAGCACAAGACATTGGAAAAGAGCCAAAAGCAGTGTCGTTAATGTGCCCTCATTAATGGGCAGCTGCTTTTGGTCTTTTAATACACCCCTTCTCTGGATCAAAAGCGGTTCAATGACATGAAAATGAAAGGCTTACAGCACCAGGTATTCCCAGGCAGTCTCCCATCCAAGTACTAACCAAGCCCAGCCCTGCTTAGCTTCCGAGATCAGAAGAGGTCGGGCGTGCTCAGGGTGGTATGGCCGTAAGCTGCTGGCTCCAGCACAATGTCTCAATTTATGGATTCAAGTGATTAGGTGGCAAGTACCTGAAGTTACGAAGACAATCCTATAACCATACCTGCATGTTTGCATAATACCCTAAACAAAGGCTCAGTTTGGCATTTATCCAACAGCACAGGCCCTGGATTGTTGAAGATGGCCTCAGGGACCAGCACAGGGCCTGGTGTGTTGTACATGGCCACAGCAAGCAGCACAGGGCCTGGTTTGGTGAAGATGGCCTCGGCCAGAAGCGCAGGGCCTGGTGTGATGTGAGTGGCCTGAGCAAGAGCAACAGGCCTTGGTGTGGTGTAAGTGGCCTCAGCCAGCAGCCACAGGCCCTGGTGTGGTGTAAGTTGCCTCAGCCAGAAGCCACAGGCACTGGTGTGGTGTAAGTGGCCTCAGCCAGCAGCAAAAAGGCCCTGGTGTGGTGTAAGTGGCCTCAGCCAGCAGCCACAGGCCCTGGTGTGGTGTAGGTGGCCTCAGCCAGCAGCCACAGGCCCTGGTGTGGTGTAAGTGGCCTCAGCCAGCAGCCACAGGCCCTGGTGTGGTGTAAGTGGCCTCAGCCAGTGCCACAGGCCCTGGTGTGGTGTAAGTGGCCTGAGCAAGAGCCACAGAGCCTGGTGTGGTGTAATTGGCCTCAGCCAGCAGCCACAGGCCCTGGTGTCGTGTAAGTCGCCTCAGCCAGAAGCCACAGGCACTGGTGTGGTGTAAGTGGCCTCAGCCAGCAGCAAAAGGGCCCTGGTGTGGTTTAAGTCGCCTCAGCCAGCAGCCACAGGCCCTGGTGTGGTGTAGGTGGCCTCAGCCAGCAGCCACAGGCCCTGGTGTGGTGTAAGTGGCCACAGCAAGCAGCACAGGGCCTGGTTTGGTGAAGATGGTCTCGGCCAGAAGCGCAGGGCCTGGTGTGATGTGAGTGGCCTGAGCAAGAGCCACAGGCCTTGGTGTGGTGTAAGTGGCCTCAGCCAGCAGCCACAGGCCCTGGTGTGGTGTAAGTCGCCTCAGCCAGAAGCCACAGGCACTGGTGTGGTGTAAGTGGCCTCAGCCAGCAGCAAAAGGGCCCTGGTGTGGTGTAATTGGCCTCAGCCAGCAGCCACAGGCCCTGGTGTGGTGTAGGTGGCCTCAGCCAGCAGCCACAGGCCCTGGTGTGGTGTAAGTGGCCTCAGCCAGCAGCCACAGGCCCTGGTGTGGTGTAAGTGGCCTCAGCCAGCAGCCACAGGCCCTGGTGTGGTGTAAGTGGCCTCAGCCAGTGCCACAGGCCCTGGTGTGGTGTAAGTGGCCTGAGCAAGAGCCACAGACCCTGGTGTGGTGTAATTGGCCTCAGCCAGCAGCCACAGGCCCTGGTGTGGTGTAAGTGGCCTCAGCCAGAAGCCACAGGCACTGGTGTGGTGTAAGTGGCCTCAGCCAGCAGCAAAAGGGCCCTGGTGTGGTGTAAGTGGCCTCAGCCAGCAGCCACAGGCCCTGGTGTGGTGTAGGTGGCCTCAGCCAGCAGCCACAGGCCCTGGTGTGGTGTAAGTGGCCTCAGCCAGTGCCACAGGCCCTGGTGTGGTGTAAGTGGCCTGAGCAAGAGCCACAGGCCCTGGTGTGGTGTAAGTGGCCTCAGCCAGTGCCACAGGCCCTGGTGTGGTGTAATTGGCCTCAGCCAGCAGCCACAGGCCCTGGTGTGGTGTAGGTGGCCTCAGCCAGCAGCCACAGGCCCTGGTGTGGTGTAAGTGGCCTCAGCCAGCAGCCACAGGCCCTGGTGTGGTGTAAGTGGCCTCAGCCAGAGCCACAGGCCCTGATGTGGTGTAAGTGGCCCCAGCCGGTCACTCAGGCCCTTGTGTCGTGTAGGTTGCATCAGCTAGCAGCACAAGACATTGGAAAAGAGCCAAAAGCAGTGTCGTTAATGTGCCCTCATTAATGGGCAGCTGCTTTTGGTCTTTTAATACACCCCTTCTCTGGATCAAAAGCGGTTCAATGACATGAAAATGAAAGGCTTACAGCACCAGGTATTCCCAGGCAGTCTCCCATCCAAGTACTAACCAAGCCCAGCCCTGCTTAGCTTCCGAGATCAGACGAGGTCGGGCGTGCTCAGGGTGGTATGGCCGTAAGCTGCTGGCTCCAGCACAATGTCTCAATTTATGGATTCAAGTGATTAGGTGGCAAGTACCTGAAGTTACGAAGACAATCCTATAACCATACCTGCATGTTTGCATAATACCCTAACCCAAAGGCTCAGTTTGGCATTTATCCAACAGCACAGGCCCTGGATTGTTGAAGATGGCCTCAGGGACCAGCACAGGGCCTGGTGTGTTGTACATGGCCACAGCAAGCAGCACAGGGCCTGGTTTGGTGAAGATGGCCTCGGCCAGAAGCGCAGGGCCTGGTGTGATGTGAGTGGCCTGAGCAAGAGCAACAGGCCTTGGTGTGGTGTAAGTGGCCTCAGCCAGCAGCCACAGGCCCTGGTGTGGTGTAAGTGGCCTGAGCAAGAGCCACAGACCCTGGTGTGGTGTAATTGGCCTCAGCCAGCAGCCACAGGCCCTGGTGTGGTGTAAGTCGCCTCAGCCAGAAGCCACAGGCACTGGTGTGGTGTAAGTGGCCTCAGCCAGCAGCAAAAGGGCCCTGGTGTGGTTTAAGTCGCCTCAGCCAGCAGCCACAGGCCCTGGTGTGGTGTAGGTGGCCTCAGCCAGCAGCCACAGGCCCTGGTGTGGTGTAAGTGGCCACAGCAAGCAGCACAGGGCCTGGTTTGGTGAAGATGGCCTCGGCCAGAAGCGCAGGGCCTGGTGTGATGTGAGTCGCCTGAGCAAGAGCCACAGGCCTTGGTGTGGTGTAAGTGGCCTCAGCCAGCAGCCACAGGCCCTGGTGTGGTGTAAGTCGCCTCAGCCAGAAGCCACAGGCACTGGTGTGGTGTAAGTGGCCTCAGCCAGCAGCAAAAGGGCCCTGGTGTGGTGTAAGTGGCCTCAGCCAGTGCCACTGGCCCTGGTGTGGTGTAAGTGGCCTGAGCAAGAGCCACAGGCCCTGGTGTGGTGTAAGTGGCCTGAGCAAGAGCCACAGACCCTGGTGTGGTGTAATTGGCCTCAATAGCAACTAATGCCCTGGTGTGGTGTAGGTGGCGTCAGCCAGCAGCCACAGGCCCTGGTGTGGTGTAAGTGGCCTCAGCCAGCAGCCACAGGCCCTGGTGTGGTGTAAGTGGCCTCAGCCAGAGCCACAGGCCCTGATGTGGTGTAAGTGGCCCCAGCCGGTCACTCAGGCCCTTGTGTGGTGTAGGTTGCATCAGCTAGCAGCACAAGACATTGGAAAAGAGCCAAAAGCAGTGTCGTTAATGTGCCCTCATTAATGGGCAGCTGCTTTTGGTCTTTTAATACACCCCTTCTCTGGATCAAAAGCGGTTCAATGACATGAAAATGAAAGGCTTACAGCACCAGGTATTCCCAGGTAGTCTCCCATCCAAGTACTAACCAAGCCCAGCCCTGCTTAGCTTCCGAGATCAGACGAGGTCGGGCGTGCTCAGGGTGGTATGGCCGTAAGCTGCTGGCTCCAGCACAATGTCTCAATTTATGGATTCAAGTGATTAGGTGGCAAGTACCTGAAGTTACGAAGACAATCCTATAACCATACCTGCATGTTTGCATAATACCCTAACCCAAAGGCTCAGTTTGGCATTTATCCAACAGCACAGGCCCTGGATTGTTGAAGATGGCCTCAGGAACCAGCACAGGGCCTGGTGTGTTGTACATGGCCACAGCAAGCAGCACAGGTCCTGGTTTGGTGAAGATGGCCTCGGCCAGAAGCGCAGGGCCTGGTGTGATGTGAGTGGCCTGAGTAAGAGCAACAGGCCTTGGTGTGGTGTAAGTGGCCTCAGCCAGCAGCCACAGGCCCTGGTGTGGTGTAAGTCGCCTCAGCCAGAAGCCACAGGCACTGGTGTGGTGTAAGTGGCCTCAGCCAGCAGCAAAAGGGCCCTGGTGTGGTGTAAGTGGCCTCAGCCAGCAGCCACAGGCCCTGGTGTGGTGTAGGTGGCCTCAGCCAGCAGCCACAGGCCCTGGTGTGGTGTAAGTGGCCTCAGCCAGCAGCCACAGGCCCTGGTGTGGTGTAAGTGGCCTCAGCCAGCAGCCACAGGCCCTGGTGTGGTGTAAGTGGCCTCAGCCAGTGCCACAGGCCCTGGTGTGGTGTAAGTGGCCTGAGCAAGAGTCACAGGCCCTGGTGTGGTGTAAGTGGCCTCAGCCAGTGCCACAGGCCCTGGTGTGGTGTAAGTGGCCTCAGCCAGAGCCACAGGCCCTGATGTGGTGTAAGTGGCCCCAGCCGGTCACTCAGGCCCTTGTGTGGTGTAGGTTGCATCAGCTAGCAGCACAAGACATTGGAAAAGAGCCAAAAGCAGTGTCGTTAATGTGCCCTCATTAATGGGCAGCTGCTTTTGGTCTTTTAATACACCCCTTCTCTGGATCAAAAGCGGTTCAATGACATGAAAATGAAAGGCTTACAGCACCAGGTATTCCCAGGTAGTCTCCCATCCAAGTACTAACCAAGCCCAGCCCTGCTTAGCTTCCGAGATCAGACGAGGTCGGGAGTGCTCAGGGTGGTATGGCCGTAAGCTGCTGGCTCCAGCACAATGTCTCAATTTATGGATTCAAGTGATTAGGTGGCAAGTACCTGAAGTTACGAAGACAATCCTATAACCATACCTGCATGTTTGCATAATACCCTAAACAAAGGCTCAGTTTGGCATTTATCCAACAGCACAGGCCCTGGATTGTTGAAGATGGCCTCAGGGACCAGCACAGGGCCTGGTGTGTTGTACATGGCCACAACAAGCAGCACAGGGCCTGGTTTGGTGAAGATGGCCTCGGCCAGAAGCGCAGGGCCTGGTGTGATGTGAGTGGCCTGAGCAAGAGCCACAGGCCCTGGTGTGGTGTAAGTCGCCTCAGCCAGAAGCCACAGGCACTGGTGTGGTGTAAGTGGCCTCAGCCAGCAGCAAAAGGGCCCTGGTGTAGTGTAAGTGGCCTCAGCCAGCAGCCACAGGCCCTGGTGTGGTGTAAGTGGCCTCAGCCAGCAGCCACAGGCACTGGTGTGGTGTAAGTGGCCTCAGCCAGCAGCCACAGGCCCTGGTGTGGTGTAAGTGGCCTCAGCCAGTGCCACAGGCCCTGGTGTGGTGTAAGTGGCCTGAGCAAGAGCCACAGACCCTGGTGTGGTGTAAGTCGCCTCAGCCAGAAGCCACAGGCACTGGTGTGGTGTAAGTGGCCTCAGCCAGCAGCAAAAGGGCCCTGGTGTGGTGTAAGTGGCCTCAGCCAGCAGCCACAGGCCCTGGTGTGGTGTAAGTTGCCTCAGCTAGAAGACACAGGCACTGGTGTGGTGTAAGTGGCCTCAGCCAGCAGCAAAAGGGCCCTGGTGTGGTGTAAGTGGCCTCAGCCAGCAGCCACAGGCCCTGGTGTGGTGTAGGTGGCCTCAGCCAGCAGCCACAGGCCCTGGTGTGGTGTAAGTGGCCTCAATAGCAACTAAGGCCCTGGTGTGGTGTAAGTGGCTTCAGCCAGCAGCCACAGGCTCTGTTGTGGTGTAACTGGCCTCAGCCAGCAGCCACAGGCCCTGGTGTGGTGTAAGTGGCCTCAGCCAGAGCCACAGGCCCTGATGTGGTGTAAGTGGCCCCAGCCGGTCACTCAGGCCCTGGTGTGTTGTAGGTGGCATCAGCTAGCAGCACAAGACATTGGAAAAGAGCCAAAAGCAGTGTCGTTAATGTGCCCTCATTAATGGGCAGCTGCTTTTGGTCTTTTAATACACCCCTTCTCTGGATCAAAAGCGGTTCAATGACATGAAAATGAAAGGCTTACAGCAACAGGTATTCACAGGCAGTCTCCCATCCAAGTACTAACCAAGCCCAGCCCTGCTTAGCTTCCGAGATCAGACGAGGTCGGGCGTGCTCAGGGTGGTATGGCCGTAAGCTGCTGGCCCCAGCACAATGTCTCAATTTATGGATTCAAGTGATTAGGTGGCAAGTACCTGAAGTTACGAAGACAATCCTATAACCATACCTGCATGTTTGTATAATACCCTAACCCAAACGCTCAGTTTGGCATTTATCCAACAGCACAGGCCCTGGATTGTTGAAGATGGCCTCAGAAACCAGCACAGGACCTGGTTTGGTGAAGATGGCCTCGGCCAGAAGCGCAGGGCCTGGTGTGAAGTGAGTGGCCTGAGCAAGAGCAACAGGCCTTGGTGTGGTGTAAGTGGCCTCAGCCAGCAGCCACAGGCCCTGGTGTGGTGTAAGTCGCCTCAGCCAGCAGCCACAGGCACTGGTGTGGTGTAAGTGGCCTCAGCTAGCAGCAAAAGGGCCCTGCTGTGGTGTAAGTGGCCTCAGCCAGCAGCCACAGGCCCTGGTGTGGTGTAAGTGGCCTCAGCCAGCAGCCACAGGCCCTGGTGTGGTGTAAGTGGCCTCAGCCAGCAGCCACAGGCCCTGGTGTGGTGTAAGTGGCCTCAGCCAGCAGCCACAGGCCCTGGTGTGGTGTAAGTGGCCTCAGCCAGTGCCACAGGCCCTGGTGTGGTGTAAGTGGCCTGAGCAAGAGCCACAGACCCTGGTGTGGTGTAATTGGCCTCAGCCAGCAGCCACAGGCCCTGGTGTGGTGTAAGTGGCCTCAGCCAGAAGCCACAGGCACTGGTGTGGTGTAAGTGGCCTCAGCCAGCAGCAAAAGGGCCCTGGTGTGGTGTAAGTCGCCTCAGCCAGCAGCCACAGGCCCTGGTGTGGTGTAGGTGGCCTCAGCCAGCAGCCACAGGCCCTGGTGTGGTGTAAGTGGCCTCAGCCAGTGCCACAGGCCCTGGTGTGGTGTAAGTGGCCTGAGCAAGAGCCACAGGCCCTGGTGTGGTGTAAGTGGCCTCAGCCAGTGCCACAGGCCCTGGTGTGGTGTAATTGGCCTCAGCCAGCAGCCACAGGCCCTGGTGTGGTGTAAGTGGCCTCAGCCAGCAGCCACAGGCCCTGGTGTGGTGTAAGTGGCCTCAGCCAGAGCCACAGGCCCTGATGTGGTGTAAGTGGCCCCAGCCGGTCACTCAGGCCCTTGTGTGGTGTAGGTTGCATCAGCTAGCAGCACAAGACATTGGAAAAGAGCCAAAAGCAGTGTCGTTAATGTGCCCTCATTAATGGGCAGCTGCTTTTGGTCTTTTAATACACCCCTTCTCTGGATCAAAAGCGGTTCAATGACATGAAAAGGAAAGGCTTACAGCACCAGGTATTCCCAGGTAGTCTCCCATCCAAGTACTAACCAAGCCCAGCCCTGCTTAGCTTCCGAGATCAGACGAGGTCGGGCGTGCTCAGGGTGGTATGGCCGTAAGCTACTGGCTCCAGCACAATGTCTCAATTTATGGATTCAAGTGATTAGGTGGCAAGTACCTGAAGTTACGAAGACAATCCTATAACCATACCTGCATGTTTGCATAATACCCTAACCCAAAGGCTCAGTTTGGCATTTATCCAACAGCACAGGCCCTGGATTGTTGAAGATGGCCTCAGGGACCAGCACAGGGCCTGGTGTGTTGTACATGGCCACAGCAAGCAGCACAGGGCCTGGTTTGGTGAAGATGGCCTCGGCCAGAAGCGCAGGGCCTGGTGTGATGTGAGTGGCCTGAGCAAGAGCAACAGGCCTTGGTGTGGTGTAAGTGGCCTCAGCCAGCAGCCACAGGCCCTGGTGTGGTGTAAGTGGCCTGAGCAAGAGCCACAGACCCTGGTGTGGTGTAATTGGCCTCAGCCAGCAGCCACAGGCCCTGGTGTGGTGTAAGTCGCCTCAGCCAGAAGCCACAGGCACTGGTGTGGTGTAAGTGGCCTCAGCCAGCAGCAAAAGGGCCCTGGTGTGGTTTAAGTCGCCTCAGCCAGCAGCCACAGGCCCTGGTGTGGTGTAGGTGGCCTCAGCCAGCAGCCACAGGCCCTGGTGTGGTGTAAGTGGCCACAGCAAGCAGCACAGGGCCTGGTTTGGTGAAGATGGCCTCGGCCAGAAGCGCAGGGCCTGGTGTGATGTGAGTGGCCTCAGCCAGCAGCCACAGGCCTTGGTGTGGTGTAAGTGGCCTCAGCCAGCAGCCACAGGCCCTGGTGTGGTGTAAGTCGCCTCAGCCAGAAGCCACAGGCACTGGTGTGGTGTAAGTGGCCTCAGCCAGCAGCAAAAGGGCCCTGGTGTGGTGTAAGTGGCCTCAGCCAGCAGCCACAGGCCCTGGTGTGGTGTAGGTGGCCTCAGCCAGCAGCCACAGGCCCTGGTGTGGTGTAAGTGGCCTCAGCCAGCAGCCACAGGCCCTGGTGTGGTGTAAGTGGCCTCAGCCAGTGCCACAGGCACTGGTGTGGTGTAAGTGGCCTGAGCAAGAGCCACAGGCCCTGGTGTGGTGTAAGTGGCCTGAGCAAGAGCCACAGACCCTGGTGTGGTGTAATTGGCCTCAATAGCAACTAATGCCCTGGTGTGGTGTAGGTGGCCTCAGCCAGCAGCCACAGGCCCTGGTGTGGTGTAAGTGGCCTCAGCCAGCAGCCACAGGCCCTGGTGTGGTGTAAGTGGCCTCAGCCAGAGCCACAGGCCCTGATGTGGTGTAAGTGGCCCCAGCCGGTCACTCAGGCCCTTGTGTGGTGTAGGTTGCATCAGCTAGCAGCACAAGACATTGGAAAAGAGCCAAAAGCAGTGTCGTTAATGTGCCCTCATTAATGGGCAGCTGCTTTTGGTCTTTTAATACACCCCTTCTCTGGATCAAAAGCGGTTCAATGACATGAAAATGAAAGGCTTACAGCACCAGGTATTCCCAGGCAGTCTCCCATCCAAGTACTAACCAAGCCCAGCCCTGCTTAGCTTCCGAGATCAGACGAGGTCGGGCGTGCTCAGGGTGGTATGGCCGTAAGCTGCTGGCTCCAGCACAATGTCTCAATTTATGGATTCAAGTGATTAGGTGGCAAGTACCTGAAGTTACGAAGACAATCCTATAACCATACCTGCATGTTTGCATAATACCCTAACCCAAAGGCTCAGTTTGGCATTTATCCAACAGCACAGGCCCTGGATTGTTGAAGATGGCCTCAGGAACCAGCACAAGGCCTGGTGTGTTGTACATGGCCACAGCAAGCAGCACAGGGCCTGGTTTGGTGAAGATGGCCTCGGCCAGAAGCGCAGGGCCTGGTGTGATGTGAGTGGCCTGAGCAAGAGCAACAGGCCTTGGTGTGGTGTAAGTGGCCTCAGCCAGCAGCCACAGGCCCTGGTGTGGTGTAAGTCGCCTCAGCCAGAAGCCACAGGCACTGGTGTGGTGTAAGTGGCCTCAGCCAGCAGCAAAAGGGCCCTGGTGTGGTGTAAGTGGCCTCAGCCAGTGCCACAGGCCCTGGTGTGGTGTAAGTGGCCTGAGCAAGAGCCACAGGCCCTGGTGTGGTGTAATTGGCCTCAATAGCAACTAATGCCCTGGTGTGGTGTAGGTGGCCTCAGCCAGCAGCCACAGGCCCTGGTGTGGTGTAAGTCGCCTCAGCCAGAAGCCACAGGCACTGGTGTGGTGTAAGTGGCCTCAGCCAGCAGCAAAAGGGCCCTGGTGTGGTGTAAGTGGCCTCAGCCAGCAGCCACAGGCCCTGGTGTGGTGTAGGTGGCCTCAGCCAGCAGCCACAGGCACTGGTGTGGTGTAAGTGGCCTCAGCCAGCAGCCACAGGCCCTGGTGTGGTGTAAGTGGCCTCAGCCAGTGCCACAGGCCCTGGTGTGGTGTAAGTGGCCTGAGCAAGAGCCACAGGCCCTGGTGTGGTGTAAGTGGCCTCAGCCAGTGCCACAGGCCCTGGTGTGGTGTAAGTGGCCTCAGCCAGCAGCCACAGGCCCTGGTGTGGTGTAGGTGGCCTCAGCCAGCAGCCACAGGCCCTGGTGTGGTGTAAGTGGCCTCAGCCAGCAGCCACAGGCCCTGGTGTGGTGTAAGAGGCCTCAGCCAGAGCCACAGGCCCTGATGTGGTGTAAGTGGCCCCAGCCGGTCACTCAGGCCCTTGTGTGGTGTAGGTTGCATCAGCTAGCAGCACAAGACATTGGAAAAGAGCCAAAAGCAGTGTCGTTAATGTGCCCTCATTAATGGGCAGCTGCTTTTGGTCTTTTAATACACCCCTTCTCTGGATCAAAAGCGGTTCAATGACATGAAAATGAAAGGCTTACAGCACCAGGTATTCCCAGGCAGTCTCCCATCCAAGTACTAACCAAGCCCAGCCCTGCTTAGCTTCCGAGATCAGACGAGGTCGGGCGTGCTCAGGGTGGTATGGCCGTAAGCAGCTGGCTCCAGCACAATGTCTCAATTTATGGATTCAAGTGATTAGGTGGCAAGTACCTGAAGTTACGAAGACAATCCTATAACCATACCTGCATGTTTGCATAATACCCTAAACAAAGGCTCAGTTTGGCATTTATCCAACAGCACAGGCCCTGGATTGTTGAAGATGGCCTCAGGGACCAGCACAGGGCCTGGTGTGTTGTACATGGCCACAGCAAGCAGCACAGGGCCTGGTTTGGTGAAGATGGCCTCGGCCAGAAGCGCAGGGCCTGGTGTGATGTGAGTGGCCTGAGCAAGAGCAACAGGCCTTGGTGTGGTGTAAGTGGCCTCAGCCAGCAGCCACAGGCCCTGGTGTGGTGTAAGTCGCCTCAGCCAGAAGCCACAGGCACTGGTGTGGTGTAAGTGGCCTCAGCCAGCAGCAAAAGGGCCCTGGTGTGGTGTAAGTGGCCTCAGCCAGCAGCCACAGGCCCTGGTGTGGTGTAGGTGGCCTCAGCCAGCAGCCACAGGCCCTGGTGTGGTGTAAGTGGCCTCAGCCAGCAGCCACAGGCCCTGGTGTGGTGTAAGTGGCCTCAGCCAGCAGCCACAGGCCCTGGTGTGGTGTAAGTGGCCTCAGCCAGTGCCACAGGCCCTGGTGTGGTGTAAGTGGCCTGAGCAAGAGCCACAGACCCTGGTGTGGTGTAATTGGCCTCAGCCAGCAGCCACAGGCCCTGGTGTGGTGTAAGTTGCCTCAGCTAGAAGACACAGGCACTGGTGTGGTGTAAGTGGCCTCAGCCAGCAGCAAAAGGGCCCTGGTGTGGTGTAAGTCGCCTCAGCCAGCAGCCACAGGCCCTGGTGTGGTGTAGGTGGCCTCAGCCAGCAGCCACAGGCCCTGGTGTGGTGTAAGTGGCCTCAATAGCAACTAAGGCCCTGGTGTGGTGTAAGTGGCTTCAGCCAGCAGCCACAGGCTCTGTTGTGGTGTAACTGGCCTCAGCCAGCAGCCACAGGCCCTGGTGTGGTGTAAGTGGCCTCAGCCAGAGCCACAGGCCCTGATGTGGTGTAAGTGGCCCCAGCCGGTCACTCAGGCCCTGGTGTGGTGTAGGTGGCATCAGCTAGCAGCACAAGACATTGGAAAAGAGCCAAAAGCAGTGTCGTTAATGTGCCCTCATTAATGGGCAGCTGCTTTTGGTCTTTTAATACACCCCTTCTCTGGATCAAAAGCGGTTCAATGACATGAAAATGAAAGGCTTACAGCACCAGGTATTCCCAGGCAGTCTCCCATCCAAGTACTAACCAAGCCAAGCCCTGCTTAGCTTCCGAGATCAGACGAGGTCGGGCGTGCTCAGGGTGGTATGGCCGTAAGCTGCTGGCCCCAGCACAATGTCTCAATTTATGGATTCAAGTGATTAGGTGGCAAGTACCTGAAGTTACGAAGACAATCCTATAACCATACCTGCATGTTTGCATAATACCCTAACCCAAAGGCTCAGTTTGGCATTTATCCAACAGCACAGGCCCTGGATTGTTGAAGATGGCCTCAGGAACCAGCACAGGACCTGGTTTGGTGAAGATGGCCTCGGCCAGAAGCGCAGGGCCTGGTGTGAAGTGAGTGGCCTGAGCAAGAGCAACAGGCCTTGGTGTGGTGTAAGTGGCCTCAGCCAGCAGCCACAGGCCCTGGTGTGGTGTAAGTCGCCTCAGCCAGCAGCCACAGGCACTGGTGTGGTGTAAGTGGCCTCAGCCAGCAGCAAAAGGGCCCTGGTGTGGTGTAAGTGGCCTCAGCCAGCAGCCACAGGCCCTGGTGTGGTGTAGGTGGCCTCAGCCAGCAGCCACAGGCCCTGGTGTGGTGTAAGTGGCCTCAGCCAGCAGCCACAGGCCCTGGTGTGGTGTAAGTGGCCTCAGCCAGCAGCCACAGGCCCTGGTGTGGTGTAAGTGGCCTCAGCCAGTGCCACAGGCCCTGGTGTGGTGTAAGTGGCCTGAGCAAGAGCCACAGACCCTGGTGTGGTGTAATTGGCCTCAGCCAGCAGCCACAGGCCCTGGTGTGGTGTAAGTGGCCTCAGCCAGAAGCCACAGGCACTGGTGTGGTGTAAGTGGCCTCAGCCAGCAGCAAAAGGGCCCTGGTGTGGTGTAAGTCGCCTCAGCCAGCAGCCACAGGCCCTGGTGTGGTGTAGGTGGCCTCAGCCAGCAGCCACAGGCCCTGGTGTGGTGTAAGTGGCCTCAGCCAGTGCCACAGGCCCTGGTGTGGTGTAAGTGGCCTGAGCAAGAGCCACAGGCCCTGGTGTGGTGTAAGTGGCCTCAGCCAGTGCCACAGGCCCTGGTGTGGTGTAATTGGCCTCAGCCAGCAGCCACAGGCCCTGGTGTGGTGTAGGTGGCCTCAGCCAGCAGCCACAGGCCCTGGTGTGGTGTAAGTGGCCTCAGCCAGCAGCCACAGGCCCTGGTGTGGTGTAAGTGGCCTCAGCCAGAGCCACAGGCCCTGATGTGGTGTAAGTGGCCCCAGCCGGTCACTCAGGCCCTTGTGTGGTGTAGGTTGCATCAGCTAGCAGCACAAGACATTGGAAAAGAGCCAAAAGCAGTGTCGTTAATGTGCCCTCATTAATGGGCAGCTGCTTTTGGTCTTTTAATACACCCCTTCTCTGGATCAAAAGCGGTTCAATGACATGAAAATGAAAGGCTTACAGCACCAGGTATTCCCAGGCAGTCTCCCATCCAAGTACTAACCAAGCCCAGCCCTGCTTAGCTTCCGAGATCAGACGAGGTCGGGCGTGCTCAGGGTGGTATGGCCGTAAGCTGCTGGCTCCAGCACAATGTCTCAATTTATGGATTCAAGTGATTAGGTGGCAAGTACCTGAAGTTACGAAGACAATCCTATAACCATACCTGCATGTTTGCATAATACCCTAACCCAAAGGCTCAGTTTGGCATTTATCCAACAGCACAGGCCCTGGATTGTTGAAGATGGCCTCAGGGACCAGCACAGGGCCTGGTGTGTTGTACATGGCCACAGCAAGCAGCACAGGGCCTGGTTTGGTGAAGATGGCCTCGGCCAGAAGCGCAGGGCCTGGTGTGATGTGAGTGGCCTGAGCAAGAGCAACAGGCCTTGGTGTGGTGTAAGTGGCCTCAGCCAGCAGCCACAGGCCCTGGTGTGGTGTAAGTGGCCTGAGCAAGAGCCACAGACCCTGGTGTGGTGTAATTGGCCTCAGCCAGCAGCCACAGGCCCTGGTGTGGTGTAAGTCGCCTCAGCCAGAAGCCACAGGCACTGGTGTGGTGTAAGTGGCCTCAGCCAGCAGCAAAAGGGCCCTGGTGTGGTTTAAGTCGCCTCAGCCAGCAGCCACAGGCCCTGGTGTGGTGTAGGTGGCCTCAGCCAGCAGCCACAGGCCCTGGTGTGGTGTAAGTGGCCACAGCAAGCAGCACAGGGCCTGGTTTGGTGAAGATGGCCTCGGCCAGAAGCGCAGGGCCTGGTGTGATGTGAGTGGCCTGAGCAAGAGCAACAGGCCTTGCTGTGGTGTAAGTGGCCTCAGCCAGCAGCCACAGGCCCTGGTGTGGTGTAAGTGGCCTGAGCAAGAGCCACAGACCCTGGTGTGGTGTAATTGGCCTCAGCCAGCAGCCACAGGCCCTGGTGTGGTGTAAGTGGCCTCAGCCAGCAGCCACAGGCACTGGTGTGGTGTAAGTGGCCTCAGCCAGCAGCAAAAGGGCCCTGGTGTGGTTTAAGTCGCCTCAGCCAGCAGCCACAGGCCCTGGTGTGGTGTAGGTGGCCTCAGCCAGCAGCCACAGGCCCTGGTGTGGTGTAAGTGGCCACAGCAAGCAGCACAGGGCCTGGTTTGGTGAAGATGGCCTCGGCCAGAAGCGCAGGGCCTGGTGTGATGTGAGTGGCCTGAGCAAGAGCCACAGGCCTTGGTGTGGTGTAAGTGGCCTCAGCCAGCAGCCACAGGCCCTGGTGTGGCGTAAGTCGCCTCAGCCAGAAGCCACAGGCACTGGTGTGGTGTAAGTGGCCTCAGCCAGCAGCAAAAGGGCCCTGGTGTGGTGTAAGTGGCCTCAGCCAGCAGCCACAGGCCCTGGTGTGGTGTAGGTGGCCTCAGCCAGCAGCCACAGGCCCTGGTGTGGTGTAAGTGGCCTCAGCCAGCAGCCACAGGCCCTGGTGTGGTGTAAGTGGCCTCAGCCAGTGCCACAGGCCCTGGTGTGGTGTAAGTGGCCTGAGCAAGAGCCACAGGCCCTGGTGTGGTGTAAGTGGCCTGAGCAAGAGCCACAGACCCTGGTGTGGTGTAATTGGCCTCAATAGCAACTAATGCCCTGGTGTGGTGTAGGTGGCCTCAGCCAGCAGCCACAGGCCCTGGTGTGGTGTAAGTGGCCTCAGCCAGCAGCCACAGGCCCTGGTGTGGTGTAAGTGGCCTCAGCCAGAGCCACAGGCCCTGATGTGGTGTAAGTGGCCCCAGCCGGTCACTCAGGCCCTTGTGTGGTGTAGGTTGCATCAGCTAGCAGCACAAGACATTGGAAAAGAGCCAAAAGCAGTGTCGTTAATGTGCCCTCATTAATGGGTAGCTGCTTTTGGTCTTTTAATACACCCCTTCTCTGGATCAAAAGCGGTTCAATGACATGAAAATGAAAGGCTTACAGCACCAGGTATTCCCAGGCAGGCTCCCATCCAAGTACTAACCAAGCCCAGCCCTGCTTAGCTTCCGAGATCAGACGAGGTCGGGCGTGCTCAGGGTGGTATGGCCGTAAGCTGCTGGCTCCAGCACAATGTCTCAATTTATGGATTCAAGTGATTAGGTGGCAAGTACCTGAAGTTACGAAGACAATCCTATAACCATACCTGCATGTTTGCATAATACCCTAACCCAAAGGCTCAGTTTGGCATTTATCCAACAGCACAGGCCCTGGATTGTTGAAGATGGCCTCAGGAACCAGCACAGGGCCTGGTGTGTTGTACATGGCCACAGCAAGCAGCACAGGGCCTGGTTTGGTGAAGATGGCCTCGGCCAGAAGCGCAGGGCCTGGTGTGATGTGAGTGGCCTGAGTAAGGGCAACAGGCCTTGGTGTGGTGTAAGTGGCCTCAGCCAGCAGCCACAGGCCCTGGTGTGGTGTAAGTCGCCTCAGCCAGAAGCCACAGGCACTGGTGTGGTGTAAGTGGCCTCAGCCAGCAGCAAAAGGGCCCTGGTGTGGTGTAAGTGGCCTCAGCCAGCAGCCACAGGCCCTGGTGTGGTGTAGGTGGCCTCAGCCAGCAGCCACAGGCACTGGTGTGGTGTAAGTGGCCTCAGCCAGCAGCCACAGGCCCTGGTGTGGTGTAAGTGGCCTCAGCCAGTGCCACAGGCCCTGGTGTGGTGTAAGTGGCCTGAGCAAGAGCCACAGGCCCTGGTGTGGTGTAAGTGGCCTCAGCCAGTGCCACAGGCCCTGGTGTGGTGTAAGTGGCCTCAGCCAGCAGCCACAGGCCCTGGTGTGGTGTAGGTGGCCTCAGCCAGCAGCCACAGGCCCTGGTGTGGTGTAAGTGGCCTCAGCCAGCAGCCACAGGCCCTGGTGTGGTGTAAGAGGCCTCAGCCAGAGCCACAGGCCCTGATGTGGTGTAAGTGGCCCCAGCCGGTCACTCAGGCCCTTGTGTGGTGTAGGTTGCATCAGCTAGCAGCACAAGACATTGGAAAAGAGCCAAAAGCAGTGTCGTTAATGTGCCCTCATTAATGGGCAGCTGCTTTTGGTCTTTTAATACACCCCTTCTCTGGATCAAAAGCGGTTCAATGACATGAAAATGAAAGGCTTACAGCACCAGGTATTCCCAGGCAGTCTCCCATCCAAGTACTAACCAAGCCCAGCCCTGCTTAGCTTCCGAGATCAGACGAGGTCGGGCGTGCTCAGGGTGGTATGGCCGTAAGCTGCTGGCTCCAGCACAATGTCTCAATTTATGGATTCAAGTGATTAGGTGGCAAGTACCTGAAGTTACGAAGACAATCCTATAACCATACCTGCATGTTTGCATAATACCCTAAACAAAGGCTCAGTTTGGCATTTATCCAACAGCACAGGCCCTGGATTGTTGAAGATGGCCTCAGGAACCAGCACAGGGCCTGGTGTGTTGTACATGGCCACAGCAAGCAGCACAGGGCCTGGTTTGGTGAAGATGGCCTCGGCCAGAAGCGCAGGGCCTGGTGTGATGTGAGTGGCCTGAGTAAGAGCAACAGGCCTTGGTGTGGTGTAAGTGGCCTCAGCCAGCAGCCACAGGCCCTGGTGTGGTGTAAGTCGCCTCAGCCAGAAGCCACAGGCACTGGTGTGGTGTAAGTGGCCTCAGCCAGCAGCAAAAGGGCCCTGGTGTGGTGTAAGTGGCCTCAGCCAGCAGCCACAGGCCCTGGTGTGGTGTAGGTGGCCTCAGCCAGCAGCCACAGGCACTGGTGTGGTGTAAGTGGCCTCAGCCAGCAGCCACAGGCCCTGGTGTGGTGTAAGTGGCCTCAGCCAGTGCCACAGGCCCTGGTGTGGTGTAAGTGGCCTGAGCAAGAGCCACAGGCCCTGGTGTGGTGTAAGTGGCCTCAGCCAGTGCCACAGGCCCTGGTGTGGTGTAAGTGGCCTCAGCCAGCAGCCACAGGCCCTGGTGTGGTGTAGGTGGCCTCAGCCAGCAGCCACAGGCCCTGGTGTGGTGTAAGTGGCCTCAGCCAGCAGCCACAGGCCCTGGTGTGGTGTAAGTGGCCTCAGCCAGAGCCACAGGCCCTGATGTGGTGTAAGTGGCCCCAGCCGGTCACTCAGGCCCTTGTGTGGTGTAGGTTGCATCAGCTAGCAGCACAAGACATTGGAAAAGAGCCAAAAGCAGTGTCGTTAATGTGCCCTCATTAATGGGCAGCTGCTTTTGGTCTTTTAATACACCCCTTCTCTGGATCAAAAGCGGTTCAATGACATGAAAATGAAAGGCTTACAGCACCAGGTATTCCCAGATAGTCTCCCATCCAAGTACTAACCAAGCCCAGCCCTGCTTAGCTTCCGAGATCAGACGAGGTCGGGCGTGCTCAGGGTGGTATGGCCGTAAGCTGCTGGCTCCAGCACAATGTCTCAATTTATGGATTCAAGTGATTAGGTGGCAAGTACCTGAAGTTACGAAGACAATCCTATAACAATACCTGCATGTGTGCATAATACCCTAACCCAAAGGCTCAGTTTGGCATTTATCCAACAGCACAGGCCCTGGATTGTTGAAGATGGCCTCAGGAACCAGCACAGGGCCTGGTGTGTTGTACATGGCCACAGCAAGCAGCACAGGGCCTGGTTTGGTGAAGATGGCCTCGGCCAGAAGCGCAGGGCCTGGTGTGATGTGAGTGGCCTGAGCAAGAGCAACAGGCCTTGGTGTGGTGTAAGTGGCCTCAGCCAGCAGCCACAGGCCCTGGTGTGGTGTAAGTCGCCTCAGCCAGAAGCCACAGGCACTGGTGTGGTGTAAGTGGCCTCAGCCAGCAGCAAAAGGGCCCTGGTGTGGTGTAAGTGGCCTCAGCCAGCAGCCACAGGCCCTGGTGTGGTGTAGGTGGCCTCAGCCAGCAGCCACAGGCCCTGGTGTGGTGTAAGTGGCCTCAGCCAGCAGCCACAGGCCCTGGTGTGGTGTAAGTGGCCTCAGCCAGCAGCCACAGGCCCTGGTGTGGTGTAAGTGGCCTCAGCCAGTGCCACAGGCCCTGGTGTGGTGTAAGTGGCCTGAGCAAGAGCCACAGACCCTGGTGTGGTGTAATTGGCCTCAGCCAGCAGCCACAGGCCCTGGTGTGGTGTAAGTTGCCTCAGCTAGAAGACACAGGCACTGGTGTGGTGTAAGTGGCCTCAGCCAGCAGCAAAAGGGCCCTGGTGTGGTGTAAGTCGCCTCAGCCAGCAGCCACAGGCCCTGGTGTGGTGTAGGTGGCCTCAGCCAGCAGCCACAGGCCCTGGTGTGGTGTAAGTGGCCTCAATAGCAACTAAGGCCCTGGTGTGGTGTAAGTGGCTTCAGCCAGCAGCCACAGGCTCTGTTGTGGTGTAACTGGCCTCAGCCAGCAGCCACAGGCCCTGGTGTGGTGTAAGTGGCCTCAGCCAGAGCCACAGGCCCTGATGTGGTGTAAGTGGCCCCAGCCGGTCACTCAGGCCCTGGTGTGGTGTAGGTGGCATCAGCTAGCAGCACAAGACATTGGAAAAGAGCCAAAAGCAGTGTCGTTAATGTGCCCTCATTAATGGGCAGCTGCTTTTGGTCTTTTAATACACCCCTTCTCTGGATCAAAAGCGGTTCAATGACATGAAAATGAAAGGCTTACAGCACCAGGTATTCCCAGGCAGTCTCCCATCCAAGTACTAACCAAGCCAAGCCCTGCTTAGCTTCCGAGATCAGACGAGGTCGGGCGTGCTCAGGGTGGTATGGCCGTAAGCTGCTGGCCCCAGCACAATGTCTCAATTTATGGATTCAAGTGATTAGGTGGCAAGTACCTGAAGTTACGAAGACAATCCTATAACCATACCTGCATGTTTGCATAATACCCTAACCCAAAGGCTCAGTTTGGCATTTATCCAACAGCACAGGCCCTGGATTGTTGAAGATGGCCTCAGGAACCAGCACAGGACCTGGTTTGGTGAAGATGGCCTCGGCCAGAAGCGCAGGGCCTGGTGTGAAGTGAGTGGCCTGAGCAAGAGCAACAGGCCTTGGTGTGGTGTAAGTGGCCTCAGCCAGCAGCCACAGGCCCTGGTGTGGTGTAAGTCGCCTCAGCCAGCAGCCACAGGCACTGGTGTGGTGTAAGTGGCCTCAGCCAGCAGCAAAAGGGCCCTGGTGTGGTGTAAGTGGCCTCAGCCAGCAGCCACAGGCCCTGGTGTGGTGTAGGTGGCCTCAGCCAGCAGCCACAGGCCCTGGTGTGGTGTAAGTGGCCTCAGCCAGCAGCCACAGGCCCTGGTGTGGTGTAAGTGGCCTCAGCCAGCAGCCACAGGCCCTGGTGTGGTGTAAGTGGCCTCAGCCAGTGCCACAGGCCCTGGTGTGGTGTAAGTGGCCTGAGCAAGAGCCACAGACCCTGGTGTGGTGTAATTGGCCTCAGCCAGCAGCCACAGGCCCTGGTGTGGTGTAAGTGGCCTCAGCCAGAAGCCACAGGCACTGGTGTGGTGTAAGTGGCCTCAGCCAGCAGCAAAAGGGCCCTGGTGTGGTGTAAGTGGCCTCAGCCAGCAGCCACAGGCCCTGGTGTGGTGTAGGTGGCCTCAGCCAGCAGCCACAGGCCCTGGTGTGGTGTAAGTGGCCTCAGCCAGTGCCACAGGCCCTGGTGTGGTGTAAGTGGCCTGAGCAAGAGCCACAGGCCCTGGTGTGGTGTAAGTGGCCTCAGCCAGTGCCACAGGCCCTGGTGTGGTGTAATTGGCCTCAGCCAGCAGCCACAGGCCCTGGTGTGGTGTAGGTGGCCTCAGCCAGCAGCCACAGGCCCTGGTGTGGTGTAAGTGGCCTCAGCCAGCAGCCACAGGCCCTGGTGTGGTGTAAGTGGCCTCAGCCAGAGCCACAGGCCCTGATGTGGTGTAAGTGGCCCCAGCCGGTCACTCAGGCCCTTGTGTGGTGTAGGTTGCATCAGCTAGCAGCACAAGACATTGGAAAAGAGCCAAAAGCAGTGTCGTTAATGTGCCCTCATTAATGGGCAGCTGCTTTTGGTCTTTTAATACACCCCTTCTCTGGATCAAAAGCGGTTCAATGACATGAAAATGAAAGGCTTACAGCACCAGGTATTCCCAGGCAGTCTCCCATCCAAGTACTAACCAAGCCCAGCCCTGCTTAGCTTCCGAGATCAGACGAGGTCGGGCGTGCTCAGGGTGGTATGGCCGTAAGCTGCTGGCTCCAGCACAATGTCTCAATTTATGGATTCAAGTGATTAGGTGGCAAGTACCTGAAGTTACGAAGACAATCCTATAACCATACCTGCATGTTTGCATAATACCCTAACCCAAAGGCTCAGTTTGGCATTTATCCAACAGCACAGGCCCTGGATTGTTGAAGATGGCCTCAGGGACCAGCACAGGGCCTGGTGTGTTGTACATGGCCACAGCAAGCAGCACAGGGCCTGGTTTGGTGAAGATGGCCTCGGCCAGAAGCGCAGGGCCTGGTGTGATGTGAGTGGCCTGAGCAAGAGCAACAGGCCTTGGTGTGGTGTAAGTGGCCTCAGCCAGCAGCCACAGGCCCTGGTGTGGTGTAAGTGGCCTGAGCAAGAGCCACAGACCCTGGTGTGGTGTAATTGGCCTCAGCCAGCAGCCACAGGCCCTGGTGTGGTGTAAGTCGCCTCAGCCAGAAGCCACAGGCACTGGTGTGGTGTAAGTGGCCTCAGCCAGCAGCAAAAGGGCCCTGGTGTGGTTTAAGTCGCCTCAGCCAGCAGCCACAGGCCCTGGTGTGGTGTAGGTGGCCTCAGCCAGCAGCCACAGGCCCTGGTGTGGTGTAAGTGGCCACAGCAAGCAGCACAGGGCCTGGTTTGGTGAAGATGGCCTCGGCCAGAAGCGCAGGGCCTGGTGTGATGTGAGTGGCCTGAGCAAGAGCAACAGGCCTTGGTGTGGTGTAAGTGGCCTCAGCCAGCAGCCACAGGCCCTGGTGTGGTGTAAGTGGCCTGAGCAAGAGCCACAGACCCTGGTGTGGTGTAATTGGCCTCAGCCAGCAGCCACAGGCCCTGGTGTGGTGTAAGTGGCCTCAGCCAGCAGCCACAGGCACTGGTGTGGTGTAAGTGGCCTCAGCCAGCAGCAAAAGGGCCCTGGTGTGGTTTAAGTCGCCTCAGCCAGCAGCCACAGGCCCTGGTGTGGTGTAGGTGGCCTCAGCCAGCAGCCACAGGCCCTGGTGTGGTGTAAGTGGCCACAGCAAGCAGCACAGGGCCTGGTTTGGTGAAGATGGCCTCGGCCAGAAGCGCAGGGCCTGGTGTGATGTGAGTGGCCTGAGCAAGAGCCACAGGCCTTGGTGTGGTGTAAGTGGCCTCAGCCAGCAGCCACAGGCCCTGGTGTGGTGTAAGTCGCCTCAGCCAGAAGCCACAGGCACTGGTGTGGTGTAAGTGGCCTCAGCCAGCAGCAAAAGGGCCCTGGTGTGGTGTAAGTGGCCTCAGCCAGCAGCCACAGGCCCTGGTGTGGTGTAGGTGGCCTCAGCCAGCAGCCACAGGCCCTGGTGTGGTGTAAGTGGCCTCAGCCAGCAGCCACAGGCCCTGGTGTGGTGTAAGTGGCCTCAGCCAGTGCCACAGGCCCTGGTGTGGTGTAAGTGGCCTGAGCAAGAGCCACAGGCCCTGGTGTGGTGTAAGTGGCCTGAGCAAGAGCCACAGACCCTGGTGTGGTGTAATTGGCCTCAATAGCAACTAATGCCCTGGTGTGGTGTAGGTGGCCTCAGCCAGCAGCCACAGGCCCTGGTGTGGTGTAAGTGGCCTCAGCCAGCAGCCACAGGCCCTGGTGTGGTGTAAGTGGCCTCAGCCAGAGCCACAGGCCCTGATGTGGTGTAAGTGGCCCCAGCCGGTCACTCAGGCCCTTGTGTGGTGTAGGTTGCATCAGCTAGCAGCACAAGACATTGGAAAAGAGCCAAAAGCAGTGTCGTTAATGTGCCCTCATTAATGGGCAGCTGCTTTTGGTCTTTTAATACACCCCTTCTCTGGATCAAAAGCGGTTCAATGACATGAAAAAGAAAGGCTTACAGCACCAGGTATTCCCAGGCAGTCTCCCATCCAAGTACTAACCAAGCCCAGCCCTGCTTAGCTTCCGAGATCAGACGAGGTCGGGCGTGCTCAGGGTGGTATGGCCGTAAGCTGCTGGCTCCAGCACAATGTCTCAATTTATGGATTCAAGTGATTAGGTGGCAAGTACCTGAAGTTACGAAGACAATCCTATAACCATACCTGCATGTTTGCCTAATACCCTAACCCAAAGGCTCAGTTTGGCATTTATCCAACAGCACAGGCCCTGGATTGTTGAAGATGGCCTCAGGAACCAGCACAGGGCCTGGTGTGTTGTACATGGCCACAGCAAGCAGCACAGGGCCTGGTTTGGTGAAGATGGCCTCGGCCAGAAGCGCAGGGCCTGGTGTGATGTGAGTGGCCTGAGCAAGAGCAACAGGCCTTGGTGTGGTGTAAGTGGCCTCAGCCAGCAGCCACAGGCCCTGGTGTGGTGTAAGTCGCCTCAGCCAGAAGCCACAGGCACTGGTGTGGTGTAAGTGGCCTCAGCCAGCAGCAAAAGGGCCCTGGTGTGGTGTAAGTGGCCTCAGCCAGCAGCCACAGGCCCTGGTGTGGTGTAGGTGGCCTCAGCCAGCAGCCACAGGCCCTGGTGTGGTGTAAGTGGCCTCAGCCAGCAGCCACAGGCCCTGGTGTGGTGTAAGTGGCCTCAGCCAGCAGCCACAGGCCCTGGTGTGGTGTAAGTGGCCTCAGCCAGTGCCACAGGCCCTGGTGTGGTGTAAGTGGCCTGAGCAAGAGCCACAGGCCCTGGTGTGGTGTAAGTGGCCTCAGCCAGTGCCACAGGCCCTGGTGTGGTGTAATTGGCCTCAGCCAGCAGCCACAGGCCCTGGTGTGGTGTAGGTGGCCTCAGCCAGCAGCCACAGGCCCTGGTGTGGTGTAAGTGGCCTCAGCCAGAGCCACAGGCCCTGATGTGGTGTAAGTGGCCCCAGCCGGTCACTCAGGCCCTTGTGTGGTGTAGGTTGCATCAGCTAGCAGCACAAGACATTGGAAAAGAGCCAAAAGCAGTGTCGTTAATGTGCCCTCATTAATGGGCAGCTGCTTTTGGTCTTTTAATACACCCCTTCTCTGGATCAAAAGCGGTTCAATGACATGAAAAGGAAAGGCTTACAGCACCAGGTATTCCCAGGCAGTCTCCCATCCAAGTACTAACCAAGCCCAGCCCTGCTTAGCTTCCGAGATCAGACGAGGTCGGGCGTGCTCAGGGTGGTATGGCCGTAAGCTGCTGGCTCCAGCACAATGTCTCAATTTATGGATTCAAGTGATTAGGTGGCAAGTACCTGAAGTTACGAAGACAATCCTATAACCATACCTGCATGTTTGCATAATACCCTAACCCAAAGGCTCAGTTTGGCATTTATCCAACAGCACAGGCCCTGGATTGTTGAAGATGGCCTCAGGAACCAGCACAGGGCCTGGTGTGTTGTACATGGCCACAGCAAGCAGCACAGGGCCTGGTTTGGTGAAGATGGCCTCGGCCAGAAGCGCAGGGCCTGGTGTGATGTGAGTGGCCTGAGCAAGAGCAACAGGCCTTGGTGTGGTGTAAGTGGCCTCAGCCAGCAGCCACAGGCCCTGGTGTGGTGTAAGTCGCCTCAGCCAGAAGCCACAGGCACTGGTGTGGTGTAAGTGGCCTCAGCCAGCAGCAAAAGGGCCCTGGTGTGGTGTAAGTGGCCTCAGCCAGCAGCCACAGGCCCTGGTGTGGTGTAGGTGGCCTCAGCCAGCAGCCACAGGCCCTGGTGTGGTGTAAGTGGCCTCAGCCAGCAGCCACAGGCCCTGGTGTGGTGTAAGTGGCCTCAGCCAGTGCCACAGGCCCTGGTGTGGTGTAAGTGGCCTGAGCAAGAGCCACAGGCCCTGGTGTGGTGTAAGTGGCCTCAGCCAGTGCCACAGGCCCTGGTGTGGTGTAAGTGGCCTCAGCCAGCAGCCACAGGCCCTGGTGTGGTGTAGGTGGCCTCAGCCAGCAGCCACAGGCCCTGGTGTGGTGTAAGTGGCCTCAGCCAGCAGCCACAGGCCCTGGTGTGGTGTAAGTGGCCTCAGCCAGAGCCACAGGCCCTGATGTGGTGTAAGTGGCCCCAGCCGGTCACTCAGGCCCTTGTGTGGTGTAGGTTGCATCAGCTAGCAGCACAAGACATTGGAAAAGAGCCAAAAGCAGTGTCGTTAATGTGCCCTCATTAATGGGCAGCTGCTTTTGGTCTTTTAATACACCCCTTCTCTGGATCAAAAGCGGTTCAATGACATGAAAATGAAAGGCTTACAGCACCAGGTATTCCCAGGCAGTCTCCCATCCAAGTACTAACCAAGCCCAGCCCTGCTTAGCTTCCGAGATCAGACGAGGTCGGGCGTGCTCAGGGTGGTATGGCCGTAAGCTGCTGGCTCCAGCACAATGTCTCAATTTATGGATTCAAGTGATTAGGTGGCAAGTACCTGAAGTTACGAAGACAATCCTATAACCATACCTGCATGTTTGCATAATACCCTAAACAAAGGCTCAGTTTGGCATTTATCCAACAGCACAGGCCCTGGATTGTTGAAGATGGCCTCAGGAACCAGCACAGGGCCTGGTGTGTTGTACATGGCCACAGCAAGCAGCACAGGGCCTGGTTTGGTGAAGATGGCCTCGGCCAGAAGCGCAGGGCCTGGTGTGATGTGAGTGGCCTGAGTAAGAGCAACAGGCCTTGGTGTGGTGTAAGTGGCCTCAGCCAGCAGCCACAGGCCCTGGTGTGGTGTAAGTCGCCTCAGCCAGAAGCCACAGGCACTGGTGTGGTGTAAGTGGCCTCAGCCAGCAGCAAAAGGGCCCTGGTGTGGTGTAAGTGGCCTCAGCCAGCAGCCACAGGCCCTGGTGTGGTGTAGGTGGCCTCAGCCAGCAGCCACAGGCCCTGGTGTGGTGTAAGTGGCCTCAGCCAGCAGCCACAGGCCCTGGTGTGGTGTAAGTGGCCTCAGCCAGTGCCACAGGCCCTGGTGTGGTGTAAGTGGCCTGAGCAAGAGCCACAGGCCCTGGTGTGGTGTAAGTGGCCTCAGCCAGTGCCACAGGCCCTGGTGTGGTGTAAGTGGCCTCAGCCAGCAGCCACAGGCCCTGGTGTGGTGTAGGTGGCCTCAGCCAGCAGCCACAGGCCCTGGTGTGGTGTAAGTGGCCTCAGCCAGCAGCCACAGGCCCTGGTGTGGTGTAAGTGGCCTCAGCCAGAGCCACAGGCCCTGATGTGGTGTAAGTGGCCCCAGCCGGTCACTCAGGCCCTTGTGTGGTGTAGGTTGCATCAGCTAGCAGCACAAGACATTGGAAAAGAGCCAAAAGCAGTGTCGTTAATGTGCCCTCATTAATGGGCAGCTGCTTTTGGTCTTTTAATACACCCCTTCTCTGGATCAAAAGCGGTTCAATGACATGAAAATGAAAGGCTTACAGCACCAGGTATTCCCAGGCAGTCTCCCATCCAAGTACTAACCAAGCCCAGCCCTGCTTAGCTTCCGAGATCAGACGAGGTCGGGCGTGCTCAGGGTGGTATGGCCGTAAGCTGCTGGCTCCAGCACAATGTCTCAATTTATGGATTAAAGTGATTAGGTGGCAAGTACCTGAAGTTACGAAGACAATCCTATAACCATACCTGCATGTTTGCATAATACCCTAACCCAAAGGCTCAGTTTGGCATTTATCCAACAGCACAGGCCCTGGATTGTTGAAGATGGCCTCAGGGACCAGCACAGGGCCTGGTGTGTTGTACATGGCCACAGCAAGCAGCACAGGGCCTGGTTTGGTGAAGATGGCCTCGGCCAGAAGCGCAGGGCCTGGTGTGATGTGAGTGGCCTGAGCAAGAGCAACAGGCCTTGGTGTGGTGTAAGTGGCCTCAGCCAGCAGCCACAGGCCCTGGTGTGGTGTAAGTGGCCTGAGCAAGAGCCACAGACCCTGGTGTGGTGTAATTGGCCTCAGCCAGCAGCCACAGGCCCTGGTGTGGTGTAAGTGGCCTCAGCCAGCAGCCACAGGCACTGGTGTGGTGTAAGTGGCCTCAGCCAGCAGCAAAAGGGCCCTGGTGTGGTTTAAGTCGCCTCAGCCAGCAGCCACAGGCCCTGGTGTGGTGTAGGTGGCCTCAGCCAGCAGCCACAGGCCCTGGTGTGGTGTAAGTGGCCACAGCAAGCAGCACAGGGCCTGGTTTGGTGAAGATGGCCTCGGCCAGAAGCGCAGGGCCTGGTGTGATGTGAGTGGCCTGAGCAAGAGCCACAGGCCTTGGTGTGGTGTAAGTGGCCTCAGCCAGCAGCCACAGGCCCTGGTGTGGTGTAAGTCGCCTCAGCCAGAAGCCACAGGCACTGGTGTGGTGTAAGTGGCCTCAGCCAGCAGCAAAAGGGCCCTGGTGTGGTGTAAGTGGCCTCAGCCAGCAGCCACAGGCCCTGGTGTGGTGTAGGTGGCCTCAGCCAGCAGCCACAGGCCCTGGTGTGGTGTAAGTGGCCTCAGCCAGCAGCCACAGGCCCTGGTGTGGTGTAAGTGGCCTCAGCCAGTGCCACAGGCCCTGGTGTGGTGTAAGTGGCCTGAGCAAGAGCCACAGGCCCTGGTGTGGTGTAAGTGGCCTGAGCAAGAGCCACAGACCCTGGTGTGGTGTAATTGGCCTCAATAGCAACTAATGCCCTGGTGTGGTGTAGGTGGCCTCAGCCAGCAGCCACAGGCCCTGGTGTGGTGTAAGTGGCCTCAGCCAGCAGCCACAGGCCCTGGTGTGGTGTAAGTGGCCTCAGCCAGAGCCACAGGCCCTGATGTGGTGTAAGTGGCCCCAGCCGGTCACTCAGGCCCTTGTGTGGTGTAGGTTGCATCAGCTAGCAGCACAAGACATTGGAAAAGAGCCAAAAGCAGTGTCGTTAATGTGCCCTCATTAATGGGCAGCTGCTTTTGGTCTTTTAATACACCCCTTCTCTGGATCAAAAGCGGTTCAATGACATGAAAATTAAAGGCTTACAGCACCAGGTATTCCCAGGCAGTCTCCCATCCAAGTACTAACCAAGCCCAGCCCTGCTTAGCTTCCGAGATCAGACGAGGTCGGGCGTGCTCAGGGTGGTATGGCCGTAAGCTGCTGGCTCCAGCACAATGTCTCAATTTATGGATTCAAGTGATTAGGTGGCAAGTACCTGAAGTTACGAAGACAATCCTATAACCATACCTGCATGTTTGCATAATACCCTAACCCAAAGGCTCAGTTTGGCATTTATCCAACAGCACAGGCCCTGGATTGTTGAAGATGGCCTCAGGAACCAGCACAGGGCCTGGTGTGTTGTACATGGCCACAGCAAGCAGCACAGGGCCTGGTTTGGTGAAGATGTCCTCGGCCAGAAGCGCAGGGCCTGGTGTGATGTGAGTGGCCTGAGTAAGAGCAACAGGCCTTGGTGTGGTGTAAGTGGCCTCAGCCAGCAGCCACAGGCCCTGGTGTGGTGTAAGTCGCCTCAGCCAGAAGCCACAGGCACTGGTGTGGTGTAAGTGGCCTCAGCCAGCAGCAAAAGGGCCCTGGTGTGGTGTAAGTGGCCTCAGCCAGCAGCCACAGGCCCTGGTGTGGTGTAGGTGGCCTCAGCCAGCAGCCACAGGCCCTGGTGTGGTGTAAGTGGCCTCAGCCAGCAGCCACAGGCCCTGGTGTGGTGTAAGTGGCCTCAGCCAGCAGCCACAGGCCCTGGTGTGGTGTAAGTGGCCTCAGCCAGTGCCACAGGCCCTGGTGTGGTGTAAGTGGCCTGAGCAAGAGCCACAGGCCCTGGTGTGGTGTAAGTGGCCTCAGCCAGTGCCACAGGCCCTGGTGTGGTTTAATTGGCCTCAGCCAGCAGCCACAGGCCCTGGTGTGGTGTAGGTGGCCTCAGCCAGCAGCCACAGGCCCTGGTGTGGTGTAAGTGGCCTCAGCCAGCAGCCACAGGCCCTGGTGTGGTGTAAGTGGCCTCAGCCAGAGCCACAGGCCCTGATGTGGTGTAAGTGGCCCCAGCCGGTCACTCAGGCCCTTGTGTGGTGTAGGTTGCATCAGCTAGCAGCACAAGACATTGGAAAAGAGCCAAAAGCAGTGTCGTTAATGTGCCCTCATTAATGGGCAGCTGCTTTTGGTCTTTTAATACACCCCTTCTCTGGATCAAAAGCGGTTCAATGACATGAAAAGGAAAGGCTTACAGCACCAGGTATTCCCAGGCAGTCTCCCATCCAAGTACTAACCAAGCCCAGCCCTGCTTAGCTTCCGAGATCAGACGAGGTCGGGCGTGCTCAGGGTGGTATGGCCGTAAGCTGCTGGCTCCAGCACAATGTCTCAATTTATGGATTCAAGTGATTAGGTGGCAAGTACCTGAAGTTACGAAGACAATCCTATAACCATACCTGCATGTTTGCATAATACCCTAACCCAAAGGCTCAGTTTGGCATTTATCCAACAGCACAGGCCCTGGATTGTTGAAGATGGCCTCAGGAACCAGCACAGGGCCTGGTGTGTTGTACATGGCCACAGCAAGCAGCACAGGGCCTGGTTTGGTGAAGATGGCCTCGGCCAGAAGCGCAGGGCCTGGTGTGATGTGAGTGGCCTGAGCAAGAGCAACAGGCCTTGGTGTGGTGTAAGTGGCCTCAGCCAGCAGCCACAGGCCCTGGTGTGGTGTAAGTCGCCTCAGCCAGAAGCCACAGGCACTGGTGTGGTGTAAGTGGCCTCAGCCAGCAGCAAAAGGGCCCTGGTGTGGTGTAAGTGGCCTCAGCCAGCAGCCACAGGCCCTGGTGTGGTGTAGGTGGCCTCAGCCAGCAGCCACAGGCCCTGGTGTGGTGTAAGTGGCCTCAGCCAGCAGCCACAGGCCCTGGTGTGGTGTAAGTGGCCTCAGCCAGCAGCCACAGGCCCTGGTGTGGTGTAAGTGGCCTCAGCCAGTGCCACAGGCCCTGGTGTGGTGTAAGTGGCCTGAGCAAGAGCCACAGGCCCTGGTGTGGTGTAATTGGCCTCAGCCAGCAGCCACAGGCCCTGGTGTGGTGTAAGTAGCCTCAGCCAGAAGCCACAGGCACTGGTGTGGTGTAAGTGGCCTCAGCCAGCAGCAAAAGGGCCCTGGTGTGGTGTAAGTCGCCTCAGCCAGCAGCCACAGGCCCTGGTGTGGTGTAGGTGGCCTCAGCCAGCAGCCACAGGCCCTGGTGTGGTGTAAGTGGCCTCAGCCAGCAGCCACAGGCCCTGGTGTGGTGTAAGTGGCCTCAGCCAGTGCCACAGGCCCTGGTGTGGTGTAAGTGGCCTGAGCAAGAGCCACAGACCCTGGTGTGGTGTAATTGGCCTCAGTAGCAACTAAGGCCCTGGTGTGGTGTATGTGGCCTCAGGCAGCAGCCACAGGCCCTGTTGTGATGTAACTTGCCTGAGCAAGAGCCACAGGCCCTGGTGTGGTGTAAGTCGCCTCAGCCAGAAGCCACAGGCACTGGTGTGGTGTAAGTGGCCTCAGCCAGCAGCAAAAGGGCCCTGGTGTGGTGTAAGTGGCCTCAGCCAGCAGCCACAGGCCCTGGTGTGGTGTAGGTGGCCTCAGCCAGCAGCCACAGGCCCTGGTGTGGTGTAAGTGGCCTGAGCAAGAGCCACAGACCCTGGTGTGGTGTAATTGGCCTCAGCCAGCAGCCACAGGCCCTGGTGTGGTGTAAGTGGCCTCAGCCAGCAGCCACAGGCACTGGTGTGGTGTAAGTGGCCTCAGCCAGCAGCAAAAGGGCCCTGGTGTGGTTTAAGTCGCCTCAGCCAGCAGCCACAGGCCCTGGTGTGGTGTAGGTGGCCTCAGCCAGCAGCCACAGGCCCTGGTGTGGTGTAAGTGGCCACAGCAAGCAGCACAGGGCCTGGTTTGGTGAAGATGGCCTCGGCCAGAAGCGCAGGGCCTGGTGTGATGTGAGTGGCCTGAGCAAGAGCCACAGGCCTTGGTGTGGTGTAAGTGGCCTCAGCCAGCAGCCACAGGCCCTGGTGTGGTGTAAGTCGCCTCAGCCAGAAGCCACAGGCACTGGTGTGGTGTAAGTGGCCTCAGCCAGCAGCAAAAGGGCCCTGGTGTGGTGTAAGTGGCCTCAGCCAGCAGCCACAGGCCCTGGTGTGGTGTAGGTGGCCTCAGCCAGCAGCCACAGGCCCTGGTGTGGTGTAGGTGGCCTCAGCCAGCAGCCACAGGCCCTGGTGTGGTGTAAGTGGCCTCAGCCAGCAGCCACAGGCCCTGGTGTGGTGTAAGTGGCCTCAGCCAGTGCCACAGGCCCTGGTGTGGTGTAAGTGGCCTGAGCAAGAGCCACAGGCCCTGGTGTGGTGTAAGTGGCCTGAGCAAGAGCCACAGACCCTGGTGTGGTGTAATTGGCCTCAATAGCAACTAATGCCCTGGTGTGGTGTAGGTGGCCTCAGCCAGCAGCCACAGGCCCTGGTGTGGTGTAAGTGGCCTCAGCCAGCAGCCACAGGCCCTGGTGTGGTGTAAGTGGCCTCAGCCAGAGCCACAGGCCCTGATGTGGTGTAAGTGGCCCCAGCCGGTCACTCAGGCCCTTGTGTGGTGTAGGTTGCATCAGCTAGCAGCACAAGACATTGGAAAAGAGCCAAAAGCAGTGTCGTTAATGTGCCCTCATTAATGGGCAGCTGCTTTTGGTCTTTTAATACACCCCTTCTCTGGATCAAAAGCGGTTCAATGACATGAAAATGAAAGGCTTACAGCACCAGGTATTCCCAGGCAGTCTCCCATCCAAGTACTAACCAAGCCCAGCCCTGCTTAGCTTCCGAGATCAGACGAGGTCGGGCGTGCTCAGGGTGGTATGGCCGTAAGCTGCTGGCTCCAGCACAATGTCTCAATTTATGGATTCAAGTGATTAGGTGGCAAGTACCTGAAGTTACGAAGACAATCCTATAACCATACCTGCATGTTTGCATAATACCCTAACCCAAAGGCTCAGTTTGGCATTTATCCAACAGCACAGGCCCTGGATTGTTGAAGATGGCCTCAGGGACCAGCACAGGGCCTGGTGTGTTGTACATGGCCACAGCAAGCAGCACAGGGCCTGGTTTGGTGAAGATGGCCTCGGCCAGAAGCGCAGGGCCTGGTGTGATGTGAGTGGCCTGAGCAAGAGCAACAGGCCTTGGTGTGGTGTAAGTGGCCTCAGCCAGCAGCCACAGGCCCTGGTGTGGTGTAAGTGGCCTGAGCAAGAGCCACAGACCCTGGTGTGGTGTAATTGGCCTCAGCCAGCAGCCACAGGCCCTGGTGTGGTGTAAGTCGCCTCAGCCAGAAGCCACAGGCACTGGTGTGGTGTAAGTGGCCTCAGCCAGCAGCAAAAGGGCCCTGGTGTGGTTTAAGTCGCCTCAGCCAGCAGCCACAGGCCCTGGTGTGGTGTAGGTGGCCTCAGCCAGCAGCCACAGGCCCTGGTGTGGTGTAAGTGGCCACAGCAAGCAGCACAGGCCCTGGTGTGGTGAAGATGGCCTCGGCCAGAAGCGCAGGGCCTGGTGTGATGTGAGTGGCCTGAGCAAGAGCCACAGGCCTTGGTGTGGTGTAAGTGGCCTCAGCCAGCAGCCACAGGCCCTGGTGTGGTGTAAGTCGCCTCAGCCAGAAGCCACAGGCACTGGTGTGGTGTAAGTGGCCTCAGCCAGCAGCAAAAGGGCCCTGGTGTGGTGTAAGTGGCCTCAGCCAGCAGCCACAGGCCCTGGTGTGGTGTAGGTGGCCTCAGCCAGCAGCCACAGGCCCTGGTGTGGTGTAAGTGGCCTCAGCCAGCAGCCACAGGCCCTGGTGTGGTGTAAGTGGCCTCAGCCAGTGCCACAGGCCCTGGTGTGGTGTAAGTGGCCTGAGCAAGAGCCACAGGCCCTGGTGTGGTGTAAGTGGCCTGAGCAAGAGCCACAGACCCTGGTGTGGTGTAATTGGCCTCAATAGCAACTAATGCCCTGGTGTGGTGTAGGTGGCCTCAGCCAGCAGCCACAGGCCCTGGTGTGGTGTAAGTGGCCTCAGCCAGCAGCCACAGGCCCTGGTGTGGTGTAAGTGGCCTCAGCCAGAGCCACAGGCCCTGATGTGGTGTAAGTGGCCCCAGCCGGTCACTCAGGCCCTTGTGTGGTGTAGGTTGCATCAGCTAGCAGCACAAGACATTGGAAAAGAGCCAAAAGCAGTGTCGTTAATGTGCCCTCATTAATGGGCAGCTGCTTTTGGTCTTTTAATACACCCCTTCTCTGGATCAAAAGCGGTTCAATGACATGAAAAAGAAAGGCTTACAGCACCAGGTATTCCCAGGCAGTCTCCCATCCAAGTACTAACCAAGCCCAGCCCTGCTTAGCTTCCGAGATCAGACGAGGTCGGGCGTGCTCAGGGTGGTATGGCCGTAAGCTGCTGGCTCCAGCACAATGTCTCAATTTATGGATTCAAGTGATTAGGTGGCAAGTACCTGAAGTTACGAAGACAATCCTATAACCATACCTGCATGTTTGCATAATACCCTAACCCAAAGGCTCAGTTTGGCATTTATCCAACAGCACAGGCCCTGGATTGTTGAAGATGGCCTCAGGAACCAGCACAGGGCCTGGTGTGTTGTACATGGCCACAGCAAGCAGCACAGGGCCTGGTTTGGTGAAGATGGCCTCGGCCAGAAGCGCAGGGCCTGGTGTGATGTGAGTGGCCTGAGCAAGAGCAACAGGCCTTGGTGTGGTGTAAGTGGCCTCAGCCAGCAGCCACAGGCCCTGGTGTGGTGTAAGTCGCCTCAGCCAGAAGCCACAGGCACTGGTGTGGTGTAAGTGGCCTCAGCCAGCAGCAAAAGGGCCCTGGTGTGGTGTAAGTGGCCTCAGCCAGCAGCCACAGGCCCTGGTGTGGTGTAAGTGGCCTCAGCCAGCAGCCACAGGCCCTGGTGTGGTGTAAGTGGCCTCAGCCAGCAGCCACAGGCCCTGGTGTGGTGTAAGTGGCCTCAGCCAGTGCCACAGGCCCTGGTGTGGTGTAAGTGGCCTGAGCAAGAGCCACAGGCCCTGGTGTGGTGTAAGTGGCCTCAGCCAGTGCCACAGGCCCTGGTGTGGTGTAATTGGCCTCAGCCAGCAGCCACAGGCCCTGGTGTGGTGTAGGTGGCCTCAGCCAGCAGCCACAGGCCCTGGTGTGGTGTAAGTGGCCTCAGCCAGAGCCACAGGCCCTGATGTGGTGTAAGTGGCCCCAGCCGGTCACTCAGGCCCTTGTGTGGTGTAGGTTGCATCAGCTAGCAGCACAAGACATTGGAAAAGAGCCAAAAGCAGTGTCGTTAATGTGCCCTCATTAATGGGCAGCTGCTTTTGGTCTTTTAATACACCCCTTCTCTGGATCAAAAGCGGTTCAATGACATGAAAATGAAAGGCTTACAGCACCAGGTATTCCCAGGCAGTCTCCCATCCAAGTACTAACCAAGCCCAGCCCTGCTTAGCTTCCGAGATCAGACGAGGTCGGGCGTGCTCAGGGTGGTATGGCCGTAAGCTGCTGGCTCCAGCACAATGTCTCAATTTATGGATTCAAGTGATTAGGTGGCAAGTACCTGAAGTTACGAAGACAATCCTATAACCATACCTGCATGTTTGCATAATACCCTAAACAAAGGCTCAGTTTGGCATTTATCCAACAGCACAGGCCCTGGATTGTTGAAGATGGCCTCAGGGACCAGCACAGGGCCTGGTGTGTTGTACATGGCCACAGCAAGCAGCACAGGGCCTGGTTTGGTGAAGATGGCCTCGGCCAGAAGCGCAGGGCCTGGTGTGATGTGAGTGGCCTGAGCAAGAGCAACAGGCCTTGGTGTGGTGTAAGTGGCCTCAGCCAGCAGCCACAGGCCCTGGTGTGGTGTAAGTTGCCTCAGCCAGAAGCCACAGGCACTGGTGTGGTGTAAGTGGCCTCAGCCAGCAGCAAAAAGGCCCTGGTGTGGTGTAAGTGGCCTCAGCCAGCAGCCACAGGCCCTGGTGTGGTGTAGGTGGCCTCAGCCAGCAGCCACAGGCCCTGGTGTGGTGTAAGTGGCCTCAGCCAGCAGCCACAGGCCCTGGTGTGGTGTAAGTGGCCTCAGCCAGTGCCACAGGCCCTGGTGTGGTGTAAGTGGCCTGAGCAAGAGCCACAGACCCTGGTGTGGTGTAATTGGCCTCAGCCAGCAGCCACAGGCCCTGGTGTGGTGTAAGTCGCCTCAGCCAGAAGCCACAGGCACTGGTGTGGTGTAAGTGGCCTCAGCCAGCAGCAAAAGGGCCCTGGTGTGGTTTAAGTCGCCTCAGCCAGCAGCCACAGGCCCTGGTGTGGTGTAGGTGGCCTCAGCCAGCAGCCACAGGCCCTGGTGTGGTGTAAGTGGCCACAGCAAGCAGCACAGGGCCTGGTTTGGTGAAGATGGCCTCGGCCAGAAGCGCAGGGCCTGGTGTGATGTGAGTGGCCTGAGCAAGAGCCACAGGCCTTGGTGTGGTGTAAGTGGCCTCAGCCAGCAGCCACAGGCCCTGGTGTGGTGTAAGTCGCCTCAGCCAGAAGCCACAGGCACTGGTGTGGTGTAAGTGGCCTCAGCCAGCAGCAAAAGGGCCCTGGTGTGGTGTAATTGGCCTCAGCCAGCAGCCACAGGCCCTGGTGTGGTGTAGGTGGCCTCAGCCAGCAGCCACAGGCCCTGGTGTGGTGTAAGTGGCCTCAGCCAGCAGCCACAGGCCCTGGTGTGGTGTAAGTGGCCTCAGCCAGCAGCCACAGGCCCTGGTGTGGTGTAAGTGGCCTCAGCCAGTGCCACAGGCCCTGGTGTGGTGTAAGTGGCCTGAGCAAGAGCCACAGACCCTGGTGTGGTGTAATTGGCCTCAGCCAGCAGCCACAGGCCCTGGTGTGGTGTAAGTGGCCTCAGCCAGAAGCCACAGGCACTGGTGTGGTGTAAGTGGCCTCAGCCAGCAGCAAAAGGGCCCTGGTGTGGTGTAAGTGGCCTCAGCCAGCAGCCACAGGCCCTGGTGTGGTGTAGGTGGCCTCAGCCAGCAGCCACAGGCCCTGGTGTGGTGTAAGTGGCCTCAGCCAGTGCCACAGGCCCTGGTGTGGTGTAAGTGGCCTGAGCAAGAGCCACAGGCCCTGGTGTGGTGTAAGTGGCCTCAGCCAGTGCCACAGGCCCTGGTGTGGTGTAATTGGCCTCAGCCAGCAGCCACAGGCCCTGGTGTGGTGTAGGTGGCCTCAGCCAGCAGCCACAGGCCCTGGTGTGGTGTAAGTGGCCTCAGCCAGCAGCCACAGGCCCTGGTGTGGTGTAAGTGGCCTCAGCCAGAGCCACAGGCCCTGATGTGGTGTAAGTGGCCCCAGCCGGTCACTCAGGCCCTTGTGTGGTGTAGGTTGCATCAGCTAGCAGCACAAGACATTGGAAAAGAGCCAAAAGCAGTGTCGTTAATGTGCCCTCATTAATGGGCAGCTGCTTTTGGTCTTTTAATACACCCCTTCTCTGGATCAAAAGCGGTTCAATGACATGAAAATGAAAGGCTTACAGCACCAGGTATTCCCAGGCAGTCTCCCATCCAAGTACTAACCAAGCCCAGCCCTGCTTAGCTTCCGAGATCAGACGAGGTCGGGCGTGCTCAGGGTGGTATGGCCGTAAGCTGCTGGCTCCAGCACAATGTCTCAATTTATGGATTCAAGTGATTAGGTGGCAAGTACCTGAAGTTACGAAGACAATCCTATAACCATACCTGCATGTTTGCATAATACCCTAACCCAAAGGCTCAGTTTGGCATTTATCCAACAGCACAGGCCCTGGATTGTTGAAGATGGCCTCAGGGACCAGCACAGGGCCTGGTGTGTTGTACATGGCCACAGCAAGCAGCACAGGGCCTGGTTTGGTGAAGATGGCCTCGGCCAGAAGCGCAGGGCCTGGTGTGATGTGAGTGGCCTGAGCAAGAGCAACAGGCCTTGGTGTGGTGTAAGTGGCCTCAGCCAGCAGCCACAGGCCCTGGTGTGGTGTAAGTGGCCTGAGCAAGAGCCACAGACCCTGGTGTGGTGTAATTGGCCTCAGCCAGCAGCCACAGGCCCTGGTGTGGTGTAAGTCGCCTCAGCCAGAAGCCACAGGCACTGGTGTGGTGTAAGTGGCCTCAGCCAGCAGCAAAAGGGCCCTGGTGTGGTTTAAGTCGCCTCAGCCAGCAGCCACAGGCCCTGGTGTGGTGTAGGTGGCCTCAGCCAGCAGCCACAGGCCCTGGTGTGGTGTAAGTGGCCACAGCAAGCAGCACAGGGCCTGGTTTGGTGAAGATGGCCTCGGCCAGAAGCGCAGGGCCTGGTGTGATGTGAGTGGCCTGAGCAAGAGCCACAGGCCTTGGTGTGGTGTAAGTGGCCTCAGCCAGCAGCCACAGGCCCTGGTGTGGTGTAAGTCGCCTCAGCCAGAAGCCACAGGCACTGGTGTGGTGTAAGTGGCCTCAGCCAGCAGCAAAAGGGCCCTGGTGTGGTGTAAGTGGCCTCAGCCAGCAGCCACAGGCCCTGGTGTGGTGTAAGTGGCCTCAGCCAGTGCCACAGGCCCTGGTGTGGTGTAAGTGGCCTGAGCAAGAGCCACAGGCCCTGGTGTGGTGTAAGTGGCCTGAGCAAGAGCCACAGACCCTGGTGTGGTGTAATTGGCCTCAATAGCAACTAATGCCCTGGTGTGGTGTAGGTGGCCTCAGCCAGCAGCCACAGGCCCTGGTGTGGTGTAAGTGGCCTCAGCCAGCAGCCACAGGCCCTGGTGTGGTGTAAGTGGCCTCAGCCAGAGCCACAGGCCCTGATGTGGTGTAAGTGGCCCCAGCCGGTCACTCAGGCCCTTGTGTGGTGTAGGTTGCATCAGCTAGCAGCACAAGACATTGGAAAAGAGCCAAAAGCAGTGTCGTTAATGTGCCCTCATTAATGGGCAGCTGCTTTTGGTCTTTTAATACACCCCTTCTCTGGATCAAAAGCGGTTCAATGACATGAAAATGAAAGGCTTACAGCACCAGGTATTCCCAGGTAGTCTCCCATCCAAGTACTAACCAAGCCCAGCCCTGCTTAGCTTCCGAGATCAGACGAGGTCGGGCGTGCTCAGGGTGGTATGGCCGTAAGCTGCTGGCTCCAGCACAATGTCTCAATTTATGGATTCAAGTGATTAGGTGGCAAGTACCTGAAGTTACGAAGACAATCCTATAACCATACCTGCATGTTTGCATAATACCCTAACCCAAAGGCTCAGTTTGGCATTTATCCAACAGCACAGGCCCTGGATTGTTGAAGATGGCCTCAGGAACCAGCACAGGGCCTGGTGTGTTGTACATGGCCACAGCAAGCAGCACAGGTCCTGGTTTGGTGAAGATGGCCTCGGCCAGAAGCGCAGGGCCTGGTGTGATGTGAGTGGCCTGAGCAAGAGCAACAGGCCTTGGTGTGGTGTAAGTGGCCTCAGCCAGCAGCCACAGGCCCTGGTGTGGTGTAAGTCGCCTCAGCCAGAAGCCACAGGCACTGGTGTGGTGTAAGTGGCCTCAGCCAGCAGCAAAAGGGCCCTGGTGTGGTGTAAGTGGCCTCAGCCAGCAGCCACAGGCCCTGGTGTGGTGTAGGTGGCCTCAGCCAGCAGCCACAGGCCCTGGTGTGGTGTAAGTGGCCTCAGCCAGCAGCCACAGGCCCTGGTGTGGTGTAAGTGGCCTCAGCCAGCAGCCACAGGCCCTGGTGTGGTGTAAGTGGCCTCAGCCAGTGCCACAGGCCCTGGTGTGGTGTAAGTGGCCTGAGCAAGAGCCACAGGCCCTGGTGTGGTGTAAGTGGCCTCAGCCAGTGCCACAGGCCCTGGTGTGGTGTAAGTGGCCTCAGCCAGAGCCACAGGCCCTGATGTGGTGTAAGTGGCCCCAGCCGGTCACTCAGGCCCTTGTGTGGTGTAGGTTGCATCAGCTAGCAGCACAAGACATTGGAAAAGAGCCAAAAGCAGTGTCGTTAATGTGCCCTCATTAATGGGCAGCTGCTTTTGGTCTTTTAATACACCCCTTCTCTGGATCAAAAGCGGTTCAATGACATGAAAATGAAAGGCTTACAGCACCAGGTATTCCCAGGTAGTCTCCCATCCAAGTACTAACCAAGCCCAGCCCTGCTTAGCTTCCGAGATCAGACGAGGTCGGGCGTGCTCAGGGTGGTATGGCCGTAAGCTGCTGGCTCCAGCACAATGTCTCAATTTATGGATTCAAGTGATTAGGTGGCAAGTACCTGAAGTTACGAAGACAATCCTATAACCATACCTGCATGTTTGCATAATACCCTAACCCAAAGGCTCAGTTTGGCATTTATCCAACAGCACAGGCCCTGGATTGTTGAAGATGGCCTCAGGGACCAGCACAGGGCCTGGTGTGTTGTACATGGCCACAGCAAGCAGCACAGGGCCTGGTTTGGTGAAGATGGCCTCGGCCAGAAGCGCAGGGCCTGGTGTGATGTGAGTGGCCTGAGCAAGAGCAACAGGCCTTGGTGTGGTGTAAGTGGCCTCAGCCAGCAGCCACAGGCCCTGGTGTGGTGTAAGTCGCCTCAGCCAGAAGCCACAGGCACTGGTGTGGTGTAAGTGGCCTCAGCCAGCAGCAAAAGGGCCCTGGTGTGGTGTAAGTGGCCTCAGCCAGCAGCCACAGGCCCTGGTGTGGTGTAAGTGGCCTCAGCCAGCAGCCACAGGCCCTGGTGTGGTGTAAGTGGCCTCAGCCAGCAGCCACAGGCCCTGGTGTGGTGTAAGTGGCCTCAGCCAGTGCCACAGGCCCTGGTGTGGTGTAAGTGGCCTGAGCAAGAGCCACAGACCCTGGTGTGGTGTAAGTCGCCTCAGCCAGAAGCCACAGGCACTGGTGTGGTGTAAGTGGCCTCAGCCAGCAGCAAAAGGGCCCTGGTGTGGTGTAAGTGGCCTCAGCCAGCAGCCACAGGCCCTGGTGTGGTGTAAGTTGCCTCAGCTAGAAGACACAGGCACTGGTGTGGTGTAAGTGGCCTCAGCCAGCAGCAAAAGGGCCCTGGTGTGGTGTAAGTGGCCTCAGCCAGCAGCCACAGGCCCTGGTGTGGTGTAGGTGGCCTCAGCCAGCAGCCACAGGCCCTGGTGTGGTGTAAGTGGCCTCAATAGCAACTAAGGCCCTGGTGTGGTGTAAGTGGCTTCAGCCAGCAGCCACAGGCTCTGTTGTGGTGTAACTGGCCTCAGCCAGCAGCCACAGGCCCTGGTGTGGTGTAAGTGGCCTCAGCCAGAGCCACAGGCCCTGATGTGGTGTAAGTGGCCCCAGCCGGTCACTCAGGCCCTGGTGTGGTGTAGGTGGCATCAGCTAGCAGCACAAGACATTGGAAAAGAGCCAAAAGCAGTGTCGTTAATGTGCCCTCATTAATGGGCAGCTGCTTTTGGTCTTTTAATACACCCCTTCTCTGGATCAAAAGCGGTTCAATGACATGAAAATGAAAGGCTTACAGCAACAGGTATTCACAGGCAGTCTCCCATCCAAGTACTAACCAAGCCCAGCCCTGCTTAGCTTCCGAGATCAGACGAGGTCGGGCGTGCTCAGGGTGGTATGGCCGTAAGCTGCTGGCCCCAGCACAATGTCTCAATTTATGGATTCAAGTGATTAGGTGGCAAGTACCTGAAGTTACGAAGACAATCCTATAACCATACCTGCATGTTTGCATAATACCCTAACCCAAACGCTCAGTTTGGCATTTATCCAACAGCACAGGCCCTGGATTGTTGAAGATGGCCTCAGAAACCAGCACAGGACCTGGTTTGGTGAAGATGGCCTCGGCCAGAAGCGCAGGGCCTGGTGTGAAGTGAGTGGCCTGAGCAAGAGCAACAGGCCTTGGTGTGGTGTAAGTGGCCTCAGCCAGCAGCCACAGGCCCTGGTGTGGTGTAAGTCGCCTCAGCCAGCAGCCACAGGCACTGGTGTGGTGTAAGTGGCCTCAGCCAGCAGCAAAAGGGCCCTGGTGTGGTGTAAGTGGCCTCAGCCAGCAGCCACAGGCCCTGGTGTGGTGTAAGTGGCCTCAGCCAGCAGCCACAGGCCCTGGTGTGGTGTAAGTGGCCTCAGCCAGCAGCCACAGGCCCTGGTGTGGTGTAAGTGGCCTCAGCCAGCAGCCACAGGCCCTGGTGTGGTGTAAGTGGCCTCAGCCAGTGCCACAGGCCCTGGTGTGGTGTAAGTGGCCTGAGCAAGAGCCACAGACCCTGGTGTGGTGTAATTGGCCTCAGCCAGCAGCCACAGGCCCTGGTGTGGTGTAAGTGGCCTCAGCCAGAAGCCACAGGCACTGGTGTGGTGTAAGTGGCCTCAGCCAGCAGCAAAAGGGCCCTGGTGTGGTGTAAGTCGCCTCAGCCAGCAGCCACAGGCCCTGGTGTGGTGTAGGTGGCCTCAGCCAGCAGCCACAGGCCCTGGTGTGGTGTAAGTGGCCTCAGCCAGTGCCACAGGCCCTGGTGTGGTGTAAGTGGCCTGAGCAAGAGCCACAGGCCCTGGTGTGGTGTAAGTGGCCTCAGCCAGTGCCACAGGCCCTGGTGTGGTGTAATTGGCCTCAGCCAGCAGCCACAGGCCCTGGTGTGGTGTAAGTGGCCTCAGCCAGCAGCCACAGGCCCTGGTGTGGTGTAAGTGGCCTCAGCCAGAGCCACAGGCCCTGATGTGGTGTAAGTGGCCCCAGCCGGTCACTCAGGCCCTTGTGTGGTGTAGGTTGCATCAGCTAGCAGCACAAGACATTGGAAAAGAGCCAAAAGCAGTGTCGTTAATGTGCCCTCATTAATGGGCAGCTGCTTTTGGTCTTTTAATACACCCCTTCTCTGGATCAAAAGCGGTTCAATGACATGAAAATGAAAGGCTTACAGCACCAGGTATTCCCAGGTAGTCTCCCATCCAAGTACTAACCAAGCCCAGCCCTGCTTAGCTTCCGAGATCAGACGAGGTCGGGCGTGCTCAGGGTGGTATGGCCGTAAGCTACTGGCTCCAGCACAATGTCTCAATTTATGGATTCAAGTGATTAGGTGGCAAGTACCTGAAGTTACGAAGACAATCCTATAACCATACCTGCATGTTTGCATAATACCCTAACCCAAAGGCTCAGTTTGGCATTTATCCAACAGCACAGGCCCTGGATTGTTGAAGATGGCCTCAGGGACCAGCACAGGGCCTGGTGTGTTGTACATGGCCACAGCAAGCAGCACAGGGCCTGGTTTGGTGAAGATGGCCTCGGCCAGAAGCGCAGGGCCTGGTGTGATGTGAGTGGCCTGAGCAAGAGCAACAGGCCTTGGTGTGGTGTAAGTGGCCTCAGCCAGCAGCCACAGGCCCTGGTGTGGTGTAAGTGGCCTGAGCAAGAGCCACAGACCCTGGTGTGGTGTAATTGGCCTCAGCCAGCAGCCACAGGCCCTGGTGTGGTGTAAGTCGCCTCAGCCAGAAGCCACAGGCACTGGTGTGGTGTAAGTGGCCTCAGCCAGCAGCAAAAGGGCCCTGGTGTGGTTTAAGTCGCCTCAGCCAGCAGCCACAGGCCCTGGTGTGGTGTAGGTGGCCTCAGCCAGCAGCCACAGGCCCTGGTGTGGTGTAAGTGGCCACAGCAAGCAGCACAGGGCCTGGTTTGGTGAAGATGGCCTCGGCCAGAAGCGCAGGGCCTGGTGTGATGTGAGTGGCCTGAGCAAGAGCCACAGGCCTTGGTGTGGTGTAAGTGGCCTCAGCCAGCAGCCACAGGCCCTGGTGTGGTGTAAGTCGCCTCAGCCAGAAGCCACAGGCACTGGTGTGGTGTAAGTGGCCTCAGCCAGCAGCAAAAGGGCCCTGGTGTGGTGTAAGTGGCCTCAGCCAGCAGCCACAGGCCCTGGTGTGGTGTAGGTGGCCTCAGCCAGCAGCCACAGGCCCTGGTGTGGTGTAAGTGGCCTCAGCCAGCAGCCACAGGCCCTGGTGTGGTGTAAGTGGCCTCAGCCAGTGCCACAGGCCCTGGTGTGGTGTAAGTGGCCTGAGCAAGAGCCACAGGCCCTGGTGTGGTGTAAGTGGCCTGAGCAAGAGCCACAGACCCTGGTGTGGTGTAATTGGCCTCAATAGCAACTAATGCCCTGGTGTGGTGTAGGTGGCCTCAGCCAGCAGCCACAGGCCCTGGTGTGGTGTAAGTGGCCTCAGCCAGCAGCCACAGGCCCTGGTGTGGTGTAAGTGGCCTCAGCCAGAGCCACAGGCCCTGATGTGGTGTAAGTGGCCCCAGCCGGTCACTCAGGCCCTTGTGTGGTGTAGGTTGCATCAGCTAGCAGCACAAGACATTGGAAAAGAGCCAAAAGCAGTGTCGTTAATGTGCCCTCATTAATGGGCAGCTGCTTTTGGTCTTTTAATACACCCCTTCTCTGGATCAAAAGCGGTTCAATGACATGAAAATGAAAGGCTTACAGCACCAGGTATTCCCAGGCAGTCTCCCATCCAAGTACTAACCAAGCCCAGCCCTGCTTAGCTTCCGAGATCAGACGAGGTCGGGCGTGCTCAGGGTGGTATGGCCGTAAGCTGCTGGCTCCAGCACAATGTCTCAATTTATGGATTCAAGTGATTAGGTGGCAAGTACCTGAAGTTACGAAGACAATCCTATAACCATACCTGCATGTTTGCATAATACCCTAACCCAAAGGCTCAGTTTGGCATTTATCCAACAGCACAGGCCCTGGATTGTTGAAGATGGCCTCAGGAACCAGCACAAGGCCTGGTGTGTTGTACATGGCCACAGCAAGCAGCACAGGGCCTGGTTTGGTGAAGATGGCCTCGGCCAGAAGCGCAGGGCCTGGTGTGATGTGAGTGGCCTGAGCAAGAGCAACAGGCCTTGGTGTGGTGTAAGTGGCCTCAGCCAGCAGCCACAGGCCCTGGTGTGGTGTAAGTCGCCTCAGCCAGAAGCCACAGGCACTGGTGTGGTGTAAGTGGCCTCAGCCAGCAGCAAAAGGGCCCTGGTGTGGTGTAAGTGGCCTCAGCCAGTGCCACAGGCCCTGGTGTGGTGTAAGTGGCCTGAGCAAGAGCCACAGGCCCTGGTGTGGTGTAAGTGGCCTGAGCAAGAGCCACAGACCCTGGTGTGGTGTAATTGGCCTCAATAGCAACTAATGCCCTGGTGTGGTGTAGGTGGCCTCAGCCAGCAGCCACAGGCCCTGGTGTGGTGTAAGTTGCCTCAGCCAGCAGCCACAGGCCCTGGTGTGGTGTAAGTGGCCTCAGCCAGAGCCACAGGCCCTGATGTGGTGTAAGTGGCCCCAGCCGGTCACTCAGGCCCTTGTGTGGTGTAGGTTGCATCAGCTAGCAGCACAAGACATTGGAAAAGAGCCAAAAGCAGTGTCGTTAATGTGCCCTCATTAATGGGCAGCTGCTTTTGGTCTTTTAATACACCCCTTCTCTGGATCAAAAGCGGTTCAATGACATGAAAATGAAAGGCTTACAGCACCAGGTATTCCCAGGCAGTCTCCCATCCAAGTACTAACCAAGCCAAGCCCTGCTTAGCTTCCGAGATCAGACGAGGTCGGGCGTGCTCAGGGTGGTATGGCCGTAAGCTGCTGGCCCCAGCACAATGTCTCAATTTATGGATTCAAGTGATTAGGTGGCAAGTACCTGAAGTTACGAAGACAATCCTATAACCATACCTGCATGTTTGCATAATACCCTAACCCAAAGGCTCAGTTTGGCATTTATCCAACAGCACAGGCCCTGGATTGTTGAAGATGGCCTCAGGAACCAGCACAGGACCTGGTTTGGTGAAGATGGCCTCGGCCAGAAGCGCAGGGCCTGGTGTGAAGTGAGTGGCCTGAGCAAGAGCAACAGGCCTTGGTGTGGTGTAAGTGGCCTCAGCCAGCAGCCACAGGCCCTGGTGTGGTGTAAGTCGCCTCAGCCAGCAGCCACAGGCACTGGTGTGGTGTAAGTGGCCTCAGCCAGCAGCAAAAGGGCCCTGGTGTGGTGTAAGTGGCCTCAGCCAGCAGCCACAGGCCCTGGTGTGGTGTAGGTGGCCTCAGCCAGCAGCCACAGGCCCTGGTGTGGTGTAAGTGGCCTCAGCCAGCAGCCACAGGCCCTGGTGTGGTGTAAGTGGCCTCAGCCAGCAGCCACAGGCCCTGGTGTGGTGTAAGTGGCCTCAGCCAGTGCCACAGGCCCTGGTGTGGTGTAAGTGGCCTGAGCAAGAGCCACAGACCCTGGTGTGGTGTAATTGGCCTCAGCCAGCAGCCACAGGCCCTGGTGTGGTGTAAGTGGCCTCAGCCAGAAGCCACAGGCACTGGTGTGGTGTAAGTGGCCTCAGCCAGCAGCAAAAGGGCCCTGGTGTGGTGTAAGTCGCCTCAGCCAGCAGCCACAGGCCCTGGTGTGGTGTAGGTGGCCTCAGCCAGCAGCCACAGGCCCTGGTGTGGTGTAAGTGGCCTCAGCCAGTGCCACAGGCCCTGGTGTGGTGTAAGTGGCCTGAGCAAGAGCCACAGGCCCTGGTGTGGTGTAAGTGGCCTCAGCCAGTGCCACAGGCCCTGGTGTGGTGTAATTGGCCTCAGCCAGCAGCCACAGGCCCTGGTGTGGTGTAGGTGGCCTCAGCCAGCAGCCACAGGCCCTGGTGTGGTGTAAGTGGCCTCAGCCAGCAGCCACAGGCCCTGGTGTGGTGTAAGTGGCCTCAGCCAGAGCCACAGGCCCTGATGTGGTGTAAGTGGCCCCAGCCGGTCACTCAGGCCCTTGTGTGGTGTAGGTTGCATCAGCTAGCAGCACAAGACATTGGAAAAGAGCCAAAAGCAGTGTCGTTAATGTGCCCTCATTAATGGGCAGCTGCTTTTGGTCTTTTAATACACCCCTTCTCTGGATCAAAAGCGGTTCAATGACATGAAAATGAAAGGCTTACAGCACCAGGTATTCCCAGGCAGTCTCCCATCCAAGTACTAACCAAGCCCAGCCCTGCTTAGCTTCCGAGATCAGACGAGGTCGGGCGTGCTCAGGGTGGTATGGCCGTAAGCTGCTGGCTCCAGCACAATGTCTCAATTTATGGATTCAAGTGATTAGGTGGCAAGTACCTGAAGTTACGAAGACAATCCTATAACCATACCTGCATGTTTGCATAATACCCTAACCCAAAGGCTCAGTTTGGCATTTATCCAACAGCACAGGCCCTGGATTGTTGAAGATGGCCTCAGGGACCAGCACAGGGCCTGGTGTGTTGTACATGGCCACAGCAAGCAGCACAGGGCCTGGTTTGGTGAAGATGGCCTCGGCCAGAAGCGCAGGGCCTGGTGTGATGTGAGTGGCCTGAGCAAGAGCAACAGGCCTTGGTGTGGTGTAAGTGGCCTCAGCCAGCAGCCACAGGCCCTGGTGTGGTGTAAGTGGCCTGAGCAAGAGCCACAGACCCTGGTGTGGTGTAATTGGCCTCAGCCAGCAGCCACAGGCCCTGGTGTGGTGTAAGTGGCCTCAGCCAGAAGCCACAGGCACTGGTGTGGTGTAAGTGGCCTCAGCCAGCAGCAAAAGGGCCCTGGTGTGGTTTAAGTCGCCTCAGCCAGCAGCCACAGGCCCTGGTGTGGTGTAGGTGGCCTCAGCCAGCAGCCACAGGCCCTGGTGTGGTGTAAGTGGCCACAGCAAGCAGCACAGGGCCTGGTTTGGTGAAGATGGCCTCGGCCAGAAGCGCAGGGCCTGGTGTGATGTGAGTGGCCTGAGCAAGAGCAACAGGCCTTGCTGTGGTGTAAGTGGCCTCAGCCAGCAGCCACAGGCCCTGGTGTGGTGTAAGTGGCCTGAGCAAGAGCCACAGACCCTGGTGTGGTGTAATTGGCCTCAGCCAGCAGCCACAGGCCCTGGTGTGGTGTAAGTGGCCTCAGCCAGCAGCCACAGGCACTGGTGTGGTGTAAGTGGCCTCAGCCAGCAGCAAAAGGGCCCTGGTGTGGTTTAAGTCGCCTCAGCCAGCAGCCACAGGCCCTGGTGTGGTGTAGGTGGCCTCAGCCAGCAGCCACAGGCCCTGGTGTGGTGTAAGTGGCCACAGCAAGCAGCACAGGGCCTGGTTTGGTGAAGATGGCCTCGGCCAGAAGCGCAGGGCCTGGTGTGATGTGAGTGGCCTGAGCAAGAGCCACAGGCCTTGGTGTGGTGTAAGTGGCCTCAGCCAGCAGCCACAGGCCCTGGTGTGGTGTAAGTCGCCTCAGCCAGAAGCCACAGGCACTGGTGTGGTGTAAGTGGCCTCAGCCAGCAGCAAAAGGGCCCTGGTGTGGTGTAAGTGGCCTCAGCCAGCAGCCACAGGCCCTGGTGTGGTGTAGGTGGCCTCAGCCAGCAGCCACAGGCCCTGGTGTGGTGTAAGTGGCCTCAGCCAGCAGCCACAGGCCCTGGTGTGGTGTAAGTGGCCTCAGCCAGCAGCCACAGGCCCTGGTGTGGTGTAAGTGGCCTCAGCCAGTGCCACAGGCCCTGGTGTGGTGTAAGTGGCCTGAGCAAGAGCCACAGGCCCTGGTGTGGTGTAAGTGGCCTCAGCCAGAGCCACAGGCCCTGGTGTGGTGTAAGTGGCCTCAGCCAGAGCCACAGGCCCTGATGTGGTGTAAGTGGCCCCAGCCGGTCACTCAGGCCCTTGTGTGGTGTAGGTTGCATCAGCTAGCAGCACAAGACATTGGAAAAGAGCCAAAAGCAGTGTCGTTAATGTGCCCTCATTAATGGGCAGCTGCTTTTGGTCTTTTAATACACCCCTTCTCTGGATCAAAAGCGGTTCAATGACATGAAAATGAAAGGCTTACAGCACCAGGTATTCCCAGGTAGTCTCCCATCCAAGTACTAACCAAGCCCAGCCCTGCTTAGCTTCCGAGATCAGACGAGGTCGGGCGTGCTCAGGGTGGTATGGCCGTAAGCTGCTGGCTCCAGCACAATGTCTCAATTTATGGATTCAAGTGATTAGGTGGCAAGTACCTGAAGTTACGAAGACAATCCTATAACCATACCTGCATGTTTGCATAATACCCTAACCCAAAGGCTCAGTTTGGCATTTATCCAACAGCACAGGCCCTGGATTGTTGAAGATGGCCTCAGGGACCAGCACAGGGCCTGGTGTGTTGTACATGGCCACAGCAAGCAGCACAGGGCCTGGTTTGGTGAAGATGGCCTCGGCCAGAAGCGCAGGGCCTGGTGTGATGTGAGTGGCCTGAGCAAGAGCAACAGGCCTTGGTGTGGTGTAAGTGGCCTCAGCCAGCAGCCACAGGCCCTGGTGTGGTGTAAGTCGCCTCAGCCAGAAGCCACAGGCACTGGTGTGGTGTAAGTGGCCTCAGCCAGCAGCAAAAGGGCCCTGGTGTGGTGTAAGTGGCCTCAGCCAGCAGCCACAGGCCCTGGTGTGGTGTAAGTGGCCTCAGCCAGCAGCCACAGGCACTGGTGTGGTGTAAGTGGCCTCAGCCAGCAGCCACAGGCCCTGGTGTGGTGTAAGTGGCCTCAGCCAGTGCCACAGGCCCTGGTGTGGTGTAAGTGGCCTGAGCAAGAGCCACAGACCCTGGTGTGGTGTAAGTCGCCTCAGCCAGAAGCCACAGGCACTGGTGTGGTGTAAGTGGCCTCAGCCAGCAGCAAAAGGGCCCTGGTGTGGTGTAAGTGGCCTCAGCCAGCAGCCACAGGCCCTGGTGTGGTGTAAGTTGCCTCAGCTAGAAGACACAGGCACTGGTGTGGTGTAAGTGGCCTCAGCCAGCAGCAAAAGGGCCCTGGTGTGGTGTAAGTGGCCTCAGCCAGCAGCCACAGGCCCTGGTGTGGTGTAGGTGGCCTCAGCCAGCAGCCACAGGCCCTGGTGTGGTGTAAGTGGCCTCAATAGCAACTAAGGCCCTGGTGTGGTGTAAGTGGCTTCAGCCAGCAGCCACAGGCTCTGTTGTGGTGTAACTGGCCTCAGCCAGCAGCCACAGGCCCTGGTGTGGTGTAAGTGGCCTCAGCCAGAGCCACAGGCCCTGATGTGGTGTAAGTGGCCCCAGCCGGTCACTCAGGCCCTGGTGTGGTGTAGGTGGCATCAGCTAGCAGCACAAGACATTGGAAAAGAGCCAAAAGCAGTGTCGTTAATGTGCCCTCATTAATGGGCAGCTGCTTTTGGTCTTTTAATACACCCCTTCTCTGGATCAAAAGCGGTTCAATGACATGAAAATGAAAGGCTTACAGCACCAGGTATTCACAGGCAGTCTCCCATCCAAGTACTAACCAAGCCCAGCCCTGCTTAGCTTCCGAGATCAGACGAGGTCGGGCGTGCTCAGGGTGGTATGGCCGTAAGCTGCTGGCCCCAGCACAATGTCTCAATTTATGGATTCAAGTGATTAGGTGGCAAGTACCTGAAGTTACGAAGACAATCCTATAACCATACCTGCATGTTTGCATAATACCCTAACCCAAACGCTCAGTTTGGCATTTATCCAACAGCACAGGCCCTGGATTGTTGAAGATGGCCTCAGAAACCAGCACAGGACCTGGTTTGGTGAAGATGGCCTCGGCCAGAAGCGCAGGGCCTGGTGTGAAGTGAGTGGCCTGAGCAAGAGCAACAGGCCTTGGTGTGGTGTAAGTGGCCTCAGCCAGCAGCCACAGGCCCTGGTGTGGTGTAAGTCGCCTCAGCCAGCAGCCACAGGCACTGGTGTGGTGTAAGTGGCCTCAGCCAGCAGCAAAAGGGCCCTGGTGTGGTGTAAGTGGCCTCAGCCAGCAGCCACAGGCCCTGGTGTGGTGTAAGTGGCCTCAGCCAGCAGCCACAGGCCCTGGTGTGGTGTAAGTGGCCTCAGCCAGCAGCCACAGGCCCTGGTGTGGTGTAAGTGGCCTCAGCCAGCAGCCACAGGCCCTGGTGTGGTGTAAGTGGCCTCAGCCAGTGCCACAGGCCCTGGTGTGGTGTAAGTGGCCTGAGCAAGAGCCACAGACCCTGGTGTGGTGTAATTGGCCTCAGCCAGCAGCCACAGGCCCTGGTGTGGTGTAAGTGGCCTCAGCCAGAAGCCACAGGCACTGGTGTGGTGTAAGTGGCCTCAGCCAGCAGCAAAAGGGCCCTGGTGTGGTGTAAGTCGCCTCAGCCAGCAGCCACAGGCCCTGGTGTGGTGTAGGTGGCCTCAGCCAGCAGCCACAGGCCCTGGTGTGGTGTAAGTGGCCTCAGCCAGTGCCACAGGCCCTGGTGTGGTGTAAGTGGCCTGAGCAAGAGCCACAGGCCCTGGTGTGGTGTAAGTGGCCTCAGCCAGTGCCACAGGCCCTGGTGTGGTGTAATTGGCCTCAGCCAGCAGCCACAGGCCCTGGTGTGGTGTAAGTGGCCTCAGCCAGCAGCCACAGGCCCTGGTGTGGTGTAAGTGGCCTCAGCCAGAGCCACAGGCCCTGATGTGGTGTAAGTGGCCCCAGCCGGTCACTCAGGCCCTTGTGTGGTGTAGGTTGCATCAGCTAGCAGCACAAGACATTGGAAAAGAGCCAAAAGCAGTGTCGTTAATGTGCCCTCATTAATGGGCAGCTGCTTTTGGTCTTTTAATACACCCCTTCTCTGGATCAAAAGCGGTTCAATGACATGAAAATGAAAGGCTTACAGCACCAGGTATTCCCAGGTAGTCTCCCATCCAAGTACTAACCAAGCCCAGCCCTGCTTAGCTTCCGAGATCAGACGAGGTCGGGCGTGCTCAGGGTGGTATGGCCGTAAGCTACTGGCTCCAGCACAATGTCTCAATTTATGGATTCAAGTGATTAGGTGGCAAGTACCTGAAGTTACGAAGACAATCCTATAACCATACCTGCATGTTTGCATAATACCCTAACCCAAAGGCTCAGTTTGGCATTTATCCAACAGCACAGGCCCTGGATTGTTGAAGATGGCCTCAGGGACCAGCACAGGGCCTGGTGTGTTGTACATGGCCACAGCAAGCAGCACAGGGCCTGGTTTGGTGAAGATGGCCTCGGCCAGAAGCGCAGGGCCTGGTGTGATGTGAGTGGCCTGAGCAAGAGCAACAGGCCTTGGTGTGGTGTAAGTGGCCTCAGCCAGCAGCCACAGGCCCTGGTGTGGTGTAAGTGGCCTGAGCAAGAGCCACAGACCCTGGTGTGGTGTAATTGGCCTCAGCCAGCAGCCACAGGCCCTGGTGTGGTGTAAGTCGCCTCAGCCAGAAGCCACAGGCACTGGTGTGGTGTAAGTGGCCTCAGCCAGCAGCAAAAGGGCCCTGGTGTGGTTTAAGTCGCCTCAGCCAGCAGCCACAGGCCCTGGTGTGGTGTAGGTGGCCTCAGCCAGCAGCCACAGGCCCTGGTGTGGTGTAAGTGGCCACAGCAAGCAGCACAGGGCCTGGTTTGGTGAAGATGGCCTCGGCCAGAAGCGCAGGGCCTGGTGTGATGTGAGTGGCCTGAGCAAGAGCCACAGGCCTTGGTGTGGTGTAAGTGGCCTCAGCCAGCAGCCACAGGCCCTGGTGTGGTGTAAGTCGCCTCAGCCAGAAGCCACAGGCACTGGTGTGGTGTAAGTGGCCTCAGCCAGCAGCAAAAGGGCCCTGGTGTGGTGTAAGTGGCCTCAGCCAGCAGCCACAGGCCCTGGTGTGGTGTAGGTGGCCTCAGCCAGCAGCCACAGGCCCTGGTGTGGTGTAAGTGGCCTCAGCCAGCAGCCACAGGCCCTGGTGTGGTGTAAGTGGCCTCAGCCAGTGCCACAGGCCCTGGTGTGGTGTAAGTGGCCTGAGCAAGAGCCACAGGCCCTGGTGTGGTGTAAGTGGCCTGAGCAAGAGCCACAGACCCTGGTGTGGTGTAATTGGCCTCAATAGCAACTAATGCCCTGGTGTGGTGTAGGTGGCCTCAGCCAGCAGCCACAGGCCCTGGTGTGGTGTAAGTGGCCTCAGCCAGCAGCCACAGGCCCTGGTGTGGTGTAAGTGGCCTCAGCCAGAGCCACAGGCCCTGATGTGGTGTAAGTGGCCCCAGCCGGTCACTCAGGCCCTTGTGTGGTGTAGGTTGCATCAGCTAGCAGCACAAGACATTGGAAAAGAGCCAAAAGCAGTGTCGTTAATGTGCCCTCATTAATGGGCAGCTGCTTTTGGTCTTTTAATACACCCCTTCTCTGGATCAAAAGCGGTTCAATGACATGAAAATGAAAGGCTTACAGCACCAGGTATTCCCAGGCAGTCTCCCATCCAAGTACTAACCAAGCCCAGCCCTGCTTAGCTTCCGAGATCAGACGAGGTCGGGCGTGCTCAGGGTGGTATGGCCGTAAGCTGCTGGCTCCAGCACAATGTCTCAATTTATGGATTCAAGTGATTAGGTGGCAAGTACCTGAAGTTACGAAGACAATCCTATAACCATACCTGCATGTTTGCATAATACCCTAACCCAAAGGCTCAGTTTGGCATTTATCCAACAGCACAGGCCCTGGATTGTTGAAGATGGCCTCAGGAACCAGCACAAGGCCTGGTGTGTTGTACATGGCCACAGCAAGCAGCACAGGGCCTGGTTTGGTGAAGATGGCCTCGGCCAGAAGCGCAGGGCCTGGTGTGATGTGAGTGGCCTGAGCAAGAGCAACAGGCCTTGGTGTGGTGTAAGTGGCCTCAGCCAGCAGCCACAGGCCCTGGTGTGGTGTAAGTCGCCTCAGCCAGAAGCCACAGGCACTGGTGTGGTGTAAGTGGCCTCAGCCAGCAGCAAAAGGGCCCTGGTGTGGTGTAAGTGGCCTCAGCCAGTGCCACAGGCCCTGGTGTGGTGTAAGTGGCCTGAGCAAGAGCCACAGGCCCTGGTGTGGTGTAAGTGGCCTGAGCAAGAGCCACAGACCCTGGTGTGGTGTAATTGGCCTCAATAGCAACTAATGCCCTGGTGTGGTGTAGGTGGCCTCAGCCAGCAGCCACAGGCCCTGGTGTGGTGTAAGTTGCCTCAGCCAGCAGCCACAGGCCCTGGTGTGGTGTAAGTGGCCTCAGCCAGAGCCACAGGCCCTGATGTGGTGTAAGTGGCCCCAGCCGGTCACTCAGGCCCTTGTGTGGTGTAGGTTGCATCAGCTAGCAGCACAAGACATTGGAAAAGAGCCAAAAGCAGTGTCGTTAATGTGCCCTCATTAATGGGCAGCTGCTTTTGGTCTTTTAATACACCCCTTCTCTGGATCAAAAGCGGTTCAATGACATGAAAATGAAAGGCTTACAGCACCAGGTATTCCCAGGCAGTCTCCCATCCAAGTACTAACCAAGCCAAGCCCTGCTTAGCTTCCGAGATCAGACGAGGTCGGGCGTGCTCAGGGTGGTATGGCCGTAAGCTGCTGGCCCCAGCACAATGTCTCAATTTATGGATTCAAGTGATTAGGTGGCAAGTACCTGAAGTTACGAAGACAATCCTATAACCATACCTGCATGTTTGCATAATACCCTAACCCAAAGGCTCAGTTTGGCATTTATCCAACAGCACAGGCCCTGGATTGTTGAAGATGGCCTCAGGAACCAGCACAGGACCTGGTTTGGTGAAGATGGCCTCGGCCAGAAGCGCAGGGCCTGGTGTGAAGTGAGTGGCCTGAGCAAGAGCAACAGGCCTTGGTGTGGTGTAAGTGGCCTCAGCCAGCAGCCACAGGCCCTGGTGTGGTGTAAGTCGCCTCAGCCAGCAGCCACAGGCACTGGTGTGGTGTAAGTGGCCTCAGCCAGCAGCAAAAGGGCCCTGGTGTGGTGTAAGTGGCCTCAGCCAGCAGCCACAGGCCCTGGTGTGGTGTAGGTGGCCTCAGCCAGCAGCCACAGGCCCTGGTGTGGTGTAAGTGGCCTCAGCCAGCAGCCACAGGCCCTGGTGTGGTGTAAGTGGCCTCAGCCAGCAGCCACAGGCCCTGGTGTGGTGTAAGTGGCCTCAGCCAGTGCCACAGGCCCTGGTGTGGTGTAAGTGGCCTGAGCAAGAGCCACAGACCCTGGTGTGGTGTAATTGGCCTCAGCCAGCAGCCACAGGCCCTGGTGTGGTGTAAGTGGCCTCAGCCAGAAGCCACAGGCACTGGTGTGGTGTAAGTGGCCTCAGCCAGCAGCAAAAGGGCCCTGGTGTGGTGTAAGTCGCCTCAGCCAGCAGCCACAGGCCCTGGTGTGGTGTAGGTGGCCTCAGCCAGCAGCCACAGGCCCTGGTGTGGTGTAAGTGGCCTCAGCCAGTGCCACAGGCCCTGGTGTGGTGTAAGTGGCCTGAGCAAGAGCCACAGGCCCTGGTGTGGTGTAAGTGGCCTCAGCCAGTGCCACAGGCCCTGGTGTGGTGTAATTGGCCTCAGCCAGCAGCCACAGGCCCTGGTGTGGTGTAGGTGGCCTCAGCCAGCAGCCACAGGCCCTGGTGTGGTGTAAGTGGCCTCAGCCAGCAGCCACAGGCCCTGGTGTGGTGTAAGTGGCCTCAGCCAGAGCCACAGGCCCTGATGTGGTGTAAGTGGCCCCAGCCGGTCACTCAGGCCCTTGTGTGGTGTAGGTTGCATCAGCTAGCAGCACAAGACATTGGAAAAGAGCCAAAAGCAGTGTCGTTAATGTGCCCTCATTAATGGGCAGCTGCTTTTGGTCTTTTAATACACCCCTTCTCTGGATCAAAAGCGGTTCAATGACATGAAAATGAAAGGCTTACAGCACCAGGTATTCCCAGGCAGTCTCCCATCCAAGTACTAACCAAGCCCAGCCCTGCTTAGCTTCCGAGATCAGACGAGGTCGGGCGTGCTCAGGGTGGTATGGCCGTAAGCTGCTGGCTCCAGCACAATGTCTCAATTTATGGATTCAAGTGATTAGGTGGCAAGTACCTGAAGTTACGAAGACAATCCTATAACCATACCTGCATGTTTGCATAATACCCTAACCCAAAGGCTCAGTTTGGCATTTATCCAACAGCACAGGCCCTGGATTGTTGAAGATGGCCTCAGGGACCAGCACAGGGCCTGGTGTGTTGTACATGGCCACAGCAAGCAGCACAGGGCCTGGTTTGGTGAAGATGGCCTCGGCCAGAAGCGCAGGGCCTGGTGTGATGTGAGTGGCCTGAGCAAGAGCAACAGGCCTTGGTGTGGTGTAAGTGGCCTCAGCCAGCAGCCACAGGCCCTGGTGTGGTGTAAGTGGCCTGAGCAAGAGCCACAGACCCTGGTGTGGTGTAATTGGCCTCAGCCAGCAGCCACAGGCCCTGGTGTGGTGTAAGTGGCCTCAGCCAGAAGCCACAGGCACTGGTGTGGTGTAAGTGGCCTCAGCCAGCAGCAAAAGGGCCCTGGTGTGGTTTAAGTCGCCTCAGCCAGCAGCCACAGGCCCTGGTGTGGTGTAGGTGGCCTCAGCCAGCAGCCACAGGCCCTGGTGTGGTGTAAGTGGCCACAGCAAGCAGCACAGGGCCTGGTTTGGTGAAGATGGCCTCGGCCAGAAGCGCAGGGCCTGGTGTGATGTGAGTGGCCTGAGCAAGAGCAACAGGCCTTGCTGTGGTGTAAGTGGCCTCAGCCAGCAGCCACAGGCCCTGGTGTGGTGTAAGTGGCCTGAGCAAGAGCCACAGACCCTGGTGTGGTGTAATTGGCCTCAGCCAGCAGCCACAGGCCCTGGTGTGGTGTAAGTGGCCTCAGCCAGCAGCCACAGGCACTGGTGTGGTGTAAGTGGCCTCAGCCAGCAGCAAAAGGGCCCTGGTGTGGTTTAAGTCGCCTCAGCCAGCAGCCACAGGCCCTGGTGTGGTGTAGGTGGCCTCAGCCAGCAGCCACAGGCCCTGGTGTGGTGTAAGTGGCCACAGCAAGCAGCACAGGGCCTGGTTTGGTGAAGATGGCCTCGGCCAGAAGCGCAGGGCCTGGTGTGATGTGAGTGGCCTGAGCAAGAGCCACAGGCCTTGGTGTGGTGTAAGTGGCCTCAGCCAGCAGCCACAGGCCCTGGTGTGGCGTAAGTCGCCTCAGCCAGAAGCCACAGGCACTGGTGTGGTGTAAGTGGCCTCAGCCAGCAGCAAAAGGGCCCTGGTGTGGTGTAAGTGGCCTCAGCCAGCAGCCACAGGCCCTGGTGTGGTGTAGGTGGCCTCAGCCAGCAGCCACAGGCCCTGGTGTGGTGTAAGTGGCCTCAGCCAGCAGCCACAGGCCCTGGTGTGGTGTAAGTGGCCTCAGCCAGTGCCACAGGCCCTGGTGTGGTGTAAGTGGCCTGAGCAAGAGCCACAGGCCCTGGTGTGGTGTAAGTGGCCTGAGCAAGAGCCACAGACCCTGGTGTGGTGTAATTGGCCTCAATAGCAACTAATGCCCTGGTGTGGTGTAGGTGGCCTCAGCCAGCAGCCACAGGCCCTGGTGTGGTGTAAGTGGCCTCAGCCAGCAGCCACAGGCCCTGGTGTGGTGTAAGTGGCCTCAGCCAGAGCCACAGGCCCTGATGTGGTGTAAGTGGCCCCAGCCGGTCACTCAGGCCCTTGTGTGGTGTAGGTTGCATCAGCTAGCAGCACAAGACATTGGAAAAGAGCCAAAAGCAGTGTCGTTAATGTGCCCTCATTAATGGGCAGCTGCTTTTGGTCTTTTAATACACCCCTTCTCTGGATCAAAAGCGGTTCAATGACATGAAAATGAAAGGCTTACAGCACCAGGTATTCCCAGGCAGTCTCCCATCCAAGTACTAACCAAGCCCAGCCCTGCTTAGCTTCCGAGATCAGACGAGGTCGGGCGTGCTCAGGGTGGTATGGCCGTAAGCTGCTGGCTCCAGCACAATGTCTCAATTTATGGATTCAAGTGATTAGGTGGCAAGTACCTGAAGTTACGAAGACAATCCTATAACCATACCTGCATGTTTGCATAATACCCTAACCCAAAGGCTCAGTTTGGCATTTATCCAACAGCACAGGCCCTGGATTGTTGAAGATGGCCTCAGGAACCAGCACAGGGCCTGGTGTGTTGTACATGGCCACAGCAAGCAGCACAGGGCCTGGTTTGGTGAAGATGGCCTCGGCCAGAAGCGCAGGGCCTGGTGTGATGTGAGTGGCCTGAGCAAGAGCCACAGGCCTTGGTGTGGTGTAAGTGGCCTCAGCCAGCAGCCACAGGCCCTGGTGTGGTGTAAGTCGCCTCAGCCAGAAGCCACAGGCACTGGTGTGGTGTAAGTGGCCTCAGCCAGCAGCAAAAGGGCCCTGGTGTGGTGTAAGTGGCCTCAGCCAGCAGCCACAGGCCCTGGTGTGGTGTAGGTGGCCTCAGCCAGCAGCCACAGGCCCTGGTGTGGTGTAAGTGGCCTCAGCCAGCAGCCACAGGCCCTGGTGTGGTGTAAGTGGCCTCAGCCAGTGCCACAGGCCCTGGTGTGGTGTAAGTGGCCTGAGCAAGAGCCACAGGCCCTGGTGTGGTGTAAGTGGCCTGAGCAAGAGCCACAGACCCTGGTGTGGTGTAATTGGCCTCAATAGCAACTAATGCCCTGGTGTGGTGTAGGTGGCCTCAGCCAGCAGCCACAGGCCCTGGTGTGGTGTAAGTGGCCTCAGCCAGCAGCCACAGGCCCTGGTGTGGTGTAAGTGGCCTCAGCCAGAGCCACAGGCCCTGATGTGGTGTAAGTGGCCCCAGCCGGTCACTCAGGCCCTTGTGTGGTGTAGGTTGCATCAGCTAGCAGCACAAGACATTGGAAAAGAGCCAAAAGCAGTGTCGTTAATGTGCCCTCATTAATGGGCAGCTGCTTTTGGTCTTTTAATACACCCCTTCTCTGGATCAAAAGCGGTTCAATGACATGAAAATGAAAGGCTTACAGCACCAGGTATTCCCAGGCAGTCTCCCATCCAAGTACTAACCAAGCCCAGCCCTGCTTAGCTTCCGAGATCAGACGAGGTCGGGCGTGCTCAGGGTGGTATGGCCGTAAGCTGCTGGCTCCAGCACAATGTCTCAATTTATGGATTCAAGTGATTAGGTGGCAAGTACCTGAAGTTACGAAGACAATCCTATAACCATACCTGCATGTTTGCATAATACCCTAACCCAAAGGCTCAGTTTGGCATTTATCCAACAGCACAGGCCCTGGATTGTTGAAGATGGCCTCAGGAACCAGCACAGGGCCTGGTGTGTTGTACATGGCCACAGCAAGCAGCACAGGGCCTGGTTTGGTGAAGATGTCCTCGGCCAGAAGCGCAGGGCCTGGTGTGATGTGAGTGGCCTGAGTAAGAGCAACAGGCCTTGGTGTGGTGTAAGTGGCCTCAGCCAGCAGCCACAGGCCCTGGTGTGGTGTAAGTCGCCTCAGCCAGAAGCCACAGGCACTGGTGTGGTGTAAGTGGCCTCAGCCAGCAGCAAAAGGGCCCTGGTGTGGTGTAAGTGGCCTCAGCCAGCAGCCACAGGCCCTGGTGTGGTGTAGGTGGCCTCAGCCAGCAGCCACAGGCCCTGGTGTGGTGTAAGTGGCCTCAGCCAGCAGCCACAGGCCCTGGTGTGGTGTAAGTGGCCTCAGCCAGCAGCCACAGGCCCTGGTGTGGTGTAAGTGGCCTCAGCCAGTGCCACAGGCCCTGGTGTGGTGTAAGTGGCCTGAGCAAGAGCCACAGGCCCTGGTGTGGTGTAAGTGGCCTCAGCCAGTGCCACAGGCCCTGGTGTGGTTTAATTGGCCTCAGCCAGCAGCCACAGGCCCTGGTGTGGTGTAGGTGGCCTCAGCCAGCAGCCACAGGCCCTGGTGTGGTGTAAGTGGCCTCAGCCAGCAGCCACAGGCCCTGGTGTGGTGTAAGTGGCCTCAGCCAGAGCCACAGGCCCTGATGTGGTGTAAGTGGCCCCAGCCGGTCACTCAGGCCCTTGTGTGGTGTAGGTTGCATCAGCTAGCAGCACAAGACATTGGAAAAGAGCCAAAAGCAGTGTCGTTAATGTGCCCTCATTAATGGGCAGCTGCTTTTGGTCTTTTAATACACCCCTTCTCTGGATCAAAAGCGGTTCAATGACATGAAAAGGAAAGGCTTACAGCACCAGGTATTCCCAGGAAGTCTCCCATCCAAGTACTAACCAAGCCCAGCCCTGCTTAGCTTCCGAGATCAGACGAGGTCGGGCGTGCTCAGGGTGGTATGGCCGTAAGCTGCTGGCTCCAGCACAATGTCTCAATTTATGGATTCAAGTGATTAGGTGGCAAGTACCTGAAGTTACGAAGACAATCCTATAACCATACCTGCATGTTTGCATAATACCCTAACCCAAAGGCTCAGTTTGGCATTTATCCAACAGCACAGGCCCTGGATTGTTGAAGATGGCCTCAGGAACCAGCACAGGGCCTGGTGTGTTGTACATGGCCACAGCAAGCAGCACAGGGCCTGGTTTGGTGAAGATGGCCTCGGCCAGAAGCGCAGGGCCTGGTGTGATGTGAGTGGCCTGAGCAAGAGCAACAGGCCTTGGTGTGGTGTAAGTGGCCTCAGCCAGCAGCCACAGGCCCTGGTGTGGTGTAAGTCGCCTCAGCCAGAAGCCACAGGCACTGGTGTGGTGTAAGTGGCCTCAGCCAGCAGCAAAAGGGCCCTGGTGTGGTGTAAGTGGCCTCAGCCAGCAGCCACAGGCCCTGGTGTGGTGTAGGTGGCCTCAGCCAGCAGCCACAGGCCCTGGTGTGGTGTAAGTGGCCTCAGCCAGCAGCCACAGGCCCTGGTGTGGTGTAAGTGGCCTCAGCCAGCAGCCACAGGCCCTGGTGTGGTGTAAGTGGCCTCAGCCAGTGCCACAGGCCCTGGTGTGGTGTAAGTGGCCTGAGCAAGAGCCACAGGCCCTGGTGTGGTGTAATTGGCCTCAGCCAGCAGCCACAGGCCCTGGTGTGGTGTAAGTAGCCTCAGCCAGAAGCCACAGGCACTGGTGTGGTGTAAGTGGCCTCAGCCAGCAGCAAAAGGGCCCTGGTGTGGTGTAAGTCGCCTCAGCCAGCAGCCACAGGCCCTGGTGTGGTGTAGGTGGCCTCAGCCAGCAGCCACAGGCCCTGGTGTGGTGTAAGTGGCCTCAGCCAGCAGCCACAGGCCCTGGTGTGGTGTAAGTGGCCTCAGCCAGTGCCACAGGCCCTGGTGTGGTGTAAGTGGCCTGAGCAAGAGCCACAGACCCTGGTGTGGTGTAATTGGCCTCAGTAGCAACTAAGGCCCTGGTGTGGTGTATGTGGCCTCAGGCAGCAGCCACAGGCCCTGTTGTGATGTAACTTGCCTGAGCAAGAGCCACAGACCCTGGTGTGGTGTAATTGGCCTCAATAGCAACTAATGCCCTGGTGTGGTGTAGGTGGCCTCAGCCAGCAGCCACAGGCCCTGGTGTGGTGTAAGTGGCCTCAGCCAGCAGCCACAGGCCCTGGTGTGGTGTAAGTGGCCTCAGCCAGAGCCACAGGCCCTGATGTTGTGTAAGTGGCCCCAGCCGGTCACTCAGGCCCTTGTGTGGTGTAGGTTGCATCAGCTAGCAGCACAAGACATTGGAAAAGAGCCAAAAGCAGTGTCGTTAATGTGCCCTCATTAATGGGGAGCTGCTTTTGGTCTTTTAATACACCCCTTCTCTGGATCAAAAGCGGTTCAATGACATGAAAATGAAAGGCTTACAGCACCAGGTATTCCCAGTCAGTCTCCCATCCAAGTACTAACCAAGCCCAGCCCTGCTTAGCTTCCGAGATCAGAAGAGGTCGGGCGTGCTCAGGGTGGTATGGCCGTAAGCTGCTGGCCCCAGCACCATGTCTCAATTTATGGATTCAAGTGATTAGGTGGCAAGTACCTGAAGTTACGAAGACAATCCTATAACCATACCTGCATGTTTGCATAATACCCTAACCCAAAGGCTCAGTTTGGCATTTATCCAACAGCACAGGCCCTGGATTGTTGAAGATGGCCTCAGGAACCAGCACAGGGCCTGGTGTGTTGTACATGGCCACAGCAAGCAGCACAGGGCCTGGTTTGGTGAAGATGGCCTCGGCCAGAAGCGCAGGGCCTGGTGTGATGTGAGTGACCTGAGCAAGAGCAACAGGCCTTGGTGTGGTGTAAGTGGCCTCAGCCAGCAGCCACAGGCCCTGGTGTGGTGTAAGTCGCCTCAGCCAGAAGCCACAGGCACTGGTGTGGTGTAAGTGGCCTCAGCCAGCAGCAAAAGGGCCCTGGTGTGGTGTAAGTGGCCTCAGCCAGCAGCCACAGGCCCTGGTGTGGTGTAGGTGGCCTCAGCCAGCAGCCACAGGCCCTGGTGTGGTGTAAGTGGCCTCAGCCAGCAGCCACAGGCCCTGGTGTGGTGTAAGTGGCCTCAGCCAGCAGCCACAGGCCCTGGTGTGGTGTAAGTGGCCTCAGCCAGTGCCACAGGCCCTGGTGTGGTGTAAGTGGCCTGAGCAAGAGCCACAGACCCTGGTGTGGTGTAAGTGGCCTCAGCCAGCAGCCACAGGCCCTGGTGTGGTGTAAGTCGCCTCAGCCAGAAGCCACAGGCACTGGTGTGGTGTAAGTGGCCTCAGCCAGCAGCAAAAGGGCCCTGGTGTGGTGTAAGTGGCCTCAGCCAGCAGCCACAGGCCCTGGTGTGGTGTAGGTGGCCTCAGCCAGCAGCCACAGGCCCTGGTGTGGTGTAAGTGGCCTGAGCAAGAGCCACAGACCCTGGTGTGGTGTAATTGGCCTCAGCCAGCAGCCACAGGCCCTGGTGTGGTGTAAGTGGCCTCAGCCAGCAGCCACAGGCACTGGTGTGGTGTAAGTGGCCTCAGCCAGCAGCAAAAGGGCCCTGGTGTGGTTTAAGTCGCCTCAGCCAGCAGCCACAGGCCCTGGTGTGGTGTAGGTGGCCTCAGCCAGCAGCCACAGGCCCTGGTGTGGTGTAAGTGGCCACAGCAAGCAGCACAGGGCCTGGTTTGGTGAAGATGGCCTCGGCCAGAAGCGCAGGGCCTGGTGTGATGTGAGTGGCCTGAGCAAGAGCCACAGGCCTTGGTGTGGTGTAAGTGGCCTCAGCCAGCAGCCACAGGCCCTGGTGTGGTGTAAGTCGCCTCAGCCAGAAGCCACAGGCACTGGTGTGGTGTAAGTGGCCTCAGCCAGCAGCCACAGGCCCTGGTGTGGTGTAGGTGGCCTCAGCCAGCAGCCACAGGCCCTGGTGTGGTGTAAGTGGCCTCAGCCAGCAGCCACAGGCCCTGGTCTGGTGTAAGTGGCCTCAGCCAGTGCCACAGGCCCTGGTGTGGTGTAAGTGGCCTGAGCAAGAGCCACAGGCCCTGGTGTGGTGTAAGTGGCCTGAGCAAGAGCCACAGACCCTGGTGTGGTGTAAGTGGCCTCAGCCAGCAGCCACAGGCCCTGGTGTGGTGTAAGTGGCCTCAGCCAGAGCCACAGGCCCTGATGTGGTGTAAGTGGCCCCAGCCGGTCACTCAGGCCCTTGTGTGGTGTAGGTTGCATCAGCTAGCAGCACAAGACATTGGAAAAGAGCCAAAAGCAGTGTCGTTAATGTGCCCTCATTAATGGGCAGCTGCTTTTGGTCTTTTAATACACCCCTTCTCTGGATCAAAAGCGGTTCAATGACATGAAAATGAAAGGCTTACAGCACCAGGTATTCCCAGGCAGTCTCCCATCCAAGTACTAACCAAGCCCAGCCCTGCTTAGCTTCCGAGATCAGACGAGGTCGGGCGTGCTCAGGGTGGTATGGCCGTAAGCTGCTGGCTCCAGCACAATGTCTCAATTTATGGATTCAAGTGATTAGGTGGCAAGTACCTGAAGTTACGAAGACAATCCTATAACCATACCTGCATGTTTGCATAATACCCTAAACAAAGGCTCAGTTTGGCATTTATCCAACAGCACAGGCCCTGGATTGTTGAAGATGGCCTCAGGGACCAGCACAGGGCCTGGTGTGTTGTACATGGCCACAACAAGCAGCACAGGGCCTGGTTTGGTGAAGATGGCCTCGGCCAGAAGCGCAGGGCCTGGTGTGATGTGAGTGGCCTGAGCAAGAGCAACAGGCCTTGGTGTGGTGTAAGTGGCCTCAGCCAGCAGCCACAGGCCCTGGTGTGGTGTAAGTCGCCTCAGCCAGAAGCCACAGGCACTGGTGTGGTGTAAGTGGCCTCAGCCAGCAGCAAAAGGGCCCTGGTGTGATGTAAGTGGCCTCAGCCAGCAGCCACAGGCCCTGGTGTGGTGTAGGTGGCCTCAGCCAGCAGCCACAGGCCCTGGTGTGGTGTAAGTGGCCTCAGCCAGAAGCCACAGGCCCTGGTGTGGTGTAAGTGGCCTCAGCCAGTGCCACAGGCCCTGGTGTGGTGTAAGTGGCCTGAGCAAGAGCCACAGACCCTGGTGTGGTGTAATTGGCCTCAGCCAGCAGCCACAGGCCCTGGTGTGGTGTAAGTCGCCTCAGCCAGAAGCCACAGGCACTGGTGTGGTGTAAGTGGCCTCAGCCAGCAGCAAAAGGGCCCTGGTGTGGTTTAAGTCGCCTCAGCCAGCAGCCACAGGCCCTGGTGTGGTGTAGGTGGCCTCAGCCAGCAGCCACAGGCCCTGGTGTGGTGTAAGTGGCCACAGCAAGCAGCACAGGGCCTGGTTTGGTGAAGATGGCCTCGGCCAGAAGCGCAGGGCCTGGTGTGATGTGAGTGGCCTGAGCAAGAGCCACAGGCCTTGGTGTGGTGTAAGTGGCCTCAGCCAGCAGCCACAGGCCCTGGTGTGGTGTAAGTCGCCTCAGCCAGAAGCCACAGGCACTGGTGTGGTGTAAGTGGCCTCAGCCAGCAGCAAAAGGGCCCTGGTGTGGTGTAAGTGGCCTCAGCCAGCAGCCACAGGCCCTGGTGTGGTGTAGGTGGCCTCAGCCAGCAGCCACAGGCCCTGGTGTGGTGTAAGTGGCCTCAGCCAGCAGCCACAGGCCCTGGTGTGGTGTAAGTGGCCTCAGCCAGTGCCACAGGCCCTGGTGTGGTGTAAGTGGCCTGAGCAAGAGCCACAGGCCCTGGTGTGGTGTAAGTGGCCTGAGCAAGAGCCACAGACCCTGGTGTGGTGTAATTGGCCTCAATAGCAACTAATGCCCTGGTGTGGTGTAGGTGGCCTCAGCCAGCAGCCACAGGCCCTGGTGTGGTGTAAGTGGCCTCAGCCAGCAGCCACAGGCCCTGGTGTGGTGTAAGTGGCCTCAGCCAGAGCCACAGGCCCTGATGTGGTGTAAGTGGCCCCAGCCGGTCACTCAGGCCCTTGTGTGGTGTAGGTTGCATCAGCTAGCAGCACAAGACATTGGAAAAGAGCCAAAAGCAGTGTCGTTAATGTGCCCTCATTAATGGGCAGCTGCTTTTGGTCTTTTAATACACCCCTTCTCTGGATCAAAAGCGGTTCAATGACATGAAAAAGAAAGGCTTACAGCACCAGGTATTCCCAGGCAGTCTCCCATCCAAGTACTAACCAAGCCCAGCCCTGCTTAGCTTCCGAGATCAGACGAGGTCGGGCGTGCTCAGGGTGGTATGGCCGTAAGCTGCTGGCTCCAGCACAATGTCTCAATTTATGGATTCAAGTGATTAGGTGGCAAGTACCTGAAGTTACGAAGACAATCCTATAACCATACCTGCATGTTTGCATAATACCCTAACCCAAAGGCTCAGTTTGGCATTTATCCAACAGCACAGGCCCTGGATTGTTGAAGATGGCCTCAGGAACAAGCACAGGGCCTGGTGTGTTGTACATGGCCACAGCAAGCAGCACAGGGCCTGGTTTGGTGAAGATGGCCTCGGCCAGAAGCGCAGGGCCTGGTGTGATGTGAGTGGCCTGAGTAAGAGCAACAGGCCTTGGTGTGGTGTAAGTGGCCTCAGCCAGCAGCCACAGGCCCTGGTGTGGTGTAAGTCGCCTCAGCCAGAAGCCACAGGCACTGGTGTGGTGTAAGTGGCCTCAGCCAGCAGCAAAAGGGCCCTGGTGTGGTGTAAGTGGCCTCAGCCAGCAGCCACAGGCCCTGGTGTGGTGTAAGTGGCCTCAGCCAGCAGCCACAGGCCCTGGTGTGGTGTAAGTGGCCTCAGCCAGCAGCCACAGGCCCTGGTGTGGTGTAAGTGGCCTCAGCCAGTGCCACAGGCCCTGGTGTGGTGTAAGTGGCCTGAGCAAGAGCCACAGGCCCTGGTGTGGTGTAATTGGCCTCAGCCAGCAGCCACAGGCCCTGGTGTGGTGTAGGTGGCCTCAGCCAGCAGCCACAGGCCCTGGTGTGGTGTAAGTGGCCTCAGCCAGAGCCACAGGCCCTGATGTGGTGTAAGTGGCCCCAGCCGGTCACTCAGGCCCTTGTGTGGTGTAGGTTGCATCAGCTAGCAGCACAAGACATTGGAAAAGAGCCAAAAGCAGTGTCGTTAATGTGCCCTCATTAATGGGCAGCTGCTTTTGGTCTTTTAATACACCCCTTCTCTGGATCAAAAGCGGTTCAATGACATGAAAATGAAAGGCTTACAGCACCAGGTATTCCCAGGCAGTCTCCCATCCAAGTACTAACCAAGCCCAGCCCTGCTTAGCTTCCGAGATCAGAAGAGGTCGGGCGTGCTCAGGGTGGTATGGCCGTAAGCTGCTGGCTCCAGCACAATGTCTCAATTTATGGATTCAAGTGATTAGGTGGCAAGTACCTGAAGTTACGAAGACAATCCTATAACCATACCTGCATGTTTGCATAATACCCTAAACAAAGGCTCAGTTTGGCATTTATCCAACAGCACAGGCCCTGGATTGTTGAAGATGGCCTCAGGGACCAGCACAGGGCCTGGTGTGTTGTACATGGCCACAGCAAGCAGCACAGGGCCTGGTTTGGTGAAGATGGCCTCGGCCAGAAGCGCAGGGCCTGGTGTGATGTGAGTGGCCTGAGCAAGAGCAACAGGCCTTGGTGTGGTGTAAGTGGCCTCAGCCAGCAGCCACAGGCCCTGGTGTGGTGTAAGTTGCCTCAGCCAGAAGCCACAGGCACTGGTGTGGTGTAAGTGGCCTCAGCCAGCAGCAAAAGGGCCCTGGTGTGGTGTAAGTGGCCTCAGCCAGCAGCCACAGGCCCTGGTGTGGTGTAGGTGGCCTCAGCCAGCAGCCACAGGCCCTGGTGTGGTGTAAGTAGCCTCAGCCAGCAGCCACAGGCCCTGGTGTGGTGTAAGTGGCCTCAGCCAGTGCCACAGGCCCTGGTGTGGTGTAAGTGGCCTCAGCCAGTGCCACAGGCCCTGGTGTGGTGTAAGTGGCCTGAGCAAGAGCCACAGGCCCTGGTGTGGTGTAAGTGGCCTCAGCCAGTGCCACAGGCCCTGGTGTGGTTTAATTGGCCTCAGCCAGCAGCCACAGGCCCTGGTGTGGTGTAGGTGGCCTCAGCCAGCAGCCACAGGCCCTGGTGTGGTGTAAGTGGCCTCAGCCAGCAGCCACAGGCCCTGGTGTGGTGTAAGTGGCCTCAGCCAGAGCCACAGGCCCTGATGTGGTGTAAGTGGCCCCAGCCGGTCACTCAGGCCCTTGTGTGGTGTAGGTTGCATCAGCTAGCAGCACAAGACATTGGAAAAGAGCCAAAAGCAGTGTCGTTAATGTGCCCTCATTAATGGGCAGCTGCTTTTGGTCTTTTAATACACCCCTTCTCTGGATCAAAAGCGGTTCAATGACATGAAAGGCTTACAGCACCAGGTATTCCCAGGCAGTCTCCCATCCAAGTACTAACCAAGCCCAGCCCTGCTTAGCTTCCGAGATCAGACGAGGTCGGGCGTGCTCAGGGTGGTATGGCCGTAAGCTGCTGGCTCCAGCACAATGTCTCAATTTATGGATTCAAGTGATTAGGTGGCAAGTACCTGAAGTTACGAAGACAATCCTATAACCATACCTGCATGTTTGCATAATACCCTAAACAAAGGCTCAGTTTGGCATTTATCCAACAGCACAGGCCCTGGATTGTTGAAGATGGCCTCAGGGACCAGCACAGGGCCTGGTGTGTTGTACATGGCCACAACAAGCAGCACAGGGCCTGGTTTGGTGAAGATGGCCTCGGCCAGAAGCGCAGGGCCTGGTGTGATGTGAGTGGCCTGAGCAAGAGCAACAGGCCTTGGTGTGGTGTAAGTGGCCTCAGCCAGCAGCCACAGGCCCTGGTGTGGTGTAATTGGCCTCAGCCAGAAGCCACAGGCACTGGTGTGGTGTAAGTGGCCTCAGCCAGAGCCACAGGCCCTGATGTGGTGTAAGTGGCCTCAGCCAGCAGCAAAAGGGCCCTGGTGTGGTGTAAGTGGCCTCAGCCAGCAGCCACAGGCCCTGGTGTGGTGTAGGTGGCCTCAGCCAGCAGCCACAGGCCCTGGTGTGGTGTAAGTGGCCTCAGCCAGCAGCCAGCAGCCACAGGCCCTGGTGTGGTGTAAGTGGCCTCAGCCAGCAGCCACAGGCCCTGGTGTGGTGTAAGTGGCCTCAGCCAGCAGCAAAAGGGCCCTGGTGTGGTGTAAGTGGCCTCAGCCAGCAGCCACAGGCCCTGGTGTGGTGTAGGTGGCCTCAGCCAGCAGCCACAGGCCCTGGTGTGGTGTAAGTGGCCTCAGCCAGCAGCCACAGGCCCTGGTGTGGTGTAAGTGGCCTCAGCCAGCAGCCACAGGCCCTGGTGTGGTGTAAGTGGCCTCAGCCAGTGCCACAGGCCCTGGTGTGGTGTAAGTGGCCTGAGCAAGAGCCACAGACCCTGGTGTGGTGTAATTGGCCTCAGCCAGCAGCCACAGGCCCTGGTGTGGTGTAAGTCGCCTCAGCTAGAAAACACAGGCACTGGTGTGGTGTAAGTGGCCTCAGCCAGCAGCAAAAGGGCCCTGGTGTGGTGTAAGTGGCCTCAGCCAGCAGCCACAGGCCCTGGTGTGGTGTAGGTGGCCTCAGCCAGCAGCCACAGGCCCTGGTGTGGTGTAAGTGGCCTCAGCCAGCAGCCACAGGCCCTGGTGTGGTGTAAGTGGCCTCAGCCAGCAGCCACAGGCCCTGGTGTGGTGTAAGTGGCCTCAGCCAGTGCCACAGGCCCTGGTGTGGTGTAAGTGGCCTGAGCAAGAGCCACAGGCCCTGGTGTGGTGTAAGTGGCCTGAGCAAGAGCCACAGACCCTGGTGTGGTGTAATTGGCCTCAATAGCAACTAATGCCCTGGTGTGGTGTAGGTGGCCTCAGCCAGCAGCCACAGGCCCTGGTGTCGTGTAAGTGGCCTCAGCCAGCAGCCACAGGCCCTGGTGTGGTGTAAGTGGCCTCAGCCAGCAGCCACAGGCCCTGGTGTGGTGTAAGTGGCCTCAGCCAGCAGCCACAGGCCCTGGTGTGGTGTAAGTAGCCTCAGCCAGAAGCCACAGGCACTGGTGTGGTGTAAGTGGCCTCAGCCAGCAGCAAAAGGGCCCTGGTGTGGTGTAAGTCGCCTCAGCCAGCAGCCACAGGCCCTGGTGTGGTGTAGGTGGCCTCAGCCAGCAGCCACAGGCCCTGGTGTGGTGTAAGTGGCCTCAGCCAGCAGCCACAGGCCCTGGTGTGGTGTAAGTGGCCTCAGCCAGTGCCACAGGCCCTGGTGTGGTGTAAGTGGCCTGAGCAAGAGCCACAGACCCTGGTGTGGTGTAATTGGCCTCAGTAGCAACTAAGGCCCTGGTGTGGTGTATGTGGCCTCAGGCAGCAGCCACAGGCCCTGTTGTGATGTAACTTGCCTGAGCAAGAGCCACAGACCCTGGTGTGGTGTAATTGGCCTCAATAGCAACTAATGCCCTGGTGTGGTGTAGGTGGCCTCAGCCAGCAGCCACAGGCCCTGGTGTGGTGTAAGTGGCCTCAGCCAGCAGCCACAGGCCCTGGTGTGGTGTAAGTGGCCTCAGCCAGAGCCACAGGCCCTGATGTGGTGTAAGTGGCCCCAGCCGGTCACTCAGGCCCTTGTGTGGTGTAGGTTGCATCAGCTAGCAGCACAAGACATTGGAAAAGAGCCAAAAGCAGTGTCGTTAATGTGCCCTCATTAATGGGGAGCTGCTTTTGGTCTTTTAATACACCCCTTCTCTGGATCAAAAGCGGTTCAATGACATGAAAATGAAAGGCTTACAGCACCAGGTATTCCCAGTCAGTCTCCCATCCAAGTACTAACCAAGCCCAGCCCTGCTTAGCTTCCGAGATCAGACGAGGTCGGGCGTGCTCAGGGTGGTATGGCCGTAAGCTGCTGGCCCCAGCACCATGTCTCAATTTATGGATTCAAGTGATTAGGTGGCAAGTACCTGAAGTTACGAAGACAATCCTATAACCATACCTGCATGTTTGCATAATACCCTAACCCAAAGGCTCAGTTTGGCATTTATCCAACAGCACAGGCCCTGGATTGTTGAAGATGGCCTCAGGAACCAGCACAGGGCCTGGTGTGTTGTACATGGCCACAGCAAGCAGCACAGGGCCTGGTTTGGTGAAGATGGCCTCGGCCAGAAGCGCAGGGCCTGGTGTGATGTGAGTGACCTGAGCAAGAGCAACAGGCCTTGGTGTGGTGTAAGTGGCCTCAGCCAGCAGCCACAGGCCCTGGTGTGGTGTAAGTCGCCTCAGCCAGAAGCCACAGGCACTGGTGTGGTGTAAGTGGCCTCAGCCAGCAGCAAAAGGGCCCTGGTGTGGTGTAAGTGGCCTCAGCCAGCAGCCACAGGCCCTGGTGTGGTGTAGGTGGCCTCAGCCAGCAGCCACAGGCCCTGGTGTGGTGTAAGTGGCCTCAGCCAGCAGCCACAGGCCCTGGTGTGGTGTAAGTGGCCTCAGCCAGCAGCCACAGGCCCTGGTGTGGTGTAAGTGGCCTCAGCCAGTGCCACAGGCCCTGGTGTGGTGTAAGTGGCCTGAGCAAGAGCCACAGACCCTGGTGTGTTGTAATTGGCCTCAGCCAGCAGCCACAGGCCCTGGTGTGGTGTAAGTCGCCTCAGCCAGCAGCCACAGGCCCTGGTGTGGTGTAAGTGGCCTCAGCCAGTGCCACAGGCCCTGGGGTGGTGTAAGTGGCCTGAGCAAGAGCCACAGGCCCTGGTGTGGTGTAAGTGGCCTGAGCAAGAGCCACAGACCCTGGTGTGGTGTAATTGGCCTCAATAGCAACTAATGCCCTGGTGTGGTGTAAGTGGCCTCAGCCAGCAGCCACAGGCCCTGGTGTGGTGTAGGTGGCCTCAGCCAGCAGCCACAGGCCCTGGTGTGGTGTAAGTGGCCTCAGCCAGCAGCCACAGGCCCTGGTGTGGTGTAAGTGGCCTCAGCCAGCAGCCACAGGCCCTGGTGTGGTGTAAGTCGCCTCAGCCAGAAGCCACAGGCACTGGTGTGGTGTAAGTGGCCTCAGCCAGCAGCAAAAGGGCCCTGGTGTGGTGTAAGTGGCCTCAGCCAGCAGCCACAGGCCCTGGTGTGGTGTAAGTGGCCTCAGCCAGCAGCCACAGGCCCTGGTGTGGTGTAAGTGGCCTCAGCCAGTGCCACAGGCCCTGGTGTGGTGTAAGTGGCCTGAGCAAGAGCCACAGACCCTGGTGTGGTGTAAGTGGCCTCAGCCAGCAGCCACAGGCCCTGGTGTGGTGTAAGTCGCCTCAGCTAGAAGACACAGGCACTGGTGTGGTGTAAGTGGCCTCAGCCAGCAGCAAAAGGGCCCTGGTGTGGTGTAAGTGGCCTCAGCCAGCAGCCACAGGCCCTGGTGTGGTGTAAGTGGCCTCAGCCAGTGCCACAGGCCCTGGTGTGGTGTAAGTGGCCTGAGCAAGAGCCACAGGCCCTGGTGTGGTGTAAGTGGCCTGAGCAAGAGCCACAGACCCTGGTGTGGTGTAATTGGCCTCAATAGCAACTAATGCCCTGGTGTGGTGTAGGTGGCCTCAGCCAGCAGCCACAGGCCCTGGTGTGGTGTAAGTGGCCTCAGCCAGCAGCCACAGGCCCTGGTGTGGTGTAAGTGGCCTCAGCCAGAGCCACAGGCCCTGATGTGGTGTAAGTGGCCCCAGCCGGTCACTCAGGCCCTTGTGTGGTGTAGGTTGCATCAGCTAGCAGCACAAGACATTGGAAAAGAGCCAAAAGCAGTGTCGTTAATGTGCCCTCATTAATGGGCAGCTGCTTTTGGTCTTTTAATACACCCCTTCTCTGGATCAAAAGCGGTTCAATGACATGAAAATGAAAGGCTTACAGCACCAGGTATTCCCAGGCAGTCTCCCATCCAAGTACTAACCAAGCCCAGCCCTGCTTAGCTTCCGAGATCAGACGAGGTCGGGCGTGCTCAGGGTGGTATGGCCGTAAGCTGCTGGCTCCAGCACAATGTCTCAATTTATGGATTCAAGTGATTAGGTGGCAAGTACCTGAAGTTACGAAGACAATCCTATAACCATACCTGCATGTTTGCATAATACCCTAACCCAAAGGCTCAGTTTGGCATTTATCCAACAGCACAGGCCCTGGATTGTTGAAGATGGCCTCAGGGACCAGCACAGGGCCTGGTGTGTTGTACATGGCCACAGCAAGCAGCACAGGGCCTGGTTTGGTGAAGATGGCCTCGGCCAGAAGCGCAGGGCCTGGTGTGATGTGAGTGGCCTGAGCAAGAGCAACAGGCCTTGGTGTGGTGTAAGTGGCCTCAGCCAGCAGCCACAGGCCCTGGTGTGGTGTAAGTCGCCTCAGCCAGAAGCCACAGGCACTGGTGTGGTGTAAGTGGCCTCAGCCAGCAGCAAAAGGGCCCTGGTGTGGTGTAAGTGGCCTCAGCCAGCAGCCACAGGCCCTGGTGTGGTGTAGGTGGCCTCAGCCAGCAGCCACAGGCCCTGGTGTGGTGTAAGTGGCCTCAGCCAGCAGCCACAGGCCCTGGTGTGGTGTAAGTGGCCTCAGCCAGTGCCACAGGCCCTGGTGTGGTGTAAGTGGCCTGAGCAAGAGCCACAGACCCTGGTGTGGTGTAATTGGCCTCAGCCAGCAGCCACAGGCCCTGGTGTGGTGTAAGTCGCCTCAGCCAGAAGCCACAGGCACTGGTGTGGTGTAAGTGGCCTCAGCCAGCAGCAAAAGGGCCCTGGTGTGGTTTAAGTCGCCTCAGCCAGCAGCCACAGGCCCTGGTGTGGTGTAGGTGGCCTCAGCCAGCAGCCACAGGCCCTGGTGTGGTGTAAGTGGCCACAGCAAGCAGCACAGGGCCTGGTTTGGTGAAGATGGCCTCGGCCAGAAGCGCAGGGCCTGGTGTGATGTGAGTGGCCTGAGCAAGAGCCACAGGCCTTGGTGTGGTGTAAGTGGCCTCAGCCAGCAGCCACAGGCCCTGGTGTGGTGTAGGTGGCCTCAGCCAGCAGCCACAGGCCCTGGTGTGGTGTAAGTGGCCTCAGCCAGCAGCCACAGGCCCTGGTGTGGTGTAAGTGGCCTCAGCCAGTGCCACAGGCCCTGGTGTGGTGTAAGTGGCCTGAGCAAGTGCCACAGGCCCTGGTGTGGTGTAAGTGGCCTGAGCAAGAGCCACAGACCCTGGTGTGGTGTAATTGGCCTCAATAGCAACTAATGCCCTGGTGTGGTGTAGGTGGCCTCAGCCAGCAGCCACAGGCCCTGGTGTGGTGTAAGTGGCCTCAGCCAGCAGCCACAGGCCCTGGTGTGGTGTAAGTGGCCTCAGCCAGAGCCACAGGCCCTGATGTGGTGTAAGTGGCCCCAGCCGGTCACTCAGGCCCTTGTGTGGTGTAGGTTGCATCAGCTAGCAGCACAAGACATTGGAAAAGAGCCAAAAGCAGTGTCGTTAATGTGCCCTCATTAATGGGCAGCTGCTTTTGGTCTTTTAATACACCCCTTCTCTGGATCAAAAGCGGTTCAATGACATGAAAAGGAAAGGCTTACAGCACCAGGTATTCCCAGGCAGTCTCCCATCCAAGTACTAACCAAGCCCAGCCCTGCTTAGCTTCCGAGATCAGACGAGGTCGGGCGTGCTCAGGGTGGTATGGCCGTAAGCTGCTGGCTCCAGCACAATGTCTCAATTTATGGATTCAAGTGATTAGGTGGCAAGTACCTGAAGTTACGAAGACAATCCTATAACCATACCTGCATGTTTGCATAATACCCTAACCCAAAGGCTCAGTTTGGCATTTATCCAACAGCACAGGCCCTGGATTGTTGAAGATGGCCTCAGGAACCAGCACAGGGCCTGGTGTGTTGTACATGGCCACAGCAAGCAGCACAGGGCCTGGTTTGGTGAAGATGGCCTCGGCCAGAAGCGCAGGGCCTGGTGTGAAGTGAGTGGCCTGAGCAAGAGCAACAGGCCTTGGTGTGGTGTAAGTCGCCTCAGCCAGAAGCCACAGGCACTGGTGTGGTGTAAGTCGCCTCAGCCAGAAGCCACAGGCACTGGTGTGGTGTAAGTGGCCTCAGCCAGCAGCAAAAGGGCCCTGGTGTGGTGTAAGTGGCCTCAGCCAGCAGCCACAGGCCCTGGTGTGGTGTAAGTCGCCTCAGCCAGAAGCCACAGGCACTGGTGTGGTGTAAGTGGCCTCAGCCAGCAGCAAAAGGGCCCTGGTGTGGTGTAAGTGGCCTCAGCCAGCAGCCACAGGCCCTGGTGTGGTGTAGGTGGCCTCAGCCAGCAGCCACAGGCCCTGGTGTGGTGTAAGTGGCCTCAGCCAGTGCCACAGGCCCTGGTGTGGTGTAAGTGGCCTGAGCAAGAGCCACAGGCCCTGGTGTGGTGTAAGTGGCCTGAGCAAGAGCCACAGACCCTGGTGTGGTGTAATTGGCCTCAATAGCAACTAATGCCCTGGTGTGGTGTAGGTGGCCTCAGCCAGCAGCCACAGGCCCTGGTGTGGTGTAGGTGGCCTCAGCCAGCAGCCACAGGCCCTGGTGTGGTGTAAGTGGCCTCAGCCAGAAGCCACAGGCACTGGTGTGGTGTAAGTGGCCTCAGCCAGCAGCAAAAGGGCCCTGGTGTGGTGTAAGTCGCCTCAGCCAGCAGCCACAGGCCCTGGTGTGGTGTAAGTGGCCTCAGCCAGAAGCCACAGGCACTGGTGTGGTGTAAGTGGCCTCAGCCAGCAGCAAAAGGGCCCTGGTGTGGTGTAGGTGGCCTCAGCCAGCAGCCACAGGCCCTGGTGTGGTGTAAGTGGCCTCAGCCAGTGCCACAGGCCCTGGTGTGGTGTAAGTGGCCTGAGCAAGAGCCACAGGCCCTGGTGTGGTGTAATTGGCCTCAGCCAGCAGCCACAGGCCCTGGTGTGGTGTAAGTGGCCTCAGCCAGAAGCCACAGGCACTGGTGTGGTGTAAGTGGCCTCAGCCAGCAGCAAAAGGGCCCTGGTGTGGTGTAGGTGGCCTCAGCCAGCAGCCACAGGCCCTGGTGTGGTGTAAGTGGCCTCAGCCAGTGCCACAGGCCCTGGTGTGGTGTAAGTGGCCTGAGCAAGAGCCACAGGCCCTGGTGTGGTGTAAGTGGCCTCAGCCAGTGCCACAGGCCCTGGTGTGGTGTAATTGGCCTCAGCCAGCAGCCACAGGCCCTGGTGTGGTGTAGGTGGCCTCAGCCAGCAGCCACAGGCCCTGGTGTGGTGTAAGTGGCCTCAGCCAGCAGCCACAGGCCCTGGTGTGGTGTAAGTGGCCTCAGCCAGTGCCACAGGCCCTGGTGTGGTGTAAGTGGCCTGAGCAAGAGCCACAGGCCCTGGTGTGGTGTAAGTGGCCTCAGCCAGTGCCACAGGCCCTGGTGTGGTGTAATTGGCCTCAGCCAGCAGCCACAGGCCCTGGTGTGGTGTAGGTGGCCTCAGCCAGCAGCCACAGGCCCTGGTGTGGTGTAGGTGGCCTCAGCCAGCAGCCACAGGCCCTGGTGTGGTGTAAGTGGCCTCAGCCAGCAGCCACAGGCCCTGGTGTGGTGTAAGTGGCCTCAGCCAGAGCCACAGGCCCTGATGTGGTGTAAGTGGCCCCAGCCGGTCACTCAGGCCCTTGTGTGGTGTAGGTTGCATCAGCTAGCAGCACAAGACATTGGAAAAGAGCCAAAAGCAGTGTCGTTAATGTGCCCTCATTAATGGGCAGCTGCTTTTGGTCTTTTAATACACCCCTTCTCTGGATCAAAAGCGGTTCAATGACATGAAAATGAAAGGCTTACAGCACCAGGTATTCCCAGGCAGTCTCCCATCCAAGTACTAACCAAGCCCAGCCCTGCTTAGCTTCCGAGATCAGACGAGGTCGGGCGTGCTCAGGGTGGTATGGCCGTAAGCTGCTGGCTCCAGCACAATGTCTCAATTTATGGATTCAAGTGATTAGGTGGCAAGTACCTGAAGTTACGAAGACAATCCTATAACCATACCTGCATGTTTGCATAATACCCTAAACAAAGGCTCAGTTTGGCATTTATCCAACAGCACAGGCCCTGGATTGTTGAAGATGGCCTCAGGGACCAGCACAGGGCCTGGTGTGTTGTACATGGCCACAGCAAGCAGCACAGGGCCTGGTTTGGTGAAGATGGCCTCGGCCAGAAGCGCAGGGCCTGGTGTGATGTGAGTGGCCTGAGCAAGAGCAACAGGCCTTGGTGTGGTGTAAGTGGCCTCAGCCAGCAGCCACAGGCACTGGTGTGGTGTAAGTGGCCTCAGCCAGCAGCAAAAGGGCCCTGGTGTGGTGTAAGTGGCCTCAGCCAGCAGCCACAGGCCCTGGTGTGGTGTAGGTGGCCTCAGCCAGCAGCCACAGGCCCTGGTGTGGTGTAAGTGGCCTCAGCCAGCAGCCACAGGCCCTGGTGTGGTGTAAGTGGCCTCAGCCAGTGCCACAGGCCCTGGTGTGGTGTAAGTGGCCTGAGCAAGAGCCACAGACCCTGGTGTGGTGTAATTGGCCTCAGCCAGCAGCCACAGGCCCTGGTGTGGTGTAAGTGGCCTCAGCCAGAAGCCACAGGCACTGGTGTGGTGTAAGTGGCCTCAGCCAGCAGCAAAAGGGCCCTGGTGTGGTTTAAGTCGCCTCAGCCAGCAGCCACAGGCCCTGGTGTGGTGTAGGTGGCCTCAGCCAGCAGCCAAAGGCCCTGGTGTGGTGTAAGTGGCCACAGCAAGCAGCACAGGGCCTGGTTTGGTGAAGATGGCCTCGGCCAGAAGCGCAGGCACTGGTGTGATGTGAGTGGCCTGAGCAAGAGCCACAGGCCTTGGTGTGGTGTAAGTGGCCTCAGCCAGCAGCCACAGGCCCTGGTGTGGTGTAAGTCGCCTCAGCCAGAAGCCACAGGCACTGGTGTGGTGTAAGTGGCCTCAGCCAGCAGCAAAAGGGCCCTGGTGTGGTGTAAGTGGCCTCAGCCAGCAGCCACAGGCCCTGGTGTGGTGTAGGTGGCCTCAGCCAGCAGCCACAGGCCCTGGTGTGGTGTAAGTGGCCTCAGCCAGCAGCCACAGGCCCTGGTGTGGTGTAAGTGGCCTCAGCCAGTGCCACAGGCCCTGGTGTGGTGTAAGTGGCCTGAGCAAGTGCCACAGGCCCTGGTGTGGTGTAAGTGGCCTGAGCAAGAGCCACAGACCCTGGTGTGGTGTAATTGGCCTCAATAGCAACTAATGCCCTGGTGTGGTGTAGGTGGCCTCAGCCAGCAGCCACAGGCCCTGGTGTGGTGTAAGTGGCCTCAGCCAGCAGCCACAGGCCCTGGTGTGGTGTAAGTGGCCTCAGCCAGAGCCACAGGCCCTGATGTGGTGTAAGTGGCCCCAGCCGGTCACTCAGGCCCTTGTGTGGTGTAGGTTGCATCAGCTAGCAGCACAAGACATTGGAAAAGAGCCAAAAGCAGTGTCGTTAATGTGCCCTCATTAATGGGCAGCTGCTTTTGGTCTTTTAATACACCCCTTCTCTGGATCAAAAGCGGTTCAATGACATGAAAAGGAAAGGCTTACAGCACCAGGTATTCCCAGGCAGTCTCCCATCCAAGTACTAACCAAGCCCAGCCCTGCTTAGCTTCCGAGATCAGACGAGGTCGGGCGTGCTCAGGGTGGTATGGCCGTAAGCTGCTGGCTCCAGCACAATGTCTCAATTTATGGATTCAAGTGATTAGGTGGCAAGTACCTGAAGTTACGAAGACAATCCTATAACCATACCTGCATGTTTGCATAATACCCTAACCCAAAGGCTCAGTTTGGCATTTATCCAACAGCACAGGCCCTGGATTGTTGAAGATGGCCTCAGGAACCAGCACAGGGCCTGGTGTGTTGTACATGGCCACAGCAAGCAGCACAGGGCCTGGTTTGGTGAAGATGGCCTCGGCCAGAAGCGCAGGGCCTGGTGTGAAGTGAGTGGCCTGAGCATGAGCAACAGGCCTTGGTGTGGTGTAAGTGGCCTCAGCCAGCAGCCACAGGCCCTGGTGTGGTGTAAGTCGCCTCAGCCAGAAGCCACAGGCACTGGTGTGGTGTAAGTGGCCTCAGCCAGCAGCAAAAGGGCCCTGGTGTGGTGTAAGTGGCCTCAGCCAGCAGCCACAGGCCCTGGTGTGGTGTAAGTCGCCTCAGCCAGAAGCCACAGGCACTGGTGTGGTGTAAGTGGCCTCAGCCAGCAGCAAAAGGGCCCTGGTGTGGTGTAAGTGGCCTCAGCCAGCAGCCACAGGCCCTGGTGTGGTGTAGGTGGCCTCAGCCAGCAGCCACAGGCCCTGGTGTGGTGTAAGTGGCCTCAGCCAGTGCCACAGGCCCTGGTGTGGTGTAAGTGGCCTGAGCAAGAGCCACAGGCCCTGGTGTGGTGTAAGTGGCCTGAGCAAGAGCCACAGACCCTGGTGTGGTGTAATTGGCCTCAATAGCAACTAATGCCCTGGTGTGGTGTAGGTGGCCTCAGCCAGCAGCCACAGGCCCTGGTGTGGTGTAGGTGGCCTCAGCCAGCAGCCACAGGCCTTGGTGTGGTGTAAGTGGCCTCAGCCAGAAGCCACAGGCACTGGTGTGGTGTAAGTGGCCTCAGCCAGCAGCAAAAGGGCCCTGGTGTGGTGTAAGTCGCCTCAGCCAGCAGCCACAGGCCCTGGTGTGGTGTAAGTGGCCTCAGCCAGAAGCCACAGGCACTGGTGTGGTGTAAGTGGCCTCAGCCAGCAGCAAAAGGGCCCTGGTGTGGTGTAGGTGGCCTCAGCCAGCAGCCACAGGCCCTGGTGTGGTGTAAGTGGCCTCAGCCAGTGCCACAGGCCCTGGTGTGGTGTAAGTGGCCTGAGCAAGAGCCACAGGCCCTGGTGTGGTGTAATTGGCCTCAGCCAGCAGCCACAGGCCCTGGTGTGGTGTAAGTGGCCTCAGCCAGAAGCCACAGGCACTGGTGTGGTGTAAGTGGCCTCAGCCAGCAGCAAAAGGGCCCTGGTGTGGTGTAGGTGGCCTCAGCCAGCAGCCACAGGCCCTGGTGTGGTGTAAGTGGCCTCAGCCAGTGCCACAGGCCCTGGTGTGGTGTAAGTGGCCTGAGCAAGAGCCACAGGCCCTGGTGTGGTGTAAGTGGCCTCAGCCAGAAGCCACAGGCCCTGGTGTGGTGTAATTGGCCTCAGCCAGCAGCCACAGGCCCTGGTGTGGTGTAGGTGGCCTCAGCCAGCAGCCACAGGCCCTGGTGTGGTGTAAGTGGCCTCAGCCAGCAGCCACAGGCCCTGGTGTGGTGTAAGTGGCCTCAGCCAGAGCCACAGGCCCTGATGTGGTGTAAGTGGCCCCAGCCGGTCACTCAGGCCCTTGTGTGGTGTAGGTTGCATCAGCTAGCAGCACAAGACATTGGAAAAGAGCCAAAAGCAGTGTCGTTAATGTGCCCTCATTAATGGGCAGCTGCTTTTGGTCTTTTAATACACCCCTTCTCTGGATCAAAAGCGGTTCAATGACATGAAAAGGAAAGGCTTACAGCACCAGGTATTCCCAGGCAGTCTCCCATCCAAGTACTAACCAAGCCCAGCCCTGCTTAGCTTCCGAGATCAGACGAGGTCGGGCGTGCTCAGGGTGGTATGGCCGTAAGCTGCTGGCTCCAGCACAATGTCTCAATTTATGGATTCAAGTGATTAGGTGGCAAGTACCTGAAGTTACGAAGACAATCCTATAACCATACCTGCATGTTTGCATAATACCCTAACCCAAAGGCTCAGTTTGGCATTTATCCAACAGCACAGGCCCTGGATTGTTGAAGATGGCCTCAAGAACCAGCACGGGACCTGGTGTGTTTTACATGGCCACAGCAAGCAGCACAGGGCCTGGTTTGGTGAAGATGGCCTCGGCCAGAAGCGCAGGGCCTGGTGTGATGTGAGTGGCCTGAGCAAGAGCAACAGGCCTTGGTGTGGTGTAAGTGGCCTCAGCCAGCAGCCACAGGCCCTGGTGTGGTGTAAGTCGCCTCAGCCAGAAGCCACAGGCACTGGTGTGGTGTAAGTGGCCTCAGCCAGCAGCCACAGGCCCTGGTGTGGTGTAAGTGGCCTCAGCCAGCAGCCACAGGCCCTGGTGTGGTGTAGGTGTCCTCAGCCAGCAGCCACAGGCCCTGGTGTGGTGTAAGTGGCCTCAGCCAGCAGCCACAGGCCCTGGTGTGGTGTAAGTGGCCTCAGCCAGTGCCACAGGCCCTGGTGTGGTGTAAGTGGCCTGAGCAAGAGCCACAGACCCTGGTGTGGTGTAATTGGCCTCAGCCAGCAGCCACAGGCCCTGGTGTGGTGTAAGTCGCCTCAGCCAGAAGCCACAGGCACTGGTGTGGTGTAAGTGGCCTCAGCCAGCAGCAAAAGGGCCCTGGTGTGGTTTAAGTCGCCTCAGCCAGCAGCCACAGGCCCTGGTGTGGTGTAGGTGGCCTCAGCCAGCAGCCACAGGCCCTGGTGTGGTGTAAGTGGCCACAGCAAGCAGCACAGGGCCTGGTTTGGTGAAGATGGCCTCGGCCAGAAGCGCAGGGCCTGGTGTGATGTGAGTGGCCTGAGCAAGAGCCACAGGCCTTGGTGTGGTGTAAGTGGCCTCAGCCAGCAGCCACAGGCCCTGGTGTGGTGTAAGTCGCCTCAGCCAGAAGCCACAGGCACTGGTGTGGTGTAAGTGGCCTCAGCCAGCAGCAAAAGGGCCCTGGTGTGGTGTAAGTGGCCTCAGCCAGCAGCCACAGGCCCTGGTGTGGTGTAGGTGGCCTCAGCCAGCAGCCACAGGCCTTGGTGTGGTGTAAGTGGCCTCAGCCAGCAGCCACAGGCCCTGGTGTGGTGTAAGTGGCCTCAGCCAGTGCCACAGGCCCTGGTGTGGTGTAAGTGGCCTGAGCAAGAGCCACAGGCCCTGGTGTGGTGTAAGTGGCCTGAGCAAGAGCCACAGGCCCTGGTGTGGTGTAAGTGGCCTCAGCCAGCAGCCACAGGCCCTGGTGTGGTGTAAGTGGCCTCAGCCAGCAGCCACAGGCCCTGGTGTGGTGTAAGTGGCCTCAGCCAGTGCCACAGGCCCTGGTGTGGTGTAAGTGGCCTGAGCAAGAGCCACAGGCCCTGGTGTGGTGTAAGTGGCCTCAGCCAGAGCCACAGGCCCTGATGTGGTGTAAGTGGCCCCAGCCGGTCACTCAGGCCCTTGTGTGGTGTAGGTTGCATCAGCTAGCAGCACAAGACATTGGAAAAGAGCCAAAAGCAGTGTCGTTAATGTGCCCTCATTAATGGGCAGCTGCTTTTGGTCTTTTAATACACCCCTTCTCTGGATCAAAAGCGGTTCAATGACATGAAAATGAAAGGTTTACAGCACCAGGTATTCCCAGGCAGTCTCCCATCCAAGTACTAACCAAGCCCAGCCCTGCTTAGCTTCCGAGATCAGACGAGGTCGGGCGTGCTCAGGGTGGTATGGCCGTAAGCTGCTGGCTCCAGCACAATGTCTCAATTTATGGATTCAAGTGATTAGGTGGCAAGTACCTGAAGTTACGAAGACAATCCTATAACCATACCTGCATGTTTGCATAATACCCTAACCCAAAGGCTCAGTTTGGCATTTATCCAACAGCACAGGCCCTGGATTGTTGAAGATGGCCTCAGGAACCAGCACAGGGCCTGGTGTGTTGTACATGGCCACAGCAAGCAGCACAGGGCCTGGTTTGGTGAAGATGGCCTCGGCCAGAAGCGCAGGGCCTGGTGTGATGTGAGTGGCCTGAGTAAGAGCAACAGGCCTTGGTGTGGTGTAAGTGGCCTCAGCCAGCAGCCACAGGCCCTGGTGTGGTGTAAGTCGCCTCAGCCAGAAGCCACAGGCACTGGTGTGGTGTAAGTGGCCTCAGCCAGCAGCAAAAGGGCCCTGGTGTGGTGTAAGTGGCCTCAGCCAGCAGCCACAGGCCCTGGTGTGGTGTAGGTGGCCTCAGCCAGCAGCCACAGGCACTGGTGTGGTGTAAGTGGCCTCAGCCAGCAGCCACAGGCCCTGGTGTGGTGTAAGTGGCCTCAGCCAGCAGCCACAGGCCCTGGTGTGGTGTAAGTGGCCTCAGCCAGTGCCACAGGCCCTGGTGTGGTGTAAGTGGCCTGAGCAAGAGCCACAGGCCCTGGTGTGGTGTAAGTGGCCTCAGCCAGTGCCACAGGCCCTGGTGTGGTGTAATTGGCCTCAGCCAGCAGCCACAGGCCCTGGTGTGGTGTAGGTGGCCTCAGCCAGCAGCCACAGGCCCTGGTGTGGTGTAAGTGGCCTCAGCCAGCAGCCACAGGCCCTGGTGTGGTGTAAGTGGCCTCAGCCAGAGCCACAGGCCCTGATGTGGTGTAAGTGGCCCCAGCCAGAAGCCACAGGCACTGGTGTGGTGTAAGTGGCCTCAGCCAGCAGCAAAAGGGCCCTGGTGTGGTGTAAGTGGCCTCAGCCAGCAGCCACAGGCCCTGGTGTGGTGTAGGTGGCCTCAGCCAGCAGCCACAGGCCCTGGTGTGGTGTAAGTGGCCTCAGCCAGCAGCCACAGGCCCTGGTGTGGTGTAAGTGGCCTCAGCCAGTGCCACAGGCCCTGGTGTGGTGTAAGTGGCCTGAGCAAGTGCCACAGGCCCTGGTGTGGTGTAAGTGGCCTGAGCAAGAGCCACAGACCCTGGTGTGGTGTAATTGGCCTCAATAGCAACTAATGCCCTGGTGTGGTGTAGGTGGCCTCAGCCAGCAGCCACAGGCCCTGGTGTGGTGTAAGTGGCCTCAGCCAGCAGCCACAGGCCCTGGTGTGGTGTAAGTGGCCTCAGCCAGAGCCACAGGCCCTGATGTGGTGTAAGTGGCCCCAGCCGGTCACTCAGGCCCTTGTGTGGTGTAGGTTGCATCAGCTAGCAGCACAAGACATTGGAAAAGAGCCAAAAGCAGTGTCGTTAATGTGCCCTCATTAATGGGCAGCTGCTTTTGGTCTTTTAATACACCCCTTCTCTGGATCAAAAGCGGTTCAATGACATGAAAAGGAAAGGCTTACAGCACCAGGTATTCCCAGGCAGTCTCCCATCCAAGTACTAACCAAGCCCAGCCCTGCTTAGCTTCCGAGATCAGACGAGGTCGGGCGTGCTCAGGGTGGTATGGCCGTAAGCTGCTGGCTCCAGCACAATGTCTCAATTTATGGATTCAAGTGATTAGGTGGCAAGTACCTGAAGTTACGAAGACAATCCTATAACCATACCTGCATGTTTGCATAATACCCTAACCCAAAGGCTCAGTTTGGCATTTATCCAACAGCACAGGCCCTGGATTGTTGAAGATGGCCTCAGGAACCAGCACAGGGCCTGGTGTGTTGTACATGGCCACAGCAAGCAGCACAGGGCCTGGTTTGGTGAAGATGGCCTCGGCCAGAAGCGCAGGGCCTGGTGTGAAGTGAGTGGCCTGAGCATGAGCAACAGGCCTTGGTGTGGTGTAAGTGGCCTCAGCCAGCAGCCACAGGCCCTGGTGTGGTGTAAGTCGCCTCAGCCAGAAGCCACAGGCACTGGTGTGGTGTAAGTGGCCTCAGCCAGCAGCAAAAGGGCCCTGGTGTGGTGTAAGTGGCCTCAGCCAGCAGCCACAGGCCCTGGTGTGGTGTAAGTCGCCTCAGCCAGAAGCCACAGGCACTGGTGTGGTGTAAGTGGCCTCAGCCAGCAGCAAAAGGGCCCTGGTGTGGTGTAAGTGGCCTCAGCCAGCAGCCACAGGCCCTGGTGTGGTGTAGGTGGCCTCAGCCAGCAGCCACAGGCCCTGGTGTGGTGTAAGTGGCCTCAGCCAGTGCCACAGGCCCTGGTGTGGTGTAAGTGGCCTGAGCAAGAGCCACAGGCCCTGGTGTGGTGTAAGTGGCCTGAGCAAGAGCCACAGACCCTGGTGTGGTGTAATTGGCCTCAATAGCAACTAATGCCCTGGTGTGGTGTAGGTGGCCTCAGCCAGCAGCCACAGGCCCTGGTGTGGTGTAGGTGGCCTCAGCCAGCAGCCACAGGCCTTGGTGTGGTGTAAGTGGCCTCAGCCAGAAGCCACAGGCACTGGTGTGGTGTAAGTGGCCTCAGCCAGCAGCAAAAGGGCCCTGGTGTGGTGTAAGTCGCCTCAGCCAGCAGCCACAGGCCCTGGTGTGGTGTAAGTGGCCTCAGCCAGAAGCCACAGGCACTGGTGTGGTGTAAGTGGCCTCAGCCAGCAGCAAAAGGGCCCTGGTGTGGTGTAGGTGGCCTCAGCCAGCAGCCACAGGCCCTGGTGTGGTGTAAGTGGCCTCAGCCAGTGCCACAGGCCCTGGTGTGGTGTAAGTGGCCTGAGCAAGAGCCACAGGCCCTGGTGTGGTGTAATTGGCCTCAGCCAGCAGCCACAGGCCCTGGTGTGGTGTAAGTGGCCTCAGCCAGAAGCCACAGGCACTGGTGTGGTGTAAGTGGCCTCAGCCAGCAGCAAAAGGGCCCTGGTGTGGTGTAGGTGGCCTCAGCCAGCAGCCACAGGCCCTGGTGTGGTGTAAGTGGCCTCAGCCAGTGCCACAGGCCCTGGTGTGGTGTAAGTGGCCTGAGCAAGAGCCACAGGCCCTGGTGTGGTGTAAGTGGCCTCAGCCAGAAGCCACAGGCCCTGGTGTGGTGTAATTGGCCTCAGCCAGCAGCCACAGGCCCTGGTGTGGTGTAGGTGGCCTCAGCCAGCAGCCACAGGCCCTGGTGTGGTGTAAGTGGCCTCAGCCAGCAGCCACAGGCCCTGGTGTGGTGTAAGTGGCCTCAGCCAGAGCCACAGGCCCTGATGTGGTGTAAGTGGCCCCAGCCGGTCACTCAGGCCCTTGTGTGGTGTAGGTTGCATCAGCTAGCAGCACAAGACATTGGAAAAGAGCCAAAAGCAGTGTCGTTAATGTGCCCTCATTAATGGGCAGCTGCTTTTGGTCTTTTAATACACCCCTTCTCTGGATCAAAAGCGGTTCAATGACATGAAAATGAAAGGCTTACAGCACCAGGTATTCGCAGGCAGTCTCCCATCCAAGTACTAACCAAGCCCAGCCCTGCTTAGCTTCCGAGATCAGACGAGGTCGGGCGTGCTCAGGGTGGTATGGCCGTAAGGTGCTGGCTCCAGCACAATGTCTCAATTTATGGATTCAAGTGATTAGGTGGCAAGTACCTGAAGTTACGAAGACAATCCTATAACCATACCTGCATGTTTGCATAATACCCTAACCCAAAGGCTCAGTTTGGCATTTATCCAACAGCACAGGCCCTGGATTGTTGAAGATGGCCTCAAGAACCAGCACGGGACCTGGTGTGTTTTACATGGCCACAGCAAGCAGCACAGGGCCTGGTTTGGTGAAGATGGCCTCGGCCAGAAGCGCAGGGCCTGGTGTGATGTGAGTGGCCTGAGCAAGAGCAACAGGCCTTGGTGTGGTGTAAGTGGCCTCAGCCAGCAGCCACAGGCCCTGGTGTGGTGTAAGTCGCCTCAGCCAGAAGCCACAGGCACTGGTGTGGTGTAAGTGGCCTCAGCCAGCAGCCACAGGCCCTGGTGTGGTGTAAGTGGCCTCAGCCAGCAGCCACAGGCCCTGGTGTGGTGTAGGTGTCCTCAGCCAGCAGCCACAGGCCCTGGTGTGGTGTAAGTGGCCTCAGCCAGCAGCCACAGGCCCTGGTGTGGTGTAAGTGGCCTCAGCCAGTGCCACAGGCCCTGGTGTGGTGTAAGTGGCCTGAGCAAGAGCCACAGACCCTGGTGTGGTGTAATTGGCCTCAGCCAGCAGCCACAGGCCCTGGTGTGGTGTAAGTCGCCTCAGCCAGAAGCCACAGGCACTGGTGTGGTGTAAGTGGCCTCAGCCAGCAGCAAAAGGGCCCTGGTGTGGTTTAAGTCGCCTCAGCCAGCAGCCACAGGCCCTGGTGTGGTGTAGGTGGCCTCAGCCAGCAGCCACAGGCCCTGGTGTGGGGTAAGTGGCCACAGCAAGCAGCACAGGGCCTGGTTTGGTGAAGATGGCCTCGGCCAGAAGCGCAGGGCCTGGTGTGATGTGAGTGGCCTGAGCAAGAGCCACAGGCCTTGGTGTGGTGTAAGTGGCCTCAGCCAGCAGCCACAGGCCCTGGTGTGGTGTAAGTCGCCTCAGCCAGAAGCCACAGGCACTGGTGTGGTGTAAGTGGCCTCAGCCAGCAGCAAAAGGGCCCTGGTGTGGTGTAAGTGGCCTCAGCCAGCAGCCACAGGCCCTGGTGTGGTGTAGGTGGCCTCAGCCAGCAGCCACAGGCCTTGGTGTGGTGTAAGTGGCCTCAGCCAGCAGCCACAGGCCCTGGTGTGGTGTAAGTGGCCTCAGCCAGTGCCACAGGCCCTGGTGTGGTGTAAGTGGCCTGAGCAAGAGCCACAGGCCCTGGTGTGGTGTAAGTGGCCTGAGCAAGAGCCACAGGCCCTGGTGTGGTGTAAGTGGCCTCAGCCAGCAGCCACAGGCCCTGGTGTGGTGTAAGTGGCCTCAGCCAGCAGCCACAGGCCCTGGTGTGGTGTAAGTGGCCTCAGCCAGTGCCACAGGCCCTGGTGTGGTGTAAGTGGCCTGAGCAAGAGCCACAGGCCCTGGTGTGGTGTAAGTGGCCTCAGCCAGAGCCACAGGCCCTGATGTGGTGTAAGTGGCCCCAGCCGGTCACTCAGGCCCTTGTGTGGTGTAGGTTGCATCAGCTAGCAGCACAAGACATTGGAAAAGAGCCAAAAGCAGTGTCGTTAATGTGCCCTCATTAATGGGCAGCTGCTTTTGGTCTTTTAATACACCCCTTCTCTGGATCAAAAGCGGTTCAATGACATGAAAATGAAAGGTTTACAGCACCAGGTATTCCCAGGCAGTCTCCCATCCAAGTACTAACCAAGCCCAGCCCTGCTTAGCTTCCGAGATCAGACGAGGTCGGGCGTGCTCAGGGTGGTATGGCCGTAAGCTGCTGGCTCCAGCACAATGTCTCAATTTATGGATTCAAGTGATTAGGTGGCAAGTACCTGAAGTTACGAAGACAATCCTATAACCATACCTGCATGTTTGCATAATACCCTAACCCAAAGGCTCAGTTTGGCATTTATCCAACAGCACAGGCCCTGGATTGTTGAAGATGGCCTCAGGAACCAGCACAGGGCCTGGTGTGTTGTACATGGCCACAGCAAGCAGCACAGGGCCTGGTTTGGTGAAGATGGCCTCGGCCAGAAGCGCAGGGCCTGGTGTGATGTGAGTGGCCTGAGTAAGAGCAACAGGCCTTGGTGTGGTGTAAGTGGCCTCAGCCAGCAGCCACAGGCCCTGGTGTGGTGTAAGTCGCCTCAGCCAGAAGCCACAGGCACTGGTGTGGTGTAAGTGGCCTCAGCCAGCAGCAAAAGGGCCCTGGTGTGGTGTAAGTGGCCTCAGCCAGCAGCCACAGGCCCTGGTGTGGTGTAGGTGGCCTCAGCCAGCAGCCACAGGCACTGGTGTGGTGTAAGTGGCCTCAGCCAGCAGCCACAGGCCCTGGTGTGGTGTAAGTGGCCTCAGCCAGCAGCCACAGGCCCTGGTGTGGTGTAAGTGGCCTCAGCCAGTGCCACAGGCCCTGGTGTGGTGTAAGTGGCCTGAGCAAGAGCCACAGGCCCTGGTGTGGTGTAAGTGGCCTCAGCCAGTGCCACAGGCCCTGGTGTGGTGTAAGTGGCCTCAGCTAGAAGACACAGGCCCTGGTGTGGTGTAAGTGGCCTCAGCCAGCAGCAAAAGGGCCCTGGTGTGGTGTAAGTGGCCTCAGCCAGCAGCCACACGCCCTGGTGTGGTGTAAGTGGCCTCAGCCAGTGCCACAGGCCCTGGTGTGGTGTAAGTGGCCTGAGCAAGAGCCACAGACCCTGGTGTGGTGTAATTGGCCTCAATAGCAACTAAGGCCCTGGTGTGGTGTATGTGGCCTCAGGCAGCAGCCACAGGCCCTGTTGTGATGTAACTTGCCTGAGCAAGAGCCACAGGCCCTGGTGTGGTGTAGGTGGCCTCAGCCAGCAGCCACAGGCCCTGGTGTGGTGTAAGTGGCCTCAGCCAGCAGCCACAGGCCCTGGTGTGGTGTAAGTGGCCTCAGCCAGAGCCACAGGCCCTGATGTGGTGTAAGTGGCCCCAGCCGGTCACTCAGGCCCTTGTGTGGTGTAGGTTGCATCAGCTAGCAGCACAAGACATTGGAAAAGAGCCAAAAGCAGTGTCGTTAATGTGCCCTCATTAATGGGCAGCTGCTTTTGGTCTTTTAATACACCCCTTCTCTGGATCAAAAGCGGTTCAATGACATGAAAATGAAAGGCTTACAGCACCAGGTATTCCCAGGCAGTCTCCCATCCAAGTACTAACCAAGCCCAGCCCTGCTTAGCTTCCGAGATCAGACGAGGTCGGGCGTGCTCAGGGTGGTATGGCCGTAAGCTGCTGGCTCCAGCACAATGTCTCAATTTATGGATTCAAGTGATTAGGTGGCAAGTACCTGAAGTTACGAAGACAATCCTATAACCATACCTGCATGTTTGCATAATACCCTAACCCAAAGGCTCAGTTTGGCATTTATCCAACAGCACAGGCCCTGGATTGTTGAAGATGGCCTCAGGAACCAGCACAGGGCCTGGTGTGTTGTACATGGCCACAGCAAGCAGCACAGGGCCTGGTTTGGTGAAGATGGCCTCGGCCAGAAGCGCAGGGCCTGGTGTGATGTGAGTGGCCTGAGCAAGAGCAACAGGCCTTGGTGTGGTGTAAGTGGCCTCAGCCAGCAGCCACAGGCCCTGGTGTGGTGTAAGTGGCCTCAGCCAGCAGCCACAGGCCCTGGTGTGGTGTAAGTGGCCTGAGCAAGAGCCACAGGCCCTGGTGTGGTGTAAGTGGCCTCAGCCAGCAGCCACAGGCCCTGGTGTGGTGTAAGTAGCCTCAGCCAGAAGCCACAGGCACTGGTGTGGTGTAAGTGGCCTCAGCCAGCAGCAAAAGGGCCCTGGTGTGGTGTAAGTCGCCTCAGCCAGCAGCCACAGGCCCTGGTGTGGTGTAAGTCGCCTCAGCCAGAAGCCACAGGCACTGGTGTGGTGTAAGTGGCCTCAGCCAGCAGCAAAAGGGCCCTGGTGTGGTGTAAGTGGCCTCAGCCAGCAGCCACAGGCCCTGGTGTGGTGTAGGTGGCCTCAGCCAGCAGCCACAGGCCCTGGTGTGGTGTAAGTGGCCTCAGCCAGCAGCCACAGGCCTTGGTGTGGTGTAAGTGGCCTCAGCCAGCAGCCACAGGCCCTGGTGTGGTGTAAGTCGCCTCAGCCAGAAGCCACAGGCACTGGTGTGGTGTAAGTGGCCTCAGCCAGCAGCAAAAGGGCCCTGGTGTGGTGTAAGTGGCCTCAGCCAGCAGCCACAGGCCCTGGTGTGGTGTAGGTGGCCTCAGCCAGCAGCCACAGGCCCTGGTGTGGTGTAAGTGGCCTCAGCCAGCAGCCACAGGCCCTGGTGTGGTGTAAGTGGCCTCAGCCAGCAGCCACAGGCCCTGGTGTGGTGTAAGTGGCCTAAGCCAGTGCCACAGGCCCTGGTGTGGTGTAAGTGGCCTGAGCAAGAGCCACAGACCCTGGTGTGGTGTAATTGGCCTCAGCCAGCAGCCACAGGCCCTGGTGTGGTGTAAGTCGCCTCAGCTAGAAGACACAGGCACTGGTGTGGTGTAAGTGGCCTCAGCCAGCAGCAAAAGGGCCCTGGTGTGGTGTAAGTCGCCTCAGCCAGCAGCCACAGGCCCTGGTGTGGTGTAGGTGGCCTCAGCCAGCAGCCACAGGCCCTGGTGTGGTGTAAGTGGCCTCAGCCAGCAGCCACAGGCCCTGGTGTGGTGTAAGTGGCCTCAGCCAGTGCCACAGGCCCTGGTGTGGTGTAAGTGGCCTGAGCAAGAGCCACAGGCCCTGGTGTGGTGTAAGTGGCCTGAGCAAGAGCCACAGACCCTGGTGTGGTGTAATTGGCCTCAATAGCAACTAATGCCCTGGTGTGGTGTAAGTGGCCTCAGCCAGCAGCCACAGGCCCTGGTGTGGTGTAGGTGGCCTCAGCCAGCAGCCACAGGCCCTGGTGTGGTGTAAGTGGCCTCAGCCAGCAGCCACAGGCCCTGGTGTGGTGTAAGTGGCCTTAGCCAGCAGCCACAGGCCCTGGTGTGGTGTAAGTCGCCTCAGCCAGAAGCCACAGGCACTGGTGTGGTGTAAGTGGCCTCAGCCAGCAGCAAAAGGGCCCTGGTGTGGTGTAAGTGGCCTCAGCCAGCAGCCACAGGCCCTGGTGTGGTGTAGGTGGCCTCAGCCAGCAGCCACATGCCCTGGTGTGGTGTAAGTGGCCTCAGCCAGCAGCCACAGGCCCTGGTGTGGTGTAAGTGGCCTCAGCCAGCAGCCACAGGCCCTGGTGTGGTGTAAGTGGCCTCAGCCAGTGCCACAGGCCCTGGTGTGGTGTAAGTGGCCTGAGCAAGAGCCACAGACCCTGGTGTGGTGTAAGTGGCCTCAGCCAGCAGCCACAGGCCCTGGTGTGGTGTAAGTCGCCTCAGCTAGAAGACACAGGCACTGGTGTGGTGTAAGTGGCCTCAGCCAGCAGCAAAAGGGCCCTGGTGTGGTGTAAGTGGCCTCAGCCAGCAGCCACAGGCCCTGGTGTGGTGTAAGTGGCCTCAGCCAGTGCCACAGGCCCTGGTGTGGTGTAAGTGGCCTGAGCAAGAGCCACAGGCCCTGGTGTGGTGTAAGTGGCCTGAGCAAGAGCCACAGACCCTGGTGTGGTGTAATTGGCCTCAATAGCAACTAATGCCCTGGTGTGGTGTAGGTGGCCTCAGCCAGCAGCCACAGGCCCTGGTGTGGTGTAAGTGGCCTCAGCCAGCAGCCACAGGCCCTGGTGTGGTGTAAGTGGCCTCAGCCAGAGCCACAGGCCCTGATGTGGTGTAAGTGGCCCCAGCCGGTCACTCAGGCCCTTGTGTGGTGTAGGTTGCATCAGCTAGCAGCACAAGACATTGGAAAAGAGCCAAAAGCAATGTCGTTAATGTGCCCTCATTAATGGGCAGATGCTTTTGGTCTTTTAATACACCCCTTCTCTGGATCAAAAGCGGTTCAATGACATGAAAATGAAAGGCTTACAGCACCAGGTATTCCCAGGCAGTCTCCCATCCAAGTACTAGCCAAGCCCAGCCCTGCTTAGCTTCCGAGATCAGACGAGGTCGGGCGTGCTCAGGGTGGTATGGCCGTAAGCTGCTGGCCCCAGCACAATGTCTCAATTTATGGATTCAAGTGATTAGGTGGCAAGTACCTGAAGTTACGAAGACAATCCTATAACCATACCTGCATGTTTGCATAATACCCTAACCCAAAGGCTCAGTTTGGCATTTATCCAACAGCACAGGCCCTGGATTGTTGAAGATGGCCTCAAGAACCAGCACAGGACCTGGTGTGTTTTACATGGCCACAGCAAGCAGCACAGGGCCTGGTTTGGTGAAGATGGCCTCAGCAAGCAGCCACAGGCCCTGGTTTGGTGTAAGTGGCCTCAGCCAGCAGCCACAGGCCCTGGTGTGGTGTAAGTGGCCTCAGCCAGAAGCCACAGGCACTGGTGTGGTGTAAGTGGCCTCAGCCAGCAGCAAAAGGGCCCTGGTGTGGTGTAAGTCGCCTCAGCCAGCAGCCACAGGCCCTGGTGTGGTGTAGGTGGCCTCAGCCAGCAGCCACAGGCCCTGGTGTGGTGTAAGTGGCCTCAGCCAGCAGCCACAGGCCCTGGTGTGGTGTAAGTGGCCTCAGCCAGTGCCACAGGCCCTGGTGTGGTGTAAGTGGCCTGAGCAAGAGCCACAGACCCTGGTGTGGTGTAATTGGCCTCAATAGCAACTAAGGCCCTGGTGTGGTGTATGTGGCCTCAGGCAGCAGCCACAGGCCCTGTTGTGATGTAACTTGCCTGAGCCAGCAGCCACAGGCCCTGGTGTGGTGTAAGTGGCCTCAGCCAGAGCCACAGGCCCTGATGTGGTGTAAGTGGCCCCAGCCGGTCACTCAGGCCCTGGTGTGGTGTAAGTGGCCTCAGCCAGTGCCACAGGCCCTGGTGTGGTGTAAGTGGCCTGAGCAAGAGCCACAGACCCTGGTGTGGTGAAATTGGCCTCAGCCAGCAGCCACAGGCCCTGGTGTGGTGTAAGTGGCCTCAGCCAGCAGCCACAGGCCCTGGTGTGGTGTAAGTGGCCTGAGCAAGAGCCACAGGCCCTGGTGTGGTGTAAGTGGCCTCAGCCAGCAGCCACAGGCCCTGGTGTGGTGTAAGTAGCCTCAGCCAGAAGCCACAGGCACTGGTGTGGTGTAAGTGGCCTCAGCCAGCAGCAAAAGGGCCCTGGTGTGGTGTAAGTCGCCTCAGCCAGCAGCCACAGGCCCTGGTGTGGTGTAGGTGGCCTCAGCCAGCAGCCACAGGCCCTGGTGTGGTGTAATTGGCCTCAATAGCAACTAAGGCCCTGGTGTGGTGTATGTGGCCTCAGGCAGCAGCCACAGGCCCTGTTGTGATGTAACTTGCCTGAGCAAGAGCCACAGACCCTGGTGTGGTGTAATTGGCCTCAATAGCAACTAATGCCCTGGTGTGGTGTAGGTGGCCTCAGCCAGCAGCCACAGGCCCTGGTGTGGTGTAAGTGGCCTCAGCCAGCAGCCACAGGCCCTGGTGTGGTGTAAGTGGCCTCAGCCAGAGCCACAGGCCCTGATGTGGTGTAAGTGGCCCCAGCCGGTCACTCAGGCCCTTGTGTGGTGTAGGTTGCATCAGCTAGCAGCACAAGACATTGGAAAAGAGCCAAAAGCAATGTCGTTAATGTGCCCTCATTAATGGGCAGCTGCTTTTGGTCTTTTAATACACCCCTTCTCTGGATCAAAAGCGGTTCAATGACATGAAAATGAAAGGCTTACAGCACCAGGTATTCCCAGGCAGTCTCCCATCCAAGTACTAGCCAAGCCCAGCCCTGCTTAGCTTCCGAGATCAGACGAGGTCGGGCGTGCTCAGGGTGGTATGGCCGTAAGCTGCTGGCTCCAGCACAATGTCTCAATTTATGGATTCAAGTGATTAGGTGGCAAGTACCTGAAGTTACGAAGACAATCCTATAACCATACCTGCATGTTTGCATAATACCCTAACCCAAAGGCTCAGTTTGGCATTTATCCAACAGCACAGGCCCTGGATTGTTGAAGATGGCCTCAGGAACCAGCACAGGGCCTGGTGTGTTGTACATGGCCACAGCAAGCAGCACAGGGCCTGGTTTGGTGAAGATGGCCTCGGCCAGAAGCGCAGGGCCTGGTGTGATGTGAGTGGCCTGAGCAAGAGCAACAGGCCTTGGTGTGGTGTAAGTGGCCTCAGCCAGCAGCCACAGGCCCTGGTGTGGTGTAAGTCGCCTCAGCTAGAAGACACAGGCACTGGTGTGGTGTAAGTGGCCTCAGCCAGCAGCCACAGGCCCTGGTGTGGTGTAAGTCGCCTCAGCCAGCAGCCACAGGCCCTGGTGTGGTGTAGGTGGCCTCAGCCAGCAGCCACAGGCCCTGGTGTGGTGTAAGTGGCCTCAGCCAGCAGCCACAGGCCCTGGTGTGGTGTAAGTGGCCTCAGCCAGCAGCCACAGGCCCTGGTGTGGTGTAAGTGGCCTCAGCCAGTGCCACAGGCCCTGGTGTGGTGTAAGTGGCCTGAGCAAGAGCCACAGGCCCTGGTGTGGTGTAAGTGGCCTGAGCAAGAGCCACAGACCCTGGTGTGGTGTAATTGGCCTCAATAGCAACTAATGCCCTGGTGTGGTGTAGGTGGCCTCAGCCAGCAGCCACAGGCCCTGGTGTGGTGTAAGTGGCCTCAGCCAGCAGCCACAGGCCCTGGTGTGGTGTAAGTGGCCTCAGCCAGAGCCACAGGCCCTGATGTGGTGTAAGTGGCCCCAGCCGGTCACTCAGGCCCTTGTGTGGTGTAGGTTGCATCAGCTAGCAGCACAAGACATTGGAAAAGAGCCAAAAGCAATGTCGTTAATGTGCCCTCATTAATGGGCAGATGCTTTTGGTCTTTTAATACACCCCTTCTCTGGATCAAAAGCGGTTCAATGACATGAAAATGAAAGGCTTACAGCACCAGGTATTCCCAGGCAGTCTCCCATCCAAGTACTAGCCAAGCCCAGCCCTGCTTAGCTTCCGAGATCAGACGAGGTCGGGCGTGCTCAGGGTGGTATGGCCGTAAGCTGCTGGCCCCAGCACAATGTCTCAATTTATGGATTCAAGTGATTAGGTGGCAAGTACCTGAAGTTACGAAGACAATCCTATAACCATACCTGCATGTTTGCATAATACCCTAACCCAAAGGCTCAGTTTGGCATTTATCCAACAGCACAGGCCCTGGATTGTTGAAGATGGCCTCAAGAACCAGCACAGGACCTGGTGTGTTTTACATGGCCACAGCAAGCAGCACAGGGCCTGGTTTGGTGAAGATGGCCTCAGCAAGCAGCCACAGGCCCTGGTTTGGTGTAAGTGGCCTCAGCCAGCAGCCACAGGCCCTGGTGTGGTGTAAGTGGCCTCAGCCAGCAGCCACAGGCCCTGGTGTGGTCTAAGTGGCCTCAGCCAGTGCCACAGGCCCTGGTGTGGTGTAAGTGGCCTGAGCAAGAGCCACAGGCCCTGGTGTGGTGTAAGTGGCCTCAGCCAGCAGCCACAGGCCCTGGTGTGGTGTAAGTGGCCTGAGCAAGTGCCAAAGGCCCTGGTGTGGTGTAAGTGGCCTAAGCCAGAGCCACAGGCCCTGGTGTGGTGTAAGTGGCCTCAATAGCAAATAAGGCCCTGGTGTGGTGTAAGTGGCCTGAGCAAGAACCACAGGGCCTGGTTTGGTGAAGATGGCCTCGGCCAGAAGCGCAGGGCCTGGTGTAATGTGAGTGGCCTGAGCAAGAGCCACAGGCCCTGGTGTGGTGTAAGTGGCCTCAGCCAGCAGCCACAGGCCCTGGTGTGGTGTAGGTGGCCTCAGCCAGCAGCCACAGGCCCTGGTGTGGTGTAAGTGGCCTCAGCCAGCAGCCACAGGCCCTGGTGTGGTGTAAGTGGCCTCAGCCAGCAGCCACAGGCCCTGGTGTGGTGTAAGTCGCCTCAGCCAGAAGCCACAGGCACTGGTGTGGTGTAAGTGGCCTCAGCCAGCAGCAAAAGGGCCCTGGTGTGGTGTAAGTGGCCTCAGCCAGCAGCCACAGGCCCTGGTGTGGTGTAGGTGGCCTCAGCCAGCAGCCACATGCCCTGGTGTGGTGTAAGTGGCCTCAGCCAGCAGCCACAGGCCCTGGTGTGGTGTAAGTGGCCTCAGCCAGCAGCCACAGGCCCTGGTGTGGTGTAAGTGGCCTCAGCCAGTGCCACAGGCCCTGGTGTGGTGTAAGTGGCCTGAGCAAGAGCCACAGACCCTGGTGTGGTGTAAGTGGCCTCAGCCAGCAGCCACAGGCCCTGGTGTGGTGTAAGTCGCCTCAGCTAGAAGACACAGGCACTGGTGTGGTGTAAGTGGCCTCAGCCAGCAGCAAAAGGGCCCTGGTGTGGTGTAAGTGGCCTCAGCCAGCAGCCACAGGCCCTGGTGTGGTGTAAGTGGCCTCAGCCAGTGCCACAGGCCCTGGTGTGGTGTAAGTGGCCTGAGCAAGAGCCACAGGCCCTGGTGTGGTGTAAGTGGCCTGAGCAAGAGCCACAGACCCTGGTGTGGTGTAATTGGCCTCAATAGCAACTAATGCCCTGGTGTGGTGTAGGTGGCCTCAGCCAGCAGCCACAGGCCCTGGTGTGGTGTAAGTGGCCTCAGCCAGCAGCCACAGGCCCTGGTGTGGTGTAAGTGGCCTCAGCCAGAGCCACAGGCCCTGATGTGGTGTAAGTGGCCCCAGCCGGTCACTCAGGCCCTTGTGTGGTGTAGGTTGCATCAGCTAGCAGCACAAGACATTGGAAAAGAGCCAAAAGCAGTGTCGTTAATGTGCCCTCATTAATGGGCAGCTGCTTTTGGTCTTTTAATACACCCCTTCTCTGGATCAAAAGCGGTTCAATGACATGAAAATGAAAGGCTTACAGCACCAGGTATTCCCAGGCAGTCTCCCATCCAAGTACTAACCAAGCCCAGCCCTGCTTAGCTTCCGAGATCAGACGAGGTCGGGCGTGCTCAGGGTGGTATGGCCGTAAGCTGCTGGCTCCAGCACAATGTCTCAATTTATGGATTCAAGTGATTAGGTGGCAAGTACCTGAAGTTACGAAGACAATCCTATAACCATACCTGCATGTTTGCATAATACCCTAACCCAAAGGCTCAGTTTGGCATTTATCCAACAGCACAGGCCCTGGATTGTTGAAGATGGCCTCAGGAACCAGCACAGGGCCTGGTGTGTTGTACATGGCCACAGCAAGCAGCACAGGGCCTGGTTTGGTGAAGATGGCCTCGGCCAGAAGCGCAGGGCCTGGTGTGATGTGAGTGGCCTGAGCAAGAGCAACAGGCCTTGGTGTGGTGTAAGTGGCCTCAGCCAGCAGCCACAGGCCCTGGTGTGGTGTAAGTCGCCTCAGCCAGAAGCCACAGGCACTGGTGTGGTGTAAGTGGCCTCAGCCAGCAGCAAAAGGGCCCTGGTGTGGTGTAAGTGGCCTCAGCCAGCAGCCACAGGCCCTGGTGTGGTGTAGGTGGCCTCAGCCAGCAGCCACAGGCCCTGGTGTGGTGTAAGTGGCCTGAGCAAGAGCCACAGACCCTGGTGTGGTGTAATTGGCCTCAATAGCAACTAATGCCCTGGTGTGGTGTAGGTGGCCTCAGCCAGCAGCCACAGGCCCTGGTGTGGTGTAAGTGGCCTCAGCCAGCAGCCACAGGCCCTGGTGTGGTGTAAGTGGCCTCAGCCAGAGCCACAGGCCCTGATGTGGTGTAAGTGGCCCCAGCCGGTCACTCAGGCCCTTGTGTGGTGTAGGTTGCATCAGCTAGCAGCACAAGACATTGGAAAAGAGCCAAAAGCAATGTCGTTAATGTGCCCTCATTAATGGGCAGATGCTTTTGGTCTTTTAATACACCCCTTCTCTGGATCAAAAGCGGTTCAATGACATGAAAATGAAAGGCTTACAGCACCAGGTATTCCCAGGCAGTCTCCCATCCAAGTACTAGCCAAGCCCAGCCCTGCTTAGCTTCCGAGATCAGACGAGGTCGGGCGTGCTCAGGGTGGTATGGCCGTAAGCTGCTGGCCCCAGCACAATGTCTCAATTTATGGATTCAAGTGATTAGGTGGCAAGTACCTGAAGTTACGAAGACAATCCTATAACCATACCTGCATGTTTGCATAATACCCTAACCCAAAGGCTCAGTTTGGCATTTATCCAACAGCACAGGCCCTGGATTGTTGAAGATGGCCTCAAGAACCAGCACAGGACCTGGTGTGTTTTACATGGCCACAGCAAGCAGCACAGGGCCTGGTTTGGTGAAGATGGCCTCAGCAAGCAGCCACAGGCCCTGGTTTGGTGTAAGTGGCCTCAGCCAGCAGCCACAGGCCCTGGTGTGGTGTAAGTGGCCTCAGCCAGCAGCCACAGGCCCTGGTGTGGTCTAAGTGGCCTCAGCCAGTGCCACAGGCCCTGGTGTGGTGTAAGTGGCCTGAGCAAGAGCCACAGGCCCTGGTGTGGTGTAAGTGGCCTCAGCCAGCAGCCACAGGCCCTGGTGTGGTGTAAGTGGCCTGAGCAAGTGCCAAAGGCCCTGGTGTGGTGTAAGTGGCCTAAGCCAGAGCCACAGGCCCTGGTGTGGTGTAAGTGGCCTCAATAGCAAATAAGGCCCTGGTGTGGTGTAAGTGGCCTAAGCCAGAGCCACAGGCCCTGGTGTGGTGTAAGTGGCCTCAATAGCAAATAAGGCCCTGGTGTGGTGTAAGTGGCCTGAGCAAGAACCACAGGGCCTGGTTTGGTGAAGATGGCCTCGGCCAGAAGCGCAGGGCCTGGTGTAATGTGAGTGGCCTGAGCAAGAGCCACAGGCCCTGGTGTGGTGTAAGTGGCCTCAGCCAGCAGCCACAGGCCCTGGTGTGGTGTAGGTGGCCTCAGCCAGCAGCCACAGGCCCTGGTGTGGTGTAAGTGGCCTCAGCCAGCAGCCACAGGCCCTGGTGTGGTGTAAGTGGCCTCAGCCAGCAGCCACAGGCCCTGGTGTGGTGTAAGTCGCCTCAGCCAGAAGCCACAGGCACTGGTGTGGTGTAAGTGGCCTCAGCCAGCAGCAAAAGGGCCCTGGTGTGGTGTAAGTGGCCTCAGCCAGCAGCCACAGGCCCTGGTGTGGTGTAGGTGGCCTCAGCCAGCAGCCACATGCCCTGGTGTGGTGTAAGTGGCCTCAGCCAGCAGCCACAGGCCCTGGTGTGGTGTAAGTGGCCTCAGCCAGCAGCCACAGGCCCTGGTGTGGTGTAAGTGGCCTCAGCCAGTGCCACAGGCCCTGGTGTGGTGTAAGTGGCCTGAGCAAGAGCCACAGACCCTGGTGTGGTGTAAGTGGCCTCAGCCAGCAGCCACAGGCCCTGGTGTGGTGTAAGTCGCCTCAGCTAGAAGACACAGGCACTGGTGTGGTGTAAGTGGCCTCAGCCAGCAGCAAAAGGGCCCTGGTGTGGTGTAAGTGGCCTCAGCCAGCAGCCACAGGCCCTGGTGTGGTGTAAGTGGCCTCAGCCAGTGCCACAGGCCCTGGTGTGGTGTAAGTGGCCTGAGCAAGAGCCACAGGCCCTGGTGTGGTGTAAGTGGCCTGAGCAAGAGCCACAGACCCTGGTGTGGTGTAATTGGCCTCAATAGCAACTAATGCCCTGGTGTGGTGTAGGTGGCCTCAGCCAGCAGCCACAGGCCCTGGTGTGGTGTAAGTGGCCTCAGCCAGCAGCCACAGGCCCTGGTGTGGTGTAAGTGGCCTCAGCCAGAGCCACAGGCCCTGATGTGGTGTAAGTGGCCCCAGCCGGTCACTCAGGCCCTTGTGTGGTGTAGGTTGCATCAGCTAGCAGCACAAGACATTGGAAAAGAGCCAAAAGCAGTGTCGTTAATGTGCCCTCATTAATGGGCAGCTGCTTTTGGTCTTTTAATACACCCCTTCTCTGGATCAAAAGCGGTTCAATGACATGAAAATGAAAGGCTTACAGCACCAGGTATTCCCAGGCAGTCTCCCATCCAAGTACTAACCAAGCCCAGCCCTGCTTAGCTTCCGAGATCAGACGAGGTCGGGCGTGCTCAGGGTGGTATGGCCGTAAGCTGCTGGCTCCAGCACAATGTCTCAATTTATGGATTCAAGTGATTAGGTGGCAAGTACCTGAAGTTACGAAGACAATCCTATAACCATACCTGCATGTTTGCATAATACCCTAACCCAAAGGCTCAGTTTGGCATTTATCCAACAGCACAGGCCCTGGATTGTTGAAGATGGCCTCAGGAACCAGCACAGGGCCTGGTGTGTTGTACATGGCCACAGCAAGCAGCACAGGGCCTGGTTTGGTGAAGATGGCCTCGGCCAGAAGCGCAGGGCCTGGTGTGATGTGAGTGGCCTGAGCAAGAGCAACAGGCCTTGGTGTGGTGTAAGTGGCCTCAGCCAGCAGCCACAGGCCCTGGTGTGGTGTAAGTCGCCTCAGCCAGAAGCCACAGGCACTGGTGTGGTGTAAGTGGCCTCAGCCAGCAGCAAAAGGGCCCTGGTGTGGTGTAAGTGGCCTCAGCCAGCAGCCACAGGCCCTGGTGTGGTGTAGGTGGCCTCAGCCAGCAGCCACAGGCCCTGGTGTGGTGTAAGTGGCCTGAGCAAGAGCCACAGACCCTGGTGTGGTGTAATTGGCCTCAATAGCAACTAATGCCCTGGTGTGGTGTAGGTGGCCTCAGCCAGCAGCCACAGGCCCTGGTGTGGTGTAAGTGGCCTCAGCCAGCAGCCACAGGCCCTGGTGTGGTGTAAGTGGCCTCAGCCAGAGCCACAGGCCCTGATGTGGTGTAAGTGGCCCCAGCCGGTCACTCAGGCCCTTGTGTGGTGTAGGTTGCATCAGCTAGCAGCACAAGACATTGGAAAAGAGCCAAAAGCAATGTCGTTAATGTGCCCTCATTAATGGGCAGATGCTTTTGGTCTTTTAATACACCCCTTCTCTGGATCAAAAGCGGTTCAATGACATGAAAATGAAAGGCTTACACCACCAGGTATTCCCAGGAAGTCTCCCATCCAAGTACTAGCCAAGCCCAGCCCTGCTTAGCTTCCGAGATCAGACGAGGTCAGGCGTGCTCAGGGTGGTATGGCCGTAAGCTGCTGGCCCCACCACAATGTCTCAATTTATGGATTCAAGTGATTAGGTGGCAAGTACCTGAAGTTACGAAGACAATCCTATAACCATACCTGCATGTTTGCATAATACCCTAACCCAAAGGCTCAGTTTGGCATTTATCCAACAGCACAGGCCCTGGATTGTTGAAGATGGCCTCAAGAACCAGCACAGGACCTGGTGTGTTTTACATGGCCACAGCAAGCAGCACAGGGCCTGGTTTGGTGTAAGTGGCCTCAGCCAGCAGCCACAGGCCCTGGTGTGGTGTAAGTGGTCTCAGCCAGAAGCCACAGGCACTGGTGTGGTGTAAGTGGTCTCAGCCAGAAGCCACAGGCACTGGTGTGGTGTAAGTGGCCTCAGCCAGCAGCAAAAGGGCCCTGGTGTGGTGTAAGTCGCCTCAGCCAGCAGCCACAGGCCCTGGTGTGGTGTAGGTGGCCTCAGCCAGCAGCCACAGGCCCTGGTGTGGTGTAAGTGGCCTCAGCCAGCAGCCACAGGCCCTGGTGTGGTGTAAGTGGCCTCAGCCAGTGCCACAGGCCCTGGTGTGGTGTAAGTGGCCTGAGCAAGAGCCACAGACCCTGGTGTGGTGTAATTGGCCTCAATAGCAACTAAGGCCCTGGTGTGGTGTATGTGGCCTCAGGCAGCAGCCACAGGCCCTGTTGTGATGTAACTTGCCTGAGCCAGCAGCCACAGGCCCTGGTGTGGTGTAAGTGGCCTCAGCCAGAGCCACAGGCCCTGATGTGGTGTAAGTGGCCCCAGCCGGTCACTCAGGCCCTGGTGTGGTGTAAGTGGCCTGAGCAAGAGCCACAGACCCTGGTGTGGTGAAATTGGCCTCAGCCAGCAGCCACAGGCCCTGGTGTGGTGTAAGTGGCCTCAGCCAGCAGCCACAGGCCCTGGTGTGGTGTAAGTGGCCTGAGCAAGAGCCACAGGCCCTGGTGTGGTGTAAGTGGCCTCAGCCAGCAGCCACAGGCCCTGGTGTGGTGTAAGTAGCCTCAGCCAGAAGCCACAGGCACTGGTGTGGTGTAAGTGGCCTCACCCAGCAGCAAAAGGGCCCTGGTGTGGTGTAAGTCGCCTCAGCCAGCAGCCACAGGCCCTGGTGTGGTGTAGGTGGCCTCAGCCAGCAGCCACAGGCCCTGGTGTGGTGTAAGTGGCCTCAGCCAGCAGCCACAGGCCCTGGTGTGGTGTAAGTGGCCTCAGCCAGTGCCACAGGCCCTGGTGTGGTGTAAGTGGCCTGAGCAAGAGCCACAGACCCTGGTGTGGTGTAATTGGCCTCAATAGCAACTAAGGCCCTGGTGTGGTGTATGTGGCCTCAGGCAGCAGCCACAGGCCCTGTTGTGATGTAACTTGCCTGAGCAAGAGCCACAGACCCTGGTGTGGTGTAATTGGCCTCAATAGCAACTAATGCCCTGGTGTGGTGTAGGTGGCCTCAGCCAGCAGCCACAGGCCCTGGTGTGGTGTAAGTGGCCTCAGCCAGCAGCCACAGGCCCTGGTGTGGTGTAAGTGGCCTCAGCCAGAGCCACAGGCCCTGATGTGGTGTAAGTGGCCCCAGCCGGTCACTCAGGCCCTTGTGTGGTGTAGGTTGCATCAGCTAGCAGCACAAGACATTGGAAAAGAGCCAAAAGCAGTGTCGTTAATGTGCCCTCATTAATGGGCAGCTGCTTTTGGTCTTTTAATACACCCCTTCTCTGGATCAAAAGCGGTTCAATGACATGAAAATGAAAGGCTTACAGCACCAGGTATTCCCAGGAAGTCTCCCATCCAAGTACTAACCAAGCCCAGCCCTGCTTAGTTTCCGAGATCAGGCGTGCTCAGGGTGGTATGGCCGTAAGCTGCTGGCTCCAGCACAATGTCTCAATTTATGGATTCAAGTGATTAGGTGGCAAGTACCTGAAGTTACGAAGACAATCCTATAACCATACCTGCATGTTTGCATAATACCCTAACCCAAAGGCTCAGTTTGGCATTTATCCAACAGCACAGGCCCTGGATTGTTGAAGATGGCCTCAGGAACCAGCACAGGGCCTGGTGTGTTGTACATGGCCACAGCAAGCAGCACAGGGCCTGGTTTGGTGAAGATGGCCTCGGCCAGAAGCGCAGGGCCTGGTGTGATGTGAGTGGCCTGAGCAAGAGCAACAGGCCTTGGTGTGGTGTAAGTGGCCTCAGCCAGCAGCCACAGGCCCTGGTGTGGTGTAAGTCGCCTCAGCCAGAAGCCACAGGCACTGGTGTGGTGTAAGTGGCCTCAGCCAGCAGCAAAAGGGCCCTGGTGTGGTGTAGGTGGCCTCAGCCAGCAGCCACAGGCCCTGGTGTGGTGTAAGTGGCCTCAGCCAGCAGCCACAGGCCCTGGTGTGGTGTAAGTGGCCTCAGCCAGCAGCCACAGGCCCTGGTGTGGTGTAAGTGGCCTCAGCCAGTGCCACAGGCCCTGGTGTGGTGTAAGTGGCCTGAGCAAGAGCCACAGACCCTGGTGTGGTGTAATTGGCCTCAGCCAGCAGCCACAGGCCCTGGTGTGGTGTAAGTCGCCTCAGCTAGAAGACACAGGCACTGGTGTGGTGTAAGTGGCCTCAGCCAGCAGCAAAAGGGCCCTGGTGTGGTGTAAGTGGCCTCAGCCAGCAGCCACAGGCCCTGGTGTGGTGTAGGTGGCCTCAGCCAGCAGCCACAGGCCCTGGTGTGGTGTAAGTGGCCTCAGCCAGCAGCCACAGGCCCTGGTGTGGTGTAAGTGGCCTCAGCCAGCAGCCACAGGCCCTGGTGTGGTGTAAGTGGCCTCAGCCAGTGCCACAGGCCCTGGTGTGGTGTAAGTGGCCTGAGCAAGAGCCACAGACCCTGGTGTGGTGTAATTGGCCTCAATAGCAACTAATGCCCTGGTGTGGTGTAGGTGGCCTCAGCCAGCAGCCACAGGCCCTGGTGTGGTGTAAGTGGCCTCAGCCAGCAGCCACAGGCCCTGGTGTGGTGTAAGTGGCCTCAGCCAGAGCCACAGGCCCTGATGTGGTGTAAGTGGCCCCAGCCGGTCACTCAGGCCCTTGTGTGGTGTAGGTTGCATCAGCTAGCAGCACAAGACATTGGAAAAGAGCCAAAAGCAATGTCGTTAATGTGCCCTCATTAATGGGCAGATGCTTTTGGTCTTTTAATACACCCCTTCTCTGGATCAAAAGCGGTTCAATGACATGAAAATGAAAGGCTTACAGCACCAGGTATTCCCAGGAAGTCTCCCATCCAAGTACTAGCCAAGCCCAGCCCTGCTTAGCTTCCGAGATCAGACGAGGTCAGGCGTGCTCAGGGTGGTATGGCCGTAAGCTGCTGGCCCCAGCACAATGTCTCAATTTATGGATTCAAGTGATTAGGTGGCAAGTACCTGAAGTTACGAAGACAATCCTATAACCATACCTGCATGTTTGCATAATACCCTAACCCAAAGGCTCAGTTTGGCATTTATCCAACAGCACAGGCCCTGGATTGTTGAAGATGGCCTCAAGAACCAGCACAGGACCTGGTGTGTTTTACATGGCCACAGCAAGCAGCACAGGGCCTGGTTTGGTGAAGATGGCCTCAGCAAGCAGCCACAGGCCCTGGTTTGGTGTAAGTGGCCTCAGCCAGCAGCCACAGGCCCTGGTGTGGTGTAAGTGGCCTCAGCCAGCAGCCACAGGCCCTGGTGTGGTCTAAGTGGCCTCAGCCAGTGCCACAGGCCCTGGTGTGGTGTAAGTGGCCTGAGCAAGAGCCACAGGCCCTGGTGTGGTGTAAGTGGCCTCAGCCAGCAGCCACAGGCCCTGGTGTGGTGTAAGTGGCCTGAGCAAGTGCCAAAGGCCCTGGTGTGGTGTAAGTGGCCTAAGCCAGAGCCACAGGCCCTGGTGTGGTGTAAGTGGCCTCAATAGCAAATAAGGCCCTGGTGTGGTGTAAGTGGCCTGAGCAAGAACCACAGGGCCTGGTTTGGTGAAGATGGCCTCGGCCAGAAGCGCAGGGCCTGGTGTAATGTGAGTGGCCTGAGCAAGAGCCACAGGCCCTGGTGTGGTGTAAGTGGCCTCAGCCAGCAGCCACAGGCCCTGGTGTGGTGTAGGTGGCCTCAGCCAGCAGCCACAGGCCCTGGTGTGGTGTAAGTGGCCTCAGCCAGCAGCCACAGGCCCTGGTGTGGTGTAAGTGGCCTCAGCCAGCAGCCACAGGCCCTGGTGTGGTGTAAGTCGCCTCAGCCAGAAGCCACAGGCACTGGTGTGGTGTAAGTGGCCTCAGCCAGCAGCAAAAGGGCCCTGGTGTGGTGTAAGTGGCCTCAGCCAGCAGCCACAGGCCCTGGTGTGGTGTAGGTGGCCTCAGCCAGCAGCCACATGCCCTGGTGTGGTGTAAGTGGCCTCAGCCAGCAGCCACAGGCCCTGGTGTGGTGTAAGTGGCCTCAGCCAGCAGCCACAGGCCCTGGTGTGGTGTAAGTGGCCTCAGCCAGTGCCACAGGCCCTGGTGTGGTGTAAGTGGCCTGAGCAAGAGCCACAGACCCTGGTGTGGTGTAAGTGGCCTCAGCCAGCAGCCACAGGCCCTGGTGTGGTGTAAGTCGCCTCAGCTAGAAGACACAGGCACTGGTGTGGTGTAAGTGGCCTCAGCCAGCAGCAAAAGGGCCCTGGTGTGGTGTAAGTGGCCTCAGCCAGCAGCCACAGGCCCTGGTGTGGTGTAAGTGGCCTCAGCCAGTGCCACAGGCCCTGGTGTGGTGTAAGTGGCCTGAGCAAGAGCCACAGGCCCTGGTGTGGTGTAAGTGGCCTGAGCAAGAGCCACAGACCCTGGTGTGGTGTAATTGGCCTCAATAGCAACTAATGTCTTGGTGTGGTGTAGGTGGCCTCAGCCAGCAGCCACAGGCCCTGGTGTGGTGTAAGTGGCCTCAGCCAGCAGCCACAGGCCCTGGTGTGGTGTAAGTGGCCTCAGCCAGAGCCACAGGCCCTGATGTGGTGTAAGTGGCCCCAGCCGGTCACTCAGGCCCTTGTGTGGTGTAGGTTGCATCAGCTAGCAGCACAAGACATTGGAAAAGAGCCAAAAGCAGTGTCGTTAATGTGCCCTCATTAATGGGCAGCTGCTTTTGGTCTTTTAATACACCCCTTCTCTGGATCAAAAGCGGTTCAATGACATGAAAATGAAAGGCTTACAGCACCAGGTATTCCCAGGCAGTCTCCCATCCAAGTACTAACCAAGCCCAGCCCTGCTTAGCTTCCGAGATCAGACGAGGTCGGGCGTGCTCAGGGTGGTATGGCCGTAAGCTGCTGGCTCCAGCACAATGTCTCAATTTATGGATTCAAGTGATTAGGTGGCAAGTACCTGAAGTTACGAAGACAATCCTATAACCATACCTGCATGTTTGCATAATACCCTAAACAAAGGCTCAGTTTGGCATTTATCCAACAGCACAGGCCCTGGATTGTTGAAGATGGCCTCAGGAACCAGCACAGGGCCTGGTGTGTTGTACATGGCCACAGCAAGCAGCACAGGGCCTGGTTTGGTGAAGATGGCCTCGGCCAGAAGCGCAGGGCCTGGTGTGATGTGAGTGGCCTGAGCAAGAGCAACAGGCCTTGGTGTGGTGTAAGTGGCCTCAGCCAGCAGCCACAGGCCCTGGTGTGGTGTAAGTCGCCTCAGCCAGAAGCCACAGGCACTGGTGTGGTGTAAGTGGCCTCAGCCAGCAGCAAAAGGGCCCTGGTGTGGTGTAAGTGGCCTCAGCCAGCAGCCACAGGCCCTGGTGTGGTGTAGGTGGCCTCAGCCAGCAGCCACAGGCCCTGGTGTGGTGTAAGTGGCCTGAGCAAGAGCCACAGACCCTGGTGTGGTGTAATTGGCCTCAATAGCAACTAATGCCCTGGTGTGGTGTAGGTGGCCTCAGCCAGCAGCCACAGGCCCTGGTGTGGTGTAAGTGGCCTCAGCCAGCAGCCACAGGCCCTGGTGTGGTGTAAGTGGCCTCAGCCAGAGCCACAGGCCCTGATGTGGTGTAAGTGGCCCCAGCCGGTCACTCAGGCCCTTGTGTGGTGTAGGTTGCATCAGCTAGCAGCACAAGACATTGGAAAAGAGCCAAAAGCAATGTCGTTAATGTGCCCTCATTAATGGGCAGATGCTTTTGGTCTTTTAATACACCCCTTCTCTGGATCAAAAGCGGTTCAATGACATGAAAATGAAAGGCTTACACCACCAGGTATTCCCAGGAAGTCTCCCATCCAAGTACTAGCCAAGCCCAGCCCTGCTTAGCTTCCGAGATCAGACGAGGTCAGGCGTGCTCAGGGTGGTATGGCCGTAAGCTGCTGGCCCCACCACAATGTCTCAATTTATGGATTCAAGTGATTAGGTGGCAAGTACCTGAAGTTACGAAGACAATCCTATAACCATACCTGCATGTTTGCATAATACCCTAACCCAAAGGCTCAGTTTGGCATTTATCCAACAGCACAGGCCCTGGATTGTTGAAGATGGCCTCAAGAACCAGCACAGGACCTGGTGTGTTTTACATGGCCACAGCAAGCAGCACAGGGCCTGGTTTGGTGTAAGTGGCCTCAGCCAGCAGCCACAGGCCCTGGTGTGGTGTAAGTGGTCTCAGCCAGAAGCCACAGGCACTGGTGTGGTGTAAGTGGTCTCAGCCAGAAGCCACAGGCACTGGTGTGGTGTAAGTGGCCTCAGCCAGCAGCAAAAGGGCCCTGGTGTGGTGTAAGTCGCCTCAGCCAGCAGCCACAGGCCCTGGTGTGGTGTAGGTGGCCTCAGCCAGCAGCCACAGGCCCTGGTGTGGTGTAAGTGGCCTCAGCCAGCAGCCACAGGCCCTGGTGTGGTGTAAGTGGCCTCAGCCAGTGCCACAGGCCCTGGTGTGGTGTAAGTGGCCTGAGCAAGAGCCACAGACCCTGGTGTGGTGTAATTGGCCTCAATAGCAACTAAGGCCCTGGTGTGGTGTATGTGGCCTCAGGCAGCAGCCACAGGCCCTGTTGTGATGTAACTTGCCTGAGCCAGCAGCCACAGGCCCTGGTGTGGTGTAAGTGGCCTCAGCCAGAGCCACAGGCCCTGATGTGGTGTAAGTGGCCCCAGCCGGTCACTCAGGCCCTGGTGTGGTGTAAGTGGCCTGAGCAAGAGCCACAGACCCTGGTGTGGTGAAATTGGCCTCAGCCAGCAGCCACAGGCCCTGGTGTGGTGTAAGTGGCCTCAGCCAGCAGCCACAGGCCCTGGTGTGGTGTAAGTGGCCTGAGCAAGAGCCACAGGCCCTGGTGTGGTGTAAGTGGCCTCAGCCAGCAGCCACAGGCCCTGGTGTGGTGTAAGTAGCCTCAGCCAGAAGCCACAGGCACTGGTGTGGTGTAAGTGGCCTCACCCAGCAGCAAAAGGGCCCTGGTGTGGTGTAAGTCGCCTCAGCCAGCAGCCACAGGCCCTGGTGTGGTGTAGGTGGCCTCAGCCAGCAGCCACAGGCCCTGGTGTGGTGTAAGTGGCCTCAGCCAGCAGCCACAGGCCCTGGTGTGGTGTAAGTGGCCTCAGCCAGTGCCACAGGCCCTGGTGTGGTGTAAGTGGCCTGAGCAAGAGCCACAGACCCTGGTGTGGTGTAATTGGCCTCAATAGCAACTAAGGCCCTGGTGTGGTGTATGTGGCCTCAGGCAGCAGCCACAGGCCCTGTTGTGATGTAACTTGCCTGAGCAAGAGCCACAGACCCTGGTGTGGTGTAATTGGCCTCAATAGCAACTAATGCCCTGGTGTGGTGTAGGTGGCCTCAGCCAGCAGCCACAGGCCCTGGTGTGGTGTAAGTGGCCTCAGCCAGCAGCCACAGGCCCTGGTGTGGTGTAAGTGGCCTCAGCCAGAGCCACAGGCCCTGATGTGGTGTAAGTGGCCCCAGCCGGTCACTCAGGCCCTTGTGTGGTGTAGGTTGCATCAGCTAGCAGCACAAGACATTGGAAAAGAGCCAAAAGCAGTGTCGTTAATGTGCCCTCATTAATGGGCAGCTGCTTTTGGTCTTTTAATACACCCCTTCTCTGGATCAAAAGCGGTTCAATGACATGAAAATGAAAGGCTTACAGCACCAGGTATTCCCAGGAAGTCTCCCATCCAAGTACTAACCAAGCCCAGCCCTGCTTAGTTTCCGAGATCAGGCGTGCTCAGGGTGGTATGGCCGTAAGCTGCTGGCTCCAGCACAATGTCTCAATTTATGGATTCAAGTGATTAGGTGGCAAGTACCTGAAGTTACGAAGACAATCCTATAACCATACCTGCATGTTTGCATAATACCCTAACCCAAAGGCTCAGTTTGGCATTTATCCAACAGCACAGGCCCTGGATTGTTGAAGATGGCCTCAGGAACCAGCACAGGGCCTGGTGTGTTGTACATGGCCACAGCAAGCAGCACAGGGCCTGGTTTGGTGAAGATGGCCTCGGCCAGAAGCGCAGGGCCTGGTGTGATGTGAGTGGCCTGAGCAAGAGCAACAGGCCTTGGTGTGGTGTAAGTGGCCTCAGCCAGCAGCCACAGGCCCTGGTGTGGTGTAAGTCGCCTCAGCCAGAAGCCACAGGCACTGGTGTGGTGTAAGTGGCCTCAGCCAGCAGCAAAAGGGCCCTGGTGTGGTGTAGGTGGCCTCAGCCAGCAGCCACAGGCCCTGGTGTGGTGTAAGTGGCCTCAGCCAGCAGCCACAGGCCCTGGTGTGGTGTAAGTGGCCTCAGCCAGCAGCCACAGGCCCTGGTGTGGTGTAAGTGGCCTCAGCCAGTGCCACAGGCCCTGGTGTGGTGTAAGTGGCCTGAGCAAGAGCCACAGACCCTGGTGTGGTGTAATTGGCCTCAGCCAGCAGCCACAGGCCCTGGTGTGGTGTAAGTCGCCTCAGCTAGAAGACACAGGCACTGGTGTGGTGTAAGTGGCCTCAGCCAGCAGCAAAAGGGCCCTGGTGTGGTGTAAGTGGCCTCAGCCAGCAGCCACAGGCCCTGGTGTGGTGTAGGTGGCCTCAGCCAGCAGCCACAGGCCCTGGTGTGGTGTAAGTGGCCTCAGCCAGCAGCCACAGGCCCTGGTGTGGTGTAAGTGGCCTCAGCCAGCAGCCACAGGCCCTGGTGTGGTGTAAGTGGCCTCAGCCAGTGCCACAGGCCCTGGTGTGGTGTAAGTGGCCTGAGCAAGAGCCACAGACCCTGGTGTGGTGTAATTGGCCTCAATAGCAACTAATGCCCTGGTGTGGTGTAGGTGGCCTCAGCCAGCAGCCACAGGCCCTGGTGTGGTGTAAGTGGCCTCAGCCAGCAGCCACAGGCCCTGGTGTGGTGTAAGTGGCCTCAGCCAGAGCCACAGGCCCTGATGTGGTGTAAGTGGCCCCAGCCGGTCACTCAGGCCCTTGTGTGGTGTAGGTTGCATCAGCTAGCAGCACAAGACATTGGAAAAGAGCCAAAAGCAATGTCGTTAATGTGCCCTCATTAATGGGCAGATGCTTTTGGTCTTTTAATACACCCCTTCTCTGGATCAAAAGCGGTTCAATGACATGAAAATGAAAGGCTTACAGCACCAGGTATTCCCAGGAAGTCTCCCATCCAAGTACTAGCCAAGCCCAGCCCTGCTTAGCTTCCGAGATCAGACGAGGTCAGGCGTGCTCAGGGTGGTATGGCCGTAAGCTGCTGGCCCCAGCACAATGTCTCAATTTATGGATTCAAGTGATTAGGTGGCAAGTACCTGAAGTTACGAAGACAATCCTATAACCATACCTGCATGTTTGCATAATACCCTAACCCAAAGGCTCAGTTTGGCATTTATCCAACAGCACAGGCCCTGGATTGTTGAAGATGGCCTCAAGAACCAGCACAGGACCTGGTGTGTTTTACATGGCCACAGCAAGCAGCACAGGGCCTGGTTTGGTGAAGATGGCCTCAGCAAGCAGCCACAGGCCCTGGTTTGGTGTAAGTGGCCTCAGCCAGCAGCCACAGGCCCTGGTGTGGTGTAAGTGGTCTCAGCCAGAAGCCACAGGCACTGGTGTGGTGTAAGTGGCGTCAGCCAGCAGCAAAAGGGCCCTGGTGTGGTGTAAGTCGCCTCAGCCAGCAGCCACAGGCCCTGGTGTGGTGTAGGTGGCCTCGGCCAGCAGCCACAGGCCCTGGTGTGGTGTAAGTGGCCTCAGCCAGCAGCCACAGGCCCTGGTGTGGTGTAAGTGGCCTCAGCCAGTGCCACAGGCCCTGGTGTGGTGTAAGTGGCCTGAGCAAGAGCCACAGACCCTGGTGTGGTGTAATTGGCCTCAATAGCAACTAAGGCCCTGGTGTGGTGTATGTGGCCTCAGGCAGCAGCCACAGGCCCTGTTGTGATGTAACTTGCCTGAGCCAGCAGCCACAGGCCCTGGTGTGGTGTAAGTGGCCTCAGCCAGAGCCACAGGCCCTGATGTGGTGTAAGTGGCCCCAGCCGGTCACTCAGGCCCTGGTGTGGTGTAAGTGGCCTCAGCCAGTGCCACAGGCCCTGGTGTGGTGTAAGTGGCCTGAGCAAGAGCCACAGACCCTGGTGTGGTGAAATTGGCCTCAGCCAGCAGCCACAGGCCCTGGTGTGGTGTAAGTGGCCTCAGCCAGCAGCCACAGGCCCTGGTGTGGTGTAAGTGGCCTGAGCAAGAGCCACAGGCCCTGGTGTGGTGTAAGTGGCCTCAGCCAGCAGCCACAGGCCCTGGTGTGGTGTAAGTAGCCTCAGCCAGAAGCCACAGGCACTGGTGTGGTGTAAGTGGCCTCACCCAGCAGCAAAAGGGCCCTGGTGTGGTGTAAGTCGCCTCAGCCAGCAGCCACAGGCCCTGGTGTGGTGTAGGTGGCCTCAGCCAGCAGCCACAGGCCCTGGTGTGGTGTAAGTGGCCTCAGCCAGCAGCCACAGGCCCTGGTGTGGTGTAAGTGGCCTCAGCCAGTGCCACAGGCCCTGGTGTGGTGTAAGTGGCCTGAGCAAGAGCCACAGACCCTGGTGTGGTGTAATTGGCCTCAATAGCAACTAAGGCCCTGGTGTGGTGTATGTGGCCTCAGGCAGCAGCCACAGGCCCTGTTGTGATGTAACTTACCTGAGCAAGAGCCACAGACCCTGGTGTGGTGTAATTGGCCTCAATAGCAACTAATGCCCTGGTGTGGTGTAGGTGGCCTCAGCCAGCAGCCACAGGCCCTGGTGTGGTGTAAGTGGCCTCAGCCAGAGCCACAGGCCCTGATGTGGTGTAAGTGGCCCCAGCCGGTCACTCAGGCCCTTGTGTGGTGTAGGTTGCATCAGCTAGCAGCACAAGACATTGGAAAAGAGCCAAAAGCAGTGTCGTTAATGTGCCCTCATTAATGGGCAGCTGCTTTTGGTCTTTTAATACACCCCTTCTCTGGATCAAAAGCGGTTCAATGACATGAAAATTAAAGGCTTACAGCACCAGGTATTCCCAGGAAGTCTCCCATCCAAGTACTAACCAAGCCCAGCCCTGCTTAGTTTCGGAGATCAGGCGTGCTCAGGGTGGTATGGCCGTAAGCTGCTGGCTCCAGCACAATGTCTCAATTTATGGATTCAAGTGATTAGGTGGCAAGTACCTGAAGTTACGAAGACAATCCTATAACCATACCTGCATGTTTGCATAATACCCTAACCCAAAGGCTCAGTTTGGCATTTATCCAACAGCACAGGCCCTGGATTGTTGAAGATGGCCTCAGGAACCAGCACAGGGCCTGGTGTGTTGTACATGGCCACAGCAAGCAGCACAGGGCCTGGTTTGGTGAAGATGGCCTCGGCCAGAAGCGCAGGGCCTGGTGTGATGTGAGTGGCCTGAGCAAGAGCAACAGGCCTTGGTGTGGTGTAAGTGGCCTCAGCCAGCAGCCACAGGCCCTGGTGTGGTGTAAGTCGCCTCAGCCAGAAGCCACAGGCACTGGTGTGGTGTAAGTGGCCTCAGCCAGCAGCAAAAGGGCCCTGGTGTGGTGTAAGTGGCCTCAGCCAGCAGCCACAGGCCCTGGTGTGGTGTAGGTGGCCTCAGCCAGCAGCCACAGGCCCTGGTGTGGTGTAAGTGGCCTCAGCCAGCAGCCACAGGCCCTGGTGTGGTGTAAGTGGCCTCAGCCAGCAGCCACAGGCCCTGGTGTGGTGTAAGTGGCCTCAGCCAGTGCCACAGGCCCTGGTGTGGTGTAAGTGGCCTGAGCAAGAGCCACAGACCCTGGTGTGGTGTAATTGGCCTCAGCCAGCAGCCACAGGCCCTGGTGTGGTGTAAGTCGCCTCAGCTAGAAGACACAGGCACTGGTGTGGTGTAAGTGGCCTCAGCCAGCAGCAAAAGGGCCCTGGTGTGGTGTAAGTGGCCTCAGCCAGCAGCCACAGGCCCTGGTGTGGTGTAGGTGGCCTCAGCCAGCAGCCACAGGCCCTGGTGTGGTGTAAGTGGCCTCAGCCAGCAGCCACAGGCCCTGGTGTGGTGTAAGTGGCCTCAGCCAGCAGCCACAGGCCCTGGTGTGGTGTAAGTGGCCTCAGCCAGTGCCACAGGCCCTGGTGTGGTGTAAGTGGCCTGAGCAAGAGCCACAGGCCCTGGTGTGGTGTAAGTGGCCTGAGCAAGAGCCACAGACCCTGGTGTGGTGTAATTGGCCTCAATAGCAACTAATGCCCTGGTGTGGTGTAGGTGGCCTCAGCCAGCAGCCACAGGCCCTGGTGTGGTGTAAGTGGCCTCAGCCAGCAGCCACAGGCCCTGGTGTGGTGTAAGTGGCCTCAATAGCAACTAAGGCCCTGGTGTGGTGTAAGTGGCTTCAGCCAGCAGCCACAGGCTCTGGTGTGGTGTAACTGGCCTCAGCCAGCAGCCACAGGCCCTGGTGTGGTGTAAGTGGCCCCAGCCGGTCACTCAGGCCCTGGTGTGGTGTAGGTGGCATCAGCTAGCAGCACAAGACATTGGAAAAGAGCCAAAAGCAATGTCGTTAATGTGCCCTCATTAATGGGTAGCTGCTTTTGGTCTTTTAATACACCCCTTTTCTGGATCAAAAGCGGTTCAATGACAGGGAAATGAAAGGCTTACAGCACCAGGTATTCCCAGGAAGTCTCCCATCCAAGTACTAACCAAGCCCAGCCCTGCTTAGCTTCCGAGATCAGACGAGCTCAGGGTGGTATGGCCGTAAGCTGTTGGCCCCAGCACAATGTCTCAATTTATGGATTCAAGTGATTAGGTGGCAAGTACCTGAAGTTACGAAGACAATCCTATAACCCTACCTGCATGTTTGCATAATACCCTAACCCAAAGGCTCAGTTTAGCATTTATCCAACAGCACAGGTCCTGGATTGTTGAAGATGGCCTCAGGAACCAGCACAGGGCCTGGTGTGTTGTACATGGCCACAGCAAGCAGCACAGGGCCTGGTTTGGTGAAGATGGCCTCGGCCAGAAGCACAGGGCCTGGTGTGATATGAGTGGCCTGAGCAAGAGCCACAGGCCCTGGTGTGGTGTAAGTGGAATCAGCCAGCAGCCACAGGCCCTGGTGTGGTGTAAGTGGCCTCAGCCACAGCCACAGGCCCTGGTGTGGTGTAACTGGCCTTAATAGCAAATAAGGCCCTGGTGTGGTGTAAGTGGCCTCAGCCAGAGCCACAGGCCCTGGTGTGGTGTAAGTGGCCTCAATAGCAACTAAGGCCCTGGTGTGGTGTAAGTGGCCTCAGCCAGCAGTCACAGGCCCTGGTGTGGTGTAGGTGGCCTCAGCCAGCAGCCACAGGCTCTGGTGTGGTGTAAGTCGCCTCAGCCAACAGCCACAGGCCCTGGTATGGTGTAAGTGGCCTCAGCCAGCAGCCACAGGCCCTGGTGTGGTGTAAGTGGCCAGAAGCGCAGGGCCTGGTGTGATGTGAGTGGCCTGAGCAAGAGCCACAGACCCTGGTGTGGTGTAATTGGCCTCAATAGCAACTAAGGCCCTGGTGTGGTGTATGTGGCCTCAGCCAGCAGCCACAGGCCCTGGTGTGGTGTAACTGGCCTCAGCCAGCAGCCACAGGCCCTGGTGTGGTGTAAGTGGCCTCAGCCAGAGCCACAGGCCCTGATGTGGTGTAAGTCGCCTCAGCTAGCAGCACAGGGCCTGGTTTGGTGAAGATGGCCTCGGCCAGAAGCACAGGACCTGGTTTGATATGAGTGGCCTGAGCAAGAGCCACAGGCCTTGGTGTGGTGTAAGTGGCCTCAGCCAGAAGCCACAGGCCCTGGTGTGGTGTAGGTGGCCTCAGCCAGCAGCCACAGGCCCTGGTGTGGTGTAAGTGGCCTCAGCCAGCAGCCACAGGCCCTGGTGTGGTGTAAGTGGCCTCAGCCAGTGCCACAGGCCCTGGTGTGGTGTAAGTGGCCTGAGCAAGAGCCACAGGCCCTGGTGTGGTGTAGGTGGCCTGAGCAAGAGCCACAGACCCTGGTGTGGTGTAATTGGCCTCAATAGCAACTAATGCCCTGGTGTGGTGTAGGTGGCCTCAGCCAGCAGCCACAGGCCCTGGTGTGGTGTAAGTGGCCTCAGCCAGCAGCCACAGGCCCTGGTGTGGTGTAAGTGGCCTCAGCCAGCAGCCACAGGCACTGGTGTGGTGTAAGTGGCCTCAGCCAGCAGCAAAAGGGCCTGGTGTGGTGTAAGTGGCCTCAGCCAGAAGCCACAGGCACTGGTGTGGTGTAGGTGGCCTCAGCCAGCAGCCACAGGCCCTGGTGTGGTGTAAGTGGCCTCAGCCAGCAGCCACAGGCCCTGGTGTGGTGTAAGTGGCCTCAGCCAGTGCCACAGGCCCTGGTGTGGTGTAAGTGGTCTGAGCAAGAGCCACAGGCCCTGGTGTGGTGTAATTGGCCTCAATAGCAACTAATGCCCTGGTGTGGTGTAGGTGGCCTCAGCCAGCAGCCACAGGCCCTGGTGTGGTGTAAGTGGCCTCAGCCAGCAGCCACAGGCCCTGGTGTGGTGTAGGTGGCCTCAGCCAGCAGCCACAGGCCCTGGTGTGGTGTAAGTGGCCTCAGCCAGCAGCCACAGGCCCTGGATTGTTGAAGATGGCCTCTGGAACCAGCACAGGGCCTGGTGTGTTGTACATGGCCACAGCAAGCAGCACAGGGCCTGGTTTGGTGAAGATGGCCTCGGCCAGAAGCACAGGGCCTGGCGTGATATGAGTGGCCTGAGCAAGAGCCACAGGCCCTGGTGTTGTGTAAGTGGCCTGAGCAAGAGCCACAGGCCCTGGTGTGGTGTAAGTGGCCTCAGCCAGAGCCACAGGCCCTGGTGTGGTGTAACTGGCCTCAATAGCAAATAAGGCCCTGGTGTGGTGTAAGTGGCCTCAGCCAGTGCCACAGGCCCTGGTGTGGTGTAAGTGGCCTGAGCAAGAGCCACAGACCCTGGTGTGGTGTAATTGGCCTCAATAGCAACTAAGGCCCTGGTGTGGTGTATGTGGCCTCAGGCAGCAGCCACAGGCCCTGTTGTGATGTAACTTGCCTGAGCAAGAGCCACAGACCCTGGTGTGGTGTAATTGGCCTCAATAGCAACTAATGCCCTGGTGTGGTGTAGGTGGCCTCAGCCAGCAGCCACAGGCCCTGGTGTGGTGTAAGTGGCCTCAGCCAGCAGCCACAGGCCCTGGTGTGGTGTAAGTGGCCTCAGCCAGAGCCACAGGCCCTGATGTGGTGTAAGTGGCCCCAGCCGGTCACTCAGGCCCTTGTGTGGTGTAGGTTGCATCAGCTAGCAGCACAAGACATTGGAAAAGAGCCAAAAGCAATGTCGTTAATGTGCCCTCATTAATGGGTAGCTGCTTTTGGTCTTTTAATACACCCCTTCTCTGGATCAAAAGCGGTTCAATGACATGAAAATGAAAGGCTTACAGCACCAGGTATTCCCAGGCAGTCTCCCATCCAAGTACTAACCAAGCCCAGCCCTGCTTAGCTTCCGAGAGCAGACGAGGTCGGCCGTGCTCAGGGTGGTATGGCCGTAAGCTGCTGGCCCCAGCACAATGTCTCAATTTATGGATTCAAGTGATTAGGTGGCAAGTACCTGAAGTTACGAAGACAATCCTATAACCATACCTGCATGTTTGCATAATACCCTAACCCAAAGGCTCAGTTTAGCATTTATCCAACAGCACAGGCCCTGGGTTGTTGAAGATGGCTTCAGGAACCAGCACAGGGCCTGGTGTGTTGTACATGGCCACAGCAAGCAGCACAGGGCCTGGTTTGGTGAAGATGGCCTCGGCCAGAAGCGCAGGGCCTGGTGTGATGTGAGTGGCCTGAGCAAGAACCACAGGGCCTGGTTTGGTGAAGATGGCCTCGGCCAGAAGCGCAGGGCCTGGTGTAATGTGAGTGGCCTGAGCAAGAGCCACAGGCCCTGGTGTGGTGTAAGTGGCCTCAGCCAGCAGCCACAGGCCCTGGTGTGGTGTAGGTGGCCTCAGCCAGCAGCCACAGGCCCTGGTGTGGTGTAAGTGGCCTCAGCCAGCAGCCACAGGCCCTGGTGTGGTGTAAGTCGCCTCAGCCAGAAGCCACAGGCACTGGTGTGGTGTAAGTGGCCTCAGCCAGCAGCAAAAGGGCCCTGGTGTGGTGTAAGTGGCCTCAGCCAGCAGCCACAGGCCCTGGTGTGGTGTAGGTGGCCTCAGCCAGCAGCCACATGCCCTGGTGTGGTGTAAGTGGCCTCAGCCAGCAGCCACAGGCCCTGGTGTGGTGTAAGTGGCCTCAGCCAGCAGCCACAGGCCCTGGTGTGGTGTAAGTCGCCTCAGCCAGAAGCCACAGGCACTGGTGTGGTGTAAGTGGCCTCAGCCAGCAGCAAAAGGGCCCTGGTGTGGTGTAAGTGGCCTCAGCCAGCAGCCACACGCCCTGGTGTGGTGTAAGTGGCCTCAGCCAGTGCCACAGGCCCTGGTGTGGTGTAAGTGGCCTGAGCAAGAGCCACAGACCCTGGTGTGGTGTAATTGGCCTCAATAGCAACTAAGGCCCTGGTGTGGTGTATGTGGCCTCAGGCAGCAGCCACAGGCCCTGTTGTGATGTAACTTGCCTGAGCAAGAGCCACAGACCCTGGTGTGGTGTAATTGGCCTCAATAGCAACTAATGCCCTGGTGTGGTGTAGGTGGCCTCAGCCAGCAGCCACAGGCCCTGGTGTGGTGTAAGTGGCCTCAGCCAGCAGCCACAGGCCCTGGTGTGGTGTAAGTGGCCTCAGCCAGAGCCACAGGCCCTGATGTGGTGTAAGTGGCCCCAGCCGGTCACTCAGGCCCTTGTGTGGTGTAGGTTGCATCAGCTAGCAGCACAAGACATTGGAAAAGAGCCAAAAGCAGTGTCGTTAATGTGCCCTCATTAATGGGCAGCTGCTTTTGGTCTTTTAATACACCCCTTCTCTGGATCAAAAGCGGTTCAATGACATGAAAATGAAAGGCTTACAGCACCAGGTATTCCCAGGCAGTCTCCCATCCAAGTACTAACCAAGCCCAGCCCTGCTTAGCTTCCGAGATCAGACGAGGTCGGGCGTGCTCAGGGTGGTATGGCCGTAAGCTGCTGGCTCCAGCACAATGTCTCAATTTATGGATTCAAGTGATTAGGTGGCAAGTACCTGAAGTTACGAAGACAATCCTATAACCATACCTGCATGTTTGCATAATACCCTAACCCAAAGGCTCAGTTTGGCATTTATCCAACAGCACAGGCCCTGGATTGTTGAAGATGGCCTCAGGAACCAGCACAGGGCCTGGTGTGTTGTACATGGCCACAGCAAGCAGCACAGGGCCTGGTTTGGTGAAGATGGCCTCGGCCAGAAGCGCAGGGCCTGGTGTGATGTGAGTGGCCTGAGCAAGAGCAACAGGCCTTGGTGTGGTGTAAGTGGCCTCAGCCAGCAGCCACAGGCCCTGGTGTGGTGTAAGTGGCCTCAGCCAGCAGCCACAGGCCCTGGTGTGGTGTAAGTGGCCTGAGCAAGAGCCACAGGCCCTGGTGTGGTGTAAGTGGCCTCAGCCAGCAGCCACAGGCCCTGGTGTGGTGTAAGTAGCCTCAGCCAGAAGCCACAGGCACTGGTGTGGTGTAAGTGGCCTCAGCCAGCAGCAAAAGGGCCCTGGTGTGGTGTAAGTCGCCTCAGCCAGCAGCCACAGGCCCTGGTGTGGTGTAAGTCGCCTCAGCCAGAAGCCACAGGCACTGGTGTGGTGTAAGTGGCCTCAGCCAGCAGCAAAAGGGCCCTGGTGTGGTGTAAGTGGCCTCAGCCAGCAGCCACAGGCCCTGGTGTGGTGTAGGTGGCCTCAGCCAGCAGCCACAGGCCCTGGTGTGGTGTAAGTGGCCTCAGCCAGCAGCCACAGGCCTTGGTGTGGTGTAAGTGGCCTCAGCCAGCAGCCACAGGCCCTGGTGTGGTGTAAGTCGCCTCAGCCAGAAGCCACAGGCACTGGTGTGGTGTAAGTGGCCTCAGCCAGCAGCAAAAGGGCCCTGGTGTGGTGTAAGTGGCCTCAGCCAGCAGCCACAGGCCCTGGTGTGGTGTAGGTGGCCTCAGCCAGCAGCCACAGGCCCTGGTGTGGTGTAAGTGGCCTCAGCCAGCAGCCACAGGCCCTGGTGTGGTGTAAGTGGCCTCAGCCAGCAGCCACAGGCCCTGGTGTGGTGTAAGTGGCCTAAGCCAGTGCCACAGGCCCTGGTGTGGTGTAAGTGGCCTGAGCAAGAGCCACAGACCCTGGTGTGGTGTAGTTGGCCTCAGCCAGCAGCCACAGGCCCTGGTGTGGTGTAAGTCGCCTCAGCTAGAAGACACAGGCACTGGTGTGGTGTAAGTGGCCTCAGCCAGCAGCAAAAGGGCCCTGGTGTGGTGTAAGTCGCCTCAGCCAGCAGCCACAGGCCCTGGTGTGGTGTAGGTGGCCTCAGCCAGCAGCCACAGGCCCTGGTGTGGTGTAAGTGGCCTCAGCCAGCAGCCACAGGCCCTGGTGTGGTGTAAGTGGCCTCAGCCAGTGCCACAGGCCCTGGTGTGGTGTAAGTGGCCTGAGCAAGAGCCACAGGCCCTGGTGTGGTGTAAGTGGCCTGAGCAAGAGCCACAGACCCTGGTGTGGTGTAATTGGCCTCAATAGCAACTAATGCCCTGGTGTGGTGTAAGTGGCCTCAGCCAGCAGCCACAGGCCCTGGTGTGGTGTACGTGGCCTCAGCCAGCAGCCACAGGCCCTGGTGTGGTGTAAGTGGCCTCAGCCAGCAGCCACAGGCCCTGGTGTGGTGTAAGTGGCCTTAGCCAGCAGCCACAGGCCCTGGTGTGGTGTAAGTCGCCTCAGCCAGAAGCCACAGGCACTGGTGTGGTGTAAGTGGCCTCAGCCAGCAGCAAAAGGGCCCTGGTGTGGTGTAAGTGGCCTCAGCCAGCAGCCACAGGCCCTGGTGTGGTGTAGGTGGCCTCAGCCAGCAGCCACATGCCCTGGTGTGGTGTAAGTGGCCTCAGCCAGCAGCCACAGGCCCTGGTGTGGTGTAAGTGGCCTCAGCCAGCAGCCACAGGCCCTGGTGTGGTGTAAGTGGCCTCAGCCAGTGCCACAGGCCCTGGTGTGGTGTAAGTGGCCTGAGCAAGAGCCACAGACCCTGGTGTGGTGTAAGTGGCCTCAGCCAGCAGCCACAGGCCCTGGTGTGGTGTAAGTCGCCTCAGCTAGAAGACACAGGCACTGGTGTGGTGTAAGTGGCCTCAGCCAGCAGCAAAAGGGCCCTGGTGTGGTGTAAGTGGCCTCAGCCAGCAGCCACAGGCCCTGGTGTGGTGTAAGTGGCCTCAGCCAGTGCCACAGGCCCTGGTGTGGTGTAAGTGGCCTGAGCAAGAGCCACAGGCCCTGGTGTGGTGTAAGTGGCCTGAGCAAGAGCCACAGACCCTGGTGTGGTGTAATTGGCCTCAATAGCAACTAATGCCCTGGTGTGGTGTAGGTGGCCTCAGCCAGCAGCCACAGGCCCTGGTGTGGTGTAAGTGGCCTCAGCCAGCAGCCACAGGCCCTGGTGTGGTGTAAGTGGCCTCAGCCAGAGCCACAGGCCCTGATGTGGTGTAAGTGGCCCCAGCCGGTCACTCAGGCCCTTGTGTGGTGTAGGTTGCATCAGCTAGCAGCACAAGACATTGGAAAAGAGCCAAAAGCAATGTCGTTAATGTGCCCTCATTAATGGGCAGATGCTTTTGGTCTTTTAATACACCCCTTCTCTGGATCAAAAGCGGTTCAATGACATGAAAATGAAAGGCTTACAGCACCAGGTATTCCCAGGCAGTCTCCCATCCAAGTACTAGCCAAGCCCAGCCCTGCTTCGCTTCCGAGATCAGACGAGGTCGGGCGTGCTCAGGGTGGTATGGCCGTAAGCTGCTGGCCCCAGCACAATGTCTCAATTTATGGATTCAAGTGATTAGGTGGCAAGTACCTGAAGTTACGAAGACAATCCTATAACCATACCTGCATGTTTGCATAATACCCTAACCCAAAGGCTCAGTTTGGCATTTATCCAACAGCACAGGCCCTGGATTGTTGAAGATGGCCTCAAGAACCAGCACAGGACCTGGTGTGTTTTACATGGCCACAGCAAGCAGCACAGGGCCTGGTTTGGTGAAGATGGCCTCAGCAAGCAGCCACAGGCCCTGGTTTGGTGTAAGTGGCCTCAGCCAGCAGCCACAGGCCCTGGTGTGGTGTAAGTGGCCTCAGCCAGAAGCCACAGGCACTGGTGTGGTGTAAGTGGCCTCAGCCAGCAGCAAAAGGGCCCTGGTGTGGTGTAAGTCGCCTCAGCCAGCAGCCACAGGCCCTGGTGTGGTGTAGGTGGCCTCAGCCAGCAGCCACAGGCCCTGGTGTGGTGTAAGTGGCCTCAGCCAGCAGCCACAGGCCCTGGTGTGGTGTAAGTGGCCTCAGCCAGTGCCACAGGCCCTGGTGTGGTGTAAGTGGCCTGAGCAAGAGCCACAGACCCTGGTGTGGTGTAATTGGCCTCAATAGCAACTAAGGCCCTGGTGTGGTGTATGTGGCCTCAGGCAGCAGCCACAGGCCCTGTTGTGATGTAACTTGCCTGAGCCAGCAGCCACAGGCCCTGGTGTGGTGTGAGTGGCCTCAGCCAGAGCCACAGGCCCTGATGTGGTGTAAGTGGCCCCAGCCGGTCACTCAGGCCCTGGTGTGGTGTAAGTGGCCTCAGCCAGTGCCACAGGCCCTGGTGTGGTGTAAGTGGCCTGAGCAAGAGCCACAGACCCTGGTGTGGTGAAATTGGCCTCAGCCAGCAGCCACAGGCCCTGGTGTGGTGTAAGTGGCCTCAGCCAGCAGCCACAGGCCCTGGTGTGGTGTAAGTGGCCTGAGCAAGAGCCACAGGCCCTGGTGTGGTGTAAGTGGCCTCAGCCAGCAGCCACAGGCCCTGGTGTGGTGTAAGTAGCCTCAGCCAGAAGCCACAGGCACTGGTGTGGTGTAAGTGGCCTCAGCCAGCAGCAAAAGGGCCCTGGTGTGGTGTAAGTCGCCTCAGCCAGCAGCCACAGGCCCTGGTGTGGTGTAGGTGGCCTCAGCCAGCAGCCACAGGCCCTGGTGTGGTGTAATTGGCCTCAATAGCAACTAAGGCCCTGGTGTGGTGTATGTGGCCTCAGGCAGCAGCCACAGGCCCTGTTGTGATGTAACTTGCCTGAGCAAGAGCCACAGACCCTGGTGTGGTGTAATTGGCCTCAATAGCAACTAATGCCCTGGTGTGGTGTAAGTGGCCTCAGCCAGCAGCCACAGGCCCTGGTGTGGTGTAAGTGGCCTCAGCCAGCAGCCACAGGCTCTGGTGTGGTGTAAGTGGCCTCAGCCAGAGCCACAGGCCCTGATGTGGTGTAAGTGGCCCCAGCCGGTCACTCAGGCCCTGGTGTGGTGTAGGTTGCATCAGCTAGCAGCACAAGACATTGGAAAAGAGCCAAAAGCAATGTCGTTAATGTGCCCTCATTAATGGGCAGCTGCTTTTGGTCTTTTAATACACCCCTTCTCTGGATCAAAAGCGGTTCAATGACATGAAAATGAAAGGCTTACAGCACCAGGTATTCCCAGGCAGTCTCCCATCCAAGTACTAGCCAAGCCCAGCCCTGCTTAGCTTCCGAGATCAGACGAGGTCGGGCGTGCTCAGGGTGGTATGGCCGTAAGCTGCTGGCTCCAGCACAATGTCTCAATTTATGGATTCAAGTGATTAGGTGGCAAGTACCTGAAGTTACGAAGACAATCCTATAACCATACCTGCATGTTTGCATAATACCCTAACCCAAAGGCTCAGTTTGGCATTTATCCAACAGCACAGGCCCTGGATTGTTGAAGATGGCCTCAGGAACCAGCACAGGGCCTGGTGTGTTGTACATGGCCACAGCAAGCAGCACAGGGCCTGGTTTGGTGAAGATGGCCTCGGCCAGAAGCGCAGGGCCTGGTGTGATGTGAGTGGCCTGAGCAAGAGCAACAGGCCTTGGTGTGGTGTAAGTGGCCTCAGCCAGCAGCCACAGGCCCTGGTGTGGTGTAAGTCGCCTCAGCTAGAAGACACAGGCACTGGTGTGGTGTAAGTGGCCTCAGCCAGCAGCCACAGGCCCTGGTGTGGTGTAAGTCGCCTCAGCCAGCAGCCACAGGCCCTGGTGTGGTGTAGGTGGCCTCAGCCAGCAGCCACAGGCCCTGGTGTGGTGTAAGTGGCCTCAGCCAGCAGCCACAGGCCCTGGTGTGGTGTAAGTGGCCTCAGCCAGCAGCCACAGGCCCTGGCGTGGTGTAAGTGGCCTCAGCCAGTGCCACAGGCCCTGGTGTGGTGTAAGTGGCCTGAGCAAGAGCCACAGGCCCTGGTGTGGTGTAAGTGGCCTGAGCAAGAGCCACAGACCCTGGTGTGGTGTAATTGGCCTCAATAGCAACTAATGCCCTGGTGTGGTGTAGGTGGCCTCAGCCAGCAGCCACAGGCCCTGGTGTGGTGTAAGTGGCCTCAGCCAGCAGCCACAGGCCCTGGTGTGGTGTAAGTGGCCTCAGCCAGAGCCACAGGCCCTGATGTGGTGTAAGTGGCCCCAGCCGGTCACTCAGGCCCTTGTGTGGTGTAGGTTGCATCAGCTAGCAGCACAAGACATTGGAAAAGAGCCAAAAGCAATGTCGTTAATGTGCCCTCATTAATGGGCAGATGCTTTTGGTCTTTTAATACACCCCTTCTCTGGATCAAAAGCGGTTCAATGACATGAAAATGAAAGGCTTACAGCACCAGGTATTCCCAGGCAGTCTCCCATCCAAGTACTAGCCAAGCCCAGCCCTGCTTAGCTTCCGAGATCAGACGAGGTCGGGCGTGCGCAGGGTGGTATGGCCGTAAGCTGCTGGCCCCAGCACAATGTCTCAATTTATGGATTCAAGTGATTAGGTGGCAAGTACCTGAAGTTACGAAGACAATCCTATAACCATACCTGCATGTTTGCATAATACCCTAACCCAAAGGCTCAGTTTGGCATTTATCCAACAGCACAGGCCCTGGATTGTTGAAGATGGCCTCAAGAACCAGCACAGGACCTGGTGTGTTTTACATGGCCACAGCAAGCAGCACAGGGCCTGGTTTGGTGAAGATGGCCTCAGCAAGCAGCCACAGGCCCTGGTTTGGTGTAAGTGGCCTCAGCCAGCAGCCACAGGCCCTGGTGTGGTGTAAGTGGCCTCAGCCAGCAGCCACAGGCCCTGGTGTGGTCTAAGTGGCCTCAGCCAGTGCCACAGGCCCTGGTGTGGTGTAAGTGGCCTGAGCAAGAGCCACAGGCCCTGGTGTGGTGTAAGTGGCCTCAGCCAGCAGCCACAGGCCCTGGTGTGGTGTAAGTGGCCTGAGCAAGTGCCACAGGCCCTGGTGTGGTGTAAGTGGCCTAAGCCAGAGCCACAGGCCCTGGTGTGGTGTAAGTGGCCTCAATAGCAAATAAGGCCCTGGTGTGGTGTAAGTGGCCTGAGCAAGAACCACAGGGCCTGGTTTGGTGAAGATGGCCTCGGCCAGAAGCGCAGGGCCTGGTGTAATGTGAGTGGCCTGAGCAAGAGCCACAGGCCCTGGTGTGGTGTAAGTGGCCTCAGCCAGCAGCCACAGGCCCTGGTGTGGTGTAGGTGGCCTCAGCCAGCAGCCACAGGCCCTGGTGTGGTGTAAGTGGCCTCAGCCAGCAGCCACAGGCCCTGGTGTAGTGTAAGTGGCCTCAGCCAGCAGCCACAGGCCCTGGTGTGGTGTAAGTCGCCTCAGCCAGAAGCCACAGGCACTGGTGTGGTGTAAGTGGCCTCAGCCAGCAGCAAAAGGGCCCTGGTGTGGTGTAAGTGGCCTCAGCCAGCAGCCACAGGCCCTGGTGTGGTGTAGGTGGCCTCAGCCAGCAGCCACATGCCCTGGTGTGGTGTAAGTGGCCTCAGCCAGCAGCCACAGGCCCTGGTGTGGTGTAAGTGGCCTCAGCCAGCAGCCACAGGCCCTGGTGTGGTGTAAGTGGCCTAAGCCAGTGCCACAGGCCCTGGTGTGGTGTAAGTGGCCTGAGCAAGAGCCACAGACCCTGGTGTGGTGTAAGTGGCCTCAGCCAGCAGCCACAGGCCCTGGTGTGGTGTAAGTCGCCTCAGCTAGAAGACACAGGCACTGGTGTGGTGTAAGTGGCCTCAGCCAGCAGCAAAAGGGCCCTGGTGTGGTGTAAGTGGCCTCAGCCAGCAGCCACAGGCCCTGGTGTGGTGTAAGTGGCCTCAGCCAGAGCCACAGGCCCTGATGTGGTGTAAGTGGCCCCAGCCGGTCACTCAGGCCCTTGTGTGGTGTAGGTTGCATCAGCTAGCAGCACAAGACATTGGAAAAGAGCCAAAAGCAGTGTCGTTAATGTGCCCTCATTAATGGGCAGCTGCTTTTGGTCTTTTAATACACCCCTTCTCTGGATCAAAAGCGGTTCAATGACATGAAAATTAAAGGCTTACAGCACCAGGTATTCCCAGGAAGTCTCCCATCCAAGTACTAACCAAGCCCAGCCCTGCTTAGTTTCCGAGATCAGGCGTGCTCAGGGTGGTATGGCCGTAAGCTGCTGGCTCCAGCACAATGTCTCAATTTATGGATTCAAGTGATTAGGTGGCAAGTACCTGAAGTTACGAAGACAATCCTATAACCATACCTGCATGTTTGCATAATACCCTAACCCAAAGGCTCAGTTTGGCATTTATCCAACAGCACAGGCCCTGGATTGTTGAAGATGGCCTCAGGAACCAGCACAGGGCCTGGTGTGTTGTACATGGCCACAGCAAGCAGCACAGGGCCTGGTTTGGTGAAGATGGCCTCGGCCAGAAGCGCAGGGCCTGGTGTGATGTGAGTGGCCTGAGCAAGAGCAACAGGCCTTGGTGTGGTGTAAGTGGCCTCAGCCAGCAGCCACAGGCCCTGGTGTGGTGTAAGTCGCCTCAGCCAGAAGCCACAGGCACTGGTGTGGTGTAAGTGGCCTCAGCCAGCAGCAAAAGGGCCCTGGTGTGGTGTAAGTGGCCTCAGCCAGCAGCCACAGGCCCTGGTGTGGTGTAGGTGGCCTCAGCCAGCAGCCACAGGCCCTGGTGTGGTGTAAGTGGCCTCAGCCAGCAGCCACAGGCCCTGGTGTGGTGTAAGTGGCCTCAGCCAGCAGCCACAGGCCCTGGTGTGGTGTAAGTGGCCTCAGCCAGTGCCACAGGCCCTGGTGTGGTGTAAGTGGCCTGAGCAAGAGCCACAGACCCTGGTGTGGTGTAAGTGGCCTCAGCCAGCAGCCACAGGCCCTGGTGTGGTGTAAGTGGCCTCAGCCAGCAGCCACAGGCCCTGGTGTGGTCTAAGTGGCCTCAGCCAGTGCCACAGGCCCTGGTGTGGTGTAAGTGGCCTGAGCAAGAGCCACAGGCCCTGGTGTGGTGTAAGTGGCCTCAGCCAGCAGCCACAGGCCCTGGTGTGGTGTAAGTGGCCTGAGCAAGTGCCACAGGCCCTGGTGTGGTGTAAGTGGCCTAAGCCAGAGCCACAGGCCCTGGTGTGGTGTAAGTGGCCTCAATAGCAAATAAGGCCCTGGTGTGGTGTAAGTGGCCTGAGCAAGAACCACAGGGCCTGGTTTGGTGAAGATGGCCTCGGCCAGAAGCGCAGGGCCTGGTGTAATGTGAGTGGCCTGAGCAAGAGCCACAGGCCCTGGTGTGGTGTAAGTGGCCTCAGCCAGCAGCCACAGGCCCTGGTGTGGTGTAGGTGGCCTCAGCCAGCAGCCACAGGCCCTGGTGTGGTGTAAGTGGCCTCAGCCAGCAGCCACAGGCCCTGGTGTGGTGTAAGTGGCCTCAGCCAGCAGCCACAGGCCCTGGTGTGGTGTAAGTCGCCTCAGCCAGAAGCCACAGGCACTGGTGTGGTGTAAGTGGCCTCAGCCAGCAGCAAAAGGGCCCTGGTGTGGTGTAAGTGGCCTCAGCCAGCAGCCACAGGCCCTGGTGTGGTGTAGGTGGCCTCAGCCAGCAGCCACATGCCCTGGTGTGGTGTAAGTGGCCTCAGCCAGCAGCCACAGGCCCTGGTGTGGTGTAAGTGGCCTCAGCCAGCAGCCACAGGCCCTGGTGTGGTGTAAGTGGCCTAAGCCAGTGCCACAGGCCCTGGTGTGGTGTAAGTGGCCTGAGCAAGAGCCACAGACCCTGGTGTGGTGTAAGTGGCCTCAGCCAGCAGCCACAGGCCCTGGTGTGGTGTAAGTCGCCTCAGCTAGAAGACACAGGCACTGGTGTGGTGTAAGTGGCCTCAGCCAGCAGCAAAAGGGCCCTGGTGTGGTGTAAGTGGCCTCAGCCAGCAGCCACAGGCCCTGGTGTGGTGTAAGTGGCCTCAGCCAGTGCCACAGGCCCTGGTGTGGTGTAAGTGGCCTGAGCAAGAGCCACAGGCCCTGGTGTGGTGTAAGTGGCCTGAGCAAGAGCCACAGACCCTGGTGTGGTGTAATTGGCCTCAATAGCAACTAATGCCCTGGTGTGGTGTAGGTGGCCTCAGCCAGCAGCCACAGGCCCTGGTGTGGTGTAAGTGGCCTCAGCCAGCAGCCACAGGCCCTGGTGTGGTGTAAGTGGCCTCAGCCAGAGCCACAGGCCCTGATGTGGTGTAAGTGGCCCCAGCCGGTCACTCAGGCCCTTGTGTGGTGTAGGTTGCATCAGCTAGCAGCACAAGACATTGGAAAAGAGCCAAAAGCAGTGTCGTTAATGTGCCCTCATTAATGGGCAGCTGCTTTTGGTCTTTTAATACACCCCTTCTCTGGATCAAAAGCGGTTCAATGACATGAAAATTAAAGGCTTACAGCACCAGGTATTCCCAGGAAGTCTCCCATCCAAGTACTAACCAAGCCCAGCCCTGCTTAGTTTCCGAGATCAGGCGTGCTCAGGGTGGTATGGCCGTAAGCTGCTGGCTCCAGCACAATGTCTCAATTTATGGATTCAAGTGATTAGGTGGCAAGTACCTGAAGTTACGAAGACAATCCTATAACCATACCTGCATGTTTGCATAATACCCTAACCCAAAGGCTCAGTTTGGCATTTATCCAACAGCACAGGCCCTGGATTGTTGAAGATGGCCTCAGGAACCAGCACAGGGCCTGGTGTGTTGTACATGGCCACAGCAAGCAGCACAGGGCCTGGTTTGGTGAAGATGGCCTCGGCCAGAAGCGCAGGGCCTGGTGTGATGTGAGTGGCCTGAGCAAGAGCAACAGGCCTTGGTGTGGTGTAAGTGGCCTCTGCCAGCAGCCACAGGCCCTGGTGTGGTGTAAGTCGCCTCAGCCAGAAGCCACAGGCACTGGTGTGGTGTAAGTGGCCTCAGCCAGCAGCAAAAGGGCCCTGGTGTGGTGTAAGTGGCCTCAGCCAGCAGCCACAGGCCCTGGTGTGGTGTAGGTGGCCTCAGCCAGCAGCCACAGGCCCTGGTGTGGTGTAAGTGGCCTCAGCCAGCAGCCACAGGCCCTGGTGTGGTGTAAGTGGCCTCAGCCAGCAGCCACAGGCCCTGGTGTGGTGTAAGTGGCCTCAGCCAGTGCCACAGGCCCTGGTGTGGTGTAAGTGGCCTGAGCAAGAGCCACAGACCCTTGTGTGGTGTAATTGGCCTCAGCCAGCAGCCACAGGCCCTGGTGTGGTGTAAGTCGCCTCAGCTAGAAGACACAGGCACTGGTGTGGTGTAAGTGGCCTCAGCCAGCAGCAAAAGGGCCCTGGTGTGGTGTAAGTGGCCTCAGCCAGCAGCCACAGGCCCTGGTGTGGTGTAGGTGGCCTCAGCCAGCAGCCACAGGCCCTGGTGTGGTGTAAGTGGCCTCAGCCAGCAGCCACAGGCCCTGGTGTGGTGTAAGTGGCCTCAGCCAGTGCCACAGGCCCTGGTGTGGTGTAAGTGGCCTGAGCAAGAGCCACAGGCCCTGGTGTGGTGTAAGTGGCCTGAGCAAGAGCCACAGACCCTGGTGTGGTGTAATTGGCCTCAATAGCAACTAATGCCCTGGTGTGGTGTAGGTGGCCTCAGCCAGCAGCCACAGGCCCTGGTGTGGTGTAAGTGGCCTCAGCCAGCAGCCACAGGCCCTGGTGTGGTGTAAGTGGCCTCAGCCAGAGCCACAGGCCCTGATGTGGTGTAAGTGGCCCCAGCCGGTCACTCAGGCCCTTGTGTGGTGTAGGTTGCATCAGCTAGCAGCACAAGACATTGGAAAAGAGCCAAAAGCAATGTCGTTAATGTGCCCTCATTAATGGGCAGATGCTTTTGGTCTTTTAATACACCCCTTCTCTGGATCAAAAGCGGTTCAATGACATGAAAATGAAAGGCTTACAGCACCAGGTATTCCCAGGAAGTCTCCCATCCAAGTACTAGCCAAGCCCAGCCCTGCTTAGCTTCCGAGATCAGACGAGGTCAGGCGTGCTCAGGGTGGTATGGCCGTAAGCTGCTGGCCCCAGCACCATGTCTCAATTTATGGATTCAAGTGATTAGGTGGCAAGTACCTGAAGTTACGAAGACAATCCTATAACCATACCTGCATGTTTGCATAATACCCTAACCCAAAGGCTCAGTTTGGCATTTATCCAACAGCACAGGCCCTGGATTGTTGAAGATGGCCTCAAGAACCAGCACAGGACCTGGTGTGTTTTACATGGCCACAGCAAGCAGCACAGGGCCTGGTTTGGTGAAGATGGCCTCAGCAAGCAGCCACAGGCCCTGGTTTGGTGTAAGTGGCCTCAGCCAGCAGCCACAGGCCCTGGTGTGGTGTAAGTGGTCTCAGCCAGAAGCCACAGGCACTGGTGTGGTGTAAGTGGCCTCAGCCAGCAGCAAAAGGGCCCTGGTGTGGTGTAAGTCGCCTCAGCCAGCAGCCACAGGCCCTGGTGTGGTGTAGGTGGCCTCAGCCAGCAGCCACAGGCCCTGGTGTGGTGTAAGTGGCCTCAGCCAGCAGCCACAGGCCCTGGTGTGGTGTAAGTGGCCTCAGCCAGTGCCACAGGCCCTGGTGTGGTGTAAGTGGCCTGAGCAAGAGCCACAGACCCTGGTGTGGTGTAATTGGCCTCAATAGCAACTAAGGCCCTGGTGTGGTGTATGTGGCCTCAGGCAGCAGCCACAGGCCCTGTTGTGATGTAACTTGCCTGAGCCAGCAGCCACAGGCCCTGGTGTGGTGTAAGTGGCCTCAGCCAGAGCCACAGGCCCTGATGTGGTGTAAGTGGCCCCAGCCGGTCACTCAGGCCCTGGTGTGGTGTAAGTGGCCTCAGCCAGTGCCACAGGCCCTGGTGTGGTGTAAGTGGCCTGAGCAAGAGCCACAGACCCTGGTGTGGTGAAATTGGCCTCAGCCAGCAGCCACAGGCCCTGGTGTGGTGTAAGTGGCCTCAGCCAGCAGCCACAGGCCCTGGTGTGGTGTAAGTGGCCTGAGCAAGAGCCACAGGCCCTGGTGTGGTGTAAGTGGCCTCAGCCAGCAGCCACAGGCCCTGGTGTGGTGTAAGTAGCCTCAGCCAGAAGCCACAGGCACTGGTGTGGTGTAAGTGGCCTCACCCAGCAGCAAAAGGGCCCTGGTGTGGTGTAAGTCGCCTCAGCCAGCAGCCACAGGCCCTGGTGTGGTGTAGGTGGCCTCAGCCAGCAGCCACAGGCCCTGGTGTGGTGTAAGTGGCCTCAGCCAGCAGCCACAGGCCCTGGTGTGGTGTAAGTGGCCTGAGCAAGAGCCACAGACCCTGGTGTGGTGTAATTGGCCTCAATAGCAACTAAGGCCCTGGTGTGGTGTATGTGGCCTCAGGCAGCAGCCACAGGCCCTGTTGTGATGTAACTTGCCTGAGCAAGAGCCACAGACCCTGGTGTGGTGTAATTGGCCTCAATAGCAACTAATGCCCTGGTGTGGTGTAGGTGGCCTCAGCCAGCAGCCACAGGCCCTGGTGTGGTGTAAGTGGCCTCAGCCAGCAGCCACAGGCCCTGGTGTGGTGTAAGTGGCCTCAGCCAGAGCCACAGGCCCTGATGTGGTGTAAGTGGCCCCAGCCGGTCACTCAGGCCCTTGTGTGGTGTAGGTTGCATCAGCTAGCAGCACAAGACATTGGAAAAGAGCCAAAAGCAATGTCGTTAATGTGCCCTCATTAATGGGCAGATGCTTTTTGTCTTTTAATACACCCCTTCTCTGGATCAAAAGCGGTTCAATGACATGAAAATGAAAGGCTTACAGCACCAGGTATTCCCAGGCAGTCTCCCATCCAAGTACTAGCCGAGGCCAGCCCTGCTTAGCTTCCGAGATCAGACGAGGTCGGGCGTGCTCAGGGTGGTATGGCCGTAAGCTGCTGGCCCCAGCACAATGTCTCAATTTATGGATTCAAGTGATTAGGTGGCAAGTACCTGAAGTTACGAAGACAATCCTATAACCATACCTGCATGTTTGCATAATACCCTAACCCAAAGGCTCAGTTTGGAATTTATCCAACAGCACAGGCCCTGGATTGTTGAAGATGGCCTCAAGAACCAGCACAGGACCTGGTGTGTTTTACATGGCCACAGCAAGCAGCACAGGGCCTGGTTTGGTGAAGATGGCCTCAGCAAGCAGCCACAGGCCCTGGTTTGGTGTAAGTGGCCTCAGCCAGCAGCCACAGGCCCTGGTGTGGTGTAAGTGGCCTCAGCCAGCAGCCACAGGCCCTGGTGTGGTCTAAGTGGCCTCAGCCAGTGCCACAGGCCCTGGTGTGGTGTAAGTGGCCTGAGCCAGCAGCCACAGGCCCTGGTGTGGTGTAAGTGGCCTCAGCCAGCAGCCACAGGCCCTGGTGTGGTGTAAGTGGCCTGAGCAAGTGCCACAGGCCCTGGTGTGGTGTAAGTGGCCTAAGCCAGAGCCACAGGCCCTGGTGTGGTGTAAGTGGCCTCAATAGCAAATAAGGCCCTGGTGTGGTGTAAGTGGCCTGAGCAAGAACCACAGGGCCTGGTTTGGTGAAGATGGCCTCGGCCAGAAGCGCAGGGCCTGGTGTAATGTGAGTGGCCTGAGCAAGAGCCACAGGCCCTGGTGTGGTGTAAGTGGCCTCAGCCAGCAGCCACAGGCCCTGGTGTGGTGTAAGTCGCCTCAGCCAGAATCCACAGGCACTGGTGTGGTGTAAGTGGCCTCAGCCAGCAGCAAAAGGGCCCTGGTGTGGTGTAAGTCGCCTCAGCCAGCAGCCACAGGCCCTGGTGTGGTGTAGGTGGCCTCAGCCAGCAGCCACAGGCCCTGGTGTGGTGTAAGTGGCCTCAATAGCAACTAAGGCCCTGGTGTGGTGTAAGTGGCTTCAGCCAGCAGCCACAGGCTCTGGTGTGGTGTAACTGGCCTCAGCCAGCAGCCACAGGCCCTGGTGTGGTGTAAGTGGCCTCAGCCAGCAGCCACAGGCCCTGGTGTGGTGTAAGTGGCCTCAGCCAGTGCCACAGGCCCTGGTGTGGTGTAAGTGGCCTGAGCAAGAGCCACAGACCCTGGTGTGGTGTAATTGGCCTCAGCCAGCAGCCACAGGCCCTGTTGTGGTGTAAGTGGCCTCAGCCAGCAGCAAAAGGGCCCTGGTGTGGTGTAAGTGGCCTCAGCCAGCAGCCACAGCCCCTGGTGTGGTGTAGGTGGCCTCAGCCAGCAGCCACAGGCCCTGGTGTGGTGTAAGTGGCCTCAGCCAGCAGCCACAGGCCCTGGTGTGGTGTAAGTGGCCTCAGCCAGCAGCCACAGGCCCTGGTGTGGTGTAAGTGGCCTCAGCCAGTGCCACAGGCCCTGGTGTGGTGTAAGTGGCCTAAGCAAGAGCCACAGGCCCTGGTGTGGTGTAATTGGCCTCAATAGCAACTAATGCCCTGGTGTGGTGTAGGTGGCCTCAGCCAGCAGCCACAGGCCCTGGTGTGGTGTAAGTCGCCTCAGCCAGCAGCCACAGGCCCTGGTGTGGTGTAGGTGGCCTCAGCCAGCAGCCACAGGCCCTGGTGTGGTGTAAGTGGCTTCAGCCAGCAGCCACAGGCTCTGGTGTGGTGTAACTTGCCTGAGCCAGCAGCCACAGGCCCTGGTGTGGTGTAAGTGGCCTCAATAGCAACTAATGCCCTGGTGTGGTGTAGGTGGCCTCAGCCAGCAGCCACAGGCCCTGGTGTGGTGTAAGTGGCCTCAGCCAGCAGCCACAGGCCCTGGTGTGGTGTAAGTGGCCTCAGCCAGAGCCACAGGCCCTGATGTGGTGTAAGTGGCCCCAGCCGGTCACTCAGGCCCTTGTGTGGTGTAGGTTGCATCAGCTAGCAGCACAAGACATTGGAAAAGAGCCAAAAGCAATGTCGTTAATGTGCCCTCATTAATGGGCAGATGCTTTTGGTCTTTTAATACACCCCTTCTCTGGATCAAAAGCGGTTCAATGACATGAAAATGAAAGGCTTACAGCACCAGGTATTCCCAGGCAGTCTCCCATTCAAGTACTAACCAAGCCCAGCCCTGCTTAGCTTCCGAGATCAGACGAGGTCGGGCGTGCTCAGGGTGGTATGGCCGTAAGCTGCTGGCCCCAGCACAATGTCTCAATTTATGGATTCAAGTGATTAGGTGGCAAGTACCTGAAGTTACGAAGACAATCCTATAACCATACCTGCATGGTTGCATAATACCCTAACCCAAAGGCTCAGTTTGGCATTTATCCAACAGCACAGGCCCTGGATTGTTGAAGATGGCCTCAAGAACCAGCACAGGACCTGGTGTGTTTTAAATGGCCACAGCAAGCAGCACAGGGCCTGGTTTGGTGTAGATGGCCTCAGCAAGCAGCCACAGGCCCTGGTTTGGTGTAAGTGGCCTCAGCCAACAGCCACAGGCCCTGGTGTGGTCTAAGTGGCCTCAGCCAGTGCCACAGGCCCTGGTGTGGTGTAAGTGGCCTGAGCAAGAGCCACAGGCCCTGGTGTGGTGTAAGTGGCCTCAGCCAGCAGCCACAGGCCCTGGTGTGGTGTAAGTGGCCTGAGCAAGTGCCACAGGCCCTGGTGTGGTGTAGGTGGCCTCAGCCAGCAGCCACAGGCCCTGGTGTGGTGTAAGTGGCCTCAGCCAGCAGCCACAGGCCCTGGTGTGGTGTAAGTGGCCTCAGCCAGCAGCCACAGGCCCTGGTGTGGTGTAAGTGGCCTCAGGCAGTGCCACAGGCCCTGGTGTGGTGTAAGTGGCCTGAGCAAGAGCCACAGGCCCTGGTGTGGTGTAAGTGGCCTCAGCCAGCAGCCACAGGCCCTGGTGTGGTGTAAGTGGCCTCAGCCAGCAGCCACAGGCCCTGGTGTGGTGTAAGTCGCCTCAGCCAGAAGCCACAGGCACTGGTGTGGTGTAAGTGGCCTCAGCCAGCAGCAAAAGGGCCCTGGTGTGGTGTAAGTGGCCTCAGCCAGCAGCCACAGGCCCTGGTGTGGTGTAGGTGGCCTCAGCCAGCAGCCACAGGCCCTGGTGTGGTGTAAGTGGCCTCAGCCAGCAGCCACAGGCCCTGGTGTGGTGTAAGTGGCCTCAGCCAGCAGCCACAGGCCCTGGTGTGGTGTAAGTGGCCTCAGCCAGTGCCACAGGCCCTGGTGTGGTGTAAGTGGCCTGAGCAAGAGCCACAGGCCCTGGTGTGGTGTAAGTGGCCTGAGCAAGAGCCACAGACCCTGGTGTGGTGTAATTGGCCTCAATAGCAACTAATGCCCTGGTGTGGTGTAGGTGGCCTCAGCCAGCAGCCACAGGCCCTGGTGTGGTGTAAGTGGCCTCAGCCAGCAGCCACAGGCCCTGGTGTGGTGTAAGTGGCCTCAGCCAGAGCCACAGGCCCTGATGTGGTGTAAGTGGCCCCAGCCGGTCACTCAGGCCCTTGTGTGGTGTAGGTTGCATCAGCTAGCAGCACAAGACATTGGAAAAGAGCCAAAAGCAGTGTCGTTAATGTGCCCTCATTAATGGGCAGCTGCTTTTGGTCTTTTAATACACCCCTTCTCTGGATCAAAAGCGGTTCAATGACATGAAAATGAAAGGCTTACAGCACCAGGTATTCCCAGGCAGTCTCCCATCCAAGTACTAACCAAGCCCAGCCCTGCTTAGCTTCCGAGATCAGACGAGGTCGGGCGTGCTCAGGGTGGTATGGCCGTAAGCTGCTGGCTCCAGCACAATGTCTCAATTTATGGATTCAAGTGATTAGGTGGCAAGTACCTGAAGTTACGAAGACAATCCTATAACCATACCTGCATGTTTGCATAATACCCTAACCCAAAGGCTCAGTTTGGCATTTATCCAACAGCACAGGCCCTGGATTGTTGAAGATGGCCTCAGGAACCAGCACAGGGCCTGGTGTGTTGTACATGGCCACAGCAAGCAGCACAGGGCCTGGTTTGGTGAAGATGGCCTCGGCCAGAAGCGCAGGACCTGGTGTGATGTGAGTGGCCTGAGCAAGAGCAACAGGCCTTGGTGTGGTGTAAGTGGCCTCAGCCAGCAGCCACAGGCCCTGGTGTGGTGTAAGTCGCCTCAGCCAGAAGCCACAGGCACTGGTGTGGTGTAAGTGGCCTCAGCCAGCAGCAAAAGGGCCCTGGTGTGGTGTAAGTGGCCTCAGCCAGCAGCCACAGGCCCTGGTGTGGTGTAGGTGGCCTCAGCCAGCAGCCACAGGCCCTGGTGTGGTGTAAGTGGCCTCAGCCAGCAGCCACAGGCCCTGGTGTGGTGTAATTGGCCTCAGCCAGTGCCACAGGCCCTGGTGTGGTGTAAGTGGCCTGAGCAAGAGCCACAGACCCTGGTGTGGTGTAATTGGCCTCAGCCAGCAGCCACAGGCCCTGGTGTGGTGTAAGTCGCCTCAGCCAGCAGCCACAGGCACTGGTGTGGTGTAAGTGGCCTCAACCAGCAGCAAAAGGGCCCTGGTGTGGTGTAAGTCGCCTCAGCCAGCAGCCACAGGCCCTGGTGTGGTGTAGGTGGCCTCAGCCAGCAGCCACAGGCCCTGGTGTGGTGTAAGTGGCCTCAGCCAGCAGCCACAGGCCCTGGTGTGGTGTAAGTGGCCTCAGCCAGCAGCCACAGGCCCTGGTGTGGTGTAAGTGGCCTCAGCCAGTGCCACAGGCCCTGGTGTGGTGTAAGTGGCCTGAGCAAGAGCCACAGGCCCTGGTGTGGTGTAAGTGGCCTGAGCAAGAGCCACAGACCCTGGTGTGGTGTAATTGGCCTCAATAGCAACTAATGCCCTGGTGTGGTGTAGGTGGCCTCAGCCAGCAGCCACAGGCCCTGGTGTGGTGTAAGTGGCCTCAGCCAGAGCCACAGGCCCTGATGTGGTGTAAGTGGCCCCAGCCGGTCACTCAGGCCCTTGTGTGGTGTAGGTTGCATCAGCTAGCAGCACAAGACATTGGAAAAGAGCCAAAAGCAGTGTCGTTAATGTGCCCTCATTAATGGGCAGCTGCTTTTGGTCTTTTAATACACCCCTTCTCTGGATCAAAAGCGGTTCAATGACATGAAAATGAAAGGCTTACAGCACCAGGTATTCCCAGGCAGTCTCCCATCCAAGTACTAACCAAGCCCAGCCCTGCTTAGCTTCCGAGATCAGACGAGGTCGGGCGTGCTCAGGGTGGTATGGCCGTAAGCTGCTGGCTCCAGCACAATGTCTCAATTTATGGATTCAAGTGATTAGGTGGCAAGTACCTGAAGTTACGAAGACAATCCTATAACCATACCTGCATGTTTGCATAATACCCTAACCCAAAGGCTCAGTTTGGCATTTATCCAACAGCACAGGCCCTGGATTGTTGAAGATGGCCTCAGGAACCAGCACAGGGCCTGGTGTGTTGTACATGGCCACAGCAAGCAGCACAGGGCCTGGTTTGGTGAAGATGGCCTCGGCCAGAAGCGCAGGGCCTGGTGTGATGTGAGTGGCCTGAGCAAGAGCAACAGGCCTTGGTGTGGTGTAAGTGGCCTCAGCCAGCAGCCACAGGCCCTGGTGTGGTCTAAGTGGCCTCAGCCAGTGCCACAGGCCCTGGTGTGGTGTAAGTGGCCTGAGCAAGAGCCACAGGCCCTGGTGTGGTGTAAGTGGCCTCAGCCAGCAGCCACAGGCCCTGGTGTGGTGTAAGTGGCCTGAGCAAGTGCCACAGGCCCTGGTGTGGTGTAAGTGGCCTAAGCCAGAGCCACAGGCCCTGGTGTGGTGTAAGTGGCCTCAATAGCAAATAAGGCCCTGGTGTGGTGTAAGTGGCCTGAGCAAGAACCACAGGGCCTGGTTTGGTGAAGATGGCCTCGGCCAGAAGCGCAGGGCCTGGTGTAATGTGAGTGGCCTGAGCAAGAGCCACAGGCCCTGGTGTGGTGTAAGTGGCCTCAGCCAGCAGCCACAGGCCCTGGTGTGGTGTAAGTCGCCTCAGCCAGAATCCACAGCCACTGGTGTGGTGTAAGTGGCCTCAGCCAGCAGCAAAAGGGCCCTGGTGTGGTGTAAGTCGCCTCAGCCAGCAGCCACAGGCCCTGGTGTGGTGTAGGTGGCCTCAGCCAGCAGCCACAGGCCCTGGTGTGGTGTAAGTGGCCTCAATAGCAACTAAGGCCCTGGTGTGGTGTAAGTGGCTTCAGCCAGCAGCCACAGGCTCTGGTGTGGTGTAACTGGCCTCAGCCAGCAGCCACAGGCCCTGGTGTGGTGTAAGTGGCCTCAGCCAGCAGCCACAGGCCCTGGTGTGGTGTAAGTGGCCTCAGCCAGTGCCACAGGCCCTGGTGTGGTGTAAGTGGCCTGAGCAAGAGCCACAGACCCTGGTGTGGTGTAATTGGCCTCAGCCAGCAGCCACAGGCCCTGGTGTGGTGTAAGTGGCCTCAGCCAGCAGCAAAAGGGCCCTGGTGTGGTGTAAGTCGCCTCAGCCAGCAGCCACAGGCCCTGGTGTGGTGTAGGTGGCCTCAGCCAGCAGCCACAGGCCCTGGTGTGGTGTAAGTGGCCTCAGCCAGTGCCACAGGCCCTGGTGTGGTGTAAGTGGCCTGAGCAAGAGCCACAGACCCTGGTGTGGTGTAATTGGCCTCAGCCAGCAGCCACAGGCCCTGGTGTGGTGTAAGTCGCCTCAGCCAGAAGCCACAGGCACTGGTGTGGTGTAAGTGGCCTCAGCCAGCAGCAAAAGGGCCCTGGTGTGGTGTAAGTCGCCTCAGCCAGCAGCCACAGGCCCTGGTGTGGTGTAGGTGGCCTCAGCCAGCAGCCACAGGCCCTGGTGTGGTGTAAGTGGCCTCAGCCAGCAGCCACAGGCCCTGGTGTGGTGTAAGTGGCCTCAGCCAGCAGCCACAGGCCCTGGTGTGGTATAAGTGGCCTCAGCCAGTGCCACAGGCCCTGGTGTGGTGTAAGTGGCCTGAGCAAGAGCCACAGGCCCTGGTGTGGTGTAAGTGGCCTGAGCAAGAGCCACAGACCCTGGTGTGGTGTAATTGGCCTCAATAGCAACTAATGCCCTGGTGTGGTGTAGGTGGCCTCAGCCAGCAGCCACAGGCCCTGGTGTGGTGTAAGTGGCCTCAGCCAGCAGCCACAGGCCCTGGTGTGGTGTAAGTGGCCTCAGCCAGTGCCACAGGCCCTGATGTGGTGTAAGTGGCCCCAGCCGGTCACTCAGGCCCTTGTGTGGTGTAGGTTGCATCAGCTAGCAGCACAAGACATTGGAAAAGAGCCAAAAGCAATGTCGTTAATGTGCCCTCATTAATGGGCAGATGCTTTTGGTCTTTTAATACACCCCTTCTCTGGATCAAAAGCGGTTCAATGACATGAAAATGAAAGGCTTACAGCACCAGGTATTCCCAGGCAGTCTCCCATTCAAGTACTAACCAAGCCCAGCCCTGCTTAGCTTCCGAGATCAGACGAGGTCGGGCGTGCTCAGGGTGGTATGGCCGTAAGCTGCTGGCCCCAGCACAATGTCTCAATTTATGGATTCAAGTGATTAGGTGGCAAGTACCTGAAGTTACGAAGACAATCCTATAACCATACCTGCATGTTTGCATAATACCCTAACCCAAAGGCTCAGTTTGGCATTTATCCAACAGCACAGGCCCTGGATTGTTGAAGATGGCCTCAAGAACCAGCACAGGACCTGGTGTGTTTTACATGGCCACAGCAAGCAGCACAGGGCCTGGTTTGGTGAAGATGGCCTCAGCAAGCAGCCACAGGCCCTGGTTTGGTGTAAGTGGCCTCAGCCAGCAGCCACAGGCCCTGGTGTGGTGTAAGTGGCCTCAGCCAGCAGCCACAGGCCCTGGTGTGGTCTAAGTGGCCTCAGCCAGTGCCACAGGCCCTGGTGTGGTGTAAGTGGCCTGAGCAAAAGCCACAGGCCCTGGTGTGGTGTAAGTGGCCTCAGCCAGCAGCCACAGGCCCTGGTGTGGTGTAAGTGGCCTCAGCCAGAGCCACAGGCCCTGATGTGGTGTAAGTGGCCCCAGCCGGTCACTCAGGCCCTTGTGTGGTGTAGGTTGCATCAGCTAGCAGCACAAGACATTGGAAAAGAGCCAAAAGCAATGTCGTTAATGTGCCCTCATTAATGGGCAGATGCTTTTGGTCTTTTAATACACCCCTTCTCTGGATCAAAAGCGGTTCAATGACATGAAAATGAAAGGCTTACAGCACCAGGTATTCCCAGGTAGTCTCCCATTCAAGTACTAACCAAGCCCAGCCCTGCTTAGCTTCCGAGATCAGGCGTGCTCAGGGTGGTATGGCCGTAAGCTGCTGGCCCCAGCACAATGTCTCAATTTATGGATTCAAGTGATTAGGTGGCAAGTACCTGAAGTTACGAAGACAATCCTATAACCATACCTGCATGTTTGCATAATACCCTAACCCAAAGGCTCAGTTTGGCATTTATCCAACAGCACAGGCCCTGGATTGTTGAAGATGGCCTCAAGAACCAGCACAGGACCTGGTGTGTTTTACATGGCCACAGCAAGCAGCACAGGGCCTGGTTTGGTGAAGATGGCCTCAGCAAGCAGCCACAGGCCCTGGTTTGGTGTAAGTGGCCTCAGCCAGCAGCCACAGGCCCTGGTGTGGTGTAAGTGGCCTCAGCCAGCAGCCACAGGCCCTGGTGTGGTCTAAGTGGCCTCAGCCAGTGCCACAGGCCCTGGTGTGGTGTAAGTGGCCTGAGCAAGAGCCACAGGCCCTGGTGTGGTGTAAATGGCCTCAGCCAGCAGCCACAGGCCCTGGTGTGGTGTAAGTGGCCTCAGCCAGAGCCACAGGCCCTGATGTGGTGTAAGTGGCCCCAGCCGGTCACTCAGGCCCTTGTGTGGTGTAGGTTGCATCAGCTAGCAGCACAAGACATTGGAAAAGAGCCAAAAGCAGTGTCGTTAATGTGCCCTCATTAATGGGCAGCTGCTTTTGGTCTTTTAATACACCCCTTCTCTGGATCAAAAGCGGTTCAATGACATGAAAATGAAAGGCTTACAGCACCAGGTATTCCCAGGCAGTCTCCCATCCAAGTACTAACCAAGCCCTGCTTAGCTTCCGAGATCAGACGAGGTCGGGCGTGCTCAGGGTGGTATGGCCGTAAGCTGCTGGCTCCAGCACAATGTCTCAATTTATGGATTCAAGTGATTAGGTGGCAAGTACCTGAAGTTACGAAGACAATCCTATAACCATACCTGCATGTTTGCATAATACCCTAACCCAAAGGCTCAGTTTGGCATTTATCCAACAGCACAGGCCCTGGATTGTTGAAGATGGCCTCAGGAACCAGCACAGGGCCTGGTGTGTTGTACATGGCCACAGCAAGCAGCACAGGGCCTGGTTTGGTGAAGATGGCCTCGGCCAGAAGCGCAGGACCTGGTGTGATGTGAGTGGCCTGAGCAAGAGCAACAGGCCTTGGTGTGGTGTAAGTGGCCTCAGCCAGCAGCCACAGGCCCTGGTGTGATGTAAGTCGCCTCAGCCAGAAGCCACAGGCACTGGTGTGGTGTAAGTGGCCTCAGCCAGCAGCAAACGGGCCCTGGTGTGGTGTAAGTGGCCTCAGCCAGCAGCCACAGGCCCTGGTGTGGTGTAGGTGGCCTCAGCCAGCAGCCACAGGCCCTGGTGTGGTGTAAGTCGCCTCAGCCAGAAGCCACAGGCCCTGGTGTGGTGTAAGTGGCCTCAGCCAGCAGCAAAAGGGCCCTGGTGTGGTGTAAGTGGCCTCAGCCAGCAGCCACAGGCCCTGGTGTGGTGTAGGTGGCCTCAGCCAGCAGCCACAGGCCCTGGTGTGGTGTAAGTGGCCTCAGCCAGCAGCCACAGGCCCTGGTGTGGTGTAAGTGGCCTCAGCCAGTGCCACAGGCCCTGGTGTGGTGTAAGTGGCCTGAGCAAGAGCCACAGACCCTGGTGTGGTGTAATTGGCCTCAGCCAGCAGCCACAGGCCCTGGTGTGGTGTAAGTCGCCTCAGCTAGAAGACACAGGCACTGGTGTGGTGTAAGTGGCCTCAGCCAGCAGCAAAAGGGCCCTGGTGTGGTGTAAGTCGCCTCAGCCAGCAGCCACAGGCCCTGGTGTGGTGTAGGTGGCCTCAGCCAGCAGCCACAGGCCCTGGTGTGGTGTAAGTGGCCTCAGCCAGAAGCCACAGGCACTGGTGTGGTGTAAGTGGCCTCAGCCAGCAGCCACAGGCCCTGGTGTGGTGTAAGTGGCCTCAGCCAGTGCCACAGGCCCTGGTGTGGTGTAAGTGGCCTGAGCAAGAGCCACAGGCCCTGGTGTGGTGTAAGTGGCCTGAGCAAGAGCCACAGGCCCTGGTGTGGTGTAAGTGGCCTCAGCCAGCAGCCACAGGCCCTGGTGTGGTGTAAGTGGCCTGAGCAAGTGCCACAGGCCCTGGTGTGGTGTAAGTGGCCTAAGCCAGAGCCACAGGCCCTGGTGTGGTGTAAGTGGCCTCAATAGCAAATAAGGCCCTGGTGTGGTGTAAGTGGCCTGAGCAAGAACCACAGGGCCTGGTTTGGTGAAGATGGCCTCGGCCAGAAGCGCAGGGCCTGGTGTAATGTGAGTGGCCTGAGCAAGAGCCACAGGCCCTGGTGTGGTGTAAGTGGCCTCAGCCAGCAGCCACAGGCCCTGGTGTGGTGTAAGTCGCCTCAGCCAGAATCCACAGCCACTGGTGTGGTGTAAGTCGCCTCAGCCAGCAGCCACAGGCCCTGGTGTGGTGTAGGTGGCCTCAGCCAGCAGCCACAGGCCCTGGTGTGGTGTAAGTGGCCTCAATAGCAACTAAGGCCCTGGTGTGGTGTAAGTGGCTTCAGCCAGCAGCCACAGGCTCTGGTGTGGTGTAACTGGCCTCAGCCAGCAGCCACAGGCCCTGGTGTGGTGTAAGTGGCCTCAGCCAGCAGCCACAGGCCCTGGTGTGGTGTAAGTGGCCTCAGCCAGTGCCACAGGCCCTGGTGTGGTATAAGTGGCCTGAGCAAGAGCCACAGACCCTGGTGTGGTGTAATTGGCCTCAGCCAGCAGCCACAGGCCCTGGTGTGGTGTAAGTGGCCTCAGCCAGCAGCAAAAGGGCCCTGGTGTGGTGTAAGTGGCCTCAGCCAGCAGCCACAGGCCCTGGTGTGGTGTAGGTGGCCTCAGCCAGCAGCCACAGGCCATGGTGTGGTGTAAGTGGCCTCAGCCAGCAGCCACAGGCCCTGGTGTGGTGTAAGTGGCCTCAGCCAGCAGCCACAGGCCCTGGTGTGGTGTAAGTGGCCTCAGCCAGTGCCACAGGCCCTGGTGTGGTGTAAGTGGCCTGAGCAAGAGCCACAGGCCCTGGTGTGGTGTAATTGGCCTCAATAGCAACTAATGCCCTGGTGTGGTGTAGGTGGCCTCAGCCAGCAGCCACAGGCCCTGGTGTGGTGTAAGTCGCCTCAGCCAGCAGCCACAGGCCCTGGTGTGGTGTAGGTGGCATCAGCCAGCAGCCACAGGCCCTGGTGTGGTGTAAGTGGCCTCAGCCAGTGCCACAGGCCCTGGTGTGGTGTAAGTGGCCTGAGCAAGAGCCACAGGCCCTGGTGTGGTGTAAGTGGCCTGAGCAAGAGCCACAGACCCTGGTGTGGTGTAATTGGCCTCAATAGCAACTAATGCCCTGGTGTGGTGTAGGTGGCCTCAGCCAGCAGCCACAGGCCCTGGTGTGGTGTAAGTCGCCTCAGCCAGCAGCCACAGGCCCTGGTGTGGTGTAGGTGGCATCAGCCAGCAGCCACAGGCCCTGGTGTGGTGTAAGTGGCCTCAGCCAGCAGCCACAGGCCCTGGTGTGGTGTAAGTGGCCTCAGCCAGAGCCACAGGCCCTGATGTGGTGTAAGTGGCCCCAGCCGGTCACTCAGGCCCTTGTGTGGTGTAGGTTGCATCAGCTAGCAGCACAAGACATTGGAAAAGAGCCAAAAGCAATGTCGTTAATGTGCCCTCATTAATGGGCAGATGCTTTTGGTCTTTTAATACACCCCTTCTCTGGATCAAAAGCGGTTCAATGACATGAAAGGCTTACAGCACCAGGTATTCCCAGGCAGTCTCCCATCCTAGTACTAACCAAGCCCAGCCCTGCTTAGCTTCCGAGATCAGACGAGGTCGGGCGTGCTCAGGGTGGTATGGCCGTAAGCTGCTGGCTCCAGCACAATGTCTCAATTTATGGATTCAAGTGATTAGGTGGCAAGTACCTGAAGTTACGAAGACAATCCTATAACCATACCTGCATGTTTGCATAATACCCTAACCCAAAGGCTCAGTTTGGCATTTATCCAACAGCACAGGCCCTGGATTGTTGAAGATGGCCTCAGGAACCAGCACAGGGCCTGGTGTGTTGTACATGGCCACAGCAAGCAGCACAGGGCCTGGTTTGGTGAAGATGGCCTCGGCCAGAAGCGCAGGGCCTGGTGTGATGTGAGTGGCCTGAGCAAGAGCCACAGGCCCTGGTGTGGTGTAAGTGGCCTCAGCCAGTGCCACAGGCCCTGGTGTGGTGTAAGTGGCCTGAGCAAGAGCCACAGGCCCTGGTGTGGTGTAAGTGGCCTCAGCCAGCAGCCACAGGCCCTGGTGTGGTGTAAGTGGCCTGAGCAAGTGCCACAGGCCCTGGTGTGGTGTAAGTGGCCTAAGCCAGAGCCACAGGCCCTGGTGTGGTGTAAGTGGCCTCAATAGCAAATAAGGCCCTGGTGTGGTGTAAGTGGCCTGAGCAAGAACCACAGGGCCTGGTTTGGTGAAGATGGCCTCGGCCAGAAGCGCAGGGCCTGGTGTAATGTGAGTGGCCTGAGCAAGAGCCACAGGCCCTGGTGTGGTGTAAGTGGCCTCAGCCAGCAGCCACAGGCCCTGGTGTGGTGTAAGTCGCCTCAGCCAGAATCCACAGCCACTGGTGTGGTGTAAGTGGCCTCAGCCAGCAGCAAAAGGGCCCTGGTGTGGTGTAAGTCGCCTCAGCCAGCAGCCACAGGCCCTGGTGTGGTGTAAGTGGCCTCAATAGCAACTAAGGCCCTGGTGTGGTGTAAGTGGCTTCAGCCAGCAGCCACAGGCTCTGGTGTGGTGTAACTGGCCTCAGCCAGCAGCCACAGGCCCTGGTGTGGTGTAAGTGGCCTCAGCCAGCAGCCACAGGCCCTGGTGTGGTGTAAGTGGCCTCAGCCAGTGCCACAGGCCCTGGTGTGGTGTAAGTGGCCTGAGCAAGAGCCACAGGCCCTGGTGTGGTGTAATTGGCCTCAATAGCAACTAAGGCCCTGGTGTGGTGTAGGTGGCCTCAGCCAGCAAATAAGGCCGTGGTGTGGTGTAGGTGGCATCAGCTTGCAGCCACAGGCCCTGGTGTGGTGTAGGTGGCCTCAGCCAGCAGCCACAAGCCCTTGTGTGGTGTAAGTGGCCTCAGCCAGCAGCCACAGGCCCTGGTGTGGTGTAAGTGGCCTCAGCCAGTGCCACAGGCCCTGGTGTGGTGTAAGTGGCCTGAGCAAGAGCCACAGACCATGGTGTGGTGTAATTGGCCTCAATAGCAACTAAGGCCCTGGTGTGGTGTAAGTGGCCTGAGCAAGAGCCACAGACCATGGTGTGGTGTAATTGGCCTCAATAGCAACTAAGGCCCTGGTGTGGTGTAGGTGGCCTCAGCCAGCAGCCACAGGCCCTGGTTTGGTGTAAGTGGCCTCAGCCAGCAGCCACAGGCCCTGGTGTGGTGTAAGTGGCCTCAGCCAGAGCCACAGGCCCTGATGTGGTGTAAGTGGCCCCAGCCGGTCACTCAGGCCCTGGTGTGGTGTAGGTGGCATCAGCTAGCAGCACAAGACATTGGAAAAGAGCCAAAAGCAATGTCGTTAATGTGCCCTCATTAATGGGCAGCTGCTTTTCGTCTTTTAATACACCCCTTCTCTGGATCAAAAGCGGTTCAATGACATGAAAATGAAAGGCTTACAGCACCAGGTATTCCCAGGCAGTCTCCCATCCTAGTACTCACCAAGCCCAGCCCTGCTTAGCTTCCGAGATCAGACGAGGTCGGGAGTGCTCAGGGTGGTATGGCCGTAAGCTGCTGGCTCCAGCACAATGTCTCAATTTATGGATTCAAGTGATTAGGTGGCAAGTACCTGAAGTTACGAAGACAATCCTATAACCATACCTGCATGTTTGCATAATACCCTAACCCAAAGGCTCAGTTTGGCATTTATCCAACAGCACAGGCCCTGGATTGTTGAAGATGGCCTCAGGAACCAGCACAGGGCCTGGTGTGTTGTACATGGCCACAGCAAGCAGCACAGGGCCTGGTTTGGTGAAGATGGCCTCGGCCAGAAGCGCAGGGCCTGGTGTGATGTGAGTGGCCTGAGCAAGAGCCACAGGCCTTGGTGTGGTGTAAGTGGCCTCAGCCAGCAGCCACAGGCCCTGGTGTGGTGTAAGTCGCCTCAGCCAGAAGCCACAGGCACTGGTGTGGTGTAAGTGGCCTCAGCCAGCAGCAAAAGGGCCCTGGTGTGGTGTAAGTGGCCTCAGCCAGCAGCCACAGGCCCTGGTGTGGTGTAGGTGGCCTCAGCCAGCAGCCACAGGCCCTGGTGTGGTGTAAGTGGCCTCAGCCAGCAGCCACAGGCCCTGGTGTGGTGTAAGTGGCCTCAGCCAGTGCCACAGGCCCTGGTGTGGTGTAAGTGGCCTGAGCAAGAGCCACAGGCCCTGGTGTGGTGTAAGTGGCCTGAGCAAGAGCCACAGACCCTGGTGTGGTGTAATTGGCCTCAATAGCAACTAATGCCCTGGTGTGGTGTAGGTGGCCTCAGCCAGCAGCCACAGGCCCTTGTGTGGTGTAAGTGGCCTCAGCCAGCAGCCACAGGCCCTGGTGTGGTGTAAGTGGCCTCAGCCAGAGCCACAGGCCCTGATGTGGTGTAAGTGGCCCCAGCCGGTCACTCAGGCCCTTGTGTGGTGTAGGTTGCATCAGCTAGCAGCACAAGACATTGGAAAAGAGCCAAAAGCAGTGTCGTTAATGTGCCCTCATTAATGGGCAGCTGCTTTTGGTCTTTTAATACACCCCTTCTCTGGATCAAAAGCGGTTCAATGACATGAAAATGAAAGGCTTACAGCACCAGGTATTCCCAGGCAGTCTCCCATCCAAGTACTAACCAAGCCCAGCCCTGCTTAGCTTCCGAGATCAGACGAGGTCGGGCGTGCTCAGGGTGGTATGGCCGTAAGCTGCTGGCTCCAGCACAATGTCTCAATTTATGGATTCAAGTGATTAGGTGGCAAGTACCTGAAGTTACGAAGACAATCCTATAACCATACCTGCATGTTTGCATAATACCCTAACCCAAAGGCTCAGTTTGGCATTTATCCAACAGCACAGGCCCTGGATTGTTGAAGATGGCCTCAGGAACCAGCACAGGGCCTGGTGTGTTGTACATGGCCACAGCAAGCAGCACAGGGCCTGGTTTGGTGAAGATGGCCTCGGCCAGAAGCGCAGGGCCTGGTGTGATGTGAGTGGCCTGAGCAAGAGCAACAGGCCTTGGTGTGGTGTAAGTGGCCTCAGCCAGCAGCCACAGGCCCTGGTGTGGTGTAAGTCGCCTCAGCCAGAAGCCACAGGCACTGGTGTGGTGTAAGTGGCCTCAGCCAGCAGCAAAAGGGCCCTGGTGTGGTGTAAGTGGCCTCATCCAGCAGCCACAGGCCCTGGTGTGGTGTAGGTGGCCTAAGCCAGCAGCCACAGGCCCTGGTGTGGTGTAAGTGGCCTCATCCAGCAGCCACAGGCCCTGGTGTGGTGTAAGTGGCCTCAGCCAGTGCCACAGGCCCTGGTGTGGTGTAAGTGGCCTGAGCAAGAGCCACAGACCCTGGTGTGGTGTAATTGGCCTCAGCCAGCAGCCACAGGCCCTGGTGTGGTGTAAGTGGCCTCAGCCAGCAGCAAAAGGGCCCTGGTGTGGTGTAAGTCGCCTCAGCCAGCAGCCACAGGCCCTGGTGTGGTGTAGGTGGCCTCAGCCAGCAGCCACAGGCCCTGGTGTGGTGTAAGTGGCCTCAATAGCAACTAAGGCCCTGGTGAGGTGTAAGTGGCTTCAGCCAGCAGCCACAGGCTCTGGTGTGGTGTAACTGGCCTCAGCCAGCAGCCACAGGCCCTGGTGTGGTGTAAGTGGCCTCAGCCAGCAGCCACAGGCCCTGGTGTGGTGTAAGTGGCCTCAGCCAGTGCCACAGGCCCTGGTGTGGTGTAAGTGGCCTGAGCAAGAGCCACAGACCCTGGTGTGGTGTAATTGGCCTCAGCCAGCAGCCACAGGCCCTGGTGTGGTGTAAGTGGCCTCAGCCAGCAGCAAAAGGGCCCTGGTGTGGTGTAAGTCGCCTCAGCCAGCAGCCACAGGCCCTGGTGTGGTGTAGGTGGCCTCAGCCAGCAGCCACAGGCCCTGGTGTGGTGTAAGTGGCCTCAGCCAGTGCCACAGGACCTGGTGTGGTGTAAGTGGCCTGAGCAAGAGCCACAGACCCTGGTGTGGTGTAATTGGCCTCAGCCAGCAGCCACAGGCCCTGGTGTGGTGTAAGTCGCCTCAGCCAGAAGCCACAGGCACTGGTGTGGTGTAAGTGGCCTCAGCCAGCAGCAAAAGGGCCCTGGTGTGGTGTAAGTCGCCTCAGCCAGCAGCCACAGGCCCTGGTGTGGTGTAGGTGGCCTCAGCCAGCAGCCACAGGCCCTGGTGTGGTGTAAGTGGCCTCAGCCAGCAGCCACAGGCCCTGGTGTGGTGTAAGTGGCCTCAGCCAGCAGCCACAGGCCCTGGTGTGGTGTAAGTGGCCTCAGCCAGTGCCACAGGCCCTGGTGTGGTGTAAGTGGCCTGAGCAAGAGCCACAGGCCCTGGTGTGGTGTAAGTGGCCTGAGCAAGAGCCACAGACCCTGGTGTGGTGTAATTGGCCTCAATAGCAACTAATGCCCTGGTGTGGTGTAGGTGGCCTCAGCCAGCAGCCACAGGCCCTGGTGTGGTGTAAGTGGCCTCAGCCAGCAGCCACAGGCCCTGGTGTGGTGTAAGTGGCCTCAGCCAGTGCCACAGGCCCTGGTGTGGTGTAAGTGGCCTGAGCAAGAGCCACAGGCCCTGGTGTGGTGTAATTGGCCTCAATAGCAACTAATGCCCTGGTGTGGTGTAGGTGGCCTCAGCCAGCAGCCACAGGCCCTGGTGTGGTGTAAGTCGCCTCAGCCAGCAGCCACAGGCCCTGGTGTGGTGTAAGTGGCCTCAGCCAGAGCCACAGGCCCTGATGTGGTGTAAGTGGCCCCAGCCGGTCACTCAGGCCCTTGTGTGGTGTAGGTTGCATCAGCTAGCAGCACAAGACATTGGAAAAGAGCCAAAAGCAATGTCGTTAATGTGCCCTCATTAATGGGCAGATGCTTTTGGTCTTTTAATACACCCCTTCTCTGGATCAAAAGCGGTTCAATGACATGAAAATTAAAGGCTTACAGCACCAGGTATTCCCAGGCAGTCTCCCATCCTAGTACTACCCAAGCCCAGCCCTGCTTAGCTTCCGAGATCAGACGAGGTCGGGCGTGCTCAGGGTGGTATGGCCGTAAGCTGCTGGCTCCAGCACAATGTCTCAATTTATGGATTCAAGTGATTAGGTGGCAAGTACCTGAAGTTACGAAGACAATCCTATAACCATACCTGCATGTTTGCATAATACCCTAACCCAAAGGCTCAGTTTGGCATTTATCCAACAGCACAGGCCCTGGATTGTTGAAGATGGCCTCAGGAACCAGCACAGGGCCTGGTGTGTTGTACATGGCCACAGCAAGCAGCACAGGGCCTGGTTTGGTGAAGATGGCCTCGGCCAGAAGCGCAGGGCCTGGTGTGATGTGAGTGGCCTGAGCAAGAGCCACAGGCCCTGGTGTGGTGTAAGTCGCCTCAGCCAGCAGCCACAGGCCCTGGTGTGGTGTAGGTGGCCTAAGCCAGCAGCCACAGGCCCTGGTGTGGTGTAAGTGGCCTCATCCAGCAGCCACAGGCCCTGGTGTGGTGTAAGTGGCCTCAGCCAGTGCCACAGGCCCTGGTGTGGTGTAAGTGGCCTGAGCAAGAGCCACAGACCCTGGTGTGGTGTAATTGGCCTCAGCCAGCAGCCACAGGCCCTGGTGTGGTGTAAGTGGCCTCAGCCAGCAGCAAAAGGGCCCTGGTGTGGTGTAAGTCGCCTCAGCCAGCAGCCACAGGCCCTGGTGTGGTGTAGGTGGCCTCAGCCAGCAGCCACAGGCCCTGGTGTGGTGTAAGTGGCCTCAATAGCAACTAAGGCCCTGGTGAGGTGTAAGTGGCTTCAGCCAGCAGCCACAGGCTCTGGTGTGGTGTAACTGGCCTCAGCCAGCAGCCACAGGCCCTGGTGTGGTGTAAGTGGCCTCAGCCAGCAGCCACAGGCCCTGGTGTGGTGTAAGTGGCCTCAGCCAGTGCCACAGGCCCTGGTGTGGTGTAAGTGGCCTGAGCAAGAGCCACAGACCCTGGTGTGGTGTAATTGGCCTCAGCCAGCAGCCACAGGCCCTGGTGTGGTGTAAGTGGCCTCAGCCAGCAGCAAAAGGGCCCTGGTGTGGTGTAAGTCGCCTCAGCCAGCAGCCACAGGCCCTGGTGTGGTGTAGGTGGCCTCAGCCAGCAGCCACAGGCCCTGGTGTGGTGTAAGTGGCCTCAGCCAGTGCCACAGGACCTGGTGTGGTGTAAGTGGCCTGAGCAAGAGCCACAGACCCTGGTGTGGTGTAATTGGCCTCAGCCAGCAGCCACAGGCCCTGGTGTGGTGTAAGTCGCCTCAGCCAGAAGCCACAGGCACTGGTGTGGTGTAAGTGGCCTCAGCCAGCAGCAAAAGGGCCCTGGTGTGGTGTAAGTCGCCTCAGCCAGCAGCCACAGGCCCTGGTGTGGTGTAGGTGGCCTCAGCCAGCAGCCACAGGCCCTGGTGTGGTGTAAGTGGCCTCAGCCAGCAGCCACAGGCCCTGGTGTGGTGTAAGTGGCCTCAGCCAGCAGCCACAGGCCCTGGTGTGGTGTAAGTGGCCTCAGCCAGTGCCACAGGCCCTGGTGTGGTGTAAGTGGCCTGAGCAAGAGCCACAGGCCCTGGTGTGGTGTAAGTGGCCTGAGCAAGAGCCACAGACCCTGGTGTGGTGTAATTGGCCTCAATAGCAACTAATGCCCTGGTGTGGTGTAGGTGGCCTCAGCCAGCAGCCACAGGCCCTGGTGTGGTGTAAGTGGCCTCAGCCAGCAGCCACAGGCCCTGGTGTGGTGTAAGTGGCCTCAGCCAGTGCCACAGGCCCTGGTGTGGTGTAAGTGGCCTGAGCAAGAGCCACAGGCCCTGGTGTGGTGTAATTGGCCTCAATAGCAACTAATGCCCTGGTGTGGTGTAGGTGGCCTCAGCCAGCAGCCACAGGCCCTGGTGTGGTGTAAGTCGCCTCAGCCAGCAGCCACAGGCCCTGGTGTGGTGTAAGTGGCCTCAGCCAGAGCCACAGGCCCTGATGTGGTGTAAGTGGCCCCAGCCGGTCACTCAGGCCCTTGTGTGGTGTAGGTTGCATCAGCTAGCAGCACAAGACATTGGAAAAGAGCCAAAAGCAATGTCGTTAATGTGCCCTCATTAATGGGCAGATGCTTTTGGTCTTTTAATACACCCCTTCTCTGGATCAAAAGCGGTTCAATGACATGAAAATTAAAGGCTTACAGCACCAGGTATTCCCAGGCAGTCTCCCATCCTAGTACTACCCAAGCCCAGCCCTGCTTAGCTTCCGAGATCAGACGAGGTCGGGCGTGCTCAGGGTGGTATGGCCGTAAGCTGCTGGCTCCAGCACAATGTCTCAATTTATGGATTCAAGTGATTAGGTGGCAAGTACCTGAAGTTACGAAGACAATCCTATAACCATACCTGCATGTTTGCATAATACCCTAACCCAAAGGCTCAGTTTGGCATTTATCCAACAGCACAGGCCCTGGATTGTTGAAGATGGCCTCAGGAACCAGCACAGGGCCTGGTGTGTTGTACATGGCCACAGCAAGCAGCACAGGGCCTGGTTTGGTGAAGATGGCCTCGGCCAGAAGCGCAGGGCCTGGTGTGATGTGAGTGGCCTGAGCAAGAGCCACAGGCCCTGGTGTGGTGTAAGTCGCCTCAGCCAGAAGCCACAGGCACTGGTGTGGTGTAAGTGGCCTCAGCCAGCAGCAAAAGGGCCCTGGTGTGGTGTAAGTGGCCTCAGCCAGCAGCCACAGGCCCTGGTGTGGTGTAGGTGGCCTCAGCCAGCAGCCACAGGCCCTGGTGTGGTGTAAGTGGCCTCAGCCAGCAGCCACAGGCCCTGGTGTGGTGTAAGTGGCCTCAGCCAGTGCCACAGGCCCTGGTGTGGTGTAAGTGGCCTGAGCAAGAGCCACAGGCCCTGGTGTGGTGTAAGTGGCCTGAGCAAGAGCCACAGACCCTGGTGTGGTGTAATTGGCCTCAATAGCAACTAATGCCCTGGTGTGGTGTAGGTGGCCTCAGCCAGCAGCCACAGGCCCTGGTGTGGTGTAAGTGGCCTCAGCCAGCAGCCACAGGCCCTGGTGTGGTGTAAGTGGCCTCAGCCAGAGCCACAGGCCCTGATGTGGTGTAAGTGGCCCCAGCCGGTCACTCAGGCCCTTGTGTGGTGTAGGTTGCATCAGCTAGCAGCACAAGACATTGGAAAAGAGCCAAAAGCAGTGTCGTTAATGTGCCCTCATTAATGGGCAGCTGCTTTTGGTCTTTTAATACACCCCTTCTCTGGATCAAAAGCGGTTCAATGACATGAAAATTAAAGGCTTACAGCACCAGGTATTCCCAGGCAGTCTCCCATCCAAGTACTAACCAAGCCCAGCCCTGCTTAGCTTCCGAGATCAGACGAGGTCAGGCGTGCTCAGGGTGGTATGGCCGTAAGCTGCTGGCTCCAGCACAATGTCTCAATTTATGGATTCAAGTGATTAGGTGGCAAGTACCTGAAGTTACGAAGACAATCCTATAACCATATCTGCATGTTTGCATAATACCCTAACCCAAAGGCTCAGTTTGGCATTTATCCAACAGCACAGGCCCTGGATTGTTGAAGATGGCCTCAGGAACCAGCACAGGGCCTGGTGTGTTGTACATGGCCACAGCAAGCAGCACAGGGCCTGGTTTGGTGAAGATGGCCTCGGCCAGAAGCGCAGGACCTGGTGTGATGTGAGTGGCCTGAGCAAGAGCAACAGGCCTTGGTGTGGTGTAAGTGGCCTCAGCCAGCAGCCACAGGCCCTGGTGTGGTGTAAGTCGCCTCAGCCAGAAGCCACAGGCACTGGTGTGGTGTAAGTGGCCTCAGCCAGCAGCAAAAGGGCCCTGGTGTGGTGTAAGTGGCCTCAGCCAGCAGCCACAGGCCCTGGTGTGGTGTAGGTGGCCTCAGCCAGCAGCCACAAGCCCTGGTGTGGTGTAATTGGCCTCAGCCAGCAGCCACAGGCCCTGGTGTGGTGTAAGTGGCCTCAGCCAGCAGCCACAGGCCCTGGTGTGGTGTAAGTGGCCTCAGCCAGCAGCCACAGGCCCTGGTGTGGTCTAAGTGGCCTCGGCCAGTGCCACAGGCCCTGGTGTGGTGTAAGTGGCCTCAGCCAGTGCCACAGGCCCTGGTGTGGTGTAAGTGGCCTGAGCAAGAGCCACAGGCAATGGTGTGGTGTAAGTGGCCTGAGCAAGAGCCACAGGCCCTGGTGTGGTGTAAGTGGCCTCAGCCAGCAGTCACAGGCCCTGGTGTGGTGTAAGTGGACTGAGCAAGTGCCACAGGCCCTGGTGTGGTGTAAGCGGCCTAAGCCAGAGCCACAGGCCCTGGTGTGGTGTAAGTGGCCTCAATAGCAAATAAGGCCCTGGTGTGGTGTAAGTGGCCTGAGCAAGAACCACAGGGCCTGGTTTGGTGAAGATGGCCTCGGCCAGAAGCGCAGGGCCTGGTGTGATGTGAGTGGCCTGAGCAAGAGCCACAGGCCCTGGTGTGGTGTAAGTGGCCTCAGCCAGCAGCCACAGGCCCTGGTGTGGTGTAAGTCGCCTCAGCCAGAAGCCACAGGCACTGGTGTGGTGTAAGTGGCCTCAGCCAGTGCCACAGGCCCTGGTGTGGTGTAAGTGGCCTGAGCAAGAGCCACAGGCACTGGTGTGGTGTAAGTGGCCTCAGCCAGCAGCAAAAGGGCCCTGGTGTGGTGTAAGTGGCCTCAGCCAGCAGCCACAGGCCCTGGTGTGGTGTAGGTGGCCTCAGCCAGCAGCCACAGGCCCTGGTGTGGTGTAAGTGGCCTCAGCCAGCAGCCACAGGCCCTGGTGTGGTGTAAGTGGCCTCAGCCAGTGCCACAGGCCCTGGTGTGGTGTAAGTGGCCTGAGCAAGAGCCACAGGCCCTGGTGTGGTGTAAGTGGCCTGAGCAAGAGCCACAGACCCTGGTGTGGTGTAATTGGCCTCAATAGCAACTAATGCCCTGGTGTGGTGTAGGTGGCCTCAGCCAGCAGCCACAGGCCCTGGTGTGGTGTAAGTGGCCTCAGCCAGCAGCCACAGGCCCTGGTGTGGTGTAAGTGGCCTCAGCCAGAGCCACAGGCCCTGATGTGGTGTAAGTGGCCCCAGCCGGTCACTCAGGCCCTTGTGTGGTGTAGGTTGCATCAGCTAGCAGCACAAGACATTGGAAAAGAGCCAAAAGCAGTGTCGTTAATGTGCCCTCATTAATGGGCAGCTGCTTTTGGTCTTTTAATACACCCCTTCTCTGGATCAAAAGCGGTTCAATGACATGAAAATTAAAGGCTTACAGCACCAGGTATTCCCAGGCAGTCTCCCATCCAAGTACTAACCAAGCCCAGCCCTGCTTAGCTTCCGAGATCAGACGAGGTCAGGCGTGCTCAGGGTGGTATGGCCGTAAGCTGCTGGCTCCAGCACAATGTCTCAATTTATGGATTCAAGTGATTAGGTGGCAAGTACCTGAAGTTACGAAGACAATCCTATAACCATATCTGCATGTTTGCATAATACCCTAACCCAAAGGCTCAGTTTGGCATTTATCCAACAGCACAGGCCCTGGATTGTTGAAGATGGCCTCAGGAACCAGCACAGGGCCTGGTGTGTTGTACATGGCCACAGCAAGCAGCACAGGGCCTGGTTTGGTGAAGATGGCCTCGGCCAGAAGCGCAGGACCTGGTGTGATGTGAGTGGCCTGAGCAAGAGCAACAGGCCTTGGTGTGGTGTAAGTGGCCTCAGCCAGCAGCCACAGGCCCTGGTGTGGTGTAAGTCGCCTCAGCCAGAAGCCACAGGCACTGGTGTGGTGTAAGTGGCCTCAGCCAGCAGCAAAAGGGCCCTGGTGTGGTGTAAGTGGCCTCAGCCAGCAGCCACAGGCCCTGGTGTGGTGTAGGTGGCCTCAGCCAGCAGCCACAAGCCCTGGTGTGGTGTAATTGGCCTCAGCCAGCAGCCACAGGCCCTGGTGTGGTGTAAGTGGCCTCAGCCAGCAGCCACAGGCCCTGGTGTGGTGTAAGTGGCCTCAGCCAGCAGCCACAGGCCCTGGTGTGGTCTAAGTGGCCTCGGCCAGTGCCACAGGCCCTGGTGTGGTGTAAGTGGCCTCAGCCAGTGCCACAGGCCCTGGTGTGGTGTAAGTGGCCTGAGCAAGAGCCACAGGCAATGGTGTGGTGTAAGTGGCCTGAGCAAGAGCCACAGGCCCTGGTGTGGTGTAAGTGGCCTCAGCCAGCAGTCACAGGCCCTGGTGTGGTGTAAGTGGACTGAGCAAGTGCCACAGGCCCTGGTGTGGTGTAAGCGGCCTAAGCCAGAGCCACAGGCCCTGGTGTGGTGTAAGTGGCCTCAATAGCAAATAAGGCCCTGGTGTGGTGTAAGTGGCCTGAGCAAGAACCACAGGGCCTGGTTTGGTGAAGATGGCCTCGGCCAGAAGCGCAGGGCCTGGTGTGATGTGAGTGGCCTGAGCAAGAGCCACAGGCCCTGGTGTGGTGTAAGTGGCCTCAGCCAGCAGCCACAGGCCCTGGTGTGGTGTAAGTCGCCTCAGCCAGAAGCCACAGGCACTGGTGTGGTGTAAGTGGCCTCAGCCAGTGCCACAGGCCCTGGTGTGGTGTAAGTGGCCTGAGCAAGAGCCACAGGCACTGGTGTGGTGTAAGTGGCCTCAGCCAGCAGCAAAAGGGCCCTGGTGTGGTGTAAGTGGCCTCAGCCAGCAGCCACAGGCCCTGGTGTGGTGTAGGTGGCCTCAGCCAGCAGCCACAGGCCCTGGTGTGGTGTAAGTGGCCTCAGCCAGCAGCCACAGGCCCTGGTGTGGTGTAAGTGGCCTCAGCCAGTGCCACAGGCCCTGGTGTGGTGTAAGTGGCCTGAGCAAGAGCCACAGGCCCTGGTGTGGTGTAAGTGGCCTGAGCAAGAGCCACAGACCCTGGTGTGGTGTAATTGGCCTCAATAGCAACTAATGCCCTGGTGTGGTGTAGGTGGCCTCAGCCAGCAGCCACAGGCCCTGGTGTGGTGTAAGTGGCCTCAGCCAGCAGCCACAGGCCCTGGTGTGGTGTAAGTGGCCTCAGCCAGAGCCACAGGCCCTGATGTGGTGTAAGTGGCCCCAGCCGGTCACTCAGGCCCTTGTGTGGTGTAGGTTGCATCAGCTAGCAGCACAAGACATTGGAAAAGAGCCAAAAGCAGTGTCGTTAATGTGCCCTCATTAATGGGCAGCTGCTTTTGGTCTTTTAATACACCCCTTCTCTGGATCAAAAGCGGTTCAATGACATGAAAATTAAAGGCTTACAGCACCAGGTATTCCCAGGCAGTCTCCCATCCAAGTACTAACCAAGCCCAGCCCTGCTTAGCTTCCGAGATCAGACGAGGTCAGGCGTGCTCAGGGTGGTATGGCCGTAAGCTGCTGGCTCCAGCACAATGTCTCAATTTATGGATTCAAGTGATTAGGTGGCAAGTACCTGAAGTTACGAAGACAATCCTATAACCATATCTGCATGTTTGCATAATACCCTAACCCAAAGGCTCAGTTTGGCATTTATCCAACAGCACAGGCCCTGGATTGTTGAAGATGGCCTCAGGAACCAGCACAGGGCCTGGTGTGTTGTACATGGCCACAGCAAGCAGCACAGGGCCTGGTTTGGTGAAGATGGCCTCGGCCAGAAGCGCAGGACCTGGTGTGATGTGAGTGGCCTGAGCAAGAGCAACAGGCCTTGGTGTGGTGTAAGTGGCCTCAGCCAGCAGCCACAGGCCCTGGTGTGGTGTAAGTCGCCTCAGCCAGAAGCCACAGGCACTGGTGTGGTGTAAGTGGCCTCAGCCAGCAGCAAAAGGGCCCTGGTGTGGTGTAAGTGGCCTCAGCCAGCAGCCACAGGCCCTGGTGTGGTGTAGGTGGCCTCAGCCAGCAGCCACAAGCCCTGGTGTGGTGTAATTGGCCTCAGCCAGCAGCCACAGGCCCTGGTGTGGTGTAAGTGGCCTCAGCCAGCAGCCACAGGCCCTGGTGTGGTGTAAGTGGCCTCAGCCAGCAGCCACAGGCCCTGGTGTGGTCTAAGTGGCCTCGGCCAGTGCCACAGGCCCTGGTGTGGTGTAAGTGGCCTCAGCCAGTGCCACAGGCCCTGGTGTGGTGTAAGTGGCCTGAGCAAGAGCCACAGGCAATGGTGTGGTGTAAGTGGCCTGAGCAAGAGCCACAGGCCCTGGTGTGGTGTAAGTGGCCTCAGCCAGCAGTCACAGGCCCTGGTGTGGTGTAAGTGGACTGAGCAAGTGCCACAGGCCCTGGTGTGGTGTAAGCGGCCTAAGCCAGAGCCACAGGCCCTGGTGTGGTGTAAGTGGCCTCAATAGCAAATAAGGCCCTGGTGTGGTGTAAGTGGCCTGAGCAAGAACCACAGGGCCTGGTTTGGTGAAGATGGCCTCGGCCAGAAGCGCAGGGCCTGGTGTGATGTGAGTGGCCTGAGCAAGAGCCACAGGCCCTGGTGTGGTGTAAGTGGCCTCAGCCAGCAGCCACAGGCCCTGGTGTGGTGTAAGTCGCCTCAGCCAGAAGCCACAGGCACTGGTGTGGTGTAAGTGGCCTCAGCCAGCAGCAAAAGGGCCCTGGTGTGGTGTAAGACGCCTCAGCCAGCAGCCACAGGCCCTGGTGTGGTGTAGGTGGCCTCAGCCAGCAGCCACAGGCCCTGGTGTGGTGTAAGTGGCCTCAATAGCAACTAAGGCCCTGGTGTGGTGTAAGTGGCTTCAGCCAGCAGCCACAGGCCCTGGTGTGGTGTAAGTCGCCTCAGCCAGCAGCCACAGGCCCTGGTGTGGTGTAAGTGGCCTCAGCCAGAGCCACAGGCCCTGATGTGGTGTAAGTGGCCCCAGCCGGTCACTCAGGCCCTTGTGTGGTGTAGGTTGCATCAGCTAGCAGCACAAGACATTGGAAAAGAGCCAAAAGCAATGTCGTTAATGTGCCCTCATTAATGGGCAGATGCTTTTGGTCTTTTAATACACCCCTTCTCTGGATCAAAAGCGGTTCAATGACATGAAAATTAAAGGCTTACAGCACCAGGTATTCCCAGGCAGTCTCCCATCCTAGTACTACCCAAGCCCAGCCCTGCTTAGCTTTCGAGATCAGACGAGGTCGGGCGTGCTCAGGGTGGTATGGCCGTAAGCTGCTGGCTCCAGCACAATGTCTCAATTTATGGATTCAAGTGATTAGGTGGCAAGTACCTGAAGTTACGAAGACAATCCTATAACCATACCTGCATGTTTGCATAATACCCTAACCCAAAGGCTCAGTTTGGCATTTATCCAACAGCACAGGCCCTGGATTGTTGAAGATGGCCTCAGGAACCAGCACAGGGCCTGGTGTGTTGTACATGGCCACAGCAAGCAGCACAGGGCCTGGTTTGGTGAAGATGGCCTCGGCCAGAAGCGCAGGGCCTGGTGTGATGTGAGTGGCCTGAGCAAGAGCCACAGGCCCTGGTGTGGTGTAAGTCGCCTCAGCCAGAAGCCACAGGCACTGGTGTGGTGTAAGTGGCCTCAGCCAGCAGCAAAAGGGCCCTGGTGTGGTGTAAGTGGCCTCAGCCAGCAGCCACAGGCCCTGGTGTGGTGTAGGTGGCCTCAGCCAGCAGCCACAGGCCCTGGTGTGGTGTAAGTGGCCTCAGCCAGCAGCCACAGGCCCTGGTGTGGTGTAAGTGGCCTCAGCCAGTGCCACAGGCCCTGGTGTGGTGTAAGTGGCCTGAGCAAGAGCCACAGGCCCTGGTGTGGTGTAAGTGGCCTGAGCAAGAGCCACAGACCCTGGTGTGGTGTAATTGGCCTCAATAGCAACTAATGCCCTGGTGTGGTGTAGGTGGCCTCAGCCAGCAGCCACAGGCCCTGGTGTGGTGTAAGTGGCCTCAGCCAGCAGCCACAGGCCCTGGTGTGGTGTAAGTGGCCTCAGCCAGAGCCACAGGCCCTGATGTGGTGTAAGTGGCCCCAGCCGGTCACTCAGGCCCTTGTGTGGTGTAGGTTGCATCAGCTAGCAGCACAAGACATTGGAAAAGAGCCAAAAGCAGTGTCGTTAATGTGCCCTCATTAATGGGCAGCTGCTTTTGGTCTTTTAATACACCCCTTCTCTGGATCAAAAGCGGTTCAATGACATGAAAATTAAAGGCTTACAGCACCAGGTATTCCCAGGCAGTCTCCCATCCAAGTACTAACCAAGCCCAGCCCTGCTTAGCTTCCGAGATCAGACGAGGTCAGGCGTGCTCAGGGTGGTATGGCCGTAAGCTGCTGGCTCCAGCACAATGTCTCAATTTATGGATTCAAGTGATTAGGTGGCAAGTACCTGAAGTTACGAAGACAATCCTATAACCATATCTGCATGTTTGCATAATACCCTAACCCAAAGGCTCAGTTTGGCATTTATCCAACAGCACAGGCCCTGGATTGTTGAAGATGGCCTCAGGAACCAGCACAGGGCCTGGTGTGTTGTACATGGCCACAGCAAGCAGCACAGGGCCTGGTTTGGTGAAGATGGCCTCGGCCAGAAGCGCAGGACCTGGTGTGATGTGAGTGGCCTGAGCAAGAGCAACAGGCCTTGGTGTGGTGTAAGTGGCCTCAGCCAGCAGCCACAGGCCCTGGTGTGGTGTAAGTCGCCTCAGCCAGAAGCCACAGGCACTGGTGTGGTGTAAGTGGCCTCAGCCAGCAGCAAAAGGGCCCTGGTGTGGTGTAAGTGGCCTCAGCCAGCAGCCACAGGCCCTGGTGTGGTGTAGGTGGCCTCAGCCAGCAGCCACAAGCCCTGGTGTGGTGTAATTGGCCTCAGCCAGCAGCCACAGGCCCTGGTGTGGTGTAAGTGGCCTCAGCCAGCAGCCACAGGCCCTGGTGTGGTGTAAGTGGCCTCAGCCAGCAGCCACAGGCCCTGGTGTGGTCTAAGTGGCCTCGGCCAGTGCCACAGGCCCTGGTGTGGTGTAAGTGGCCTCAGCCAGTGCCACAGGCCCTGGTGTGGTGTAAGTGGCCTGAGCAAGAGCCACAGGCAATGGTGTGGTGTAAGTGGCCTGAGCAAGAGCCACAGGCCCTGGTGTGGTGTAAGTGGCCTCAGCCAGCAGTCACAGGCCCTGGTGTGGTGTAAGTGAACTGAGCAAGTGCCACAGGCCCTGGTGTGGTGTAAGCGGCCTAAGCCAGAGCCACAGGCCCTGGTGTGGTGTAAGTGGCCTCAATAGCAAATAAGGCCCTGGTGTGGTGTAAGTGGCCTGAGCAAGAACCACAGGGCCTGGTTTGGTGAAGATGGCCTCGGCCAGAAGCGCAGGGCCTGGTGTGATGTGAGTGGCCTGAGCAAGAGCCACAGGCCCTGGTGTGGTGTAAGTGGCCTCAGCCAGCAGCCACAGGCCCTGGTGTGGTGTAAGTCGCCTCAGCCAGAAGCCACAGGCACTGGTGTGGTGTAAGTGGCCTCAGCCAGTGCCACAGGCCCTGGTGTGGTGTAAGTGGCCTGAGCAAGAGCCACAGGCACTGGTGTGGTGTAAGTGGCCTCAGCCAGCAGCAAAAGGGCCCTGGTGTGGTGTAAGTGGCCTCAGCCAGCAGCCACAGGCCCTGGTGTGGTGTAGGTGGCCTCAGCCAGCAGCCACAGGCCCTGGTGTGGTGTAAGTGGCCTCAGCCAGCAGCCACAGGCCCTGGTGTGGTGTAAGTGGCCTCAGCCAGTGCCACAGGCCCTGGTGTGGTGTAAGTGGCCTGAGCAAGAGCCACAGGCCCTGGTGTGGTGTAAGTGGCCTGAGCAAGAGCCACAGACCCTGGTGTGGTGTAATTGGCCTCAATAGCAACTAATGCCCTGGTGTGGTGTAGGTGGCCTCAGCCAGCAGCCACAGGCCCTGGTGTGGTGTAAGTGGCCTCAGCCAGCAGCCACAGGCCCTGGTGTGGTGTAAGTGGCCTCAGCCAGAGCCACAGGCCCTGATGTGGTGTAAGTGGCCCCAGCCGGTCACTCAGGCCCTTGTGTGGTGTAGGTTGCATCAGCTAGCAGCACAAGACATTGGAAAAGAGCCAAAAGCAGTGTCGTTAATGTGCCCTCATTAATGGGCAGCTGCTTTTGGTCTTTTAATACACCCCTTCTCTGGATCAAAAGCGGTTCAATGACATGAAAATTAAAGGCTTACAGCACCAGGTATTCCCAGGCAGTCTCCCATCCAAGTACTAACCAAGCCCAGCCCTGCTTAGCTTCCGAGATCAGACGAGGTCAGGCGTGCTCAGGGTGGTATGGCCGTAAGCTGCTGGCTCCAGCACAATGTCTCAATTTATGGATTCAAGTGATTAGGTGGCAAGTACCTGAAGTTACGAAGACAATCCTATAACCATATCTGCATGTTTGCATAATACCCTAACCCAAAGGCTCAGTTTGGCATTTATCCAACAGCACAGGCCCTGGATTGTTGAAGATGGCCTCAGGAACCAGCACAGGGCCTGGTGTGTTGTACATGGCCACAGCAAGCAGCACAGGGCCTGGTTTGGTGAAGATGGCCTCGGCCAGAAGCGCAGGACCTGGTGTGATGTGAGTGGCCTGAGCAAGAGCAACAGGCCTTGGTGTGGTGTAAGTGGCCTCAGCCAGCAGCCACAGGCCCTGGTGTGGTGTAAGTCGCCTCAGCCAGAAGCCACAGGCACTGGTGTGGTGTAAGTGGCCTCAGCCAGCAGCAAAAGGGCCCTGGTGTGGTGTAAGTGGCCTCAGCCAGCAGCCACAGGCCCTGGTGTGGTGTAGGTGGCCTCAGCCAGCAGCCACAAGCCCTGGTGTGGTGTAATTGGCCTCAGCCAGCAGCCACAGGCCCTGGTGTGGTGTAAGTGGCCTCAGCCAGCAGCCACAGGCCCTGGTGTGGTGTAAGTGGCCTCAGCCAGCAGCCACAGGCCCTGGTGTGGTCTAAGTGGCCTCGGCCAGTGCCACAGGCCCTGGTGTGGTGTAAGTGGCCTCAGCCAGTGCCACAGGCCCTGGTGTGGTGTAAGTGGCCTGAGCAAGAGCCACAGGCAATGGTGTGGTGTAAGTGGCCTGAGCAAGAGCCACAGGCCCTGGTGTGGTGTAAGTGGCCTCAGCCAGCAGTCACAGGCCCTGGTGTGGTGTAAGTGGACTGAGCAAGTGCCACAGGCCCTGGTGTGGTGTAAGCGGCCTAAGCCAGAGCCACAGGCCCTGGTGTGGTGTAAGTGGCCTCAATAGCAAATAAGGCCCTGGTGTGGTGTAAGTGGCCTGAGCAAGAACCACAGGGCCTGGTTTGGTGAAGATGGCCTCGGCCAGAAGCGCAGGGCCTGGTGTGATGTGAGTGGCCTGAGCAAGAGCCACAGGCCCTGGTGTGGTGTAAGTGGCCTCAGCCAGCAGCCACAGGCCCTGGTGTGGTGTAAGTCGCCTCAGCCAGAAGCCACAGGCACTGGTGTGGTGTAAGTGGCCTCAGCCAGCAGCAAAAGGGCCCTGGTGTGGTGTAAGACGCCTCAGCCAGCAGCCACAGGCCCTGGTGTGGTGTAGGTGGCCTCAGCCAGCAGCCACAGGCCCTGGTGTGGTGTAAGTGGCCTCAATAGCAACTAAGGCCCTGGTGTGGTGTAAGTGGCTTCAGCCAGCAGCCACAGGCTCTGGTGTGGTGTAACTGGCCTCAGCCAGCAGCCACAGGCCCTGGTGTGGTGTAAGTGGCCTCAGCCAGAGCCACAGGCCCTGATGTGGTGTAAGTGGCCCCAGCCGGTCACTCAGGCCCTGGTGTGGTGTAGGTGGCATCAGCTAGCAGCACAAGACATTGGAAAAGAGCCAAAAGCAGTGTCGTTAATGTGCCCTCATTAATGGGCAGCTGCTTTTGGTCTTTTAATACACCCCTTCTCTGGATCAAAAGCGGTTCAATGACATGAAAATGAAAGGCTTACAGCACCAGGTATTCCCAGGCAGTCTCCCATCCAACTACTAACCAAGCCCAGGCCTGCTTAGCTTCCGAGATGAGACGAGGTCGGGCGTGCTCAGGGTGGTATGGCCGTAAGCTGCTGGCTCCAGCACAATGTCTCACTTTATGGATTCAAGTGATTAGGTGGCAAGTACCTGAAGTTACGAAGACAATCCTATAACCATACCTGCATGTTTGCATAATACCCTAACCCAAAGGCTCAGTTTGGCATTTATCCAACAGCACAGGCCCTGGATTGTTGAAGATGGCCTCAGGAACCAGCACAGGGCCTGGTGTGTTGTACATGGCCACAGCAAGCAGCACAGGGCCTGGTTTGGTGAAGATGGCCTCGGCCAGAAGCGCAGGGCCTGGTGTGATGTGAGTGGCCTGAGCAAGAGCCACAGGCCTTGGTGTGGTGTAAGTGGCCTCAGCCAGCAGCCACAGGCCCTGGTGTGGTGTAAGTCGCCTCAGCCAGAAGCCACAGGCACTGGTGTGGTGTAAGTGGCCTCAGCCAGCAGCAAAAGGGCCCTGGTGTGGTGTAAGTGGCCTCAGCCAGCAGCCACAGGCCCTGGTGTGGTGTAGGTGGCCTCAGCCAGCAGCCACAGGCCCTGGTGTGGTGTAAGTGGCCTCAGCCAGCAGCCACAGGCCCTGGTGTGGTGTAGGTGGCCTCAGCCAGCAGCCACAGGCCCTGGTGTGGTGTAAGTGGCCTCAGCCAGAAGCCACAGGCACTGGTGTGGTGTAAGTGGCCTCAGCCAGCAGCCACAGGCCCTGGTGTGGTGTAAGTGGCCTCAGCCAGTGCCACAGGCCCTGGTGTGGTGTAAGTGGCCACAGCAAGCAGCACAGGGCCTGGTTTGGTGAAGATGGCCTCGGCCAGAAGCGCAGGGCCTGGTGTGATGTGAGTGGCCTGAGCAAGAGCCACAGGCCTTGGTGTGGTGTAAGTGGCCTCAGCCAGCAGCCACAGGCCCTGGTGTGGTGTAAGTCGCCTCAGCCAGAAGCCACAGGCACTGGTGTGGTGTAAGTGGCCTCAGCCAGCAGCCACAGGCCCTGGTGTGGTGTAGGTGGCCTCAGCCAGCAGCCACAGGCCCTGGTGTGGTGTAAGTGGCCTCAGCCAGCAGCCACAGGCCCTGGTGTGGTGTAAGTGGCCTCAGCCAGTGCCACAGGCCCTGGTGTGGTGTAAGTGGCCTGAGCAAGAGCCACAGACCCTGGTGTGGTGTAATTGGCCTCAGCCAGCAGCCACAGGCCCTGGTGTGGTGTAAGTCGCCTCAGCCAGAAGCCACAGGCACTGGTGTGGTGTAAGTGGCCTCAGCCAGCAGCAAAAGGGCCCTGGTGTGGTTTAAGTCGCCTCAGCCAGCAGCCACAGGCCCTGGTGTGGTGTAGGTGGCCTCAGCCAGCAGCCACAGGCCCTGGTGTGGTGTAAGTGGCCACAGCAAGCAGCACAGGGCCTGGTTTGGTGAAGATGGCCTCGGCCAGAAGCGCAGGGCCTGGTGTGATGTGAGTGGCCTGAGCAAGAGCCACAGGCCTTGGTGTGGTGTAAGTGGCCTCAGCCAGCAGCCACAGGCCCTGGTGTGGTGTAAGTCGCCTCAGCCAGAAGCCACAGGCACTGGTGTGGTGTAAGTGGCCTCAGCCAGCAGCAAAAGGGCCCTGGTGTGGTGTAAGTGGCCTCAGCCAGCAGCCACAGGCCCTGGTGTGGTGTAGGTGGCCTCAGCCAGCAGCCACAGGCCCTGGTGTGGTGTAAGTGGCCTCAGCCAGCAGCCACAGGCCCTGGTGTGGTGTAAGTGGCCTCAGCCAGTGCCACAGGCCCTGGTGTGGTGTAAGTGGCCTGAGCAAGAGCCACAGACCCTGGTGTGGTGTAAGTGGCCTGAGCAAGAGCCACAGACCCTGGTGTGGTGTAATTGGCCTCAATAGCAACTAATGCCCTGGTGTGGTGTAGGTGGCCTCAGCCAGCAGCCACAGGCCCTGGTGTGGTGTAAGTGGCCTCAGCCAGCAGCCACAGGCCCTGGTGTGGTGTAAGTGGCCTCAGCCAGAGCCACAGGCCCTGATGTGGTGTAAGTGGCCCCAGCCGGTCACTCAGGCCCTTGTGTGGTGTAGGTTGCATCAGCTAGCAGCACAAGACATTGGAAAAGAGCCAAAAGCAGTGTCGTTAATGTGCCCTCATTAATGGGCAGCTGCTTTTGGTCTTTTAATACACCCCTTCTCTGGATCAAAAGCGGTTCAATGACATGAAAGGCTTACAGCACCAGGTATTCCCAGGTAGTCTCCCATCCAAGTACTAACCAAGCCCAGCCCTGCTTAGCTTCCGAGATCAGACGAGGTCGGGCGTGCTCAGGGTGGTATGGCCGTAAGCTGCTGGCTCCAGCACAATGTCTCAATTTATGGATTCAAGTGATTAGGTGGCAAGTACCTGAAGTTACGAAGACAATCCTATAACCATACCTGCATGTTTGCATAATACCCTAACCCAAAGGCTCAGTTTGGCATTTATCCAACAGCACAGGCCCTGGATTGTTGAAGATGGCCTCAGGGACCAGCACAGGGCCTGGTGTGTTGTACATGGCCACAGCAAGCAGCACAGGGCCTGGTTTGGTGAAGATGGCCTCGGCCAGAAGCGCAGGGCCTGGTGTGATGTGAGTGGCCTGAGCAAGAGCAACAGGCCTTGGTGTGGTGTAAGTGGCCTCAGCCAGCAGCCACAGGCCCTGGTGTGGTGTAAGTGGCCTGAGCAAGAGCCACAGACCCTGGTGTGGTGTAATTGGCCTCAGCCAGCAGCCACAGGCCCTGGTGTGGTGTAAGTCGCCTCAGCCAGAAGCCACAGGCACTGGTGTGGTGTAAGTGGCCTCAGCCAGCAGCAAAAGGGCCCTGGTGTGGTTTAAGTCGCCTCAGCCAGCAGCCACAGGCCCTGGTGTGGTGTAGGTGGCCTCAGCCAGCAGCCACAGGCCCTGGTGTGGTGTAAGTGGCCACAGCAAGCAGCACAGGGCCTGGTTTGGTGAAGATGGCCTCGGCCAGAAGCGCAGGGCCTGGTGTGATGTGAGTGGCCTGAGCAAGAGCCACAGGCCTTGGTGTGGTGTAAGTGGCCTCAGCCAGCAGCCACAGGCCCTGGTGTGGTGTAAGTCGCCTCAGCCAGAAGCCACAGGCACTGGTGTGGTGTAAGTGGCCTCAGCCAGCAGCAAAAGGGCCCTGGTGTGGTGTAAGTGGCCTCAGCCAGCAGCCACAGGCCCTGGTGTGGTGTAGGTGGCCTCAGCCAGCAGCCACAGGCCCTGGTGTGGTGTAAGTGGCCTCAGCCAGCAGCCACAGGCCCTGGTGTGGTGTAAGTGGCCTCAGCCAGTGCCACAGGCCCTGGTGTGGTGTAAGTGGCCTGAGCAAGTGCCACAGGCCCTGGTGTGGTGTAAGTGGCCTGAGCAAGAGCCACAGACCCTGGTGTGGTGTAATTGGCCTCAATAGCAACTAATGCCCTGGTGTGGAGTAGGTGGCCTCAGCCAGCAGCCACAGGCCCTGGTGTGGTGTAAGTGGCCTCAGCCAGCAGCCACAGGCCCTGGTGTGGTGTAAGTGGCCTCAGCCAGAGCCACAGGCCCTGATGTGGTGTAAGTGGCCCCAGCCGGTCACTCAGGCCCTTGTGTGGTGTAGGTTGCATCAGCTAGCAGCACAAGACATTGGAAAAGAGCCAAAAGCAGTGTCGTTAATGTGCCCTCATTAATGGGCAGCTGCTTTTGGTCTTTTAATACACCCCTTCTCTGGATCAAAAGCGGTTCAATGACATGAAAAGGAAAGGCTTACAGCACCAGGTATTCCCAGGTAGTCTCCCATCCAAGTACTAACCAAGCCCAGCCCTGCTTAGCTTCCGAGATCAGACGAGGTCGGGCGTGCTCAGGGTGGTATGGCCGTAAGCTGCTGGCTCCAGCACAATGTCTCAATTTATGGATTCAAGTGATTAGGTGGCAAGTACCTGAAGTTACGAAGACAATCCTATAACCATACCTGCATGTTTGCATAATACCCTAACCCAAAGGCTCAGTTTGGCATTTATCCAACAGCACAGGCCCTGGATTGTTGAAGATGGCCTCAGGAACCAGCACAGGGCCTGGTGTGTTGTACATGGCCACAGCAAGCAGCACAGGGCCTGGTTTGGTGAAGATGGCCTCGGCCAGAAGCGCAGGGCCTGGTGTGAAGTGAGTGGCCTGAACAAGAGCAACAGGCCTTGGTGTGGTGTAAGTGGCCTCAGCCAGCAGCCACAGGCCCTGGTGTGGTGTAAGTCGCCTCAGCCAGAAGCCACAGGCACTGGTGTGGTGTAAGTGGCCTCAGCCAGCAGCAAAAGGGCCCTGGTGTGGTGTAAGTGGCCTCAGCCAACAGCCACAGGCCCTGGTGTGGTGTAGGTGGACTCAGCCAGCAGCCACAGGCCCTGGTGTGGTGTAAGTGGCCTCAGCCAGTGCCACAGGCCCTGGTGTGGTGTAAGTGGCCTGAGCAAGAGCCACAGGCCCTGGTGTGGTGTAAGTGGCCTGAGCAAGAGCCACAGACCCTGGTGTGGTGTAATTGGCCTCAATAGCAACTAATGCCCTGGTGTGGTGTAGGTGGCCTCAGCCAGCAGCCACAGGCCCTGGTGTGGTGTAGGTGGCCTCAGCCAGCAGCCACAGGCCCTGGTGTGGTGTAAGTGGCCTCAGCCAGAAGCCACAGGCACTGCTGTGGTGTAAGTGGCCTCAGCCAGCAGCAAAAGGGCCCTGGTGTGGTGTAAGTCGCCTCAGCCAGCAGCCACAGGCCCTGGTGTGGTGTAAGTGGCCTCAGCCAGAAGCCACAGGCACTGGTGTGGTGTAAGTGGCCTCAGCCAGCAGCAAAAGGGCCCTGGTGTGGTGTAGGTGGCCTCAGCCAGCAGCCACAGGCCCTGGTGTGGTGTAAGTGGCCTCAGCCAGTGCCACAGGCCCTGGTGTGGTGTAAGTGGCCTGAGCAAGAGCCACAGGCCCTGGTGTGGTGTAATTGGCCTCAGCCAGCAGCCACAGGCCCTGGTGTGGTGTAAGTGGCCTCAGCCAGAAGCCACAGGCACTGGTGTGGTGTAAGTGGCCTCAGCCAGCAGCCACAGGCCCTGGTTTGGTGTAGGTGGCCTCAGCCAGCAGCCACAGGCCCTGGTGTGGTGTAAGTGGCCTCAGCCAGTGCCACAGGCCCTGGTGTGGTGTAAGTGGCCTGAGCAAGAGCCACAGGCCCTGGTGTGGTGTAAGTGGCCTCAGCCAGTGCCACAGGCCCTGGTGTGGTGTAATTGGCCTCAGCCAGCAGCCACAGGCCCTGGTGTGGTGTAGGTGGCCTCAGCCAGCAGCCACAGGCCCTGGTGTGGTGTAAGTGGCCTCAGCCAGCAGCCACAGGCCCTGGTGTGGTGTAAGTGGCCTCAGCCAGAGCCACAGGCCCTGATGTGGTGTAAGTGGCCCCAGCCGGTCACTCAGGCCCTTGTGTGGTGTAGGTTGCATCAGCTAGCAGCACAAGACATTGGAAAAGAGCCAAAAGCAGTGTCGTTAATGTGCCCTCATTAATGGGCAGCTGCTTTTGGTCTTTTAATACACCCCTTCTCTGGATCAAAAGCGGTTCAATGACATGAAAATGAAAGGCTTACAGCACCAGGTATTCCCAGGCAGTCTCCCATCCAAGTACTAACCAAGCCCAGCCCTGCTTAGCTTCCGAGATCAGACGAGGTCGGGCGTGCTCAGGGTGGTATGGCCGTAAGCTGCTGGCCCCAGCACAATGTCTCAATTTATGGATTCAAGTGATTAGGTGGCAAGTACCTGAAGTTACGAAGACAATCCTATAACCATACCTGCATGTTTGCATAATACCCTAACCCAAAGGCTCAGTTTGGCATTTATCCAACAGCACAGGCCCTGGATTGTTGAAGATGGCCTCAAGAACCAGCACGGGACCTGGTGTGTTTTACATGGCCACAGCAAGCAGCACAGGGCCTGGTTTGGTGAAGATGGCCTCGGCCAGAAGCGCAGGGCCTGGTGTGATGTGAGTGGCCTGAGCAAGAGCAACAGGCCTTGGTGTGGTGTAAGTGGCCTCAGCCAGCAGCCACAGGCCCTGGTGTGGTGTAAGTCGCCTCAGCCAGAAGCCACAGGCACTGGTGTGGTGTAAGTGGCCTCAGCCAGCAGCCACAGGCCCTGGTGTGGTGTAGGTGGCCTCAGCCAGCAGCCACAGGCCCTGGTGTGGTGTAAGTGGCCTCAGCCAGCAGCCACAGGCCCTGGTGTGGTGTAAGTGGCCTCAGCCAGTGCCACAGGCCCTGGTGTGGTGTAATTGGCCTCAGCCAGCAGCCACAGGCCCTGGTGTGGTGTAAGTCGCCTCAGCCAGAAGCCACAGGCACTGGTGTGGTGTAAGTGGCCTCAGCCAGCAGCAAAAGGGCCCTGGTGTGGTTTAAGTCGCCTCAGCCAGCAGCCACAGGCCCTGGTGTGGTGTAGGTGGCCTCAGCCAGCAGCCACAGGCCCTGGTGTGGTGTAAGTGGCCACAGCAAGCAGCACAGGGCCTGGTTTGGTGAAGATGGCCTCGGCCAGAAGCGCAGGGCCTGGTGTGATGTGAGTGGCCTGAGCAAGAGCCACAGGTCTTGGTGTGGTGTAAGTGGCCTCAGCCAGCAGCCACAGGCCCTGGTGTGGTGTAAGTCGCCTCAGCCAGAAGCCACAGGCACTGGTGTGGTGTAAGTGGCCTCAGCCAGCAGCAAAAGGGCCCTGGTGTGGTGTAAGTGGCCTCAGCCAGCAGCCACAGGCCCTGGTGTGGTGTAGGTGGCCTCAGCCAGCAGCCACAGGCCCTGGTGTGGTGTAAGTGGCCTCAGCCAGCAGCCACAGGCCCTGGTGTGGTGTAAGTGGCCTCAGCCAGTGCCACAGGCCCTGGTGTGGTGTAAGTGGCCTGAGCAAGAGCCACAGACCCTGGTGTGGTGTAAGTGGCCTGAGCAAGAGCCACAGACCCTGGTGTGGTGTAATTGGCCTCAATAGCAACTAATGCCATGGTGTGGTGTAGGTGGCCTCAGCCAGCAGCCACAGGCCCTGGTGTGGTGTAAGTGGCCTCAGCCAGCAGCCACAGGCCCTGGTGTGGTGTAAGTGGCCTCAGCCAGAGCCACAGGCCCTGATGTGGTGTAAGTGGCCCCAGCCGGTCACTCAGGCCCTTGTGTGGTGTAGGTTGCATCAGCTAGCAGCACAAGACATTGGAAAAGAGCCAAAAGCAGTGTCGTTAATGTGCCCTCATTAATGGGCAGCTGCTTTTGGTCTTTTAATACACCCCTTCTCTGGATCAAAAGCGGTTCAATGACATGAAAATGAAAGGCTTACAGCACCAGGTATTCCCAGGTAGTCTCCCATCCAAGTACTAACCAAGCCCAGCCCTGCTTAGCTTCCGAGATCAGACGAGGTCGGGCGTGCTCAGGGTGGTATGGCCGTAAGCTGCTGGCTCCAGCACAATGTCTCAATTTATGGATTCAAGTGATTAGGTGGCAAGTACCTGAAGTTACGAAGACAATCCTATAACCATACCTGCATGTTTGCATAATACCCTAACCCAAAGGCTCAGTTTGGCATTTATCCAACAGCACAGGCCCTGGATTGTTGAAGATGGCCTCAGGGACCAGCACAGGGCCTGGTGTGTTGTACATGGCCACAGCAAGCAGCACAGGGCCTGGTTTGGTGAAGATGGCCTCGGCCAGAAGCGCAGGGCCTGGTGTGATGTGAGTGGCCTGAGCAAGAGCAACAGGCCTTGGTGTGGTGTAAGTGGCCTCAGCCAGCAGCCACAGGCCCTGGTGTGGTGTAAGTCGCCTCAGCCAGAAGCCACAGGCACTGGTGTGGTGTAAGTGGCCTCAGCCAGCAGCAAAAGGGCCCTGGTGTGGTGTAAGTGGCCTCAGCCAGCAGCCACAGGCCCTGGTGTGGTGTAGGTGGCCTCAGCCAGCAGCCACAGGCCCTGGTGTGGTGTAAGTGGCCTCAGCCAGTGCCACAGGCCCTGGTGTGGTGTAAGTGGCCTGAGCAAGAGCCACAGACCCTGGTGTGGTGTAATTGGCCTCAATAGCAACTAATGCCCTGGTGTGGTGTAGGTGGCCTCAGCCAGCAGCCACAGGCCCTGGTGTGGTGTAAGTGGCCTCAGCCAGCAGCCACAGGCCCTGGTGTGGTGTAAGTGGCCTCAGCCAGTGCCACAGGCCCTGGTGTGGTGTAAGTGGCCTGAGCAAGAGCCACAGGCCCTGGTGTGGTGTAAGTGGCCTGAGCAAGAGCCACAGACCCTGGTGTGGTGTAATTGGCCTCAATAGCAACTAATGCCCTGGTGTGGTGTAGGTGGCCTCAGCCAGCAGCCACAGGCCCTGGTGTGGTGTAAGTGGCCTCAGCCAGCAGCCACAGGCCCTGGTGTGGTGTAAGTGGCCTCAGCCAGAGCCACAGGCCCTGATGTGGTGTAAGTGGCCCCAGCCGGTCACTCAGGCCCTTGTGTGGTGTAGGTTGCATCAGCTAGCAGCACAAGACATTGGAAAAGAGCCAAAAGCAGTGTCGTTAATGTGCCCTCATTAATGGGCAGCTGCTTTTGGTCTTTTAATACACCCCTTCTCTGGATCAAAAGCGGTTCAATGACATGAAAATGAAAGGCTTACAGCACCAGGTATTCCCAGGCAGTCTCCCATCCAAGTACTAACCAAGCCCAGCCCTGCTTAGCTTCCGAGATCAGACGAGGTCGGGCGTGCTCAGGGTGGTATGGCCGTAAGCTGCTGGCTCCAGCACAATGTCTCAATTTATGGATTCAAGTGATTAGGTGGCAAGTACCTGAAGTTACGAAGACAATCCTATAACCATACCTGCATGTTTGCATAATACCCTAACCCAAAGGCTCAGTTTGGCATTTATCCAACAGCACAGGCCCTGGATTGTTGAAGATGGCCTCAGGAACCAGCACAGGGCCTGGTGTGTTGTACATGGCCACAGCAAGCAGCACAGGGCCTGGTTTGGTGAAGATGGCCTCGGCCAGAAGCGCAGGGCCTGGTGTGATGTGAGTGGCCTGAGCAAGAGCAACAGGCCTTGGTGTGGTGTAAGTGGCCTCAGCCAGCAGCCACAGGCCCTGGTGTGGTGTAAGTCGCCTCAGCCAGAAGCCACAGGCACTGGTGTGGTGTAAGTGGCCTCAGCCAGCAGCCACAGGCCCTGGTGTGGTGTAAGTGGCCTCAGCCAGTGCCACAGGCCCTGGTGTGGTGTAAGTGGCCTGAGCAAGAGCCACAGGCCCTGGTGTGGTGTAAGTGGCCTGAGCAAGAGCCACAGGCCCTGGTGTGGTGTAATTGGCCTCAATAGCAACTAATGCCCTGGTGTGGTGTAGGTGGCCTCAGCCAGCAGCCACAGGCCCTGGTGTGGTGTAAGTTGCCTCAGCCAGCAGCCACAGGCCCTGGTGTGGTGTAAGTGGCCTCAGCCAGAAGCCACAGGCACTGGTGTGGTGTAAGTGGCCTCAGCCAGCAGCAAAAGGGCCCTGGTGTGGTGTAAGTCGCCTCAGCCAGCAGCCACAGGCCCTGGTGTGGTGTAGGTGGCCTCAGCCAGTGCCACAGGCCCTGGTGTGGTGTAAGTGGCCTCAGCCAGTGCCACAGGCCCTGGTGTGGTGTAAGTGGCCTGAGCAAGAGCCACAGGCCCTGGTGTGGTGTAAGTGGCCTCAGCCAGTGCCACAGGCCCTGGTGTGGTGTAATTGGCCTCAGCCAGCAGCCACAGGCCCTGGTGTGGTGTAAGTGGCCTCAGCCAGCAGCCACAGGCCCTGGTGTGGTGTAAGTGGCCTCAGCCAGAGCCACAGGCCCTGATGTGGTGTAAGTGGCCCCAGCCGGTCACTCAGGCCCTTGTGTGGTGTAGGTTGCATCAGCTAGCAGCACAAGACATTGGAAAAGAGCCAAAAGCAGTGTCGTTAATGTGCCCTCATTAATGGGCAGCTGCTTTTAGTCTTTTAATACACCCCTTCTCTGGATCAAAAGCGGTTCAATGACATGAAAATGAAAGGCTTACAGCAGCAGGTATTGCCAGGCAGTCTCCCATCCAAGTACTAACCAAGCCAAGCCCTGCTTAGCTTCCGAGATCAGACGAGGTCGGGCGTGCTCAGGGTGGTATGGCCGTAAGCTGCTGGCTCCAGCACAATGTCTCAATTTATGGATTCAAGTGATTAGGTGGCAAGTACCTGAAGTTACGAAGACAATCCTATAACCATACCTGCATGTTTGCATAATACCCTAACCCAAAGGCTCAGTTTGGCATTTATCCAACAGCACAGGCCCTGGATTGTTGAAGATGGCCTCAGGGACCAGCACAGGGCCTGGTGTGTTGTACATGGCCACAGCAAGCAGCACAGGGCCTGGTTTGGTGAAGATGGCCTCGGCCAGAAGCGCAGGGCCTGGTGTGATGTGAGTGGCCTGAGCAAGAGCAACAGGCCTTGGTGTGGTGTAAGTGGCCTCAGCCAGCAGCCACAGGCCCTGGTGTGGTGTAAGTGGCCTGAGCAAGAGCCACAGGCCTTGGTGTGGTGTAAGTGGCCTCAGCCAGCAGCCACAGGCCCTGGTGTGGTGTAAGTCGCCTCAGCCAGAAGCCACAGGCACTGGTGTGGTGTAAGTGGCCTCAGCCAGCAGCAAAAGGGCCCTGGTGTGGTGTAAGTGGCCTCAGCCAGCAGCCACAGGCCCTGGTGTGGTGTAGGTGGCCTCAGCCAGCAGCCACAGGCCCTGGTGTGGTGTAAGTGGCCTCAGCCAGCAGCCACAGGCCCTGGTGTGGTGTAAGTGGCCTCAGCCAGCAGCCACAGGCCCTGGTGTGGTGTAAGTGGCCTCAGCCAGTGCCACAGGCCCTGGTGTGGTGTAAGTGGCCTGAGCAAGAGCCACAGACCCTGGTGTGGTGTAATTGGCCTCAGCCAGCAGCCACAGGCCCTGGTGTGGTGTAAGTCGCCTCAGCTAGAAGACACAGGCACTGGTGTGGTGTAAGTGGCCTCAGCCAGCAGCAAAAGGGCCCTGGTGTGGTGTAAGTCGCCTCAGCCAGCAGCCACAGGCCCTGGTGTGGTGTAGGTGGCCTCAGCCAGCAGCCACAGGCCCTGGTGTGGTGTAAGTGGCCTCAATAGCAACTAAGGCCCTGGTGTGGTGTAAGTGGCTTCAGCCAGCAGCCACAGGCTCTGTTGTGGTGTAACTGGCCTCAGCCAGCAGCCACAGGCCCTGGTGTGGTGTAAGTGGCCTCAGCCAGAGCCACAGGCCCTGATGTGGTGTAAGTGGCCCCAGCCGGTCACTCAGGCCCTTGTGTGGTGTAGGTTGCATCAGCTAGCAGCACAAGACATTGGAAAAGAGCCAAAAGCAGTGTCGTTAATGTGCCCTCATTAATGGGTAGCTGCTTTTTGTCTTTTAATACACCCCTTCTCTGGATCAAAAGCGGTTCAATGACATGAAAGGCTTACTGCACCAGGTATTCCCAGGCAGTCTCCCATCCAAGTACTAACCAAGCCCAGCCCTGCTTAGCTTCCGAGATCAGACGAGGTCGGGCGTGCTCAGGGTGGTATGGCCGTAAGCTGCTGGCTCCAGCACAATGTCTCAATTTATGGATTCAAGTGATTAGGTGGCAAGTACCTGAAGTTACGAAGACAATCCTATAACCATACCTGCATGTTTGCATAATACCCTAACCCAAAGGCTCAGTTTGGCATTTATCCAACAGCACAGGCCCTGGATTGTTGAAGATGGCCTCAGGAACCAGCACAGGGCCTGGTGTGTTGTACATGGCCACAGCAAGCAGCACAGGGCCTGGTTTGGTGAAGATGGCCTCGGCCAGAAGCGCAGGGCCTGGTGTGATGTGAGTGGCCTGAGCAAGAGCAACAGGCCTTGGTGTGGTGTAAGTGGCCTCAGCCAGCAGCCACAGGCCCTGGTGTGGTGTAAGTCGCCTCAGCCAGAAGCCACAGGCACTGGTGTGGTGTAAGTGGCCTCAGCCAGCAGCAAAAGGGCCCTGGTGTGGTGTAAGTGGCCTCAGCCAGCAGCCACAGGCCCTGGTGTGGTGTAGGTGGCCTCAGCCAGCAGCCACAGGCCCTGGTGTGGTGTAAGTGGCCTCAGCCAGTGCCACAGGCCCTGGTGTGGTGTAAGTGGCCTGAGCAAGAGCCACAGGCCCTGGTGTGGTGTAAGTGGCCTGAGCAAGAGCCACAGGCCCTGGTGTGGTGTAAGTGGCCTGAGCAAGAGCCACAGACCCTGGTGTGGTGTAATTGGCCTCAGCCAGCAGCCACAGGCCCTGGTGTGGTGTAGGTGGCCTCAGCCAGCAGCCACAGGCCCTGGTGTGGTGTAAGTGGCCTCAGCCAGCAGCCACAGGCCCTGGTGTGGTGTAAGTGGCCTCAGCCAGAGCCACAGGCCCTGATGTGGTGTAAGTGGCCCCAGCCGGTCACTCAGGCCCTTGTGTGGTGTAGGTTGCATCAGCTAGCAGCACAAGACATTGGAAAAGAGCCAAAAGCAGTGTCGTTAATGTGCCCTCATTAATGGGCAGCTGCTTTTGGTCTTTTAATACACCCCTTCTCTGGATCAAAAGCGGTTCAATGACATGAAAATGAAAGGCTTACAGCACCAGGTATTCCCAGGCAGTCTCCCATCCAAGTACTAACCAAGCCCAGCCCTGCTTAGCTTCCGAGATCAGACGAGGTCGGGCGTGCTCAGGGTGGTATGGCCGTAAGCTGCTGGCGACAGCACAATGTCTCAATTTATGGATTCAAGTGATTAGGTGGCAAGTACCTGAAGTTACGAAGACAATCCTATAACCATACCTGCATGTTTGCATAATACCCTAACCCAAAGGCTCAGTTTGGCATTTATCCAACAGCACAGGCCCTGGATTGTTGAAGATGGCCTCAGGGACCAGCACAGGGCCTGGTGTGTTGTACATGGCCACAGCAAGCAGCACAGGGCCTGGTTTGGTGAAGATGGCCTCGGCCAGAAGCGCAGGGCCTGGTGTGATGTGAGTGGCCTGAGCAAGAGCAACAGGCCTTGGTGTGGTGTAAGTGGCCTCAGCCAGCAGCCACAGGCCCTGGTGTGGTGTAAGTTGCCTCAGCTAGAAGACACAGGCACTGGTGTAGTGTAAGTGGCCTCAGCCAGCAGCAAAAGGGCCCTGGTGTGGTGTAAGTCGCCTCAGCCAGCAGCCACAGGCCCTGGTGTGGTGTAGGTGGCCTCAGCCAGCAGCCACAGGCCCTGGTGTGGTGTAAGTGGCCTCAATAGCAACTAAGGCCCTGGTGTGGTGTAAGTGGCTTCAGCCAGCAGCCACAGGCTCTGTTGTGGTGTAACTGGCCTCAGCCAGCAGCCACAGGCCCTGGTGTGGTGTAAGTGGCCTCAGCCAGAGCCACAGGCCCTGATGTGGTGTAAGTGGCCCCAGCCGGTCACTCAGGCCCTGGTGTGGTGTAGGTGGCATCAGCTAGCAGCACAAGACATTGGAAAAGAGCCAAAAGCAGTGTCGTTAATGTGCCCTCATTAATGGGCAGCTGCTTTTGGTCTTTTAATACACCCCTTCTCTGGATCAAAAGCGGTTCAATGACATGAAAATGAAAGGCTTACAGCACCAGGTATTCCCAGGCAGTCTCCCATCCAAGTACTAACCAAGCCCAGCCCTGCTTAGCTTCCGAGATCAGACGAGGTCGGGCGTGCTCAGGGTGGTATGGCCGTAAGCTGCTGGCCCCAGCACAATGTCTCAATTTATGGATTCAAGTGATTAGGTGGCAAGTACCTGAAGTTACGAAGACAATCCTATAACCATACCTGCATGTTTGCATAATACCCTAACCCAAGGGCTCAGTTTGGCATTTATCCAACAGCACAGGCCCTGGATTGTTGAAGATGGCCTCAGGAACCAGCACAGGGCCTGGTGTGTTGTACATGGCCACAGCAAGCAGCACAGGGCCTGGTTTGGTGAAGATGGCCTCGGCCAGAAGCGCAGGGCCTGGTGTGATGTGAGTGGCCTGAGCAAGAGCAACAGGCCTTGGTGTGGTGTAAGTGGCCTCAGCCAGCAGCCACAGGCCCTGGTGTGGTGTAAGTCGCCTCAGCCAGAAGCCACAGGCACTGGTGTGGTGTAAGTGGCCTCAGCCAGCAGCAAAAGGGCCCTGGTGTGGTGTAAGTGGCCTCAGCCAGCAGCCACAGGCCCTGGTGTGGTGTAGGTGGCCTCAGCCAGCAGCCACAGGCCCTGGTGTGGTGTAAGTGGCCTCAGCCAGTGCCACAGGCCCTGGTGTGGTGTAAGTGGCCTCAGCCAGTGCCACAGGCCCTGGTGTGGTGTAAGTGGCCTGAGCAAGAGCCACAGACCCTGGTGTGGTGTAATTGGCCTCAGCCAGCAGCCACAGGCCCTGGTGTGGTGTAAGTTGCCTCAGCTAGAAGACACAGGCACTGGTGTGGTGTAAGTGGCCTCAGCCAGCAGCAAAAGGGCCCTGGTGTGGTGTAAGTCGCCTCAGCCAGCAGCCACAGGCCCTGGTGTGGTGTAGGTGGCCTCAGCCAGCAGCCACAGGCCCTGGTGTGGTGTAAGTGGCCTCAATAGCAACTAAGGCCCTGGTGTGGTGTAAGTGGCTTCAGCCAGCAGCCACAGGCTCTGTTGTGGTGTAACTGGCCTCAGCCAGCAGCCACAGGCCCTGGTGTGGTGTAAGTGGCCTCAGCCAGAGCCACAGGCCCTGATGTGGTGTAAGTGGCCCCAGCCGGTCACTCAGGCCCTGGTGTGGTGTAGGTGGCATCAGCTAGCAGCACAAGACATTGGAAAAGAGCCAAAAGCAGTGTCGTTAATGTGCCCTCATTAATGGGCAGCTGCTTTTGGTCTTTTAATACACCCCTTCTCTGGATCAAAAGCGGTTCAATGACATGAAAATGAAAGGCTTACAGCACCAGGTATTCCCAGGCAGTCTCCCATCCAAGTACTAACCAAGCCAAGCCCTGCTTAGCTTCCGAGATCAGACGAGGTCGGGCGTGCTCAGGGTGGTATGGCCGTAAGCTGCTGGCCCCAGCACAATGTCTCAATTTATGGATTCAAGTGATTAGGTGGCAAGTACCTGAAGTTACGAAGACAATCCTATAACCATACCTGCATGTTTGCATAATACCCTAACCCAAAGGCTCAGTTTGGCATTTATCCAACAGCACAGGCCCTGGATTGTTGAAGATGGCCTCAGGAACCAGCACAGGACCTGGTTTGGTGAAGATGGCCTCGGCCAGAAGCGCAGGGCCTGGTGTGAAGTGAGTGGCCTGAGCAAGAGCAACAGGCCTTGGTGTGGTGTAAGTGGCCTCAGCCAGCAGCCACAGGCCCTGGTGTGGTGTAAGTCGCCTCAGCCAGCAGCCACAGGCACTGGTGTGGTGTAAGTGGCCTCAGCCAGCAGCAAAAGGGCCCTGGTGTGGTGTAAGTGGCCTCAGCCAGCAGCCACAGGCCCTGGTGTGGTGTAGGTGGCCTCAGCCAGCAGCCACAGGCCCTGGTGTGGTGTAAGTGGCCTCAGCCAGCAGCCACAGGCCCTGGTGTGGTGTAAGTGGCCTCAGCCAGCAGCCACAGGCCCTGGTGTGGTGTAAGTGGCCTCAGCCAGTGCCACAGGCCCTGGTGTGGTGTAAGTGGCCTGAGCAAGAGCCACAGACCCTGGTGTGGTGTAATTGGCCTCAGCCAGCAGCCACAGGCCCTGGTGTGGTGTAAGTGGCCTCAGCCAGAAGCCACAGGCACTGGTGTGGTGTAAGTGGCCTCAGCCAGCAGCAAAAGGGCCCTGGTGTGGTGTAAGTCGCCTCAGCCAGCAGCCACAGGCCCTGGTGTGGTGTAGGTGGCCTCAGCCAGCAGCCACAGGCCCTGGTGTGGTGTAAGTGGCCTCAGCCAGTGCCACAGGCCCTGGTGTGGTGTAAGTGGCCTGAGCAAGAGCCACAGGCCCTGGTGTGGTGTAAGTGGCCTCAGCCAGTGCCACAGGCCCTGGTGTGGTGTAATTGGCCTCAGCCAGCAGCCACAGGCCCTGGTGTGGTGTAGGTGGCCTCAGCCAGCAGCCACAGGCCCTGGTGTGGTGTAAGTGGCCTCAGCCAGCAGCCACAGGCCCTGGTGTGGTGTAAGTGGCCTCAGCCAGAGCCACAGGCCCTGATGTGGTGTAAGTGGCCCCAGCCGGTCACTCAGGCCCTTGTGTGGTGTAGGTTGCATCAGCTAGCAGCACAAGACATTGGAAAAGAGCCAAAAGCAGTGTCGTTAATGTGCCCTCATTAATGGGCAGCTGCTTTTGGTCTTTTAATACACCCCTTCTCTGGATCAAAAGCGGTTCAATGACATGAAAATGAAAGGCTTACAGCACCAGGTATTCCCAGGCAGTCTCCCATCCAAGTACTAACCAAGCCCAGCCCTGCTTAGCTTCCGAGATCAGACGAGGTCGGGCGTGCTCAGGGTGGTATGGCCGTAAGCTGCTGGCTCCAGCACAATGTCTCAATTTATGGATTCAAGTGATTAGGTGGCAAGTACCTGAAGTTACGAAGACAATCCTATAACCATACCTGCATGTTTGCATAATACCCTAACCCAAAGGCTCAGTTTGGCATTTATCCAACAGCACAGGCCCTGGATTGTTGAAGATGGCCTCAGGGACCAGCACAGGGCCTGGTGTGTTGTACATGGCCACAGCAAGCAGCACAGGGCCTGGTTTGGTGAAGATGGCCTCGGCCAGAAGCGCAGGGCCTGGTGTGATGTGAGTGGCCTGAGCAAGAGCAACAGGCCTTGGTGTGGTGTAAGTGGCCTCAGCCAGCAGCCACAGGCCCTGGTGTGGTGTAAGTGGCCTGAGCAAGAGCCACAGACCCTGGTGTGGTGTAATTGGCCTCAGCCAGCAGCCACAGGCCCTGGTGTGGTGTAAGTGGCCTCAGCCAGAAGCCACAGGCACTGGTGTGGTGTAAGTGGCCTCAGCCAGCAGCAAAAGGGCCCTGGTGTGGTTTAAGTCGCCTCAGCCAGCAGCCACAGGCCCTGGTGTGGTGTAGGTGGCCTCAGCCAGCAGCCACAGGCCCTGGTGTGGTGTAAGTGGCCACAGCAAGCAGCACAGGGCCTGGTTTGGTGAAGATGGCCTCGGCCAGAAGCGCAGGGCCTGGTGTGATGTGAGTGGCCTGAGCAAGAGCCACAGGCCCTGGTGTGGTGTAAGTGGCCTGAGCAAGAGCCACAGACCCTGGTGTGGTGTAATTGGCCTCAATAGCAACTAATGCCCTGGTGTGGTGTAGGTGGCCTCAGCCAGCAGCCACAGGCCCTGGTGTGGTGTAAGTGGCCTCAGCCAGCAGCCACAGGCCCTGGTGTGGTGTAAGTGGCCTCAGCCAGAGCCACAGGCCCTGATGTGGTGTAAGTGGCCCCAGCCGGTCACTCAGGCCCTTGTGTGGTGTAGGTTGCATCAGCTAGCAGCACAAGACATTGGAAAAGAGCCAAAAGCAGTGTCGTTAATGTGCCCTCATTAATGGGCAGCTGCTTTTGGTCTTTTAATACACCCCTTCTCTGGATCAAAAGCGGTTCAATGACATGAAAAGGAAAGGCTTACAGCACCAGGTATTCCCAGGTAGTCTCCCATCCAAGTACTAACCAAGCCCAGCCCTGCTTAGCTTCCGAGATCAGACGAGGTCGGGCGTGCTCAGGGTGGTATGGCCGTAAGCTGCTGGCTCCAGCACAATGTCTCAATTTATGGATTCAAGTGATTAGGTGGCAAGTACCTGAAGTTACGAAGACAATCCTATAACCATACCTGCATGTTTGCATAATACCCTAACCCAAAGGCTCAGTTTGGCATTTATCCAACAGCACAGGCCCTGGATTGTTGAAGATGGCCTCAGGAACCAGCACAGGGCCTGGTGTGTTGTACATGGCCACAGCAAGCAGCACAGGGCCTGGTTTGGTGAAGATGGCCTCGGCCAGAAGCGCAGGGCCTGGTGTGAAGTGAGTGGCCTGAACAAGAGCAACAGGCCTTGGTGTGGTGTAAGTGGCCTCAGCCAGCAGCCACAGGCCCTGGTGTGGTGTAAGTCGCCTCAGCCAGAAGCCACAGGCACTGGTGTGGTGTAAGTGGCCTCAGCCAGCAGCAAAAGGGCCCTGGTGTGGTGTAAGTGGCCTCAGCCAGCAGCCACAGGCCCTGGTGTGGTGTAAGTCGCCTCAGCCAGAAGCCACAGGCACTGGTGTGGTGTAAGTGGCCTCAGCCAGCAGCAAAAGGGCCCTGGTGTGGTGTAAGTGGCCTCAGCCAACAGCCACAGGCCCTGGTGTGGTGTAGGTGGACTCAGCCAGCAGCCACAGGCCCTGGTGTGGTGTAAGTGGCCTCAGCCAGTGCCACAGGCCCTGGTGTGGTGTAAGTGGCCTGAGCAAGAGCCACAGGCCCTGGTGTGGTGTAAGTGGCCTGAGCAAGAGCCACAGACCCTGGTGTGGTGTAATTGGCCTCAATAGCAACTAATGCCCTGGTGTGGTGTAGGTGGCCTCAGCCAGCAGCCACAGGCCCTGGTGTGGTGTAGGTGGCCTCAGCCAGCAGCCACAGGCCCTGGTGTGGTGTAAGTGGCCTCAGCCAGAAGCCACAGGCACTGGTGTGGTGTAAGTGGCCTCAGCCAGCAGCAAAAGGGCCCTGGTGTGGTGTAAGTCGCCTCAGCCAGCAGCCACAGGCCCTGGTGTGGTGTAAGTGGCCTCAGCCAGAAGCCACAGGCACTGGTGTGGTGTAAGTGGCCTCAGCCAGCAGCAAAAGGGCCCTGGTGTGGTGTAGGTGGCCTCAGCCAGCAGCCACAGGCCCTGGTGTGGTGTAAGTGGCCTCAGCCAGTGCCACAGGCCCTGGTGTGGTGTAAGTGGCCTGAGCAAGAGCCACAGGCCCTGGTGTGGTGTAATTGGCCTCAGCCAGCAGCCACAGGCCCTGGTGTGGTGTAAGTGGCCTCAGCCAGAAGCCACAGGCACTGGTGTGGTGTAAGTGGCCTCAGCCAGCAGCCACAGGCCCTGGTTTGGTGTAGGTGGCCTCAGCCAGCAGCCACAGGCCCTGGTGTGGTGTAAGTGGCCTCAGCCAGTGCCACAGGCCCTGGTGTGGTGTAAGTGGCCTGAGCAAGAGCCACAGGCCCTGGTGTGGTGTAAGTGGCCTCAGCCAGTGCCACAGGCCCTGGTGTGGTGTAATTGGCCTCAGCCAGCAGCCACAGGCCCTGGTGTGGTGTAGGTGGCCTCAGCCAGCAGCCACAGGCCCTGGTGTGGTGTAAGTGGCCTCAGCCAGCAGCCACAGGCCCTGGTGTGGTGTAAGTGGCCTCAGCCAGAGCCACAGGCCCTGATGTGGTGTAAGTGGCCCCAGCCGGTCACTCAGGCCCTTGTGTGGTGTAGGTTGCATCAGCTAGCAGCACAAGACATTGGAAAAGAGCCAAAAGCAGTGTCGTTAATGTGCCCTCATTAATGGGCAGCTGCTTTTGGTCTTTTAATACACCCCTTCTCTGGATCAAAAGCGGTTCAATGACATGAAAATGAAAGGCTTACAGCACCAGGTATTCCCAGGCAGTCTCCCATCCAAGTACTAACCAAGCCCAGCCCTGCTTAGCTTCCGAGATCAGACGAGGTCGGGCGTGCTCAGGGTGGTATGGCCGTAAGCTGCTGGCCCCAGCACAATGTCTCAATTTATGGATTCAAGTGATTAGGTGGCAAGTACCTGAAGTTACGAAGACAATCCTATAACCATACCTGCATGTTTGCATAATACCCTAACCCAAAGGCTCAGTTTGGCATTTATCCAACAGCACAGGCCCTGGATTGTTGAAGATGGCCTCAAGAACCAGCACGGGACCTGGTGTGTTTTACATGGCCACAGCAAGCAGCACAGGGCCTGGTTTGGTGAAGATGGCCTCGGCCAGAAGCGCAGGGCCTGGTGTGATGTGAGTGGCCTGAGCAAGAGCAACAGGCCTTGGTGTGGTGTAAGTGGCCTCAGCCAGCAGCCACAGGCCCTGGTGTGGTGTAAGTGGCCTGAGCAAGAGCCACAGACCCTGGTGTGGTGTAATTGGCCTCAGCCAGCAGCCACAGGCCCTGGTGTGGTGTAAGTGGCCTCAGCCAGAAGCCACAGGCACTGGTGTGGTGTAAGTGGCCTCAGCCAGCAGCAAAAGGGCCCTGGTGTGGTTTAAGTCGCCTCAGCCAGCAGCCACAGGCCCTGGTGTGGTGTAGGTGGCCTCAGCCAGCAGCCACAGGCCCTGGTGTGGTGTAAGTGGCCACAGCAAGCAGCACAGGGCCTGGTTTGGTGAAGATGGCCTCGGCCAGAAGCGCAGGGCCTGGTGTGATGTGAGTGGCCTGAGCAAGAGCCACAGGCCCTGGTGTGGTGTAAGTGGCCTGAGCAAGAGCCACAGACCCTGGTGTGGTGTAATTGGCCTCAATAGCAACTAATGCCCTGGTGTGGTGTAGGTGGCCTCAGCCAGCAGCCACAGGCCCTGGTGTGGTGTAAGTGGCCTCAGCCAGCAGCCACAGGCCCTGGTGTGGTGTAAGTGGCCTCAGCCAGAGCCACAGGCCCTGATGTGGTGTAAGTGGCCCCAGCCGGTCACTCAGGCCCTTGTGTGGTGTAGGTTGCATCAGCTAGCAGCACAAGACATTGGAAAAGAGCCAAAAGCAGTGTCGTTAATGTGCCCTCATTAATGGGCAGCTGCTTTTGGTCTTTTAATACACCCCTTCTCTGGATCAAAAGCGGTTCAATGACATGAAAAGGAAAGGCTTACAGCACCAGGTATTCCCAGGTAGTCTCCCATCCAAGTACTAACCAAGCCCAGCCCTGCTTAGCTTCCGAGATCAGACGAGGTCGGGCGTGCTCAGGGTGGTATGGCCGTAAGCTGCTGGCTCCAGCACAATGTCTCAATTTATGGATTCAAGTGATTAGGTGGCAAGTACCTGAAGTTACGAAGACAATCCTATAACCATACCTGCATGTTTGCATAATACCCTAACCCAAAGGCTCAGTTTGGCATTTATCCAACAGCACAGGCCCTGGATTGTTGAAGATGGCCTCAGGAACCAGCACAGGGCCTGGTGTGTTGTACATGGCCACAGCAAGCAGCACAGGGCCTGGTTTGGTGAAGATGGCCTCGGCCAGAAGCGCAGGGCCTGGTGTGAAGTGAGTGGCCTGAACAAGAGCAACAGGCCTTGGTGTGGTGTAAGTGGCCTCAGCCAGCAGCCACAGGCCCTGGTGTGGTGTAAGTCGCCTCAGCCAGAAGCCACAGGCACTGGTGTGGTGTAAGTGGCCTCAGCCAGCAGCAAAAGGGCCCTGGTGTGGTGTAAGTGGCCTCAGCCAGCAGCCACAGGCCCTGGTGTGGTGTAAGTCGCCTCAGCCAGAAGCCACAGGCACTGGTGTGGTGTAAGTGGCCTCAGCCAGCAGCAAAAGGGCCCTGGTGTGGTGTAAGTGGCCTCAGCCAACAGCCACAGGCCCTGGTGTGGTGTAGGTGGACTCAGCCAGCAGCCACAGGCCCTGGTGTGGTGTAAGTGGCCTCAGCCAGTGCCACAGGCCCTGGTGTGGTGTAAGTGGCCTGAGCAAGAGCCACAGGCCCTGGTGTGGTGTAAGTGGCCTGAGCAAGAGCCACAGACCCTGGTGTGGTGTAATTGGCCTCAATAGCAACTAATGCCCTGGTGTGGTGTAGGTGGCCTCAGCCAGCAGCCACAGGCCCTGGTGTGGTGTAGGTGGCCTCAGCCAGCAGCCACAGGCCCTGGTGTGGTGTAAGTGGCCTCAGCCAGAAGCCACAGGCACTGGTGTGGTGTAAGTGGCCTCAGCCAGCAGCAAAAGGGCCCTGGTGTGGTGTAAGTCGCCTCAGCCAGCAGCCACAGGCCCTGGTGTGGTGTAAGTGGCCTCAGCCAGAAGCCACAGGCACTGGTGTGGTGTAAGTGGCCTCAGCCAGCAGCAAAAGGGCCCTGGTGTGGTGTAGGTGGCCTCAGCCAGCAGCCACAGGCCCTGGTGTGGTGTAAGTGGCCTCAGCCAGTGCCACAGGCCCTGGTGTGGTGTAAGTGGCCTGAGCAAGAGCCACAGGCCCTGGTGTGGTGTAATTGGCCTCAGCCAGCAGCCACAGGCCCTGGTGTGGTGTAAGTGGCCTCAGCCAGAAGCCACAGGCACTGGTGTGGTGTAAGTGGCCTCAGCCAGCAGCCACAGGCCCTGGTTTGGTGTAGGTGGCCTCAGCCAGCAGCCACAGGCCCTGGTGTGGTGTAAGTGGCCTCAGCCAGTGCCACAGGCCCTGGTGTGGTGTAAGTGGCCTGAGCAAGAGCCACAGGCCCTGGTGTGGTGTAAGTGGCCTCAGCCAGTGCCACAGGCCCTGGTGTGGTGTAATTGGCCTCAGCCAGCAGCCACAGGCCCTGGTGTGGTGTAGGTGGCCTCAGCCAGCAGCCACAGGCCCTGGTGTGGTGTAAGTGGCCTCAGCCAGCAGCCACAGGCCCTGGTGTGGTGTAAGTGGCCTCAGCCAGAGCCACAGGCCCTGATGTGGTGTAAGTGGCCCCAGCCGGTCACTCAGGCCCTTGTGTGGTGTAGGTTGCATCAGCTAGCAGCACAAGACATTGGAAAAGAGCCAAAAGCAGTGTCGTTAATGTGCCCTCATTAATGGGCAGCTGCTTTTGGTCTTTTAATACACCCCTTCTCTGGATCAAAAGCGGTTCAATGACATGAAAATGAAAGGCTTACAGCACCAGGTATTCCCAGGCAGTCTCCCATCCAAGTACTAACCAAGCCCAGCCCTGCTTAGCTTCCGAGATCAGACGAGGTCGGGCGTGCTCAGGGTGGTATGGCCGTAAGCTGCTGGCCCCAGCACAATGTCTCAATTTATGGATTCAAGTGATTAGGTGGCAAGTACCTGAAGTTACGAAGACAATCCTATAACCATACCTGCATGTTTGCATAATACCCTAACCCAAAGGCTCAGTTTGGCATTTATCCAACAGCACAGGCCCTGGATTGTTGAAGATGGCCTCAAGAACCAGCACGGGACCTGGTGTGTTTTACATGGCCACAGCAAGCAGCACAGGGCCTGGTTTGGTGAAGATGGCCTCGGCCAGAAGCGCAGGGCCTGGTGTGATGTGAGTGGCCTGAGCAAGAGCAACAGGCCTTGGTGTGGTGTAAGTGGCCTCAGCCAGCAGCCACAGGCCCTGGTGTGGTGTAAGTCGCCTCAGCCAGAAGCCACAGGCACTGGTGTGGTGTAAGTGGCCTCAGCCAGCAGCCACAGGCCCTGGTGTGGTGTAGGTGGCCTCAGCCAGCAGCCACAGGCCCTGGTGTGGTGTAAGTGGCCTCAGCCAGCAGCCACAGGCCCTGGTGTGGTGTAAGTGGCCTCAGCCAGTGCCACAGGCCCTGGTGTGGTGTAAGTGGCCTGAGCAAGAGCCACAGACCCTGGTGTGGTGTAATTGGCCTCAGCCAGCAGCCACAGGCCCTGGTGTGGTGTAAGTCGCCTCAGCCAGAAGCCACAGGCACTGGTGTGGTGTAAGTGGCCTCAGCCAGCAGCAAAAGGGCCCTGGTGTGGTTTAAGTCGCCTCAGCCAGCAGCCACAGGCCCTGGTGTGGTGTAGGTGGCCTCAGCCAGCAGCCACAGGCCCTGGTGTGGTGTAAGTGGCCACAGCAAGCAGCACAGGGCCTGGTTTGGTGAAGATGGCCTCGGCCAGAAGCGCAGGGCCTGGTGTGATGTGAGTGGCCTGAGCAAGAGCCACAGGTCTTGGTGTGGTGTAAGTGGCCTCAGCCAGCAGCCACAGGCCCTGGTGTGGTGTAAGTCGCCTCAGCCAGAAGCCACAGGCACTGGTGTGGTGTAAGTGGCCTCAGCCAGCAGCAAAAGGGCCCTGGTGTGGTGTAAGTGGCCTCAGCCAGCAGCCACAGGCCCTGGTGTGGTGTAGGTGGCCTCAGCCAGCAGCCACAGGCCCTGGTGTGGTGTAAGTGGCCTCAGCCAGCAGCCACAGGCCCTGGTGTGGTGTAAGTGGCCTCAGCCAGTGCCACAGGCCCTGGTGTGGTGTAAGTGGCCTGAGCAAGAGCCACAGACCCTGGTGTGGTGTAAGTGGCCTGAGCAAGAGCCACAGACCCTGGTGTGGTGTAATTGGCCTCAATAGCAACTAATGCCATGGTGTGGTGTAGGTGGCCTCAGCCAGCAGCCACAGGCCCTGGTGTGGTGTAAGTGGCCTCAGCCAGCAGCCACAGGCCCTGGTGTGGTGTAAGTGGCCTCAGCCAGAGCCACAGGCCCTGATGTGGTGTAAGTGGCCCCAGCCGGTCACTCAGGCCCTTGTGTGGTGTAGGTTGCATCAGCTAGCAGCACAAGACATTGGAAAAGAGCCAAAAGCAGTGTCGTTAATGTGCCCTCATTAATGGGCAGCTGCTTTTGGTCTTTTAATACACCCCTTCTCTGGATCAAAAGCGGTTCAATGACATGAAAATGAAAGGCTTACAGCACCAGGTATTCCCAGGTAGTCTCCCATCCAAGTACTAACCAAGCCCAGCCCTGCTTAGCTTCCGAGATCAGACGAGGTCGGGCGTGCTCAGGGTGGTATGGCCGTAAGCTGCTGGCTCCAGCACAATGTCTCAATTTATGGATTCAAGTGATTAGGTGGCAAGTACCTGAAGTTACGAAGACAATCCTATAACCATACCTGCATGTTTGCATAATACCCTAACCCAAAGGCTCAGTTTGGCATTTATCCAACAGCACAGGCCCTGGATTGTTGAAGATGGCCTCAGGGACCAGCACAGGGCCTGGTGTGTTGTACATGGCCACAGCAAGCAGCACAGGGCCTGGTTTGGTGAAGATGGCCTCGGCCAGAAGCGCAGGGCCTGGTGTGATGTGAGTGGCCTGAGCAAGAGCAACAGGCCTTGGTGTGGTGTAAGTGGCCTCAGCCAGCAGCCACAGGCCCTGGTGTGGTGTAAGTCGCCTCAGCCAGAAGCCACAGGCACTGGTGTGGTGTAAGTGGCCTCAGCCAGCAGCAAAAGGGCCCTGGTGTGGTGTAAGTGGCCTCAGCCAGCAGCCACAGGCCCTGGTGTGGTGTAGGTGGCCTCAGCCAGCAGCCACAGGCCCTGGTGTGGTGTAAGTGGCCTCAGCCAGTGCCACAGGCCCTGGTGTGGTGTAAGTGGCCTGAGCAAGAGCCACAGACCCTGGTGTGGTGTAATTGGCCTCAATAGCAACTAATGCCCTGGTGTGGTGTAGGTGGCCTCAGCCAGCAGCCACAGGCCCTGGTGTGGTGTAAGTGGCCTCAGCCAGCAGCCACAGGCCCTGGTGTGGTGTAAGTGGCCTCAGCCAGTGCCACAGGCCCTGGTGTGGTGTAAGTGGCCTGAGCAAGAGCCACAGGCCCTGGTGTGGTGTAAGTGGCCTGAGCAAGAGCCACAGACCCTGGTGTGGTGTAATTGGCCTCAATAGCAACTAATGCCCTGGTGTGGTGTAGGTGGCCTCAGCCAGCAGCCACAGGCCCTGGTGTGGTGTAAGTGGCCTCAGCCAGCAGCCACAGGCCCTGGTGTGGTGTAAGTGGCCTCAGCCAGAGCCACAGGCCCTGATGTGGTGTAAGTGGCCCCAGCCGGTCACTCAGGCCCTTGTGTGGTGTAGGTTGCATCAGCTAGCAGCACAAGACATTGGAAAAGAGCCAAAAGCAGTGTCGTTAATGTGCCCTCATTAATGGGCAGCTGCTTTTGGTCTTTTAATACACCCCTTCTCTGGATCAAAAGCGGTTCAATGACATGAAAATGAAAGGCTTACAGCACCAGGTATTCCCAGGCAGTCTCCCATCCAAGTACTAACCAAGCCCAGCCCTGCTTAGCTTCCGAGATCAGACGAGGTCGGGCGTGCTCAGGGTGGTATGGCCGTAAGCTGCTGGCTCCAGCACAATGTCTCAATTTATGGATTCAAGTGATTAGGTGGCAAGTACCTGAAGTTACGAAGACAATCCTATAACCATACCTGCATGTTTGCATAATACCCTAACCCAAAGGCTCAGTTTGGCATTTATCCAACAGCACAGGCCCTGGATTGTTGAAGATGGCCTCAGGAACCAGCACAGGGCCTGGTGTGTTGTACATGGCCACAGCAAGCAGCACAGGGCCTGGTTTGGTGAAGATGGCCTCGGCCAGAAGCGCAGGGCCTGGTGTGATGTGAGTGGCCTGAGCAAGAGCAACAGGCCTTGGTGTGGTGTAAGTGGCCTCAGCCAGCAGCCACAGGCCCTGGTGTGGTGTAAGTCGCCTCAGCCAGAAGCCACAGGCACTGGTGTGGTGTAAGTGGCCTCAGCCAGCAGCCACAGGCCCTGGTGTGGTGTAAGTGGCCTCAGCCAGTGCCACAGGCCCTGGTGTGGTGTAAGTGGCCTGAGCAAGAGCCACAGGCCCTGGTGTGGTGTAAGTGGCCTGAGCAAGAGCCACAGGCCCTGGTGTGGTGTAATTGGCCTCAATAGCAACTAATGCCCTGGTGTGGTGTAGGTGGCCTCAGCCAGCAGCCACAGGCCCTGGTGTGGTGTAAGTGGCCTCAGCCAGCAGCCACAGGCCCTGGTGTGGTGTAAGTGGCCTCAGCCAGAGCCACAGGCCCTGATGTGGTGTAAGTGGCCCCAGCCGGTCACTCAGGCCCTTGTGTGGTGTAGGTTGCATCAGCTAGCAGCACAAGACATTGGAAAAGAGCCAAAAGCAGTGTCGTTAATGTGCCCTCATTAATGGGCAGCTGCTTTTGGTCTTTTAATACACCCCTTCTCTGGATCAAAAGCGGTTCAATGACATGAAAATGAAAGGCTTACAGCACCAGGTATTCCCAGGTAGTCTCCCATCCAAGTACTAACCAAGCCCAGCCCTGCTTAGCTTCCGAGATCAGACGAGGTCGGGCGTGCTCAGGGTGGTATGGCCGTAAGCTGCTGGCTCCAGCACAATGTCTCAATTTATGGATTCAAGTGATTAGGTGGCAAGTACCTGAAGTTACGAAGACAATCCTATAACCATACCTGCATGTTTGCATAATACCCTAACCCAAAGGCTCAGTTTGGCATTTATCCAACAGCACAGGCCCTGGATTGTTGAAGATGGCCTCAGGAACCAGCACAGGGCCTGGTGTGTTGTACATGGCCACAGCAAGCAGCACAGGTCCTGGTTTGGTGAAGATGGCCTCGGCCAGAAGCGCAGGGCCTGGTGTGATGTGAGTGGCCTGAGTAAGAGCAACAGGCCTTGGTGTGGTGTAAGTGGCCTCAGCCAGCAGCCACAGGCCCTGGTGTGGTGTAAGTCGCCTCAGCCAGAAGCCACAGGCACTGGTGTGGTGTAAGTGGCCTCAGCCAGCAGCAAAAGGGCCCTGGTGTGGTGTAAGTGGCCTCAGCCAGCAGCCACAGGCCCTGGTGTGGTGTAGGTGGCCTCAGCCAGCAGCCACAGGCCCTGGTGTGGTGTAAGTGGCCTCAGCCAGCAGCCACAGGCCCTGGTGTGGTGTAAGTGGCCTCAGCCAGCAGCCACAGGCCCTGGTGTGGTGTAAGTGGCCTCAGCCAGTGCCACAGGCCCTGGTGTGGTGTAAGTGGCCTGAGCAAGAGTCACAGGCCCTGGTGTGGTGTAAGTGGCCTCAGCCAGTGCCACAGGCCCTGGTGTGGTGTAATTGGCCTCAGCCAGCAGCCACAGGCCCTGGTGTGGTGTAGGTGGCCTCAGCCAGCAGCCACAGGCCCTGGTGTGGTGTAAGTGGCCTCAGCCAGCAGCCACAGGCCCTGGTGTGGTGTAAGTGGCCTCAGCCAGAGCCACAGGCCCTGATGTGGTGTAAGTGGCCCCAGCCGGTCACTCAGGCCCTTGTGTGGTGTAGGTTGCATCAGCTAGCAGCACAAGACATTGGAAAAGAGCCAAAAGCAGTGTCGTTAATGTGCCCTCATTAATGGGCAGCTGCTTTTGGTCTTTTAATACACCCCTTCTCTGGATCAAAAGCGGTTCAATGACATGAAAATGAAAGGCTTACAGCACCAGGTATTCCCAGGCAGGCTCCCATCCAAGTACTAACCAAGCCCAGCCCTGCTTAGCTTCCGAGATCAGACGAGGTCGGGCGTGCTCAGGGTGGTATGGCCGTAAGCTGCTGGCTCCAGCACAATGTCTCAATTTATGGATTCAAGTGATTAGGTGGCAAGTACCTGAAGTTACGAAGACAATCCTATAACCATACCTGCATGTTTGCATAATACCCTAACCCAAAGGCTCAGTTTGGCATTTATCCAACAGCACAGGCCCTGGATTGTTGAAGATGGCCTCAGGAACCAGCACAGGGCCTGGTGTGTTGTACATGGCCACAGCAAGCAGCACAGGGCCTGGTTTGGTGAAGATGGCCTCGGCCAGAAGCGCAGGGCCTGGTGTGATGTGAGTGGCCTGAGTAAGGGCAACAGGCCTTGGTGTGGTGTAAGTGGCCTCAGCCAGCAGCCACAGGCCCTGGTGTGGTGTAAGTCGCCTCAGCCAGAAGCCACAGGCACTGGTGTGGTGTAAGTGGCCTCAGCCAGCAGCAAAAGGGCCCTGGTGTGGTGTAAGTGGCCTCAGCCAGCAGCCACAGGCCCTGGTGTGGTGTAGGTGGCCTCAGCCAGCAGCCACAGGCACTGGTGTGGTGTAAGTGGCCTCAGCCAGCAGCCACAGGCCCTGGTGTGGTGTAAGTGGCCTCAGCCAGTGCCACAGGCCCTGGTGTGGTGTAAGTGGCCTGAGCAAGAGCCACAGGCCCTGGTGTGGTGTAAGTGGCCTCAGCCAGTGCCACAGGCCCTGGTGTGGTGTAAGTGGCCTCAGCCAGCAGCCACAGGCCCTGGTGTGGTGTAGGTGGCCTCAGCCAGCAGCCACAGGCCCTGGTGTGGTGTAAGTGGCCTCAGCCAGCAGCCACAGGCCCTGGTGTGGTGTAAGTGGCCTCAGCCAGAGCCACAGGCCCTGATGTGGTGTAAGTGGCCCCAGCCGGTCACTCAGGCCCTTGTGTGGTGTAGGTTGCATCAGCTAGCAGCACAAGACATTGGAAAAGAGCCAAAAGCTGTGTCGTTAATGTGCCCTCATTAATGGGCAGCTGCTTTTGGTCTTTTAATACACCCCTTCTCTGGATCAAAAGCGGTTCAATGACATGAAAATGAAAGGCTTACAGCACCAGGTATTCCCAGGCAGTCTCCCATCCAAGTACTAACCAAGCCCAGCCCTGCTTAGCTTCCGAGATCAGACGAGGTCGGGCGTGCTCAGGGTGGTATGGCCGTAAGCAGCTGGCTCCAGCACAATGTCTCAATTTATGGATTCAAGTGATTAGGTGGCAAGTACCTGAAGTTACGAAGACAATCCTATAACCATACCTGCATGTTTGCATAATACCCTAAACAAAGGCTCAGTTTGGCATTTATCCAACAGCACAGGCCCTGGATTGTTGAAGATGGCCTCAGGAACCAGCACAGGGCCTGGTGTGTTGTACATGGCCACAGCAAGCAGCACAGGGCCTGGTTTGGTGAAGATGGCCTCGGCCAGAAGCGCAGGGCCTGGTGTGATGTGAGTGGCCTGAGTAAGAGCAACAGGCCTTGGTGTGGTGTAAGTGGCCTCAGCCAGCAGCCACAGGCCCTGGTGTGGTGTAAGTCGCCTCAGCCAGAAGCCACAGGCACTGGTGTGGTGTAAGTGGCCTCAGCCAGCAGCAAAAGGGCCCTGGTGTGGTGTAAGTGGCCTCAGCCAGCAGCCACAGGCCCTGGTGTGGTGTAGGTGGCCTCAGCCAGCAGCCACAGGCACTGGTGTGGTGTAAGTGGCCTCAGCCAGCAGCCACAGGCCCTGGTGTGGTGTAAGTGGCCTCAGCCAGTGCCACAGGCCCTGGTGTGGTGTAAGTGGCCTGAGCAAGAGCCACAGGCCCTGGTGTGGTGTAAGTGGCCTCAGCCAGTGCCACAGGCCCTGGTGTGGTGTAAGTGGCCTCAGCCAGCAGCCACAGGCCCTGGTGTGGTGTAGGTGGCCTCAGCCAGCAGCCACAGGCCCTGGTGTGGTGTAAGTGGCCTCAGCCAGCAGCCACAGGCCCTGGTGTGGTGTAAGTGGCCTCAGCCAGAGCCACAGGCCCTGATGTGGTGTAAGTGGCCCCAGCCGGTCACTCAGGCCCTTGTGTGGTGTAGGTTGCATCAGCTAGCAGCACAAGACATTGGAAAAGAGCCAAAAGCAGTGTCGTTAATGTGCCCTCATTAATGGGCAGCTGCTTTTGGTCTTTTAATACACCCCTTCTCTGGATCAAAAGCGGTTCAATGACATGAAAATGAAAGGCTTACAGCACCAGGTATTCCCAGGCAGTCTCCCATCCAAGTACTAACCAAGCCCAGCCCTGCTTAGCTTCCGAGATCAGACGAGGTCGGGCGTGCTCAGGGTGGTATGGCCGTAAGCTGCTGGCTCCAGCACAATGTCTCAATTTATGGATTAAAGTGATTAGGTGGCAAGTACCTGAAGTTACGAAGACAATCCTATAACCATACCTGCATGTTTGCATAATACCCTAACCCAAAGGCTCAGTTTGGCATTTATCCAACAGCACAGGCCCTGGATTGTTGAAGATGGCCTCAGGGACCAGCACAGGGCCTGGTGTGTTGTACATGGCCACAGCAAGCAGCACAGGGCCTGGTTTGGTGAAGATGGCCTCGGCCAGAAGCGCAGGGCCTGGTGTGATGTGAGTGGCCTGAGCAAGAGCAACAGGCCTTGCTGTGGTGTAAGTGGCCTCAGCCAGCAGCCACAGGCCCTGGTGTGGTGTAAGTGGCCTGAGCAAGAGCCACAGACCCTGGTGTGGTGTAATTGGCCTCAGCCAGCAGCCACAGGCCCTGGTGTGGTGTAAGTGGCCTCAGCCAGCAGCCACAGGCACTGGTGTGGTGTAAGTGGCCTCAGCCAGCAGCAAAAGGGCCCTGGTGTGGTTTAAGTCGCCTCAGCCAGCAGCCACAGGCCCTGGTGTGGTGTAGGTGGCCTCAGCCAGCAGCCACAGGCCCTGGTGTGGTGTAAGTGGCCACAGCAAGCAGCACAGGGCCTGGTTTGGTGAAGATGGCCTCGGCCAGAAGCGCAGGGCCTGGTGTGATGTGAGTGGCCTGAGCAAGAGCCACAGGCCTTGGTGTGGTGTAAGTGGCCTCAGCCAGCAGCCACAGGCCCTGGTGTGGTGTAAGTCGCCTCAGCCAGAAGCCACAGGCACTGGTGTGGTGTAAGTGGCCTCAGCCAGCAGCAAAAGGGCCCTGGTGTGGTGTAAGTGGCCTCAGCCAGCAGCCACAGGCCCTGGTGTGGTGTAGGTGGCCTCAGCCAGCAGCCACAGGCCCTGGTGTGGTGTAAGTGGCCTCAGCCAGCAGCCACAGGCCCTGGTGTGGTGTAAGTGGCCTCAGCCAGTGCCACAGGCCCTGGTGTGGTGTAAGTGGCCTGAGCAAGAGCCACAGGCCCTGGTGTGGTGTAAGTGGCCTGAGCAAGAGCCACAGACCCTGGTGTGGTGTAATTGGCCTCAATAGCAACTAATGCCCTGGTGTGGTGTAAGTGGCCTCAGCCAGCAGCCACAGGCCCTGGTGTGGTGTAAGTGGCCTCAGCCAGCAGCCACAGGCCCTGGTGTGGTGTAAGTGGCCTCAGCCAGAGCCACAGGCCCTGATGTGGTGTAAGTGGCCCCAGCCGGTCACTCAGGCCCTTGTGTGGTGTAGGGTGCATCAGCTAGCAGCACAAGACATTGGAAAAGAGCCAAAAGCAGTGTCGTTAATGTGCCCTCATTAATGGGCAGCTGCTTTTGGTCTTTTAATACACCCCTTCTCTGGATCAAAAGCGGTTCAATGACATGAAAATGAAAGGCTTACAGCACCAGGTATTCCCAGGCAGGCTCCCATCCAAGTACTAACCAAGCCCAGCCCTGCTTAGCTTCCGAGATCAGACGAGGTCGGGCGTGCTCAGGGTGGTATGGCCGTAAGCTGCTGGCTCCAGCACAATGTCTCAATTTATGGATTCAAGTGATTAGGTGGCAAGTACCTGAAGTTACGAAGACAATCCTATAACCATACCTGCATGTTTGCATAATACCCTAACCCAAAGGCTCAGTTTGGCATTTATCCAACAGCACAGGCCCTGGATTGTTGAAGATGGCCTCAGGAACCAGCACAGGGCCTGGTGTGTTGTACATGGCCACAGCAAGCAGCACAGGGCCTGGTTTGGTGAAGATGGCCTCGGCCAGAAGCGCAGGGCCTGGTGTGATGTGAGTGGCCTGAGTAAGGGCAACAGGCCTTGGTGTGGTGTAAGTGGCCTCAGCCAGCAGCCACAGGCCCTGATGTGGTGTAAGTCGCCTCAGCCAGAAGCCACAGGCACTGGTGTGGTGTAAGTGGCCTCAGCCAGCAGCAAAAGGGCCCTGGTGTGGTGTAAGTGGCCTCAGCCAGCAGCCACAGGCCCTGGTGTGGTGTAGGTGGCCTCAGCCAGCAGCCACAGGCACTGGTGTGGTGTAAGTGGCCTCAGCCAGCAGCCACAGGCCCTGGTGTGGTGTAAGTGGCCTCAGCCAGTGCCACAGGCCCTGGTGTGGTGTAAGTGGCCTGAGCAAGAGCCACAGGCCCTGGTGTGGTGTAAGTGGCCTCAGCCAGTGCCACAGGCCCTGGTGTGGTGTAAGTGGCCTCAGCCAGCAGCCACAGGCCCTGGTGTGGTGTAGGTGGCCTCAGCCAGCAGCCACAGGCCCTGGTGTGGTGTAAGTGGCCTCAGCCAGCAGCCACAGGCCCTGGTGTGGTGTAAGTGGCCTCAGCCAGAGCCACAGGCCCTGATGTGGTGTAAGTGGCCCCAGCCGGTCACTCAGGCCCTTGTGTGGTGTAGGTTGCATCAGCTAGCAGCACAAGACATTGGAAAAGAGCCAAAAGCAGTGTCGTTAATGTGCCCTCATTAATGGGCAGCTGCTTTTGGTCTTTTAATACACCCCTTCTCTGGATCAAAAGCGGTTCAATGACATGAAAATGAAAGGCTTACAGCACCAGGTATTCCCAGGCAGTCTCCCATCCAAGTACTAACCAAGCCCAGCCCTGCTTAGCTTCCGAGATCAGACGAGGTCGGGCGTGCTCAGGGTGGTATGGCCGTAAGCAGCTGGCTCCAGCACAATGTCTCAATTTATGGATTCAAGTGATTAGGTGGCAAGTACCTGAAGTTACGAAGACAATCCTATAACCATACCTGCATGTTTGCATAATACCCTAAACAAAGGCTCAGTTTGGCATTTATCCAACAGCACAGGCCCTGGATTGTTGAAGATGGCCTCAGGAACCAGCACAGGGCCTGGTGTGTTGTACATGGCCACAGCAAGCAGCACAGGGCCTGGTTTGGTGAAGATGGCCTCGGCCAGAAGCGCAGGGCCTGGTGTGATGTGAGTGGCCTGAGTAAGAGCAACAGGCCTTGGTGTGGTGTAAGTGGCCTCAGCCAGCAGCCACAGGCCCTGGTGTGGTGTAAGTCGCCTCAGCCAGAAGCCACAGGCACTGGTGTGGTGTAAGTGGCCTCAGCCAGCAGCAAAAGGGCCCTGGTGTGGTGTAAGTGGCCTCAGCCAGCAGCCACAGGCCCTGGTGTGGTGTAGGTGGCCTCAGCCAGCAGCCACAGGCACTGGTGTGGTGTAAGTGGCCTCAGCCAGCAGCCACAGGCCCTGGTGTGGTGTAAGTGGCCTCAGCCAGTGCCACAGGCCCTGGTGTGGTGTAAGTGGCCTGAGCAAGAGCCACAGGCCCTGGTGTGGTGTAAGTGGCCTCAGCCAGTGCCACAGGCCCTGGTGTGGTGTAAGTGGCCTCAGCCAGCAGCCACAGGCCCTGGTGTGGTGTAGGTGGCCTCAGCCAGCAGCCACAGGCCCTGGTGTGGTGTAAGTGGCCTCAGCCAGCAGCCACAGGCCCTGGTGTGGTGTAAGTGGCCTCAGCCAGAGCCACAGGCCCTGATGTGGTGTAAGTGGCCCCAGCCGGTCACTCAGGCCCTTGTGTGGTGTAGGTTGCATCAGCTAGCAGCACAAGACATTGGAAAAGAGCCAAAAGCAGTGTCGTTAATGTGCCCTCATTAATGGGCAGCTGCTTTTGGTCTTTTAATACACCCCTTCTCTGGATCAAAAGCGGTTCAATGACATGAAAATGAAAGGCTTACAGCACCAGGTATTCCCAGGCAGTCTCCCATCCAAGTACTAACCAAGCCCAGCCCTGCTTAGCTTCCGAGATCAGACGAGGTCGGGCGTGCTCAGGGTGGTATGGCCGTAAGCTGCTGGCTCCAGCACAATGTCTCAATTTATGGATTAAAGTGATTAGGTGGCAAGTACCTGAAGTTACGAAGACAATCCTATAACCATACCTGCATGTTTGCATAATACCCTAACCCAAAGGCTCAGTTTGGCATTTATCCAACAGCACAGGCCCTGGATTGTTGAAGATGGCCTCAGGGACCAGCACAGGGCCTGGTGTGTTGTACATGGCCACAGCAAGCAGCACAGGGCCTGGTTTGGTGAAGATGGCCTCGGCCAGAAGCGCAGGGCCTGGTGTGATGTGAGTGGCCTGAGCAAGAGCAACAGGCCTTGCTGTGGTGTAAGTGGCCTCAGCCAGCAGCCACAGGCCCTGGTGTGGTGTAAGTGGCCTGAGCAAGAGCCACAGACCCTGGTGTGGTGTAATTGGCCTCAGCCAGCAGCCACAGGCCCTGGTGTGGTGTAAGTGGCCTCAGCCAGCAGCCACAGGCACTGGTGTGGTGTAAGTGGCCTCAGCCAGCAGCAAAAGGGCCCTGGTGTGGTTTAAGTCGCCTCAGCCAGCAGCCACAGGCCCTGGTGTGGTGTAGGTGGCCTCAGCCAGCAGCCACAGGCCCTGGTGTGGTGTAAGTGGCCACAGCAAGCAGCACAGGGCCTGGTTTGGTGAAGATGGCCTCGGCCAGAAGCGCAGGGCCTGGTGTGATGTGAGTGGCCTGAGCAAGAGCCACAGGCCTTGGTGTGGTGTAAGTGGCCTCAGCCAGCAGCCACAGGCCCTGGTGTGGTGTAAGTCGCCTCAGCCAGAAGCCACAGGCACTGGTGTGGTGTAAGTGGCCTCAGCCAGCAGCAAAAGGGCCCTGGTGTGGTGTAAGTGGCCTCAGCCAGCAGCCACAGGCCCTGGTGTGGTGTAGGTGGCCTCAGCCAGCAGCCACAGGCCCTGGTGTGGTGTAAGTGGCCTCAGCCAGCAGCCACAGGCCCTGGTGTGGTGTAAGTGGCCTCAGCCAGTGCCACAGGCCCTGGTGTGGTGTAAGTGGCCTGAGCAAGAGCCACAGGCCCTGGTGTGGTGTAAGTGGCCTGAGCAAGAGCCACAGACCCTGGTGTGGTGTAATTGGCCTCAATAGCAACTAATGCCCTGGTGTGGTGTAGGTGGCCTCAGCCAGCAGCCACAGGCCCTGGTGTGGTGTAAGTGGCCTCAGCCAGCAGCCACAGGCCCTGGTGTGGTGTAAGTGGCCTCAGCCAGAGCCACAGGCCCTGATGTGGTGTAAGTGGCCCCAGCCGGTCACTCAGGCCCTTGTGTGGTGTAGGTTGCATCAGCTAGCAGCACAAGACATTGGAAAAGAGCCAAAAGCAGTGTCGTTAATGTGCCCTCATTAATGGGCAGCTGCTTTTGGTCTTTTAATACACCCCTTCTCTGGATCAAAAGCGGTTCAATGACATGAAAATGAAAGGCTTACAGCACCAGGTATTCCCAGGCAGTCTCCCATCCAAGTACTAACCAAGCCCAGCCCTGCTTAGCTTCCGAGATCAGACGAGGTCGGGCGTGCTCAGGGTGGTATGGCCGTAAGCTGCTGGCTCCAGCACAATGTCTCAATTTATGGATTCAAGTGATTAGGTGGCAAGTACCTGAAGTTACGAAGACAATCCTATAACCATACCTGCATGTTTGCATAATACCCTAACCCAAAGGCTCAGTTTGGCATTTATCCAACAGCACAGGCCCTGGATTGTTGAAGATGGCCTCAGGAACCAGCACAGGGCCTGGTGTGTTGTACATGGCCACAGCAAGCAGCACAGGGCCTGGTTTGGTGAAGATGTCCTCGGCCAGAAGCGCAGGGCCTGGTGTGATGTGAGTGGCCTGAGTAAGAGCAACAGGCCTTGGTGTGGTGTAAGTGGCCTCAGCCAGCAGCCACAGGCCCTGGTGTGGTGTAAGTCGCCTCAGCCAGAAGCCACAGGCACTGGTGTGGTGTAAGTGGCCTCAGCCAGCAGCAAAAGGGCCCTGGTGTGGTGTAAGTGGCCTCAGCCAGCAGCCACAGGCCCTGGTGTGGTGTAGGTGGCCTCAGCCAGCAGCCACAGGCCCTGGTGTGGTGTAAGTGGCCTCAGCCAGCAGCCACAGGCCCTGGTGTGGTGTAAGTGGCCTCAGCCAGCAGCCACAGGCCCTGGTGTGGTGTAAGTGGCCTCAGCCAGTGCCACAGGCCCTGGTGTGGTGTAAGTGGCCTGAGCAAGAGCCACAGGCCCTGGTGTGGTGTAAGTGGCCTCAGCCAGTGCCACAGGCCCTGGTGTGGTTTAATTGGCCTCAGCCAGCAGCCACAGGCCCTGGTGTGGTGTAGGTGGCCTCAGCCAGCAGCCACAGGCCCTGGTGTGGTGTAAGTGGCCTCAGTAGCAACTAAGGCCCTGGTGTGGTGTATGTGGCCTCAGGCAGCAGCCACAGGCCCTGTTGTGATGTAACTTGCCTGAGCAAGAGCCACAGACCCTGGTGTGGTGTAATTGGCCTCAATAGCAACTAATGCCCTGGTGTGGTGTAGGTGGCCTCAGCCAGCAGCCACAGGCCCTGGTGTGGTGTAAGTGGCCTCAGCCAGCAGCCACAGGCCCTGGTGTGGTGTAAGTGGCCTCAGCCAGAGCCACAGGCCCTGATGTGGTGTAAGTGGCCCCAGCCGGTCACTCAGGCCCTTGTGTGGTGTAGGTTGCATCAGCTAGCAGCACAAGACATTGGAAAAGAGCCAAAAGCAGTGTCGTTAATGTGCCCTCATTAATGGGGAGCTGCTTTTGGTCTTTTAATACACCCCTTCTCTGGATCAAAAGCGGTTCAATGACATGAAAATGAAAGGCTTACAGCACCAGGTATTCCCAGTCAGTCTCCCATCCAAGTACTAACCAAGCCCAGCCCTGCTTAGCTTCCGAGATCAGACGAGGTCGGGCGTGCTCAGGGTGGTATGGCCGTAAGCTGCTGGCCCCAGCACCATGTCTCAATTTATGGATTCAAGTGATTAGGTGGCAAGTACCTGAAGTTACGAAGACAATCCTATAACCATACCTGCATGTTTGCATAATACCCTAACCCAAAGGCTCAGTTTGGCATTTATCCAACAGCACAGGCCCTGGATTGTTGAAGATGGCCTCAGGAACCAGCACAGGGCCTGGTGTGTTGTACATGGCCACAGCAAGCAGCACAGGGCCTGGTTTGGTGAAGATGGCCTCGGCCAGAAGCGCAGGGCCTGGTGTGATGTGAGTGACCTGAGCAAGAGCAACAGGCCTTGGTGTGGTGTAAGTGGCCTCAGCCAGCAGCCACAGGCCCTGGTGTGGTGTAAGTCGCCTCAGCCAGAAGCCACAGGCACTGGTGTGGTGTAAGTGGCCTCAGCCAGCAGCAAAAGGGCCCTGGTGTGGTGTAAGTGGCCTCAGCCAGCAGCCACAGGCCCTGGTGTGGTGTAGGTGGCCTCAGCCAGCAGCCACAGGCCCTGGTGTGGTGTAAGTGGCCTCAGCCAGCAGCCACAGGCCCTGGTGTGGTGTAAGTGGCCTCAGCCAGCAGCCACAGGCCCTGGTGTGGTGTAAGTGGCCTCAGCCAGTGCCACAGGCCCTGGTGTGGTGTAAGTGGCCTGAGCAAGAGCCACAGACCCTGGTGTGGTGTAAGTGGCCTCAGCCAGCAGCCACAGGCCCTGGTGTGGTGTAAGTCGCCTCAGCCAGAAGCCACAGGCACTGGTGTGGTGTAAGTGGCCTCAGCCAGCAGCAAAAGGGCCCTGGTGTGGTGTAAGTGGCCTCAGCCAGCAGCCACAGGCCCTGGTGTGGTGTAGGTGGCCTCAGCCAGCAGCCACAGGCCCTGGTGTGGTGTAAGTGGCCTGAGCAAGAGCCACAGACCCTGGTGTGGTGTAATTGGCCTCAGCCAGCAGCCACAGGCCCTGGTGTGGTGTAAGTGGCCTCAGCCAGCAGCCACAGGCACTGGTGTGGTGTAAGTGGCCTCAGCCAGCAGCAAAAGGGCCCTGGTGTGGTTTAAGTCGCCTCAGCCAGCAGCCACAGGCCCTGGTGTGGTGTAGGTGGCCTCAGCCAGCAGCCACAGGCCCTGGTGTGGTGTAAGTGGCCACAGCAAGCAGCACAGGGCCTGGTTTGGTGAAGATGGCCTCGGCCAGAAGCGCAGGGCCTGGTGTGATGTGAGTGGCCTGAGCAAGAGCCACAGGCCTTGGTGTGGTGTAAGTGGCCTCAGCCAGCAGCCACAGGCCCTGGTGTGGTGTAAGTCGCCTCAGCCAGAAGCCACAGGCACTGGTGTGGTGTAAGTGGCCTCAGCCAGCAGCAAAAGGGCCCTGGTGTGGTGTAAGTGGCCTCAGCCAGCAGCCACAGGCCCTGGTGTGGTGTAGGTGGCCTCAGCCAGCAGCCACAGGCCCTGGTGTGGTGTAGGTGGCCTCAGCCAGCAGCCACAGGCCCTGGTGTGGTGTAAGTGGCCTCAGCCAGCAGCCACAGGCCCTGGTGTGGTGTAAGTGGCCTCAGCCAGTGCCACAGGCCCTGGTGTGGTGTAAGTGGCCTGAGCAAGAGCCACAGGCCCTGGTGTGGTGTAAGTGGCCTGAGCAAGAGCCCCAGACCCTGGTGTGGTGTAATTGGCCTCAATAGCAACTAATGCCCTGGTGTGGTGTAGGTGGCCTCAGCCAGCAGCCACAGGCCCTGGTGTGGTGTAAGTGGCCTCAGCCAGCAGCCACAGGCCCTGGTGTGGTGTAAGTGGCCTCAGCCAGAGCCACAGGCCCTGATGTGGTGTAAGTGGCCCCAGCCGGTCACTCAGGCCCTTGTGTGGTGTAGGTTGCATCAGCTAGCAGCACAAGACATTGGAAAAGAGCCAAAAGCAGTGTCGTTAATGTGCCCTCATTAATGGGCAGCTGCTTTTGGTCTTTTAATACACCCCTTCTCTGGATCAAAAGCGGTTCAATGACATGAAAATGAAAGGCTTACAGCACCAGGTATTCCCAGGCAGTCTCCCATCCAAGTACTAACCAAGCCCAGCCCTGCTTAGCTTCCGAGATCAGACGAGGTCGGGCGTGCTCAGGGTGGTATGGCCGTAAGCTGCTGGCTCCAGCACAATGTCTCAATTTATGGATTCAAGTGATTAGGTGGCAAGTACCTGAAGTTACGAAGACAATCCTATAACCATACCTGCATGTTTGCATAATACCCTAACCCAAAGGCTCAGTTTGGCATTTATCCAACAGCACAGGCCCTGGATTGTTGAAGATGGCCTCAGGGACCAGCACAGGGCCTGGTGTGTTGTACATGGCCACAGCAAGCAGCACAGGGCCTGGTTTGGTGAAGATGGCCTCGGCCAGAAGCGCAGGGCCTGGTGTGATGTGAGTGGCCTGAGCAAGAGCAACAGGCCTTGGTGTGGTGTAAGTGGCCTCAGCCAGCAGCCACAGGCCCTGGTGTGGTGTAAGTGGCCTGAGCAAGAGCCACAGACCCTGGTGTGGTGTAATTGGCCTCAGCCAGCAGCCACAGGCCCTGGTGTGGTGTAAGTCGCCTCAGCCAGAAGCCACAGGCACTGGTGTGGTGTAAGTGGCCTCAGCCAGCAGCAAAAGGGCCCTGGTGTGGTTTAAGTCGCCTCAGCCAGCAGCCACAGGCCCTGGTGTGGTGTAGGTGGCCTCAGCCAGCAGCCACAGGCCCTGGTGTGGTGTAAGTGGCCACAGCAAGCAGCACAGGGCCTGGTTTGGTGAAGATGGCCTCGGCCAGAAGCGCAGGGCCTGGTGTGATGTGAGTCGCCTGAGCAAGAGCCACAGGCCTTGGTGTGGTGTAAGTGGCCTCAGCCAGCAGCCACAGGCCCTGGTGTGGTGTAAGTCGCCTCAGCCAGAAGCCACAGGCACTGGTGTGGTGTAAGTGGCCTCAGCCAGCAGCAAAAGGGCCCTGGTGTGGTGTAAGTGGCCTCAGCCAGTGCCACTGGCCCTGGTGTGGTGTAAGTGGCCTGAGCAAGAGCCACAGGCCCTGGTGTGGTGTAAGTGGCCTGAGCAAGAGCCACAGACCCTGGTGTGGTGTAATTGGCCTCAATAGCAACTAATGCCCTGGTGTGGTGTAGGTGGCGTCAGCCAGCAGCCACAGGCCCTGGTGTGGTGTAAGTGGCCTCAGCCAGCAGCCACAGGCCCTGGTGTGGTGTAAGTGGCCTCAGCCAGAGCCACAGGCCCTGATGTGGTGTAAGTGGCCCCAGCCGGTCACTCAGGCCCTTGTGTGGTGTAGGTTGCATCAGCTAGCAGCACAAGACATTGGAAAAGAGCCAAAAGCAGTGTCGTTAATGTGCCCTCATTAATGGGCAGCTGCTTTTGGTCTTTTAATACACCCCTTCTCTGGATCAAAAGCGGTTCAATGACATGAAAATGAAAGGCTTACAGCACCAGGTATTCCCAGGTAGTCTCCCATCCAAGTACTAACCAAGCCCAGCCCTGCTTAGCTTCCGAGATCAGACGAGGTCGGGCGTGCTCAGGGTGGTATGGCCGTAAGCTGCTGGCTCCAGCACAATGTCTCAATTTATGGATTCAAGTGATTAGGTGGCAAGTACCTGAAGTTACGAAGACAATCCTATAACCATACCTGCATGTTTGCATAATACCCTAACCCAAAGGCTCAGTTTGGCATTTATCCAACAGCACAGGCCCTGGATTGTTGAAGATGGCCTCAGGAACCAGCACAGGGCCTGGTGTGTTGTACATGGCCACAGCAAGCAGCACAGGTCCTGGTTTGGTGAAGATGGCCTCGGCCAGAAGCGCAGGGCCTGGTGTGATGTGAGTGGCCTGAGTAAGAGCAACAGGCCTTGGTGTGGTGTAAGTGGCCTCAGCCAGCAGCCACAGGCCCTGGTGTGGTGTAAGTCGCCTCAGCCAGAAGCCACAGGCACTGGTGTGGTGTAAGTGGCCTCAGCCAGCAGCAAAAGGGCCCTGGTGTGGTGTAAGTGGCCTCAGCCAGCAGCCACAGGCCCTGGTGTGGTGTAGGTGGCCTCAGCCAGCAGCCACAGGCCCTGGTGTGGTGTAAGTGGCCTCAGCCAGCAGCCACAGGCCCTGGTGTGGTGTAAGTGGCCTCAGCCAGCAGCCACAGGCCCTGGTGTGGTGTAAGTGGCCTCAGCCAGTGCCACAGGCCCTGGTGTGGTGTAAGTGGCCTGAGCAAGAGTCACAGGCCCTGGTGTGGTGTAAGTGGCCTCAGCCAGTGCCACAGGCCCTGGTGTGGTGTAAGTGGCCTCAGCCAGAGCCACAGGCCCTGATGTGGTGTAAGTGGCCCCAGCCGGTCACTCAGGCCCTTGTGTGGTGTAGGTTGCATCAGCTAGCAGCACAAGACATTGGAAAAGAGCCAAAAGCAGTGTCGTTAATGTGCCCTCATTAATGGGCAGCTGCTTTTGGTCTTTTAATACACCCCTTCTCTGGATCAAAAGCGGTTCAATGACATGAAAATGAAAGGCTTACAGCACCAGGTATTCCCAGGTAGTCTCCCATCCAAGTACTAACCAAGCCCAGCCCTGCTTAGCTTCCGAGATCAGACGAGGTCGGGCGTGCTCAGGGTGGTATGGCCGTAAGCTGCTGGCTCCAGCACAATGTCTCAATTTATGGATTCAAGTGATTAGGTGGCAAGTACCTGAAGTTACGAAGACAATCCTATAACAATACCTGCATGTGTGCATAATACCCTAACCCAAAGGCTCAGTTTGGCATTTATCCAACAGCACAGGCCCTGGATTGTTGAAGATGGCCTCAGGAACCAGCACAGGGCCTGGTGTGTTGTACATGGCCACAGCAAGCAGCACAGGGCCTGGTTTGGTGAAGATGGCCTCGGCCAGAAGCGCAGGGCCTGGTGTGATGTGAGTGGCCTGAGCAAGAGCAACAGGCCTTGGTGTGGTGTAAGTGGCCTCAGCCAGCAGCCACAGGCCCTGGTGTGGTGTAAGTCGCCTCAGCCAGAAGCCACAGGCACTGGTGTGGTGTAAGTGGCCTCAGCCAGCAGCAAAAGGGCCCTGGTGTGGTGTAAGTGGCCTCAGCCAGCAGCCACAGGCCCTGGTGTGGTGTAGGTGGCCTCAGCCAGCAGCCACAGGCCCTGGTGTGGTGTAAGTGGCCTCAGCCAGCAGCCACAGGCCCTGGTGTGGTGTAAGTGGCCTCAGCCAGCAGCCACAGGCCCTGGTGTGGTGTAAGTGGCCTCAGCCAGTGCCACAGGCCCTGGTGTGGTGTAAGTGGCCTGAGCAAGAGCCACAGACCCTGGTGTGGTGTAATTGGCCTCAGCCAGCAGCCACAGGCCCTGGTGTGGTGTAAGTTGCCTCAGCTAGAAGACACAGGCACTGGTGTGGTGTAAGTGGCCTCAGCCAGCAGCAAAAGGGCCCTGGTGTGGTGTAAGTCGCCTCAGCCAGCAGCCACAGGCCCTGGTGTGGTGTAGGTGGCCTCAGCCAGCAGCCACAGGCCCTGGTGTGGTGTAAGTGGCCTCAATAGCAACTAAGGCCCTGGTGTGGTGTAAGTGGCTTCAGCCAGCAGCCACAGGCTCTGTTGTGGTGTAACTGGCCTCAGCCAGCAGCCACAGGCCCTGGTGTGGTGTAAGTGGCCTCAGCCAGAGCCACAGGCCCTGATGTGGTGTAAGTGGCCCCAGCCGGTCACTCAGGCCCTGGTGTGGTGTAGGTGGCATCAGCTAGCAGCACAAGACATTGGAAAAGAGCCAAAAGCAGTGTCGTTAATGTGCCCTCATTAATGGGCAGCTGCTTTTGGTCTTTTAATACACCCCTTCTCTGGATCAAAAGCGGTTCAATGACATGAAAATGAAAGGCTTACAGCACCAGGTATTCCCAGGCAGTCTCCCATCCAAGTACTAACCAAGCCAAGCCCTGCTTAGCTTCCGAGATCAGACGAGGTCGGGCGTGCTCAGGGTGGTATGGCCGTAAGCTGCTGGCCCCAGCACAATGTCTCAATTTATGGATTCAAGTGATTAGGTGGCAAGTACCTGAAGTTACGAAGACAATCCTATAACCATACCTGCATGTTTGCATAATACCCTAACCCAAAGGCTCAGTTTGGCATTTATCCAACAGCACAGGCCCTGGATTGTTGAAGATGGCCTCAGGAACCAGCACAGGACCTGGTTTGGTGAAGATGGCCTCGGCCAGAAGCGCAGGGCCTGGTGTGAAGTGAGTGGCCTGAGCAAGAGCAACAGGCCTTGGTGTGGTGTAAGTGGCCTCAGCCAGCAGCCACAGGCCCTGGTGTGGTGTAAGTCGCCTCAGCCAGCAGCCACAGGCACTGGTGTGGTGTAAGTGGCCTCAGCCAGCAGCAAAAGGGCCCTGGTGTGGTGTAAGTGGCCTCAGCCAGCAGCCACAGGCCCTGGTGTGGTGTAGGTGGCCTCAGCCAGCAGCCACAGGCCCTGGTGTGGTGTAAGTGGCCTCAGCCAGCAGCCACAGGCCCTGGTGTGGTGTAAGTGGCCTCAGCCAGCAGCCACAGGCCCTGGTGTGGTGTAAGTGGCCTCAGCCAGTGCCACAGGCCCTGGTGTGGTGTAAGTGGCCTGAGCAAGAGCCACAGACCCTGGTGTGGTGTAATTGGCCTCAGCCAGCAGCCACAGGCCCTGGTGTGGTGTAAGTGGCCTCAGCCAGAAGCCACAGGCACTGGTGTGGTGTAAGTGGCCTCAGCCAGCAGCAAAAGGGCCCTGGTGTGGTGTAAGTCGCCTCAGCCAGCAGCCACAGGCCCTGGTGTGGTGTAGGTGGCCTCAGCCAGCAGCCACAGGCCCTGGTGTGGTGTAAGTGGCCTCAGCCAGTGCCACAGGCCCTGGTGTGGTGTAAGTGGCCTGAGCAAGAGCCACAGGCCCTGGTGTGGTGTAAGTGGCCTCAGCCAGTGCCACAGGCCCTGGTGTGGTGTAATTGGCCTCAGCCAGCAGCCACAGGCCCTGGTGTGGTGTAGGTGGCCTCAGCCAGCAGCCACAGGCCCTGGTGTGGTGTAAGTGGCCTCAGCCAGCAGCCACAGGCCCTGGTGTGGTGTAAGTGGCCTCAGCCAGAGCCACAGGCCCTGATGTGGTGTAAGTGGCCCCAGCCGGTCACTCAGGCCCTTGTGTGGTGTAGGTTGCATCAGCTAGCAGCACAAGACATTGGAAAAGAGCCAAAAGCAGTGTCGTTAATGTGCCCTCATTAATGGGCAGCTGCTTTTGGTCTTTTAATACACCCCTTCTCTGGATCAAAAGCGGTTCAATGACATGAAAATGAAAGGCTTACAGCACCAGGTATTCCCAGGCAGTCTCCCATCCAAGTACTAACCAAGCCCAGCCCTGCTTAGCTTCCGAGATCAGACGAGGTCGGGCGTGCTCAGGGTGGTATGGCCGTAAGCTGCTGGCTCCAGCACAATGTCTCAATTTATGGATTCAAGTGATTAGGTGGCAAGTACCTGAAGTTACGAAGACAATCCTATAACCATACCTGCATGTTTGCATAATACCCTAACCCAAAGGCTCAGTTTGGCATTTATCCAACAGCACAGGCCCTGGATTGTTGAAGATGGCCTCAGGGACCAGCACAGGGCCTGGTGTGTTGTACATGGCCACAGCAAGCAGCACAGGGCCTGGTTTGGTGAAGATGGCCTCGGCCAGAAGCGCAGGGCCTGGTGTGATGTGAGTGGCCTGAGCAAGAGCAACAGGCCTTGGTGTGGTGTAAGTGGCCTCAGCCAGCAGCCACAGGCCCTGGTGTGGTGTAAGTGGCCTGAGCAAGAGCCACAGACCCTGGTGTGGTGTAATTGGCCTCAGCCAGCAGCCACAGGCCCTGGTGTGGTGTAAGTCGCCTCAGCCAGAAGCCACAGGCACTGGTGTGGTGTAAGTGGCCTCAGCCAGCAGCAAAAGGGCCCTGGTGTGGTTTAAGTCGCCTCAGCCAGCAGCCACAGGCCCTGGTGTGGTGTAGGTGGCCTCAGCCAGCAGCCACAGGCCCTGGTGTGGTGTAAGTGGCCACAGCAAGCAGCACAGGGCCTGGTTTGGTGAAGATGGCCTCGGCCAGAAGCGCAGGGCCTGGTGTGATGTGAGTGGCCTGAGCAAGAGCAACAGGCCTTGCTGTGGTGTAAGTGGCCTCAGCCAGCAGCCACAGGCCCTGGTGTGGTGTAAGTGGCCTGAGCAAGAGCCACAGACCCTGGTGTGGTGTAATTGGCCTCAGCCAGCAGCCACAGGCCCTGGTGTGGTGTAAGTGGCCTCAGCCAGCAGCCACAGGCACTGGTGTGGTGTAAGTGGCCTCAGCCAGCAGCAAAAGGGCCCTGGTGTGGTTTAAGTCGCCTCAGCCAGCAGCCACAGGCCCTGGTGTGGTGTAGGTGGCCTCAGCCAGCAGCCACAGGCCCTGGTGTGGTGTAAGTGGCCACAGCAAGCAGCACAGGGCCTGGTTTGGTGAAGATGGCCTCGGCCAGAAGCGCAGGGCCTGGTGTGATGTGAGTGGCCTGAGCAAGAGCCACAGGCCTTGGTGTGGTGTAAGTGGCCTCAGCCAGCAGCCACAGGCCCTGGTGTGGCGTAAGTCGCCTCAGCCAGAAGCCACAGGCACTGGTGTGGTGTAAGTGGCCTCAGCCAGCAGCAAAAGGGCCCTGGTGTGGTGTAAGTGGCCTCAGCCAGCAGCCACAGGCCCTGGTGTGGTGTAGGTGGCCTCAGCCAGCAGCCACAGGCCCTGGTGTGGTGTAAGTGGCCTCAGCCAGCAGCCACAGGCCCTGGTGTGGTGTAAGTGGCCTCAGCCAGTGCCACAGGCCCTGGTGTGGTGTAAGTGGCCTGAGCAAGAGCCACAGGCCCTGGTGTGGTGTAAGTGGCCTGAGCAAGAGCCACAGACCCTGGTGTGGTGTAATTGGCCTCAATAGCAACTAATGCCCTGGTGTGGTGTAGGTGGCCTCAGCCAGCAGCCACAGGCCCTGGTGTGGTGTAAGTGGCCTCAGCCAGCAGCCACAGGCCCTGGTGTGGTGTAAGTGGCCTCAGCCAGAGCCACAGGCCCTGATGTGGTGTAAGTGGCCCCAGCCGGTCACTCAGGCCCTTGTGTGGTGTAGGTTGCATCAGCTAGCAGCACAAGACATTGGAAAAGAGCCAAAAGCAGTGTCGTTAATGTGCCCTCATTAATGGGCAGCTGCTTTTGGTCTTTTAATACACCCCTTCTCTGGATCAAAAGCGGTTCAATGACATGAAAATGAAAGGCTTACAGCACCAGGTATTCCCAGGCAGGCTCCCATCCAAGTACTAACCAAGCCCAGCCCTGCTTAGCTTCCGAGATCAGACGAGGTCGGGCGTGCTCAGGGTGGTATGGCCGTAAGCTGCTGGCTCCAGCACAATGTCTCAATTTATGGATTCAAGTGATTAGGTGGCAAGTACCTGAAGTTACGAAGACAATCCTATAACCATACCTGCATGTTTGCATAATACCCTAACCCAAAGGCTCAGTTTGGCATTTATCCAACAGCACAGGCCCTGGATTGTTGAAGATGGCCTCAGGAACCAGCACAGGGCCTGGTGTGTTGTACATGGCCACAGCAAGCAGCACAGGGCCTGGTTTGGTGAAGATGGCCTCGGCCAGAAGCGCAGGGCCTGGTGTGATGTGAGTGGCCTGAGTAAGGGCAACAGGCCTTGGTGTGGTGTAAGTGGCCTCAGCCAGCAGCCACAGGCCCTGGTGTGGTGTAAGTCGCCTCAGCCAGAAGCCACAGGCACTGGTGTGGTGTAAGTGGCCTCAGCCAGCAGCAAAAGGGCCCTGGTGTGGTGTAAGTGGCCTCAGCCAGCAGCCACAGGCCCTGGTGTGGTGTAGGTGGCCTCAGCCAGCAGCCACAGGCACTGGTGTGGTGTAAGTGGCCTCAGCCAGCAGCCACAGGCCCTGGTGTGGTGTAAGTGGCCTCAGCCAGTGCCACAGGCCCTGGTGTGGTGTAAGTGGCCTGAGCAAGAGCCACAGGCCCTGGTGTGGTGTAAGTGGCCTCAGCCAGTGCCACAGGCCCTGGTGTGGTGTAAGTGGCCTCAGCCAGCAGCCACAGGCCCTGGTGTGGTGTAGGTGGCCTCAGCCAGCAGCCACAGGCCCTGGTGTGGTGTAAGTGGCCTCAGCCAGCAGCCACAGGCCCTGGTGTGGTGTAAGAGGCCTCAGCCAGAGCCACAGGCCCTGATGTGGTGTAAGTGGCCCCAGCCGGTCACTCAGGCCCTTGTGTGGTGTAGGTTGCATCAGCTAGCAGCACAAGACATTGGAAAAGAGCCAAAAGCAGTGTCGTTAATGTGCCCTCATTAATGGGCAGCTGCTTTTGGTCTTTTAATACACCCCTTCTCTGGATCAAAAGCGGTTCAATGACATGAAAATGAAAGGCTTACAGCACCAGGTATTCCCAGGCAGTCTCCCATCCAAGTACTAACCAAGCCCAGCCCTGCTTAGCTTCCGAGATCAGACGAGGTCGGGCGTGCTCAGGGTGGTATGGCCGTAAGCTGCTGGCTCCAGCACAATGTCTCAATTTATGGATTCAAGTGATTAGGTGGCAAGTACCTGAAGTTACGAAGACAATCCTATAACCATACCTGCATGTTTGCATAATACCCTAAACAAAGGCTCAGTTTGGCATTTATCCAACAGCACAGGCCCTGGATTGTTGAAGATGGCCTCAGGAACCAGCACAGGGCCTGGTGTGTTGTACATGGCCACAGCAAGCAGCACAGGGCCTGGTTTGGTGAAGATGGCCTCGGCCAGAAGCGCAGGGCCTGGTGTGATGTGAGTGGCCTGAGTAAGAGCAACAGGCCTTGGTGTGGTGTAAGTGGCCTCAGCCAGCAGCCACAGGCCCTGGTGTGGTGTAAGTCGCCTCAGCCAGAAGCCACAGGCACTGGTGTGGTGTAAGTGGCCTCAGCCAGCAGCAAAAGGGCCCTGGTGTGGTGTAAGTGGCCTCAGCCAGCAGCCACAGGCCCTGGTGTGGTGTAGGTGGCCTCAGCCAGCAGCCACAGGCACTGGTGTGGTGTAAGTGGCCTCAGCCAGCAGCCACAGGCCCTGGTGTGGTGTAAGTGGCCTCAGCCAGTGCCACAGGCCCTGGTGTGGTGTAAGTGGCCTGAGCAAGAGCCACAGGCCCTGGTGTGGTGTAAGTGGCCTCAGCCAGTGCCACAGGCCCTGGTGTGGTGTAAGTGGCCTCAGCCAGCAGCCACAGGCCCTGGTGTGGTGTAGGTGGCCTCAGCCAGCAGCCACAGGCCCTGGTGTGGTGTAAGTGGCCTCAGCCAGCAGCCACAGGCCCTGGTGTGGTGTAAGTGGCCTCAGCCAGAGCCACAGGCCCTGATGTGGTGTAAGTGGCCCCAGCCGGTCACTCAGGCCCTTGTGTGGTGTAGGTTGCATCAGCTAGCAGCACAAGACATTGGAAAAGAGCCAAAAGCAGTGTCGTTAATGTGCCCTCATTAATGGGCAGCTGCTTTTGGTCTTTTAATACACCCCTTCTCTGGATCAAAAGCGGTTCAATGACATGAAAATGAAAGGCTTACAGCACCAGGTATTCCCAGGTAGTCTCCCATCCAAGTACTAACCAAGCCCAGCCCTGCTTAGCTTCCGAGATCAGACGAGGTCGGGCGTGCTCAGGGTGGTATGGCCGTAAGCTGCTGGCTCCAGCACAATGTCTCAATTTATGGATTCAAGTGATTAGGTGGCAAGTACCTGAAGTTACGAAGACAATCCTATAACAATACCTGCATGTGTGCATAATACCCTAACCCAAAGGCTCAGTTTGGCATTTATCCAACAGCACAGGCCCTGGATTGTTGAAGATGGCCTCAGGAACCAGCACAGGGCCTGGTGTGTTGTACATGGCCACAGCAAGCAGCACAGGGCCTGGTTTGGTGAAGATGGCCTCGGCCAGAAGCGCAGGGCCTGGTGTGATGTGAGTGGCCTGAGCAAGAGCAACAGGCCTTGGTGTGGTGTAAGTGGCCTCAGCCAGCAGCCACAGGCCCTGGTGTGGTGTAAGTCGCCTCAGCCAGAAGCCACAGGCACTGGTGTGGTGTAAGTGGCCTCAGCCAGCAGCAAAAGGGCCCTGGTGTGGTGTAAGTGGCCTCAGCCAGCAGCCACAGGCCCTGGTGTGGTGTAGGTGGCCTCAGCCAGCAGCCACAGGCCCTGGTGTGGTGTAAGTGGCCTCAGCCAGCAGCCACAGGCCCTGGTGTGGTGTAAGTGGCCTCAGCCAGCAGCCACAGGCCCTGGTGTGGTGTAAGTGGCCTCAGCCAGTGCCACAGGCCCTGGTGTGGTGTAAGTGGCCTGAGCAAGAGCCACAGACCCTGGTGTGGTGTAATTGGCCTCAGCCAGCAGCCACAGGCCCTGGTGTGGTGTAAGTTGCCTCAGCTAGAAGACACAGGCACTGGTGTGGTGTAAGTGGCCTCAGCCAGCAGCAAAAGGGCCCTGGTGTGGTGTAAGTCGCCTCAGCCAGCAGCCACAGGCCCTGGTGTGGTGTAGGTGGCCTCAGCCAGCAGCCACAGGCCCTGGTGTGGTGTAAGTGGCCTCAATAGCAACTAAGGCCCTGGTGTGGTGTAAGTGGCTTCAGCCAGCAGCCACAGGCTCTGTTGTGGTGTAACTGGCCTCAGCCAGCAGCCACAGGCCCTGGTGTGGTGTAAGTGGCCTCAGCCAGAGCCACAGGCCCTGATGTGGTGTAAGTGGCCCCAGCCGGTCACTCAGGCCCTGGTGTGGTGTAGGTGGCATCAGCTAGCAGCACAAGACATTGGAAAAGAGCCAAAAGCAGTGTCGTTAATGTGCCCTCATTAATGGGCAGCTGCTTTTGGTCTTTTAATACACCCCTTCTCTGGATCAAAAGCGGTTCAATGACATGAAAATGAAAGGCTTACAGCACCAGGTATTCCCAGGCAGTCTCCCATCCAAGTACTAACCAAGCCAAGCCCTGCTTAGCTTCCGAGATCAGACGAGGTCGGGCGTGCTCAGGGTGGTATGGCCGTAAGCTGCTGGCCCCAGCACAATGTCTCAATTTATGGATTCAAGTGATTAGGTGGCAAGTACCTGAAGTTACGAAGACAATCCTATAACCATACCTGCATGTTTGCATAATACCCTAACCCAAAGGCTCAGTTTGGCATTTATCCAACAGCACAGGCCCTGGATTGTTGAAGATGGCCTCAGGAACCAGCACAGGACCTGGTTTGGTGAAGATGGCCTCGGCCAGAAGCGCAGGGCCTGGTGTGAAGTGAGTGGCCTGAGCAAGAGCAACAGGCCTTGGTGTGGTGTAAGTGGCCTCAGCCAGCAGCCACAGGCCCTGGTGTGGTGTAAGTCGCCTCAGCCAGCAGCCACAGGCACTGGTGTGGTGTAAGTGGCCTCAGCCAGCAGCAAAAGGGCCCTGGTGTGGTGTAAGTGGCCTCAGCCAGCAGCCACAGGCCCTGGTGTGGTGTAGGTGGCCTCAGCCAGCAGCCACAGGCCCTGGTGTGGTGTAAGTGGCCTCAGCCAGCAGCCACAGGCCCTGGTGTGGTGTAAGTGGCCTCAGCCAGCAGCCACAGGCCCTGGTGTGGTGTAAGTGGCCTCAGCCAGTGCCACAGGCCCTGGTGTGGTGTAAGTGGCCTGAGCAAGAGCCACAGACCCTGGTGTGGTGTAATTGGCCTCAGCCAGCAGCCACAGGCCCTGGTGTGGTGTAAGTGGCCTCAGCCAGAAGCCACAGGCACTGGTGTGGTGTAAGTGGCCTCAGCCAGCAGCAAAAGGGCCCTGGTGTGGTGTAAGTGGCCTCAGCCAGCAGCCACAGGCCCTGGTGTGGTGTAGGTGGCCTCAGCCAGCAGCCACAGGCCCTGGTGTGGTGTAAGTGGCCTCAGCCAGTGCCACAGGCCCTGGTGTGGTGTAAGTGGCCTGAGCAAGAGCCACAGGCCCTGGTGTGGTGTAAGTGGCCTCAGCCAGTGCCACAGGCCCTGGTGTGGTGTAATTGGCCTCAGCCAGCAGCCACAGGCCCTGGTGTGGTGTAGGTGGCCTCAGCCAGCAGCCACAGGCCCTGGTGTGGTGTAAGTGGCCTCAGCCAGCAGCCACAGGCCCTGGTGTGGTGTAAGTGGCCTCAGCCAGAGCCACAGGCCCTGATGTGGTGTAAGTGGCCCCAGCCGGTCACTCAGGCCCTTGTGTGGTGTAGGTTGCATCAGCTAGCAGCACAAGACATTGGAAAAGAGCCAAAAGCAGTGTCGTTAATGTGCCCTCATTAATGGGCAGCTGCTTTTGGTCTTTTAATACACCCCTTCTCTGGATCAAAAGCGGTTCAATGACATGAAAATGAAAGGCTTACAGCACCAGGTATTCCCAGGCAGTCTCCCATCCAAGTACTAACCAAGCCCAGCCCTGCTTAGCTTCCGAGATCAGACGAGGTCGGGCGTGCTCAGGGTGGTATGGCCGTAAGCTGCTGGCTCCAGCACAATGTCTCAATTTATGGATTCAAGTGATTAGGTGGCAAGTACCTGAAGTTACGAAGACAATCCTATAACCATACCTGCATGTTTGCATAATACCCTAACCCAAAGGCTCAGTTTGGCATTTATCCAACAGCACAGGCCCTGGATTGTTGAAGATGGCCTCAGGGACCAGCACAGGGCCTGGTGTGTTGTACATGGCCACAGCAAGCAGCACAGGGCCTGGTTTGGTGAAGATGGCCTCGGCCAGAAGCGCAGGGCCTGGTGTGATGTGAGTGGCCTGAGCAAGAGCAACAGGCCTTGGTGTGGTGTAAGTGGCCTCAGCCAGCAGCCACAGGCCCTGGTGTGGTGTAAGTGGCCTGAGCAAGAGCCACAGACCCTGGTGTGGTGTAATTGGCCTCAGCCAGCAGCCACAGGCCCTGGTGTGGTGTAAGTCGCCTCAGCCAGAAGCCACAGGCACTGGTGTGGTGTAAGTGGCCTCAGCCAGCAGCAAAAGGGCCCTGGTGTGGTTTAAGTCGCCTCAGCCAGCAGCCACAGGCCCTGGTGTGGTGTAGGTGGCCTCAGCCAGCAGCCACAGGCCCTGGTGTGGTGTAAGTGGCCACAGCAAGCAGCACAGGGCCTGGTTTGGTGAAGATGGCCTCGGCCAGAAGCGCAGGGCCTGGTGTGATGTGAGTGGCCTGAGCAAGAGCAACAGGCCTTGCTGTGGTGTAAGTGGCCTCAGCCAGCAGCCACAGGCCCTGGTGTGGTGTAAGTGGCCTGAGCAAGAGCCACAGACCCTGGTGTGGTGTAATTGGCCTCAGCCAGCAGCCACAGGCCCTGGTGTGGTGTAAGTGGCCTCAGCCAGCAGCCACAGGCACTGGTGTGGTGTAAGTGGCCTCAGCCAGCAGCAAAAGGGCCCTGGTGTGGTTTAAGTCGCCTCAGCCAGCAGCCACAGGCCCTGGTGTGGTGTAGGTGGCCTCAGCCAGCAGCCACAGGCCCTGGTGTGGTGTAAGTGGCCACAGCAAGCAGCACAGGGCCTGGTTTGGTGAAGATGGCCTCGGCCAGAAGCGCAGGGCCTGGTGTGATGTGAGTGGCCTGAGCAAGAGCCACAGGCCTTGGTGTGGTGTAAGTGGCCTCAGCCAGCAGCCACAGGCCCTGGTGTGGTGTAAGTCGCCTCAGCCAGAAGCCACAGGCACTGGTGTGGTGTAAGTGGCCTCAGCCAGCAGCAAAAGGGCCCTGGTGTGGTGTAAGTGGCCTCAGCCAGCAGCCACAGGCCCTGGTGTGGTGTAGGTGGCCTCAGCCAGCAGCCACAGGCCCTGGTGTGGTGTAAGTGGCCTCAGCCAGCAGCCACAGGCCCTGGTGTGGTGTAAGTGGCCTCAGCCAGTGCCACAGGCCCTGGTGTGGTGTAAGTGGCCTGAGCAAGAGCCACAGGCCCTGGTGTGGTGTAAGTGGCCTGAGCAAGAGCCACAGACCCTGGTGTGGTGTAATTGGCCTCAATAGCAACTAATGCCCTGGTGTGGTGTAGGTGGCCTCAGCCAGCAGCCACAGGCCCTGGTGTGGTGTAAGTGGCCTCAGCCAGCAGCCACAGGCCCTGGTGTGGTGTAAGTGGCCTCAGCCAGAGCCACAGGCCCTGATGTGGTGTAAGTGGCCCCAGCCGGTCACTCAGGCCCTTGTGTGGTGTAGGTTGCATCAGCTAGCAGCACAAGACATTGGAAAAGAGCCAAAAGCAGTGTCGTTAATGTGCCCTCATTAATGGGCAGCTGCTTTTGGTCTTTTAATACACCCCTTCTCTGGATCAAAAGCGGTTCAATGACATGAAAAAGAAAGGCTTACAGCACCAGGTATTCCCAGGCAGTCTCCCATCCAAGTACTAACCAAGCCCAGCCCTGCTTAGCTTCCGAGATCAGACGAGGTCGGGCGTGCTCAGGGTGGTATGGCCGTAAGCTGCTGGCTCCAGCACAATGTCTCAATTTATGGATTCAAGTGATTAGGTGGCAAGTACCTGAAGTTACGAAGACAATCCTATAACCATACCTGCATGTTTGCCTAATACCCTAACCCAAAGGCTCAGTTTGGCATTTATCCAACAGCACAGGCCCTGGATTGTTGAAGATGGCCTCAGGAACCAGCACAGGGCCTGGTGTGTTGTACATGGCCACAGCAAGCAGCACAGGGCCTGGTTTGGTGAAGATGTCCTCGGCCAGAAGCGCAGGGCCTGGTGTGATGTGAGTGGCCTGAGTAAGAGCAACAGGCCTTGGTGTGGTGTAAGTGGCCTCAGCCAGCAGCCACAGGCCCTGGTGTGGTGTAAGTCGCCTCAGCCAGAAGCCACAGGCACTGGTGTGGTGTAAGTGGCCTCAGCCAGCAGCAAAAGGGCCCTGGTGTGGTGTAAGTGGCCTCAGCCAGCAGCCACAGGCCCTGGTGTGGTGTAGGTGGCCTCAGCCAGCAGCCACAGGCCCTGGTGTGGTGTAAGTGGCCTCAGCCAGCAGCCACAGGCCCTGGTGTGGTGTAAGTGGCCTCAGCCAGCAGCCACAGGCCCTGGTGTGGTGTAAGTGGCCTCAGCCAGTGCCACAGGCCCTGGTGTGGTGTAAGTGGCCTGAGCAAGAGCCACAGGCCCTGGTGTGGTGTAAGTGGCCTCAGCCAGTGCCACAGGCCCTGGTGTGGTTTAATTGGCCTCAGCCAGCAGCCACAGGCCCTGGTGTGGTGTAGGTGGCCTCAGCCAGCAGCCACAGGCCCTGGTGTGGTGTAAGTGGCCTCAGCCAGAGCCACAGGCCCTGATGTGGTGTAAGTGGCCCCAGCCGGTCACTCAGGCCCTTGTGTGGTGTAGGTTGCATCAGCTAGCAGCACAAGACATTGGAAAAGAGCCAAAAGCAGTGTCGTTAATGTGCCCTCATTAATGGGCAGCTGCTTTTGGTCTTTTAATACACCCCTTCTCTGGATCAAAAGCGGTTCAATGACATGAAAAGGAAAGGCTTACAGCACCAGGTATTCCCAGGCAGTCTCCCATCCAAGTACTAACCAAGCCCAGCCCTGCTTAGCTTCCGAGATCAGACGAGGTCGGGCGTGCTCAGGGTGGTATGGCCGTAAGCTGCTGGCTCCAGCACAATGTCTCAATTTATGGATTCAAGTGATTAGGTGGCAAGTACCTGAAGTTACGAAGACAATCCTATAACCATACCTGCATGTTTGCATAATACCCTAACCCAAAGGCTCAGTTTGGCATTTATCCAACAGCACAGGCCCTGGATTGTTGAAGATGGCCTCAGGAACCAGCACAGGGCCTGGTGTGTTGTACATGGCCACAGCAAGCAGCACAGGGCCTGGTTTGGTGAAGATGGCCTCGGCCAGAAGCGCAGGGCCTGGTGTGATGTGAGTGGCCTGAGTAAGAGCAACAGGCCTTGGTGTGGTGTAAGTGGCCTCAGCCAGCAGCCACAGGCCCTGGTGTGGTGTAAGTCGCCTCAGCCAGAAGCCACAGGCACTGGTGTGGTGTAAGTGGCCTCAGCCAGCAGCAAAAGGGCCCTGGTGTGGTGTAAGTGGCCTCAGCCAGCAGCCACAGGCCCTGGTGTGGTGTAGGTGGCCTCAGCCAGCAGCCACAGGCACTGGTGTGGTGTAAGTGGCCTCAGCCAGCAGCCACAGGCCCTGGTGTGGTGTAAGTGGCCTCAGCCAGTGCCACAGGCCCTGGTGTGGTGTAAGTGGCCTGAGCAAGAGCCACAGGCCCTGGTGTGGTGTAAGTGGCCTCAGCCAGTGCCACAGGCCCTGGTGTGGTGTAAGTGGCCTCAGCCAGCAGCCACAGGCCCTGGTGTGGTGTAGGTGGCCTCAGCCAGCAGCCACAGGCCCTGGTGTGGTGTAAGTGGCCTCAGCCAGCAGCCACAGGCCCTGGTGTGGTGTAAGTGGCCTCAGCCAGAGCCACAGGCCCTGATGTGGTGTAAGTGGCCCCAGCCGGTCACTCAGGCCCTTGTGTGGTGTAGGTTGCATCAGCTAGCAGCACAAGACATTGGAAAAGAGCCAAAAGCAGTGTCGTTAATGTGCCCTCATTAATGGGCAGCTGCTTTTGGTCTTTTAATACACCCCTTCTCTGGATCAAAAGCGGTTCAATGACATGAAAATGAAAGGCTTACAGCACCAGGTATTCCCAGGCAGTCTCCCATCCAAGTACTAACCAAGCCCAGCCCTGCTTAGCTTCCGAGATCAGACGAGGTCGGGCGTGCTCAGGGTGGTATGGCCGTAAGCAGCTGGCTCCAGCACAATGTCTCAATTTATGGATTCAAGTGATTAGGTGGCAAGTACCTGAAGTTACGAAGACAATCCTATAACCATACCTGCATGTTTGCATAATACCCTAAACAAAGGCTCAGTTTGGCATTTATCCAACAGCACAGGCCCTGGATTGTTGAAGATGGCCTCAGGAACCAGCACAGGGCCTGGTGTGTTGTACATGGCCACAGCAAGCAGCACAGGGCCTGGTTTGGTGAAGATGGCCTCGGCCAGAAGCGCAGGGCCTGGTGTGATGTGAGTGGCCTGAGTAAGAGCAACAGGCCTTGGTGTGGTGTAAGTGGCCTCAGCCAGCAGCCACAGGCCCTGGTGTGGTGTAAGTCGCCTCAGCCAGAAGCCACAGGCACTGGTGTGGTGTAAGTGGCCTCAGCCAGCAGCAAAAGGGCCCTGGTGTGGTGTAAGTGGCCTCAGCCAGCAGCCACAGGCCCTGGTGTGGTGTAGGTGGCCTCAGCCAGCAGCCACAGGCACTGGTGTGGTGTAAGTGGCCTCAGCCAGCAGCCACAGGCCCTGGTGTGGTGTAAGTGGCCTCAGCCAGTGCCACAGGCCCTGGTGTGGTGTAAGTGGCCTGAGCAAGAGCCACAGGCCCTGGTGTGGTGTAAGTGGCCTCAGCCAGTGCCACAGGCCCTGGTGTGGTGTAAGTGGCCTCAGCCAGCAGCCACAGGCCCTGGTGTGGTGTAGGTGGCCTCAGCCAGCAGCCACAGGCCCTGGTGTGGTGTAAGTGGCCTCAGCCAGCAGCCACAGGCCCTGGTGTGGTGTAAGTGGCCTCAGCCAGAGCCACAGGCCCTGATGTGGTGTAAGTGGCCCCAGCCGGTCACTCAGGCCCTTGTGTGGTGTAGGTTGCATCAGCTAGCAGCACAAGACATTGGAAAAGAGCCAAAAGCAGTGTCGTTAATGTGCCCTCATTAATGGGCAGCTGCTTTTGGTCTTTTAATACACCCCTTCTCTGGATCAAAAGCGGTTCAATGACATGAAAATGAAAGGCTTACAGCACCAGGTATTCCCAGGCAGTCTCCCATCCAAGTACTAACCAAGCCCAGCCCTGCTTAGCTTCCGAGATCAGACGAGGTCGGGCGTGCTCAGGGTGGTATGGCCGTAAGCTGCTGGCTCCAGCACAATGTCTCAATTTATGGATTAAAGTGATTAGGTGGCAAGTACCTGAAGTTACGAAGACAATCCTATAACCATACCTGCATGTTTGCATAATACCCTAACCCAAAGGCTCAGTTTGGCATTTATCCAACAGCACAGGCCCTGGATTGTTGAAGATGGCCTCAGGGACCAGCACAGGGCCTGGTGTGTTGTACATGGCCACAGCAAGCAGCACAGGGCCTGGTTTGGTGAAGATGGCCTCGGCCAGAAGCGCAGGGCCTGGTGTGATGTGAGTGGCCTGAGCAAGAGCAACAGGCCTTGGTGTGGTGTAAGTGGCCTCAGCCAGCAGCCACAGGCCCTGGTGTGGTGTAAGTGGCCTGAGCAAGAGCCACAGACCCTGGTGTGGTGTAATTGGCCTCAGCCAGCAGCCACAGGCCCTGGTGTGGTGTAAGTGGCCTCAGCCAGCAGCCACAGGCACTGGTGTGGTGTAAGTGGCCTCAGCCAGCAGCAAAAGGGCCCTGGTGTGGTTTAAGTCGCCTCAGCCAGCAGCCACAGGCCCTGGTGTGGTGTAGGTGGCCTCAGCCAGCAGCCACAGGCCCTGGTGTGGTGTAAGTGGCCACAGCAAGCAGCACAGGGCCTGGTTTGGTGAAGATGGCCTCGGCCAGAAGCGCAGGGCCTGGTGTGATGTGAGTGGCCTGAGCAAGAGCCACAGGCCTTGGTGTGGTGTAAGTGGCCTCAGCCAGCAGCCACAGGCCCTGGTGTGGTGTAAGTCGCCTCAGCCAGAAGCCACAGGCACTGGTGTGGTGTAAGTGGCCTCAGCCAGCAGCAAAAGGGCCCTGGTGTGGTGTAAGTGGCCTCAGCCAGCAGCCACAGGCCCTGGTGTGGTGTAGGTGGCCTCAGCCAGCAGCCACAGGCCCTGGTGTGGTGTAAGTGGCCTCAGCCAGCAGCCACAGGCCCTGGTGTGGTGTAAGTGGCCTCAGCCAGTGCCACAGGCCCTGGTGTGGTGTAAGTGGCCTGAGCAAGAGCCACAGGCCCTGGTGTGGTGTAAGTGGCCTGAGCAAGAGCCACAGACCCTGGTGTGGTGTAATTGGCCTCAATAGCAACTAATGCCCTGGTGTGGTGTAGGTGGCCTCAGCCAGCAGCCACAGGCCCTGGTGTGGTGTAAGTGGCCTCAGCCAGCAGCCACAGGCCCTGGTGTGGTGTAAGTGGCCTCAGCCAGAGCCACAGGCCCTGATGTGGTGTAAGTGGCCCCAGCCGGTCACTCAGGCCCTTGTGTGGTGTAGGTTGCATCAGCTAGCAGCACAAGACATTGGAAAAGAGCCAAAAGCAGTGTCGTTAATGTGCCCTCATTAATGGGCAGCTGCTTTTGGTCTTTTAATACACCCCTTCTCTGGATCAAAAGCGGTTCAATGACATGAAAATTAAAGGCTTACAGCACCAGGTATTCCCAGGCAGTCTCCCATCCAAGTACTAACCAAGCCCAGCCCTGCTTAGCTTCCGAGATCAGACGAGGTCGGGCGTGCTCAGGGTGGTATGGCCGTAAGCTGCTGGCTCCAGCACAATGTCTCAATTTATGGATTCAAGTGATTAGGTGGCAAGTACCTGAAGTTACGAAGACAATCCTATAACCATACCTGCATGTTTGCATAATACCCTAACCCAAAGGCTCAGTTTGGCATTTATCCAACAGCACAGGCCCTGGATTGTTGAAGATGGCCTCAGGAACCAGCACAGGGCCTGGTGTGTTGTACATGGCCACAGCAAGCAGCACAGGGCCTGGTTTGGTGAAGATGTCCTCGGCCAGAAGCGCAGGGCCTGGTGTGATGTGAGTGGCCTGAGTAAGAGCAACAGGCCTTGGTGTGGTGTAAGTGGCCTCAGCCAGCAGCCACAGGCCCTGGTGTGGTGTAAGTCGCCTCAGCCAGAAGCCACAGGCACTGGTGTGGTGTAAGTGGCCTCAGCCAGCAGCAAAAGGGCCCTGGTGTGGTGTAAGTGGCCTCAGCCAGCAGCCACAGGCCCTGGTGTGGTGTAGGTGGCCTCAGCCAGCAGCCACAGGCCCTGGTGTGGTGTAAGTGGCCTCAGCCAGCAGCCACAGGCCCTGGTGTGGTGTAAGTGGCCTCAGCCAGCAGCCACAGGCCCTGGTGTGGTGTAAGTGGCCTCAGCCAGTGCCACAGGCCCTGGTGTGGTGTAAGTGGCCTGAGCAAGAGCCACAGGCCCTGGTGTGGTGTAAGTGGCCTCAGCCAGTGCCACAGGCCCTGGTGTGGTTTAATTGGCCTCAGCCAGCAGCCACAGGCCCTGGTGTGGTGTAGGTGGCCTCAGCCAGCAGCCACAGGCCCTGGTGTGGTGTAAGTGGCCTCAGCCAGCAGCCACAGGCCCTGGTGTGGTGTAAGTGGCCTCAGCCAGAGCCACAGGCCCTGATGTGGTGTAAGTGGCCCCAGCCGGTCACTCAGGCCCTTGTGTGGTGTAGGTTGCATCAGCTAGCAGCACAAGACATTGGAAAAGAGCCAAAAGCAGTGTCGTTAATGTGCCCTCATTAATGGGCAGCTGCTTTTGGTCTTTTAATACACCCCTTCTCTGGATCAAAAGCGGTTCAATGACATGAAAAGGAAAGGCTTACAGCACCAGGTATTCCCAGGCAGTCTCCCATCCAAGTACTAACCAAGCCCAGCCCTGCTTAGCTTCCGAGATCAGACGAGGTCGGGCGTGCTCAGGGTGGTATGGCCGTAAGCTGCTGGCTCCAGCACAATGTCTCAATTTATGGATTCAAGTGATTAGGTGGCAAGTACCTGAAGTTACGAAGACAATCCTATAACCATACCTGCATGTTTGCATAATACCCTAACCCAAAGGCTCAGTTTGGCATTTATCCAACAGCACAGGCCCTGGATTGTTGAAGATGGCCTCAGGAACCAGCACAGGGCCTGGTGTGTTGTACATGGCCACAGCAAGCAGCACAGGGCCTGGTTTGGTGAAGATGGCCTCGGCCAGAAGCGCAGGGCCTGGTGTGATGTGAGTGGCCTGAGCAAGAGCAACAGGCCTTGGTGTGGTGTAAGTGGCCTCAGCCAGCAGCCACAGGCCCTGGTGTGGTGTAAGTCGCCTCAGCCAGAAGCCACAGGCACTGGTGTGGTGTAAGTGGCCTCAGCCAGCAGCAAAAGGGCCCTGGTGTGGTGTAAGTGGCCTCAGCCAGCAGCCACAGGCCCTGGTGTGGTGTAGGTGGCCTCAGCCAGCAGCCACAGGCCCTGGTGTGGTGTAAGTGGCCTCAGCCAGCAGCCACAGGCCCTGGTGTGGTGTAAGTGGCCTCAGCCAGCAGCCACAGGCCCTGGTGTGGTGTAAGTGGCCTCAGCCAGTGCCACAGGCCCTGGTGTGGTGTAAGTGGCCTGAGCAAGAGCCACAGGCCCTGGTGTGGTGTAATTGGCCTCAGCCAGCAGCCACAGGCCCTGGTGTGGTGTAAGTAGCCTCAGCCAGAAGCCACAGGCACTGGTGTGGTGTAAGTGGCCTCAGCCAGCAGCAAAAGGGCCCTGGTGTGGTGTAAGTCGCCTCAGCCAGCAGCCACAGGCCCTGGTGTGGTGTAGGTGGCCTCAGCCAGCAGCCACAGGCCCTGGTGTGGTGTAAGTGGCCTCAGCCAGCAGCCACAGGCCCTGGTGTGGTGTAAGTGGCCTCAGCCAGTGCCACAGGCCCTGGTGTGGTGTAAGTGGCCTGAGCAAGAGCCACAGACCCTGGTGTGGTGTAATTGGCCTCAGTAGCAACTAAGGCCCTGGTGTGGTGTATGTGGCCTCAGGCAGCAGCCACAGGCCCTGTTGTGATGTAACTTGCCTGAGCAAGAGCCACAGACCCTGGTGTGGTGTAAGTCGCCTCAGCCAGAAGCCACAGGCACTGGTGTGGTGTAAGTGGCCTCAGCCAGCAGCAAAAGGGCCCTGGTGTGGTGTAAGTGGCCTCAGCCAGCAGCCACAGGCCCTGGTGTGGTGTAGGTGGCCTCAGCCAGCAGCCACAGGCCCTGGTGTGGTGTAAGTGGCCTGAGCAAGAGCCACAGACCCTGGTGTGGTGTAATTGGCCTCAGCCAGCAGCCACAGGCCCTGGTGTGGTGTAAGTGGCCTCAGCCAGCAGCCACAGGCACTGGTGTGGTGTAAGTGGCCTCAGCCAGCAGCAAAAGGGCCCTGGTGTGGTTTAAGTCGCCTCAGCCAGCAGCCACAGGCCCTGGTGTGGTGTAGGTGGCCTCAGCCAGCAGCCACAGGCCCTGGTGTGGTGTAAGTGGCCACAGCAAGCAGCACAGGGCCTGGTTTGGTGAAGATGGCCTCGGCCAGAAGCGCAGGGCCTGGTGTGATGTGAGTGGCCTGAGCAAGAGCCACAGGCCTTGGTGTGGTGTAAGTGGCCTCAGCCAGCAGCCACAGGCCCTGGTGTGGTGTAAGTCGCCTCAGCCAGAAGCCACAGGCACTGGTGTGGTGTAAGTGGCCTCAGCCAGCAGCAAAAGGGCCCTGGTGTGGTGTAAGTGGCCTCAGCCAGCAGCCACAGGCCCTGGTGTGGTGTAGGTGGCCTCAGCCAGCAGCCACAGGCCCTGGTGTGGTGTAGGTGGCCTCAGCCAGCAGCCACAGGCCCTGGTGTGGTGTAAGTGGCCTCAGCCAGCAGCCACAGGCCCTGGTGTGGTGTAAGTGGCCTCAGCCAGTGCCACAGGCCCTGGTGTGGTGTAAGTGGCCTGAGCAAGAGCCACAGGCCCTGGTGTGGTGTAAGTGGCCTGAGCAAGAGCCCCAGACCCTGGTGTGGTGTAATTGGCCTCAATAGCAACTAATGCCCTGGTGTGGTGTAGGTGGCCTCAGCCAGCAGCCACAGGCCCTGGTGTGGTGTAAGTGGCCTCAGCCAGCAGCCACAGGCCCTGGTGTGGTGTAAGTGGCCTCAGCCAGAGCCACAGGCCCTGATGTGGTGTAAGTGGCCCCAGCCGGTCACTCAGGCCCTTGTGTGGTGTAGGTTGCATCAGCTAGCAGCACAAGACATTGGAAAAGAGCCAAAAGCAGTGTCGTTAATGTGCCCTCATTAATGGGCAGCTGCTTTTGGTCTTTTAATACACCCCTTCTCTGGATCAAAAGCGGTTCAATGACATGAAAATGAAAGGCTTACAGCACCAGGTATTCCCAGGTAGTCTCCCATCCAAGTACTAACCAAGCCCAGCCCTGCTTAGCTTCCGAGATCAGACGAGGTCGGGCGTGCTCAGGGTGGTATGGCCGTAAGCTGCTGGCTCCAGCACAATGTCTCAATTTATGGATTCAAGTGATTAGGTGGCAAGTACCTGAAGTTACGAAGACAATCCTATAACCATACCTGCATGTTTGCATAATACCCTAACCCAAAGGCTCAGTTTGGCATTTATCCAACAGCACAGGCCCTGGATTGTTGAAGATGGCCTCAGGGACCAGCACAGGGCCTGGTGTGTTGTACATGGCCACAGCAAGCAGCACAGGGCCTGGTTTGGTGAAGATGGCCTCGGCCAGAAGCGCAGGGCCTGGTGTGATGTGAGTGGCCTGAGCAAGAGCAACAGGCCTTGGTGTGGTGTAAGTGGCCTCAGCCAGCAGCCACAGGCCCTGGTGTGGTGTAAGTGGCCTGAGCAAGAGCCACAGACCCTGGTGTGGTGTAATTGGCCTCAGCCAGCAGCCACAGGCCCTGGTGTGGTGTAAGTCGCCTCAGCCAGAAGCCACAGGCACTGGTGTGGTGTAAGTGGCCTCAGCCAGCAGCAAAAGGGCCCTGGTGTGGTTTAAGTCGCCTCAGCCAGCAGCCACAGGCCCTGGTGTGGTGTAGGTGGCCTCAGCCAGCAGCCACAGGCCCTGGTGTGGTGTAAGTGGCCACAGCAAGCAGCACAGGCCCTGGTGTGGTGAAGATGGCCTCGGCCAGAAGCGCAGGGCCTGGTGTGATGTGAGTGGCCTGAGCAAGAGCCACAGGCCTTGGTGTGGTGTAAGTGGCCTCAGCCAGCAGCCACAGGCCCTGGTGTGGTGTAAGTCGCCTCAGCCAGAAGCCACAGGCACTGGTGTGGTGTAAGTGGCCTCAGCCAGCAGCAAAAGGGCCCTGGTGTGGTGTAAGTGGCCTCAGCCAGCAGCCACAGGCCCTGGTGTGGTGTAGGTGGCCTCAGCCAGCAGCCACAGGCCCTGGTGTGGTGTAAGTGGCCTCAGCCAGCAGCCACAGGCCCTGGTGTGGTGTAAGTGGCCTCAGCCAGTGCCACAGGCCCTGGTGTGGTGTAAGTGGCCTGAGCAAGAGCCACAGGCCCTGGTGTGGTGTAAGTGGCCTGAGCAAGAGCCACAGACCCTGGTGTGGTGTAATTGGCCTCAATAGCAACTAATGCCCTGGTGTGGTGTAGGTGGCCTCAGCCAGCAGCCACAGGCCCTGGTGTGGTGTAAGTGGCCTCAGCCAGCAGCCACAGGCCCTGGTGTGGTGTAAGTGGCCTCAGCCAGAGCCACAGGCCCTGATGTGGTGTAAGTGGCCCCAGCCGGTCACTCAGGCCCTTGTGTGGTGTAGGTTGCATCAGCTAGCAGCACAAGACATTGGAAAAGAGCCAAAAGCAGTGTCGTTAATGTGCCCTCATTAATGGGCAGCTGCTTTTGGTCTTTTAATACACCCCTTCTCTGGATCAAAAGCGGTTCAATGACATGAAAAAGAAAGGCTTACAGCACCAGGTATTCCCAGGCAGTCTCCCATCCAAGTACTAACCAAGCCCAGCCCTGCTTAGCTTCCGAGATCAGACGAGGTCGGGCGTGCTCAGGGTGGTATGGCCGTAAGCTGCTGGCTCCAGCACAATGTCTCAATTTATGGATTCAAGTGATTAGGTGGCAAGTACCTGAAGTTACGAAGACAATCCTATAACCATACCTGCATGTTTGCATAATACCCTAACCCAAAGGCTCAGTTTGGCATTTATCCAACAGCACAGGCCCTGGATTGTTGAAGATGGCCTCAGGAACAAGCACAGGGCCTGGTGTGTTGTACATGGCCACAGCAAGCAGCACAGGGCCTGGTTTGGTGAAGATGGCCTCGGCCAGAAGCGCAGGGCCTGGTGTGATGTGAGTGGCCTGAGCAAGAGCAACAGGCCTTGGTGTGGTGTAAGTGGCCTCAGCCAGCAGCCACAGGCCCTGGTGTGGTGTAAGTCGCCTCAGCCAGAAGCCACAGGCACTGGTGTGGTGTAAGTGGCCTCAGCCAGCAGCAAAAGGGCCCTGGTGTGGTGTAAGTGGCCTCAGCCAGCAGCCACAGGCCCTGGTGTGGTGTAAGTGGCCTCAGCCAGCAGCCACAGGCCCTGGTGTGGTGTAAGTGGCCTCAGCCAGCAGCCACAGGCCCTGGTGTGGTGTAAGTGGCCTCAGCCAGTGCCACAGGCCCTGGTGTGGTGTAAGTGGCCTGAGCAAGAGCCACAGGCCCTGGTGTGGTGTAAGTGGCCTCAGCCAGTGCCACAGGCCCTGGTGTGGTGTAATTGGCCTCAGCCAGCAGCCACAGGCCCTGGTGTGGTGTAGGTGGCCTCAGCCAGCAGCCACAGGCCCTGGTGTGGTGTAAGTGGCCTCAGCCAGAGCCACAGGCCCTGATGTGGTGTAAGTGGCCCCAGCCGGTCACTCAGGCCCTTGTGTGGTGTAGGTTGCATCAGCTAGCAGCACAAGACATTGGAAAAGAGCCAAAAGCAGTGTCGTTAATGTGCCCTCATTAATGGGCAGCTGCTTTTGGTCTTTTAATACACCCCTTCTCTGGATCAAAAGCGGTTCAATGACATGAAAATGAAAGGCTTACAGCACCAGGTATTCCCAGGCAGTCTCCCATCCAAGTACTAACCAAGCCCAGCCCTGCTTAGCTTCCGAGATCAGACGAGGTCGGGCGTGCTCAGGGTGGTATGGCCGTAAGCTGCTGGCTCCAGCACAATGTCTCAATTTATGGATTCAAGTGATTAGGTGGCAAGTACCTGAAGTTACGAAGACAATCCTATAACCATACCTGCATGTTTGCATAATACCCTAAACAAAGGCTCAGTTTGGCATTTATCCAACAGCACAGGCCCTGGATTGTTGAAGATGGCCTCAGGGACCAGCACAGGGCCTGGTGTGTTGTACATGGCCACAGCAAGCAGCACAGGGCCTGGTTTGGTGAAGATGGCCTCGGCCAGAAGCGCAGGGCCTGGTGTGATGTGAGTGGCCTGAGCAAGAGCAACAGGCCTTGGTGTGGTGTAAGTGGCCTCAGCCAGCAGCCACAGGCCCTGGTGTGGTGTAAGTTGCCTCAGCCAGAAGCCACAGGCACTGGTGTGGTGTAAGTGGCCTCAGCCAGCAGCAAAAAGGCCCTGGTGTGGTGTAAGTGGCCTCAGCCAGCAGCCACAGGCCCTGGTGTGGTGTAGGTGGCCTCAGCCAGCAGCCACAGGCCCTGGTGTGGTGTAAGTGGCCTCAGCCAGCAGCCACAGGCCCTGGTGTGGTGTAAGTGGCCTCAGCCAGTGCCACAGGCCCTGGTGTGGTGTAAGTGGCCTGAGCAAGAGCCACAGAGCCTGGTGTGGTGTAATTGGCCTCAGCCAGCAGCCACAGGCCCTGGTGTGGTGTAAGTCGCCTCAGCCAGAAGCCACAGGCACTGGTGTGGTGTAAGTGGCCTCAGCCAGCAGCAAAAGGGCCCTGGTGTGGTTTAAGTCGCCTCAGCCAGCAGCCACAGGCCCTGGTGTGGTGTAGGTGGCCTCAGCCAGCAGCCACAGGCCCTGGTGTGGTGTAAGTGGCCACAGCAAGCAGCACAGGGCCTGGTTTGGTGAAGATGGTCTCGGCCAGAAGCGCAGGGCCTGGTGTGATGTGAGTGGCCTGAGCAAGAGCCACAGGCCTTGGTGTGGTGTAAGTGGCCTCAGCCAGCAGCCACAGGCCCTGGTGTGGTGTAAGTCGCCTCAGCCAGAAGCCACAGGCACTGGTGTGGTGTAAGTGGCCTCAGCCAGCAGCAAAAGGGCCCTGGTGTGGTGTAATTGGCCTCAGCCAGCAGCCACAGGCCCTGGTGTGGTGTAGGTGGCCTCAGCCAGCAGCCACAGGCCCTGGTGTGGTGTAAGTGGCCTCAGCCAGCAGCCACAGGCCCTGGTGTGGTGTAAGTGGCCTCAGCCAGCAGCCACAGGCCCTGGTGTGGTGTAAGTGGCCTCAGCCAGTGCCACAGGCCCTGGTGTGGTGTAAGTGGCCTGAGCAAGAGCCACAGACCCTGGTGTGGTGTAATTGGCCTCAGCCAGCAGCCACAGGCCCTGGTGTGGTGTAAGTGGCCTCAGCCAGAAGCCACAGGCACTGGTGTGGTGTAAGTGGCCTCAGCCAGCAGCAAAAGGGCCCTGGTGTGGTGTAAGTGGCCTCAGCCAGCAGCCACAGGCCCTGGTGTGGTGTAGGTGGCCTCAGCCAGCAGCCACAGGCCCTGGTGTGGTGTAAGTGGCCTCAGCCAGTGCCACAGGCCCTGGTGTGGTGTAAGTGGCCTGAGCAAGAGCCACAGGCCCTGGTGTGGTGTAAGTGGCCTCAGCCAGTGCCACAGGCCCTGGTGTGGTGTAATTGGCCTCAGCCAGCAGCCACAGGCCCTGGTGTGGTGTAGGTGGCCTCAGCCAGCAGCCACAGGCCCTGGTGTGGTGTAAGTGGCCTCAGCCAGCAGCCACAGGCCCTGGTGTGGTGTAAGTGGCCTCAGCCAGAGCCACAGGCCCTGATGTGGTGTAAGTGGCCCCAGCCGGTCACTCAGGCCCTTGTGTGGTGTAGGTTGCATCAGCTAGCAGCACAAGACATTGGAAAAGAGCCAAAAGCAGTGTCGTTAATGTGCCCTCATTAATGGGCAGCTGCTTTTGGTCTTTTAATACACCCCTTCTCTGGATCAAAAGCGGTTCAATGACATGAAAATGAAAGGCTTACAGCACCAGGTATTCCCAGGCAGTCTCCCATCCAAGTACTAACCAAGCCCAGCCCTGCTTAGCTTCCGAGATCAGACGAGGTCGGGCGTGCTCAGGGTGGTATGGCCGTAAGCTGCTGGCTCCAGCACAATGTCTCAATTTATGGATTCAAGTGATTAGGTGGCAAGTACCTGAAGTTACGAAGACAATCCTATAACCATACCTGCATGTTTGCATAATACCCTAACCCAAAGGCTCAGTTTGGCATTTATCCAACAGCACAGGCCCTGGATTGTTGAAGATGGCCTCAGGGACCAGCACAGGGCCTGGTGTGTTGTACATGGCCACAGCAAGCAGCACAGGGCCTGGTTTGGTGAAGATGGCCTCGGCCAGAAGCGCAGGGCCTGGTGTGATGTGAGTGGCCTGAGCAAGAGCAACAGGCCTTGGTGTGGTGTAAGTGGCCTCAGCCAGCAGCCACAGGCCCTGGTGTGGTGTAAGTGGCCTGAGCAAGAGCCACAGACCCTGGTGTGGTGTAATTGGCCTCAGCCAGCAGCCACAGGCCCTGGTGTGGTGTAAGTCGCCTCAGCCAGAAGCCACAGGCACTGGTGTGGTGTAAGTGGCCTCAGCCAGCAGCAAAAGGGCCCTGGTGTGGTTTAAGTCGCCTCAGCCAGCAGCCACAGGCCCTGGTGTGGTGTAGGTGGCCTCAGCCAGCAGCCACAGGCCCTGGTGTGGTGTAAGTGGCCACAGCAAGCAGCACAGGGCCTGGTTTGGTGAAGATGGCCTCGGCCAGAAGCGCAGGGCCTGGTGTGATGTGAGTCGCCTGAGCAAGAGCCACAGGCCTTGGTGTGGTGTAAGTGGCCTCAGCCAGCAGCCACAGGCCCTGGTGTGGTGTAAGTCGCCTCAGCCAGAAGCCACAGGCACTGGTGTGGTGTAAGTGGCCTCAGCCAGCAGCAAAAGGGCCCTGGTGTGGTGTAAGTGGCCTCAGCCAGCAGCCACAGGCCCTGGTGTGGTGTAAGTGGCCTCAGCCAGTGCCACTGGCCCTGGTGTGGTGTAAGTGGCCTGAGCAAGAGCCACAGGCCCTGGTGTGGTGTAAGTGGCCTGAGCAAGAGCCACAGACCCTGGTGTGGTGTAATTGGCCTCAATAGCAACTAATGCCCTGGTGTGGTGTAGGTGGCCTCAGCCAGCAGCCACAGGCCCTGGTGTGGTGTAAGTGGCCTCAGCCAGCAGCCACAGGCCCTGGTGTGGTGTAAGTGGCCTCAGCCAGAGCCACAGGCCCTGATGTGGTGTAAGTGGCCCCAGCCGGTCACTCAGGCCCTTGTGTGGTGTAGGTTGCATCAGCTAGCAGCACAAGACATTGGAAAAGAGCCAAAAGCAGTGTCGTTAATGTGCCCTCATTAATGGGCAGCTGCTTTTGGTCTTTTAATACACCCCTTCTCTGGATCAAAAGCGGTTCAATGACATGAAAATGAAAGGCTTACAGCACCAGGTATTCCCAGGTAGTCTCCCATCCAAGTACTAACCAAGCCCAGCCCTGCTTAGCTTCCGAGATCAGACGAGGTCGGGCGTGCTCAGGGTGGTATGGCCGTAAGCTGCTGGCTCCAGCACAATGTCTCAATTTATGGATTCAAGTGATTAGGTGGCAAGTACCTGAAGTTACGAAGACAATCCTATAACCATACCTGCATGTTTGCATAATACCCTAACCCAAAGGCTCAGTTTGGCATTTATCCAACAGCACAGGCCCTGGATTGTTGAAGATGGCCTCAGGAACCAGCACAGGGCCTGGTGTGTTGTACATGGCCACAGCAAGCAGCACAGGTCCTGGTTTGGTGAAGATGGCCTCGGCCAGAAGCGCAGGGCCTGGTGTGATGTGAGTGGCCTGAGTAAGAGCAACAGGCCTTGGTGTGGTGTAAGTGGCCTCAGCCAGCAGCCACAGGCCCTGGTGTGGTGTAAGTGGCCTCAGCCAGAAGCCACAGGCACTGGTGTGGTGTAAGTGGCCTCAGCCAGCAGCAAAAGGGCCCTGGTGTGGTGTAAGTGGCCTCAGCCAGCAGCCACAGGCCCTGGTGTGGTGTAGGTGGCCTCAGCCAGCAGCCACAGGCCCTGGTGTGGTGTAAGTGGCCTCAGCCAGCAGCCACAGGCCCTGGTGTGGTGTAAGTGGCCTCAGCCAGCAGCCACAGGCCCTGGTGTGGTGTAAGTGGCCTCAGCCAGTGCCACAGGCCCTGGTGTGGTGTAAGTGGCCTGAGCAAGAGCCACAGGCCCTGGTGTGGTGTAAGTGGCCTCAGCCAGTGCCACAGGCCCTGGTGTGGTGTAAGTGGCCTCAGCCAGAGCCACAGGCCCTGATGTGGTGTAAGTGGCCCCAGCCGGTCACTCAGGCCCTTGTGTGGTGTAGGTTGCATCAGCTAGCAGCACAAGACATTGGAAAAGAGCCAAAAGCAGTGTCGTTAATGTGCCCTCATTAATGGGCAGCTGCTTTTGGTCTTTTAATACACCCCTTCTCTGGATCAAAAGCGGTTCAATGACATGAAAATGAAAGGCTTACAGCACCAGGTATTCCCAGGTAGTCTCCCATCCAAGTACTAACCAAGCCCAGCCCTGCTTAGCTTCCGAGATCAGACGAGGTCGGGAGTGCTCAGGGTGGTATGGCCGTAAGCTGCTGGCTCCAGCACAATGTCTCAATTTATGGATTCAAGTGATTAGGTGGCAAGTACCTGAAGTTACGAAGACAATCCTATAACCATACCTGCATGTTTGCATAATACCCTAAACAAAGGCTCAGTTTGGCATTTATCCAACAGCACAGGCCCTGGATTGTTGAAGATGGCCTCAGGGACCAGCACAGGGCCTGGTGTGTTGTACATGGCCACAGCAAGCAGCACAGGGCCTGGTTTGGTGAAGATGGCCTCGGCCAGAAGCGCAGGGCCTGGTGTGATGTGAGTGGCCTGAGCAAGAGCAACAGGCCTTGGTGTGGTGTAAGTGGCCTCAGCCAGCAGCCACAGGCCCTGGTGTGGTGTAAGTCGCCTCAGCCAGAAGCCACAGGCACTGGTGTGGTGTAAGTGGCCTCAGCCAGCAGCAAAAGGGCCCTGGTGTAGTGTAAGTGGCCTCAGCCAGCAGCCACAGGCCCTGGTGTGGTGTAAGTGGCCTCAGCCAGCAGCCACAGGCACTGGTGTGGTGTAAGTGGCCTCAGCCAGCAGCCACAGGCCCTGGTGTGGTGTAAGTGGCCTCAGCCAGTGCCA